>NC_090931.1:821328578-822578578 GCF_040938575.1 Ambystoma mexicanum
TGTACTCCTTGTATTGACATTGGAACCGCGAAAGGCGCAGTCATCCGGGTAGGGGGTTAGAACCTTCACCCTGCATGGTGTACAGGTGAGCCACTTATTCAGCAACACTTTAAACAGGCACTTATCCAGATTCACGCTTGATAACCTGGACAAACACCAGCATCTCATCAGGGTGTTGAAAGGTGGAGTTGGGTTCCACTTGCTGAGGCATATCCACCTGCCCTGCTTCAAAGCTCCGATCTTGACCATAGGATCATTAAAAAGAAAGCCTCCAGCTGAGCTCCTGACACGCTATGCACTCTCGCACGATGCCGCGGGCGGTGAAAATCTATGGTGACGCCACCTACAAATCTAAACTTGTAATGATTGATGACTTAAATAAACATGTACATTTAGTTCAGAACCATTCTGTGTGGGCAAGGATTCATCCCATTGGACGAGAGCCAGTCTGGTGATCTGTTCTGAAACTGAGAGACTCTGCAATGGCGTGGACGCCGCTGAAGGACCAGCCGGGCTAGGACTGAGTCACTAAGTCAGTCACTGGGCAAACTAACTTAATGTACATAATTCATATATTTACCTGTGGGAAAAACCAGGTCAAATGGGAAGAGTGCAGTGGTGCCAACTATGTGCAGGTTGCAGGTTTTCAGACCCCACCGGGGAAATCCAGGCAGAGGGGAGCTGAGCCCTCTCCCCCCCCAAAAGACACCAACGTAGAGCTTGGGGAGCCCCAGCCAGGGGACCGGATGAATCTTAACCTAACCATTTCTTTGTATACTCGGGTCCATCAGCTGGAAGCAGAGAAAAGCAGAGCCATCTGCTGTGTCATGGAGGGCCATTATCTCATCAGGGAGACATTCCCACCTGCTGTCACGCAGTGCAACCTCCAGCAGAGCGCATTTATGAGGTCAGCCGTGCTGTTTATTGACTTCTCCCCTGTTTCTGTGCTGTGAGCCTGTGTGCTTGGAACACCCGTGGACCACCTGCCACTGGAAGCTTGAGGAGGTGTTTGTGTTTGAGTGATCCCTGAGTGTCAGTTGAAAGAGAGAGGCTTGACTGAGATGGTGCCAGTGGATGTCTTTGTATATGTCTCTTACTTGTGAACTTCCCTGATACCTGTAATCCCGTCCATCTGAATCTAAGTAAAGAAGTTGCTCACCCAATCGGGGTCTCACAGTGTCTTCAGCAAAGTAAAGAAGTTGCTCACCCAAGGGGGGTCTCACAGTGTCTTCAGCAAAGTAAAGAAGTTGCTCACCCATGCGGGGTCTCACAGTGTCTTCAGTAAAGTAAAGACGTTACTCACTCAAGCATGGTCTCACAGTGTCTTCAGTAAAGTAAAGACGTTACTCACCCAAGCATGGTCTCACGGTGTCTTCAGTAAAGTAAAGATGTTACTCACACAAGCGTGGTCTCACAGTGTCTTCAGTAAAGTAAAGAAGTTGCTTACCCAAGCATGGTCTCAAAGTGTCATCAGTAAAGTAAAGAAGTTACTCACCCAAGCACAGTCTCACAGGGTCTTCAGTAAAGTAAAGAGGTTACTCACCCAAGAATGGTCTCACAGTGTCTTCAGTAAAGTAAAGACGTTACTCACTCAAGCATGGTCTCACAGTGTCTTCAGTAAAGTAAAGACGTTACTCACCCAAGCATGGTCTCACGGTGTCTTCAGTAAAGTAAAGATGTTACTCACACAAGCGTGGTCTCACAGTGTCTTCAGTAAAGTAAAGAAGTTGCTTACCCAAGCATGGTCTCAAAGTGTCATCAGTAAAGTAAAGAAGTTACTCACCCAAGCACAGTCTCACAGTGTCTTCAGTAAAGTAAAGAGGTTACTCACCCAAGAATGGTCTCACAGTGTCTTCAGTAACGTAAAGAAGTTACTCACCCAAGCATGGTCTCATAGTGTCTTCAGTAAATTAAAGAAATTTCTCACCGAAGCGTGGTCTCACAGTGTCTTCAGTAAAGTAAAGAAGTTATTCACCAAGCGTGGTTTCAGAGTGTCTTCAGAAAAGTAAAGAAGTTGCTCACCCAAGGGTGGTCTCACAGTGTCTTCAGCAAAGTAAAGAAGTTGCTCACCCAAGCATGGCCTCACAGTGTCTTCAGCAAAGTAAAGAAGTTTCTCACCCAAGCATGGTCTCAAAGTGACTTCAGAAAAGTAAAGAAGTTTCTCACCTAAGCATGGTCTCACAATGTCTTCAGCAAAGTAAAGAAGTTGCTCACCCAAGCATGGTCTCACAGTGTCTTCAGCAAAGTAAAGAAGGTACTCACCCAGCCATGGTCTCACAGTGTCTTCAGCAAAGTAAAGAAGTTGCTCACCCAAGCATGGCCTCACAGTGTCTTCGGCAAAGTAAAGAAGGTACTCACCCAGGCATGGTCTCACAGTGTCTTCAGCAAAGTAAAGAAGATACTCACCCAAACATGGTCTCACAGTGTCATCAGTCGCAAGCATGGTCTCACAGTGTCTTCAGCAAAGTAAAGAAGTTTCTCACCCAAGCATGGTCTCAAAGTGACTTCAGCAAAGTAAAGAAGTTGCTCACCTAAGCATGGTCTCACAATGTCTTCAGTAAAGTAAAGACGTTACTCACCCAAGCGTGGTCTCAAAGTGTCTTGAGCAAAGTAAAGAAGTTTCTCACCCAAGTGTGGTCACACAGTGTCTTCAGCAAAGTAAAGACGTTGCTCACCCAAGCATGGCCTCACAGTGTCTTCAGCAAAGTAAAGCAGCTGCTCCCCCAAGCGTGGTCTCACAGTATCTTCAGTAAAGTAACGAAGTTACTCACCCAAGCACGGTCTCACAGTGTCTTCGGTAAAGTAAAGAAGTTACTCACCAAAGCATGGTCTAAAAGTGTATTCAGCAAAGTAATGAAGTTGCTCACCCAAGGGTGGTCTCACAGTGTCTTCAGCAAAGTAAAGATGTTGCTCACCTAAGCATGGCCTCACAGCGTCTTCAGCTAAGTAAAGAAGTTGCTCACCCAAGCATGGTCTGAAAGTGTCTTCAGCAAAGTAAAGAAGTTGCTCACCCAAGCATGGTCTTACAATGTCTTCAGCAAAGTAAAGAAGTTGCTCACCCAAGCATGGTCTCAAAGTGTCTTCAGCAAAGTAAAGAAGTTGCTCACCCAATCATGGTCTCACAGTGTCTTCAGCAAAGTAAAGAAGCTGCTCCCCCAAGCGTGGTCTCACATATTCAGTAAAGTAAAGAAGTTGCTCACCCAAGCATCGTCTCACAGTGTCATCAGTAAAGTAAAGAAGTTACTCACCCAAGCACTGTCTCACATTGTCCTCAGTAAAGAAGTTACTCACCAAAGCATGGTATCAAAGTTTATTCAGCAAAGTAATGAAGTTGCTCACCCAAGGGTGGTCTCACAGTGTCTTCAGCAAAGTAAAGATGTTGCTCACCCAAGCATGGCCTCACAGGGTCTTCAGCTAAGTAAAGAAGTTGCTCACCCAAGCATGATCTGAAAATGACTTCAGCAAAGTAAAGAAGTTGCTCACCCAAGCATGGTCTCACAATGTCTTCAGCAAAGTAAAGAAGTTGCTCACCCAAGCATGATCTGAAAATGACTTCAGCAAAGTAAAGAAGTTGCTCACCCAAGCATGGTCTTAACATGTCTTCAGCAAACTAAAGAAGTTACTCACCCAAGCATGGACTCAAAGTGTCTTCAGCAAAGTAAAGAAGTTGCTCACCCAGCCATGGTCTCACAGTGTCTTCAGCAAAGTAAAGAAGCTGCTCCCCCAAGCGTGATCTGAAAATGACTTCAGCAAAGTAAAGAAGTTGCTCACCCAAGCATGATCTGAAAATGTCTTCAGCAAACTAAAGAAGTTACTCACCCAAGCATGGACTCAAAGTGTCTTCAGCAAAGTAAAGAAGTTGCTCACCCAGCCATGGTCTCACAGTGTCTTCAGCAAAGTAAAGAAGCTGCTCCCCCAAGCGTGATCTCACAGCGTATTCAGTAAAGTAAAGAAGTTGCTCACCCAAGCATGGTCTCACAGTGTCTTCAGCAAAGTAAAGAAGGTACTCACTCAGCCATGGTCTCACAGTGTCTTCAGCAAAGTAAAGAAGTTGCTCACCCAAGCATGGCCTCACAGTGTCTTCGGCAAAGTAAAGAAGGTACTCACCCAGGCATGGTCTCACAGTGTCTTCAGCAAAGTAAAGAAGGTACTCACCCAGGCATGGTCTCACAGTGTCTTCAGTAAAGAACCCATCATTTCAAGTCAGTTTTGTTTTTCTGCTTAAACACAGGTTGACAATTAGTCTCAAGAAATATATGTTTAAAAGGTGGTCATTGCTTTAATTTGATTTCCTTAAGGTTTTTTTTTTTACAGAGCGGAAGTGGCAGTGGCTTATTGCAATAACCGCTATGTCAAGCCTGTTGATGTTAAGGGTGACCTCGAAATATGCAGGACTGGTTCAGTGCAACAGGTGGCATTTAGAAATTGACGGGAGTGCACATTTTCAGTTCCAAAATTACTTTTTTGTTTACAAATGACACATATATGTCAAAGGAAACTTTGTATCCTGCTTTAATATTTTAGGAATTAAGGTATTTCTTTTTGGAAGCAGGTTTATGGTGAAATTCGAGTAATAGTGATGATTTGTTTTTGGGTGAGATATGTGCAAAACACAAATGCATACATTTGCAATAGTCTAAGTTACAAGGAAAAGCCTTTTAATATAACTGAAGACCACCAGTAGAGGGAACTTCCTGCACGTCTAGCTTGTGATGCAAGGTGGATTGAAATCCTCCACAATAGCAGAGCGTGTTCTCACACATGCATCTTAAAGGCATCGCCGCTTGGTCCTTTTTTTGTAGGCTCCCAATGGATTGAATGTTGGTTCCTGTGCTTTGTACTCGCACAATACAAATACTCCACAAGAAAGCCGACTAATGTGAGCTCCAAAGGCAGATCTTGCGTAACATCCATCCTTCACCCAGGACCACTGAAGATCCAACAGAATAATGTGCTGTCTGAAGTGCACAAATGTGCAAACTGTGCACCCAGGCTCACAGCGAGGCTCCCCTGTTTGCTCTGGGATCCCAGGCGAACCAGTCTCCCCAGTGGATCTTATTTGGCTGCCAACATTGGAATCACCTAGAATTAATTCTGTGAATTGTGATCTAAACAAAAGCCTCACTCAGATTTTGTTTAAACGACTGTGGTGTTTTCTCCAAATGTATGTTATAAAGTGTGTATACTCTGCCACCACCATATTGGTAGCATCTGTACGTTTTCTGCAATGCACACCACCCTTACTGTGATCATTGCTTACGGCGTCATCCCCACTTGTCAGCCTTAGTACCTACCCAATAGAAAAGTAACATACATTCAGTGCTACAGGGTTCGGCTGGTGAGGGGACTTTCCTGGTCCATGACCGTGTAAGGAGCCTGCCAACCCAATGTAACCTTAGCTCCCCCGATCAGCCTACGGGCAGTGTGCATGGGTCTCCATCTGCTACACAGTTTGTGAGTGGGGCGGTGGAGGAGAAGAAACTCGTTTTCGGCATGGTTCTGCTTGCCAAATCCTGAGGCGTGTTACCTTCCGAACTTGCTTTACTTTTAGTCCCCGCCCAGCATCCAGGACATGTGGGAGCCGCCGTACGTTTGCCCGATGAGGTATGGGGGAAGCTGCTCCTGTAGGGCCTAAGCAACCTAGCAGCACTGTTTGCCGCTTGCCTGTTCCTTCCATACCAGGAGGACACGAGGCAACTCATTGTCACTCATTGTATCAGCCTCAGAGCATTACATGGTTTGCTGGATACATACTTCTAAAACGCAGATCGCTGCAGCAGGTGCATCATCCAACTGAGGTATCTTACATATTAAGTTCAAATTATACATTGTGCCGGCTTACCTTTTGGAGGATATGTGACAAATAAGAGTTATTATATGAGAAAAGTAATTCATGTGGCCGGCCTTTTCCAGTACAAATTGGATGGATGCAAGGCTTTCATTTCACCAGTACAAAAGTGATGGATGTAGGTCTTTCATAGTTCTTGGCGGATTTTCATGCCATCATTTCTTAGCCCGTCATCCCCATTTACCACGAAGAAATGGTACGGAAGGTTGCCCAGAGCAGGACTAGAAGTTTTGATTCATTCAAAAGATTCAATACATCGCTTTTTATATTTGGTGAAAAGCAGCAGGGCATTCAAAAAGTGAATCCTAGTCTGTGGGTCACCCACAGGAACATGCCTGTGACAGCACCGCGGTCCCAGATTGCGCCATAAGGTCGAGCCTCCCTGGAAAATATAAAGGCTGTCCCCCCAGGGACCCCATGCTTGTAGTCAGTCCCCCGACATCTTCGGAAAGCGAGCAGCCAAGGCAAATACAGCATGCCTTCTGCTGCCCTTTCAGAGCTGCCCTTGACACCCCTAGCTCCGCCCCGCATGACATCACACTGGCAGCGCACCATGCTCCAAGCTGCCAGGGAGTAGCTCTCGCTTTTTTCATTTACTATTGAGCAATGCAAAGCGTCTTCTTTTTTTCTCCGTCGTTATGGTACCCATTCAATTTACCAAAAACATTACACAGTGGTACATTTCACCTAATACCATAATACCGAAAAACACCCAAAACATTAAATAAATATATAAAGGGTAGTGGAGTAAGGGGTTGAAATGAGTCGGGATGGGGTTGGAGTGTCGTTATATGGGTTGAAAGTCAGTGGGGTTTGGGGGGACCCCCAAATTCAATAAAAACAAAACAATTCGGTGTTTTTCGGTATTTTGGTCACGATTAAATGTAGTGCGTGGTAAAATCACATAGAACCGTCTTTGTGTCTCTTCTCTTTCTAGCATTTATGCTATTGAAATGTGTCAACAGTTAATAGTAAAAGGGGTTCCTGTGTGATATGCCGAATTTTGCATGTGCCCTCTTTCCTAGCCCTGGCTTATCCGTAAAGTGCTAAAGTGCACTCTTAAAAATGAATAAGATCTTTCCCAATGAATAAAAGATGGCCGTTCTTCCCCCCTGGACCATTGCAATATTTGGTTATCTCTCAGAAGCAGCTGGAAGCAGAGTTTTTTTTCCCTCTGATTATCAATTGCTTATCCGCTCTCCTCTGAGTGTCTCGTGTGGAACCGGGCTGGTTTTACTGTATAAGAGAGCGGCTGTTGACGTCTGATAGGAGTCTGCATGGAAATGCGCACAATCAAATCTGATCCAACAGCCGGAAGCGCGGCATGTCGCAGACACACCAACAGGAGTGGTCGAAGTGGGCGGGAGCGGGTTGGCAGTGGTGCGCCTCTACTTTTTTAAATTACGTTTTACTGTTCCTATACTTTTATTTTTGAAAGGAAAACTGTCCCGCAATGGTATTGTTTTAAAATATAAGCGTAGGAAGAAGTTGAAACGTGCACTTCGGTGCACCGCACTGAAGGTTCACTTAAAGAGCAGGTGCATTTGTTTAGGGGTTTGTATGGCGCACAAGAGGGGGCGTAGTAATGCGGTTTGGGGTGAGCAGGTAAAGGTCAGCAGGGAACCTAGTTCCACTACTTCTTTTCATACACTTTGATCACTTAATGTTGGCGATCTACTGCCCACTACCATCAGAGAGAGACTGCAGCAAGGGATGGGGTGTCGGGGCGAGGGGGTGAAAGGGGCTAGGTTGTGCAGATGGTGATCTGAAGGCACAGGTTAAAACAGAGAACTGCACCTTGCAGCGCCCCAGATGTTTTGGACTACCACTCCCATGATCCCTCCGCATTGGCTATGCTGATTGTAGTACAAAATATCTGGAGAGCAAGGTTGCAGATCCTTGGATTAAGGGGTGGGTGCAACGTCCCAGAGGGACCATGCCACCCGTCCCTCTTAGCTCTCTAGCAGGACTCTGGAAATGTCAGGAGGTCTACCAGAGAGGCTGCAAAGGTGCATACTTCGGCCTGCCCACACCTGAGGGGTTTCCCTAATCCTCTTCAGCCCCGGGGCATAGGGACATTCAGGGGAGTGGCATGGGGTGGTAGAATGGCTGGTATTACCCTGTCCTGGAAATAGTTCCTTCAAACCATCCTTCTCTCCCGTTGACCCTTCTTTGGGGCATGGACAGAGATTGTGAGCAGGTTGGGCAAAGTGGCAGTGTGAGAAGCTTGAAGCACATGGACAGAAAATGGACATGGACAGAAAAGAACAGTATCAGGAAAGGGTCTTTTCTTCGCTCTGTGTAAATCTAAAGGCCTTGAAATCACCTGCCTAAAGACCACTTCTACTGTGTGTTGCGGAAAAAGAAGAAAGGTCAAAAGTCTGAACTTGCACAGTGACAAATTGAGGAAGTGACATTGTACAGCTATCTAGGTTACGATAAATAAAAAAAGCACATGGCAGGCCCAGTGCAAAGAAAATCGCACTCTACCTTAGGCAAAAACTTAAGGTTTGCCAGGGAGCAAGGGGGCAGCACTAACTGTTTACAAGTCAAAGGCCCATATGCCTTCAGGTTGGGTGCGCTATATAAATTGCAAAAATAAATAAATAAATACATGAAGGCGAGGCAAACATGTATTTATAACACAAAAGCAAACTTTTGGTTACTGTTTCTCTCATGCGCCCTTATGCTTTGAGAAGAAAAAATCCTCCAGACTCTCCTTCTCTTGATTTTGTAAAGGATGGATATCTTTTATTTAAACAACTTAATTGTACTCTTTAAGTTGCCCTTTATGATTACACGTGTTTCGACATCTTTTTTCAAATCAGGGCTGATTTATAGAAACATTTCAAGACACATAAACAATTAACAAATTTCAAACATAAACCAAAACATGTACGGTCAAGTACAAATAAAATGACAAAAATATATATATATATATTTTTTCATAACCCAACATTCCGACCCTTCACCCCTCCCAAAATGGCCATCCCATTGAATGTTTATTGTAATGAAAAAATGTTTTGCTTATACTCAATGTAAAAAAAATGATTTATTATATATTTTTTTGTCATTTTATTTGTACTTGACCGTACATGTTTTGGTTTATGTTTGAAATTTGTTAATTGTTTATGTGTCTTGGAATTTTTCTATAAATCAGCCCTGATTTGAAAAAGACGACGTGTAATCATAAAGGGCAACTTAAAGAGTACAATTAAGTTGTTTAAATAAAAGATATCCATCCTTTACAAAATCAAGAGAAGGAGAGTCTGGAGGATTTTTTCTTCTCAAAGCATAAGGGCGCATGAGAGAAACAGTAACCAAAAGTTTGTTTTTGTGTCTTAATCAAAATGGAGTTGAGGGACCGGAACTCCGTGGTTAAAATCACATGCGACCACGAAAAAGCAAAAAGTCCTAACAAAACAGTGTAGTATCTGGAAATTGTCAGGGCGCTGAGGTTGTTCAAAGGGAAGCCCAAACAAATAAGGTTCCTCGAAATACATGTATTTATGGCTGAGAAATATGGGGTTACTTAGACTGTATTTGGACGTTGTAAATGTAGGTATAGGTTTTTAGAAAAAGACTTGACTCCCATTATCAACCCCAAATCTGGCTACGCATCTCAAATTAGGGTGGCTGTTCATAGACCTGGTCATTTTATTGAGGCCATTTCTGTATTGATCAAAACTGCACACCTCTGCAAACCTGCTGGCTTTTACAGGTGCCATGACTGATATGACATGATGTGGCATTAATAACGTGCATGTACACAAGTATTTCTAGGCGTGGCAAGACAAAGAGGGGGAAACAAGGGAGGACAAAATTACGATCTTACTAGGCCGTGTGTCATTCAGATCGCGCAAGTGCAGGGAAGAGGGAAGGGGAGAAGTGGCAGGGGGGAGGGGAAGTGGAAAGTGCACTTAACTCACAAGTGCAGCCAGCGGGTGGCTCATAAGTGCAGAGTGACGTGCTCAATCAAGGAGAAGCCTCAAAAGTATCATGGTTTTGGCGTGTAAGGAACGTTTGGTATAAAATCAGGGGTGAGGGGCCGCTCTTTGTGACAATCCTAATTCTGCTACTAAGACCATCCTATCACTCCTGCTATCATGCGCAATCTCTCCATCGTTCTCCGTCCAGCAGCCTTTGTTTAAAAGGCACCTAATGTTGAGGTCTTTCTACCTCTTGTACCTGCTTCCCACAGCAGACGTCTCCCGCTGAAGCCGCACCCTCGCACATTGCCCTCCACGAGTCTCGAGGGTAGATGGAACCCGCCGTACCCAGACCTCTGTCCTGCTTCCGTGACAAGCTCTGAGTCACTCGAACACGCTTTGCTTTCAAAGGCTTGCGTGGGAGATACTGAAACCCCTGGTTGAGAAGCAAAGTTCTGACAAGCTCGTCACCTGCATTACATCAGCGAGTTCCATAGGCACCACACATGCAGCGGCTACAAATGAGTTTACGCCTGGCAGAGGAGAGGCACATTTAGGGTCTGATTTACACAAACATCTTCAAAGAGGCTTTCCCATGTTAAAGCATTTTTGTTAATCAGGCCCTTAGTGTCTTGGGATGCTGGACAGTCAGTGTAAAGAGCTCGCACTCTATTTATTAATTTATTTATTTATTGTGGTGTTTCTGCAGTATTTCCACTGGATTGCCAAACATGATTAAGATATAGAGTGGGTTTACATATTTTTTAACAAAGTTATTAACAAGATAAAAAGGTTGTTAAAACAAAACTAAGGACGGGAATGAAGAAACGAAGAGAGAAGAGCGATGAGTGAGAAGAGGGAGAGAGTGCCCCCATTTTGGGGCATTGGGAGAGAACGATCTGAACGCGATTTGGCGTGGACGAGAGAAGGGGCAGATAAGAGAATTTATGAGGCAGGACATGAGGTGTGGGAAGGAATATAGAGGGTAAATAAATGACGTGGCCGAGCCCTGGGGGATCCTACGATGGATGAACACAAATAGACCCCCTAGTGTCACCCTTGGTATAGATCTACCGACTGTAATAGTGAACGCCGCCATCAAAATAGGGTGTTCTCACAGGATTCCATCCTTGAGTTTATAAATTAATTAACATGTAAATGAATGACGCGGCACGTTTGGACAGTGGTGTTTTCTCTTTTTTAGAAAATGAAATGTACGAATGTATGCAGAAGTGACGATTTCTAATGCATCGTTCATTGCCGCCTGGTAGACACCGATTCATCTATAAGAGACCATTGGAGCAATCTCGCTACTTCAGAAATACCTTTGTGGCTATTGCACTGTTACCTTTTGGTTTGAAGTCACGAGGGGGAAATGGAGCTTTATTCTATTTCGTATGCTTCTTTTTCTGATTCAGTACTCTTTGATAATCATTTACAGTCAAATTGATAGATATGGTCATGTGTCACACAGAATTCCTTCTAGTGAAGTATTTCTATGTACAAATATTGAGTTTTGGTGTTCAGTCTTAAGTAGTGAAGATATGCAAGTGACGCCCCTTCAGTAAGTGCCTGAGCTCCCATACTATAGCACTCTATATGAGGCCAGGATACAGTTAAGAACCTTTAGGAGATTCAGTGCTCTGCTGGTGGCACCTTTATGTTGATATCAGCAAATATAGAAAACAGACACTGGAAACTGAAGGAGAGGAAGGAACATCAAGTCATCCAAGATCTAGAGTGTGAAGTGCAGAAACAGACAGACAGAAGAGTGGACCAATGCAAGAAGTGAAGAGTGGACTTGGAAAGTGAAAGAGTATACACATGGCGGCCAATGGAAGAGCAATAGTTGAGACATTATATGATGAGAGGGAACATATATGAAGAGGCATAAGGATTAGGTGAAGACAAAAAGAATGTAAATTATTTAGGTTTTAAATGGAGAAAGTAAGAGGGATTTATGAAGTTATAATATGATTAGTTATTTATTACGTGCTTAATATCCATATGTTTCAAAGTACGGACCCAGCGATTGAACCTGTGTTGCTCCATGTTGTTTTACTTCCAAGGCGAGCACGTTGCTGCTGAGCTATCCTCCCGAGACAAGTTGACTGTGGAGAGATGGAATATCATCATGGAGACCCTGAGGGAGGAACTACGGTAGGGTGAGGTTAGTGAATTATGTGTGTAGATCTGTGAAAGCCGCCCAAAATGAGGTAGTAGAGGAGAAACGAGTAATAAAGATGGAAACGAGAAGTACCCCAAGGAACCCTGAGGGAACTGAAGGTGAAGGGGCAACAGAAGAGCTTCTAAACCAAATGGAGGAAGTGAATAGAAGTGGAAAGATCTCCATCATTCAGACCAGACGTATCCAAGCTAATCAAAGTGTTCAGTACTGTCGGGTGAGCCAACATATCGGAAGCAGCAGAAAGATTGGATGCGTTAGGAGCGAGGAGGATTTATCGTGTGAGCAATCCTACGACTGAAAAAACAGAAGCTTGCGCGCACAGGAAGAGAAAAGAGGGCTGGGAATCAAGATGGGTAGCCAGTTCAACATGAAATAGTTTTTTAAAGAGTTAAGATAGCAACTGTAGAAAAGAAATGGAGCGTAAAATAGCAGCGACATGAGCGTCTCTAAAAGAATTCTCGATATGCGGGAGAATGATCCTGTGTTTAGAGGAGTCAAGAGAAAAGACTGTAGTTAGGAAGCCATTGAATGATACAGGAGGAACTGGAAGAAGAAGAGAGCAAGAAGGACCTGGAGAGTCAGACAGGTCAGTGGGGTTTGAACCTTTGATTATGGAATGAGTTGAAGATCAGTGATAGCCAATGATAGAGAGAATTTAGGAGAGGCAGAAGGGCCCCTGGACAAGGAGGGAAGATCTCTCACTGGTTTGGAAGGTCTTATTCTAAAAGGCCATCAATCAGACATCTGACCAGGACATTAAGGTCTGTATGAAAATGCGAGGCTCTGCCTTGCTCTGTGTGTGTCCTTTTAACGCGGTGACACCACTAGAGGCTTTGATAGTGCTATATTGTAAAGCAGCAAATATATAGACCGACCATAAATTCATGCCTGTACCACTTACGGAGCCACAAGCAGAGGAACTATCAAGCAAATAGAGGAAATCCAGTGGGAGCCATGATATTATCATCAAGGCAGAACTCACCGGAGCCACGAATCAAAGAATGTCACTTTCTGATGGGGTTGCATGACCGGGGCTGCAGCGTGAAGAATTCAGATACAGCAAAGAGCACTTTATGTGTTCCGCAAGTTCCGCGTATTGATCTCCAGCACGCTGCGTGGCAGATAAACAAAAAACAGCACCAATCATCTCATCTCGGCCATGGTTTTCCATTTCCCCACTCGGCACTCCGCAGGTATCCGCTTTCAAACTTGTCCGACTGTTTTTCAGGCGTATTGGTTAAAATATGTCTGTTTTTGTGCTGTTGATTCAACCACACAGGGGCATGTGGTGGAGGTTGTGTCTATGTTTGTGTTTCCATCAATTCAAATTAACATGCCTGGTCCGGTGCAGTTACACACTCGTCGGAGGTGGATCAGCGTGCAAAGAAATTGATAGATTTCTCCATAGGGTGGGGAGGATGAAAGCATGAAGCATTGTGCCAGAGCAGGTGGCATGACAGCACAGCCTGGCATGTCGTAGGCGCTGTCTGATATTGCTGGACTTTCAGGGACACTGCCCTGTTGAGAAGCCACAAAATGCTGCTAGCCGCAAGCCAGCATCCATCACTGATGAGAAGAGACTCCCTGGCTACTCTGTCACACATTGGCACATCACACAATTGAGGATGGCAGTATTCTAGGATGGAGCTGTTTTGCTAAAACACATTATAGTAACACCTTCAAGGGCGTGCAGAATTTGGTTGACATTAAAAGAGCTCTGATCTTGTCAATAATAGGCTATTGCGACAGCTTGCATAGGGACTTGCCCAATAAACAACTCATTCGCTGCAGCAACTCCAGAGAAAAGCTGCCCCATTGACACTTGGACTTTGTACATGTGACAGAGAGAGTCAGACCCTTGCATTATGATCTCCAGGTGCAGCAGAGGATTATCTGCAAATTAATGTTCATTAATGTTCATGATACACAGAGCCTACAGGGGAACGCGCCCCTCAATAGCCTGTGCAATTAAATCATAAATGCCATAAATACTTCTTATCAAGGAAATATAGATATGCATTTGAGACGAAGCTTTGCTCAGCTACTTTTAAAAGAATTAAACCTGGAGGTAGGGCCCCAGGAGCATTGGGCCCTGTGATGATGTCCCCTGAGATAGAGGGTGGGGTGAGCATGGGAGCTGGGTATCACTGCTGGATCCAGGGTGGTCTGGGGAGCAACCCCTGGCCCACTCTACCATACCCAGCCATTTATGATATGATATGATATTTTCTTTGTATCACGCTCGTGCACAAGTGTTTCAGAGCGTGACTAGGCAAGGGAGGGGAACAGGGGAGAACACAACACAACAACAACGATCTTACTAGGCCCAGTGACATTGAGAACGCGCAAGTGCATGAGAATGGGAAAAGGGAAAAAGTGCATGGAAGGGGAAGAGTGGAAAGTGCGGCGCAGAGGAGAGCAGATAAATAATAATAAATAAAAATAAATAGAAAATGGGAGCAATAAACAGTGGTAGTGCAGCCAGCAAGTGGCAAGTGCTGTGTTTTAGGCAGCAGACTGGGTAAGTCCGATAAGTGCAGAAAAAGAAGAAAAATGGGGGGGGTCTGTAAGGGTACAGATATATTCTCCAGTGCAAGGAGTGGCCAGGAGGCAGTGCAGGAGGGTGTCAGGGTGAGCAGGTACCTGTGCCCAGGGGACAGATGGTGGCCGGGTGCACAGTGCCAAAGAGAGAACAGATCAGCAGGGGAGAGGGGGAGCGAACGCAGAAGCAAAGAGGAAGGTCTTCGGGTTCTTCCAGAACTGGAGATGGTTCTCCTCAAGTTTTCGATTGGCCTGGAGGCTGTTTCAGAGGGATGCCCCAGACGAAGATAGAGATCTACCCCCAGCTCGTTTCTTTGAAAAACAATTGACCCGGAGGGAGTTAGATGTAGAGGAGCAAAGAGCTCGATAGGGGAGGTATTTGCGGAGGCATAGCTGAAGGTATTTTGGACCCTGGCCCCAGAAAGCCTTGTGGACGATGCAGAGGGTTTGGAATTTAATTCTTGCATCCACTGGGAGCCAATGGAGAGATTTCTGGGCTGGAGAGATACGATCCCAGGGCTTGAGGCCAAGGACAAGTCTCACAGTCCTGTTCTGGATAAGTTGCAGAGGGCGGAGGGTATAGGCAGGTAGATTTAGAAAGAGGCTGTTACAATAGTCAAACCTTGAGAGAACCAGAGCTTTGGAGACAGTGAGCTTCTGGGGAAGGAGAGGAAAGGCAGAGTACCTCTGAGGAGGTGCAGTAGGAAATTTGACTTTTAAGAGACCTCTGAGATATGGGCGGAGAAGGAAAGTATGGAGTCAAAGATGACCCAGAGGTTCTTAGCCTCACAGGTAGGGATAGGAGGAGGGCCAAGGGAGGCCGGCCAGTGGGTGAGGCAGAAGGGTGGAGATGGTGTGCCGATGAGGAGGGTCTTATTCTTGCTGGCATTCAGACAAAGATCACTGGTGGCACACCAATCTTGAATGGCAGTAAGGCAGTCAGAGATGAGAGAGGGAGAGGAGGTGGCCAAGGACAGCCGGAAAATGAGTTGATTGTCATCAGCATAGCACTGGAAATTTGAGCAGAAAATGGCAATGCAGTGGACGAGAGTTGCCAGGCATTGGTTGAAGAGCCAGGGTGAGAGGTTAGACCCCTGGAGAACCCCACAAGTAGAGGATGATAGAGGATAGGAAGAACCCCAGTTGGACCTGGGAGGGTCAATCAGAGAGGAAAGAGCTCAGCCAGGCCAGAGCCTGATCAGTGATACCCAGGTTATCACGGAGACGGTTGAGCAGGATGGTGTGGTTGACCATGTCGAAGGCAGAGGAGAGATCAAGAAGGATGAGGACAGAGGGAAGGTTGGAGTCCAGGTTGGAGAGCAGATCTTCATGGATATTCAGGAGAGCAGTTTCCGTTCTTCTGGCTGCTCTGAAGCCAGACTGGTGGTCATGGAGACAGCCAACAGAATCTAAATGAGGTTAAGCTGAGAGATAGCCAGCTTTTCCAGGAGTTTGCCCAGAAAGGGGGTAATGGAAATTGGGCGATAGTTAGCCAGACAGGAAGGATTAGCTGTGGGTTTCTTGAGAAGAGGATGCACAAGGGAGTGCTTCAGAGAGGAGGGGAAAAATCCTGAGGCAAAGGAGTGGTTGCAAAAATCGGCAAGGGCTGGAGCGAGGGTGTCTATGTGGTCCTTGATGATTTTAGAGGAACAGAGATGAACCTGTTTTGACGAGACTTTCATAGATCAGACTTGTCTAGCGACCTCATCAGGGGAGAAAATAGGAAAGGAAGCGAAGGAAGGTGGGGCGGTGGTTAAAGGGGAGTCTGCAAGCACAGACTGAAAGGGAATGGAGGGGGCAGGGGAGGAGAGGGTGGACAGAATGTCCTGGGTTTTTTAAATAAAGTGCGAGGCAAGGGCATTGCAGAGAGCCTGGGAGACAAGAGGAGGAGTGGAACTGCAGCAGGGTTGGCAAGCTCCTTGCAAATTTTAAAGAGTTCGGCTGAGTTGTTAGATGCCGCAGAGACATAGGCTTGAATGTGGGCTCTCTCCTTAGTGTGGACAGAGAGTTGGTATTGCCTTTGGAGAAGGCGACAGGCCAGTTTGTCAGAGGATGAAAAAGAAGCCCTCCATTTCCTCTCAGCCGCCCTACATCTACGTTTAAGTGTAGCTAGGTCGGAGTCATACCAGGAATTGCATTTGGCTTTGGACTTCAGGGGATCCTCATGACAGGGGCAATAGCATCAAGAGTATCAGAGATAAAAGAGTAGAGCAGAGACAGGGCTGTGTCAGGATGTGAGACCGCCAGAGGTGGAGGAGGGGAGTAGAGAAGGTGGAGGCGAAAGCCTCAACTGACATACGCTTCATGGGCCAGATGTCTGAAAAGGTAGGTGGAAATGTTGGGGTAGGCTTGGCTTGGGGGGAAGAGAGGGAGAGATGAGAGGAGATGAGGTATGATCACTTCAGGAGAGAGGAGTGGACAGAGGGATGGAGAGGGGGAGGTCAGAGGAAATCAAGACATCAAGTGTGTGCCCTGCAGAGTGAGTCAGGCCAGAGGGGAGGATGGACAGGGAGAGGGAGTCGCAGAGGTCACAGAAGAGTACAGATGAGGAACAGGGAGAGTCTAAATGGATATTAGGGTCACTGAGGAGGAGGAGTTGAGTGGTAGAGGCCAGGAGAGAGGAGGAGAGGTCCGCCCACTCAGAGAGAAATGAGGTGATTTGCCAGGAGGCTGGTAGATGGTAGTCACAGTAAGCGAATGGGTAGGAGAGAGAGAGAGCCTACAGGCAAGGCATTCAAAAGAGGAGTAGGGGGGTAATTGAGAGATGTCTTTGATTTGTTGGGGGTTTGTGTATTGTATATCTCACTCTGTACATAGTACTGTGTAAAATGTTGTGTTTTCTTTTGTTATTTGCACTGTTTTATTTGTTATGCGTTGGTTGTCTTGACATATGTAATAGATGTTGTGTAAATAAAGGTTAAAAAAAAAACAAAAAAAGAGTATCAGAGATAGAAGAGTAGAGAAGGGACAGGGTTGTGTCGGGGTGTGAGTCAGCCAGAGGAGGAGGAGGGGGAGAGAAGGTGGCAACGAAAGCCTCGGCTGACACACGCCTCATAGGTCGGATGTGCGAGAAAGTAAGTGGCAGTGTTGGGGTGGGGTTGGCTTGGGGAAGAGAGTGAGAGATGGGAGGAGAGAAGGCAGTGGTCACTCCAGGAGAGAGGAGTGGTCAGAGGGATAGAGAGGGGGAGGCCAGGGGAGATCAAGACATCAAGTGTGTGTCCTGCAGAGTGTGTCGGGCCAGAGGGGAGAATAGAGGGGGAAAGGGAATTGCAGAGGTTGCGAAAGAGCAAAGATGAGGGATAGGGAGAATTGAGGTAGATGTTGAGGTCACCAAGGAGGTTGAGTGGTTGAGGCCAGGAGGGAGGAGGAGAGGTCAGCCCACTCAGAGAGAAAGGAGGTGATTTGCTCGGGGGGCCATTAGAGAGTAGCAATAGTAAGGGAGTGGCTGGGAGAGATTGAGAGCCTGCAGACAAGGCATTCAAAAGAGGAGTAAATCTGAAACAGGATGATAGTGGCTGGAATCCACTCAGAAACTTCAGGGCTATGCCCCCCCCCACCTCCAGGTCGAGTGGATCTGGGTGCAGAGAGGATCTTGTAGCCCTCAGGGAGTAAAGTGTCAAAGCTCGTGACAGAGCTGGCCATGAACCATGTCTCCGTAAGACCGAGGACATCAAGGTCCAGTTCTTCAAGGAGGTGGCAGATGTCAAAGGAGTGTTTGACAGCAGAGCGCGAGTTGAGAGTGGCAAGATGAAGAAGGTTGCTGGCCTTAAAGACCTTCCGAGGAGGGGTACAAATCCGGAGTTGTGGAGGTAGCCTGAAAAGTGGCAGAGGAGGAGGAAAAAGTGGGCAGGACGCCAAGGGGTGAGAGGACGGGACAGCTGCAGATGAGAGGAACTTGATGAGGCGAGGGAAGCACCTATGGAAGAGGAGGAGATTGGCCTGAAGACCTTGGACCATGACAATGCCATTTGGGAAGACATTAAGGATGACTCTGGAGGAGTCGAAAGAAGCCATGAGGACATCCCAGCGAGTGCCACCATTAATGGGAGAGGAGGAGACAGGGCAAAGCACAGAGATCATATGAGGGGTCCATAGATCCGGCGAAGGGACAACAAAGAGGATGTCAGTGAGGGTCTGTTTGGAAGAGGCGCTGGTATAGGTATCAGCGATAGGGAGACCAGGGTTGGAGGCCAAGATATCCTTTTTAAATTTCTTTTTTCCAGACTTAGTGAGAAGGGAAGGATAGTTGATAGAGAAGCAGTTGGAATAGATGGGAGAGACAGAGAGCGCCATGAGCGGGAAAGAGTGGAGGCAGAGGGAGGAGTAAGCAAGTAAAGCAGTATTAAAGAGTCACTGGGCTAGCAGGTTAAGATCAATGGCCAAGGTTAGATGCAAAAATACACCGAAGTTTAACTTGCAACAAAATGCAGAAAATACACTCAGGTTTGACTTTCAGATAAAAGCAAAATGCACTCAGGTTGGACTTTCAGCTAAAATCAAAAATGCACTCAGGTTTGACTTTCTGCTAAATGCAAAAATACACTCAGGTTGGACTTTCAGCTAAAAGCAAAAATGCACTCAGGTTTGACTTTCAGCTAAATGCAAAAATACACTCGTTGGACTTTCAGCTAAAAGCAAAAATACACTCAGGTTGGACTTTCCGCTAAAAGAAAAAATGCACTCAGGTTGGCCTTGCAGCTAAAATCAAAAATGCACTCAGGTTGGACTTTCAGCTAAAAGCAAAAATACACTCAGGTTTGGCTTTCAGCTAAATGCAAAAATATACTCAGGTTGGACTTTCACCTAAAAGCAAAAATGCACTCAGGTTTGACTTTCAGATAAATGCAATAATGCACTCAGGTTGGACTTTCAGCTAAAAGCAAAAATGCACTCAGGTTGGACTTTCAGGTAAATGCAAAAATGCGCTCAGGTTTGACTTTCAGCTAAATAAAAAATACACTCAGGTTGGACTTTCACCTAAAAGCAAAAATGCACTCATGTTTGACTTTCAGATAAATGCAAAAATGCACTCAGGTTGGACTTTTAGCTAAAAGCAAAAATACACTAAGGTTGGACTTTCAGCTAAAAGCAATAATGCACTCAGGTTTGATTTTCAGCTAAAAGCAAAATGGACTGAGGTTGGACTTTCAGCTAAAATCAAAAATGCACTCAGGTTTGACACTCAGCTAAATTCAAAAAGACACCCAGGTTGGACTTTCAGCTAAAAGCAATAATGCACTGAGGTTGGACTTTCAGCTAAAAGCAAAATGCACTCAGGTTTGACTTTCAGCCAAAATCAAAAATGAACTCAGGTTTGACTTTCAGCTAAATTCAAGAATACACTCAGGTTGGACTTTCAGCTAAATTCAAACATGCACCCAGGCTTGACTTTAAGCTAAATGCAAAAATACACTCAGGTTGGACTTTCAGCTAAATGTAAACATGCACTCAGGTTTGAATTTCAGCTAAATGCAAACATACACTCAGGTTAGACTTTCAGCTAAAAGCAAAAATGCACTCAGGTTGGCCTTTCAGCTAAAAGCAAAAATGCACTCAGGTTGGACTTTTAGCTAAAAGCAAAAATGCACTCAGGTTTGACTTTCAGCTAAATGCAAAAATACATTCAGGTTGGACTTTCAGCTAAATGCAAAAATGCACTCAGGTTGGCCTTTCAGCCAAAAGCAAAAATGCACTCAGGTTGGACTTTAAGCTAAAAAGCAAAAATACACTCAGGTTGGACTTTCAGCTAAATGCAAAAATACACTCAGTTTTCACTTTCAGCTAAATGCAAACATGCACTCAGGTTGGACTTTCAGCTAAAAGCAAAAATGCACTCAGGTTGGACTTTCAGCTAAAAGCAAAAGTGCACTCAGGTTGGACTTTCAGCTAAAAGAAAAAAATGCACTCAGGTTTGACTTTCAGCTAAATGCAAAAATACACTCAGGTTGGACTTCCACCTTAAAGCAAAAATACACTAAGGTTTGACTTTCAGCTAAATGCAAAAATGCACGAAGGTTGCACTTTCAGCTAAAAGCAAAAATACACAAAGGTTGGACTTTCAGGTAAAAGGAAAATGCACTCAGGTTGGACTTTCAGCTAAAAGCAAAATGCACTCAGGTTGGACTTTCAGCTAAAATCAAAAATGCACTCAGGTTTGACTTTCTGCTAAATGCAAAAAAACACTCAGGTTGGACTTGCAGCTAAAAGCAAAAATGCACTCAGGTTTGACTTTCAGCTAAATGCAAAAATACACTCAGGTTGGACTTTCAACTAAAAGCAAAAATACACTCAGGTTGGACTTTCAGCTAAAAGAAAAAATGCACTCAGGTTGGCCTTGCAGCTAAAATCAAAAATGCACTCAGGTTGGACTTTCAGCTAAAAGCAAAAATGCACTCAGTTTGGCCTTGCAGCTAAAATCAAAAATACACTCAGGTTGGACTTTCAGCTAAAAGCAAAAATACACTCAGGTTGGACTTTCAGCCAAATGCAAAAATGCACTCAGGTTGGACTTTCAGGTAAAAGCAAAAATGCACTCAGGTTGGACTTTCAGCTAAAAGCAAAAATACACTCAGTTTTGGCTTTCAGCTAAATGCAAAAATACACTCAGGTTGGACTTGCACCTAAAAGCAAAAATGCACTCATGTTTGACTTTCATCTAAAAGCAAAAATGCACTCAGGTTGGACTTTCAGCTAAATGCAAAAATGCGCTCAGGTTGGACTTTCAGCTAAATAAAAAATACACTCAGGTTGGACTTTCACCTAAAAGCAAAAATGCACTCAGGTTTGACTTTCAGATAAATGCAAAAATGCACTCAGGTTGGACTTTTAGCTAAAAGCAAAAATACACTAAGGTTGGACTTTCAGCTAAAAGCAAAATACACTAAGTTTGGACTTTCAGCTAAAAGCAATAATGCACTCAGGTTTGATTTTCAGCTAAAAGCAAAATGGACTGAGGTTGGACTTTCAGCTAAAATCAAAAATGCACTCAGGTTTGACACTCAGCTAAATTCAAAAAGACACTCAGGTTGGACTTTCAGCTAAAAGCAATAATGCACTGAGGTTGGACTTTCAGCTAAAAGCAAAATGCACTCAGATTTGACTTTCAGCCAAAATAAAAAATGCACTCAGGTTTGACTTTCAGCTAAATTCAAAAATACACTCAGGTTGGACTTTCACCTAAATGCAAACATGCACTCAGGTTTGAATTTCAGCTAAATGCAAAAATGCACTCATGTTTGACTTTCAGATAAATGCAAAAATACACTAAGGTTGGACTTTCAGCTAAAAGCAATAATGCACTCAGGTTTGATTTTCAGCTAAAAGCAAAATGGACTGAGGTTGGACTTTCAGCTAAAATCAAAAATGCACTCAGGTTTGACACTCAGCTAAATTCAAAAAGACACTCAGGTTGGACTTTCAGCTAAAAGCAATAATGCACTGAGGTTGGACTTTCAGCTAAAAGCAAAATGCACTCAGGTTTGACTTTCAGCCAAAATCAAAAATGCACTCAGGTTTGACTTTCAGCGAAATTCAAGAATACACTCAGGTTGGACTTTCAGCTAAATTCAAACATGCACCCAGGCTTGACTTTAAGCTAAATGCAAAAATACACTCAGGTTGGACTTTCAGCTAAATGTAAACATGCACTCAGGTTTGAATTTCAGCTAAATGCAAAAATACACTCAGGTTAGACTTTCAGCTAAAAGCAAAAATGCACTCAGGTTGGCCTTTCAGCTAAAAGCAAAAATGCACTTAGGTTGGACTTTTAGCTAAAAGCAAAAATGCACTCAGGTTTGACTTTCAGCTAAATGCAAAAATACATTCAGGTTGGACTTTCAGCTAAATGCAAAAATGCACTCAGGTTGGACTTTCAGCTAAATAAAAAATACACTCAGGTTGGACTTTCACCTAAAAGCAAAAATGCACTCAGGTTTGACTTTCAGATAAATGCAAAAATGCACTCAGGTTGGACTTTTAGCTAAAAGCAAAAATACACTAAGGTTGGACTTTCAGCTAAAAGCAAAATACACTAAGTTTGGACTTTCAGCTAAAAGCAATAATGCACTCAGGATTGATTTTCAGCTAAAAGCAAAATGGACTGAGGTTGGACTTTCAGCTAAAATCAAAAATGCACTCAGGTTTGACACTCAGCTAAATTCAAAAAGACACTCAGGTTGGACTTTCAGCTAAAAGCAATAATGCACTGAGGTTGGACTTTCAGCTAAAAGCAAAATGCACTCAGATTTGACTTTCAGCCAAAATAAAAAATGCACTCAGGTTTGACTTTCAGCTAAATTCAAAAATACACTCAGGTTGGACTTTCACCTAAATGCAAACATGCACTCAGGTTTGAATTTCAGCTAAATGCAAAAATGCACTCATGTTTGACTTTCAGATAAATGCAAAAATACACTAAGGTTGGACTTTCAGCTAAAAGCAATAATGCACTCAGGTTTGATTTTCAGCTAAAAGCAAAATGGACTGAGGTTGGACTTTCAGCTAAAATCAAAAATGCACTCAGGTTTGACACTCAGCTAAATTCAAAAAGACACTCAGGTTGGACTTTCAGCTAAAAGCAATAATGCACTGAGGTTGGACTTTCAGCTAAAAGCAAAATGCACTCAGGTTTGACTTTCAGCCAAAATCAAAAATGCACTCAGGTTTGACTTTCAGCGAAATTCAAGAATACACTCAGGTTGGACTTTCAGCTAAATTCAAACATGCACCCAGGCTTGACTTTAAGCTAAATGCAAAAATACACTCAGGTTGGACTTTCAGCTAAATGTAAACATGCACTCAGGTTTGAATTTCAGCTAAATGCAAAAATACACTCAGGTTAGACTTTCAGCTAAAAGCAAAAATGCACTCAGGTTGGCCTTTCAGCTAAAAGCAAAAATGCACTTAGGTTGGACTTTTAGCTAAAAGCAAAAATGCACTCAGGTTTGACTTTCAGCTAAATGCAAAAATACATTCAGGTTGGACTTTCAGCTAAATGCAAAAATGCACTCAGGTTGGCCTTTCAGCTAAATGCAAAATGCACTCAGGTTGGCCTTTCAGCCAAAAGCAAAAATGCACTCAGGTTGGACTTTAAGCTAAAAAGCAAAAATACACTCAGGTTGGACTTTCAGCTAAATGCAAAAATACACTCAGTTTTCACTTTCAGCTAAATGCAAACATGCACTCAGGTTGGACTTTCAGCTAAAAGCAAAAATGCACTCAGGTTGGACTTTCAGCTAAAAGCAAAAGTGCACTCAGGTTGGACTTTCAGCTAAAAGAAAAAAATGCACTCAGGTTTGACTTTCAGCTAAATGCAAAAATACACTCAGGTTGGACTTCCACCTTAAAGCAAAAATACACTAAGGTTTGACTTTCAGCTAAATGCAAAAATGCACGAAGGTTGCACTTTCAGCTAAAAGCAAAAATACACAAAGGTTGGACTTTCAGGTAAAAGCAAAATGCACTCAGGTTGGACTTTCAGCTAAAAGCAAAATGCACTCAGGTTGGACTTTCAGCTAAAATCAAAAATGCACTCAGGTTTGACTTTCTGCTAAATGCAAAAAAAACACTCAGGTTGGACTTGCAGCTAAAAGCAAAAATGCACTCAGGTTTGACTTTCAGCTAAATGCAAAAATACACTCAGGTTGGACTTTCAACTAAAAGCAAAAATACACTCAGGTTGGACTTTCAGCTAAAAGAAAAAATGCACTCAGGTTGGCCTTGCAGCTAAAATCAAAAATGCACTCAGGTTGGACTTTCAGCTAAAAGCAAAAATGCACTCAGTTTGGCCTTGCAGCTAAAATCAAAAATACACTCAGGTTGGACTTTCAGCTAAAAGCAAAAATACACTCAGGTTGGACTTTCAGCCAAATGCAAAAATGGACTCAGGTTGGACTTTCAGGTAAAAGCAAAAATGCACTCAGGTTGGACTTTCAGCTAAAAGCAAAAATGCACTCAGGTTGGCCTTTCAGCTAAAAGCAAAAATGCACTCAGGTTGGACTTTTAGCTAAAAGCAAAAATGCACTCAGGTTTGACTTTCAGCTAAATGCAAAAATACATTCAGGTTGGACTTTCAGCTAAATGCAAAAATGCACTCAGGTTGGCCTTTCAGCTAAATGCAAAATGCACTCAGGTTCGCCTTTCAGCCAAAAGCAAAAATGCACTCAGGTTGGACTTTAAGCTAAAAAGCAAAAATACACTCAGGTTGGACTTTCAGCTAAATGCAAAAATACACTCAGTTTTCACTTTCAGCTAAATGCAAACATGCACTCAGGTTGGACTTTCAGCTAAAAGCAAAAATGCACTCAGGTTGGACTTTCAGCTAAAAGCAAAAGTGCACTCAGGTTGGACTTTCAGCTAAAAGAAAAAAATGCACTCAGGTTTGACTTTCAGCTAAATGCAAAAATACACTCAGGTTGGACTTCCACCTTAAAGCAAAAATACACTAAGGTTTGACTTTCAGCTAAATGCAAAAATGCACGAAGGTTGCACTTTCAGCTAAAAGCAAAAATACACAAAGGTTGGACTTTCAGCTAAAAGCAAAATGCACTCAGGTTGGACTTTCAGCTAAAAGCAAAATGCACTCAGGTTGGACTTTCAGCTAAAATCAAAAATGCACTCAGGTTTGACTTTCTGCTAAATGCAAAAAAAACACTCAGGTTGGACTTGCAGCTAAAAGCAAAAATGCACTCAGGTTTGACTTTCAGCTAAATGCAAAAATACACTCAGGTTGGACTTTCAACTAAAAGCAAAAATACACTCAGGTTGGACTTTCAGCTAAAAGAAAAAATGCACTCAGGTTGGCCTTGCAGCTAAAATCAAAAATGCACTCAGGTTGGACTTTCAGCTAAAAGCAAAAATGCACTCAGTTTGGCCTTGCAGCTAAAATCAAAAATACACTCAGGTTGGACTTTCAGCTAAAAGCAAAAATACACTCAGGTTGGACTTTCAGCCAAATGCAAAAATGCACTCAGGTTGGACTTTCAGGTAAAAGCAAAAATGCACTCAGGTTGGACTTTCAGCTAAAAGCAAAAATACACTCAGGTTTGGCTTTCAGCTAAATGCAAAAATACACTCAGGTTGGACTTGCACCTAAAAGCAAAAATGCACTCATGTTTGACTTTCAGCTAAAAGCAAAAATGCACTCAGGTTGGACTTTCAGCTAAATGCAAAAATGCGCTCAGGTTGGACTTTCAGCTAAATAAAAAATACACTCAGGTTGGACTTTCACCTAAAAGCAAAAATGCACTCAGGTTTGACTTTCAGATAAATGCAAAAATGCACTCAGGTTGGACTTTTAGCTAAAAGCAAAAATACACTAAGGTTGGACTTTCAGCTAAAAGCAAAATACACTAAGTTTGGACTTTCAGCTAAAAGCAATAATGCACTCAGGTTTGATTTTCAGCTAAAAGCAAAATGGACTGAGGTTGGACGTTCAGCTAAAATCAAAAATGCACTCAGGTTTGACACTCAGCTAAATTCAAAAAGACACTCAGGTTGGACTTTCAGCTAAAAGCAATAATGCACTGAGGTTGGACTTTCAGCTAAAAGCAAAATGCACTCAGATTTGACTTTCAGCCAAAATAAAAAATGCACTCAGGTTTGACTTTCAGCTAAATTCAAAAATACACTCAGGTTGGACTTTCACCTAAATGCAAACATGCACTCAGGTTTGAATTTCAGCTAAATGCAAAAATGCACTGAGGTTGGACTTTCAGCTAAAATCAAAAATGCACTCAGGTTTGACTTTAAGCTAAATGCAAAAATACACTCAGGTTGGACTTTCAGCTAAATGTAAACATGCACTCAGGTTTGACTTTCAGCTAAATGCAAAAATACACTCAGGTTAGACTTTCAGCTAAAAGAAAAAATGCACTCAGGTTGGCCTTTCAGCTAAAAGCAAAAATGCACTCAGGTTGGACTTTTAGCTAAAAGCAAAAATGCACTCAGGTTTGACTTTCAGCTAAATGCAAAAATACACTCAGGTTGGACTTTCGGCTAAATGCAAAAATGCACTCTGGTTGGCCTTTCAGCTAAATGCAAAAATGCACTCAGGTTGGCCTTTCAGCTAAAAGCAAAAATGCACTCAGGTTGGATTTTAAGCTAAAAAGCAAAAATACATTCAGGTTGGACTTTCAGCTAAATGCAAAAATGCACTCAGGTTGGACTTTCAGCTAAAAGCAAAAGTGCACATAGGTTGGACTTTCAGCTAAAAGAAAAAATGCACTCAGGTTGGACTTTCAGCTAAAAGCAAAAGTGCACATAGGTTGGACTTTCAGCTAAAAGAAAAAATGCACTCAGGTTTGACTTTCAGCTAAATGCAAAAATACACTCAGGTTGGACTTCCACCTAAAAGCAAAAATGCATTCAGGTTTGACTTTCAGCTAAATGCAAAAATGCACGAAGGTTGCACTTTCAGCCAAAAGCAAAAATACACGAAGGTTGGACTTTCAGGTAAAAGCAAAATGCACTCAGGTTGGACTTTCAGCTAAAATCAAAAATGCACTCAGGTTTGACTTTCTGCTAAATGCAAAAATACACTCAAGTTGGACTTTCAGCTAAAAGCAAAAATGCACTCAGGTTTGACTTTCAGCTAAATGCAAAAATACACTCAGGTTGGACTTTCAGCTAAAAGCAAAAATACACTCAGGTTGGACTTTCAGCTAAAAGAAAAAATGCACTCAGGTTGGCCTTGCAGCTAAAATCAAAAATGCACTCAGGTTGGACTTTCAGCTAAAAGCAAAAATGCACTCAGGTTGGCCTTGCAGCTAAAATCAAAAATACACTCAGGTTGGACTTTCAGCTAAAAGCAAAAATACACTCAGGTTGGACTTTCAGGTAAAAGCAAAATGCACTCAGGTTGGACTTTCAGCTAAAAGCAAAATGCACTCAGGTTGGACTTTCAGCTAAAATCAAAAATGCACTCAGGTTTGACTTTCTGCTAAATGCAAAAATACACTCAGGTTGGACTTTCAGCTAAATGCAAAAATACACTCAGGTTGGACTTCCACCTAAAAGCAAAATGCACTCAGGTTTGACTTTCAGCTAAATGCAAAAATGCACGAAGGTTGCACTTTCAGCCAAAAGCAAAAATACACGAAGGTTGGACTTTCAGCTAAATGCAAAATGCACGAAGGTTGCACTTTCAGCCAAAAGCAAAAATACACGAAGGATGGACTTTCAGGTAAAAGCAAAATGCACTCAGGTTGGACTTTCAGCTAAAATCAAAAATGCACTCAGGTTTGACTTTCTGCTAAATGCAAAAATACACTCAGGTTGGACTTTCAGCTAAAAGCAAAAATACACTCAGGTTGGACTTTCAGGTAAAAGCAAAATGCACTCAGGTTGGACTTTCAGCTAAAAGCAAAATGCACTCAGGTTGGACTTTCAGCTAAAATCAAAAATGCACTCAGGTTTGACTTTCTGCTAAATGCAAAAATACACTCAGGTTGGACTTTCAGCTAAAAGCAAAAATGCACTCAGGTTTGACTTTCAGCTAAATGCAAAAATACACTCGGGTTGGACTTTCAGCTAAAAGCAAAAATACACTCAGGTTGGACTTTCAGCTAAAAGAAAAAATGCACTCGGGTTGGCCTTGCAGCTAAAATCAAAAATGCACTCAGGTTGGACTTTCAGCTAAAAGCAAAAATGCACTCAGGTTGGCCTTGCAGCTAAAATCAAAAATACACTCAGGTTGGAATTTCAGCTAAAAACAAAAATACACTCAGGTTGGACTTTCAGCTAAATGCAAAAATGCACTCAGGTTGGACTTTCAGGTAAAAGCAAAAATACACTCAGGTTTGTCTTTCAGCTAAATGCAAAAATGCACTCAGGTTTGACTTTCAGATAAATTCAAAAATGCACTCAGGTTGGACTTTCAGGTAAAAGCAAAAATGCACTCAGGTTGGACTTTCAGCTAAATAAAAAATACACTCAGGTTGGACTTTCACCTAAAAGCAAAAATGCACTCAGGTTTGACTTTCAGATAAATGCAAAAATGCACTCAGGTTGGACTTTTAGCTAAAAGCAAAAATGCACTCAGGTTTGACTTTCAGCTAAATGCAAAAATACACTCAGGTTGGACTTTCGGCTAAATGCAAAAATGCACTCTGGTTGGCCTTTCAGCTAAATGCAAAAATGCACTCAGGTTGGCCTTTCAGCTAAAAGCAAAAATGCACTCAGGTTGGATTTTAAGCTAAAAAGCAAAAATACATTCAGGTTGGACTTTCAGCTAAATGCAAAAATGCACTCAGGTTGGACTTTCAGCTAAAAGCAAAAGTGCACATAGGTTGGACTTTCAGCTAAAAGAAAAAATGCACTCAGGTTGGACTTTCAGCTAAAAGCAAAAGTGCACATAGGTTGGACTTTCAGCTAAAAGAAAAAATGCACTCAGGTTTGACTTTCAGCTAAATGCAAAAATACACTCAGGTTGGACTTCCACCTAAAAGCAAAAATGCATTCAGGTTTGACTTTCAGCTAAATGCAAAAATGCACGAAGGTTGCACTTTCAGCCAAAAGCAAAAATACACGAAGGTTGGACTTTCAGGTAAAAGCAAAATGCACTCAGGTTGGACTTTCAGCTAAAATCAAAAATGCACTCAGGTTTGACTTTCTGCTAAATGCAAAAATACACTCAAGTTGGACTTTCAGCTAAAAGCAAAAATGCACTCAGGTTTGACTTTCAGCTAAATGCAAAAATACACTCAGGTTGGACTTTCAGCTAAAAGCAAAAATACACTCAGGTTGGACTTTCAGCTAAAAGAAAAAATGCACTCAGGTTGGCCTTGCAGCTAAAATCAAAAATGCACTCAGGTTGGACTTTCAGCTAAAAGCAAAAATGCACTCAGGTTGGCCTTGCAGCTAAAATCAAAAATACACTCAGGTTGGACTTTCAGCTAAAAGCAAAAATACACTCAGGTTGGACTTTCAGGTAAAAGCAAAATGCACTCAGGTTGGACTTTCAGCTAAAAGCAAAATGCACTCAGGTTGGACTTTCAGCTAAAATCAAAAATGCACTCAGGTTTGACTTTCTGCTAAATGCAAAAATACACTCAGGTTGGACTTTCAGCTAAATGCAAAAATACACTCAGGTTGGTCTTCCACCTAAAAGCAAAATGCACTCAGGTTTGACTTTCAGCTAAATGCAAAAATGCACGAAGGTTGCACTTTCAGCCAAAAGCAAAAATACACGAAGGTTGGACTTTCAGCTAAATGCAAAATGCACGAAGGTTGCACTTTCAGCCAAAAGCAAAAATACACGAAGGATGGACTTTCAGGTAAAAGCAAAATGCACTCAGGTTGGACTTTCAGCTAAAATCAAAATGCACTCAGGTTTGACTTTCTGCTAAATGCAAAAATACACTCAGGTTGGACTTTCAGCTAAAAGCAAAAATACACTCAGGTTGGACTTTCAGGTAAAAGCAAAATGCACTCAGGTTGGACTTTCAGCTAAAAGCAAAATGCACTCAGGTTGGACTTTCAGCTAAAATCAAAAATGCACTCAGGTTTGACTTTCTGCTAAATGCAAAAATACACTCAGGTTGGACTTTCAGCTAAAAGCAAAAATGCACTCAGGTTTGACTTTCAGCTAAATGCAAAAATACACTCGGGTTGGACTTTCAGCTAAAAGCAAAAATACACTCAGGTTGGACTTTCAGCTAAAAGAAAAAATGCACTCGGGTTGGCCTTGCAGCTAAAATCAAAAATGCACTCAGGTTGGACTTTCAGCTAAAAGCAAAAATGCACTCAGGTTGGCCTTGCAGCTAAAATCAAAAATACACTCAGGTTGGAATTTCAGCTAAAAACAAAAATACACTCAGGTTGGACTTTCAGCTAAATGCAAAAATGCACTCAGGTTGGACTTTCAGGTAAAAGCAAAAATACACTCAGGTTTGTCTTTCAGCTAAATGCAAAAATGCACTCAGGTTTGACTTTCAGATAAATTCAAAAATGCACTCAGGTTGGACTTTCAGGTAAAAGCAAAAATGCACTCAGGTTGGACTTTCAGCTAAATAAAAAATACACTCAGGTTGGACTTTCACCTAAAAGCAAAAATGCACTCAGGTTTGACTTTCAGATAAATGCAAAAATGCACTCAGGTTGGACTTTTAGCTAAAAGCAAAAATACACTAAGGTTGGACTTTCAGCTAATAGCAAAATACACTAAGTTTGGACTTTCAGCTAAAAGCAATAATGCACTCAGGTTTGATTTTCAGCTAAAAGCAAAATACACTAAGTTTGGACTTTCAGCCAAAAGCAATAATGCACTCAGGTTTGATTTTCAGCTAAAAGCAAAATGGACTGAGGTTGGACTTTCAGCTAAAATCAAAAATGCACTCAGGTTTGACACTCAGCTAAATTCAAAAAGACACTCAGGTTGGACTTTCAGCTAAAAGCAATAATGCACTTAGGTTGGACTTTCAGCTAAAAGCAAAATGCACTCAGGTTTGACTTTCAGCCAAAATAAAAAATGCACTCAGGTTTGACTTTCAGCTAAATGCAAGAATACACTCAGGTTGGACTTTCAGCTAAATGCAAACATGCACCCAGGCTTGACTTTAAGCTAAATGCAAAAATACACCCAGGTTGGACTTTCAGCTAAATGTAAACATGCACTCAGGTTTGACTTTCAGCTAAACGCAAAAATACACTCAGGTTAGACTTTCAGCTAAAAGCAAAAATGCACTCAGGTTGGCCTTCAGCTAAAAGCAAAAATGCACTCAGGTTGGACTTTTAGCTAAAAGCAAAAATGCACTCAGGTTTGACTTTCAGCTAAATGCAAAAATACATTCAGGTTGGACCTTCAGCTAAATGCAAAAATGCACTCAGGTTGGCCTTTCAGCTAAATGCAAAATGCACTCAGGTTGGCCTTTCAGCCAAAAGCAAAAATGCACTCAGGTTGGCCTTCAGCTAAAAGCAAAAATGCACTCAGGTTGGACTTTCAGCTAAATGCAAAAATACACTGAGGTTTCACTTTCAGCTAAATGCAAACATGCACTCAGGTTGGACTTTCAGCTAAAAGCAAAAGTGCACTCAGGTTGAACTTTAAGCTAAAAAAAGAAAAAAATGCACTCAGGTTTGACTTTCAGCTAAATGCAAAAATGCACTCAGGTTTGACTTTCAGCTAAATGCAAAAATACACTCAGGTTTGACTTTCAGCTAAATGCAAAAATGCACGAAGGTTGCACTTTCAGCTAAAAGCAAAAATACACAAAGGTTGGACTTTCAGGTAAAAGCAAAATGCACTCAGGTTGGACTTTCAGCTAAAAGCAAAATGCACTCAGGTTGGACTTTCAGCTAAAATCAAAAATGCACTCAGGTTTGACTTTCTGCTAAATGCAAAAATACACTCAGGTTGGACTTTCAGCTAAAAGCAAAAATGCACTCAGGTTTGACTTTCAGCTAAATGCAAAAATACACTCAGGTTGGACTTTCAACTAAAAGCAAAAATACACTCAGGTTGGACTTTCAGCTAAAAGCAAAAATGCACTCAGGTTGGCCTTGCAGCTAAAATCAAAAATACACTCAGGTTGGACTTTCAGCTAAAAGCAAAAATACACTCAGGTTGGACTTTCAGCTAAATGCAAAAATGCACTCAGGTTGGACTTTCAGGTAAAAGCAAAAATGCACTCAGGTTGGACTTTCAGCTAAAAGCAAAAATACACTCAGGTTTGGCTTTCAGCTAAATGCAAAAATACACTCAGGTTGGACTTGCACCTAAAAGCAAAAATGCACTCATGTTTGACTTTCAGCTAAAAGCAAAAATGCACTCAGGTTGGACTTTCAGCTAAATGCAAAAATGCGCTCAGGTTGGACTTTCAGCTAAATAAAAAATACACTCTGGTTGGACTTTCACCTAAAAGCAAAAATGCACTCAGGTTTGACTTTCAGATAAATGCAAAAATGCACTCAGGTTGGACTTTTAGCTAAAAGCAAAAATACACTAAGGTTGGACTTTCAGCTAAAAGCAAAATACACTAAGTTTGGACTTTCAGCTAAAAGCAATAATGCACTCAGGTTTGATTTTCAGCTAAAAGCAAAATGGACTGAGGTTGGACTTTCAGCTAAAATCAAAAATGCACTCAGGTTTGACACTCAGCTAAATTCAAAAAGACACTCAGGTTGGACTTTCAGCTAAAAGCAATAATGCACTGAGGTTGGACTTTCAGCTAAAAGCAAAATGCACTCAGATTTGACTTTCAGCCAAAATAAAAAATGCACTCAGGTTTGACTTTCAGCTAAATTCAAAAATACACTCAGGTTGGACTTTCACCTAAATGCAAACATGCACTCAGGTTTGAATTTCAGCTAAATGCAAAAATGCACTGAGGTTGGACTTTCAGCTAAAATCAAAAATGCACTCAGGTTTGACTTTAAGCTAAATGCAAAAATACACTCAGGTTGGACTTTCAGCTAAATGTAAACATGCACTCAGGTTTGACTTTCAGCTAAATGCAAAAATACACTCAGGTTAGACTTTCAGCTAAAAGAAAAAATGCACTCAGGTTGGCCTTTCAGCTAAAAGCAAAAATGCACTCAGGTTGGACTTTTAGCTAAAAGCAAAAATGCACTCAGGTTTGACTTTCAGCTAAATGCAAAAATACACTCAGGTTGGACTTTCGGCTAAATGCAAAAATGCACTCTGGTTGGCCTTTCACCTAAATGCAAAAATGCACTCAGGTTGGCCTTTCAGCTAAAAGCAAAAATGCACTCAGGTTGGACTTTAAGCTAAAAAGCAAAAATACATTCAGGTTGGACTTTCAGCTAAATGCAAAAATACACTCAGGTTTGACGTTCAGCTAAATGCAAACATGCACTCAGGTTGGACTTTCAGCTAAAAGCAAAAATGCACTCAGGTTGGACTTTCAGCTAAAAGCAAAAGTGCACATAGGTTGGACTTTCAGCTAAAAGAAAAAATGCACTCAGGTTTGACTTTCAGCTAAATGCAAAAATGCACGAAGGTTGCACTTTCAGCCAAAAGCAAAAATACACGAAGGTTGGACTTTCAGGTAAAAGCAAAATGCACTCAGGTTGGACTTTCAGCTAAAATCAAAAATGCAGTCAGGTTTGACTTTCTGCTAAATGCAAAAATACACTCAAGTTGGACTTTCAGCTAAAAGCAAAAATGCACTCAGGTTTGACTTTCAGCTAAATGCAAAAATACACTCAGGTTGGACTTTCAGCTAAAAGAAAAAATGCACTCAGGTTGGCCTTGCAGCTAAAATCAAAAATGCACTCAGGTTGGACTTTCAGCTAAAAGCAAAAATGCACTCAGGTTGGCCTTGCAGCTAAAATCAAAAATACACTCAGGTTGGACTTTCAGCTAAAAGCAAAAATACACTCAGGTTGGACTTTCAGGTAAAAGCAAAATGCACTCAGGTTGGACTTTCAGCTAAAAGCAAAATGCACTCAGGTTGGACTTTCAGCTAAAATCAAAAATGCACTCAGGTTTGACTTTCTGCTAAATGCAAAAATACACTCAGGTTGGACTTTCAGCTAAATGCAAAAATACACTCAGGTTGGACTTCCACCTAAAAGCAAAAATGCACTCAGGTTTGACTTTCAGCTAAATGCAAAAATGCACGAAGGTTGCACTTTCAGCCAAAAGCAAAAATACACGAAGGTTGGACTTTCAGGTAAAAGCAAAATGCACTCAGGTTGGACTTTCAGCTAAAATCAAAAATGCACTCAGGTTTGACTTTCTGCTAAATGCAAAAATACACTCAGGTTGGACTTTCAGCTAAAAGCAAAAATGCACTCAGGTTTGACTTTCAGCTAAATGCAAAAATACACTCAGGTTGGACTTTCAGCTAAAAGCAAAAATACACTCAGGTTGGACTTTCAGCTAAAAGAAAAAATGCACTCAGGTTGGCCTTGCAGCTAAAATCAAAAATGCACTCAGGTTGGACTTTCAGCTAAAAGCAAAAATGCACTCAGGTTGGCCTTGCAGCTAAAATCAAAAATACACTCAGGTTGGACTTTCAGCTAAAAGCAAAAATACACTCAGGTTGGACTTTCAGGTAAAAGCAAAATGCACTCAGGTTGGACTTTCAGCTAAAAGCAAAATGCACTCAGGTTGGACTTTCAGCTAAAATCAAAAATGCACTCAGGTTTGACTTTCTGCTAAATGCAAAAATACACTCGGGTTGGACTTTCAGCTAAAAGCAAAAATGCACTCAGGTTTGACTTTCAGCTAAATGCAAAAATACACTCGGGTTGGACTTTCAGCTAAAAGCAAAAATACACTCAGGTTGGACTTGCAGCTAAAATCAAAAATGCACTCAGGTTGGACTTTCAGCTAAAAGCAAAAATGCACTCAGGTTGGACTTTCAGCTAAAAGCAAAAATGCACTCAGGTTGGCCTTGCAGCTAAAATCAAAAATACACTCAGGTTGGAATTTCAGCTAAAAACAAAAATACACTCAGGTTGGACTTTCAGCTAAATGCAAAAATGCACTCAGGTTGGACTTTCAGTTAAAAGCAAAAATACACTCAGGTTTGTCTTTCAGCTAAATGCAAAAACGCACTCAGGTTTGACTTTCAGATAAATGCAAAAATGCACTCAGGTTGGACTTTCAGGTAAAAGCAAAAATGCACTCAGGTTGGACTTTCAGCTAAATAAAAAATACACTCAGGTTGGACTTTCACCTAAAAGCAAAAATGCACTCAGGTTTGACTTTCAGATAAATGCAAAAATGCACTCAGGTTGGACTTTTAGCTAAAAGCAAAAATACACTAAGGTTGGACTTTCAGCTAATAGCAAAATACACTAAGTTTGGACTTTCAGCTAAAAGCAATAATGCACTAAGGTTTGATTTTCAGCTAAAAGCAAAATACACTAAGTTTGGACTTTCAGCTAAAAGCAATAATGCACTCAGGTTTGATTTTCAGCTAAAAGCAAAATGGACTGAGGTTGGACTTTCAGCTAAAATCAAAAATGCACTCAGGTTTGACACTCAGCTAAATTCAAAAAGACACTCAGGTTGGACTTTCAGCTAAAAGCAATAATGCACTTAGGTTGGACTTTCAGCTAAAAGCAAAATGCACTCAGGTTTGACTTTCAGCCAAAATCAAAAATGCACTCAGGTTTGACTTTCAGCTAAATGCAAGAATACACTCAGGTTGGACTTTCAGCTAAATGCAAACATGCACCCAGGCTTGACTTTAAGCTAAATGCAAAAATACACTCAGGTTGGACTTTCAGCTAAATGTAAACATGCACTCAGGTTTGACTTTCAGCTAAACGCAAAAATACACTCAGGTTAGACTTTCAGCTAAAAGCAAAAATGCACTCAGGTTGGCCTTCAGCTAAAAGCAAAAATGCACTCAGGTTGGACTTTTAGCTAAAAGCAAAAATGCACTCAGGTTTGACTTTCAGCTAAATGCAAAAATACATTCAGGTTGGACTTTCAGCTAAATGCAAAAATGCACTCAGGTTGGCCTTTCAGCTAAATGCAAAATGCACTCAGGTTGGCCTTTCAGCCAAAAGCAAAAATGCACTCAGGTTGGCCTTCAGCTAAAAGCAAAAATGCACTCAGGTTGGACTTTCAGCTAAATGCAAAAATACACTCAGGTTTCACTTTCAGCTAAATGCAAACATGCACTCAGGTTGGACTTTCAGCTAAAAGCAAAAGTGCACTCAGGTTGAACTTTCAGCTAAAAGAAAAAAATGCACTCAGGTTTGACTTTCAGCTAAATGCAAAAATGCACTCAGGTTTGACTTTCAGCTAAATGCAAAAATACACTCAGGTTTGACTTTCAGCTAAATGCAAAAATGCACGAAGGTTGCACTTTCAGCTAAAAGCAAAAATACACAAAGGTTGGACTTTCAGGTAAAAGCAAAATGCACTCAGGTTGGACTTTCAGCTAAAAGCAAAATGCACTCAGGTTGGACTTTCAGCTAAAATCAAAAATGCACTCAGGTTTGACTTTCTGCTAAATGCAAAAATACACTCAGGTTTGACTTTCAGCTAAATGCAAAAATACACTCAGGTTGGACTTTCAACTAAAAGCAAAAATACACTCAGGTTGGACTTTCAGCTAAAAGCAAAAATGCACTCAGGTTGGCCTTGCAGCTAAAATCAAAAATACACTCAGGTTGGACTTTCAGCTAAAAGCAAAAATACACTCAGGTTGGACTTTCAGCTAAATGCAAAAATGCACTCAGGTTGGACTTTCAGGTAAAAGCAAAAATGCACTCAGGTTGGACTTTCAGCTAAAAGCAAAAATACACTCAGGTTTGGCTTTCAGCTAAATGCAAAAATACACTCAGGTTGGACTTGCACCTAAAAGCAAAAATGCACTCATGTTTGACTTTCAGCTAAAAGCAAAAATGCAATCAGGTTGGACTTTCAGCTAAATGCAAAAATGCGCTCAGGTTGGACTTTCAGCTAAATAAAAAATACACTCTGGTTGGACTTTCACCTAAAAGCAAAAATGCACTCAGGTTTGACTTTCAGATAAATGCAAAAATGCACTCAGGTTGGACTTTTAGCTAAAAGCAAAAATACACTAAGGTTGGACTTTCAGCTAAAAGCAAAATACACTAAGTTTGGACTTTCAGCTAAAAGCAATAATGCACTCAGGTTTGATTTTCAGCTAAAAGCAAAATGGACTGAGGTTGGACTTTCAGCTAAAAGCAAAATGCACTCAGATTTGACTTTCAGCCAAAATCAAAAATGCACTCAGGTTTGACTTTCAGCTAAATTAAAAAATACACTCAGGTTGGACTTTCACCTAAATGCAAACATGCACTCAGGTTTGAATTTCAGCTAAATGCAAAAATGCACTGAGGTTGGACTTTCAGCTAAAAGCAAAATGCACTCAGGTTGGACTTTCAGCTAAAATCAAAAATGCACTCAGGTTTGACTTTAAGCTAAATGCAAAAATGCACTCAGGTTGGCCTTTCAGCTAAATGTAAACATGCACTCAGGTTTGACTTTTAGCTAAAAGCAAAAATGCACTCAGGTTTGACTTTCAGCTAAATGCAAAAATACACTCAGGTTGGACTTTCGGCTAAATGCAAAAATGCACTCTGGTTGGCCTTTCAGCTAAATGCAAAAATGCACTCAGGTTGGCCTTTCAGCTAAAAGCAAAAATGCACTCAGGTTGGACTTTAAGCTAAAAAGCAAAAATACATTCAGGTTGGACTTTCAGCTAAATGCAAAAATACACTCAGGTTTGACTTTCAGCTAAATGCAAACATGCACTCAGGTTGGACTTTCAGCTAAAAGCAAAAATGTACTCAGGTTGGACTTTCAGCTAAAAGCAAAAGTGCACATAGGTTGGACTTTCAGCTAAAAGAAAAAATGCACTCAGGTTTGACTTTCAGCTAAATGCAAAAATACACTCAGGTTGGACTTCCACCTAAAAGAAAAAATGCACTCAGGTTTGACTTTCAGCTAAATGCAAAAATGCACGAAGGTTGCACTTTCAGCCAAAAGCAAAAATACACGAAGGTTGGACTTTCAGGTAAAAGCAAAATGCACTCAGATTGGACTTTCAGCTAAAATCAAAAATGCACTCAGGTTTGACTTTCTGCTAAATGCAAAAATACACTCAGGTTTGACTTTCAGCTAAATGCAAAAATACACTCAGGTTGGACTTTCAGCTAAAAGCAAAAATACACTCAGGTTGGACTTTCAGCTAAAAGAAAAAATGCACTCAGGTTGGCCTTGCAGCTAAAATCAAAAATGCACTCAGGTTGGACTTTCAGCTAAAAGCAAAAATGCACTCAGGTTGGCCTTGCAGCTAAAATCAAAAATACACTCAGGTTGGACTTTCAGCTAAAAGCAAAAATACACTCAGGTTGGACTTTCAGGTAAAAGCAAAATGCACTCAGGTTGGACTTTCAGCTAAAAGCAACATGCACTCAGGTTGGACTTTCAGCTAAAATCAAAAATGCACTCAGGTTTGACTTTCTGCTAAATGCAAAAATACACTCAGGTTGGACTTTCAGCTAAAAGCAAAAATGCACTCAGGTTTGACTTTCAGCTAAATGCAAAAATACACTCAGGTTGGACTTTCAGCTAAAAGCAAAAATACACTCAGGTTGGACTTTCAGCTAAAAGAAAAAATGCACTCGGGTTGGCCTGGCAGCTAAAATCAAAAATGCACTCAGGTTGGACTTTCAGCTAAAAGCAAAAATGCACTCAGGTTGGCCTTGCAGCTAAAATCAAAAATGCACTCAGGTTGGCCTTGCAGCTAAAAACAAAAATACACTCAGGTTGGACTTTCAGCTAAATGCAAAAATGCACTCAGGTTTGGCTTTCAGCTAAATGCAAAAATACACTCAGGTTGGACTTGCACCTAAAAGCAAAAATGCACTCAGGTTTGACTTTCAGCTAAAAGCAAAAATGCACTCAGGTTGGACTTTCAGCTAAATGCAAAAAATGCGCTCAGGTTGGACTTTCAGCTAAATAAAAAATACACTCAGGTTGGACTTTCACCTAAAAGCAAAAATGCACTCAGGTTTGACTTTCAGATAAATGCAAAAATGCACTCAGGTTGGACTTTTAGCTAAAAGCAAAAATACACTAAGGTTGGACTTTCAGCTAAAAGCAAAATACACTAAGTTTGGACTTTCAGCTAAAAGCAATAATGCACTCAGGTTTGATTTTCAGCTAAAAGCAAAATGGACTGAGGTTGGACTTTCAGCTAAAATCAAAAATGCACTCAGGTTTGACACTCAGCTAAATTCAAAAAGACACTCAGGTTGGACTTTCAGCTAAAAGCAATAATGCACTGAGGTTGGACTTTCAGCTAAAAGCAAAATGCACTCAGGTTTGACTTTCAGCCAAAATCAAAAATGCACTCAGGTTTGACTTTCAGCTAAATTCAAGAATACACTCAGGTTGGACTTTCAGCTAAATGCAAACATGCACCCAGGCTTGACTTTAAGCTAAATGCAAAAATACACTCAGGTTGGACTTTCAGCTAAATGTAAACATGCACTCAGGTTTGACTTTCAGCTAATTGCAAAAATACACTCAGGTTAGACTTTCAGCTAAAAGCAAAAATGCACTGAAGTGGGAGAATGGAAGACCAGACTCCCGTCCTTCACCTCTCGCGCTTGGCCTAAAGGGTCACGACCCAGACACCCGCCACGAGAAGAGTTTGTCCATTTACCAGACGACCAGATACCCTGGTACAGGAACATACGGATGTGTCCATCTGCCTGCCCAGCAGCCCGCACTAGCCATGCCGACACCTGCGGCACGGACCAACTAGACTAAAATCTACACGTCGTTAGAGATGCCATGACGACCTAGCCAACGGTTACGCACACCTGTGCAAATATACACACTGGACACTCCCGCACCAATCTACACAAAGAATATACCCAGTGCTATGACGTAGGCGACAGGCATACTCACGGACGTGCATCTTTATTATTTTCTACATAGGCTTTCAAAATGCAGAAACGCAAGACGCATCATGAACTCATCTAAAAAGCTTGCTCACGCTTCTCTTAAAACCAGTTGCCACCATGAGAAATATAATGAAGACATGATACTGGTCTTGAAACTATATGGTACTGTAACCTAAAGCACCTGTGCACCAGACGGAACCACTTATACACTAGGCCTAAGTAGGCCGCAAGCAAGAGCTCCCGTGGACATTAACAAAACAAGAGTCAGGTTGTTGATCCTGCAGAATGAGCCCGGCGAAGCAACCAGCCAAGGTCGCAATGTTGCAAACCCACATTCCAAGAGCAAATCATCAAGGGCACGATGTTGCAACCTCGCACGCCGCGCACCAACGTTAAAATCACACCTGCAAATTAAACCAGACACACAGTGGAAAAACAATATTAATTGTGCAGAATTCTGCCTCAAACACGGTCCCACCTCACGTGACCAAGCCGAACCTGACAAGATGCCAAGCCCAGGAGGAAAGAGGCGTCTGGATCCCTCGTTACGAGACACAGGCAGATACACTTGAAAGGCTCAATGGACATCTGCGACAGTGGGAGCGGTCAGCCTTCCAGCTATGAATAAATCCTCACATTGTCTGCACGTACCCATAGTGAAACATTGTTGCAAATTGCAGGTACACCGAGAGCTGGGAACAGCGGTGGTCCCAGGCTGGGAAGCTCACGGGCGCACCAATCAGAACATGGGGCTCTTATCACTGACGCCAGTAATATTAACCAATCATTAGGAGTCTTCATGTAACAATTCTCATGTATCTAATTGTAGGGACAACCCAGATATATCACCTGACTAACCTTCGTCCACTCATATTGTTCTCTATACGTATGCTATACTAACCCTACCACTCGAGCAACCAATTAAGAGTGGCGATAGGTTTTTTGTTAACTTTCTAAAGTGACGCGAGTAGCGCGTCATAATACAGTAAAAAGGGCCTGCGAGCCCTACGATTGTGTGTGTGTCAGGACGGACGCGTACGCTCCTTGACCCATCCCTGCCGTTTTTGTCTAATAAACAGCAGAGTCACCTTGCTTCTTGCGTGTGTCTCATACTCTATCTCATCTGGGATATACGGGAGGAGTTGGGGCCTCCCTGCCCGGAGGTCTGCGGACGGCCCGGCCGACCCTGGCAGAATTTCCCCCCGACAAGTTGGAGGCACTGCTGAGATCTGTTTAAGATCGACTTTTTATTTTTACTTTTTCCAGGCACTCCCGTTGCGAGGAGGCCCGGCGGCACGGCCCCCTCTGCCGTTGCCCCCTTCTGAGGACTACAGGACCATCGCGGAGCTGCGAGAAGACCGGACAGCGCAATCCGGATATTGGCCCTCGGGAACCGGTTGAGAAGTATCCCGCCCGCGGTTGGCGAGTGTCCAGATGTGGTCCAGACGAGGAGAGGTGGCGAGCCGCTTGGAGGGGTGCACGCAGTCGAGCGGCCCTGCATCGAGAGAACTTGGTGAGCATGACACGCACAACAAGCAATGCGAAATTGTGAGGGAGGGGGGAGGAAGTAAATAAGGGAGGAGGGAGGTGTTGTAAAGGTGCGCGGCGAAGGTTTAACAACTTAGTGTTGGCAATGGAATGAATGGTAGTGAAACGAGTGCGAGAGCAGTCGGCTACGTCACGTGAAAGAGGGGGGCGGAGCACGAAAACATCACGTGCGGCCGCTCGTAGACACTGATTAGCCTAGGTCGCGACCACGTGTAAGGGTGGGTGTGTGTGTGGTTTCCTACGATTTGGCATTTATTGATCAATGAGTAGATGAGGATCCCTATTGTTCGAGCAAGAAACTCGATAGGTAGATGACGTTTCCCTGTAGGCGGTAGCTAAGCTAGTTGCCCAATACGGAAGATAATTGGCTGGTTAAGCCCTCCTTTTGAGGGGCGTATCACACGCGAGGCGACGCAGCGTGCACAGTCCGATTATATTATTGATTTGAGTACCTTGTTCCAGGAGTGACAGGAAGACAGCTGTAGGGTTAACAGGGGTAGATTGCAAGTGTATTTTGAACTTAAAGAACATATGAAGAACTTACCAGTAGCTCGAAGAGATCGGTGACGTCACCAGTAGGGCTTTAATAGGATATCACGAGCACAAGGCACATTGGTTTTGAGAGTGGTGGGGAAGAGATATATGGTAAGGGAGCGGACACGGAGATAAACGGTAAACGAGTTGATCGGGGAAAGGAGAAAGGGGGAGGGGCGTGGCTGCGCACGGAGAACGCCGGCCACGGCGAGTGTAAAAGGGGGAGGAGAACGTGGAAACAGGACGACTGTATAAGAGCGTCATAAGGGGTACGCAGCCGCAGGGGGCTGCGTGCGCTTCGGCCGCAGGGGGCCGTAAGGGTGTTGTATAAAGAAAGAAAGATAGAAGGGAATATACAAATGTAAAACCCCATATATTTTTTTTTTATACTTTTGTCAAAGGATTGTCGTAAGTCCCCAAACTCACGGGGCAAGGTAAACAATATAAGGTTGTATATTGTAAACTGCTAGTGAGATAAACTGCTACCAGATAGGAGAAGGGTAACAAGTGGAGCGCTACTATGTCATACGGGACAGAGTCAGGAGGGTGGGGGAACACCCTCACTACCCCACTACAACACATATGCACCACACTGCCACCCCATATGGAGAAACTAATTAAGTACAGCATAGAATGGACCCAGGGGACGGATAACAAAATGCTAACACCATGGCCGCCTAATGGTAGCTTCGATCCATATGCCCAACATTCACTGCTAAACCATCTGCACAATACATACAAGAAGAAGAAGTTGGCAAACCATGTGGAGGTGTTTAACTTATGGAGGATGTTCCAGGGGTCCCGACCAGGACCAAATGGAATGTTCACTATGGGGGAAACACCGGAAGAAAAAGAGATTAAGAAGGAAGGAGAGGATGGGAAAAAGTGGAGTGAAAGCACAAAGAACACGGGGAACGGAGGAGAGGGAGGAGAAAAGATTGATAAATCAGATGACATAAAAAAGGAACCAAGCAACGAGATACCCATAACACAAGGAGTGAAAACAGAGGGAGGGGGGTTGTACCCTTTAAGAGAATTAGGAGAAATAGAAGGAGGACAGTTAAGGGCGGCTGAAGGATACTCGAACCCGGCATACAGCCCTCCACCATATGTGGCTCATAGGAAGATGCCAGTGGGGGAGGGGAGGATTGGAGAAGAGCAGACTGTAGAGATAGGAAATGATGAGTGGATAGCTGCACAGATATTATTAAAATTACGAGGTTCACTAACTGGAGAAGAGAGGGAGGTAGTAAAGAGAACAGACGAGGATAGTGCCAGAGAGAGTGAAATGAGGGGGGAGGAGCTATTACGGCAAAAGGAAGAGATTTTGGAGGAACGATTAGCAAAGCTAAGGGATGAGCAGAATGAATTGATTAAACAGCTCGAGAGGGAGGAAAGAGAGAGAGCGAGGAAAAGGAAAGAAGGTAAGAACGAATTGGAAAAATTGAGGGAACGAAATGAGGAGCAAAGGAGAGAAGCTGAAAGGGTAAAAGCAGCAGCAGACAGGGTATCAAGAGTAGTGCTGAGAGAGAAGAAGAGGGAAGAAGAAGAAAAAGAAAAAGAAATGGCAATATGGAAAAGGAGGTTACTATCAGAGACAACTAAGAAATATGAAGAAGGGAAGGTAATAGAGAGTATAGTAGAAAGAGAAAGGGTGAAATGGGAAAGGAAGAAAGAGGATGAAAGAATATTGGAACAGATGAGCAATGAAGTGATGGAGGAATTAAAAAGGAAAAGGGAGGAAAATAGTAGGGAGATGGAGGAGAGAAGTGAAGGAGGAAGAGAAGATAGGGGTAGGGAGAGTGAAAGATGGGGGGATGTATATAGAAGCAGAGAAGTAGCGACAACATCAGCACTAGGGGGAGCAGTTGGTAACGGAGAAAAAGGAGAGTTAGACCTAATAGACTTATAAACAGTAACAATAAAAGGGAAAAAGACAGAGTGGGGGATGCCGTTTATGAATGATTTTTGTAGTGAGGAGGAAGAAGGAGTGGAGAGGGAAGGAAGAAAAAGTGAAAGGGAAAGCTTAGATAAGCTATACCTCACTCAAACCAACATAGACTCGCCATGGATCAGTAGGAGAAAGGGGGAGCTGGAGAGAAGTGAGGAGGGAGAGCAAGGACTAGTGGAAAGACAAACCCATGAAACCACACCATCCCCATCCCCATCACGCCCTCCCCCATCGCACCCTACATGCTCAACCACCTCACGCTCGCTGCGCAGAATAAAGCTCGCGCCCTTCATAGACGAACTGACACCCTATGCATGTCGGCTTAGAGACCTCCCTAGTCGCAGGCAGGACAGACGAACAAACATGCCCACATTAAATACAGGAAATGATGAAAGGAGGGGAAAGGATGGAGAAGAAGGAGTTAAGAGCAGGGGTAATAAGGACGAAATTGAAGATGTAAAAGAAACGGAAGAGGAGGACGGGTGTGAGGACTCGATATTATGGAACGTAAAGGGTGAAAGGAGACACAACTTAATGCCACTGTTGGAGAGAGGAGGGGTTAGACCACAGTATGTCCCTTGGAAGCATACAGATAAAGAAAATATAAAATGTAGGCTTCCATCATTAAGCGGAGGTGCGGGTAAGTGGATATATGAAATGGAAAAACACACCGCAGGACAGAAACTAGCAGTAGGAGATGTAAAGGGCCTGTTAATATCAATATTAGGGGATAGAGCGGATGACATTTGGAAGAGAGCGGGATTCCATGGGGTAACAATAACAAACACATCGCATGATGGGGCACCATTTGCAAACTGCAGACATGCACTATGGCAGGCACTGAGAGTACAATACCCAGACACATCAGACATAGGAGCAATTACTTCCCGTAAGATGCGTGAGGATGAGGATCCTGTTGATTATATCCAGGATATCCAAGAGAAGTGGCGCATGGAAACTAGAGAGCAATGGGATAAAACACCAGCAATATTCTATCATATACTAGTACAAGGGCTCCCAGAAGGAGTTCAGAAACAACTAAAGAAAGTAGTGGGAATGGAAGCAAAACCATGGCCAGAAATACAACTGACTATAGTACATCACTGCAGGACATGGCAAGGAAAAATGAAACAAAAGGAAGAGGACAGGAAAACAGAAGAGGATAAACTAGTACAGAAAAAACTTACTAAATACACAATGGAAGGGGCACTAATAACTACGCCCACACAAATGGCCCAAAGCCCCACACAAGTAGTGGCTGCACAAGATCCCGCCCAAATACCACCTTCACAGACTATAACACAACAAGCGCCGCCACTGCAATTACAAACACCAAACATGGGAGGAGGGTACCCAATGCAAGGAGCTGGGTATTATAATTATAACAGGGGGAGAGGAGGATTTATGAGAGGGAGAGGATATGGATATAACACCCAACAGCAGGTGGGAGGACTTAGAAATTTCTACCCCACAGGGCAACCAGTATACCAGGACAACACAGGGAGCTTTCCATGGCAAAACAGGGAACCACCCGTGTGTTGGAGTTGTGGATTATTAGGACACATGTCACGCACGTGTAGGGTTAGGCCAGGAACACCAGCATGGAATGAACAGGGACAACCTAGGACCTCACAAGAACAGCAGGGCATACAACAACAGCAGACGTTGCAACAGGGAAGTGAACAACAACAACAAATAACACAACAACAGCCACAGACATATTGACTGCCACAACAACAGGTAGCGATACCACAACAACAGCCACAGACATATTCACTGCCACAACAACAGGTAGCGATAACACAACAACCCCAAACGCAACAAACACAATTGGGTAGGGTGACGGTCTTGGGACACAACCCTTACACAGGAAATGGCCAATCATTGTACCCTCAATAGGACAGCCCACAGACGGCCTTGGTGTGTCCCATCCTGTCAGTAACACCTAATAGTGCGGAGGAGCCACGCATAGAGGTAACGATAGGTGACAAAAAATTATCATTCCTTGTTGACACCGGGGCAACCCGGTCTTGCATAAGGGAAGGTAAATTTAAGATGTCAGGCGAAGCCATGAACACCCAAGGATTCTCTGGGGCTAAAGGGTTGGTTCCCTTTACTGATAACATTCCCTTATCTATTGGAGATTATGATCTGTCAGTTCCACTTTTATATTATAGTGCCTCACCAGTAAATATACTGGGGAGAGACATAATGAACAGGTTGAATATGACGATCTCCTTTACAGAGGACGGCATAATTTGCTCTACTCCAGGGATTAACATGCTCGCAGCACGACAGATTATGCAAGCATACTGCGGACAGACAGTGATTAGGGCGGAGCCAGTAGATGGCGAGCTATTCCAGTATGGAACAGATATGGCATTTGCATGGATGCCAGGGATAGAAGGGAAAATATGGAGGAGGCCAGCAGCCTATCTGTTCCGACCAGAAACACCTGTTAATGAACCAGAAGGAAAGGTGGTTCTAATGGACATTGAGAGCATTATTGCAACAGCTGATTATATTGCTGTGCACGCCCAAGATATAGGAGGAAGAGCATGGAGGGCAGTGATAGCACTAGCAGAAGGATGTAGGCTAACCCAGGTGTCAGATGAGGAGCTGTTTTCAGAAGAAAAGGAGGAAGGTGAAATGGTGTTCATGATGAGTGTAGAAATATGGCTAAGAGTGGCTCACAAACAAGTAGCACAGAAAATTGCGATGGCACTTGAGGCACCCGCATGCACCCCAGTACCCTTCTTTAAGGAGGATATGTCAAAGGTGCCCAAATCATTGTGGACTATTAGCCCTTATGACGTGGGATGCATAAAAAGCATAGGGGGAGTAAGGATAAAATTGAAAAAAGGTGCCATACTACCCAGAGTGAAACAGTACCCACTGTCAAAAGAGGCAGATGAGGGCATATATGAAACCATAACGGCCCTTATAAACAATGGCATATTGGTCCCCTCAGAATCACCATGCAACACGGCTGTGTACCCAGTGCGCAAGGCTAAAGGGGGGTCTTGGCGCTTCATACAGGACCTCAGGCCCTTGAACAACATAGTAGAAGCAGAATATCCAGTAACAGCAAACCCGGCCACAATATTGTGTGGCATTCCAGCGGAAGCATCACGATTTACAGTGATCGACCTTAAAAATGCTTTTTTCTCAATACCATTACACCCAGACTCACAAGATTTGACAAGCTTCACTTACCGAAATACAAAGTGGAAACATACCAGATTGCCACAGGGCTATTGCGAATCACCCTCAATTTTCAATAGAGTAATACAGATGGATTTGGGTAACATTGAAGTGGAAAGCACAGTGTTACAGTATGTGGATGACATAATAATTTGCAGTACAAACGAAAGTAAATGCAGAGAGGACTCCTTAAAGATGTTGACAATATTGGCTGAAAAAGGGTACAAGGTAGACATGGAAAAAATACAATACTGTCAAGAACAGGTACTTTACATTGGCCAACTCATATCACAACATGGAAGAAAGATTGCACCACAAAGAGCACAGGCCATTTCAAGCACTCCAATGCCACAGACTGTGAGGGAACTGCAGCAATTCCTGGGGCTGTGCAACTACTGTAGAGCATGGGTATTTGATTACAGTTCATACATAGGACCCCTGCTTGAGGCTTTAATGGAAGCTAATAAAGGGGAGAAAAAGTTGGGGTGGACTATGGAAATGAGAGAGGCCTTTGATGAATTGAAAGATGCGATATCAACTGCTCCAGTACTGGCATCCCCAGACTATGAGCGACGATTTTTTATATTTTCACATTGCGACTCAGCAGTAATGAAAGCAGTATTGGCCCAAAAAACAAGCATGGGCTATAAACCAGTAGCATTTTACAGCGGTCACTTGGACCCTGTGATGTTAGGTCACTTCCCTTGCGAACAAGGTCTCGCTGCAGCTGCTTTTGCAGTGGAAAAAGCATCAGCAATAACCATGGGGTGTCCAACTACACTGTTTGTGGAACATGCACTATTTGCAAAATTGAATAAACCTAAGTCCACCCTAACCACGCAGAGGGCATCAGGTTATGAGATCATTTTGTCTAGAGCTGCACTAGCAATTGTTAGATGTAGCACGGTTAACCCTGCAAGGTTCCTAGCAGAAGTAATTGAGGAGGGAGATTATGCCCATGACTGTACACAAATAACTGAAATGTACTCATGTACTAGAAAAGTTGAAGAAAACGCACTAGAGGGAGGTGAGCTTTTGTTTATTGATGGGTCATCAACTATTGATCAAGGAGATGGGATACGGAGGACTGGGGCAGCAGTGGCAAAAATGATGGAGGCGCCGGTGTGTGTGGCTATGAAATGTGTACAATTACCACAGCATTACTCCGCTCAAGCCGCGGAACTGGTTGCATTAATATTGGCAATGAAGGAAAGTTTTGACAAACGAGTAACCATATACTCCGACAGTGCATATGTTACATCCACTGTCCACTCAGGGCTATCAAAATGGAGAAGAAGAGGGTTTAGGAGAGCTGATGGCACTCCAGTGCAACATGCCCTCTTATTGGCTGAACTAATTGAAGTAATAAATGACCCCCAAGAATTAGCCCTAGTAAAATGCACCGCACACACCAATGGTGAAGACCACGTCTCAAAAGGGAATGCAGCAGCAGACGCACATGCGAAATATGCTGCATACTTTGGTGAGATATGGAACCCCCCAGAATCACAGAGAGGGAGAGGGAGGGGAATGGCTAAGGATATGTTGATAAGAGAAGGGTACACCCATTTCCCAGCCACGCAGATTATGGAGCTACAAGCGGCTGCACCAATGGCCGAAAAAGAAATATGGGTAAAAAGAGGATGTACAATGTCACCAACCGACGCACTATGGCGCCAGGGTGGCACTGGAAAGGTTGTAATACCATTGGCACTTTTGAACACCGCCCTGAGCCAATTACATCACCCAGCCCACACAGGCAAGGAAATAATTGCAGCACGAATTAGAGAGGATTGGTTTTGCCCCGAGTTAAATTCTCATGTGTCAAATTTTATCAGCAATTGTCTCACATGTCAACAGTTTACGGCCGGTCATACCCTAAAAGTAATAAGAGGTACTATACCCCGGCCAGAGGGACCTTTTCGGCATCTTCATATTGACTATGTTGATATGATCAACATATGTCAAGGTAATAGGTATATGATTGTAGTAGTATGCCCAATCTCTAGGTGGATTGAAGCAGGGCCCTGTTCACACCCAGATGCATTTAGAGCAGCCAAATTCCTAGTAAGAGAGGTCTTCCCCAGGTGGGGAGTGTGCGAGGTGTTAAGGTCAGACAATGGCCCGCATTTCGCAAACGAAATGTTCCAGCATATCACATCCCTGCTGAGCATAAAACACAAATTCGCATGTGCATACCACCCACAGGCCAACGGTATATGTGAATGCCTGAATGGCCTATTAAAGGAGGCAATTGCAAAGATACAACAAACAACAAAGAAAAGCTGGTTGTATTGCCTTCCATTAGCCCTATTTGAACTGAGGAATAGGCCAGGGTCCGACCACCACCTCACTCCACACGAGGCGGTTACCGGACGTCAAATGCGCCTTCCCCTAATGCCAACGTCAAGGGCATTCACTGATCACGAAAGCACGGCGAGTGTTTTAGGTGATGAAATGTACCAATATGTGTCTTCTTTGATTACTAGTGTTGTGTTTGTGTCTCAACAGCTCGAGCGCACACGGGGCGGGTCTACCAGCAATCAACAAGAAGGCGCCAATACAGAATTGGAAAAGGAAAACCTGTGCAAACTTGCTAAAGGTGACCACGTGCTACTTCGCAATTTCAACAGGAAATGGAATGATGAACGATTTACTGGCCCCCATCTGGTAGAGGAAGTATCAACAAGAGCAGTAAAGCTAAAGGACAAGCGTGCCTGGAACCACCTACATGATGTAAAGATCTACAAACTGCAGACCCGCCCCAGCGCCACCGACAGGTCCATTGGGAGAACAGCAACAACATCACCAACGGCGGAAGAGAGTTCTACCACAGCCAACAACCCAATTGTTCCCATACCCTGTCACTCCCCAGCTTCCCCGGAGACAATAACTGACGAAGAAAGGGGTGATCCCCATACTGCCCACCCCATGGTCACACGCTCAAAGAGTAAAAATACTTCCGCCAACTGAGCCCAAATCCCCTGCCCATTGACCCCCACATATAGTAATACCTGAACTGAAGGACATTGCCTGCACAAGTACACATGTAAACACGTGAATGTTCTCTTTTTCTCTTCTCTAGCACATACAGGAACTGCGTATTATTGTATTGTTAAGAAAATAGATAACTAACAAGTTCACTGCCCAGGCGTAGATGGTACTCCCAGACGATAACTACCCGGAAGAATTGTCACACCAATTTGTATACGAAATAAAAAGGCCAACGTACCTGAAAAGGAGAAGGGTACGTGTCTACTACACAGCATTCCTCTTGGCCATAGAATATTCAATGCCCCACCTCCGCCCATACTTGCCGGTCCTAAGAGATAGATCACTTAGAGTAGCGTGGGAACAGCTCTTCGCCTGGGCACTGAATGACTATTTGATAGGGAGAGCTTAAAGAAAACCAACAACTAACATTTAATAACAAGCATTTTGAGAATTTTCAGGCAGGCAACTTTAACGTCGCAAGAATACGCTGCCAGGACTGCAGCAAGGTAAGAGCAAAATGCCGGTGAGATTAGCATATGTAATAAAACTAATAGGGATTTTGATGATCACCGGGTTCTTGGCTGCCTCTGTATGGCAGTACAGCTATGCTATTAATTTTATTGCTGCACCCAAACCTAATACACCCCCGTCCCCTGCTGCAACAGGTGTTACGTCAGGTGATAGTAGTAACATTGCACCCAAGCAAAATAGAGTTAAACGCAGCACATACTCAGACAATAAAGGTATTGATAATTATATACAAGATTCAGCACACGTCTCAAACAACATATGGTACCAACACATGACCCGCATTGGTAAGCAGACAACAGAGGACAGCTGCTACGTTTGCTCATTAATACCATACGCCATGAGTGCTTCTCGAACATTTGTTGCCACAGAAATAGATGAAAAGACAGCACAGTGCATAATATACTTGGCACTGTTCCAAACGAAAGGAAGATTTCAAGGGACAGTGGTGCATATGACATGGAAAACACGAGACTCATACCCATATGAAAACAATTTCCTCAAGACCTATTTGAGTTACCACAAGAGCAGTTTACATGCTGAAGCATTCAAATACATAACAAGTGGTCCTGCAAAAGGAGAAACAAAGAAAGTAACACTGCAGTATCTACCATGTGATTGGTACGCCACTGAAGTTCCGGGTAAACAAGGATGTTGGGAGAGGCCGCTGGTGACGATAACTGGGAAGGTGTACCTGGACAACAGCTGGGAGATAGGAGTGATTGGCAGCAACATGGTAACAAAAGAAACTATCTCAACTATCGAGGCACACAACCACCGATGTTGGACGACGTGGATCAAGTACGTACCACTGCTTACGTGGGTGGAAACGGATGAAGACCCAATAACAATACTGCCGCTGACTGCGCCCAAGGTATGCTACCAGCATAAAGGAGAGGTGGACGTAGGATATAACACCAACTGTGCAAGTGTGATGGAGTTACCTGAGGGGGGAGCAGGAACAGCAGTAATAATGGACCATTATTGGGCCTGTGGAGAAAAGGCATACCATACACTGCCTCCCCTGTGGAATGGTGTGTGCACAATGGTGCACGTCAATGTACCATCACTAGTGGTACCCAAGAAGCATGTCAATGTGGCGAACTTTCCCAAAATGGATGAAGGGGACAAGAGAAAAAAGAGATCTGCACCACTTCAGGAGGAGCAAAGGAACAGGACCAACGGCAATGATACTGTCCTAAATAGAAGGAAAAGACAAGGAGAACCTCTGACAGGAAATTACCTGTGGGGAAGGTCGGAAACGGCACTCACTTCAATACCGCCAGAACACAGACTATTCAGCAGAGCAGCAATGTTCTTCTCCTCAATAATACATCCGGGACTGCAGGCTTACGCAAACGCAAAATGGCTCCAGATAACTAGATGGGAACTAATGATGACCATCAATTCTACAGTAAATGGATTCAACGCAATAAAAGAGGAGCTGCGAGCTATAAGGATGGTAGCACTCCAGAACAGATATGTATTGGACCTTCTCACAGCCATGGAAGGAGGAGTTTGTGCAAAGATAGGACAATCATGCTGCACGTTCATTCCTGCCAACGATGCTGACAATGGTACACTGACAGAAGCAGTTTCGCAATTGGCCCAGATGCACTCCAAAATGATGGATGAAAGTAACGGTGTAAACAAGGATAAGAGCTGGTTTTCACTATTATGGTCATGGATGCCATCCTGGCTGTCAGATGGACTGAAAATTATAGTGGGTTGTACTATTTTGGCTGGAGCTACACTGATCATAATAAGATTTTGGAAGGCCCGGAAGGCATGTACCACTGACGAGTTGCTTGAATTGGTGGGTATGCACCCCTTGATGCCAGCAGATGACGGCCAACATACAGGCATGATAATACAGGAGAGGGAGAAGTTGCGCAACCAAATCATCACCAACCATCTAGACCCACCATCGGTGAAGATCGAGAACCCAAGAAACCCCAGGAGCTACATAGGGAAATGGGTATACTGTACTCCTGGAGGAACCTGTGAATATATGTATTGGTCATTTGAAGATCATGTGAACCACTATGGACATCTAGGAGGAATAACTAAGATATGGCGAGTAAGAGGAGATAACGAAAAGGATATGTTTGTGGTCGACAAGTCGACCAGAGGGGGACTGAAGTGGGAGAATGGAAGACCAGACTCCCGTCCTTCACCTCTCGCGCTTGGCCTAAAGGGTCACGACCCAGACACCCGCATTGAGAAGAGTTTGTCCATTTACCAGACGACCAGATACCCTGGTACAGGAACATACGGATGTGTCCATCTGCCTGCCCAGCAGCCCGCACTAGCCATGCCGACACCTGCGGCACGGACCAACTAGAGTAAAATCTACACATCGTTAGAGATGCCATGACGACCTAGCCAACGGTTACGCACACCTGTGCAAATATACACACTGGACACTCCCGCACCAATCTACACGAAGAATATACCCAGTGCTATGACGTAGGCGACAGGCATACTCACGGACATGCATCTTTATTATTTTCTACATAGGCTTTCAAAATGCAGAAACGCAAGACGCGTCATGAACTCATCTAAAAAGCTTGCTCACGCTTCTCTTAAAACCAGTTGCCACCATGAGAAATATAATGAAGACATGATACTGGTCTTGAAACTATATGGTACTGTAACCTAAAGCACCTGTGCACCAGACGGACCCACTTATACACTAGGCCTAAGTAGGCCGCAAGCAAGAGCTCCCGTGGACATTAACAAAACAAGAGTCAGGTTGTTGATCCTGCAGAATGAGCCCGGCGAAGCAACCAGCCAAGGTCGCAATGTTGCAAACCCACATTCCAAGAGCAAATCATCAAGGGCACGATGTTGCAACCTTGCACGCCGCGCACCAACGTTAAAATCACACCTGCAAATTAAACCAGACACACAGTGGAAAAACAATATTAATTGTGCAGAATTCTGCCTCAAACACGGTCCCACCTCACGTGACCAAGCCGAACCTGACAAGATGCCAAGCCCAGGAGGAAAGAGGCGTCTGGATCCCTCGTTACGAGACACAGGCAGATACACTTGAAAGGCTCAATGGACATCTGCGACAGTGGGAGCGGTCAGCCTTCCAGCTATGAATAAATCCTCACATTGTCTGCACGTACCCATAGTGAAACATTGTTGCAAATTGCAGGTACACCGAGAGCTGGGAACAGCGGTGGTCCCAGGCTGGGAAGCTCACGGGCGCACCAATCAGAACATGGGGCTCTTATCACTGACGCCAGTAATATTAACCAATCATTAGGAGTCTTCATGTAACAATTCTCATGTATCTAATTGTAGGGACAACCCAGATATATCACCTGACTAACCTTCGTCCACTCATATTATTCTCTATACATATGCTATACTAACCCTACCACTCGAGCAACCAATTAAGAGTGGCGATAGGTTTTTTGTTAACTTTCTAAAGTGACGCGAGTAGCGCGTCATAATACAGTAAAAAGGGCCTGCGAGCCCTACGATTGTGTGTGTGTCAGGACGGACGCGTACGCTCCTTGACCCATCCCTGCCGTTTTTGTCTAAAAAACAGCAGAGTCACCTTGCTACTTGCGTGTGTCTCATACTCTATCTCATCTGGGATATACGGGAGGAGTTGGGGCCTCCCTGCCCGGAGGTCTGCGGACGGCCCGGCCGACCCCGGCAGAATTTCCCCCCGACAGCACTCAGGTTGGCCTTTCAGCTAAAAGCAAAAATGCACTCAGGTTGGACTTTTAGCTAAAAGCAAAAATGCACTCAGGTTTGACTTTCAGCTAAATGCAAAAATACATTCAGGTTGGACTTTCAGCTCAATGCAAAAATGCACTCAGGTTGGCCTTTCAGCTAAATGCAAAATGCACTCAGGTTGGCCTTTCAGCCAAAAGCAAAAATGCACTCAGGTTGGACTTTAAGCTAAAAAGCAAAAATACACTCAGGTTGGACTTTCAGCTAAATGCAAAAATACACTCAGGTATCACTTTCAGCTAAATGCAAACATGCACTCAGGTTGGACTTTCAGCTAAAAGCAAAAATGCACTCAGGTTGGACTTTCAGCTAAAAGCAAAAGTGCACTCAGGTTGGACTTTCAGCTAAAAGAAAAAAATGCACTCGGGTTTGACTTTCAGCTAAATGCAAAAATACACTCAGGTTGGACTTCCACCTAAAAGCAAAAATACACTCAGGTTTGACTTTCAGCTAAATGCAAAAATGCACGAAGGTTGCACTTTCAGCTAAAAGCAAAAATACACAAAGGTTGGACTTTCAGGTAAAAGCAAAATGCACTCAGGTTGGACTTTCAGCTAAAAGCAAAATGCACTCAGGTTGGACTTTCAGCTAAAATCAAAAATGCACTCAGGTTTGACTTTCTGCTAAATGCAAAAATACACTCAGGTTGGACTTTCAGCTAAAAGCAAAAATGCACTCAGGTTTGACTTTCAGCTAAATGCAAAAATACACTCAGGTTGGACTTTCAACTAAAAGCACTAATACACTCAGGTTGGACTTTCAGCTAAAAGAAAAAATGCACTCAGGTTGGCCTTGCAGCTAAAATCAAAAATGCACTCAGGTTGGACTTTCAGCTAAAAGCAAAAATGCACTCAGGTTGGCCTTGCAGCTAAAATCAAAAATACACTCAGGTTGGACTTTCAGCTAAAAGCAAAAATACACTCCGGTTGGACTTTCAGCTAAATGCAAAAATGCACTCAGGTTGGACTTTCAGGTAAAAGCAAAAATGCACTCAGGTTGGACTTTCAGCTAAAAGCAAAAATACACTCAGGTTGGACTTTCAGCTAAATGCAAAAATGCGCTCAGGTTGGACTTTCAGCTAAATAAAAAATACACTCAGGTTGGACTTTCACCTAAAAGCAAAAATGCACTCAGGTTTGACTTTCAGATAAATGCAAAAATGCACTCAGGTTGGACTTTTAGCTAAAAGGAAAAATACACTAAGGTTGGACTTTCAGCTAAAAGCAAAATACACTAAATTTGGACTTTCAGCTAAAAGCAATAATGCACTCAGGTTTGATTTTCAGCTAAAAGCAAAATGGACTGAGGTTGGACTTTCAGCTAAAATCAAAAATGCACTCAGGTTTGACACTCTGCTAAATTCAAAAAGACACTCAGGTTGGACTTTCAGCTAAAAGCAATAATGCACTGAGGTTGGACGTTCAGCTAAAAGCAAAATGCACTCAGATTTGACTTTCAGCCAAAATCAAAAATGCACTCAGGTTTGACTTTCAGCTAAATTCAAAAATACACTCAGGTTGGACTTTCACCTAAATGCAAACATGCACTCAGGTTTGAATTTCAGCTAAATGCAAAAATGCACTGAGGTTGGACTTTCAGCTAAAAGCAAAATGCACTCAGGTTAGACTTTCAGCTAAAATCAAAAATGCACTCAGGTTTGACTTTAAGCTAAATGCAAAAATACACTCAGGTTAGACTTTCAGCTAAAAGAAAAAATGCACTCAGGTTGGACTTTCAGCTAAATGTAAACATGCACTCAGGTTTGACTTTCAGCTAAATGCAAAAATACACTCAGGTTAGACTTTCAGCTAAAAGAAAAAATGCACTCAGGTTGGCCTTTCAGCTGAAAGCAAAAATGCACTCAGGTTGGACTTTTAGCTAAAAGCAAAAATGCACTCAGGTTTGACTTTCAGCTAAATGCAAAAATACACTCAGGTTGGACTTTCGGCTAAATGCAAAAATGCACTCTGGTTGGCCTTTCAGCTAAATGCAAAAATGCACTCAGGTTGGCCTTTCAGCTAAAAGCAAAAATGCACTCAGGTTGGACTTTAAGCTAAAAAGCAAAAATACATTCAGGTTGGACTTTCAGCTAAATGCAAAAATACACTCAGGTTTGACTTTCAGCTAAATGCAAACATGCCCTCAGGTTGGACTTTCAGCTAAAAGCAAAAATGCACTCAGGTTGGACTTTCAGCTAAAAGCAAAAGTGCACATAGGTTGGACTTTCAGCTAAAAGAAAAAATGCACTCAGGTTTGACTTTCAGCTAAATGCAAAAATACACTCAGGTTGGACTTCCACCTAAAAGCAAAAATGCACTCAGGTTTGACTTTCAGCTAAATGCAAAAATGCACGAAGGTTGCACTTTCAGCCAAAAGCAAAAATACACAAAGGTTGGACTTTCAGGTAAAAGCAAAATGCACTCAGGTTGGACTTTCAGCTAAAAGCAATAATGCACTCAGGTTTGACTTTCAGCTAAAAGCAAAAAATTCACTCAGGTTGGACTTTAAGCTAAAAGCAAAATGCACTCAGGTTGGACTTTCAGCTAAAAGCAAAAATGCACTCAGGTTGGCCTTTCAGCTAAAAGCAAAAATGCACTCAGGTTGGACTTTAAGCTAAAAAGCAAAAATACAATCAGGTTGGACTTTCAGCTAAATGCAAAAATACACTCAGGTTTGACTTTCAGCTAAATGCAAACATGCACTCAGGTTTGACTTTCAGCTAAATGCAAACATGCACTCAGGTTGGACTTTCAGCTAAAAGAACACAATGCACTCAGGTTTGACTTTCAGCTAAATGCAAAAATACACTCAGGTTGGACTTCCACCTAAAAGCAAAAATGCACTCAGGTTTGACTTTCAGCTAAATGCAAAAATGCACGAAGGTTGCACTTTCAGCTAAAAGCAAAAATACACGAAGGTTGGACTTTCAGGTAAAAGCAAAATGCACTCAAGTTGGACTTTCAGCTAAAAGCAATAATGCACTCAGGTTTGACTTTCAGCTAAAAGCAAAAAATTCACTCAGGTTGGACTTTAAGCTAAAAGCAAAATGCACTCACGTTTGACTAAATGGGAGAGCAGCAGTTAAAGAATTTAGAGTGGTAATCAGATGGTAGAGGTGAGTATAGATAAGTCTTCAAATGAGAATATAACAGGAAGAGTTGAGAGTACTCTCTGAGAAGGAAGTACAGGTAAATCCAGAAGGAGGCAACTAACCCAAACAGAAAGTGTTAAGAGATTCATGGCAGTCCAATAGTCCAGGGGTAGCAGCCTCAGTGAGGGTTTGGCTGTTGCAGTATACTCATGTTGCAGCCTGTAAAGCAGACAAGGAAGCTGACAGGGGCCTTAGAAGTGCGCCTTTGAATAACAGGCCGGCTCCCGCCTCCGGTGCCACTGATAGGTAGATCAGAGGTAGCCAATGGACAGGTGACTAGGGTAGGCAACTTGGGCTGCAATAAAATCAGGTATCCATCTTAGAAGCGGTTCAAACCCCCTAGGAATGGTACAACAAAAAGCACACAGGTTGTGCAAATCAGGAGCACACACAGCTACATGCTGGGCAGAAACCACGTGCTTCACACACTCGCTTTCCAAAAAGGCAGCTGTATTATAATTATACACGTGCTAAATACAAGACATTTGGCAGGGGCTCATCATCTGGGAACACCACCTGGACCTAACTCCTATGAAGGGACCCCAATCATGCGTAAGTTCCATCAGTCAACTGCAACATGAGAACCTCATTTTCTGCGGAGCTTGCACCAGTTTATGGTCACTGGTTCCCCACCTCTCATGTTGACATGGCATTGCACAAACCAGAGAGTGTAATATCCGGGCCGGAAAAAGAGCAGGGTTCTGAGATCTTAAAACATTGTAATAATCATGCGAGCGAAACCTTCCAGTGCAGAAAGACTTGGTGCATGTTGAATGGGGTGCGCCTCACAGATAACAATGTGAATGGGCAACCATGCATAAAATGACTCCCACTTATTTTTGCTCCATTCTCTACTCAGCTGTGCCGAGTGCAGATTCAAACTCCGAACAGGCAGTCCTTCTATTGATCGACAACAAATGTAGTTTTCAGAGGGCGGCCAACCTTAACCAAGGCTCGGGCTGCATCTCTGTGAATTCGGGCGTACGGCAATCAGTGGGGCAAAAAGCCAGAAAGAAAGCAATTCACCCACATTTTGGCACAGTCAATGACATGGCCATGTCACTACATAGCCGGGAGCTGATGGAGGGAGATGGCAGTGATTTCTGAAGGACACAGAACATTGGCATGAGTCGTAGTGGATCAAGAAAGAAGAGGAGTTGCAGCAGGATGGTGAAGGCAGGAGGGAGGTGGAGAGCAACTAAGGCATGATAAGGAACATTGCAAGGGTAAGAGAGGAGGAGTGAGGTGGAAGATAAGGAAGAGGTACGAAATCGGAACAGCAGATGGAGGGAGATGCACGAGGAATAAGAAAGGAAGGAAACAAGGAGGAATGTACTGGAGATGGTGATGGATGGGTTACTGGGAGGATTCAGGTGGAATATCCTAGGGGGCTGGATGAAGGAATTGTCAAGTAGACGGCCCTGGAGAACCTTGAGAAAGAGACTACAGGAGGGGCTGACGACAACACAGGTGGACAGGAGAAGGCAGAGACGCGGGAGGTGAGAAGTGGTGACAAGCTTGCTCCCAGCCTGGAAGAACGGAGCCGACGGGCAGTGGAGGCGAGCATGTGGCCAGGAGGCCCCGGTGGAGATAAAGAAGAGAGAAGAGGCGACAGAAGGTGCAGGGAAGGCTCCTGTATGTGGAAGACCATTGCAACTCTTTGAGGAAGTAGTCAGGACAAGGTACTGGGGACCCGAGTCAGGGAGAAAGAGCGGGCCCCCTAACCCAAGCTGCAAAGAGGTTTATCTGGCCAACTAACAGAGGGAAGTCCTGGAATGGAAGTCCCGGAACGTGACCACCCCATCCTTATCTAGCTAGCTCTGCAGCTCAGCTGACCAACGTACCAGTGGAAGGTCTTGGGTTCACCCAGTTGGCATACAGCCAGAGCTCATGCCACAGCCTCGGCCTAGCGTGCAAGCACGCACAGGGCCCTGCAGCCCAGGAGTGTGATCTCGCCTGGAGCCGAGGATGGGAGGCAGAGGACCTGAATTGACACAAAGAGAAGTCAAGAAACCCCAAAGAGTGTGAGTGATGGAAAGATCCACCATGAAGGGATTACACCGACCATCTTGAATTGGGAACTACAAAAGCCCCAAAGGAGTTGTTAAATAAAGGACACTGTGTTTAAATGAGAGACCTTTGTTGTTTCCTAGATCTTCTTTTTGCATTATTATTATTCGATCCCAGAATTCTTTGTTAAGGTCTCTTATGTAAGTTGATCACTCAGGTGGAAAAGTCTGAGAGTTAGAAAAGCCCATGGAATCATCACTCAGGGATATGCCACCCGGAAGTGTGAAACTGAGGTGGCATCTAAAACACCAAACCCTTATCAAACCCCTACACTGGTTACTGGGGAAAAGCGCCTAAAAGAAAGGGTAGAAGGAGATTGCCAAGTGAGAAATTACCTGATCCATATGTCAATACATCTATATTTCCTGTCTGCTGTTGACCCCGCTTGGCTTTGTGACAACCCTAACGTCGGGTACAACCTTTCAAACAAGGATCGGTTTAAAGAAAAAGAATGTTAAGTTCAGGAGTGCGCTGAAAATGGAACTTCAACATCTAAACGAGAATTGGATGAACACTGAAGAAGAGTCTTACATTTGCAGATATATTTATTGTCACTCAAATGTCATTGTGATGGAAAATGACTGTGAATGCTCGTGAAGCCTGCACCATCTCAGCATATTTTCATATTTCGTCCTGCTCCATCCTCCCCCGTGGTCAATGAAGAAGCTTTGCTGCAATGGGCCCCATTACAATTTACAAATAAATAAATAAATACATCAATAAACGCAGGTGTGAAATGCACATTAGGTAATTGAGGGCAGCTGCAGTTCGATGCCGGCATCTCGTGCATTCCGCATGGGTACAGCAGCTTGCCTCTGGGCCACCACTGCCACTATTCCATGGTTCTGGCCCAACATCTTTCTTCTTCAAAGTTTGTGAGGGCTGAGACATCACATCAACGATGAATGACATGCAAGATTTCACTTTTTAGGTGCAAGGGCAGCCGAACTACATGGCAAGCACATCACATCTCCCTAGAGTACCACAGACAGTCCTTGGGCAAAGTGAAAACATGCTGGATATCGTTGGGTGCATGAATTGCTCTAGTGCTATGTAGTTGTCAGTCTACAGCTTGTAACTCCTAGACGGAAATTCAAGCAAAGGCATAACTGTTCGCTTTAATACTCATAGACAACTGCCAATGTGCCTTGCAACTTCACAAAGCTCTACAGCTGCCTATCCCGGTGCCCTGGATGAAATGCAGTTCCTTCATTAACAGGAAGAACACCTGCACTTGCGCCTGAACTTGACTACCATCTTCAGCAACATGCCATTCCATCCTGCTCAGAACCTAGAAAGCCAGATGAGTCTGGGGGCAGAAGTGTCCAATCGGGTACAGTCCTTTCTGCAAAGCAGCACACATATGAGCGGACAAGGTCAATACTGGTCCAAAGGCTCACTCTGACCAGAAGCACAACACAAAGATGGCTCCAGCCTCTTGCTCAACTATGAAGATGGAAAGAAACATGTTGGTTTTATGATTGGTCTTCTTTTGTGTTGATCCTATTGTCAATTAAGATGACATATTAAGGTTTCCTATTTTCGGACACTTGATTTTATAGTAGTACAGTATTTGTTACTAACTATAATTCATCTATGGTACTAGAATATTTTGTGCAAATAGTTTGCTGATGTTGGTGCACTTTTCGTGCACTTTTGAGATTATCATTGTTTTTTTGAAGTATGCACTCTAGTTTTGTATGAGTTTAGTATGGATGGAGTGATTGATGATGTGATTGAGTCTGGTTGTGTTGCACATTTTTTTTAATGAATACCATTTGATACATATGTATTAGTATGTTTTGAAATGTATTTTATTATCTTTCTGTTTTTGATATATCATGAGATTTTATAATTCTTACGGTATATTTTATACAATTAATAAATCAATTTTTCAATGATGTATAGGATGTGAATTGAATTTTTTTACCTCCCAGTGTGTGATGTGTTTTATGTGGATTTAATTGTATTAGTAACTAAATGTTTGAACTTTATCCAGTCTTGTCCCTTTACCCAAACTAGGTTTCATATCCCGGCCTCTTAGTTGGTCTATTTTCACGTGCTTTTTCCAGGCACGGCCGTGGGTAATTCTTTTGCTTGGAATCCCTCTGTTGTTTTTTGTGTTCTTTACACGGCTATCGGTCGTGGGACATTACATTCACCACTATTTGTTCATTTGTAAGAGAGCGGAATCTTTTTTAAGTATCCCTTTTTGTAAGGTGTCATCTATTAGCCAGAATCCATATTAGAACTCTGGCTTTATCATACTGCAACATGGCGGCAGATAAAACCCGAAGCTATGATGACAAGTATGTCACTGATCTATTAGCAAGATCCTCCTTGTTCTCGAACGAGGGTGATAGTTCCCCCTTGACTAATATTAGCAACTGGGATAAGTTATTTCAAATGAAGAAACATTTGATACGTACAGAACTTCATGGCACTATTATGCTGGAGTACCTTAGGAACGGAGTGCTACCACAAGGACTTATTGAAAACAATGAGCCCAGATTGTTTTTAGACAATAAGGAGTTCATTGTTAGATGGAGCTACATTGCCAATAAATGTGGCCGTGATTGGCTGATTTTAATAATTGATACAGCGAAAGAAATGACTGAAAAACAAACTTTAGAATTGGCAAAATTGGAAGATGAAATCAAAAATTGAGTTCCTTTAGAGGCCTTCACCAAGCGTTTGGACCAAATTATCAAAGAGATGAATGACTTTAAAGAATCCACGCTGAGAGACAGGATCAGAAGGTTAAAAAAGGATATAGCGGACTATACACATGAAAAAGCCTTCCGGTATACACAAGAGGGCTACATCCCTAATCAACAATATGATGGAGCCCAAAGAACAGCTAAGAAAAATGTTTGTTTTGCCAATACATCCTATAGCTCACATAGCTCAGATGACGATGGCTTTCAACAAGATTCTAATTATAGATCCCAAAGACGCGGTCCAGGTCGAGGTAGGGGCATTGGTAATAATAGACGAAAAGCCCAGAACTTCCGTTCCACACATCGAGGTTCCTCTACTGGTTTTTTAGACCGGGACTTGCCAACATGGGACTACGAGCCCAGGGTGACAAGGAGCAACACAGCTTATTAATCTTTCCACGTATACACCGACCAATGTGGAAACTCCGGTGCTGGAAAAGGGGTTGGGGTTTGTACCTACGGCCACTTATGACAAGTTTAATACACGTCTTGAAGTACACAATCTCTTCAGAAAAATACATCTGAAACAATATTTCAAAGATAACCCGTTTGATTTAGAACAGGTTAATAGTGGACTTCACAACCCTTCTACTTTTTGTCCCCCAAGTTCTAGCCATAGTGCAGAGTCTGTGTTCTTCGAACGGAGAGTCAAGTCAGAATTAGACAAGTTAGATGCCTCATCTATGACACGCACTTATCAGAATTGCTCTCATTCACAACGCCAAGCGATTAATGATCTTAAAAATAACAAATCAGTTGTTATTCGCAGTGCTGATAAAGTGCTGATAAAGGGGGTGCCATTGTTGAGATACAATCGTTCATACAAGATTCTACAAGTGTTATTAACTTAATTGAACATTTTCCCTTTAACAGCAGTGAAGATATATTGGTGACGTTGGACATAGTCTCATTATATGCTAAGATTCCACAATCATCTACTTTAGATATGATTGAAGAATTACTTCTGTCCAAACGCACACCTGGTATGACTCCCAATTCGTTTATACTTTGGTGTACGACATTAGCTCTTACAGAAAATTATTTCAAATTCAACAATAATTTTTTCCAACAGATCCATGGGACAGCCATGGGCTCGGCTGTGGCTCCGACCTTAGCTAATCTGTATGTGAACTCAGTAGAACTTCAAAGCATCTACAGTGAGACCAACATTTTTCGTCAACATCAGACCTTATGGAAAAGGTATATTGATGACGTGTTGATGATCTGGCATGGAAATTAACACCAACTATTGGCCTTTTTTGATTGGCTCAATGGCATCAATCCTTTCCTGCAGTTCACGATCCATCATGACAGACACAAAATTGACTTTTTAGATCTTACAATTGAAGTAAATACCATCAATAACACGTTACAAGTTAAACCGTTTCACAAACCCACTGACCGTAACTCGTTATTAAGGTATGACAGTTTCCATCCTAAAACACTTCGTGATAACCTTCCTTTTGGTCAATTTTTGAGGTTGAAGAGGAATAGTACCAATCTCGATACATTCTACGAAGAAGCTGCCAATTTGAGTGAGAATCTCGTCCAAAGAGGTTACCCTCGTAAAATTGTAAAACGTTCTCTTAAAAGGGCTTCCAATAACCATCGACAAACCCTTTTAGAGTATAAGAACAAATCTGTCGCACCAGATCCTGATGGTCTGGTGTTTGTGAGTACTTACAGTCCTCTGTCCCACAAGATTGTGAGTATAGTTAGGAAGAACTGGCATCTCTTATCTAAGTGCGAAAATCCCATTTCTGCACCTAGATTTGCGTTTAAACGTGGTCGCAATCTTAAATAACTTCTAACCAGGAATGATATTAGCATCCAGTCCGAACCACAATTTACCATCACTGAACAATGGGGTCTTACTAGACCTAGTGGCTATACTCCGTGTGGACACTGCAAATGCTCTTCATCAACTAAACATACCACATCTGTGGATATTGGTTTTAGGACACCCTGGCAACAACATGCCTTCACTAATTGCAACACCAGTGGAGTAATATATGCGATTTGGTGCTCTTGTCCGAAATTGTATATTGGACAAACTGAACGTAAAGTGAAGACTCGTATCACTAAACATAAGAGCTGTATTAGGAACAAAACCATTTCAGCTCCCATGGTCGGTCATTTTTTGATTAACAATCATGACTACGAAGATCTACAATGGACAATCTTAAAGAAGATACGCACTACAAATGATTGTATTACCAGCAGAAGTATCTTGATGGAAGAAGAAATGAGGTTAATATGTTTAACCAAAAGCTACTTGATTGGTCTGAATGAACAACTAGACCCGGTACTGTGACTCTAGTTTTTGGGTTGTGATTATATTACAACATGAATTATTCATGTTCATCGTAACTCCGTGTTCTGTTGTTTATTTTGGAGGTTCATAATTATGGGCACGGGGAAAGATGTGCCCAATCTCCGCATTTATTTTGAATTTATTTTGAATTTAATTTGGTTCATTTCAGTATGCATAGAATTGTGTTGGTGCATTACATCTTTTCACCAGGATACTGTTTGTATACAGTGTTTTGCTTTCCGTGTCCTTTAATTGCCTTTGTTACCACTCAACAGTGCGTCCTACTTCACCTTTTCGTAATGGCCGCCCGTACTTCACTCGGTTTTGTGGTTTCATTCGATCGATACCATGATGCTGTGCGGCTTATTTTGAGTCGGCGCATTGTATCTTATCAGTCCTTCTTTTATTTCAGAGAGGTTGTTTTCATTCGCGGAACATACGGGAGTCGGATGCTAGTTTTCGGTAAGGACATGACTTTACAATGATTTTTTATGGTATGTTTCAACTGCTTACGGTGTCACAGTGGCCACGCATTCGTTTCTTGCAGGATAGTTCCATGGGTACTTGAGCGTTTGTTCCTTTGTTTGTGTTTCGAATTACTGTGTCACATGTTACATGGTCCACCTTTCACATGGACTTACGACTTCCGTCTCCGACATTACGGTGTAGCAGCCCCTTCAAAGCATGAGTTTTATTATTACTTTCATTTGTCGACATCTGCTGATACGGTAACTGCACACAGCCTTGCTGTCGACAGGGGTTGCATGATGTCACTTTCTGTTCTTTTGTTGTTTTGTTCTACTGATTGTTCAATCTAGTGATGGCAGTTTTGCCCATGGGTTTATTGATTTATCAGGCATGGTGAACAGTCAGAGGTGACATACGTTTAAAGCAGCGTCTCTCTTCTACATGACATTTCCCTTCAACTATGGGATTGGATATATTACGGTTCAACTTTATACTACGCTTCTGTTGATACCGATTTAGCCAGTAAGTGTGCTTTATCTTCATCATTCTTTATGTGATATTAATGACATTCTGGGTGTCACCATTTTTTGGTCCCATAATGATGCTTGACACTAGTTTGTGGCATTGCACTTGGATACCGCATACATTTAACATCAACATTTCTTTTGTTTGTTGTCGTGCTCCCTTCATTCGTAGGGCAATCCTTTCCAGGTACTGCGCTTGGTTTTACAGTACACTGTTCATCACTACACGACCGACCCACTGTCTTGTTCAGTTGTTCCCGGCCCACAGCATAGTAAGTGCAATTCGGCAGTATCTCCACTCTGCTTTGATGGCCATTTAGATTTACTGCACTCTTTGTAGACGGTTTATATGCCTGCCCCTTCTTAGTTTATAGTATCATTTTGATACTCCTCCTTTCCCTACGGAGGGCTCGGGGTTTGGTTCTATTGATAAACCGATATCAATTTTCATTGTGCCCTCTATGTTTTGACCGGATCACTATGAATGCAATTTAAGCCATTTATTTCTATGCTACGAGTTTAGGTACTATTACATTTCGTTCGAGTAGTGGTAGATTTGAGCCCAGTGTTATACCAATATTCTCCAGATCACTTATGGGATATTTTTAATTGTTTCTTGCTCTCTTATAATGCACATTGGGCTTGAATTCTATTCATTTTATTCCTATGCCCTGAAGGTCTGCTCATTACTTTCATTTGACCGTTTGTAGGTGAATTCTTTCTTATAAAGGTCATTTTGATCTTGCACTTATGCCCATTGATAGAGCATAACACATGCATTTACTGAACTCATTGAATGGATTGATATGAGATTAGTAATTTTTTGTTCCTTTGTTTGGGTGTTAGGCCAAGACTGGGATCCAGAGTTGTGTAACTGCCCAGTACCATTCACCACTGAAGACTTCAGACCTCAATTTACCCTGATGAATTTCCACTGAACTATTTCAACTATGAAGATGGAAAGAAACATGTCGGTTTTATGATTGGTCTTCTTTTGTGTTGATCCTATTGTCAATTAAGATGACATATTAAGGTTTCCTATTTTCGGACACTTAATTTTCTAGTAGTACAGTACTTGTTACTAACTATAATTCATCTATGGTACTAGAATATTTTGTGCAAATAGTTTGCTGATGTTGGTGCACTTTTCGTGCACTTTTGAGATTATCATTGTTTTTTTGAAGTATGCACTCTAGTTTTGGATGAGTTTAGTATGGATGGAGTGATTGATGATGTGATTGAGTCTGGTTGTGTTGCACATTAATTTGAATGAATACCATTTGATACATATGTATTAGTATGTTTTGAAATGTATTTTATTATCTTTATGTTTTTGATATATCATGAGATTTTATAATTCTTACGGTATATTTTATACAATTAATAAATCAATTTTTCAATGATGTATAGGATGTGAATTGAATTTTTTCACCTCCCAGTGTGTGATGTGTTTTATGTGGATTTAATTGTATTAGTAACTAAATGTTTGAACTTTATCCAGTCTTGTCCCTTTACCCAAACTAGGTTTCATATCCCGGCCTCTTAGTTGGTCTATTTTCACGTGCTTTTTTCAGGCACGGCCGTGGGTAATTCTTTTGCTTGGAATCCCTCCATTGTTTTTTGTGTCCAGCCTCTCGCTCTTCATCTTGAGTGCCTGCATTACCCTCAACCCTGTCAGTGCCCTCATTAGAACCTGTGGACCCTCTCTCCCCAACACACAAATGCCATCCAATTTTGTATTTATTCAAGGTCCAGGAGAAACAGGATGGACTACAGACAGCCAATGGTTTGCATATTACCAAGAAACCATGCAGGTGGCAACCGTGCATGGTATAAGAACCCTAACATAACCTAACATGACCGTTAAATGGATCCCTGCAAACCTAGTGCACAGAAATTACACAAAAATAGAAGTTTTGTTTGAAGGACCGAAGAGAAGACAGAATTACTAACAATCATCTCTCCCGTCCCATCTCCTTCTCAGTCCGGCTAATGCCTGAGTTTCTCCGAAGTGCCAATTCCCATGTGTCCCCTACCCCACCAACCCTCCTCGGAGCATGTATCAGCAGTGTGCACGGGCTCAGGGAACAAAAGTCTCCACTCTCTCCAAACCAGATCCGAACAGCTGCTCATGCCTTGTTCTCACTGGAATCCGTGTATAGAGCCCGCATGTGTTTGGCTACATGGCCTGTGGCTAGCCCAAATGCTTCTACCAGAACAGCTTCTGGCATGATACTATGGTAGTACATCACAAATACACTCTACTGGTTCCTAAGGCTGTACATTGGTTTCCAACTATAATTCCATAACATCGGTTTCCTTAAGAAAGACATGCAAATAAAAAGCAAACAAATGAACTATGCTGACCTACTGGCGCCATCACGTTGATGCTATTGTAATCAGAATCATACTCTAAGAAGCCCTTGGTAGATTCTTTACAGGGTGAGAATGGGGGATGGCCTGCTGGACCTGTTCAGATGTCAGGTGGTCCCAGGGTGGTTCTCCTTAAGCCCTCTGAACTCCAGCATACTCAACTCTTATTCCAAAGTAAAGCAGGGGATTTGCAAGAATGCTTTTCTCACCTTTTCATAGTGGGGCTGAGTGATGAGGCTGAACTAAACTCGGTAGAGAGACCGGCTCAGAGTACCAGACTACCAGATGATGCAAACGTACAATCTCAATAAATAAGCAGGGCCTAAGTACGATATCACAAAATGTATGACCTTTTCTGCACAGAACAAAATACAGATAATAACAGACATGCTTTGTGTTGTAAAAGCTTGAACCATTCATGAAATAATAGCAAAAGTATTTTGTTCTTTCAAAGTACAGAGATTGGAGCAGCAGTGCTTGGTCATGTCTTCTCTGATCACAGACACTTTGTTAGCGGATCTCTAGCTGGGCTGGAGAATCAGAACCCTCATGCAGTGTAGGTTGAGAACTGGGCAGCCCCACAGAGAGCCAGTTTAAACTGTGCTCTGCTTAGAGTCCATATGCCTAAGATCTGCACTGCAAGAAAGTCAATGGGGAGTCAGGAAGTCACTCTTGTGGTTTTGGGAGCTTTGCTGGTCTTCCCAGCTGCACTTCAGCATCTAGGTCACTTGGTTCAAACCATGCCTACAAAAGGGCTGCCCAGCATATGCAAATGTCTTTATGATTAAATTTGGAGAAGATCACGTTCTACACCATCCAGTCTGGAAAAGGTATATAAAACACTGTGGTCGCTACATAGAAGACATTTTTGTGATTTGGAAGGATACAACAGAGAATTTAGATCTCTTTCTGAAATACCTCAATACAATCAACATAAGAATACAATTCCCCTCGGAGATTGGAAGCCCTGGTCTACGTTTCCTAGACGTACAGATCACACCATCAGCACCTAACTTTGAAACAAATATTTTCCAGAAACCGACAGATAGAAATAACCTCCTACATAGGTTAAGATTTCATCCTCCTTCAACCATTTTGAGTTTACCATACAGTCAATTATTGAGGGTCAAAAGAATTGTCAACCTTGATAATAATTGGGAAAATGAATCATCCAAAATGGTTGACAAATTCAAATCAAGAGGATATAAAGAATCAGAACTTCAAGAGGCAAAACAAAAAGTTCATCAAAAGGAACACAATCAATTGTTAAGACCAAAAAGCCAAGACACCAGAACTAATACACAAATTGTGTTTGTAAGTAAATCCAGCATTCAGACAAATAAAATCAAGAAAGCAGTATTGAAACACTGGCCATTACTATCATGTGACACAAAACTACAGAACAACTTCAAAAATAAACCAATGTTCGCGTTTCAAAGGAGTCGCAATCTAAAAGATCTTCTAGTGGAGACTAACCCAAATCTAACAAAGAGACAACACAGCAAACAGACAGGGACTTATCCATGCCTTTCTTGCAATAACTGTAACAATGTGATCAAGGGCAACATCATAACACATTCACGCACAGGAGAAAAAATTCAACTAAAAGACTATGCTACCTGTGAATCCCAGAACGTTGTGTACGCAATCAAATGTCCATGTGGTCTAACATATGTTGGACAAACCAGCCACAAAGCATGCATTCTCTGGAATGAACACAAGTCCAATGTAAGAACAAATAACCATCATTCACCCATAGGAAGACATTTTCAAGACCATAAGCACCAGCTTTGGCAAATACGATTTCAAATTCTAGAAGTTATCAAAACCAAAGATCTACGAATTAATGTAACAAAAAAACTAGAACAGCGCGAAGCGTTTTGGATTGATAGGCTTGAAACTGTTGTGCCATTAGGTCGGAATGAAGAGCTGGATTTATTGTGTTTTTTGTTAATCCTTGCATGAAGAAACAGTGAAAGGAAAACACTCTATGTGTTATTAATCTATGAAGAACGATGAAGAACTCCATAACACGTAATTTTAGCATCCCCCACCCCAAAAAGGGGATTTTTGTAATATGTAATCAATGTTGGAAAAAGAGTAACTAAACCATGACATATATGTTGTATGTGCCACAAGAATGATTTAGTTAATAGACAAAGTTATCATTACGAACAGATTGAATATGTCCGGTAGTACCTGATATAGTTAAAAATTAACATCAGGAGTACTGAAGTGCTTATTTATCAAGAGTTACAGTAAGCATAATGTGAGACACTTACTTTTTTAGAATGGTAAAACATGGAGGAAAAATAGCAACACAACTCTGTCTCAGAGGTTTTAAGCAGCATCACGCTTTGCGGCAATGTCACCATGAGCAATAGATTAAGTATGTTCATCTACATTAGTGACTCTCTCATTCAATAACTACAATATAGAGAGGCATTATCATGCGAAATTGTTTTGTACACCGGTACGTCATAGATTCACCAGCTATGATTGATACTGTATTGCATATATCAATGATCTGCAGGAAATTGAAACTTAACAAGATGCAAACAGGGTATACTAGAAATAATCAGTTGCTCATTCAGGCACAGGAAGCTCAGCGAGCAGTGGAGTTGATTGCCCATAAAACTACAATTTCCAATGCAAGGGACATTGCGCTTCCGCATCATCACGTACAGACGTGATGACGTACTGTATTTAGCAATCACTCGCGGGTCGCAGTGTCCTGTTGCCAAGGGGAATCTCTGTTACTCTGGATACCACAACGCTGGTGACCCTCGAAGCAAGTCTACGAGGAAACCTAAATCAAGTAAGTGCTACATCACGTAGCATTTAACCTTATTCCACATCATTTCAGTCATACTTTTTTGAAAGTAAATTGCGGTTCCTTATTTACAAAGGACTGGCGAGCTTGCATAGAGGACAACACACCTCCATTACCGAATTGAATCCAGAGCATGTGCCGTGAGCGCCCTGCAATGGTCAGCGCACAGGCTTATATCATATGCAGCATTTTAAAAGTATGTGAGCAAGTAGCTACCTTTTTGTACAAATAATTAGCTCAACAAGGACTTCAAGCATGGCCATTTGATTTCTTTGCAGGGTTCACTCTTGCACTGGTATAAATGTACTCATCCATCGCATTTAGCAGCACAACGTACTCATTACAACCTAACATGCTCATTGGAAGTATAATACAGATGTGCAAGATAGCATTGGTTCGCAGAAACACAGGACGGTGTATATAACTGGACATGTAAGGATTGATTAATAAGCAGAACACACAACACGTTGGCAGGTATGTGTTATTTGATATTGTAAAGGAAAAAGATTGTGAAGCTTTAAAAATGTGAGATTTTATGTGAGAGGTTATGTTAATTTGAATTTCATGGAATTAGGGGTGAAGTTAACCCCATGCTGTTATTGTTTTTTAAAGCCCGCCCTGAGGCAGGACACAGTCCGAAATGCATCGGCAAGGGCCTCTGCTATTAAATTAATAATAAAGACAATCTGCAAACAAAACTGCAAAGTGATTGAAATTCAAGTGAATCATTTGTGTCAATCTCTTTACGATTGACTACACAAGAAATACTACAAGCTTGTACTATTTATACCACTATATTGGAAGTAGTATTCACTACAAAACAGCTGTCTCCAAGCTCAGTGGATTGTCCACTCAGCAACTCTTGCCTGCACAGTCTCCCTGGGCAACTCAAAAACTCTCAAAGCTGTAGAAACTAAGGCTGTAAGCGATTGCTGCAGCTCTCCAATCACAGTGAGGCCTGTAGTGTGCAAGAGGAGCTTCCATAGGTGTTAGAGAGTCACTCGAGGTTACTCAGCACAGATATGCTCACCTGTTGCAGACCATCCACACAGCTGGGCTTTATTCACCAGAAGCAGAGTAACCAATGGGGCTGGGTCAGACAAGAGCAGACTTTAATCAGTGGCCAGGGTTGGAGAATCTCATTTGATGGTGCTGCAAAGGGACATTGGTTCCAAAGGATGTGTAAGGGTGGGTTCTCGGCCAGGCAGGCATCTGCACAGACGTGTAGTTCGTCAATATTGAAAGGGGTCCCACGGGTTTGGGTTCATGGGTGACAGAAGATGACACTTCTTGGTCGACACAGGCGCCTCTCTATTAAGAAGACTCTCGTAGACAGGGCATCATCGAGTAATAAGTGGCACTGGACTCTAATAACTAGGCAGGGAGTCGCACATTCTCAGGGTCAGGTGACCATTACATAAAGGTTATTCCGGACTATTGAGTCCGCGTTATGTCAGTCCAACACTGGAAGATGGGGCCTCCCTTACAATTTCCAGGCTTGTAGGCAGTCGTCTGATGGCTGCTCTGAAAGAATGACTGGTAATGTATAACGCACTTAATACCCAGAGGTTTCTAAGTGCGGACCCAGGGTTCGAACCTGTGTTGCACCGTGTCGTCTTGCTTCCAAGGTGAGCACTTTGCCCCTGAGCTATCCTCCCGAGTCTAAAGAAGCCATGGATCATTCGAGGGATGTTCTCAGAAAGGGTGGATTCCCCAGAGCAGCCAGGCTCCTATAAGGGATCCGACTGACGTATCAGAATCCTTCTTTCCGAGTCCAGTGCATTTCCCATCTACCTCTTCCAAACACAAGTGCAACGCAGCCTTTGCACTCACTGGCCAGCAGAACAGAAGTGATCATTTAAGTTGTGAACGTGCATGCAGCTAAACTCTGCAATTTACACTTTCCACTGCATTTAAAGAGTTGGTGCAAGAAAATTCCAGGATTTCATTTGGAGCAGGAACTTCCTTTATGTAAATTCAGTGAGAAAATGTAGGTTAGAAAAAGGAAACTTTCAGGATTTTCAAAGTGAAGAAAAGGGAAGTTTAGAACAATATTGTAATGTTTTGTCACGTTTAATGCATGTCTTCATCGTGCAGCCAGCACAGCCAAATGGTAGGTCCACCTTTTAATAGTCAAATATATACTACAACCATATATGTTCTGAGAGGTAGTGCCACCACTATCCTATTGCTGAGGTTTCAGTGTAGGAGTAGGTTGTAGACTCAGGACTAGAGATATCCCTGAAATACAGCTTCGAAATGACATGGGCAGCTCTTTAAATCGAGCTGAGCTGGAAGATATTGCTGGCTTTGTGAAGGCATTACCAGCAATAGGTCAAAACACACAAAATAGAAAAAGATAGGCGAGACGTGTGGATTGCCATGAGTTGGTCAATAACGGGAACACAGACAGTGCTTGCAAAACGCCAGCAGAATTATCCTCTGGCCAGTTCACGCTTGGGTGCAATACGCCACAGGAATATCACTCGTCAGAGCCCAGACGGATATTCATTCGGTAAACATTTTGAACTGCCCTGGGAGCTTTGATTTCCAGACTTGTAACTGTTTAGAACGCTTCTTATGAGAGCATACATGAACAGGATTCCATTGAAAGTGGGAGCCAAAGTGGGCCCCTCTGATGCCCACTCCCTCTCAGCACCTTTCCCATGTACTGCAGGAAAGGGTCAGAAATGATCCTTTGGTGACTAAAACAATGCATAGTGCAGGTATCAACCAGGAATGCACATTATCCATTCCCACCATCATGTTGATGGTGGAACTGAATACAAACAATTAAGAAACAAAAGATACTGGAGGTTACCAATGGCGCAGGTGGTATTTCTGGAATATCTCCAGAAATTTCACCTCCACCATTGGTAAACTCTGAATTGTGTGGATTTGTGGAAATACCGCTGGCAGAGATGGCAACATCCTCTGCTGGTATTTCATCATGAATAGCCACCTAACTTGTAATGGGACCTTGGTCCTGCCTTCGCATAGAGTTCTGGCCTCCCTGCCTCTGGAAACCCTTTCTATGCAGATCAGAGGCAGGTCACAACCTGTTCATGCCAAAACAGCTTCAAACCAAATTCTTCTCATTTGCCTATTTCCCTTCCAGTCAGTGGTCGAAGTGAGCAGGAATGCACGGGAGTGGTGTTCCACTACATTTATTTTTTACTGTTAACAATTCCACTACTTTTTGCAATCATTTTAACGATTCCGGAGCTGTTCTTTGCATAATCAAAACACACTTCTTCACTTTTCCCCCCAATAGCAATTACAGCTAAACTGAAATCTGTTTCAACTCAATTGGCTGTCAACCAGCATGGATGCAACCCTTGAAAAATGTGGTGCAATTTGCTCCCTTCCTGTCTACTTTGTCCCCCTTTGTGGAGTTGCAGTTTCACAATTGTTTTTGGTTTTGGTACACTTCTACCACTGCTTCCAGTCACTAGTCTCACCAGCAATGATCCACCAATCAAGATTCAGCGATCATCTTCACACTCATGTACCCAATGTGTATTCTGCCATTCTTGTCCAGGGAAGTAAATGTAACTACCAACCTCATTATGAGTTTAGTGGTATTGCCAATGCTAATACAGCCAAACTGCATCAAAGTTACTATAAAGTAGTAAAAGTGGACTACTACATGACTCCAACCAATGGTTACTTCACATTCAGAAGTCCAATAGGACGTCATTTGGGTGTGGCAGGATTAGCGCTTGTGGTAACAACAGCAGCACTGTTACCATAATTATGAGTGAAGGTAACACTTCTACGCACAATCAGGCATTCTTTGTTGCACCATTACTGCCACACTTGTAATGAGGCCCTAGATCTTTATACCGACCCTTTAAATACTACTTAGGGCCTCATTCCGAATTTAGTGCTAACTCGTCATTAATTCCGGCTAGATACCACCAAAACAGAATTAGCATTCCCGCTGACTGATATCCCCGTATTACCGAGATATTATGGGTGGCGGGAATAACAGTAACTCCCTATGCCATGGAGTTCTATAGGACTCCATTGAGGTGATTTCTCCACTTACCAGCCCCAGTAGTACCGGTGCTGGTAATTGAGGCATTTTTTTGCCAGTGGTGGCTTGATCTACCAGCCGGTCAGGTTGAGGTAGATCCGTGGCCCCCACCGGCAAATTTGCGTTCCACAGTTCGGAAAAAATGCTGGTGCTGGAATTACCAACAATTTGACTGTCATTTGTATCAGAGCAGGAAAATGTAATGAGCCCCATAGTGTAGCGAGATCGCCTACCTATGAAGAGAGCCATGTAAATATTAAAAATACATCAATACTTCTTTATTGAGGCTCCTATCGCCCATTAGTTTCACTGTAAATTAGATAAATATTTAAGATAAACTTGTCAGTTCCATTGTGAGACCGTGTTCAAAGATTCTGCTGTTGCGTGGATCCTGGGTCAGATGCCTTAATAAAGGACTGTGGAGTGATGGGGTGATCAGGGGGACTATTTCAATGCTACCACACATTACCACTCAAAGTGTCTACCACCTAAAAAACAGAGTTCGGGGATACCATCAAGGTAATCCTCTCTGCTCTGCTGAATGTAATCACTGCCTCTTCTGTGCTTAACCAAAGTTAGGTACTTTTCGGGGTAAGAAACATTGGAATGGAACACCCAATTTATGAGCGTAGACCTCCTGGAAAACCAGACAAACCATACACAACGCATTTATTCAAACTGCCGTTTAGCATCTAGTCTATCATGAAGGGACCATGGGCCTCATTGCGAGTTTGGAAGTATTGCGGTGGTAAATCCATTAGAATACTGACAAACAGAATTACTGTTACCGCCACCTAGTCCCGTGGCTTTACTATGGGATTTACAAGTGGTGGTAGGCAGTGTAAATCTAATTTTCTGGAGTCCATAGGATTCCATTGGGCCTTTTTGTTGGAATTACCACTGGCGGAATTACCGAGTAGTAATTCTGAAGATTATTTAGTAAAAGTAGCGGATTTACCTCCAGCTGAAGGTAAATCTTCAATTTTTCCTCCAAAAATCCACCAGTGGTAATTCGCCAAATTTGTAGTTTGGTGGTGCAGGAATAGTGGCGGTAATGGAATTACCACCACGTTTCCCCCCCACCACCAACCTTGTAAAAACCTCCAGCTTTCACTGAGCAAACACCTCATAACACATGTAGCTGTCTTAGCCCAACATAAGACACACAACAGCGACTGTACATTGCCTGTGCACGACATGAACCTAATGGTGTGGCAGAATAGAAACCACTCTTCAAAGAATCCCCGAAAAAAGACTTCCCAGAGACCTGTGTGCTCACATTCGAAGCTGCAGTCTCGGGAGGATAGCTCAGGGGCAACACACTCAACTTGGAAACAAGCCGATGCGGAGCAACACAGGTTCGATCCCTCTCGTCTGTCTGCGCTTAGAAACCTCTGGGTACTAAGTGCGTTATAAATAACCAATTACAGCAGCTAATCACATTAATCAATCTTTAACATAGTCAATGTGTACATTATCAAACAAGGTTTTTGGTCGGATTTTACACGAATAAGGACATGTAGATAACAATGGAAATGAGCCTTTTTGGTCAGGAGGATTTTTGATGGCAGTGGCTCAGATGTGGACCCAGTATAGAAAGCCTGCCCTGGAGACGGACTCAGGTCCGAAATGCACAGGCAGAACAGACGCAAACTGTGCAATCATGTAACGCAAATTAAAACACCTGATCACATATTTTGAGTAATAGTTTGATCACTTACACATGGACTATGTTAAAGATTGATAATATGATTAGCGATTGCAGCATCAAACGTGCACACAGAGCTCTCCAAGAGATCTTTTTCAGGGAGTCTTTGCACAGTTTATGTTGCCCAAGGTACCTTGGACCTTTCCTGCAGGCCTCCTTGAAGATATTATATGGGCAGACAGACTGTTTCAGAGTCTTCTAGATAACGGTGGTGATATGATATGAGATGATAGGTTATTTACAACGTGCTTAATACCCAGAGATTTCTAAGCCCAGACCCGGGGATCCAACTTGTGTTGCTCCGTGTCTTCTTGCTTCCAAGGCGAGCATGTTGCCCCTGAGCTATCCTCTCGAGATGGTGCCCACCATCTTCGCAATTCTTTAGAATAGAAAACACTCCCCACCTCCTTTGCTCCCCTTTACCTGTGGGCTTGTTGCTCTCCGGGAACTGCTTGTTCTTGGTGTCGGAGATGTCCTTGTGGGAGGCCAGGAACAGCACCACCTCCCCCTTCTCGTTCTTGATTGGGACAATGTCCAGGAGGCACCAGAAGGAGGCACCTGCAAAAAAGGGAAGGGCAGAGGGTGTCACACAAGCAGATCACTATCACATTATATTATACAATAATGCACCATTAATTAGCAACTCAATAGTTAAGACGAAAGGGTGACTTTCACTCTGCTTTTCTAGTTGGTGGTAACCACATAGCTCTCAACTCGCACGCTTTTGGCAGATGCCACCAGTCATATAACCAACTCTCTCACATGCCAATCCCCTTACAAGCACATATAAGTCAAAGGGCTTTCAACTGGCAAAACAAAACCCCTGGGCTCACAAAAGGTTGAGAGGTATGTAACCGCGATCGCTCTTTACCCGGAGGTGCACACTGGATACAACGAGATGGTTGTGTTCTGAAGGTCCAAGTAGTCTACCCCACTGCTTAAGAAAGACCCAGGTGACTGGCAGAGGGGTGCCCACCACATGAAGTCACTCATCAACTCACTTATGTAGGTAGCGTTCTCTTCCTTGCCAACTTGGTTTCCCCTATAAAAACCCATACATTCATCCGTGTACACACAACACCAGCCTGCTTTTCCCGGGCTCTCGGGATCCAAACCCTGATTCAGGTGAGCTGAAGTCCTACGCCACTAGGCCCAATGGGTGTCATGTGCCCACCTCCCACCCTCCCGATCCTGGGGATCACTGTGCCCCCTCCTCGCTGTTTGCAAGGAGGTAGGTGACCAAATGTGGGGAGTGGCTGGCAGAGTAGTAAAGAAAAGAGTCAAGCAGTTGCCTGACTCCACAGTCTGTGGCGGGCAGGTGGGGCCTGTCATTGCACTGCCTCACTGCTTGCTTGGCTTCCTGCTGGGTATTATTCCTTATCTGTGCATTAGTGTCCAGATGCATAAGCCACTCATGATGTTCCTCCTCCAGGGCTTGCTACGCGAATACCCGCAAAAGCAGCTGCACCTGGCCATTGAGGTTCCTTATACACCTGAGAAACCACAGCAGCAAGGTTAGGAGCCTGATTCATGGAATTCTTAGCTCCGTGCAACGGGCCTTTGCACTGGTGCTAAGTGACTTTGCACTGCAGAAATACACTTTACACTGCTCTGTGAAACAGGGTGTTTATTGGCACAAATTCCGTGAATCAGGCCCTTAGACCCCCTCGACCCCCCCTGCTGGCAACACAGGATGTTTGTCTAGTTAGATGTCCAAATTGTCAACAGTTGCAATATGCCCTTGTCTCCAGTCACATTGTTCTTGTTCCTTGTCTGTACCTTTACTTTCTTAGTTGTTTTCTAGCCTGATAAGTGCACTTTGCCTGTACTTCTCCCTTAGCTTTACAATGTTTCCATATCAATGAATAGTCCCCTCCCCCATTACCCCCTTGACAATGTCTCACCCTAGAAGAGGTACCTCAGCAGACCCAGGTTGACGTCAAACTGCAACAATGATAATACTGACATCGGGGGAAGCGCACTGGTTATCAAGAGTGTTTGGCCTTCAAGAATCCATCAGAAAGAACAACAGCACTCCAGCACATAGACCAACACCCCCAGTGTGTGCACAAGATGGAGAGAAGGGCCTGCATAGTCAACCATGCTGAAGGCTGCCGAGAGATCCAGGAGCATGAGCAAAATGGTTCTCCCCCACTGATCATGAAAATGGGATCTGCCGTCACTTGCAGGTGGGGGTGCCGGGTAAACAGGTGCTCAGGGCACCCCACGGGGAAAATCATTCTCTAACAGTGTAAGAACCCTTTCAATGCCCTTTCAACCCAAGAATTAATTGAAAACATTTTTGTTTCAATAAAGTACTCTACAAGAGACAAGCCAACAATGTCCACCTCCAAACGTTAGCTGAGAATATGATGTGACTTGACCTTTTCTGGCTTCTCCGCGGGCTTTCGGCATGCTATAAGCATATACATAACATAACATGCCACTGCCCTAAAATCTAGGTAGCATCCCCTCCTCCTTGGAAATTCATAAGGTGGCTCCCCAGCCTGCAGGGTGGATGTCTCTGGGCCAGACTCAGAATGGTAGCCAAATTGTCATTTCAGAGGTGCAAGGCTGAGCATCTTTGAATGAGTTCATCTAGGAAGGGGTTTCATTGTTCGCTTGACATTTTCCCAGATCATGGGTGTTGACATTTTCAGGTGATGAGGAACCTGGCGTTTCTTGATAAAAGTCAGAGAAAAGGTCTTGGAAAAAAGAGGCATTCATTCATTAATGGAAGACAAAAGTGGGGACAGGGCCATCAAAGCCAGAAGGGATTTTTGTAGATGTCGCACAGAAATTGCAATTGTTAGGAAGATTGTCTCACTCCTGAGAGGGGAGGGGCAAACTTGCACAGGTGGAGCTCTTTTTGAAAGAGATTGTTGAATGTGTCTTGCAATAGAGGTGATAACATGGACTGCCTTCAAGAAATAAGGAACATCACTTTACGCACTGTGATGGACCTTGTAGCTAGCATTGGAATGCCAATCCACAACGCTGCTAATGATGCGCAGATCAACTTGGATTTGGAACCAACCGACACAATATGGAGCCATCACATGAGAACCCGTCTTGCTGCTATTAAATTCTGGGCAGATGTTAGGATGTTACAAATCAATCCCGACAAGACGGAAATCTTGGTGGTCAACCATGGTCCTTTGACTTGACTCCCCTCTTTCTGGCCTGAGAACTTCAGCCAATGCCCAGGTGACTAACCTGGACATAATGATTGACAGGGAATTAACCCTAAAAAAATCAAGTGGAGTCTCTAAATCATTCTCCTTCCTTATTAGGAAAATCAAGGACATGTTTCCACGCCTTCCCTCCCCACACAAAGTCATTGTGCTGAACGCACTCAATTCATCAAGACTGGACTTTAATAACAGCATCTACTTGGGCCGCCGAGCTTTCCATTTGAATAGACTCCCGAGAATTCAAAATGCTGCCGTCCGAATTCTGCTGAAAAGTCAGCAGTCAGAGCAGATCAGAACTGTTCCGCAAACCCTACACTGGCCTCCAATCAAAAAAAGGGTTATATGTAAGAGCTTCTGCATCTGTTTTAGAAGTCTAAACTTTTCCTGTGACTCATCCCTCTCATCCAGGTTTAAATGGTAGATTCCGAGACACACTCTAAGATTAGCTAAAGACTGACGGACACACACCTATATATGGTGGACAGATGGAGTTGGGCTCTTGCACATCAAATCCAACTTCATCCTGCCTTGCTGTAGGCCTGGTATGCTTGCCAGTAGAAATGTACACATCTTGAAATGGGATATCACCTAATTGTTTGGCACTAGCCAATCTGCCAGTTTGACAAGTTATTGATTTTCAAGGCATGACGGAAGCAAGGAGAACCAGGCAGGACCAGTCTTTCTGATTGATTTCTCTCTGTATTTCTGTTTAAAAATCATTAGTACCCGTTGAGGGGAGTGTGGCAGTCTCCCAGCCAATGAGGAGCCTCGGAGCTGGGGCTTTACCAGGCGGTAAAGCCCCGACTCCTAGCCTCCTTAGAGCGGGTGGACGCCATCTTTCCTTGCTGGGTTTTCTAGGTAAGTGCACTTCCTTGCTTTCCCGCTCCCCCGCGTCCTGTCCCCCACTCCTCTTTCAACCCAATGAGGCACTCCTCACCCCCTCCCCACTTGCCTTCTTTCTCCCAGTTTTCCTGGTGCAGCATCGACATCAGCAAGACCACCATGGAAAGGGAAAAGGGACTACGTATAGTCCGTCCTCCCAGTCCATGACAGGCATCTTTTTTTTCTTCTTTTTTTGAAAGTTGCGGCTTTGCAACTTACAAACTATTAGTACACTGGTACATCGTGCCGGTGTACTAATAGCAATATTACACGGGCAGGGGGGCATTACAGGGCCTGATAATGCCCCAGGGCTTCGTTAACTGTAATTATGAACCTGGGGTATGACCCCCTCCCCGTGTGTAATATTGCTGAAGTATAAACAAAAAACAGAGAGCCTTAGCACACAGCATATGTTTAAAAGGGGACAGGGTTTGTTAATGTGATGATGGATCCAGAACAAAGGTGTGAGTGTAGGAAAATGCAGCTGTGGCTATGTTTGGCAAATGGCAGTTACTATAAAGGGCTCCACTAGAGCGGCGCTACACACATCCACCACCCAAGGACAGATCTAGCACTGCTAAGATGGGACAAGTAGCATGCTATTAGTGACAGATTGGGGTCAGCCCTCAATTCTATGCAGGTGAGGAGACCATGTAGATGGGATGACAGGCAATCTGCTCACAGCTTTGAAATACATGTAGTTGTGCTCCCATATATTCTTTCTCTTACATTTAGCTTCAATAAAAAGAAAAAGGAATTCCCTTGATAGTTACTAACCACGCACCAGTCTGACGTTAGGAGGAAATTAATTCATCACTTTAGTCAGGCTAACGAGGAGCCGCGTGCAGTATGGTTTAGTATATGAACGATGCCATCGTTCTCCAAATGATTTGCCACTATTTAGTAGTGAGTCGGGTACTGTGAGAAAATGGCCAAATTTTCATTGGTTTGTGTGTTTGGGCAAGGCAGGCAGTATACCGATCCCCAATCCCTTCCTCATTTGAGTATAACAATCCCTGAAGTCCTCATCTTGTTGCCTGCAATATGAGATGCCAGCAAAAAGGAGAACCCTGGGGACACTCTGTCACGTGGCTCCGACTGCCACCTATCCCTGCCCATATGCAGAGTGGAGCTGGCAGTCTTTCCGTGGAGTAAAGCGATCACACAGATGGAAGAGTTCAGCAGTGGCTTTACAAGGCAGTACCATTCCCCAGTGGGGCAGCCATAGAGGAAGGACCACAACATTCTAAAATGGCAGATGGCTCCCAAACAATTCCGGTACATGGAGCTGCAACGCAGGCTGATGTACAAGTGAACACACATGGGGAGATAGTAGTCTGCTCAAGTCCACGCCAACCCAAAGGTCTGCTGATCATGACCCCAGTTATACACACTAGGATAGTGTAAAAGAAGGGTTCATGAGGAGCGGGTGTGGGTGTTAGAAGACTGCGGGAAAGATGGAAGAGGATGGAGGGAGGCGAGCAGCGAAAAAGGCAGAGTAGGAAGAAAGGAGAGAGTGAGGGAGAGAAAGTGGTGGAGAGGAGTGGGAGGAAGAAAAATATATGCAGAGAGAGAAAGGGGAGGGGGGGTAACCTCTAAGGAGAGAGAAGGGAGAAGGGGAGGTGAACACATCTTAGAAGAGAGGAAGGAGAGTAGAAGGAGGAGGAGGCAAAACATCGAAGGAGTGAGGATGGAGAAAGGTAGGAGGAGGAACATTCCAGGAGGAGGAACGGAGAGGGAAAGCTATCACTAGGTAGAGTGAGAGACAGAAGCAAGGAACCGGTAGAGAGAAGTCAAGACCAGAAGATGGAGAGAAAGAGAGCAGGGACTGGGAGGAAGGAAAGGGGAGAAGCATCCTCAATAATCCGGGCCTTGAAGGTGCTCCTAAGCTCGTGGGGAGGGCAAAGGCCCCTCTAGAAAGCCAGACAGACACTATGAGTGAGTATTTAAACAGGCGGTTTGGAGTGAACAGAGAGAGGGTGGGACTGAGGATCATCGTCCCAGGGGAAGTGATGGAGTTGGTAGGCTGCCCCTCTGCTGGCTGCAGAGACTCTAAACCCATAACTCTTGGGGCTCCCAAACCTAATCCCTTTACACACATTAAGGATCCAGAGTCTAGCGAACTTCACAGTCAAGTCATCTGTTCATTTCCTCCGTTGCCACAGAGCCCTGCCACTCACAGTGCCACCCGCCCATCACATCAACTCTCGCCCTCACTATGCCTCCCCCCCTTTCACAGTGCACCATGCATGTAAAAAAAAAAACAAAAAAAAGGAAGCAGACCTGGTCCAAGTCACCTGCTCCCCTTTTGGGTTCATGTTTGCTAACATTTTCGTTGTGGAGAAAGCGTTGCCAATTTGCCTATCATGCTAAACTTTCTTTTGTTGAGGGTTTAGGGTTGACGTTGTTTGGAAGTGATGACAAATTTGGGCGAACCGTAGGGGATGCAATTCCATGCTCCTTACATGGAGATTCCCTTTGCTGGCATCAATGCAGTTGCTGGCTCCAGGCCAACCGAATGGATAAACTGAACACCGACTCAGAGATAACAAGATGAGTCAAAATACACATCTGAGGCCGTAATTTATAACTGCAGCTGTCTGTTCTAAATAAAAAGCACGACAAAAGCATTTAGTACCATGAATAGAGAATCAACAGACTGTATTTCTAGTAAGAAGGTATTTCGCACTGAAAGACAAATAATACCACTTTCACGAATTGAAATGAAGGACCGTGTATATTTACCAATGGATCATATTTATGTTGTGTATTGTCACCAATATCTCTCTGAAGATGCACTGGTGTGTGAAACACGTGGTTATTTGTTTGTCGTTTTTAAAGATGAACCTGTTGCCTTATTATTAAAATGTGTGGTTAACACATGTTTGTAATGTATATCCCAGATAGGATTATTATCATTATCTAAGGCTTGGACTTTCATAAAAGTACTTTTCTTTTTAATTGTTTGCTATGCACCTTGAACATTTCCTTTACTCTTGTTAACTGTGCTCCTTGTTTTACTGTGCTCATTGTTTAGCAGTGCTTCTTTGTTTACTGTCCTCTTTGTTTATCATTGCTTCTTGTTTAACAGTCCTCATTGTTTTACTGTGCTCTTTATCATTCATTCTTGTTTAACAGTGCTCATTGTTTTACTGTGCTTTTTGTTTAGCAGTGCTTTTTGTTTAACTCTGCTTCCTGTTTTACTGTGCTCTTTGTTTAGCAGTGCTTCTTTGTTTACTGTGCTCTTTGTTTAGCTCTGCTTCTTGTTTACCTGTGGTCCTTGTTTTTACTGTACTCATTGCTTAGTAGTGCTGCTTGTTTATCTGTGCTCCTTGTTCTATTGTGCTCTTTGTTTAGCTGTGATTCTAGTCTAACAAGTCACATTTTTAACTGTGGTTCTTGTTTAACTTAGCTTCTTCTTTAACTGTTATTTTTATCTAACTAGGTATCCTGCAGAACTTGGTAAGAGGTGCAATGCTCTTTTTAAGATGCCAACAGAGGGAAACAATACCTTTCCGAACTACTGCTCTACAGCGCTTAGAAGCAGCAGGAATCTGGCATGAAGCACTACATAAAAAATGACATTATTTATCCCACGCCTCCCATTCAACAAAGCACAGTTTTTCCAATCTTTTAGGATGTATACTACTCATTGTGCATACCCTTAAAACAGTCTCCAGCACGGCCAGCATTACTTGGCTTGCTCTGGAAAGTGCCAGCCTGCTTAGATGCCCACCAGGATAAACTGGTACGCCACCAGTAATGGACATCCAGTGACTTATTTACCTCCCATGGGGAGAAACCGTTTATGAGAGTGAGGCGGGTCATCGGCCTCGGCTGCATTCAATGTGCTTTGCTATTCCTAAGAGGATGCCACACGAGGAGCTAAGAGTGACCCCCATTTAACCTCTGGTGCGTGAATAGCAAGACATTAGCATCCCTTGAGCAGAAAATATATTCAATAAGTGAAACCAGGAAAAATCCAATCTGATGGGAGGGGGGCCTATAGGCCAACCACTTGTTCATTGTGAAGGATCTGGATGCAGCATAGATAATCGGTTGACGTTTAGCAATATAGCACTCACCGGCTCCTTCTCGATGAGATTTTATCTGAAGTCTAAATGCAATGTGAAGTCATCTTTATATTTATATGAAATATGGAATGCAAGCCCTCTGCCCCTTTAAATTGAATATTGCTTTGTACGGGCATTTATCATTATAAAAGAAACCTGGGATGTGATGTCCTTCACAGCAGTGTGCGCTTCCCACACTGCCCACTGGTGTGTATCAGTCATGTCAGGCAGGTGAGAGCACAGCCTAGCACCATACAGAAGCAAGCCCTGGCACAGGCTGCGGGAGTGTAGTTGGGCAGCGTGGTACTGGGCTGAGGAAGGGCACTTGCAGGGCCTACATCATGGCATGATGTAATCAGGCACTGCCGGAAGTGAAGGGGGACTCCAGTCGTTTCGTTTTTTATTAGATTCTTGTAGCGCTTGATCCCTAAGCGCTGAACAAAAAGAACCAATTAAATGAGTCCATTTAAATAAAAAAAAACAGATTACTGAGTAAGAAGATAGATTTTAAGATGAGTCTTGAAAAGAGGAACACAGGATATGGAACGCAAAAAGACAGGAAGAGAAGTCCAGTTCTTTGGGGCCATAAGGGTAAAAGAACGGAAATCGTGATGAAGCACAAGGAGGACGAGGAACAGCAAGAAGGAGAAGAGCTTCCGAACGCAGAGAACACGAAGGGGAATAGAAGTAGATTAAAGATGAAAGATAGGGAGGAGCAAGGCCATAAAGACATTTAAAAATGATACAAAGGGAATTAAAGAGCAGACGGGTTGCGGGTAATGGGAGTACATAAAAGAAAGGTGGCACATTGCCTGTGCCCACTGTGTTCCCTTGATGCCCGTGTATATTGGCCTCCCCTCAAGGCAATGCAAACATTTTGCTCCCCCATCCCTTTATTCAGGTTAGATGTCACAAGAAGTTTAGGGTGTTAATGTATCAGTGAGGTGGCTGAGGTTTTTGACATATTTTATGCAGTAGAATGCTGTACTCCTACACATTTAACTACATTTAAGAAGATATATTTCTTTCCCAGCGGCGTGCTGGAGCGCAGTCTACAGTCGTTGCCGATGCAGTAGGTATGCAGGGAGTAAGGGAATTGGCGAACAATGTTGGACATTTCTGTAAGGTACTTTTTCATTTATGCATTTTGTATTAAATGCAGACTAATGCATTCCACAAAATGTGTCTTGTGAGCTTCTTCAGTCTGCCTTGGCACCTTTGCAGGCACTGCCAACCTGAGAAGATGATGGTGGGCTCTGGAAATGGCGCTGTTGTGGGAAGGCACACTATAGAGTAGAGCTTAGTGGTCAAAATTGAGACCAATGGGGGCAGATAACATTTGACATTGTGGGATATTTTTACCCATGCCAATGCACCCCACTGCACCCCTTTGCCAATGGGGGAAGAATCAGCCGAAAATGGATGCGCTAACCCCTGTGTGCGCACAAATCTGTAAACCTGTGCGTGGTTCATAAATCACAAAGGCTGTACAACCCTGCCACACACAGTCAATGTTGGTGTATGAAGCAAGGCCACAGAAGTGGGATAAAAACCGGAATGCCCTTTAAAATGCAGCTTCTCCAATCGATTGCAACCTTCAAAGTGCTGTTTTGGTGCTAAATTCGGTCATTTTCCAAGTGAACTATTGAAACCACAGATCATCCAGTACAGTCAGAGGAAACCGGGCCTCACTGACTGATAGCAACTAAGTAATGTATTTCATGCAAAATAAATCCCAGCCTTCAAAGACAGGATAATGCTGAGTTAAATGTGTGTATGGTGCAAAGGAAAAATTAGATGTAAAAACCTTGTTTAAATGTGTTGTTTTTTTCTCTGAAGAAGTGCAAAATTCGCCTGTTTGAAGCTTCTTTTGTGAAGGGCTTAACTCCTTTAATTGTCAACATCCCATATCAACTCTGTTCACTTTATATCTTTTAAATGAAAGATTGTAGGTGAATCTTAAAGTAACCAAGTTGGAGTTAACTGGTTAATTCTGATTGGACAGTGCCCACCCTGGGAAAGATGACACTTCATGTTGACAGTAAGCTGCTCCCAGGAAAGCTTAATGGGTGCTGGAGATTCCCCGCATATTTAGAACAAAGACCTCATTAGCCATGCATCTTTGGCTGACCAAAGGACAAAGGAAGGCTTGGACACCCATCCTCCCAAAGGAGGGGCAGGATGTGGAGGAGGTTTCTCAGTGAACTTCAAAGGACTGGCCATTTGCTCCCTTGGGAAGTAAGAAAAAAAACCTGGCATGGATTTTGAATGGAAATTACTTATTTTGCCTCAGAAATTTATGACATTTAACCTGGCAGCCAAAATAAGTAGACGAGTGAAAAATACATACTTATAAATCTGAACTCATGCTAGACATTTGAAGATTTGGTAGGAGTTCTTACTAAATAAGGAACCAAAGTTACACCAAAACCCTAATTGTGGCAAAACTATTAATGTTACAAATATGATATATTATACCCATGTTCTAGGGGTCATCGGACAGATATGTATTGAATTAGAAACTGTGAGGCCAAATTGTTATGATTAAAATTGATACAATTCAACAGAATGACAAAGACAGCTCACACAGAGATGGGAATTGAATGTAAAAATAACCCTTCAAATATGTAATGTATGTGTCCGATTTTATTAGGGGACATAATTTTAGAAATGTACATTTGTGCAAATGTTAAATTGTGGTTCAAATCAATGTGGGAGTTCCTAAATTGCATCATAAAATATGGCAGCTCTTTCTGACTGCCAACCAGAACAAGGCAAGGGCATTTGGCCACTCACAGCCGTGGGGGTGTGTTTTGAAATTCTGCCTCTACCATAAACTTTGTGATGTCACTTGGTAGGATAAATATAGTAACTTCACCACACATAGACACACACTGCTTCCTCAACACATCCGGATTTCCGTGCAGCACTTCGTTCCTAACTTCTTCATCCTATCCAGAACTCTTCATCTTGCAGCTGATTCCATACTTCTTTGAAAAATCCAGGCCTCAGCATTGCTGAACTCTTTTTAGCTAGTCCCAAATCCAACCATCCCAAACTTAAGGGAAATTAATTGTGATCCAGTTTGGCTTGCTACCATCACGCTTGCCTGCTGAAACTCGCCATCACACTAATCTATCGTGTCCAGTGACCAGAAGGGCCAATCCAAATCCAGTCTGAGGTGCAGTCCAATTGACCAGAACCGGCCAGCTGACCGATCCCTCCAGAAGTACCCTGCTGCCGGTAGACCCGATCCGACTACCAGAACCCTGGCAGTCCAATCTTAATTACAATGGACTGTAAGTATCAACAGGAAGAATTGTAACCCATAGTATATTGCCTTGTCCTATCCCAATCTTAACCTATCCCATCTTTAACTTCAGAACCCTAATATTGTCAGAACCATTCTTGCGCTGATTTTTTCTCTCATTTGTTTCATTAAACCATAACCCATTAGTGATTTGGGTTAAATAAAGTAATTCCCATACAGAACAGAAACTAGAGTATCATATGTGAAGAGTTAACTGTGTAGATTCACGGGTGGCATTCTCTTTTTCATAGTCATTAATATAGTTTAAGTAACCCAATCTGTCATTTTTAAAACCAAATTTCTGCATTTCTCTGTTATATTTTTCAAAAACGCCTCTCACTAAAACTTCCATAACTTCTTCTATTTTATAGATAGAAACGTAATTTCAACTCTCACTTAAACCTAACATCTGTAGCTACATCCACAACCATAAACCGCATCTTGTAACAGTGTATTCTGCCACGAATCTACAATTTTCAAAAGTTTGCCACATGTCTTTTTCTCATTCAAAGTGTTTCTTCCCTTCCATTCCGATCTAAAGTGTGTGCTGTTGTTCATCTTGTAACTTATGGTTGCAAGGACCTGTTTAGTGTTGCTCTCATAAGAATTTTTTTCAATTGAAGCATTTTTGCACCCTTTTCCTTGTTTCACAAAGCAATTTTCACCTGTCATTTTAAAAGTGTCAAAGTGCCAAAAACAGGTTTCTCTCTTGTTTGGGGAGGGAAGATTGCATTCAAACTCTAGACATTGTCTTTCATTCCTGAATACCTGCTGCTTACTGACATCTGTGTAGGATTGCTCAGTTGTGCCTTAAAGAACTTTGCACAGGGAAATATTAACCTAAATGCCATCTGTTCACAAACCAAAACTGTTCTTTTTGTTGTTTTTTCTATTCTGCATTACTATAAGTGAATTCAATTGCTTTACTTATTTTCGGAATTTTGTTGTCACCACTTGGTGATTGCTGCTCCATATATATATATATTAAAATGTATGTGCGATTTGAATATTAAATAAATAAATAAATATTTACTTTTACCAATTGGCCTGATTCCTGGTCCAGTGTGACCTGGGGGTATTTTGAGACAGGTGTGATATGAGTGGTATATCATTCAGAATATTGAACCTATAGACATAATAAATAAGTATTTCTTTGCGCACTACATTTTAGGCGAGACCCGGGTGTGTGCCTGATTGAAATCCTTAACAGCAAACATTCCAAAGGACAGGGCGATGATTTAAATCCCACCTTAACCTTCTGACATCGACCACTGGCTGACGTCTAAACCATTGATTCAAATCTGGATTCTGGGTAGCAACAAGCCCTTACTAACATGATTGCAAAAGTGTGCCCACGCACACCAGCACTTTAACCAGAGCTTCTATAAACCCAGGTTGTTACATGAGAATACAATCAAACAATGAGTGGAAATGTTAGTAGTTTTGGCTTTTGTGTGTAGGCATGGAAGAGGCATTTGCCAGGCACTGCCCTCATGGTACTAACTAGTCATTAGCAGTGGTCGAAGTGGGCGGCAGCGGTTCGGAGTGGTATTCCTCTACTTTTTAAAACATTTGTTTTACTGTTCCTATACTTTTATTTTAAAAAAACATTTCCAGTATGACTTTGTTTTAAATTAAAGAGTGGGAAGAAGTTGAAACTTGCACTTCAGTGCACAGCACTGAACATTCCCGTAAACAGTAGGTGTGATTGCTTGGGGGTTTGGATTGCACGTGGCAGAGGGCGTGGCAATGGGGTTTGTGGGGAGTGGGGGCAGGCCAGCAGGAAACAGAGTTCCACTACTTCTTTGTGTACACTTCGACCACTGGTCATTGGTGGTAGCAGCTGCCAAATCATGTGAGTTCCTGGGCTTATAACAGTAGTCCCTGGGAACTGCCTATGTAATATCTATACGCAAGCCGAGCTGTTGGCTTTGCAACAGGGGTTCAGCGATGGACATGCACACGCATCATAAATCAAGTGGCTGAAGGCAGACCTAGCTACAGCTCCAATTAAGCCATTCACTCCCAGAAGATCCAACTGGCAGGCACTTTGAGCACACAGTTTGATGTTATTGCTTGATAACGGAAGCACAATGAGATCCCAGTAGGATGTGTTTTGGGAGCGGTGGGGCAGGAAGTGGGTGGGAAAGGCCACAGGCAGAAGACACCCTGAAACACCACTTCAGAGAGCTGCGGGCTCACAACCTGGCTGGTAAAGCTCATTTACACAAAGTTGGATTTTGTTGGGAATCGAGAGGTATATTATAAACTCATTATATCAACATGTGGCCGGATCCATCTTTAATTCAACATTTTCCCTGTGTCAGAGAGAACAGACACCTCTCATCCGATATTGCCACCCAATGCATTTCAGACGTAGGTCGGTGGTCAGGGCAAAACATCTCTCCATAATGTCTCCCCTAAATTGGAGCCACTTCTAGTAACTGCCAAATGAGATGCATGAAGTATGCACCCCAAAAAGGTTGCCTGGCTAAGGGCCTGATTCACAGAAGTATTTTTATGATGGTGCAATCCCATAGGAAAACGATCTGTGATAGTGTCTTCACTACATCCATGGTAAGGTCTATGTTGGATGGAGACATTAACCATTATTAGTGTACTGGGGGTGGAGGGGATGTGAGTGGAGCAGGCATGGGGTTACGGGCAGAATGGGGGCTGGTTTGCAACTGAAAAATGAATCACAAATAATCAGGGTCCACCAAACATTTGCAACAGTGACCTGCAACTATTCCCGCATCGCTTCTGGAACCGGTCGCCTCTTAGCGGGTCCCTCTAATGCTTTTTGCGCAGATGTTGGTAAAATGAGTACCGATGAGCTGTGCTGGGTAATAGCCACAGGTAATCAACACCTCTCTGCATTGAAAACAGGCAGCACAAGGTGACCCAGAGAACATGATTTCTGCTCTTGGAGCAGAGCGGGGGAACATGATTTGCGGAGTCACAGTGCGAGGCGTAACCCGGCTCTTTTTCCAATCCTTGGGACCGTGGAAATTGACGCTGGTTGGTCGTTACATACTTAGAAGCAGCACTGCGCATCTGAATCCCATTAAATAGAGAAAGCGCAGCTTTGAAGTCAATTACGGAGCGCCATCGCTCACCTGCGCGCAAATGTGCTATCACGCAGCAGCTGTATCATTATCGCGACCCTTACACCGTCAGGCGGCGCAGCCGGCGCGAGAGAGGGCCGCGCATAAACGAACAAATTACCCAATGTGAGGGCTGAAGGCACCACTCGGGCCCAGATTACGTTCTGTGGGAGAGTAGCGAGGAGAGAGGCAACTACGAGTGAATGGTTGTCTGGAGCTGCAAATGAAGGGTCCGACCCAATCCCCTCCCTTGCTCCCCCCCGCCACCCTCACCTCCGGAGATGGATGAAAAGGCTCCTATTTAGGCTCTCACGAATACAGTGTTAATGGTAAAAGTGTATTGTTTTAAAAAGTTGTTTTTTAAAAAAAATACCACCTAATTATGAATTGGGATTGCATATGATACTTACTTCAGGGGATACATACAAGCTACCGAATAGGGTAGATAACCCATATGTACCCCCTACATGCAGTACATATCTCAGGTGGTTTAATTTCGAACTTAGGTGGTAAATCACTAGCAAGAATGATTTAAAACAGCACACGTTGCTACGGTTACCCCCATTACTCTTATGGAAGCCCTTGGGGTACGAGGACGATATATACATCGTTCAGAGTGGTTTGAGATTTCTATGTCAGCGCTACGCACATCTATGTTTATTGCTATACATGTATCATTCCATACTGATGCCGCACGACCCCCACCAGCAAGCTCTTCCCGGCTCACAACACACAGGGGTAACACAACAAAATGTCAGATTACTTCTCACGAAGTCACACAGGAGCAAGGTTTCCTTTTTATACCAATGACATCACAATTGATGCTTGAAAGGCAAACAGGCAATGCACAGTCAGGGCGCAAATTAGATGGCACGTGATACATTTGCCCTGACACAATATAACAACACAAAAGCTTTCAGAGGAAGCCCCACCTTCTCCCCCAGGAACGCCCACCACACGCCCAGAAATCGCTGGTCCAGTCAGACCTGCCAAGTGAAGGTTGAAAGGAAGGCAGTCCTGAGCCTAATTCACAAAGTATTGAACAGGAAGACATGAGGAAAGGCCTGCCAGCATCTCAGATTTGCACCCGCGGCCTCATACCTGCAAATCTGGGGACTCCTTGAGCATCTTTAAGATGCCCTGGAGCAAATGCTTCTGAATCAGCTTCACACGTGACCGTCTCAAAGACGGACTCCAGTTTTAAGCTCAGGGGGCAAGTGTTTTTTATGTCCTGTTGTAATAGACAAGAGCCGTTCAAATCAAAACCTTGTAAACGGGGGTAATAATTTGCTTCACCATCACTGCATAAGTGGTGTTGCCCTAACTCACCCAGTTGCTTTGGATACCCATCCTTCAAATACTTCAATCTATTGTTTAGAAGCAGGAAATAACTGACTTCCATTCATTAAATTACTGATAAAGAAACTTGATCTCTGGCCTCCTTAATCTACCTACGGTAGGGGGTACTATATCTCAAATTTAATGCCCACCCTTCCTGATAGACACATTTCCTGCTACAACCCATCACTAAGTTCCTGCACAACATTATTTCTGACCAGCATCCTACATACTCAGAAAAGTAAAAACGATAGTTTTTAATTTTTTTTATTTTACATTTTTAAAGCGCTCACACAGCCTGAGTGCATCGAGGTGCTGTTACCGGAATATGTCTCTTAGTTGCACGCGTTAAATACCCGGAGGTTTCTAAGCACGGACCCAGGGATCGAACCTGTGTTGCTTCGTTTCGTCTTGTTTCCAAGGCGAGCAGGTTGCCGCTGAGCTATCCCCCCGGGAGGGAGTTTAGTAAACATATTATCTGACCCTAACACACAAGTTCACATTAATAATGAGGAATTGGGCTTAGAATCATTAAAGATGAGGAGCTTTCAGCCTTGGTCCACTTCTTGGTTGTGCAACTGCTCAGTCACTTGCAATATTAGTTGAACTATCCTTATAACATGTGGTAAGAGGTACTTTTCCGAGATGTAATGACCACCCTTCCAGACACTGATATCCTGTTACCATCCATCACTAATTCTACATGCCCAGCTAATTAATAAAAACTATACTCATCACAATATGTGACCATATCACACCAGTTCACATTTATACTGATCTATTAAGCTTGGAATAACCAACGCTAGGGAGCTGATCCTTGCTTGGCCACTGCTTCCCTATGTGTGTAATAATAAAAGATGGTAGCCAAGGAGGAGAGGAGGCGGTTCTTCTAGGGTAGATGACTTCATTGACAAGAACATCAAGCCATCACCAAGTAGTAAGGCACAGGGTAGTGGGAGATAGTGACAGATACAGGACAGAGAGACTGGGCAACCATCACCCAGGTAGGTAGGCAGCAACTAGCATAATGGATATTGAGAGGACACAGGGAGGGGATGCTGTCACAGCCTCCCCTACAACAATCGCAGACACAGATCGCTTGCTCAGGGTGCCATTCACCTTTGGCACAGAGAGAGAGACAGGGAAATGTGCCAGAGGCCCCAGCCAGTCATACTTAAAAAAGAAAGCTCATCAGACAAGGGTTCTGCACACACAGCAAGGTTTATTCTCAGTCAGCTGCAAGCCATCACATCAGCCAGAGCTGGTCGGTCAAAAATGCTGGAACTTCAGCCTGCTCATTTTTAACACACCTTGTATCCAAATACAGGATACCATAATATCTATATGCAAATCTGGACCTTACTTTTTTAATACAGTTTCATTGGTCCTCTACTAAGGGGTCAAACTATTATTGACTCCCCATTGGAAAAAAACACTTCCTGCTTAGGATGACTTGCATTTCCCACTTCTTGAAAGACAGTGTAGAGGAGGAGCGAAGTGCCTCTACCGGAAGTCCCGCCTCCATATTGCCTATATGTTCAAACTGGAAAATGCGACATGCACAATGCCAATAATGGTCCCTATACCGCGAACAGTCCTCGAAACAAGGTATCCATTGAGAAAGCCCTATATGATGTACCCATGGAGAAATTACAGTCTTTTAAAGGAGATTCCAGAAGAAGTGTGAAGATGAGTGAAAGAGAAGACTGGTGACGTCACATGAAATAGAAATGACGCAGCCAGAAGAAATGTAAATGAAGAGAGTATAGAGACCTAATAGAATCTGATGGCGAAGTGAAGAATTGAGTAACATGTCATGCACAAAATGAAGATATCACGTGCGGAGAGCACTAAATAAAATGCAAGCCATTTCATAAATGCACATATGCTGAAACGCAAGTAGACTAAGTAATCATAAGGCCGGTTATACATAGTGAATAGACTGCAGGTGGTGCCGCCAATACATATATATATATGTGTGTATAGAATCTGGATGTTCCACAGTGCATTTTAACAAACTAGGACCCCATGAACAGAAGGGCTGCAAGTATGGCACAGTTGAAGAAAACAGCTGACGATGAGGGAAGATTCGAGAAAGGTTGTCTGTCCTGGTGTCAAGGGCTGGGGCAGCCAAGAAACTGGTTATCTATTCGAGAAGAAACAATGAACATTAGAAGCAAGACAAGCTCCTGTTGAGGTGTAATGGAAAAACACTAGAAGTGCCAGGTTCTATTCATTTCAGAGTGTTAAATACGAAGAAGGAGCTCAAAACACGGTCTCCTATCACATGGTCAAGATGAAAATGGACTTTGGGTGAGCTACACCGAGACCTGAAGATAAGACCATGCTCACACTCCCTTCTATTCTCAGGCGCAGTGATACTTTGCAAGGCTGACTTCAAAGACTAATTGAATGGCAGACAGTAGGAGTGATGATGGATGATGGGGTAATTGGGTGGGGAGGAATGGTCAAGTCCAACCCTCCAGCACCTGGGGTACCAGCTTGCGTGCTGCTAGTGAGTGGAATATTCCAGAAGGGTACAAGCGTGCCAACCAATTGTAGAGGACAATGTAGCAAAGAACCCTATAGTTTGAAAGCCAATGAAACTTTGTGTATTTCATGACAGCGAAGGTGACTTACACTAGGGGTGGGCATAGATGTCCACCTGACCTTAGATAGCCAACCACAATCCTATCCCCCATAGAAAGTATGCCTAGATGTTCCCCTTAAGCCTATCACAGTTTCAAGTAGGTTTTCTTATTTTGCCACGTAGTATGACATTACATCTGACGACTTCTTGCTGTAAAAGTAATGTTTTTTATGAAATGCGTTGAGACTTATGCTGTGGGCCGTCCGTTGACGCCCATTGTACTCCCTGTTTTAGACAATTGCAATTAAAAACAGTTAAGTTTTGCCAACTTCCTGAGTCGGACTTATTATTGGTGTAGGAGTAAGATCTACATCCCCATCCATCCCATAGAGCACCACCTCACTTAAAGGGCCTATGGGTTCAACAAGCAGTATTACAAATTTGAAAATGGCAATTCTGCAACACATGACTCCTTATGCAAATTAGCAAATCAAGGTAATTTCCCAAGTGCCGAATGATCATGAGACATTTCACAACCTTGAGAACTGGTTTAAAAGCAGTTTGGGATGACGCAGGCCTTCAGACTTCTTAGCACACTTTGCGCAGAACATAAATAAGATACCCAAATTTCTATTGGGTTATCACGCTTTTATCTACTTTTAACCCACTACCAAATTGTATTTATAGAAAACCTTTCAACACCACTGTTTGAAACTGTATATTCCTACCAAATTTGGTAAAAAGGTTTTCTTTTATGTTTAACCAGTCTCTGCCAAATTAAAAAAAAATATTCCTACCATTTAAACTGCTGAATCACCTCATACTGTCTTCTGTTCAAATACACTCCCATTTCTGCACATGACACTTCATTTATGTGTTTCTCAGTTTTTCCTAAACACTTTGTGGGATCCTGCGATTTGCAGCCATATGAACAGAGATTCCAAAAAAGAATGGATTATCTTGACGATATACTATCCTTCACATCTAAACATATTCTAGCCTAGTGTCTTTGTTATGTATGTTTGTGTGCAATGTAAGCACACCCTCCATATCTCATGCCACCCCAGTGAATGCAGTGACCACTTTTTCCAATGTACTTTTACCTTGAATAAGGGCAACCTAACTTACCTAAACAGACAGGAATCCTGATTTTTACATTGGTGGACAGGAGAGTGAACTATTGGCCCTAATTACCATATGTGTCTGTCTATCATAGGGGGGGTGGGGTAAAGACCTCCCCTACATTATAACCATGTGCCTTAATCATTTACAGAATTCTCTCACCATCATGTGTCACAATGATTCAATGTATATCAACCAACAAACAAATTCATCCTCAAACTGGTATGATTTGGTCACCTGGATATGGTTATCCACTAATGTTAAAGTTCCATGTGTCTAGCAGCAACTATGTTCTTTAAATCTAAAATGTGTGGCTCAGTGACTTCAGTGCATTGGTGGACCAACTGTAAGATCAGAAGTCCTAAACTCTGAGTAAAGTGCAGCAGTCTTAATATCGTTTAGTTTTTTCACTACCAAATTCCCACTGCTCCCCTGAAGGTTCTGATCTCTACTGAATCAACTGGCCAGCAAATCTGTGGTGCGCTCCAAAAGCCTGATGCTTCTGCAGGATTAGATAACCAAAAATAGCTCATTTTTTCCACATGTGAGTACCCCCACATTACTGGCAGCGCCCAGGGATGATGCACTGGTGACATATAGTCACCAGTATAATTTGGGGACCAAATTGCCCAACCAAAATGAAGGTTTCAGTTGTGGCACTGTGTTACAGGGGTACCCAATTCTGGTTGTTAAGTGTTCAAAAATTGGAAGTGTGATCTCATGTTAGGAGGGTACTCCATTTTCTGACTAGCACATATGCCCTTTCAAGCAACACAACTCTGCTTTCCATTTATAATGTAAAGTTGCCTCCCATTATTATTTATCGGAGAGAGAAATGGCAAACGATCATTACCTCTTTCTTAAATAGATTTGAGGGAAGGACGTGGAAATAATTTTTTGGAACTTAGTCAACCTTGTCCTATCAAGGTCTTGGCCTGTTGATTGGAACGTGAACTTACTTCTATTATACTTAAGGTATTGGCCTGTGTCAATCTTGTCTATTGCATTTAAGAGCTATTTTATCTTACTTGTTGGGACCAGTACATGAAACCTATCGCACAATGGCAAATCAAAAGGTCCATTCATATTAGACACAGCAACTACAAAAGACTGTGCAGGCTATGTAAACAAAACTAAGAGATTTTTGAACATTGTCCAATGTGTGTGCCAGATGATTTACCAAGAGAAACGATATTTGCTTCATCCAGCCTACTCCTATGATTTTCGCCTGTTAAAGATGCAGTGGAGATTTCATATACAGGAGAGACTAATCAAACATCATAATGGTTTTTAATCCCAAAATGTCAAAAATCTTGTTTAATCGTAGCTTCAAATTGTAATTAGTGCCAATGTGTTGATAGATATATTTCTCTGTTTATAAACCTGTTAACAAACAAAATTTGGAACGTGAGTTATAGTGGCAATACTGGCACATGCATTTTGGGTATGACATCAAAGTAATTTTGTATGATGTGGGCATAGTCATAAAAGCAATGTGGCAATGCTGACATGTACTGTGCTTGCATCTTCATGAATATAACTTACAGTGGCAATGCTGGCATTTAATGTCGGCACAGTTTCATGAAAGTGATTTCCAGCATAATACGGGCATGCATTGTGGGTATGACATCAAAGTGATTTTTTATGAATGTGGACATAGACATGAAAGCAATGTGGCAACACTGACAAATACTGTTCTTGCATCTTCATGAATATAATTTACAGTGGCAAAGGTGACAATTAATGTTGGATACAGTTTCATGAAAGTGATTTCTAGTAGCACTGCTGGAATATACTGTGCATGCAACATCATCAAAGTGATTTACAGCGGGAATGCTGTCATATATTGTGTGGGCAGCACCATGAACGTGACAAACAGAGGCAATGTTGCCATATATTGTAGGAACAGTTTCAAAATGTTGTAAAATGCTCCTGTGTGCTATGGTGACCTGGCATCTATTGAATGTTTTCAAGTGTCACCTTAGAGAAACAATCATACATTGTAAGTCTTTTGATCCCATTTTTTTGAAATTGTGCTTTAAAATGCACCATTGCATCTCAATATTAAAAACATTTTCTCTGCAGGTGTATCAACACAAAATTCAGTACATTGCTTAGAACTCCCTCACTATGCTTGGCCACTTGTGCTAATTCAGGGGAGATGTTAATGTCCCCCACTGAAAATATTCACCAGTTTCCACTGATCTCGAATAGTTCACAATGCCGGTACCCACCCCCTCAGGAGCCACTAGCGCACCCCAGCACCAGAAGGTGCCTCAGCCATTGTCTGGCAGAACTTCCTTAAAATAAACGGACAATTAGTCCTTCCTGGTACAAAGATCTGGTAAAAAGCCTTATGGCAGCCATAACAACAATACAAAAGCAGATTGAAATCTGAAGCGGCACATGGCTTTATCCACATATAAATCTTTACGCAATAGAGAACTATAAATAACAAGAAGAGTTGATTGGACAGACCAAATGTCAAGTCTCTTATTCACACAACTCCTCTACCGTCAGCTAAAATTAAATTGAATACAACACAACAGAACAGGTGTAAAAAATACAGAAACGTTGACTGACTCAACATTTGTTAATCTCCAGAAACCAATAGCATCACAAGGCAACAGCTGTGACATTGCAAACAATTGTGCTCTATTAATGGCATGCAATTCCAAAAGTGTCTTTAAAAACATGTTTACCTGTTGAATGAAGGAGCACACAAAAAACAGGAGGAAACTTGAATCAGAAATATCCAAAAGTCAGAGGCACAATGCATTACAAAGGAAGTATTAAATGTGAGCCCAACACAAATTTCGGAAGACGACTTTGACAAATCAATCAATAACAGCGAAAATAGAGCAAAGCCTCCTTTACAAGCATCCCTGGGGTTCACATAATCTGAAGCTTTATCGCCTGAAGCAACACCAGTGTACTGCCTCTGTGACCTTTATTCTAGCCCTGCTCTTCAGAGATAGAATTAAAAAGAGTCACCTCCATTGCGACGGATAAACAAGTTGTGCCTTGCGCTAACTAGGTGACATCAGGGAAGGGACAGACTAAGACGCAGGGCTCAGGTCGAGGATACACGCGGGTGGATGGAGTCCCCCCACTTTTTTCAGAGGGCATCTTGATATGCTCATTTCTGGTGACGCCACCTTCAATTGGTATGTTAATGAGACCCGCCACTTTTTTTGCAAGACTTGACCCCAAGAGCACTCATGCAAAAGGCTATTTTTTCCATAGACCATTGAACCCTTATAAAAGTTAACACATACTCAGTGATGGGCCTTCAGCATGAAATCAACCACTAGAAAATGATGCATGTGTGTATGAGTGAGCACACACCTTGGCTTCACTCATAAATCATACTGTAAAGGCATTACTAAATATAATCCAGTTTCAAGTGTCAACAGGTATTTCCAAGGCATGCCCTTCAAATGCCAAATAAAAGAAATACTGCATTCCGAAGACATCATGGTCCCTGCATTGTTTGGTCAGAAATGCAAGCATAACATTTAAAAGTGCCTCTATCTATATTTATAAAAGTCAAAATGTTTGTGGCTTGGCAAAGCGTTGTTCCTTATACAATTCCACACCATTTCACCAATCTGCACCAAATTGTGCATAGTTACCTGTTAGGATCCTCCGGACATTACTGGCTCTATGACATTTGGACACCCCACCCCTTTCCCCAATTTTCAGTACCTTCACACATGAGACGGTTGCCTGAAATCGGTGAAACATCAATGTGGTCGTAGAAAGACCAGTCTCGACACAAGGAACAAAACTCAAGGTCCCTTTGAAACCCACGTTTCAAGGCTCTACGATGCACTGTTTCTCAGATATTTGCACCTCAATGCACCGCAACAGACTGCACCACCCCAGAGTGAGGCAACGGGTCGGGAGGGAGCACAGAAGGTCCCAGTATGTAGCAGCACACCAACTCTCACCTCCCCCCAACGTCTGCTCCGGGGTATGTCAGCCAGCCACATGTGCACATTCTCAATGCATTTTGCTTCAGAGTGCAAAGCACATCAAGCGATACAGGATCATTGATTTTCAACAATTGATGAGAGGGTTGGCATGTCTGTCCACTGAACCCGTTCCGAGAACGGGTACTTTTTGCTAGTGATATTTAAATGCCTTACAGGTGTTGTCCCCACATGTCTTCTAACTAAAGCCAAGAGATATGTCCCTATGTTGGTTTTAACTGAAAGGTCTATTTTAAATTATGGAATTTAAAGAAAACGATTTAGAAAGACTGGTCAGAGACCACTCTGAGCAGTTACTCCATCTTGCAACACAACTAAATAAAGACAAGGTAGAGCTTCAATAAGGCACCAGCTAACTACCTTCAATAATCACAGTACAGGGCCCACAAAAGGTGCAATGGGCCACCTTCCTATGTGTATCATACCGATCACCCTTGTTGCAGGGACCCCTACCTTCATTGACACAATAGGAGACTCTCCTGCAACCCTAGAAAACAAGGTCAGGGGCACAAGGCAGGGCTGCTGGGATACATCCATTTCCTGTGACTGTCTCCACCTTTGTAGTGTTTCCTCTTTCTGGTCACAGCATTGCCATCATGCACAGAGCCTCAGTATTCATGCTGAAGTGGTGCACGGTGGCCACGCTGCAGTCGACAAATGCTCAGCGGTTCTTAGGGCAGGCTTTTTCAGAAGTTCCTGTTGTGTATGAAGGCACACCACCATTCCCACTCACGCGTTAGCAGCGTGGTGCTCCACTCTGAGCAGGATAGCAGCCATGCGCTTCAGGTCCTCCACCAAGAAAACCAGTCTGCCACAGATCCACTCCCCTGCTCAGTGGCCCAATAGGTGGTTTAGGGGGGCTCAAGCCGAGTTTTATTTACGGGTGAGAGTGGGACAGAATAGGATGAGACTGCTCCTGTTACTGTCTCTATTGCCCCGGTCCTACTTTCCATGGATTGGTGGTGGGGAGGCGGGCAGAACTCTTGCTAAGCGCCCAATTCATTTAACCCTAATGTAAGGAAATTATTGAAATATTGAATTGAATTGTTTTAATATAGCTCTCTATCGTGATTTTAAAGTTTTTTAAAAATAGAAATGTTTTATATGATGTACTATGCAATTAATGGAATCTGTTTTTGTCGGTTCTATACACAAAGCTTGCTGCTAAATGTGTAAATAAATAAATAATGTAACCCCAATGAGTTGCTGCGTTTCCATCTTCTGCGGTTATACACGCTAGGTGTTAGTGAACAAACCCCTGCCCTTTAGTCAGGGACCATGTGAGTTGTTATGTCCCCTTTGTGCAATGTGATCTCCCTGTTTTCTTATCAATCCCGTGGGACCTTACTCCATTGGACGCCATCTTTGCTGCATTGAAGGAATTACCCTTCCTTTCCAACCCAGACCAGGAGACTCAGTCACCAGAACACTGCCATAACTTGCATATTTCCCTCATTTCTGGCTAGATGCCAATTAACTGGCTGAGGCTGCAGGTTAATAGACTCTCTGTGTCAGGGGTCAAGTCTTAAAAAAAAGTGGGGTGACTCATTAACATTACCAATTGAATGTGGCGTCACCAGAAATGTGCATATCAAAGTGCCCTCTGAAAAAAGTCGGAGACTCCTGAAAAAAGTGTGGGCACTCCGTCCACCCACGTGTACCCTCGCCTTGAGCGTTGCTATGTGTCAACAAACACGTACCAGCTATAGGCTGAGTAGTGTGGGTTCACTTTGCTGTTCTTACCAGATCCCTACCTAAGTAATAAATCACAGACAACTTATGTGTATGGAAAAGTTGTAGGCCGTAGGCATTTTATTTTCTTATAGAAAATACAACACAACAAAACAAATACACTGCCATATGCTTTTGGGCACCTTGTGTCCAGTCCCGAAGTTGCCCAAGGCTCCTCCTGAGTCCTTGTTATCTCTGGGCCTTCGTTCCTGGGCACATGCCGCCTACGACATGTCTTGGACCGTGTACCGAAAGAGTACGCGGCAATTCTTCTTCTGCCTGCTCCTTCTTTTCTTGGACCATGTACCGAAAGAGTACTCGGCGTTCTTACTTCTGCTTGCTCCTTCTTTTTTGGACCGTGTACCGAGAGAGTACTCGGCGTACTGGCTCCTGCCTGCACCCCTCTTCTTCCGTTATTCTTGTAGGGTAGGTTGGGTGGCAAACGTTTTTCCTTCCCCTTATCCAGGCACTAAGAGCCTACCCGAGAGAGATGAGCTCCTACCTGGTTTGTGCCACCTCTCCTTTTCCTGGCTTACTTATACCCCCCCGGCCTTTTGTTCCTTCTTGGGGGCAGCCGGGTTACCCCCCTGACCCCTTGCTGTTATATTTCGCACCTTCCCAGGTGCATTTTCCTGGGCTTTTGTTTCTTGTGGCGCCGTTCGGGCGCCCCTCCTTACGCTTTTGCGCCATTTTCCTCCACCCCGCGCCTAAACTCCCAGCCCCTCTATCGTCCTGCATTTCATGCGGCCCGGGGCCTGGGTCATATTCTGTATTTCCACTGGTACAATCCAGTTCCCGCAGCGCGTCCCACCCCAGCACCCCCTTCCACTTCCTAAAAGGTGCCCTCCTCCATGAGTAGAGCATGGATGTTTGCTAATGGTTTCGGCTGCCAGTTTCGAACCTTTGCTTGAAACTAACGTGGCCCGTTCTCTGCGGAGATGCATTGAAAGGAAAGACGGATAAAGGGCGGCACGCGGCGCCGTACGGCTGATTGCGAGGGGCTGTGATTGCGGTGGCAAGTGGCGTGCCAGAGGAATGTAGATTGCTCAGACGAGACCTCCAGGAAATGACAGACCAGTGGGGAGCAGGAGGGGACAATGCATATTCGACTATTTGCCTTCTTTGGACCAAAAGCAGCATCACAACAGGGCGTACTAGAAGCCGCTGGAAACATTGTTTCTCTTTGAAATCATTTTGTAAAATTACTTTTCATGGTGTTGTCCTATTTCTCCACCAATTTTGCATGTCTTCTATTGACTTTGCTTCTCTGGGCACCGCCTTGCTGTGCTGTACATTTCCACTGAAACCGCCTTCCCTGCAGCTGCATTGTACTGGGAGCTGCTTTGACCGCAATGACGTCAGTGTAGGAACTGTGCTTGCTGCACTGACATCACAATGGGAGACGATCACACACCAGTTACTTCACAACGGGATCGGCCGTGATTTCACTCTGGGAGTTTCGCTAGCTTCAGTGACACCACTCTGGAATTTGCCCTTGCTGTGGTTCCTACACTGTGAGCTGCAGATACAGCAGTGGCATCACACCGGGAGGTGCTCTTGCACTGGTTACATCACAATGAGAGCTCCTCTCAATGTAGTGACATCACTCTAGAATGTACCCTTGCTGTGGTTCCTACACTCTCTGAGCTGCACATACAGCAGTGACATCACAACGGGAGATGCTCTTACACTGGTTACATCACAATGAGACCGGCACTCAATGTAGTGACGTCACTCCAGAAGGTTCCCTTGCTGCAGTTTCATCACTCTGGAACTTTCCCTTGCTGTGGTTCCTACACTCTCTGAGCTGCAAATACAGCAGTGACATCACAACGGGAGATGCTCTTACACTGGTTACATCACAATGAGAGCTGCACTCAATGTAGTGCCGTCACTCCAGAAGGTTCCCTTGCTGCAGTGACATCACTCTGGAATGTGCCCTTGCTGTGGTTCCTACACTCTCTGAGCTGCAGATACAGCAGTTACATCACAACGAGAGATGCTCTTACACTGGTTACATCAAAATGAGACTGGCACTCAATGTAGTGACGTCACTCCAGCAGGTTCCCTTGCTGCAGTGATATCACTCTGGAATTTGCCCTTGCTGTGGTTCCTACACCCTCTGAGCTGCAGATACAGCAGTGACATCACAACGGGAGGTGCTCTTACACTGGTCACATCACAATGAGAGCTGCACTCAATGTAGTGACGTCACTCCAGAAGGTTCCCTTGCTGCAGTGACATCACTCTGGAATTTGCCCTTGCTGTGGTTCCTACACTCTCTGAGCTGCAAATACAGCAGTGATATCACAACGGGAGGTGCTCTTACACTGGTTACATCACAAAGAGACCGGCACTCAATGTAGTGACGTCACTCCAGAAGGTTCCTCTGCTGCAGTGACATCACTCTGGAATTTGCCTTGCTGTGGTTCCTAAACTCTCTCAGGTGCAGATACAACAGTGACATCACAACGGGAGGTGCTCTTACACTGGTCACATCACAATGAGACCGGCACTCAATGTAGTGACGTCACTCCAGAAGGTTCCCTTGCTGCAGTGACATCACTCTGGAGTTTGCCCTTGCTGTGGTTTCTACACTCTCTGAGCTGCAGATACAGCAGTGACATCACAACGAGAGACGCTCTTACACTGGTCACATCACTATGAGACCGGCACTCAATGTAGTGACGTCACTCCAGAAGGTTCCCTTGCTGCAGTGACATCATTCTGGAATTTGCCCTTGCTGTGGTTTCTACACTCTCTGAGCTGCAGATACAGCAGTGACATCACAACGAGAGATGCCCTTACACTGGTTACATCACAATGAGAGCTGCACTCAATGTAGTGACGCCACTCCAGAAGGTTCCCTTGCTGCAGTGACATCACTCTGGAATTTGCCCTTGCTGTGGTTCCTACACACTCTGAGCTGCACATACAGCAGTGACATCACAACGGGAGGTGTTCTTACACTGGTTACATCACAATGAGAGCTGCACTCAATGTAGTGACGTCACTCCAGAAGGTTCCCTTGCTGCAGTGACATCACTCTGGAATTTGCCCTTGCTGTGGTTCCTACACCCTCTGAGCTGCAGATACAGCGGTGACATCACAACGGGAGGTGCTCTTACACTGGTCACATCACAATGAGAGCTGCACTCAATGTAGTGACGTCACTCCAGAAGGTTCCCTTGCTGCAGTGACATCACTCTGGAATTTGCCCTTGCTGTGGTTCCTACACTCTCTGAGCTGCAGATACAGCGGTGACATCACAACGAGAGATGCTCTTACACTGGTTACATCACAATGAGAGCTGCACTCAATGTAGTGACGTCACTCCAGAAGGTTCCCTTGCTGCAGTGACATCACTCTGGAATTTGCCCTTGCTGTGGTTCCTACACCCTCTGAGCTGCAGATACAGCGGTGACATCACAACGGGAGGTGCTCTTACACTGGTCACATCACAATGAGAGCTGCACTCAATGTAGTGACGTCACTCCAGAAGGTTCCCTTGCTGCAGTGACATCACTCTGGAATTTGCCCTTGCTGTGGTTCCTACACTCTCTGAGCTGCAGATACAGCAGTGACATCACAACGGGAGATGCTCTTACACTGGTTCCATCACAATGAGAGCTGCACTCAATGTAGTGACGTCACTCCAGAAGGTTCCCTTGCCACAGTGACGTCACTCTGGAATTTGCCCTTGCTGTGGTTTCTACACTCTCTGAGCTGCAGAAACAGCAGTAACATCACAACGGGAGTGCTCTTACACTGGTTACATCAGAATGAGAGCTGCACTCAATGTAGTCCTATCACTCCAGAAGGTTCCCTAACTTCAGTGACATCACTCTGGAAGGTTTCCTAACTTCAGTGACATCACTCTGGAATGTGTTCTTCCTGTGGTTCTATCACTCTGTGAGCTGCATATACAGCAGTGACATTACAACAGGAGAGGGTCTTGCACTGGTTACATCACAATGAGAGCTGCACTCAACGTGAGAGGGATCAGGATCTGATCGGGAGCAGCGGCAGATACTGGGCCATGATGACCAATCACAGACTGATTCCAGAATCTAGAGCCAGATTGATGGATCCCGCTAGTGATTTCTGAAGCCACACTTTACATTGAGCTGTGTGAAAGCGGTAAAGTCCATGAGTCGACCAAAGCTTCGAATGGAGGAGCATACTTGCCAACATGACATGATGCAATCTGTAGTTGCTTATACAGTCATGTTTTTTTCTTTCCATTCTGGGATTTATAGTCAGAGTTTTATAACGGGAAAAGTGGAACTACACGTCCCAGAATGCAAAGAAATAATCTGGACTGGATAATCACCTACAGACTGGAATTATGTTGGCAAGTATGGAGGAGCCAGAAGCCAGCCTTGAAAAGCCTGTGACCTGCATCCTTCATGCAGTCTGTGCAGTGCAGGGCCTTGAAAGAGGACTGGTCACTTGGCTAAGGGGAGGCATGTTTTTAGAATATCAGTTTTGTATTAAAGGAAATAGGACTGGTATGGCTTCTTTAGTGTCTGGCCCGATGGGAATTAGCTCTGTGGATCTGGCCGTATAAGATACACTTCAGTCAACAAACCAAGTTTCTGTGTGGCTCGCTAACTCATCGGTAGAAAGGTCGACCAAAGGCAAACATTAAAAACATATATGTTAGGGTAATCAGTATTGCTTATTCAATACATACTTTGAGATGCATCAACCATTCCCCATGCGAAAGAAATTATTACAATATCCATTGTGCAAGATTTGAACATTCATACTATCACCAGTCCCTAAAGTCAATCACCACCATTTGTGAAGAGAGGTGGTCCATCAAACACCATACAAGCTAGCATGCACTCCTATCAATTATGTACACATTCGCTGCTTGGACAATTTAACATGTTTGACATATCATGTTGCTCCTCTACACGTATGACCTTGCCCAGCCAATCCAGGCTCCCAAGTCCTCCTTCCAACCATGCAACACCATGCCTGATCTTGGGCAACTGAATAAGCCACATATTGCCCTCATTGTAGGGGCGGCTTTTCTGAGTAACTCAAGTCTGACTCATTTTTCCTACACATGCACACAGGCGGCATTGAGGCATAATTTTCTGTCATTTTAATCACTAGTTATCTTCTTTTGGGCCCAGGTAACTGCAGTCCTTCTGCTGAATGATCAGGGCGCATCACAAGTCTGATAAAGCATTTTACCAGACCTAAAATATCTGTCTTGCGCTGACTGAGTCATTGTTGCTCCTATAAGAAAACAGCAGTGAAGATCAGAAACAAAAGAGGCTCAAACCATGGATTTAATGAAGGACTTTCTAAGCTACTACCCATAACCTCAAGCTACACTGTAACAATATCCATCTTCTATGTTTAATCAACATTTGCATTCTCCCCCTTGTGGAGAGGCAGCTCGGGCAATAGGGGTGCACTTGTATACACCCATGTCTTTATACAACACACATTGTATTATATAAAATATACCATATCGATTTTGGTGCTAAAAAGGCTGCATTTTATTACAGCAAATCCACACAGATTCTGACAGGGACCCCACGTGTCTTTTACATCATCCATAATCAGTTACCATGACCTTGACCCTAGTAGCCCTGTCAATCCACCAGCTGCCTCTTTGGACTACTGGCTGTCTGAGCTGTCCCAGGTTTAATTGCGTAATGCAGTGTCCAGCCGTACAGTCCAACACCCAAGCCTGGGCTACATATCCACCCAAGGAGCCACCCAAGGGGCCACCCCCACAGTTCATGCCAGCTTAGCCTATTGGAGGTGAGTAGACCCCTCAACCCACAACCCAGGGAGCAAATTCATAGTCTACCTTAGTACAACATTTTGGTCATGGTCGAACATTTTCATAACCCATTGTGTAGGTCCCCGTCAACAGCGCCAACACAATGCGACACTCAAATAAACACACAGTATAATTCTGCACTCTAATTTTCCTAATACAATTGGAAATGATCAATAAATCAGCTCATAGTTCACAACAGCACTGCCAGCATAAGGGTTTGGGAGGGTGGGCTATCTTTGCCCTGAAGGCGCGGGGCAGCAGGGGGAAAGAGGATGATGCCGGAGCTCGCCCACCTTAAAATACTCAACTTCACTGATGGAGGAAAGGCAGCCCCTCGCCTGCTCTTCTGCCGCCACGCCCCTCCCTATTCGCCCCCTCCTTAAGCCACAATAGCGATGCGAACACAAGGCTCCCGTCATGGCCCACCAATCAGCCCCTAGTGGCGCTGGTGACGCCGCCTCCACACACCTCTGTGTTTCTCCCCTGCATTCTCGGCTCTCTGACAAAGGTCACCAGAGGGAGGGTCATGAAAGCCGTCACCATGGAAAGAGAAGGATGAGTACTGAATGTGTAGGCCCTGCCACGCTGACATTCGATGATTGTCATTCGTAGCGCTATAGCTCTCCATCGCAAGCAAGGCTTCGAAAGTCACTTGTAAATGGTGAGGAAAGGAGTGACGTTTTGAGCTCCACGATAACTATCTTTATTACTTAAAATCTGACAGTAATAATGACTAAGGTCAAAGATAGAACTGTGGTCTATCTTCTGTCTTTTCTACAGGAAGTGTGTACGGTCATTCTGGGCACTGTGGGACCATGATATTTTTGGATGACTTTGGTTGGAGCACTTAACACAATATCTGTGGTTGACATTGGATGGCGTGCGTGACGCAACTTCCGTTTCAGGCGGAGGGCGTGGAGAGGTTTCCCCAGGATTTTTGTTTGCGACAAATATCCCGAAGTGAGAAGTGAGCTCAAACAGACATACTTGTTTGCACGCTAGCGCATCTGAAAAACGCAATTGCCTGTGGCATGCTCCAATGGAAAGGATGGGGGATCTGCAAATTGACCTGAAATTCAGCTACGGCGTAGCTGAAATGTTTTGGAATTGAGAAATGGAATTTTCATGTTGATGATGAGCCAATACATTCTGCTGAACTTCAATACGTGGTTGTCTTGAAAAGTGATTCTGCCCCTTCTTAGCGCTGTAATAGCAGGTGATTGCATTAGCCAATGCAATGGTACTCAGTTTAATGTATTCGGAAGGATGAAGGGCTGAGTCGGCCCGGCCCTGGGCTACGAACCTGTGGAGTGCAGGCTGGCCCATGTAGCATAGGATTTCTTTCCTCTTGAGCCATCCACCTGGACAATGAATCCAGAGGCGTCATGATCTAAAGCAAATTCTAATTCAAGAAACCAAGTTCATCAAAGAAACTGACTGTGGAAACGTGCTAAACATTATGACATGACTGTGCTAATTGCCCAGGTGAGAAAAAGTGCCGGATCTAACATCATGTAATGTGAGTGTTATTATCCTGGATAAGCTCATTAACTGCAAGCCGCGTTCTGCCTAGACAGATGAATTGGGTTAAAAGGCAAGCTTTCTGGAGCTTAATTATGCTTTGGCACCAGAACAGCCCAGCACAACAGCCAAACCACTTCCAATGAAGGAGTGTGATCCTTCCCTCAGCCTGTGTGCCTCAACTTGCGATTCATGATGTCTTGGCGCCCTTCCCTGCTCTCTTCACTCGTCACAACTCCCCGTGGCTGGGCACAGAGCAGATGGGAGAGGAGAGCTCTGGCTGGACTGTCGGAAAGCTCATCTGGCCACCGCGCTGAGGTGCGGGACAGCCTGTCAGCTCCCAGCTGGGCTCCAGTACATGGCTTAAGCCACTGCCTTGCAGATCCACCAGGCTGGTCAGATATGGACTGGAGCAGGCAACTGGTGGGCGAAAGTCCATGAAAGTCCATGAACTTCCTCTCCTTAACTAAGCGGATGTCCCATAGGAACATAGGTGTTCCTGCAGGGCTCAGCACTTCTGATGCCAGGTGGCCGAGCAGAAACTCTGGACCACTAAGCCCTGGCTGAATCCGAGACTCTGTAAAAGCAAGAACTGTTCCTTATCATAATGATTTGTTATTTATATAGCACCTTAAGCCAAAGCGCTTTACAGAAAGCACATTTACGTACATTTATCAACCCAAACGAAGTTGGTACTCATTTGTCGACCTCGGAAGGTTGAGTTGGCCTTGCCGAGATTCAAACCTGCGACCTGCATATTACACATAGATCGCAGCAGCGACCGCTCGACCTACTGAGCTATCTTACCAGCTTGCCGGATAACGCTGCATGCAGACCTTATTGTGGTGGTAGAAGAACTGAACAGGTCTGGGTGTATGTAGAAAGATGACCCAATACAGAATCTTAATGATACCCCTTCGGCTATCCAAATATCTTGGCACCCCATTATCTAGCCAATCGCAGCAGTCTGCATTCTGGCTAGTGCGCATGCTTGCCAGAGATATTGGGGTTAAGGATGTGCTTGTAGGTGATGCACCCATTTGGGAGCATTGTCCTCGAAAGGGAAATGATGTTACTATATGTCGTTCATCACAGCCATAACCTGATGCTTAAAACAAAACTAAACAGTCCTGGCTACAGGCATCGAGGCTGTACTTACAAGGAAAAGTGGCCTAATACTTACTGGTAAGGCCGTAACAAATGTGAGATATAAACAGGCCGTTTTTTACGCATACGTTTTTAAAGTAACTTATAGGAACAAAAGATTCTAAAACAAGCCGCTGTATCCAGAGGGAAAAGTGTTTGCAATAAGGATGATTATTCCTTGCAATTTTGCCAGCGACACCTTCAAAATAGCTGAGACTTGCTTTCGTCTAACAAAAGGCCGTCCTAGCAAAGGAACACTCTGTTGTGCATTCGGCATGCAGCTTTGCTCCAATAGCAGCAAGACAGTGTAAGAAAATATAAAATCTAGGTGAACGGCAGAAAGCTACCGAACCCCCTGCAATGGAGATGCCGGCCACCTACGGGCATGTAGGCAGCGTGGCACAAGAGAACTCATAGTTTGCCTTGAATGGGCGTTGTTTCATGGCAGCCTGTTTCACACACCAGTCCCAATGCAAAATGGCCGCTCTGATTATCTTTGGCGGGGTATGAGAGTACGCCCCTCTCGAATTTTCAGCTTGATTTCATTAATTTCTGGATTTATTTTACTTTGAGGAAATAATTTGTGGTTGTCAGTATAGTTATGATAAGTTTTAGAAAACGTGGCGTGGGTTACACATTTATATAAAACACATGTGATTTAATTATCCGTTCCATTGACAAGAATAAATAAATGGATTGAATTTGTTTAATGTTCTACTACGAGTGATAATTCTAAATAAATTGTAAAAATAATCCCTTGCTGGTCCTGTCTCTATCCCTACTCCTCATCTGTGGCACTCCCCCCCCGCACATCTTTGCCCACTCCTCATCTCTCTGGTCTACCCACCACGCTGCCCGCCCCTGCATGCACTCCCTTACCATCATGCTGCCTGCCGCTGCCGCTCCAGCCCTTTCTGCCCCCACCTAGTCATCATAGGTGCCTCTCCCCACGCCTCACTCCATGCGCCCTCTATGGACATCACCCATCAGTCCAGGGCTCAAATCCAAGGAACCTGCGAGTTGGTGCAGTCCTCCCTAGGAACCAGCCAGTTGGCGGAGTCCTCCCTAGGAACCTGCGAGTTGGTGCAGTCCTCCCTAGGAACCTGTGAGTTGGTGCAGTCCTCCCTAGGAACCTGCAAGTTGGCGCAGTCCTCCCTAGGAACCTGCGATTTGGCGCAGTCCTCCCTAGGAACCTGTGAGTTGACACAGTCCTCCCAAGGAACCTGCGAGTTGGCGCAGTCCTCCCTAGGAACCTGCGAGTTGGTGCAGTCCTCCCTAGGAACCTGCGAGTTGGCACAGTCCTCCCAAGGAACCTGCGAGTTGGCGCAGTCCTCCCTAGGAACCTGTGAGTTGGCGAGTCCTCCCTAGGAACCTGCAAATTGGCACAGTCCTTCCTAAGAACCTGCGATTTGACGCAGGCCTCCCTAGGAACCTGCAAGTTGGCACAGTCCTCCCTAGGTGCTTGAAGAAATAAGTGCTGCCTTTAATTGGATCGGTGTGTTTGACACGCCACACAAGGTGCCAAAGCCGGAATCCGCAGGGGTGAGACACTCACCAAAGACTAAGGATCTGCTCACACAACACCTTTGCAATATCTCATTAGGATCTTACTGTGCAGGGAGTATGCAAATACAGCATTTAGGACTAAAGGGTGTGCACCTTTTATACTTTGCCAACAACAGTCTAGGAAACACTCCTATTATGTTATTTTTCGAAGAGTCAAAAGTGTATTTGTCCTGTTAACTTACTTCTATTGGGGAACACTGAGTGAATGAAATTAGCATATTTAATTTTAACATCTGTTCACTTCCTGTGACATCACTTGCCTATTTTCAGGACTTGTGCTCTGCATCGTCGCCTGGCCACTGCACCCTTCTGTGCTCCTTCCTTTCCCCTCTCTCATTACGGATCACGCGCAGTGCCCCATGCTCCTCCCTCATCCCGTTTCCTGCCACATTGTCCCTGTCCTGAGTCCCACCGAACATATTGAAGTTCCTCTATTATTAGTTTTGACGATTAGGTGGTGCTAAAGCGCCACCTGTAAGCCAAAACGTGTGCATTAGAGCACAGCTGAGGAGAATGGCATATGAGGAGAGACACAAAGCTTGTCGGTGTTGTTTGGTTATTTACCCACCCATTGACTGCCATGGCCATGCTAAACCCTATGGCCATTCCCACCCACTTCTTGCCCCTCCCCACACAAAACACATCCTCCTGGGATCTCTTTCAGCTAGCTTTATCAAGCCTTGCCATCAAAATGTGCGCTCAAAGTGCCTGCCAGTGTTTGTTCAAAGCAGTCCTCTGAAAGTTAATGACTTAATTGGAGCTGTAAACGTGCCACTGGTGTAATCTAAATGTTTTCACCAGGTCTGCCTTCAACCACTTCATTTATAAGCACAATGTGCGTCCTTTACTCAAGTCCTGTTAAAAAACAAGCATTGGCAAAGCAAGCAGTTTGGGCTTGTGTGTAAGTATTAGGCATGTGCCAGCCATTGCTGTTATATGCCCATGTACCCCCACCATTTTGCAGCTGCTACAATCAATGGCCAGATAATACCACCACAGCAGTGCCTGGCAAATGCCTTTTTCCATGCCTACACATAAAGCCAAATCTGTTGGCATTGCCAATGCTTGTTTTTCTGCAGTGATCAGAGATAATTGCTGCCCCATGACGTGTTCATATATGTTACCTTAGGGTGACCAGATTTACAAAATAAAAACACGGGGCTGGCCACAATTATAAACATTGGACTATGCCAGCACCACACCACGAATATTTAACCCTCACACCCTCACATCACCGTATTTGGGAACCCAAAAGTGAGCTCAATCCATTTCCTACTGGGCGGAGAGTTTTCTTTGCACCTATCTTGTGTCACAGTCAACACTAAAGACAAAAACAGAATAAGCATGCAGTGTGAACCACCATTTTTACCACTTTAACTCTTGTGTTTTGCGCTGCTGGGCAGCGTGAGATGCTTGCGCATACAGTAAACGTATTCACCTCAAGGCGCTCAGCCACATGTATCGTGCCATTCTACTGCCTGTGAAAGTTCCATTGACCACAACCCGGCAACTTTCACAGGCAGTACAATGACACGATACATTTCCGTGAGCGCCTACAGATTAATACGTTTACTGTATGCGCTACATGCTAACACTCACTAACAGGTTACTTTTTAGGGGCATGGAGCTAAAGTGGGTCTATGTGAGCCTGGAGTTAAAAAGCAGCGCGTTCTGCATCTGCACTTGCACGTCCCGAATGCTCACAAGGCCTAGTAGGAGCGCCTCTTTCTAGTTCTTCGGTTTCTTCTACTTTGTCTTTTGTCCCCTTGTTCCCTCCCCCTTTGCCCTGTGGGTGCTTTGAAACACAATTCTTTGATTTAAATGCGTCATACAAATGCATAGTAAATAAAGAAATAAAAAATGTGTTAGGAATACCGACAAAAAAGTATTGGGCTCAGCAGGGAAGCAGTGCCGTTCAAATCGGAGAAAACAACAGAGGCACCTTCTTTTTGGAAATATATGGGCAAGTTTCATTCTTTCACATTACTAAAGGCAATCAACACATCCAAGTATAAACGTAACCCTAGAAATACCAAAATGCATAATCCGAACAGGTACACCTTAAACTCATATAGGCGCATTCACAGTGGTTCCTTCTTGTGACAGACGGGCCAGGTGGAACCGCTAACTCCGCCCCCGTGGACGTTGTACAGCGGTGAGGTCCACGGACCTCCCTACTATACCCTATGTTGGTGGGTGATACCACGAGGCACCCTTCTCTTGCCCCGCATTTTCCGCCTCCTTGCCCTCCCCCCCCCCCGCATCCGACCAGCTCCCCATTGGACCCCACTGCCGGGCCGAAGCCATCCCAGTGAGAGGCAGACTGTTCCCTCGCCACTGCACCTCACCGGCCGCAGCTTGGAGTTAAAAAGCAGCGCAGCATGAACAAAAATAAGTGACGAATACATACGAAAAGTATATGGATGGCGGGGTTCTTAGACAGAGGCCATGATAAAAAGCAGAACTTTAAAAATGCATAGAGCCGGCAGCTATGCGCGCTCTGGACTGACTTGCAGAACAGAGCGGAGACTCCCACTGGTGCATGCCTTAGGAATCTACATTTCTTCTTTAGACAGAGTAGAAAAGAGAACATCCTCTGCAAAAGGGATCACGGTTCTGTGGGCAGCAGCAGGATTAAAACAACGCCAGTGCGGAGGGCACACAGAAGTGCGGCGCTTAAACATGAAGGGGGAATTTCAGGCTCGGCACGCTCGCGTTAGGCCCATTATTGATCGCCCTGCCTTCTGGCGGCGCGCTTTATTTTTCTTCCCTTCCCAAAGACCCCACCAACCCGGGAAAAATGCAACCACTTCGGTGTCCGTTTCAGTAAAGCGGTCACGACGTGAATGTTAAACATTCTGTGGCGAAGTTAACAGCAGTACACTTTTTTTGAAGGCTTTTGCGAAATCACCTTGGCCCCGATGGTGCTCTGCGAGCCTGTCCTAAACTTCTTTCCACCAAAACTAAATTGTGGCCGATTAGCTGGCGCCAGCTGTCTTGCACAGCTCCTACGCCCACACTCATTGGCCCTCATTACGAGTTTGCCGGTCCAGAACTAACGGTGGCAGTAGAACCGTACCGGCACCGTTTTGCAAACCCGCAAACTATGAGTTCTGTAGGCGGGTGCCGCTCCACCCGCCAGATCTGACCTGGCGGGCGGAACGGCACCTGCCCACAGATGGCCACGGAAACACCGGCACCATTACAACATGGTGCTAGTGTTTCTGCGGTCCCCATTCCCATGGAGTGCTATGGGACTCCACAGGAATGGGGATTAACAGAATTGCCGGCGCCGGATTTACCAGACCACCGGGGTTGTAATGCCCTGGTAAATCCAGCAAGTCTGGTGCCGGTAATTCACTAAGGGTCCGGCGGCAGCCTGCTGGTGTTACCGCCAGAGCTACCGCCAGACTCGTAATGAGGGCCATTGTCTTTTTCTCATTGTGTCTACTACTTGGAACTTGTAACATTGGAAATACTGTGGTTTTGTGTAGGCATGGGGTGGCCATTTGACAGGCTCTGCTTGGCGGTACTAACTGGCTAGAAGAAGGCAACAGCTGTAATATGGTGTTATAACCGGGGCATATGACAACACTGCCTGGAAAAATCTCTATCTAATACCTATACCTCAGCCAAAACTATTGGCTTTGTCATTGCTTATTTTTAACAGGGCTTCAGTGCAAGGAACATATACAAATCAAGTGGCTGAAGGCACACCTCTTTAGGACATCATTATTACACCAGCTGTGCATTATTTTGCACAATTAAGCCATTAACTCTCAGCAGACTACTGAGAAATAACACTGACAGGCTAAAGTTTGCTATTACTGCCTGATAGAGTTAGCTCAGCGAGATCCCAGGGGGATGTGTTTTGGGGTGGGGAGGGACATGTAGAGCATAAGAATAGCCATAGGGATTGGCTTGGCCATGGGCCATCAAAAGGTGGGTTAATAACCAAACGACACTCACAAGTTGTGTGCCCCTCATCACATGTCATCTTCCTAATTGTACTCCAAGCAAATAGTTTGGCTTCAAGGGCCACCGAAATCTATGTTGGAAACAATCCACAAATTAAAGCGAGGCTGAAACTATTTTGTGCACATCATCTTCAATTGAAACAACTCGAATACTTTTCCCCAGCAATGAAGTCACTGTCCTGGTTGCTGGGAAACCACTGGCTTGACGGTATTTGCATATTTGACCTAAAACAATTGACCTAATGACCAATTTGGTTGAATTTTGCATGGGTGATTTGGCCTTCTCTGCAATTTGGTCATATGTATTGAAAAATATCAACCATGGAGAACAGGAGTTGCGGGGTTGTCCCCGCTCATCATGTTTGATATTTTGCAATTTTGGTGGTGCAGGGATGTCCCCTGCTTCCTTAAAATTGGAGGCGGGTGCCAAAACCCTTCCCCAAATAACGCATGTGTGTTTAAATTGGCACCCGAGCAAATGGATTTTCGGTCAGTTTGCCACGATTAAATACAATTCGGTAAAACATACCCAAACCGGCTTTGCTACAGTGCACGCTAGCTGACGTTCAATATGGCCCATGCCAGACTACCCCTCTAAAGAATGCTCACCCTACCAGCCACCCAGACGCTTACGGTCAGCATCCATCTAGTGTCAAAGCCTGCAGCCCAACCACAAGCATCAGCATCATCGGGGCCTTCAAAAGGGGAACGCCACCTCTCCCTTGAGCCAGACATGCATCAGTTTGGGCGAGCCCTGAATGTGCACCTGCTCTGATCTGTCGTCTTCAGACAAGTTCCTTTGCTTTGGACAAGGTTTCATTTCCAAGCCTCCCCCCTCAACTCCCTTTACAGGGAAAACATTACGGTGCAAGAGCACCTAATTAAAGAAAAACAAAAAAGAAAACTTTTTGGTTCATGCAGCAAAGGCAATTTCAACCAAGCCTTTTTGCTCACTGTATTCACCATCGGTGTGATCACAGAGGCATACATTGATCCTTCTGCCTGCAAGCAAGTCAAGGTCACCCCCTCTTTAAAGAACACCAGCACACAGTCACTCCTTAGACACCTCCAGTCAGGCTTCATGCCTTGGCTCTCAACCTCTGCCATGGTTCTGGGCAACCCTCCAGACCATCATGCTTTGCCTGCCTAGCCATTACAGAAGGGGAAGACCATTTGCAAATCAGGCTTGGTCCCAGCCCAAAAGGGATAGTCCAGCCCAAACTATTTGGTCATATCCCTTCTGCGCGAGGCCACAAGCCAACCCAAACATGTTTCGGCCTCGTTGGGCCTCATCGTTGAGGAATAGCTCAGGTCTCTATGCCCAGCATGCACAGAACCCACGTCTGGGCATACCCGTCCGACTCAGGGTGACTATAGCAAAACAGAATGGGTGATGGCTGGACGGTTTAGAATTAATCTCAACCTCTGGCATTGCTCTAGGCAACATGCCAGACCATTGTTGTTCGCCTGCCAAGCCATTGCATAAGGGGAAAGACCATATGCAAATCACGCTTGCTCCCACACAAAAAGTAGTAGTCCTGCCCGAACTGCTTGGTCACATCCCTTCTGCATGAGACCACAAGCATTCACAAAAATGTTTCGGCCTCGTGGGGCCTCATCAGTGAGGAGCAGCTTGGGTCTCTCAATCCCGGTTGTTATCTTTATATATTATATATCTGACACTGTAGAAAACCAGAACCTCTTGCAGTCTCCAGTGCATAACCGGCGCAATGGCATTGATGACATAGTCCAACAGCTTGACAGCAAATGGACTGCACGACTTGTTATCAGCAAACCTTCCCAAAACAAGTTCAACTTGCCTTCCAAGAATTCTGAAGATGTTAGGGAGCTTCAACAGCCATTGGTGTTTCCATCAAATCTCCATCAGGTGCACTGACAGCCTCAGACTCAAAGGACATTTTTGGATTCTGGAGAGATTCAGAGTGATTTGAGGTGCAGTTGGATGTATCCTTCATGCTGCCTTCTAATAGCCATCCAGAAAGCTTCATCAAAGCACCTCAATAAAATCCTGTTGGATTGGCTGCAGCTATGGAAGGAGATTCATTTGATTACTCCATGTAGGTCTTGTGTGCTTGATGGAATTGCCAATAATGATCTCAGACCCAAATAACCAGACAGACTAAAAGAATATGGCAAAGTACTACTTTATTATCAGCTCAATAAAGTAGGGCAATCTGGTGAACAGCGAATTATAGTCCACAAACTCACACTTAAATTTCAAATTATACAAATGATTTATACCCCAAGATGTATCATTTATGATGTCATCCTATGAGGCAAACTGAAAAACCTAAGGGAACATGTGTATCTATATATCATATAAGTTATAGTAACATCACTGGATGCCCCTTATCTGGTAGGTACACCCTAAACCACCTCTAAATACTTACAATACAGATTATAGCAGATTAACAGCAGAGGATTGCCATGTGCAACATTGTATAGTCTGTAGCTACATAGACCCCTTATGATTGGTTGGGATTCTCTCCCAACCTTGAACGCTTGGCTTGTTAACAGCACGTAAGAAAAATTAAGCTCAGATGCAGAGAACAACGCCAGACTACTAGCCACTTGCCCAATTAGTCGATCATCTCTCGTCGGTCAGTCCCCAAGCCAAGGCTTCTTTTTTGTGGTTGACCTTGCAGCCTGTTCTCTGCTCTATGACTTTCAAGGGAGTGATTATCTTTGTCTGGAGCTTAATGAATAGCCCTTGTGTTCGACTTCTGAATCATGTGTGAGGAGACCACGATTATGTTCATTTTTACCTTTTATTTAGTGCTATTTAATTCAATTAGGCTGGGTGTCATTACTCCTTTGGGCCTCTGGAGACTTGGTTGCCCTACGTCAGATAAGCTTTCTGCATCTTTGACTGTACAGTACTTGGCACTTGCATATGTTTTCTTGTTTGCTTAATCTAAGAGAAATATGTCTTACGTACATGGCTTATCCTCTTGACTCCCTTTGTGCCTTGCAATTATTCCTTGATATGGCATCCTTGTTCCCAGGCCAATGGACTCCACTTTATTCCTCTTTATTCCTCCCACAAAGCTGTTTTCCAGCGTCTCCTGACTCTGCAGCCCTGGTTTGTCTTTGAGGTAGCTTGATTAGTTTCAATACGAGTCCGACATGTATCTTTTTCTCATGTCCGATTTAGTCATGTTACATTTTCTTATGCAGTAAGCTTCTATACGTGTCATCTACCTTGTGTTTCTGTGTATGTACATTCACTTTATCTCTCTCACTTATTTCTTTGGTGCACATGATTTCTTCGTATTTGATTATATGTTTTTCTTGTTACTTCAGTTACATCTTCATTCATTGAGTATTTGCATATCGTTTCGGTGTGTTGTCATGTGTTCTCTTCCTGACGTCTCTTTGCAACTGTCAGATCTTCTTTACAGCTCTTTGAAGCTTAGTGGATCCTGCAAATCTCCCACTACCCTTTCAGTTTGTGGGTACATTCCATACGGTTGTCTGAGTGCATATCATCTCTCATATTCTCAATGCGGTATTGGGACAATACCTGGTGTCACGCATAGGGCTCTTCTACTGCTGTTCCAGTATGATGCCGGTGAGGGGGCGGGAGCTGGAGATGATGTGTACATCTGCTCCTCTACATAATGCTTTTAATAACTCATTAATCAACAAGGTAAATACAATTCTGGGACATATTGATACTGCAATAAATCTAGCACACACCACTGTAGATCATCCCCATAAAACATCAACCTGGTCAACCTTCAGGCTCCTCACACCTGAAGACCTTTCCAGAATTCTTACATTACTGAAACCTGCTGCTGGCATAATAAAATCTATATCGGGTACTGCTCTTGAGCTCTTGTTCTGCATCAAGAATGCCTCCATCCAATAGGGCATCTTTCCCAGCTCCCTCATGACAGGATTAATCTAAACACTTCACCAAAAACCCACACTCGAAATGGAGAGTCTCTCAAACTATTAACCAATTACCACCCTCCCGTTCATGGGTAAAATAGTCATGATTGCAAAAGCCAACCAATCCTTGAGAGGAATCAGTAAATTAAGAAAGCGGGCACTACAACGCTTTTCAAACCATGCCTATAGCTCATACTTTATTTGGGGCTAGTCCAGCTGCATGTGCTTTGGTAAGGGGTGACGATGCCCATAGGCCACACAAAATTACATCAAGACTCCAAGTATATCAGGGCACAATCGCTGCTTGCAACTATCTTACAGTTTAACGCGTGCGCATGCCACTTTATGCTGAATACAGCTTGGAGGGTCGCTTCCATCCATTACTATTGATATGAATATTGGACACAGACTTCTCAGGAAATACCTAATTGATATTACAGCGGCAGGACTCCCCTTTACTTCTTGCCCCAATCCAGCACTTTTATTTTAACACACATGAGATTTTGGGTTCCTTCTGAAATAACTCCACACTTGCACACATTATCCATCAAAGGAGGGATCCCTATGCCCAGAGAGAACCATGTGTTTTAGAAAGCCATTAGGCAAGGCACATTGTCCTTAGTTCGTCTGCATTATACTTAATTGAATTAATACAAGAAATACAGATAAATTAGCCTTGAGGAGGACCCTAGTCATCGAAACACATGTTGGCTTTAACAATGTTATTATGCCTAGTGTGACAAATTGGGGGGTTTTGTCACTTCTCCCCAGAGGGGAGCCTTTCCTTGTGAGGCTAGGGAGGTGAGCCCGCTAGGCAACATTCCCCTTGGGGTGACGGTATGCAGGATCTCACAGGGAGAGACTCCCCTTTTGGGGACAAGGACTCAGTTCCATCAAGGAACTCCCTGAAACCCTGTCTTGTCAGATGCAAGTAACATCTGGGATCCAGAGAAATCCTTCAACACAAGACACTGGCCCTCATTATGAGTTTGGCGGTAACCATGCCGCTATTGGCGGCATGGCTGCTGCCGAAATCGCGACGGAGTCCGGGTCCTCGGAATGAGGACTTACCGGGCCATTCCGAGTTTGGAAGGCCCGGTAATTCCTCCCTCCAAGGACCTGGACACGGTCCTTCCCCATTCCCATTTCAGCCCTTGTTAGGAAAGATTTCGTTATTGTAGGGAACTTTCCTTCCATGTGGCAACCCCTAAACTTTTTGCTATTGTTTTCAACCTGTTTTCTTGACTTTGCCAGAGAAGTGCAGCCTTCTGCTGTACTCCTCTGGGCTTTCGCTCCTTTCTTACGGGGAAACTGACATGCCCTTAAGACAGTCAGTACCGGGGAACGCTGTTTCCCGTAGTTTCTTTTATCGTGTCGCCATTTTAGTGCAACACGACACAAGAGGGCACTGTAAGCTAAGTTACAGCTCTCTTGGGTCTCTAGCCTTCTACAGACCCTAGACACTCTTATAGGATGGTTTTTGGATCGGTGCAAGTCATTCAGGGACTGGGCTGGTGGCAGCGATCATTTGGTTTATTTTGAGCTCCTTTTGCCGTTCTGAGCACCTTTTTGCCGCGAACACAAAAGGGTGGCCCGGCTACCCAAAATGGCCGGACCACGAGGCTCCTTTGTCTCGTCCACTGTCCGTCTTGCTCCCTTTACCTTCCCCCGGGTCAGGCGACCCGGGGCCTTCCTTATTTGGGCATGTAGTTTCCCGCGAAACACGGTTGCGTTCGCGGGCTTCTACATGTCGTTTGAGTGCCCCCAGGATGTGGGATGGGCTGTCTGGTCCCAATACACATCCTGGGTGCCAGAGAGTCTAGGGTGGTGTGAATGCCTGGGACCACCGTGGTCCGTGATTGGTCCACGTATGGTATGTGTGTTGATGAGCGGATCTCCCATTGGCTCCCCTCCGTTTTGGCGCGAAGGGAACCGTGGATAAGAGGGAGCTGGAAACACCACTACCATGTCGATCTCCTGAGTTCTTACGAACCCAGGGATACAGGAGCCAAGTATCCTGCGAACACGAGGCTGGACCGAGGAATCACTGGTGACCCCCTGAAGAACTTCTGCTCCTCATTGCTGTCGTCCGGTGAAGCCCTTTCCACCTAAGATCGAACAAGAAGGCCTGTACTGGCGCTTCGACCTATTGGAATAGCAGGACCAGCTATTCCCGGCACCTTCATCAACTCCTGCTGTAAGCCTTCGGAAGTGTCTCTGGGCCATCCAGTTGACTGACCAGCTTACTAAGGAGGCCTGCTCTGTAATCGCCGACAGGTTGGGTGGTATTCTGAGTCCGGAGCATGCTCACACGCTTCGTTTGCTTAGCAGTCCTAAGCTAGAGGTGAGCGGTGCTCGTTTGGCTTGAATACACCCGGCCGTTCCGTTGCCCTGCGGTGGCGACAAAACTGTGCTTGTTTCTTCGATCGGGACGTCTTTTTACTCTGCACGACGACGAGACGTTCCCTGCTCTTCAGAACCTGCCAGAAGCTGCATCTATCGAGGAGAAGCTCGGGCCTGCTTGCTTCGGGGACCGGTGAGTAGATTAGCTAGGATCTGGTCGCCCTCCTGCAGTGCCCTTTGCTTTTCCCCGCTGTGAATACAGCACCCCTTGTCCGTACTCGCGCCCGGCTTCTGCCTCACAGTGGAGGCTGCGCTAGAGTCGCGGACCGTGTTCTCCTTCATTAGAGCTCCCTACAGAGCTGTTCAACGTCCTCCGAAGAGCTTCACCTTCTGCCCATTGGCACCGGCGTGTGCAGGTACTTTTGAGTGCTAGGCTCCACTCTTCGTAGGGATTGGACTACCATCCAGTTAGGGGCCTCAGAAGGCGGACATATCACTCGCATTGGTTCGCACTGCCTGTTTTCCTTCCCCTGCAGGTGGATAACATATTTCGTGCTGCTAATGCTGTGAAACTGTGTATTCTGTATATATATTGGGTGGATAGTGTATGTGTTGGTTTAATATCGTTGTATATTGCTGCTTTTACTGTGGTTATTAGTTTCAAGGCCTTATAATAAATGTGTATCTATTTTTGATATAAACAACTGTTTGGAGTAGTTTGTAAGCGCTCTTGCTTTGTGTGCTCATTGTGAGCTTTCAGTCACCCTCACCCCTCTTGAGACCTAGTCTTGACCGCCGCGATCGCTACCTTGATTGGTCTGGCTTGTCCAGAGGTTACCCTGTTCCAAGTAATTAGGTTGGCCTTCTGAACCTCTGCGCCACCAGGACAGAGTTCAGAAATCCGTCTTAACAAATTGGTGTACAGCGGTGGGATACGACTGAAGGTATCCAGTGTTGCGCACGAGCTAAGGCGTTTTCAGGTTATTCCAACCAGGACACGCAGTAAAGTATTGAATATAACGTTAAAAAGGCCATAGTCCTATCAACAGTATGGAAACGAATACTTTGTTAACCTTAAATGCTTCGAAATCTGAAACATTGAAGAAGATGTGTGCGGAGAGAGGGGTTTCCTCTCAAGGCACTAAATTGGAAATGATCCAGAGAATCGTGGCGTGGCAAGAAGCGCAGCTTGACGCTATAACTTCCGAGGACAGTGCAGAAGGTGGTGGGGCTGCTCTCACTGGCAGAACCGACGGTTCTGCCGCTGCACTGATCCATCACGACCACGAGGACAGGGAGGATGTAATGTCTAACGTTTCCTCTGCCAGTGTTGATGGGGAGGCTATGCTTGAATTCAAGAAGCAAGAGCTGCGGTTTAGGCAGCAGGAGCTTGAATTCAGCATAGCCAAACTGAAAATCGACCAGGCAGAAAAACAAAAAGACAGGGATCACCAGTTGGAACTGGCCAAGCTTCAGTTCGCAAATGGGTCCAAGGGTCCTGGACATGGTTCTGGGGCTTCCTCTCATCCACGGTTTCCAAAAGATCTGCTCAGTGTGTATGAGGAGCGAAATGACATTATGGACTGGTTAAATGCGTTTGAGTATGCATGCGAGGTTCAAGAGGTTGATAATGCGGATAAGATTGCATGGTTACTCAGCAGACTGCCCCATTCTGGTTGCAGTGCCATTATGGAAATGTCGAAGGCTGAGCGCGCTGATTTTGCAATGTTGAAGCAGACTCTCATTTTAAAGTTTGGGAAGACTCCGACCCAATATTTGAAAAGGTTTAGAGAGTATAAGAAAAAGGAAGGTGGTACTTGGGTGTCGTATGTAGCTGAGTCCCTGAAAAACTTGACTGGCTGGGTTGAAGGTTATAAGGTTTCTACCTTCGAAGGCATGATCAATCTGGTCATGCTGGAACACATTTTTGCTTCTTCTTCCCCGGAGCTTAAGCAGCATTTGGCCGATTCGAAGGAGATAGATCCTAAGAAGCTGGCCATTGCAGCAGATTTATGGGTGTCACATCGAGTGTCCCATAAGGACAAAACTCATCCTGGTAAGCAGGAGGAAGGGAAAAAGTCCAAAGATGTGGAGGGTGGGGAATCTGCTAAATCTTCTTCCCATAAGGGCCACAAAAAGAAAAATAAGGGTAAGCCATCCGAGAACTCACAGGGTAGTGGAGGTTCGCCTCCGAAACAGAACTCTGGTTATAATAAGCCTCCCTACGTAAACAGACCCAATGGGGCTTGTTTTTCTTGTGGAGCAACTGACCATGTGAAGGGGGATCCCCGTTGTAAGGTTAGACCTTTGGGGGTCCACTCCGCTAATCTGGCCTTCTCCTCCTACGAGGAAGAAGAGATTACAGGAGCATCCTTCTCCTCAGACTCATTTCCCAGCGGAATAGAGGCTGAGGTAGTTTTAGTGTCCCTGGGTTCCTGGGAGCCTAAAGTCGCAGAGGCGTATGCTAGGATTCCGGATAATACCAAGCACTACTTTAAAGACAGTGTGCTGATCAATGGAGTGGATACTCCAGCTCTTAGGGATAGTGGGTGCAGTCGAACTGTAGTGGATTCTGCCTTGGTAGACTCAGAGGAAGTTGCCAGAGCTACTCTGATGCCCACTAAGTTGGCTGACGGCCCCCTCCGTATGTTTCCCGTGATCCCTGTTAATCTAACTTTAAATGGTACAGCAGTTAGGATTCCAGTGAGCATTCAGAGAAACGTCCCGGGAAAGGTCTTGTTGGGCAATGATCTCAGAGCTCTAGGGCTCGTAGGAGACACGGCCGAAAGACCCTACACACGGTCTCAAGCACGGGCAGCATTGGCCAAGTCCAATACGCCGCCCCAGCCGAAGGGGAAACCCAAGGCGAAAGGAGTCAACAAGTCCCGACGGGGGAAAGAGAATATTCCCCCGAGCTCGCCTACCACTGCGGTGGAGGGAGTTGGTCAATCGCCCGAGCCTGACGAGGAGGTGGCGATGCCTGAAGTGTTCGACCCCAACGACCATCCTGAACTAAAAGACTTGTTAGTTGAAGGAGGTCCTGATAGGGACGACTTCAGTAAGGGCCAACGTGAGTGCCCATCTCTGGAAGGCCTAAGGAGACAGGCCTGCTCCCAGCTTGAGGGTGAACCTCCTGGGTTGCAAAGGATTTACCAGGAAGGTGGACTCCTGTATAGTGAGCCCACAGAGTCTACAGAAGGAGACCATAGGAGGTTGGTGGTTTCCCTTGCTGTTAGGCCCTTCCTCCTGCAGTTGGCGCATGTCGTTCACCTTGCTGGTCACCTTGGTATGAGGAGGACCAAGCAAAGGTTATCCATGCACTTCTACTGGCCCAAGATGGGGGTGCAAGTAGAAAGTCACTGCAGGAGTTGTGCCTCCTGCCAGTTGTCTGGTAAGGTTGGCGCGACAAGCCAAGCTCCGTTGGTACCGCTCCCAGTTGTGGGGGTACCATTTGAAAGGGTAGGGATCGACATGGTTGGTCCCCTTGACCCGCAAACATCCTCAGGCAATAGGTTTATCCTGGTGCTGGTCGACCATGCAACCAGGTATCCTGAGGCCGTCCCATTTACAACTGTAACTGCCAAGCCAGTTGCAGAAGCTTTACTCGGCATGTTTACTAGGGTTGGCTTCCCTAAAGAAGTTGTGCCGGGTGATGGCAGCAACTTTATGTCGAAGTATAGGCAGGCTATGTGGAAAGAATGTGGGGTCACCTACAGGTTCTCTTCTGCATACCGCCCCCAGACCGATGGTCTGGGGGGGCGTCTTAACAGGACGTTAAAAAGCATGATTGGGGCTCTGGAGGAGCCTCAGAGAAGAAAATGGGATCTTCTTGTTTCATGCTTGCTGTTTGCCTACCGAGAGGTACCGCAGGAGGGTGTTGGCTTCAGCCCCTTCGAACTTCTGTTCGGTCATCCCGTACGGGGACCCTTAGCCATCATCAAAGAGGGATGGGAGATGCCCACTCCCCCTGTTACTACCAATGTAGTTGATTATGTGCTAGGGCTCAGAAAACGGATGGTACTTCTGATGGGCTTGGCTAGTGATAAATTGAAGGCAGGGCAAGCGCTGGTGAAACATTGGTATGACCAGAAAGCTTCCCTCATCAACTTTACACTTGGTCAGCAAGTCCTGATCATGAATCTCATAAGGCCTCGAGCTTTACAGGACAAATGGTCAGGCCCTTACCCAGTGGTGGAGCCCCTGGGTGAGGTTAACTATTCAGTGGACCTTGGAAGGCCTGGACAGGCTCCCAAAGTGTTTCACATGAATAGGCTGAAGGCTTTCGGCCCAAGCGTCGAAATCGCAGCACTGCTACTGGCTTCAGATGTTGAGGAAGAGGAGTCTGAACCTCTCCCCGACCTGTTCCCAAGCAGTCCTTCAGTTAGCTCTTTTGAGGGTGTCCGAGTGGCCCCTCACCAAAATGGACAAGGCTCAGTGGTTTACCTTGGACATGAAGTAGTTGGAGGGAGGAGACAGCCTCTATCCAGTAAGGTACAAGCAGTACAAGACTGGCCTACCCCCACTACGCAAACCCAAGTGAGAGCCTTTTTAGGACTCACGGGTTATTACCGCAATTTTGTGGCAGACTATGGCACCATAGCTGCTCCTCTGACTGCCCTCACAACTCCGAAGAAACCCAAGAAGGTAACTTGGACTGACGAGTGTGAGAAGGCCTTCAATGGCTTGAAAGACTCCTTGTGCCAGGCCCCTGTGCTCAGGGCCCCTGATTATCAAAGACCTTTTATCGTGCAGACGGATGCCTCTGACACTGGGATAGGAGCTGTACTATCACAAGTAGATGAGAAGGGTAAGGAACACCCTATCGGTTTTATTAGTCGCCAGCTTAAGGACAGAGAGCTCAGATGGTCCACGGTAGAGAAAGAATGTTTCTCTGTTGTGTGGGCCCTAAGGAAGCTGAGGCCCTACCTCTATGGGACCCACTTCACTGTGCAGACTGACCATAAGCCGTTAAAGTGGCTAATGAACATGAAGGGGGAGAATCCAAAGTTGCTTAGGTGGTCCATAAGTCTACAAGGCTTCGACTTCACTATTGAGCATAGGCCAGGTGTCCAACATAGCAATGCTGATGGGTTGTCCAGAATGTTTTACCGACCTGAACAAGAGACTCATCCAGGGGTGGATTAGTTCCCCCTGTCCATAGTCTGGGAGGGGCGAGTGTTAGGAAAGATTTCGTTATTGTAGGGAACTTTCCTTCCATGTGGCAACCCCTAAACTTTTTGCTATTGTTTTCAACCTGTTTTCTTGACTTTGCCAGAGAAGTGCAGCCTTCTGCTGTACTCCTCTGGGCTTTCGCTCCTTTCTTACGGGGAAACTGACATGCCCTTAAGACAGTCAGTACCGGGGAACGCTGTTTCCCGTAGTTTCTTTTATCGTGTCGCCATTTTAGTGCAACACGACACAAGAGGGCACTGTAAGCTAAGTTACAGCTCTCTTGGGTCTCTAGCCTTCTACAGACCCTAGACACTCTTATAGGATGGTTTTTGGATCGGTGCAAGTCATTCAGGGACTGGGCTGGTGGCAGCGATCATTTGGTTTATTTTGAGCTCCTTTTGCCGTTCTGAGCACCTTTTTGCCGCGAACACAAAAGGGTGGCCCGGCTACCCAAAATGGCCGGACCACGAGGCTCCTTTGTCTCGTCCACTGTCCGTCTTGCTCCCTTTACCTTCCCCCGGGTCAGGCGACCCGGGGCCTTCCTTATTTGGGCATGTAGTTTCCCGCGAAACACGGTTGCGTTCGCGGGCTTCTACATGTCGTTTGAGTGCCCCCAGGATGTGGGATGGGCTGTCTGGTCCCAATACACATCCTGGGTGCCAGAGAGTCTAGGGTGGTGTGAATGCCTGGGACCACCGTGGTCCGTGATTGGTCCACGTATGGTATGTGTGTTGATGAGCGGATCTCCCATTGGCTCCCCTCCGTTTTGGCGCGAAGGGAACCGTGGATAAGAGGGAGCTGGAAACACCACTACCATGTCGATCTCCTGAGTTCTTACGAACCCAGGGATACAGGAGCCAAGTATCCTGCGAACACGAGGCTGGACCGAGGAATCACTGGTGACCCCCTGAAGAACTTCTGCTCCTCATTGCTGTCGTCCGGTGAAGCCCTTTCCACCTAAGATCGAACAAGAAGGCCTGTACTGGCGCTTCGACCTATTGGAATAGCAGGACCAGCTATTCCCGGCACCTTCATCAACTCCTGCTGTAAGCCTTCGGAAGTGTCTCTGGGCCATCCAGTTGACTGACCAGCTTACTAAGGAGGCCTGCTCTGTAATCGCCGACAGGTTGGGTGGTATTCTGAGTCCGGAGCATGCTCACACGCTTCGTTTGCTTAGCAGTCCTAAGCTAGAGGTGAGCGGTGCTCGTTTGGCTTGAATACACCCGGCCGTTCCGTTGCCCTGCGGTGGCGACAAAACTGTGCTTGTTTCTTCGATCGGGACGTCTTTTTACTCTGCACGACGACGAGACGTTCCCTGCTCTTCAGAACCTGCCAGAAGCTGCATCTATCGAGGAGAAGCTCGGGCCTGCTTGCTTCGGGGACCGGTGAGTAGATTAGCTAGGATCTGGTCGCCCTCCTGCAGTGCCCTTTGCTTTTCCCCGCTGTGAATACAGCACCCCTTGTCCGTACTCGCGCCCGGCTTCTGCCTCACAGTGGAGGCTGCGCTAGAGTCGCGGACCGTGTTCTCCTTCATTAGAGCTCCCTACAGAGCTGTTCAACGTCCTCCGAAGAGCTTCACCTTCTGCCCATTGGCACCGGCGTGTGCAGGTACTTTTGAGTGCTAGGCTCCACTCTTCGTAGGGATTGGACTACCATCCAGTTAGGGGCCTCAGAAGGCGGACATATCACTCGCATTGGTTCGCACTGCCTGTTTTCCTTCCCCTGCAGGTGGATAACATATTTCGTGCTGCTAATGCTGTGAAACTGTGTATTCTGTATATATATTGGGTGGATAGTGTATGTGTTGGTTTAATATCGTTGTATATTGCTGCTTTTACTGTGGTTATTAGTTTCAAGGCCTTATAATAAATGTGTATCTATTTTTGATATAAACAACTGTTTGGAGTAGTTTGTAAGCGCTCTTGCTTTGTGTGCTCATTGTGAGCTTTCAGTCACCCTCACCCCTCTTGAGACCTAGTCTTGACCGCCGCGATCGCTACCTTGATTGGTCTGGCTTGTCCAGAGGTTACCCTGTTCCAAGTAATTAGGTTGGCCTTCTGAACCTCTGCGCCACCAGGACAGAGTTCAGAAATCCGTCTTAACAGCCCTCATACGAGATGGCCCGTTGTTTGCTTCCTCTTCCCCTCGCGGGACCTGGTAAGCACGCCTGGTTTTCCCAGGTGTGCTTACCGTGTCCCGCGAGGGGAACTCGTAATGCGGCAGTACGGAGTGAAAGGTGCCAGCACCTTTTACGGTGCCATTCACTCCGTACCGCCAGGGTCGTAATGAGGCTCACTGTGCCTCATTATGAGACCGGTGGTAGCCGTGCCGGTAAAACCGGCATGGCTACTGCCGGAATCATTTTTTTCCAGCACCCGGAAATGGGCAATTACCGGGTCATTACGGCCCTGCTACGGTAATTGCCCACTCCCAGGCGCCGGAAAAAATTACTCCACATTCCCATTTGAGTCCCATTGGACTCAATGGGAATGGGGAGGCCTGATGCACCGGTACCATTTGTGAATGCTGCCGGTGCATCCGACATGATCTGTGCGGGTGCCGGTCTGCCCACCAGACCTGGCAGGTGTAAAGGCACCCGCGAGCCGACCTCAGAGTTTGCTGGTCCGGTAACAACGCTACCGGCAAGCTTACCGGTACCATTATTACTGTACTGGCAAACTCATAATGAGGCCCACTGATTTTATTTGTAAGGAAACTATGGTTGGGTGTGCCCCTTACTTCGCAGACACCTGGGCAAAATGTATAAAACAAATAGAGAATGGGGTCTCATGAGAAATTATAGCAATCATTTTAATATATATGATTATTGATGGGGATAATGAGACAGTGAGCACACCCAGCTTACTCATCCCAGTGAATGGACAAGTGTCCATAAGAGTGGGATTAACAAGGGGACCAAGTAATGGTTCCTTATATTGATGTTAAGTTAAACTGATAGATGCAGGGCGATTGTGCCCCGGTAAACTTGGAGTATCCTTGACAGGAATGCTCAACAAGGAAAGATCAATGCCTACCAAGTCTGGTTTAGGACTGAAACATAACACAAAAACAGCAACCATGCAGGTAAATGACAATGGCCTCCAGATTATGCACAAAGGAGGCTCTTGATTCCTGAGCTGCCACATTCACCCAATAGAGCACATCCTGTTCGTGAATGGAATACCAGAGAGAATGAGATTCATTGATACGGCCCTTAGATGTTTCATCTCTTCTCATCACATATGCACCGGTCAGTCTGAATTGGTAGTTCCAGTCCAGATCACCATCCCGCCTCATGGGTTAATACACCATCAATACCTGGACCAGCTAAGATGACACCTCATCCACCATGGCACATAGATGCACCAGTATGTGGACCACACACCGCTATTTCTTCCAGTTCATTGTACACAGGATTTCTCACACACTTAGAGATTGCATCACAACCATCCAAATGTGCATGATGAGTGCAAACATAGCGCTATAAATTGCTCGAGGCATTGACAGAGATTCACCCGTCTACCAAAACTTCGTGAAAAATCCCAAGCCGCCTGGTACCACCTAGCTCTCCTCCAAATGATACCTCCTTTTATCCCTCAATCCGACTTCCAACTTTTGCTCAGGTCCTTCTAATTACACACCTGGGCAGCAGCAAAGCCATCCTCGCTGCCCTCGCTATCTCACACCTGATGTCTGCTTATAGCAGTTCCTTCCGGCCACAACACGTTTGACTGAACATTTGACTTCATCCCTCCAATCCTAAACCAATCACATTGGCAGGCCATTCTGATCAGTCTACTGTTCAAGACATCGTGCATAACGTATAAAACCACGAACTCCCAAGCACCAGCCTACCTCGCTGCAAGCTCTCCAATTCCGGCCTCTTATGCACATATAGGAGCCACACCATCTCCAAGCGTGTGACCCAGTCAACTGGCACTGAGGAACTAAGCAAGTAGGCATTCTTGTGCAATGCCTCAGAGGCTAATGGATTGAGCACTGGGGCCAGCACCTCTCTTGCTAGTCTGGAGCCTAAAACCCTGTCTTCCCGGACCTTGACGGCCAGCTATAGTGAGCAGGTGTAGCCCCTTACGAGAATCCTTTCAGACTTTGCCTTGCTTTAGAACTCTTTTGGTTTCAGTAAGCAAACTTCAGCTTGAACCCACCTCCATACAGTGCCATAATATACCTCACGGGCCATCAACACAATTCTGAGAGGCTAGCTTGACTCTTTGGCCTAGCTGCCCATTGTCGAAGAGTAGTCACTCGAAGCCCGTTTTGACTTCAGATGAAGGGCGGGGATGCTGGGTTGTCAGGGTGCAACTGTCTGCATGATTTGGAGCCCAATGAGTTTCCATGATTGGTACAGTCCTCTTATAGGCTTCCGGGATCTACTCATTGGCAGCCCGCTCAAATCCTATGACAATATGACGCAGCACAGAACAAAACTGAAAGGCACATTGCGGGATCAAAGTACATGGTAGAAATCATGAAGGCTGGGTGGTATCCTCAGAGCCCAACGTGGGGAAACTTCCAGCCACCATCATGTAGATCCAAACAACCATGCAGCTGGCAAAGGCTCAGGAGAATGCAACTGGGTCCATTTGAGCCGCTCCTTATCCCTAACTAACCGGCACCAGTCTGTCATCAGTTTCTGGGGGCCTGGATCGCAGGAGGCAACAATGAGACTGTGCCCTGATCTCTGCACGAGGAGCGCAGGCCATCCTCCCGTGCAGTGATTGGATGCCCCCGTGCTCCAGATTTGCATATCTGGCAGTGGCGCCTTGGTGTGTTTAATTTGTCTGCTGCAGGATGCGATGCTCATTACAGTCTATCGATATAATTAACTGTCTCTGTTTGGTGTGCAATTAACAGTTCATTGTGTCCGCTGGTGGGAAGAGAGAAAAGCAACAGGCGAGCCTATATTTGGAGTTACGGAAAAACACTGTCATTTTTACGGTTCTGGTTGCGCACTTCAACGCCAAAGACTGCCACAGTGGGGTTTTAGAGAATGGATGGCTTGCGGGGAAAGTGCTTCTGGCTTTTTGAAGTGGATGGAGGTCCTGGACGGGTCTGGGAAGAGGGTGGGGGAGGGGGCGATGATGCAGTTCCTTGTCCAAAGGAGGATCCATTCCCGTTCTGAAGGATCGACTGTAAATAGGATGTTACGTGTGTTGCTTGCTTGGACAAGGCTTATTGTGCTCTTAGGCTTTTTTAAACGCTGGGGATAACCTGGTTGGGTGAGAGGGGGATGGGGAAGGAGAAAGCGGCAGCATCATATTATGTTTTGTTGGCTTCTTGTGTAGTGCTTACTTCGCTCTAAGCTGTTTTTTGTAAAGCGCTTTTCACTCAGTGTGACTAAAAGCATGGAGTGTGAAGAGACGAAAGGCAGGCACAGTGAGGCCAGGGCGGGGTTTGTTTGCCATATACTACGGAAGTCAATTTTGGTCAGACTAGACCAGGCGCATGCAACCTCCGGCTCTCCAGGTGCTTTGGACCACAAGCCCCATGATATTTGGCTGTTGACTATGCTGGTTAGGGATGATGGGAGTTGCAGTCTTCTGACACATCTGGAGAGCCAAAGGTTGCAGGCACCTGGTTTAGCCATATCAATGAACAGGCTACAGTTACGGGGCTATGGACAGATTTTGATCGAGGACCTATTGCAGCGGTACTTCCAAATCCATTGTTGATGGACTTTCCTCCAAATCACCACTTAATTTTGTTCTTTATCAAAAGGAATGGTGCAGCCTGCACCCCATCGCCTGCACCGCCATCTGCAACTACCCAGCTTTGTGCTCTGCATCCTTGGACATCACCCTTGGTGGAGTTCAAAGTGTTGGTGGACTTTCCATATCCATTTTGAATAGAGTTAGTATCATATTTTGGGGGCAACTTAGAGGGTATTTACTCATGGAATACACTGGCTCTGAAGGTGTGCATGCAGGTCTTGGTGTCTGCCCAGCAAGAGTATGTCTGCGGTGGGTGCTTCTATGCGGGATGTCTACCAGGTTGGCAATGATATAGAGAGGATCCCGCGTGAATGTTAGCTGCTGTAGATTCAGGATATTCCATGGAAGTACGGGCCACTTCCATGGAAGTTGTGTGTCATTTATACAGGGAACGCATTTACTACAGTAGAATGCGCATGTTTGCAATGTCCGATGAGTAGGACATGAAAGCTTGCACAATTGGCATGCATAAGATCCTACACCTGCTCAGCCTTGTTAAAAGTGATCCAAAACCTAACAGCAGTATTCATACTGCAATGCACCCTCATATGATGCAACTGTCAGCACTGCACTGTTGCTCAACTGGTTCATTTTCAGGCAGACTCGCCCTTGCACTTTATTTCAAGCACTCAGCATCGTGTACATTTTTGATTCAGGTGATACCGGCTATGATGATTCTCATTCCCCATTTCACCCTTTTCCTAAAACGCCTGTTGAGCTTTTTTATGTGTGAAAAGTGCATTCATTGGTAGCTTCCCAACAGTGGTTGGTGCCACTTAGTGCATATGAGCAGATGTTCTGTAAATCAAAATCGCAGCAATGCATAATGTTCAGATGACCTGCTCAGCGCACCTTTCCATGGCACACCGTCCTGAATCAGCTCATGTCTCATGCATGTTCAGGGGTGAGCTCATGTGTGCTACGCCTTCAGGGGAGAGCTCATGCCTTATACATCTTCAGGGGTCAGCTCATGTCTTCTACATCTTCAGCGGTCAGCTCATGTCTCATGCATCTTCAGGGGTGAGCGCATGTCTCAGCCATCTTCAGGGGTGAGGTCATGTCTCATACATCTTCAGGGGTCAGCTCATGTCTCATATATCTTCAAGAGTCAGCTCATGTCTCATGCATCTTCAGCTATGAGCTCATGTCTCATGCATCTTCACGGGCCAGCTCATGTCTCATGCATCTTCAGCAGTGAAGTCATGTCTCATACATCTTCAGGGGTCCGCTCATGTCTCATACATCTTCAGGGGTGAACTCATGTCTCATACCTCTTCAGGGGTCAGCTCATGTCTCATAAATTTTCAGGGGTCAGCTCATGTCTCACACATCTTCAGGAGTGAACTCATGTCTCATATCTCTTCAGGGGTCAGCTCATGTCTCATAAATCTTCAGGGGTCAACTCGTGTCTCATACACCTTCAGGGGTGAACCCATGTCTCAGATCTCTTCAGGGGTCAGCTCATGTCTCATAAATCTTCAGGTGTCAATTCATGTCTCAGGCATCTTCAGCGGTGAAATCATGTTTCATACATCTTCAGGGGTCAGCTCATGTCTCATACAGCTTGTAGGGTCAGCTCATGTCTCACACATCTCCAGGGGTCAGCTCATGTCTCATACATCTTCAGGGGTCAGTTCGTGTCTCATACATCTTCAGGAGTGAACTCATGTCTCATACCACTTCAGGGGTCAGCTCATGTCTCATAAATCTTCAGGCGTCAGCTCATGTTTCATACACCTTCAGGGTTCAGCTCATATCTCATACATCTTCAGGGGTCAGTTCATGTCTCATGCATCTTCAGCGACGAAGTCCTGTCTTATACATCTTCAGGGGTCTGCTCATATCTCATACATCTTCAGGGGCGAATTCATGTCTCATACCTCTTCGGGGGTCAGCTCATGTCTCATGCATCTTCAGGGGTGAACTCATGTCTCATACCTCTTCAGGGGTCAGCTCATGTCTCATGCATCTTCAGGGGTGAACTCATGTCTCATACCTCTTCAGGGGTCAGCTCATGTCTCATGCATCTTCAGGGGTCAGATCATGCCTCAAAGATCTTCAGGAGTAGTAGGTTGCCATTGTCATGGCTTTGTTGCCGCATGAGAGGAGGTTGACATTTCTTTGAGTCCTTAGTTATAGGTTCTTATTGAAGTGTAAGTGTCTCATTTCTTTTATCAGATACGTAAGAAAAGTTCACCACTAATAACACCCCCCCCCACGACTACACTGGAACACAATGCTAACAATTAGAAGAGTGCATTCTTCCATATTTAGTGTATTTCAGCCCTTTGACAGTGTTCTGAATTTCTATCCCTGTTCTTTTTTTACCTTCTATTGTTCGTTAGAAGATTCTTGTAAAACTACACATGAACAGGCCAGACAAACGATCTCACAAGAATTTGGGTTGCATAAAAGTAGACTTAGATGTCTGCATTTGCACAGTTCTCATCTCCTGTATGCTGTTGAAAGCCCCTCTTGCATTGTGGGTGCATGCAGGGACAGCAAGCACCTAATGGTGTTGGGTCTGTGGCCCCCCATTATGCAGAGGACCCCACTTGTAAGTCATCATTCCTCTGTCAGTGAAGGTCCCTTTGCGAGACTGGGTGCTGTTGCCCTGGCTACGAGTGCATCTGGTTTTGGGGCCTTCCTACTGTACCTCTGTTGGTGGAACCCAACTTCACTATGGGGCTCATTTTGGAGTCCTATGGTAATCCGCGGTGGGAACCTGCAGGTTTACACTTTTGTTTAATCACAGTCCCGCTGCTGAAGCTTTTTTGCTCCTTTGCACAGAGGAGGGCAAAGGGTGACATACACACTTGTACACCATCCCTTTGGCGCGCCGCCATGAAAACTGAGTAAATGCCTGCCAGCTACTCATGGCAGGCAGCGTTCACAATGGATTCGCTTGCTTTTTGCTCCTGCAAAAAATGGCAGAATCTACAGGAATCCTCAACATTTGCACAGGCATGAAAATCAACAAAAGCTGGAGTATTTGTATAACAGAGAGGAAGTGGCAGAAACAGAAGTTACATTCCTCCCCTCCTCTCCGCTGTACAAATACATGAACATGGGGGGTAACCTAAACAAAATGCATAAAACCCTTACACAAGCATTTTAAGCATTTCATTTACGTTACGTGTAGCCCAAAATGAGCTCTTATATGTTTCTGCTGTTATTGTGTGGGCCCGTAGTGGATCTGCAGGGGTTGTGGTACCAGGGCCAACTTCAGCACTTTTGGGGCCCTGGGCACGGACATCTTTGGGGCCGCCCTCCACCAAACCAAAGGAATTAAGTGATCAAGAATATCCACCACGCTGCCCCCCTGCTGAAATCGCGAACCATAAGTTCATATGCTGCCTCAAAGCATTAAAAATAAGGTTGTTTACTCCCTTTAAGTCCCCTTACCCTCTTCATTCTTGCTCTAATCAGAATGATAAACAAGAACCATTTGAAGGCCAACATTATCAGTTTACGAAGAAGTTACTTCTGTTCCAGCATAGATACAGGAGACTTTTTATCAATATCATCCAGGAAGGTATGAAGCTTGTAGTATTGATCCAGGACTGTATGTAAAAGGTACATGTAACCCAGAATGTCAGAGAAGTCACATTTGCTGCCTCACAGAACGCAAACATGCTCAAGCATGGATAGAGGAGACCAATTGGTAGGAAGGAGAAAGCTACACATATGATGGCATGGAAAGTAGATGCAGATTAGAAGCTACCAGGAAGGTGTCTGTATCCAGACAGAATGAGATTATAAGTGGGACATGGTTTTCAAATAGTGCTGCAATTAGAGATCAAACGAATAAAGTTCCTATGGTGTGCAATATATCAATGCACACTATTATAGTGGAAGCAACACTATAGCCAATGAAACCATGAAAGAGGTTGCTTTGAAGATCATACCCTGAGAAGGAAATCACTCTGACAATTTTGAAATGTTTAGCGACTGGCAATTTCGAGAGGCTAGGCAATACAAGATTAAATTAGATGCCCAGCACTACACACACTGGTTAAGGGGTGAATCTGGGATTTGTGCCAACTCTATAATTTCTGCATTTGAACATGTTCTTACCATGAACTAAAATAATCTCAACAAAATATTATAGAATGGTTTAACACAGACTGATTCTAGCTTCATTCTCTCCATCATCAAAAGAAGTATGTACGTACCAGCATACAAATCAGTGTAATTTAACAGACTTAGTTTGGGTTGGTCTTTTGTATTTTAAAGCTTTACATACTTCCAAAACACTGGCATGTGAAATTGTCATTTATAAACGTGCAAAAAAACCTTTGACTTTTAAATAAATGCAAAAAAAGTTTTTGTGTCAAAGCAGTAGACTTTAAAATATGTTTGCCCGAGTCCTGCACCATCTGGTCCACTCCCTTCTGTCTACCACCCCTTCCATGGCCTACATAAGAAGAAAGATCCAGTAATGGGCTAAACGATGCCACCAGCATGCGAGGAGGCAAACCTCACAGAAGATAGTATATAGTATAGTACAGTAATGTACAAGACATTAGATGATTTGACAAGGATCACTGTATTGTCTGCTGGCAAAGCCAGGATAAAAGCATGAATGCTTTGGTTTCAAATGTGGATACCGATTCACCTCTTGGACTAACAGTTTATGCTCACCGTTGGAGGTGATTACCTAGGTTTTACAACAACCCACCTGAACAAAGCAATTTCTAGACCTTCACCGATGACATGTTTGTTTTTATATCTGGTGCAGATACATTGCTGATAATAGCACCTGTTGTGCTGCAAGTCCAAGTACATATGCAGGCAGGTTTATAAACCTCAGACATAGGAAAGACTCAGCCAGCCTCACAGGAATGTGCTATTCTAATCGTGCATAGGAACACACATCTCTGCAATGAGTGCTTAACACACTGTGCTAACTTCTGAACCATTGTGGCACTCAATTTACCAATATGCATTTCAAAATTGGCTATTGCACATGATCAACATAATTCCCAATAAATATCACAGTGAACACAGAAAGAATTAAATGATGAATTGATCGAGGCATAATGTACTTTCTAAAACAGAAAGGCAATAGGTTTAAAGCCTCAGCACCATGCCATAGAATATCCTGATGTGTGCTATGTAAGTCTGGTGAACTAAGGAATCTTCTTTAGATCAGGCAGCCTTGTGGGGCCCCTTCCAAGATGGAGGCCCTGGGCAAGTGCCCCTTTTGCCCTCCCATAAAAACGTCTCTGTGTGGGACCAGGCCGCAAACAGGTATTGATTGATTGATTGATATTTTATTTCTATCGCGCTCGTACACAAGTGTTTCAGAGCGCGACAAGGCAAGGAAGGGGAACAGGGGAGAACAAAACAGCGATCTTACTAGGCCCAGTGACATTGAGAACGCGCAAGTGCATGGGAGAGGGGGGAGGGGAAAAGTGCATGGAAGGGGGAGAGGTGGAAAGTGCAAAGCAGAGGAGAAACAGATAAATAACAATAAATAAATAATAAAAGCATGTGGTAATGCAGCCAGCAATTTGCAAGTGCTAGGTTTAAGGCATCAGACAGGGTAGGTCTGATAAGTGCAGGAAGAAAAAGGGGGTGCTGTATGGATACAGATACAGATCCCAGTTCAAGGGGTGGCCCGAAGGCAGTGTGGGAGGGTGGCAGGATGAGCAGGTACCTGGGCCCAAAGGACGGAGGGTGGCCAGGTGCATGGTGCCAAGAGAGAAAAGATCAGCAGGGGAGAGGGGGAGCGAAGGCAGAAGAAAAGAGGAAGGTCTTGAGATGCTTCCGGAACCGGAGATGGTTCTCCTCAAGTTTTAGAGTGGCAGGGAGGCTGTTCCAGAGGGAGGACCCAGCCGAAGACAGAGATCTACCCCCAGCTCATTTCTTAGAAAAACGACTGACCCTGAGGGAGTTGGAGGTAGAGGAGCGAAGAGCTCGAGAGGGGAGGTATTTGTGGAGGGATAGCTGAAGGTAGACGACCATTGCCTCCACCACTCCGTGTACCCTCCTGCCTAACCGGACAAGAAACGGCTATCCAGCCCCCTGGCACCCTCTCCTGAGTAGGACCAGCCCACCTCTTTGAAGCTCACGAAATAACTCAATTGGCCTTGAAAAAGACTAAGGTCGAAACGCGCGCCGGCTGTGTGAATTGCCATTATGATACAAATATATTTCATTAGTGCTGATTAACTAAGGAAATAAAACAAATCACGTGTTTAACACAAAACAAACTTGACTCATCCATTACCTGTGAAAGATGCTAAACTAACAAACCCCGGACCATCTAATCCGACCAGCGCCTACAGGTCCACAGTCTGTCAAACCCCCCAAATCGTCTTTACAATTAGGAACCCTTGAGTTGGTTCCTTGACAAACCAGGATTCAGGCTGCAGGTCCTAAGTAATAATCCAACAAACAAGAAGTGCGCAGGAGAGAGGGAGTTCCGCTTTCCAAAACTCCATCCATGCACAAATCACGATAGCTGAAGGTATTTTGGACCCAGGCCAGAAAGCCTTGTGGACAATGCAGAGGGTTTTGAATTTAATCCTTGCATCCACTGGGAGCCAGTGGAGAGACTTCAGAGCTGGAGAGACACGATCCCAGGGATTGAGGCCAAGGACAAGTCTTGCAGTCCTGTTCTGGATTAGTTGCAGAGGGTGGAGAGTAGAGGCAGGTAGATTTAGAAAGAGGCTGTTACAATAGTCCAAGCTAGAGAGAACCAGAGCTTGGGATACCATGAGCTTCTGGGGGAAGGAGAGGAAAGGCAGAGTACCTCTGAGGAGGTGCAGTTGGAAATTTGACTCTTTAGAGACCTCAGAGATGTGGGCGGAGAAGGAAAGGGAGGAGTCAAAGATGACCCCAAGGTTCTTAGCCTCGCAGGTGGGGGTAGGAGGAGGGCCAAGGGAGGCTGGCCAGAGAATGAGGGGAAAGGATGGTGAAGGTGTGCCGATGAGGAGGATCTCCGTCTTGCTGATATTCAGGCAAAGGTCATTGGCGGCACACCAATCTTGAATGGCAGTTAGGCAATCAGAGATGAGAGAGGGAGAGGAGGTGGCAGAGGGCAGCCTGAAAATGAGTTGAGTGTTGTCAGTGTAGCACTGGAAATTTGAGCAGAAAATGGCAATGCAGTGGGCGAGAGTTGCCAGGTATTGGTTGAAAAGCCAGGGCGAGAGGTTAGACCCCTTAGGAGCACCACAGGTAGAGAGGAAGATAGATGAAAGGAAGGACCCAAGTTGGACCTGGGAGGGTCGATCTGAGAGGAAAGAGGTCAGCCAGGCCAGAGCCTGATCAGTGATACCCAAGTTTTCACAGAGACGGTTGAGCAAGATGGTATGGTTGACCGTGTCGAAGGCAGAAGAGAGATAGAGTAGGATGAGGACAGAGGGAATGTTAGAGTCAAGGTTGGAGAGCAGATCTTCACCTATGTCCTGGAGAGCAGTTTCCGTGCTTCTGGCAGCTCTGAAGCCAGACTGGTGGTCATGGAGACAGCCAACAGAATTGGAATGAAGGTTAAGCTGAGATATGGCCAACTTTTCCAGGAGTTTGCCAAGAAAGGGAGTAATGGAAATTGGGCGATAGTTAGCTGGACAAGAAGGATCCGCTGTGGGTTTCTTGAGAAGAGGATGCACAAAGGAGTGCTTCAGAGGGGAGGGGAAGGATCCAGAGGCAAAGGAGTCGTTGAAAAAATCAGCAAGGGCCGGAGCGAGGGTGTCAATGTGGTCCTTGATGGTTTTAGAGGAACAGGGATGAACCTATTTTGAAGAGGCTTTCATAGATAGGTATGATTTGTTTAAAACAGTGTGTGTGTGTGTGAGTGTATGTGCGTGCACGCGCGAGTATGTGGGAGGTGGGGTTTAGGTGGAATTTGTTAGGTCCGTGGGAGGATGGCGGTATGGGGCAATGTGGATTGTTGGGGTAATGGCAGTGACACAGTGCAGAACTTGGTACTTGGGGCATGACTGAGAACTGAAGGGCTACTGGTGCCAGGACTGGGCAATTAGGGAAAACTGGGTGTAGAACTTGGCATAGAGAGGCAACTGGTAAGAAATGTCATACTAAGGGGCATATGGGAGCACAACTGGGCACTGACGGGCAATTAACTTAACAGGTTTGTTTGTAAAGCACACGCTCACCACCAGAGGGGCATCTTGAAACATAACAGATGTTTATCGCTATCCAACTTAATTGCACTCAATTCATTGACCTCAGAGGGATAAACGGCTGAGTGTATTTTCCGGGATTCAAACCTGTGAACATGAGGTCAAACACAGGCCCCTGTAGTGGACGCATTAGTCCACTGAGCCACAGACCCAGCAGAGCCCCCCTCAGACCCCACAGACCCGCAGATCTCGACACTGTGTGAAATTCACCAGCAGAACTAAGCACTGAAGAGAACCATTAGGCAGAACTGGCAACTCCAGGGCAACAAGATGCAGATCTCAAAAAACGATGGGTAAGTGGGGCAGAATTGGGCACAGAGGGGACACTTGGGCAGAGTTGGGCATTGTGGAGAAACTGAGATAGAGGTGCCCTAAGGGGCGAATGGGAATAAAAATGGGTACTGAGGCAAAATGAATGGAGAACATACATGGCACTGCCAGGCAACTGGGAGAAGAATCCAGAGGCATACCTATTGGCAAAATAGGCCACTGCGATGCATCTCGGGCCAGAAGTTGGGAACAGGGTACTGAGAAACCACAGGGGGCAGAAAACAGCACTAAGAGTTACATGGAGGTAGAACTCAGCCCATTGGGGAACATGAGTGAAGAACTTCGTGCTGTGGGGCAAATCTGGGCACGTGGGCCAACTGCGTGTGAAGGTTATCATTGAAAATGTGGCAGACCATAGAAATGAAGGGGAAAGTCTGTGAGATGTTCTAATAGCCGAATTTTAGAATTAAGCCTTGCCTTCAATAAATGTACTTCAAGTTTACATTGCCTTACTGTGTTTTTCCACTCGTGGGGAAAACATGTACTGACAATGATCTTTGCTTATAATAAAAAAGTATTTCTCATATATGCATATATTCAAGGTGTTAAGTTCAAGTATTTGACACTGACAAATGTCATGTCATTGATACTTGATCAACAGATATTAAACCATTTCTTAACTAGTTGTCCCTGTCATTGACACCACAAAGGTGTGCCTAAAAACCTCCACCTGATAATTCTGGCCTCCACCCTTCAAGGGCTTCCTGAGCACACTTGGGACCATCACACAAGCATACTTCCTCTAATCACTGGAACGTTGCTTGTTGCCATGACATTCCTTATTTCCCCTTTTTCATGATCAGCATTGCTTCTGTGCTTCCCTTTCCAATTCCTGCTCCTCATTATCCCTGTCTTTCGCTCTTTTTCCTTTCTTCTCCCTCCATAGACTACAGTCTGGTTATCCTGGGTGGGTGCACAATATGGACATTTCAGACAGACAAGGTATCAGTGTGGTAAAACCACTAGAGTGGTGATTGGCACTGTATAAAAGCTTGGCGTAACATAGCATAACATAACATATAGGATGTATATTCAGATTTATGGACTAATATGGAATGATGACCAATATTTCACATGTGCATTCTTTGTGAAACACTTCAAAGTGTTCAAAGTGAAGCCATTTGGGCTTTAATCCATATTATTGTCTTTCCTGAATAAACAACAAAATAACAATTATGTAATGCTGCGCTCAGGCCCTTAACTTGGGCGGTGGGCCGTTACCTACAGGGTCGGCCCACCACCTCGGGGCATATTGCCTCAATCATGTACTGTACAAAGGCCACTCTTGTATATGTATATGCTGGATTACATAACCCACCCTTTCAGAACCTTTTTTTCACTGTCATGATTTCTGCCACATGGGGAAATTACTGCAGCGCAAATACTTCCACAGTAATTCTGCCAAAAAACCTCATATAGCCCAATGGACTGTGGAAAAATGGCGGTTAATTCTGCCACCGTGACTTGTAATCCAGCAGTAATTCCACCATACCAAGTGGCGGTAATGGTAATTCCATTGGGTGGTATTCTGGCAGATTAATCTCTGGAATACCACCCAACTTGTAATGAGGCCCATAATGTCCCACCATTGTAAAAGCCACTTTAATACCTTTTCGACAAGCTTGTATATCTCCCCTTCAGATGACTCTTTAACCTAACACCATCATTAATCTGTTTATTATTGGGTCACTGCACACTGCCATTAAATCCTTTACAGCATAACCTGTCACAATAGCTACACAATATGCTCAGTACTTGTGCCAAATACTCCTTGTTTCTGTCTGCAAATTTTAACTGCTAAATAAACTTACATTTAAACAAGCCTTTGTTTGCCAAATTAATCTGTTTTCTGCCAAGAGCCAGCACTATCCTTCAGATTATCCCCTCACTTGTGCAGCTCCTAGCTCGTTTATACTCATTGGTTGTTCTTTCTCATGCATGGATACTTCTTATCTGAATAAATAATCTGTGGGCAGCTTTAACAATGTGCCCTTTATTCTTGAAAGCTATGCTAATCAGTGTGTGTGCTCCATAAGTAATGGCATGCCCATTTATATTTTCTGGTCTTAAAACGCTAATGTAAATTCTTGTGCATTTATTTAATTAATCCCGGGGAGTGAATATTATCTGCTAGTCAGTTACGCAGATTTCTCCCCAATATGTCTACTGACATTTTGCAAAAAATACAATAATGGAATAAAAAGATCATGTTCCCCTATCCTACGGTGTGTGTAAATTGAGCCTTGTGCTGGTGAAAGTGTTCCATCCCATTACTATGGCTTCCCCTATTCTGGGTATGTGTATCTGTGTCGTGCATGCGCATTCCATGACGCTACTGTGTCCTACTGCAAGGGTGCTTATGATTGTGCTAGTACCTGGTGCACGTGTGTAGGGGCTTGTTGTGCTTGGACGAGTGCCACTTGCTATTACATTAGCCTTCCCTGTTGTGTGGGTTGCATTTATAATTGTACTTGTATTCACAGAGCATGTCTGACACTGTGTGTGATCTTGGGCATAATATTCCAATGGTTCTGTACTATGCAGTGGGGGATATGCTGTCTCCCCTCTTTCTGTCTTCAGTTACCTTTCTGACCAGTGTCTTCACAGTGTCCTCATTGATTACCTGCAGCACTCTTATGGGCCTTCCTTGCAGTCTCTGTATCACCCTTATTCTCTTCCTAGATTTCTTTTTCCTTGCCTCCCATGCCTGTTTCTTTCTCACCACCGCCTCTCTCCCTTTCCTTCCTCAGTCTCATTTCCATCTTCTACTTACTTCCTTGCCTTCTATTGTTACAATTCTATAATAATAAACTCTGTGCATCTGCTCTCATTTCTGATAATGTACTGGCACAGTTGTTGCAGTCCTTTCTGTGCTATTTAACATAGGGTTGTGAGGCAGCTCCCTTTGCTCATTATTTGTTTGTGTTGGAAAACCATTGGGCAGGGCACCTTCCCATTTTCAAATTATTATTCAACAACATACGTAAAGTTTTTTTTATAAAATGGTCTCCTTTTATTAATGAATGTGCCCTTCTCTCTTTTCTGTGTGTCTTCCCTGCACACACTTATAGTGTACCTAAAAATGCCCCTCTATTACTAATGTAATGTCTGTAATCAGGGCATGAAAAATGTCTGCCATAGCCCTAAAATCCAAAATAGCTAATAAAACCTTAAAAAGGGAAGTGGGCTGTAATAAAAAAATTATCGAATGGGGCCAATTCATTCCATGTGCAATGAAAGGGGACACATTTTAATGTGAATTTTCTTTTGCAAAATATGTTTGATCATACACACATTCAAACCAAAATATCAATATTCAGAAATATAGACCCCCACCAAATCAAAAAACTGGCATTCATATACCCCATAATCCAATATATATAACTCAAAGGTGCCCCCAGGGCCCCACCTCAACATAGCATACAATAAAAATGTAATCCCTTCTTTTAAAAAAAACATCTCATCTCACATTCCTTCAACTGGTGTTAGTACCCCATCATAAAGGTGACATCCACTAATCAAAAAACACAATTATTACTAAACACCTTAATAAGGGAAGTCAGTTTAATAAGTCGTGACTCTGGGGCAATATTTAGATGCCAGTGGTACTGAGCCCCTGCTCACTTACAACTCTGTACTAATAATACATTGTTTTCAAAATATGTCATCACAACCATTCTAATACTCTCTCCACTGACAATGGGCCTCATTATAAGCATGGTGGTCCGGGAACTACGGTACTGGTAAGCATGCTGGTACCGTAGTTCCCAGACCGCCATACTATGAGCTGTGCTAGTGGGCGCCTGTCAGCCCACCAGGTCTGGCTTGGCAGGCAGAGCAGCACCCACGAACGCAGAATGTCAGATGCACCAGCAACGTCGTTGGCGATGCCGGTGCATCCGACATCCCCATTCCCAATGGGGGAATGGGGGCTGACAGGCACCAGAACCTCGCAATGCAGGAATTTCCGGGTCCGGCAATGTCGGAAATACCCCTTAATTCCTCAATGATAGGTGCCGGATAAAATGCAAATCCGGCGGCATATGTGCCTGATTTACAGGCACGGCTACTGCCAGGGTTATAATGAGGCCCAATGTCACTCAAACAACACTTTGCTATCATATGCAACAATTTGCTTCATCCTGAGGTAAATAAAAAATTACAAACCTTAAAAACCTGTCTTTGGTGAATAATCTAAACTTATTATATACATGCAATCTAATATATAATCTCTAGCCCTACTCATTCCTATATATTCTAGTCCAAATACCATGTTGTCCCAATCTATTTTTCACATGCACACTTTTAAGTGCCTCGGATCACGCCACTAAAAGGGATTTGTCCTCTTTAATTAACTTACTTCATAAACCTTTTTTCTTCTTATTATATTCACAAACACCAACTACTCCCTACCTTATTAAAGGTTCAACAATACCGTCTTTTCAAACTTGTCATATTATTTTCAAATCTAAATCAACAACCAATAACTGCCAGCTAAAGTAAAATGCATTTCCTCCACATTACATGTCAATATTACTCAATGTATATATATCACGTGATCAAGCGCTTAGTATAGCGCGAAACGCGTTGTTTGCAGGCTGCTGCCCCTAGGCGTCCTGTTGTTGTTCTGTCTTCTATGTGCTGCTATGTATCGTGTACTTGCTTTTTGCACGATGCGTTTTGTTTTTACCTTATGAAAACATTAAAGACATCAGTAATTCTTACACTGTGTCTGTTTGTTTTTTTCCGAACCTTTTGAACCTGGCATTCATGTTTGTGCCTGCGGGAGTGCGATTCGCCTTCTCCTCCTCTCTTTCCATATATATATATATATATATATACACATACACACACACACACACACACACACACACACACACACACATATATGCTCTGATAAATACAGAGCTCCTTAATTCAAGGCGCTTTACATAACCTATATTTACACACATTACTATTATCATTGCCCAGTCGAAATTGGCAACATCTACTTCTGTGTCAGAAGTAGATCTGTGTGCATGACTTATCAAACACTCATGCTGACTGTTCGGGCACGAAACAACATACTACCACTCTTCCCCACGTTATTTAAAAAATACTTTCTAACAGCCCAATAGAGCTTTCCTAAAAATACAAACACTTTCTATCATTTCTCCAAACTTCTCCACAACCATTCAACTACAACTGCCTCAGCCTTACTGGCATCTCTAACACAACCTTCCCAACCAAACTCTTCTGCCCTCCAAATGCGTATTACTGCAACAATGTGGGGAGCTCAACAACCAGTGCTTTCACTGACTAACCACTGCTCCTGTTTGAGCCTTCTCCTTCCCTTCTTCAAAGACTGCAGCCTGTTATCTATCTGTCTTCTGCACACAAAATGCCCCCACCCATTCTTACTTGAAGTCTGCATACAGAACAGAGTAATGCCATTTCTGCTCAACCGACGGCTGTACATTTCACAGCTGAATCTCTGTTTAGTAAAAACACTCCGCCTCTTTTAAACTCTTTCATCGTTAGCTTAAGTTTACATACTATAAAATACACACTGGTCAAACATGTGGCTCAGTTATTTCTGCAAAAATCCAGGTTAGCAATGGACAAACTTCATTTCCTTAAAAAATAAAACCCCAGGCATATAAAAAATAATTTCCTTTGAGCTCAACAAATAATGATGCACCACACAACATACATTAATAAACACAATAAGTCAGCCATCACTGACACAACACAACGTACATATATACAATACGACAGACACTTAAAGAATCATTACCATGTTTCAAATTAGCCTTCGTTCATTTCTATGTTAAAACCCACCAACTTCGGCAACCACCAAAAACGCAGCCCATTCTCTAGATCATACCTCTTTGATTCCAACTACAGTTCCTATTTCTCCACAACATGCCATAAACTAAAAATCCAGTTTTGCTTATGATCAAAACTACATTTCTTTATACTTCTAGCACTAATACAAACTATCTATATGCCACAAATAAACCCCACAAAAAATGTGCACAACAATTTCTATGATTGTCTTCCTTACTGTAAAGAATCACATCTCCATTTTACTCCATTTTGGAGTGTGTCGCGTATCCTTCTTTGGCCTAGCTGCAGGAATCCCTTAAAAATACTCTTTTCCGGAGTTTTGATGTGGTCCCTTTTATCTCCTTGAGAATAGGAAATGAAGTATCTCTCCTTGATCAAACCCTTTTACCCCCACTTATATGTGCAATACACAATACATAAAATACACTCCCTCCCCCCAGTATCTGATACCTACACAATGTATACTCTCCCAACTTTATGAGGCCGGTTCTTCCTTCTTAGTCTGCTGTATGCACTGCACTGCCAGGCACGGAAAAGACACATCACCAGGCAACTGCTTTGATAGATGGGGCCAGACTGAGCCTTCCCTTACACCTCTCATCTAGGTTCTGTAAAATCTCTGTGCCTTTCAGTGTCGCACATCAGAGAAGATTCCGGGCTCTTGTCGTTATAATCTGTAAAAGGTTTAAATGTCCCTTTGTGGCAATCACCAGATGTAGAAAAGGTCATTCCTCAGACATAATCCAATAAAGCCATTCATGAATAGAGACTCGCAATTGTGCAAAGAACGAAAAAATGTATTTATCTTCCCCACAACCAGCCGGGAGCGTTTATCAGGACAACAGGGTGTTTCAAGCTGGTGAGGAAAATCTCAGAGTCCTCCTATGTCTAACATATATTTATAACCAGAAATATATGACACATCAGTCCTGTTATAACATAAATCCTAAACGGTAATTGGTTAGGTTTCTATGAGCAAAATACATTACCTCTCGCATTGGCTACGCATGCTTCACTGAAATGCATCATTATTTGTTTTTCCAAATACCTCAATCTATGCTCATCAGCATAAAACCTGTTCTTCCCATTTTCAACGAATCAAAGAACATATTTTGGAAATTAAAAGCTGGATAGAAGCAGTTCTGTGATGATGCATGCTGTAGCAAATTCTGCCAAGGAAATAAGACTGCTGTCACATTCCCATTGGCTAATTTCTCTACCTTATCTATTTCTTACTTTACTTCCAAATCCATTCATAACAAACTTTTGGGACACACTTAGATCATGTTTTCTCCTATGTGATTCTGTTTTATACATGATGTTTGCCAAAATCTGTCTGCAATTAACTTTGTAATGCATACTGGGGTGTCCATTTTGGAAGTAATGGATACCTTTTGCAGTAGTATTTTTATGTCAGGGGCTACATTCTGCATATATTTCCACATTACATTTTGCTGATACATTATTTATGAAATATTTTTCTAGTGTCTATTCAGTGTTGGTAACATTCTTCAAGTCTAAACACAGTTTGACCTAATGTCTGTGTAAATACATATTTGCCTTGTGTCTTATGCAGCTACTTGTGTCATAAGTGAGATGACATCACTTGATTTTGTCATCTTTGGCTCACATCATGTTTATCCTCACTGTCTCTGCTTAGGGTATGGATTGTACAGATGTTTAAGTGAATAACGATTCTCATATTTGTAATATTGGACCGGGGAGGGGCAATAGCCCTGAGTGACATGTACATCTGTCCATTATCAGAGGCGGTGGGGTAGTCACTTTTGGTCTATACCTCTTCACTACCGACTCGGCCCTCTGGCATCATCACACCATTCCACCACCCCACTCCCATCTCCCCCAAACCCCATACACTCACCTGATCCCACAGTATTTTCAGCGTTTTCACTTTGGATGTAATCATGTTACTAATCATGTTACTAAAAAAGAAATGTTTGCTCTGATTGATATTGAAGGCTTTGGTCTTACTTGTTTCCCAACCTGCCTATGGCTCAAGGGGTTAACCCAGTGTATGATCCCCAAAAGTTGGCAGTTCAAGACCATCCTGTGAAGTGAACATTCAGTAAATATTAGGGTTTTTATTTAGTTTATAATTGTTGCAACCACCTGCAAAATGAATAGTCTGTTAATATAAGGGTGATTATTTACTTTATAATTGTTGCATAGCAAGGTGTCACACCCTGTTTCCCCAAAAAATGGTACTATGTCCCCCTCTTTCCCTAAAACTGGTACAAGGTTTTTAAATATGAAAAACTCTGAGGTCAGGGAGAGGAGGAGTGGGGACAGAATGCCAAATCCGGGACAGTCCTGGCAAAACCTGGATGTTAACATCAGTTTTACTGACTGTTTAACACAATGCCGGATGAACACACCACACTAACGACAACAAAGTCCTTCCCTCACTGTCAATTTCCTCGCTCTGGGAGCCAGGGAAGGTTCTCCAGCCTTGAGGCAATTTGATGCAATTCCTTAAATTGGACGATGAGATGTGCCTCATTTTGCCAGGTTTGGATTTTCTGGAAGTGTCTCAAATATTAATGTTTGTTGCGGTGTCCTGATGCATAGTGACTTAGTGGAAGCCTGAAACTGGGAGTGGACGGTCTCATAGAGTTGCTGAGGAGTCCATCAGATGCTGAGCACTTCCATGGCTCTCTGCAACAAAACAATTGCTAAAGTTTGAGGCACACAGCACCAGATACCTGACAGTTCCTTTCACCGGGTAAATAACACTGTCTGGAGGGCAATTGCACTGGGATGTTGTACCCCAGATCATACCATGGACACTGCCTACAAGATGTTACTCACTAGGTGTTATTTGAGTGAAAGCACTCAAAAGTGTTTGTCGTTTAAGGTCAACACACGATTGACTCTCATATGATTCCTCTTTTAAGGCAAAATTAGCAGACCTGGAGCATATACATTAACGAGATTTCAACATACAATCAAATTAGTTTTTTTAAATAATTATTTTTTAATTCTTTCAGCAAATATGTTCACAGTACAATTCATATATTTACCACATTATGAGGATTAAGTGGATTTAAGATTTGTAGTTCACATCAGAATTTTTCTCTGCTTTTATTCGATGGAAAAACTCTACAGTTATTATGACTGTTTCGTTTCTTCTATCATTCCATGCATTCCACCCTATTGCATTCTTTCCATTCTACCCAACATGTTTCATTCCTACCGTCCGTTCTCTAAAAACGAATTTAACAGGACGTTCTTCAGGGGAGCACTACTCTCCTCTCCACATTCCCTTCTCTTCAATATTTTTAATCAATGGATTTAACTAAATGTTGTACAATTATTCCCAGAACCTGGTTTCTGTTGCATGACTTTCCATTGTTCTAATATTCTATGCTTCTATTTTTCACTTGTTTGCATTCTTCAATACAGTTTGGACAAGCTGTGTTACCTGCGACAACATATTTTCGCGGTTTAGTATAACGGTTCAGAAGGTATATAGTATTTATACCACTCACAACGTTAATTTGATTTTTGGGAGATTATTTCCCATTTTTTTTAGGCTTCGTAAGGAAAAGAATTTACTCACACCAACCAACTTTCGGCAACTGCATACGGTTCCGTTTTTCTGCCAGCTTTTTGGTACTTTGTCTTTCTTTTCATTGGTTTGATCATTCTGCACGACCCCAGTATTCAGTAATTTGTATAAGGGTGAGAGATTCTCATTTTCACAGACTCCTACTTCCCAGATCACTACAGGAACAATGGGTTAGGAAACACAAGGAAAAAGGACATCCCACTTAGTAGTTTATCAACAAATATAGTTCTCATTGGCCAACAAGGTAAATGGCATCTTGCTACATCCCGATTCTACCTTGAAACTCACTGTTGATGCACAGGGCATTGAAGAACCGGCTAGTCGGCTTAATTGTTGCTAGTGGTCCAGAGTCTTATCCCAACGTTGTCTGTGTAGTGTCGAATCTGCGCCATACTCTATCGGTAAAAGCAAGAGGTATGAACTGACATAAGTCTGGGCGTTTGCGCTGTCCAAACCGTATTTGCTCAAGCAAGTTCCTCTAACTTTTCACCCCAATGTTACCAGGATGTCTACTCTCCTACTTACCGTCTGACTCAGGCTCCTAGCTCTCTCTCTTTGGGCTCTGCAATGCGGTTTCCTGCTATAGCAAACTGTTACTATAGTTACCATATGAGATTTGCATGTTTCAGGGTGCTTTTCTCGAGTGATCTTGGTCTCGCGTACGTTGTTTTTGTGCGTTGCCATGGAAAAAAGTTGTTCCTGTTGGGGTATTCGGCTCATACTTCTCTACCTTGTATCTCATGGATTTTATACTGGCATGTCTACTTAATTACTACACTCTGCATTCGTGTGACAGCAACATACAGTCGCATACAAGAATACTCATGCCTGGAAGTTGATTTTTGGGAGATTAATTCCCATTTCTTTTTAGGCTTAGTAAGGAAAAAAAATTACTCACACCAACCAACTTTCGGCAACTGCAATTGGTTCTGTTTTTCTGCCGGCTTTTTAGTACTTTGTCTTTCTTTTGTTTGTTTTGATCATTCTGCACATGCCCAGTATTCAGTAATTTGTATAAGGATGAGAGATTCTCATTTTCACAGACTCTTACTTCTCAGATTGCGACAGGAACAATTGGATAGGAAACACAAGGAAAAAGGACATCTCATTTATTAGTTTATCAACAAACATGGTTCTAATCGGCCAACAAGGTAAATGGCATCTTGCTACATCCTGATTCTACCTTGAAACTCACTTTTGCTGCACCGGGCATTGAAGAACCGGCTATTCGGCTTAATTGTTGCTAGCGGTCCAGAGTCTTATCCAAACGTTTTCCGTGTAGTGTCGGATCTGCGCCATACTCCATAGGTAAAAGCAAGAGGTACAAGCTGACATAAGTCTGGGCGTTTGTGCTCTCCAAACGGTATTCGCTCAAGCAAATTCCTCTAACTTTTCACCCCAACGTTATCAGGATGTCTACCCTGCTTTGGGCTCGGCAATACGGTTTCCTGCTATAGCAAACTGTTACTATAGTTACCATGTGAGATTTGCATGTTTCAGGGTGCTTTTCTCGAGTGATCTTGGTCTCGCGTAAGTTGTTTTTGCGCGTTGCCATGGAAAGAAGTTGTTCCTGTGAGGGTATTCGGCTCATATGTCTCTACCTTGTATCTCATGGATCTTATACTGGCCTGTTTACTTAAATGCTACACTCTGCATTCGTGTGACAGCAACATAGAGTTGCATACAAGAACACCCATGTCTGGAAGTTGCATTATTCACAGTATTTGTGTTCACAATATGGCAGTGGATAACAGATTATAGGTAAGCCTAGCATTTCGCCACCTAACTGTGTTCACAGTACCTTAGATGAGGACCATTGGTTTTACATGACTTTCACAAATCTTGTTACCAGTTGTCATTATTTTGTCTAGATGTGACTTCTGATTTTTACACACTATTTTGGAATGTTCTTATGTCATATGCTCGTTGTTTCTAGTCTTTGTAATTGCAGTCATGTTAAATATATTTGTATATTGTAATACATCTTTGTTACTTTACATTTCTAACCTTGTTTTGATTTATTAGGTTATGTGGGCTACACCAGGCACAGGTTGGTGACCCTCTGAGTGGGTCTTTGGTTGTGTCCCCTGCCTCACGAACTTAGGACGATACATGCTGGTACACAAACATTGATAGGTCTACTTAGAAACGCTATGTATTAATGTCACACATAGGTCTATGTTCAGCAGAATCTTGTGTTTTGTAGACGGAACTTGCATTAAACCTTTCTTACCTTCTTGACTGAGATTTGCTTAATAGCTGCCAGTTATTCAAAAACTTGCGTGGGCCAAGAATTAGAAGGTGATTTTACAAGCGTCTTGAAAGCTTTAGGGTTCATTCATAGCATCAGTCTTATGAAAAACAGCTGAGCTACACCAGGACAAGAGGAATTAGCGCAGCAGTTTCCCAGTTATAGGTGGCATGGCAACTGGACCGCTTCTTCCACCTTAAGCGACTCCACACAGGTTTAGGCATCCACGCCACCGCGGCAATGCAAGCCTCTTTGTTATTGAGCCCTTAACGTTGTCATTGCCTTTAGCTAATTCTCCCCAGGAATCTTACAGAATGGAGCTGTTTTACCCTCTTCCATACTCTAACCCCATTACAAGTGCCCACCTTTACTGCTGTTGCAATGAAGCACTGCCAGGTCCAGGGTTGGGGACCTGCAGGCAAGAACGCATAGCTCTCTGTTCTGTGAGCTAGTGCAGCAGCCCCTCCCATGATGACCCCCCCCCGCACATGGCGGAGCGAGACTGGAAGATTAGCACTGCTGCTTCCCTGCTCTCAGCCAGCAAACGTGTTTTTCATCATTAGCCTGCCTTTCAGCATGAATACTTTCATAGAATGTCAATAACATGACATTGACATGTCCCAAACAAGCACAAAAAGTCACTTATTCCTTCATAGCTTGAGAGAAGTCAGTCTCTGGCTACTAGAGGCACATTTACACTGAATCTTTTGATGGATAACGATGTTATTCTGAATATTTGCTTGGAATTAATGAAGTTAAAAAGCAGGTGCTCCCAAGGGGACATTTACTTACCTACGGCTCTGCTTCTAGGATTGAATTTCTTTAATTAAGGGATTCAGAGGGCGGGGGTTGGCGGGGCTTGCAATGCTGAGATGATCAGGGAAAGAAGATACTCTTCCCTTGCACATTGCAGGGCCCTTCCACACCTCCCCACTCTGTATTCTCCATAACATTGACAGTACAGGGTCATGCAAAATGTATGCTTTTGATTGCTTATCTCTCCCACCGAGCACAATTTCAGATATTTTGAGAACGAGAGCCCCACCGCCTGCTGAAGTTCCAATCAGTTTGCTCGGCTGGAAGGTGCGAGGGCGCCGCGGGGAACGCAAGGAGTATGGCGTTGTAAGTCAATCAGGATCTGCGACTCTGGATACCTTGTTAAAATGGATTGCTAGCAGTACCATACCACACATTGACGCCACCCACTCCAAAATTTGGGGAGCGGGGCCTGAGTGACATCTATCACCCAACGACATACATAAGCCTGCGCTAATCCAAAGACCCTGTAGAGTGTTGGCGTCCTGCGTCACACTGGATGCAGGGATGACCGTTACACACCTGATTTCAAGCAGAGGTCTTTCGAAGCCCGTCAAATCAGAACGCGGTCAGTAGTTGGATTTAGCATTTCTTGAGTACGGTATTTAGAGCTTTAACAGACGTCAAGCGCTATGTGGAGCAGCAATGGGGATAGAAGATATTCCGGGCCCACCCGTAAGCTTGGCTGGCATACTAATCTATGGCTCTGTGGTTGGTCAACATAGACACATGTTCGGATCCGTGGCATAATACAAAATGTGGGGGCCCCTCTGCGAGACGTGCAGATGGTCCCCAACCCAAACTTCTGGAAGAACCACAGGCTGCACCACAGGCTCACGGGGCTGCGATGCATGCACAAAGCACAGATGACCAGGATGCCGACGGGAAGAGTTGCGCACTGCACTAGATGAAAGAGGCCCATTTTGTAATCAAGCCGTACATCCTTCACTGAGTCTAAGAACAAGTGGGTGGAAGCGTTTGTCCCCTAGTGCCCAAAAGTACCAGCCATCACTGTGCATGAACTAGTACAATTATTATAGACATGTTAATGCTAGAGGTAGCTTTTTGGTGCCAAGAGGGTGGGTAAATCCTGAGTGGTCTCTGGCATTGTAAACAATTCAGGGTCAGTGGTGGCAACAAAATCATGTTTAGTCGAAGGGCATTAACATCTCCAAAGAATTGGCTTGAGCGACCGAGCGTAGTGAGGGAGACCTAGTAATGTTGCAGGTATGGGTGAGTTTCTCTCACGAGAAAATGTTTAAAAAATGTTTTGAAACGGTCCATTTTACAGCAAAATAATTGAGAGATGTGGGATAAAATGTCAATTTACAATTGGTTCTCTCGGGTAAATCATGTAAAAATACAGTGCATGCTATTTCACCAACAGTATCTTACATTCTCATGATGCCATTGTCCACAACACAGGCTAGCATTGCCACTGTAAGTCACCTTTATAAAGCGTGGCCACAATCTATCCATGCCAATAATGGTCATGATAAATACATTTTATTAGGCTGGGGACATAATCTATGCCATTGTGGGGAATGCCAAATCACTTTTATGAACATGCAGATAAGATATGTGCTAGTGTGGGTGACTGTAAATCTCTCTTGAAGCTGTAAACGAAATCTATGCCAGTAAAAGTTAATAAAAAAAAGTAAATTCAATTTTTTCAATCTCCTCATTAAAAAAACACACACATGTATCTCTCCCGCACGTACGTAGGGACAGCGTCAGGGCCTTTTACCCATATCAATTGGAAAGGGCCCCAAGCCTCAGGTGGGTCAGAGCAGCTGCATTTTGGCAGTCTTATGCCACAGCAATATATTCTTTTTATTCAGAATATTAAATATGGGCTTTTCAGCATGCATGTTATAGGTACCATTTACTGGAACCCTAAGGCAAACACATCCCAGCAATGTTTTTATCACTGTTGTTTTTTTAAAAACTCTGTTTTCCTCTACATTAGCGTTCTGCATTGATTACCCCTTTGCTGCATTGTTTTGATTCTATTACAATATGCACCCCACCAGTGCCTCGGGCTGTTTTTTTCCAGCTGTAAGCAAGGGGGGGAGGGGGGCAAAGCTATGATGCAGCTTACACAAAGACCACTAAAATTGAAGCCACAAAAAAATGCTAAATGGTGCAAAACAGAGCAGTTGCATGATTTGTGGACCTAATTGGGGAGAATGGAGATAATTCAGTCCAAGCCATCAATCCCTACCACAAAGAGGCAGCCCTGCTGATCTATTACTCAAGACTGTGGAGGCTTGATTTACCAATAGGACACTGTGGGGGTGAAAAGTCAGCCCCAGAGAGACAGAGATGGGGAGGCCATGCTAGGCCCCTGTTGTGAGAGTGAAGCTGGCTAATATGGAGTTCCATTGAAATGTAAAAGCCAGTACAAAACAGTGATCTTTGACATAAGGGCTAGTAAAATGGAAAGAAATGGGCCTAGTCAACACCACTAAAATTGACAGGTGCGCCAGTGAAGGCAAATCTACCTTAGAGTCTAAAACTGATGTATATGCCCAATGAATGGGAAGTAACATGGAGCTGCAGAGGCTGACTTTGTGTAAACTTGGAAAAGGCACCTTGGCAAATGTAAAACTGTAACAGTGCACGTCGAAAGAAAATTATACATTTGAAATACTGCGTGTGTGGAAGATAAAAAGGAGGAATGATGCCTGATATTTAAGAAATAAAGTCAAGTGATAGATTGCTTTTATCAGGAATAAAGAGACCTAATTTTCATCATATAAAATGACAGTCTGTAATGCAGCCTATCTGTGTGCATAAGATTAATAATGAATCTGCATTCTAATATAGTACAACAGAAAGATTGTATTTTTAACCACATGACCAGATATAATGCTAAAATGTTAAATTAAAGCACATCTTGACGATTTAAAGCTGTATTTTCGGAAGCATGGATGCAGCTGGTGTTTTCCCCACTGAACTGAAAGGTTTGTGCCTTTGAAAATTTGAACTCACGACCCTGGGCTGCTTTTCAGTTATAAATACAAAGAATATACTATTATTATTTATTATTATTTTATTTATTTGTTTAGTTTCGAAGAAACTTTACAAAAGTATACTAAAATCACAATACAATAAAAAAACACAGTATATCAAAAACACAGTATAACAAACACTGTAAATCAAATACAAAGAATATACAGAGAAGTAGATACAAATTGTGGGATTTGCAGATAACACAGCCATCAGAAATGACCTTAAAGTCAGGTCCCAAATTAACATATGCATTAGTGGCCAACAGAAATGACTTTATAAGGGCTAACTCAAGTTCAAGAAATGGCCACAGAGCCACTAATGGATGATCAAACATGGTGTATGAAACAGTTTTCTGATAAGCAAATGTTCGGGACAGATGACGATGGAGAAATGCAACCTAAGAATTGGTGGGGGCTGGTGTGAAACAGAAGGACACATGGGATGCCTTGCCATTGACTAACACTGAATGCATTATCTTGAATAGAAAGTGCATCGTACACCCCAGTGAGCTCATCCCGGTCTCATAATTAAGGGGATAAAAAGTCCATCGGTACCATGAAAAAACACCTTTGTGTGATCTATGAGAAAAATTATGATTCCGGCCTTCCCATAATTCTGACGGAATAGAAAGTTGGTGGGATGATAGGTTATGGAAGTAAGGTTTGCATCAAGAAGGGGTAGATTTGTGACTATTTTGGCTCAGTAGTTAATCGATAAAAATGATAGCTCCGCCAAGGAAGGTTGTGTTGAAATAAAATTAGTATTTTCTGACTAGCCATAAAATATAGAACTCAAAAATATATCAGTGCCGGCAATCGTCCGAAAAATTAGGATAGCTGCCATGTTGTTAGATTTTAAGGACACTGAAGAACTTATATCCACTTGTCATTTTGGGCAGTGGATGTATTGGGGGTTGGGACAGTGAGAGAGCTAGCCAATCTGTAGCATGGAAATTTTGATAATAATGGAGTGTCATCAGCACTATATCTTGGCAAGTTCCAATCTAAGAGTGGACTTGCAAGAAAACAACTAGGGAGATAGAGATCAGAAGAGCTGCCTAATCTATCAGGGCACCACCTTGCCAGGGGAACAAAGCTAAACCAAGGCCTACCTAGAAGGAGGAAGAAAAGGAGACCCAGGGACTTTGCTTGGAAATTTGGGAGCCCTATCTGAGCTAGGCCTGTGGCTGGAGAGACCTGGCTGGTGGATAGAGGCTTGAGGTGTGAGCTGCCTGCCTGAAAGAGGTTCCTAGGATTTGGCAGGCCTCCAGAGCTAAGAACAGAGATCTCCCATGTAAGTAGATATATCCCACAGCTATCAGTTCTGTGGGGAGCTACCTGCCTTAATACTTGCCTCAGTGGGTGAAGATGGGGGGTAAAACTGGGTAGACCCTGTCCATATTGAACTAAAAAGTTAACTCAATTAATACTCTATAGAAGAACACTCTATCCAGTTACATTGAATCCTGTTGGAATCTGTCTGTTTAACCCATACCTTTGCATTGGTGGGTGCTCTCCATTAGTGGGAGGGGGGGCTGGACGCGTGTATACCCTCAGCACATTTAACTAAAAATCTAATTGAATTAATTTACATAGGGCCATTTATCACGGGTGATGTTTTTGTCAAAATTCAAAATTGACAGAGGATTATCCCAGTGCACTGTAAATTACTGTTGTCTGTAATGTAATTGGGTAACCCTGCTGTTCAATTGAATGTGCTAGTGTCCCCAAAACGAAAATCCCAACACCTTGCATTCCCTTTGAAAACAAATTGTGCAAAACAAATTTTCCCTTTCAGTCCAAACCAGAATCCCAAAGCCTTGCATTTTCATTGTAGGAGTGCTGCAAAATGAAATTCCCCATTTATTCCCTTACATCCCAAATCAGAATTCCAAAACATTGTATTTTACCTAAATAAAAAGCCCAACACGATTTTTCATTTGTTCCCACTCCTTGTACCTTGCATTCATATCAGAGGAGTCATATATAATTGATGCCAGGAGGGTAGGGGATGCTGGGAGAAAGGAGTATTGTGCCAAACTAAGCAATCACTGTGTGTGTTTTTTATTTCTCCTATTGGTTATTTTGCAAGGAATATGATGTAAATTGTGACTGCAAACTTCAAAATGTTACCTGTGTCTTATAGCAACTGAAAGACCTTTAAACTTAGGTGATATTGTGTAGTGCCACAGCGTTGGTGGTTGATGTTTTTGTGATTGCATATGATTCTTTGCCAAAACTTATAATAAATATATATTCTTACTGTACACCAGCCTGGTTCCTAGCTCATTGGTGGTACAGAGGGTATTTGTTGGGGTGGTGCGAGACGGGTTGGAGACCTCACTAAAGGTGACGCTGTATAAGTGCTTTCGGTGCACGCCACCTTCCTTGGGAGGGAAAGGAACTCCCCGAGTTGAGAGTGACCGCCTAATATATTGTGACAACACCAATTACTGTATCAAGAAAAATAAAGACAGCAGTATGTATATGCTGCTGCCCAGGAGCACACACACTAATATTAGTATATAGTCACGTGGATAGCCTTCTAGTTCCAGACACATTTTGTTTTGCTGATGTTAATTTAGCTGCTAATTGGTGATATAAATTGTCAAACATGTGGCAGCTAGAGACTGTGAGAACTTCCACTCACGAAGGTGTGAACATGTCCTGCAAGATGAAGTTCCGAGTTAAGAACACATGCTAACACCCTTTCCTATATGTATTAGACACGTTAACATGCCACACAGACAGATAAAGCAGTGGCACAGGTGTTACAGATGCACATTCTTTTTTTGTTATTATTTAGAGCATGCACCAGCTGCTGGCCCTGCCTCCATGTAGGTACGGAGTCAGGGCATTTCAACTATTCCAGTTGAAATAGGCCCCAGGCCTTAGGGGACCCATGTATCTGCCTCTATGTTGGCAGTCAGCAGTTCTATGAAAGTACAAGTTACTCCTTTCTTTTGGGAATTTACATGTGCACTTTGCAGTGCACACATTATAGGCTGTATTTGCTCTACCCTTTCAGGGGCTGCCCCTTCTCTATGACCCCTGCTCTATCCAGCAACACTCTTATCGCCTGATTGCTTTTTCACTCTAGTTTAATCTACATTAGCCCCTTGATGATAAAGACTGGTTAAGAGCAGTGGACATTTGGTGTTTCAGCTCCCCACAGGCTGCATGTATCGCGATAATCTGTAGCTATCAAACCCATGCTCCTGGCTGAATCCATTAAAATGTATACACTCCACGGGTGCCTAAGACGGTTTTTCCCAATTTAGGCAACCCCCTCAACAAATTCCTGTTGATAGACCCAGCAGCTAGCTCTCCACTGAATATGCACCTGGCATCTGAGGGTGGGCACAGGGGAAAACCCCCAACATACCTGCGAGCAAGCGCCCAGCATCTGAGCTTGCGCATGGGTGATTGCAGTTACAAGCAGACACATAGCTAGCTTGTGACAGAACTCTGTGCATGAAAGCCAGCACTTGACTACAAAAAGTTGCATGTGCCCAAACAGTTAAATGTCACTCCTGGGTTTACTATTAGGGGTTTATTATAGATGAAAATTGTCATGTCTCTTATGTGTTCTCCTTTTATCTCTCCTTTTATGTGATGTGTGTTGTTTTTAATGGATTTTATTTTGGAAAATGTTTCTGTGTGGTTTGTGTTAATGTACTTTGTGTACAGTAAACACAAATTTAAAAAAAAAATAGATTGTCTATATGCATATGAAACTAAATGAAGTTATTGCACATTCTCTCACAGATCAGAGGCACCACACAGGCTATTTTCTTCAGAGAGCACACCATTGGGAATCTGAGGACTTCTTTGGGTCTACAGAGAAGGTGACATACTTTCAGTTTATCCAATATTCCTTTTTTTGAATGTTAACACAGTATACTTATCTGATTTTCTGGTGTACTTTACCTTATAGAGAGCGGTCAAAGCAGGAAGAATGTCAGAATTGTGAATATTGTGAATACTAGGAACACTTTGCTCTTGAGGCCGTGTCCCGAAACGCTCTGAGCTCTTTTTGTATTATAATTTGTACTGTACTTATACTTTCTACATATCATTTTTGTAATAACAATATGCTTACATTTTTTCATTGTAAGAATAAATATGTGTGATATTATGTGACAATCACTAGAATTAAGCACGTTTGGAACTTTCTATATCTCGAAAACGTATAAAAGTGAAATTTGGAATTGTTCATATAACTTGACTGACCTGTTGGTTACTATACGAAGTATCCAGAGTACATTAGTCCAAGACACTTTTTCTTCTAATGCATAGCAGTACTTACCTCGGGATATCGGTGTGTATTACTCGACATCTGCCAGCCACAACACAGAGGCAATTCACACACAGGGCACCGTCCATCCTAACACCAGCCCCCAGTCTTTTGGATAGCTGAGCTGTGCAGTGACAAGGATACAACGTTGCAAAGGCATACCAATGAGAACCATGCACTATAAAAAAACACACTTTCACATTGGCCTATCATTGCAGAGGATTTGGCCACCATCCTGTGCTCTCCTTGGTGACTTCCCTATCCACCCCCATTTGAAAACAGTACTGTTCCTATTGTGTGATATGATATGATATGGCATTTGTAACGTGCCTATACACAAGTGTTTCAAGGCGCGACGAGGCAGGGGGGCAGGGGGGAGACAGACAATGGTCCTACTAGGCCAGGTGTCATTCAGATCGCGCAAGTGCAGGGGTAGAGGGGAAGGGAAAAGTGCAAGGGGAAAGGGAGAGGGGAAAGTGCAGTACAGGGTTATAAGCAAAAAACATTATAAATAACAAGGGCCAGCTGGTGGCAAGTGCGAGGTAAGTGCAGCCAAGTGCTAGGGAAGGGGGACTGTAGGGATACAGACACAGTCCCGCAGTGCAGGGGTTGCCCGGGAGGCAGTGCAGGGGAGAGTGGCTGGGCAGGGACTGAGAACGGTGAGTGGACCAGTTGCAGATTCAGTGCAGTTTCAGTCATTTTAGCAGGGGGGAGGGGGAGAGAAAGCAGAGGCAAAGAGGAAGGTTTTGAGGTGCTTCCGGAACCGGAGATGGTTCTCCTCAAGTATCAAGGAGGCAGGAAGGCTGTTCCAGAAGGAGGCCCCTGCAGAGGAGAGAGATCTGCCCCCAACTCGTTGTTTGGTGAAGCGGCTCACCCTGAGGGAGTTGGAGGCGGATGAGCGAAGAGCTCGAGAAGGAAGATATTTAGGAAGAGAGAGTTGAAGGTATTTTGGCCCAAGGCCCCAGACGTCCTTGTGGACAATGCAGAGGGTTTTGAACTTGATCCTCGCAGTCGCTGGGAGCCAGTGTAGTGATTTCAGTCCTGGAGAGATATGGTCCCTGGGCTTGAGGCCAAGGACAAGTCTTGCAGTCCTGTTCTGGATGAGTTGCCAAGGGCGGAGGGTAGAGGCGGGCAGATTTAGGTAGAGGATGTTACAGTAGTCCAGCTTCGAGAGAACCAGGGCTCTAGAGACAGTGAGTTTCTGGGGGAAGGAGAGGAAAGGAAGGATACCTCTGAGGAGGTGTAGCTGGTAGTGTGACTTCTTAGAGATGTCGGATATGTGAGGAGAGAAGGAGAGAGAAGATGACCCCAAGGTTTTTTGCATTGCAGGTAGGAGCAGGAAGAGGGCCAAGAGAGGCAAGAGGTTCATGGAAGTTCAGGCTCGCTTGCTCTCTTTATAGTGTTGTTCACAAACTTTCAACCACCTGAATATTGAAGTGTCAGAAACTGTCAAAATTAATTCTTAACTATTTTCCAGGTTCCAGCAAAACATAATTGAATTTGATGCCATGGTACATAAGTACATATTTATGAGGTTCATGATGTGTCTGAAAAAGGCACTCAGAGAGTCAGGCGGGTGTGATGGGCAGACAGTCACAGTGACTACCCAGACTTTCAGAGAGAGTTGAACATCACAGCGATTGGCTGTTTTTGTGAGGGAGCAGAAAACCAAATGAATGGCTTAAGTTAAATGTATTTGAACAGGGAACAAAAAGTCACGGAGACTAGCTTCAGCGACACACGTGTTTTGTGTGCAGTATCAGGAATCATAGTGACTGAAATTGGAGTGACTTGCTTTTGTGGGAACACAGAATCATAGCAGGTGACTTTTCATGTGGGTGAGCAAAAAATCAAAGTGTTTGGATTTAGGGCGATATGCTTTTGTTTTCAGGAGGAAAGAAAGACTAAAGTGACTGGCTTCAGAGTGGCGCTGGTTATTTTTAGCAAGGGAAAATAAAGATTATTTACAGCAAGAGAATATAACTCAGATGAACAGAGAGGGAGCTGGGGTTTGTATAGGGACTCAAATTCTCTCAGCTATTTGAGGGATCCAACTATGGCTCAAGAGTCAAACTAGATGTCACATTTCAAAATATTCACCTGTGATGCATGGCAAAACTACTCAAACTCCAATGAGAAGGTTCAAAGGTCCCAGGGTCCCTTTTTTGGAAGTTTGAGTAGGTCTCCTTTGATCCAGCAAACTTCTAAGCCTGCCATCAACTAGAGAAGTAATTAACTCAACCAGGATCACACGTAGCTAACTTTAGAGATTGGAATAAATGCAGATTAAGCGATAGACGAATGAGTGGAGTGAGCGATGTGTGTAAAGCATGGATGATGAGCATGATGAATGAGGAAGAGGTTGGGCAATTGATTGTATGAGGGAGTTGTTCTTGAAAAGTACAGCGAGCTCCTATAAGAGCTTGAAATAATTTCCTTGTCCCCTCCATCCTTTCACGACCTGTAGGAGGTCTGTGGGGAGAGCAAGTGGGAGTGGAAGTTCCAGTATCTGCTACTGCAAATGTTAAGGAGCACTGAAAGGAGCAGGTTGTTCTGGCGGTCGAGACACGGGTGGCGCAGCATTCAGTAGACGTATGGCCCCAAACATCGAGTAGAGACAAAAACAACAATGCATGTGAATGGCCTGAGCTGCATGCAAGGTTGCAAGAAAAGATAAGTGAATGCAACACAAGGCCTGTAGAGGGCAGAAGAAAGGACCTTACCGGAGAGTGAGGGAGGCTGCTTGGCCAGTGAGAAGCCTCAGTGAGCTCAGGAGAATATAGTCAATTGCATGGCCTCAGCCCATAAAAACACTCTGGTGTCAAAGGCATCAAGGATGTTGCAAATCAAAGATCCGGAAACTGCGAAGCTAAAGGGAATATAATGTGGCAGGTGGATTGAACCATCCATAAGGAGAAAATGACATTGCCTAAAGGTATGGTGGCACTTTGACATAACAAAAGCATTCTGGCTAGCTGTAGAATAGTGGCACTGCAGACTACACTAAGGTGATTGAGGGTAGGCTGACCAAGAATTTTACACAGCTGCGTATTCTTAGCTAACGTATGTGGTGGAAAAAAGATCCGGCAAATACAATGCGAGGATGACTAACTGAACAAGAGCATGGCAGGCTAGCAAGCGGCCACCGCAGCAGTGCCACTTCTGGAGAGTGACGGGAAACCACATGATGCATGTGGCATAGGACGTTTGAATGCGACCTATTCACCCTCAAGAATGCAGCCTCGATGCAGAAGGGATAAAGGAAATACGGTGTCACACCTTCAGCCCGACTGTCTAGAAAATGTTTGACAGTCTACCAGAGATGATGAGGAGCGACATGATGTGTATAAGAACATGGTACAACACTAAAGTTGGCATTTCAAGGTCAGGGTGACCATAAAAGTAGATCAAAATAATTCCTACATGCAGCAACAAAGAGCAAACAAACTCATAAAAGGGCAGATTGCAGCTTTGAGGGTACAGCACGGAGCTGATCCGAGGAAAAAGACAAAATGAAAAAAAGAACAGATAGTTATGCATTTCTACAATTCGGGAGGATCAAGGAAAGACTGCCGGCCTGCAGAAACCAGTCATCAAAGGTCAACCCAAGGATTGTGAAGAGGATCGACCAGTCAGCCAAGGGAATGAAGCAGTGGGAAAGGGCTGTGGGTGAGCTGAGTGCCTATAATGGAATCATTTCGAAAAACAAAAAGAGGGGGAGTATCCCAAAAAGCAGTGTTGGAATGGGACTACAACTAAACAGGAACAATAGAGTCCACACTGCTATAAAATGATTTAAAGGTAATTTTGGTAATAGTTTAATTGATAAGTGTATCAACCTGATATCACTAAACTAACAAATTCGTGGCTGTAGCAAATTCTGAAAGCAATCAAGATAATCTCATGGTAAAACAGACGAAGAAATGTATTGCCGTGAAGATTGTACTTCAAAAAGCATAATGATGAATGAATCAAACAGTTTTGTAAATAATTAAACAAGTCTGAAGTTACACAATAAAACAAAAAAAACAAAAAAGTCAGAGAACAAAAAGTTTTAACAGTCATTTTGTTCATCACAATAAAACAAAAAACAATGAGCAATAAATGAATAAATAAATAAATATCAACTCCAGGTATTGACTTGTATTCAGTCAATACTCTAATTATTGGGTTGATGAATTTTCAAATTTTGCAGTTAACAAAGTTTTTTCTTGTTCATTTAATTGGCAGGTATACTGGAATAAAGCAGATTCTCCGGGTGATAAGACAAATAACACAATTTCAGAGCCAGAGACAGGAGGAAGCAAGTCACTAGGATAAAAGTGAGCAAGAACAGCGGGAGGATGCTCCAGTAGTGGTTCTTATGCGCATAATGCAAACAGACGCGTGGGTCCCGCTGTGGACAAGGAACGCCTAAGGTGTCACTGCAAGGGCATTATGCACATGCAAGCGAGGTGAGGCAGAACCTGAATATAAAGATTCTCCATGCACGGTTACTCAGGCGAAGAAAAGGAAGAAATTAGTGGAAGACTAAAACAGATTGCCCAGTTTGTGAAGTATGGCAAACAAACATTGAAAGCGCTTTACTGTGAAATAGATATTGGAGAACACAAGGTGAAGTGTCTTGCAGACTCTGTGGCTTATCTGGCCATTATCAGCTGGCGTCTACAGGATCCTAAGAAGGGTGAAAGGGTTGTGACTGGCAGGCAAATCCACTGGAGCATACAGTAAACCGTAGTTAGGTCCAATAGGCTACTTCATACTGACTTTCACCTTTACAGATGAAAGACAAAGTGCAAAATCTACATATCCCAAATGGGCAGCAGTGTTCTGGGGTGGATGCAACTCCGAATAAATCAGACGACTGTTCAGAAAATCCAGTTTTGAACATCTGCAATAGTGAGAGGGCAAACAATGCCTTCGAAAGACTTGCAACAGTATTCTTTTTTTGGTTGGGATGGGTGCATGGGTTCTGCAAGCGGATAAAGGTGAAGGGATGATACAAACTAGGGAAGCACTGAACGTGCAGTGTTCTGGCAGTGGTGAGCACTGCAGTTTTCGGGCAGTAGTACATTATAAAATATGGAAAAAAAAGATGTGCTTGAGGCAACAAAGCCATCCGCCTTTGGTTGGCGGCCACTGTGGTAGCACAAAAGAAAACTAGCAAGTTGCAAGTGTGTGGTGACTTCAGACTGCTGATTAAGAAGACTTGCAGTAACAGCTTACCTCTGCCAAGAAGACATGAGTTGGTGGTGACATCAGGTAAAGCATATTGTGTGTGAGCTATTGACATCAGTTCAGCACACATTCAAATGGTGCTGTGTCCACCTTGAAGGCACCTTCCAGCATGTATCACATCGGAGGGATCAAAATAAGAGGGTGCCTTTTGGACTGGTCCTGATAGTGGCTGTCTTCCAGACTTAGGAGAAGATGGCCAACATTTTAGAAGCGGTAGAAGAAGTAGCTACATCCCAGAGCATTGCTGTGATGTTTGGTAAGGTCAGAAGATAGCAAGCTGCAACATTAAACAGAGTGATGGACATAATGATATGGAGTGGAATGACAATAAGGCATGACAGGAGCACATAGTTGTACCATGAGATAGAACACCTCACACTTTTCATTATGGAAGATGCCATAATGCCAAGGAGAGTAATGATGAATTCCTGGAGGGAGGAACAAGATTGGTTGTGAAGACTGCCGATGGACGATAAAGGATCATTTGTAGATGGACTTGTGATGTGTCTTTTGTAAGAGTCTGTGATGCTGCCAAGTGAAGTGAGGCGTGCATGGGTGTACCAGAGTGGACACATGAGTGTGCAAATGACCATGTACTGAAGGACGTTAAAAAACAAGTGCATATACGTTGGTTCAGAGAGAAAAGCCTATCGGCAGGAGTGTAGTCTTGCACGAAGTTGCCAGAGTTGTCCATCCAGGGCACATGTTGTTCAGATTAGAAACGTGTTTAGTTTTGCGGTGCATTATGGCAGCAAGTGTCTTATTCGACTGATGGAGGTCATTTGAGGCAACTGTAACTAAAGGAAAGAAAACAGAGCAAATCTGTGGGCCAGCTATGAGCAAGGAGGTTGACGGTCATGTGAGAATCTCTTTGGGTTGTATGGCTGGTGACAAGAATGAGAGAGTCCGGGTACACTGTTGCAAGCTATAGGGACAGCTGGAGGACCATGGCAAAAGACAGCACTAGTTTTCATGAGTACTGGCAGGTCTCGAAATCACGACAAACAAAAGCTGAGCATCATGATTGATTGTTACTTCAAGTAGGGGAGGTCAACATGAAATCATACTCCATATCCTTTCATGTTGACAGTATGTCTGTCACTAAGCTTTTCACAAGAGTTTTTAGAAGAGAGGTGTTCCCACATACCATTTTCATTGAAGATGGGTTGCAGTTTGTGTCAGGAAGCATGTCTACATACATGTTGGAGTATGAGATGAAACATACATGTTGGGGACTATACAACGCACAGTTGAGAGGGTTGGGTGAGTGGCACAATGGGGTGATTATAGATTTTATTCAATGAGCCATGTGCTGCAATGTGGATTTCAGTGAGGCAACAGCCACCACAGTTTGGGCTCATCACACCAAGCCATACATAGCAACAGAATTTTTGCCTTTTGAGTTGTTAAACGAGGAGAGCGTGTGCTGTGTGTGTGTGTGTGTGCTCCAAAGTAGACACAAAGGGTAATTGAGAAGAAGGTCTTCCCCAAAATGACAAAAGATGTGAGAGTTGAAGTGTGTGCTAAGGAGCAACTCGCAATGGTACAGACTAAGCAACAGTGTGATAAATCAATGAGAATTAACCTGGGGCGTGCTGCTGTTGGAGATGCACTATTAATCAGGGAACCAAAGAGAGTGGGAAACGTTGTGATGACCTGAACCAGTCTGAGTTATACATGTAGAGTTATACATGTAAGCAGAAGCTGTATGCAGGGAGAAAATGGTAAAGGGTGGGGACTTAAGACAGTGTCAGTGGTGAGGAAGGATGAAGGTGACCCTGCCGGTGTCACCAACCACACTGTTTCAGGAGGTGGGAATGGAGTACTAGATGCAGGCAATAGCTTCAGCAGTAAATGTCACATCAGGAAGAAAATAACAGTTTTACACTGCAGTCCTATTTTTAAATAAAGCATTTCAAATGATGGAAATTAGTAGTAACAGGTCAAATAAATTATGAATAAACTTAAGGTGCAGCTGAGAAACAAACAATCCTGGCACAAAGATTGTAACAATACATAACAAAAATAGTGTCCCAACCTGGGGACACTGCCATCCCCTGCACTCTATCAATGGCTAAAGTCACCAAAAAGTTAAGTAAAGTTTACTGTTGTTTTCCTAATCTTATTATATATACCCTATCACAGAGTGAAATATAGTAATAAAACAGTAGGATTTTGTTAGCGGTACACATGTAAGTTGAAATTTGCTCCTGAAGAAGGGACAACTAAGTCACGAAACTCATTGAGCTGGAACCTACTGTTTTTAAGAATACATCTTCTGGATGAAGACATTTAAGCCTGTGCATTAGTAGATTTCCCTCTATGATAGAGTGTGTAATAACATTAGGAAAACAACAGGAAACTTGACTTTTAGGCGACTTTAGCCATTGGAAGAGTGCAGGGGACAGGAGTGTCTCCAAGTTGGGACACTATTTGTGTTTCACATCAGGAAGAAGTCATAGATCTAATAGTGTCAAGGAATATGGTTTTTGAATCAGAAAGAAATGTTAAGGGAATTGGTGTATGTGAGCGTGCACAACTTGGGGGAGAGAGCAAGAGACAGAGAGAGAGAGAGAGAGAGAGAGAAGGGGGGATGTCAAGCCTTCATCTGGTTCACTTAATGTTAGATTGACTTCAAAGAGAAGGATGTGCAGTGCTTGGAATTAATGCAGAGCACGGATGAAGTGATGGACACTTGAGAGGAATGAGCGCTGCGGGTATGAAGGGATGCTAGCGTCAAATATGAGAGCATGACGAGCGCAGCGGCACTTGAGCGATTGATCATTTGAGAGAGTTGTTCTCTCAAGTGTACAATAAGTACATAATAAAGAGCTTGAACTTATCGACTCTAGATTTATTTATTTTTTATTTATTCGCATTTCTTAAGCGCCCGAGCCCAAGGGCATCAGGGCGCTGTTTGAACTGGTTACACTCATCTTATAAACATACCCACCGCTGTTTCCACTGTTTACATTACCTTATAAAGGTTGGAAGCACAGGGGAGGCTGGGAAATATACAGACATGTCATACATACCCATGGACAGTGTCATAATGGTAGTGAAGGTGCAGCCAGTCCAGTAAAGTTCCACTCTGGTGTGGGAGCTCGGGAGCATCTATGCAAACAGCTAAGTCTTTAGGGCCTTACGGAAGGGCCGGTATGAAGTTTCCGCTCTTAGGTCATGAGGGCGGGTGTTTCCCTGGGTTGCAGCTGTTGTGGGGAAGCTTGACTCTCCTCCCCTTACTCTGTTCACCTTGGGTAGAGCAAGATGGTGTGCATAGGAGATTATTACTGGTCTGGTAGATTTGGATCTTTCAATGTTCCGTGGCAGGTATTTGGGGGCGGTGTTGGATAGGCATTTATGCGTAATGGAGCAGGTTTTGCAAATTATCCTTTCTCGAATGGGGAGCCAATGGGCTTTTTATCTGGCGGCTGAAATAGGATCTCTTTTGTAAATGTTCAGGGCAGCTTGCACGGCACTATTTATAATTATCTGTAATTTGGTAAGGTTCTGTTTGGAGGTTCCTCTGGCGATGGTTAGGCCGCTGGTCAGAGAGAGGAAGTGGCTGGCAGCATTGGTTAGTTTTGTTGTGTAAGTTGAAGACGAGGAAATTCCTTTAACTTCTTTGGGGAGTGCGGGTGTTGCATCCATGTGGACACCTTGTGTTTTACAGAGGAGACTAGAATTCGGATTCCATGTTTGGTAAATGAGGAGAATTAAGCACTGAGTTTCATGAGCAAGACTGGGATCCAACTTTTAACAACTCATCATTCAGGCTTAGATGGTTTGAAGCCATCCAGGTCTGGATGGTTGAGTAGATTGTGTTGATGGTAAGGAAATCTTTGTGTCAAGGGTGGGAGGATTTGGGTGTCATCAGCATAATTGGTATAGGAGATGCCACATGAGTAGAGAAGGTTGAAAAGGGATTTGGTGAAAATATTGTAGAATGAAGGAGATACAAAGGAACCTTGGGGAACGCTGCATGGTATGGGGATGGGTGGGGCATTGGCAATGTTTGAGAAGACTCTCATGGACCTATTTTCCAGGAAGGAGGCCATCCATGAGGTTGCTTCAAGAGAAAAGTTGGCTGAGGCTGTTAGGTGGTGGCATAGTTGGTGTGGTCTACAAGTCAAAAGCGCTACTGATAGGTCAAAGAGGAAGAGGAGAGCAGGCTTGCCTTCGTCTTTGAATGAGTCCAGTTGGATATTAAGGTCTAAGGGAGCTGACTCTGTTCCGTGACCTGAGCGAAAGCCAGATTGTCGCATACCTAGGATCTGGTATGTTTCTAGATAGGACTGTATTTGTAAGTATGCTGCTCTGTCAACAATCTTTTGCAGGAATGGAACTGTGATGTTAGGTCTGTAAGGTGCAGGGGGGTCCAGGCAGGTTTTTCTTTAGCAGTGGGAGTACCCATGATTCTTCCAGGTTGCCTGGGACCAGGCTGGATGAGAAGGAGAAGTTGATAAACCTTGTCAAGAATGGGACTACTGTTTCTGCGCATTCTTTGATTGTCGTGGCTGGGTATATATCCCCTTTGAATTTGGAGGGTTTTAGGTTTTTGAGGATATTTGCGACTCTACTTCAGATACTTGCCTGAAGTCAAATGCTGGCGTGGCATGAATAATCACTGGGCTGACCAGCACGTGGGAGGGACTCATTGATGCCTGTTTCTTTTCAATTTTCTGTTGCAGGGAGATTATTTTTGCTCGCATGGCATTCTGGATGCTAATGCACCAAGTCTCGTCCTTTGAGATGGCACTTGGATGCAGGGTGCAGGGCTGGGGGTTCAAGTTCTCGGAAGATTTTAAATAGCCCATGTGAGTTGGAGCTGGCATTGGCTATCCTCACATTGTGTACTGCTGCTTTAGCTGTTATGATGGCCTGTTTGTATTCCTTTGCTAATGTGGTGAATGTCGTCTTGGTGAGGTGGGTGGGGTCTTTCTTTCATATGTTTTCTGCCTGTATTTTCCTAGAGTGCAGGGATGAGATGTCTGCGATGAACAAAGTATTAATGTGGGCGATTGATTTGGCCTTTATAGGGAGGAGCAGGGCCACTAGGTTCACTGCTTTGCTAAGAGTGCTGGAGTAGAGGTCTACTAGAATCATGGGGTCTGCAGAGCTACAGTGTTCCTGTTTCAGGGAAGAGAGAAGGGGGAGATGGAGTGTTTGTTGATATTCCTGGAGCTGCAGGCGAGTGTGGCTGGAAGGCTTGAGATGTTTGCTGTACATTGTTTCTGTAAAAGGATGGTGAAGCAGAGGATATGACGGTTTGACCAGGGGCAAGGGGAGTTGGATGGGATGGTGATCTGGCTATTCAAGTCCGCAACCCAGTCGAGAGATCTTCCTTTGATGTGGGCAGGGTCAGTGACTCTGTGTATAAAGCCTAGGTCTGTGAGGGAGTTAGCTACCGCAGTAGCGGTAAAGTCTGACGGGTCGTGGAGTCCTAGATTGAGATCCCCTAGAAGGTTTGATGTTGTCGGTGAGCAGATGGGTGATATCTTCTTCAAAGGTCGTGGGGGCCTGGGTGCCTGTAAATGATGTGGATAGTAGCAGAGTCTATGGGGGATGAGATAAGCTCAGCCGATAATACTTCACAGTTGTTTTCCTTTGAATTAGTGATGGGACTAATTTGTAGGGTTTTTCTGTAGATGAGGGCAACACCTCTGCCTCTAGTTACAGTTCTATTGCACCTAAGTAAGGTGAAGCCCTGCGGGGGAGCTTGGGACAGAGCTTAGCTTGAGGCTTGATGAAGCCAGGTTTCCGTGAATGCCAGTATGTCTAGTTGATTGGTAGTGATTAGGTCATTTACGTCTAATGCATGTGCGGGGAGGGATCGGGTATCAATGAGTTCTCCACGGAGGAGGGAGGGTACAGGTCAGTTGAAATGGGAGCCCTTCCATCCACAGGGATGGGGGGGGGGTCTTCTGGTTTTTATGGATCCTGCTGTTGGGAGGGAGTGCCAATTGGAGCTAGCTGGTGATGTGAGGCTGTCAAGGCTTTGAACGGACTTGGTTCGACAGGGAGTCTTGTGGTGGGTGGGCAATGACTGCATATGTTGCTTTTGTTGCTGGGTGGGTGTCCCATTGGCCGTGTCCTTAGGATGTCAGGCCGGTTCCATGTAATAATGTCCCTGCAAAAATGTCTCCTGACAAAAAAGTCACTGTTTTTTGCAGAGACATTATTACATTGAACATACGGTGGACACCCCGCAAACCCTGGATATTTTTTTTTTTTTTTTTATACAAGGGGAGCATGGGACCTCCACGCAACCCATCCCCATGCATAATGTTGCAATATATAATGCCACCAATTGCTTTTCCCGACAACATTATATATGGGGACATTATGTATGGGGACATTATTACCTAATATCGTGAGGCCAGAGCGTATATGCTGCCCTTGGAGAACTTAGTCCACTCCAACTTCACAAACTCATACAGTCATTAGCACCAAATGTGAACATATATTGGAAACGTGGTCTATACAAACACACACACTAATTCACACATATCTTGATCCTATTTATTAACTTATGTTTGTATTTTATAAGACGCCGACGGCGAGCACAGCTGCTTTGTAGCACCTAAAAAACAAAGGGAAGAGCTAAGTGGGAGAGAGGATCTTTCACAGGCTTTGGGAACTTTTGGATTGGTGAACTGTGAGGGAAAAGGGGCAGAGAGAAAGAGCATCAAATAAGTGCCACAGCACAGGGCACAGGCAAGCAATGCCGTTACAACAAAAGGCCAAATGTGAATACCAATCTCAGTGGCTGGGAACGGAAGGACGACGTAAGTGCTTACAAAAATATGGGAGTGCCAAGTAGGTGGTCAGTTGAGTTTCGACAAAGACCGTAGGATTAGCAGGAGATGAGGGATCCAGGCTAAAGGATTTCTTAAAGATAAAGGTTTTGCATTTTCCCTGGAGCTGAAGGTGCTTCTCAACAGATTTATGGCAACGGGAAGATGGTTCCAGGGGCAAGTGGCTGCTCTATCCAGACAACTGCCACCCAACTTCTTTTGTTTATCACTTTATAAGAACATCAATCACATTTGCCATGTTGCCCGCAGATCTCAAGGGCCAACATGGTAGGTATTTCACAAACCTTTTTTCCAATAGGCTCAGTGAATGAGGCAGAGAATTTAGAACACTGAAACCAGTGCGTTCTTTAAGCGGGAGGAGCTTCAGAGAGGGAAAAGTTGGCGTCATATGGTCACAAGGCTTAAGGCCATGGGTTGGTCTGCCTGCTTAAATTTGTATGATCTTAATCTGATGGGTGAGATTTCTAGGGTGACCCAACAGGAGGCTGTTGCAATAATCTAATGTGCTCTGAAATGGCTACAAGAGGACATCACCATACATATACCCAACAAAAAAAAAAACAATTAAGAAGAAAGCCCTGTGCAGTGTCCTTTTTTCGGCTATGGCTCAAAGTAAATCTATTAGGTGTTTTATCCTGCGCTTGTCACAGGCGGAAGAGAGGATGGATTCTACTTTGTAATCATATGTCTGTGTCTGTATGGCGTTATCAGAGTGTGAGCTTAAGTGTTATTATTTTGAAAAAGGCAGGTTTTTCATTGCCTTCCGCCTTGAGGGAACGATATCACACAGAGCTTGGCTATTCGAAATGACCCCAATAAGGGGTTTTCATCAATGTATGTGCTTCAGACCCCTTTCCCTCCTCCCAGCATCCAACTCCCCCCCCCCTGACAGCAGCTCAGTCCATATTGCCCATCTTTTCATGGCACTGCAATTCACAAAGCGTGAGATCAGAACTTCTGTCCTTAAATCATCTATCCTTGCCACTAAAAGAGACTGTTTTCTGGAACTCTCCAAGGTGGCTAGCCAGACCTCCATTATTGAATCTAGCAGTACTGGCGCATTTGAGCGCACGGTCTTTCTGAAATGGGAAACAGTCAGTGTCAGTAACAGTAATAAGAAATAAGCCCTTCTGAGAGCAATACAAAGTCTTTATACAGAGAACAGAGCTGTAATCAGATGGCGCGCTGATGGCAGGCTAACTGATAATGTCCCAATCCAAATGGGGGTGTGCCAGGGGCACATAACTGATCAAAGAAAATTCTGTCTTTTTATTAATGACATTATTCCTAAATGAATTGACGCGCACCATGACGCACCTGCATTAGCTGGGGAAAAATGTCCCATATTAATGTTCGCAGACAGCGCAGCACTCTTATCTTTAACCCCAACAGGCTCCAAAAAACATTTGTCTACCTTTGAGGAATTGTGACGAAAATAGGCTTAGTATTTATGCGAAAAAAAAGTCATGGTCCTCAAGAAAAGTAAAAATAAAGGTGATTATAACACAAAGTTAAAACTAAAAGAGGAGCCTATTGAACAAGTTAATGAGTTTGACTAGTTAGGAGTCTGAGTCTCTGAAAATTGCAAGTGATCATCACAGGTCTCCAAGTCCAAAGTCACTTTAGCCCGTTACAGTTGAGCTATTTTGCCAGGTTTGCTCATGACTTTGGAAAGGGGGCAGTCAAAGTGTCACTAGAAGCAAACTTGGTGCAGGCTAGGCAAGCAGCTCTGTTTGGGGCAGAATTATTGTGAGGAACTAATTGTACTCAACACACAATAAATGAAAAACAAATTTGTAAAGAGTTTACTAGGCATCCCCAGAAATGCCCCAACTCTTCCAGTGTTTCTAGCGATGGAATTGTGGAGAATAGATTTGATCTACAAATCTAACCCCCTACCATAATGGATCAGGGTTTGGGTCTCAACTGATCTAATCAGCTACAGTTCAGCTCTGGAGGATATCCTATCGCAAGATGGTGGACGATCATTACCGTGGCTGGTGCATATTAAGGAATCATTAGCCACGATAAGTGTAATTGAATACTGGTGGGACCTGTATTACGTTGACTGCAAATATACATTGCTTATTAATAACACCCTTGCTCAGGTGAAGACTGTACACTTTTAGAAAGTGTTGCAAGCATTGAGAGCCTAAGAGATATTGGGAGATTAATCAGTCTCTTGGCTATGAACAGTACCTGGACATTGTGTTTCCCAAATTTACAAGAGCATTGTCTCTTAAATTACACATGGGTATATTACCGCTTGCAGAGTTACTACACAAATGGAAGAGCAAAGTAACAAACAAATGACCCTTGTGCTCGGATAGAACTGAGAACTTGACACATTTTTTTGTTAATATTCCCCTGCTACTTGGAAATAAGAAAAAGGTACCTGAAGCCATTATTTAGGGTGAGAGCTATTAGAACCACTCAACAAGCAATAGCCCTGTGCCTTAATTCAAAAGAGGATATGGCAGAAAACTTGGTAGCCAATTATCTCACCTGGACCCAGAGGAAAAGGTCATGTTTTACAAACTGATGTTTATTAATACCTTGCGTATTTGCACAACTTGTGTTCAATGACTTTTGATGCATTTTAAACATGTTGTTGATTAAGTCTGCTGTTTAATGTCACAGTATTATTTATATGCAGTTGCATGAGGTACAATGAGGCACTAATAGAGGCCACTTTGCAATGACTTGAAAGCTCATTTTGTAAATGCTTCCTGACCCGATGCTGAGAGCCTAGGGGACACATCACCAAACAATGGATTTAGGCTACTTATATAAGATGAACTGATCTCATGCCCTGATCCAAATGTTCTTTTTATATTTATGGTTAAGTGTATTGTTTTTAAGTACAATTTTTATCTTGCATATTTTGCAATTTTAAGAATGTCCTTGTGTTCACATGGACAATTGTATGTCAAAATGATATGTTTTTGCGATAATTGATTTTATGGTCTGTTGACCGGAATAGAGCTCTATTGAATTGAATAATTTTTGCCCAAATGCTTATTGGTCTCCCAAGAAGCATAAGGGCCAGAGAGATGCATGCGCAAGCCAACCAATTAACTATAACCCCAAATAAAACGCAACCTAATAAATCTAAGCAAGTAAAAACGAAATGTTCATGGTATCTTTGTTCCTAAACTCAGGCAGTAAAGAAGGAATGCACATAATTGGTGCTTTTATTCACCTTAACACAGGATAACAGTTAATACTAGGATTGATTAAAACTAAGGAGCATGAAGATTTTAACATAGCAACCAGTTATTTTATATTGTAAGAATATATTATAGTTAATTCTATTATATGGAATAGAAATTCATCACAAGGGACCACTCCACACAATTGGGGGATGTATCTGAAGATATTTTCTCGATCTGCCTCTGTGTGTCCAGATTGACGCTGTATGCACTCTACTGGGGGTGACTTCTAACGATGCTTTAACAACGTCCGGAAGGGGTAACTGCTGTTTCAGCACATTTATGTAAGGTTGTGCTTCTTTATGATTTCAAATGTTGCGATTTCCTTTTGGATGGATATGAAAAGTGTTTTAATTCGTACATTTTAACATTAATAATAGTATGAAATTTCTGGATACCAGTTGTCTAAAAGAACTGAAGAAAAGAAATGTGGTACTGTGACTGGTTCATCCAGAAAGAAGGAACGGTTGCTTCCGTCCCTGGATGAGCTCACTCATAAGACCCTATCCAGGGTTTCAAAATAATGTTCGACTCAATTAGTCACTTTCATGCAGTTGAATCAAAATTCTGTAATTCTTTGTGTGGTTTTTCTCAAATATCATTATTTATTCCTGACGCGTCAGTGTCATACAGTTTTAGCAAATGCATTTCGGACTTCCGTCCATCGTCAGGGCTTTTAACACTGCTATCCACAACCAGTAAATATCCCATCAGTGTATTATTATACATTGATACAATTCATATCAGTTATCCACCATAAAGTAAAACCCCACATGAGCAGAATATGAAATATAAATTACACATACCAGGTGATAGTTGCAGTCCAAGGTGAAATTCAAAAAACAAAAAACAAAAAAACAAAAAAACAAAAAACAACAGAAAATTCATTATAATACATTATTCAGCTAACTACTTTGCATGTATATTTAAAATTTCTAATTTCAAACTCACTACCTGTATGCCTTCTATCACCCAGAGCGCTGTTCCACTCTGCTGTATTTTCTGAGCAGCCTGCATAACCTGTAAGGTTAAGTATTCATATTAGGTCCCCATATGGTTCTTCTATAAACTATCTACTCATCCATCTAGTGTGCTATCTTACCTTGCACTCTCCGTGCTGCAACGATGAGCTGGCTACCCAAAAAGAGCTGCCGCCATCACTGAAAGCGTTTTTAAACACTAGTCTTCTTCGCGCATGCGCGCGACATACTGTCTCTTTCTTACGTGCACTGCATTATCGTTTTCTGTAAACTACAGCTGTGAGATGTTTATCTCGTAAGTGCTCGCAACGCTTTACTGATTACTTATTGGTATTAACTTTGAAAATCTAAAGAAACAGTTTTAAAACCTGATGATTGTCTAAACGCGCTTGCGTAACTCTCGTACACTACACTCTCGGGTTCTGCGCATGCGCCTGAGCCCCAAATGTAGTGTTTCACTGTGTGGATTTCAAAGAGCACTCTAAAAGGTGATCAAAGCACAGATCTACAGATTCCTTCGGATTTCTTCAAATAAACAAGTGAATTATAGGGACTGTGTGATCACATACGTTCACAAGAGTACAAAAACTTTCTCATGCTCAATGTTTTAGCAGTAATGAGTGTTATTTACAATGTTACCGATTCATCCTCTTCTTTACAACTTCACCTTTCCCACCTAAGGTATATACAATGGTTGCATAATTTTTTTAGGATGAGAAACAGGAAGAAAAGAACGAGACAGGGGAAAAGAAAATCAAACAGTGGAAACCAGGGGAGCAAGACAGAAGAAAACTTAGTGGTTAATATATCTTCTAGAATATTAACTAATGATGAGGTAATCTTGCTTCAGAATGGCTTAAGTGTTGTCCCCACACATAGCACAACTATGTTTGAGACCAAGGTTGACTTATTTAAATTGGTAAGAAAACTAAAATTGAAAGTGTTTTTCAAAATGGTACAAACAAAAGAGCAAGATCAGGAAGAATTACAAGAATTCAGAAAGAAAAGTAATTTCATGCCACCAATAAGCGTTCCATCAATAGATATTTTCCACAAACAAGTACTTAAAGATTTGAAAAAAGTTTCATTTAAATGACCAAAGCACAGCAATTTGAAACCTAATGAATTTAAGTTGCTTAACGGTCTGTTTGGAGATGATGATATAACTATACGCCCTGCAGATAAAGGGGGAACGCTTGTAATCATGGACAGTCAAGATTATCACAATGAATGTATGGACCAACTAATGAATTCTGATGCATATTCAGAACTGGATAATGACCCCACAATAGAAATATTGAAAAACCTTGAAGAACTTTTGGAGAAAGCTGAAGGACTAGGTTGGATAAGTGACAAAACAAGATCTGTTCTCATTAATACACACCCAAGAATACCAAACTGTTATACATTGCCCAAGAGACATAAACATCTAACTAAGCCACCAGGTAGACCCATTGTCTCTGGTGTGGATAGAGTGTTACAACCACTAGGGCAATACATTGACCAATTTTTACAACCGCTCATACAGAAAACGGATACTTACGTTAAGGACACAACTCATTTTCTGGAAAAATTGAGGAAGAACAAATACACAGCGGACTCGATCATGTTCACCATTGATGTAAAGAGCCTATACACGTCTATCCCACATGACTTAGGTATGGAAGCAATAGAGTGGAAAGTGATCTGAAGGCAATCAAGGAATTTATTCTTGTATTATTACAGTTTATCTCAGAAAACTCTTATTTTCAATACAGAAATAAAGTTTACATACAAACATCTGGGACAGCCATGGGGGCTTCAATGGCCCCTACATATGCAAATACTTTTATGCATAAATTTGAAAAGGAACACGTTTTGGATCATGCAATATGCAGGAATTACATCTCGATGTGGGTCAGATTTATCTACGATATTTTTGGAAATGGATCGGCACAGAGGAATCTCTCAATGATTTTTTCACATATCTAAACAGTGTGGAACAGCGGATACAATTCACACATGAAATTTTGAAAACCCAAATACACTTTTCGTACGTGTCCATACAAATTCAAAACAGCAGTTTCTTCAATTCAACATTATATGCCAGTAGCTGTCATTCAAACTCAACCATTTTTAACATACCATCGGGAGAATACACCAGAGCACGACGTAACTGCCAATGTGAAGACAAATTTGAAGATGAGTTTACGCTTTTACAACAACGATTCAGAAACAGGGGTTACTCTAACAAATCCATAACAAGGGCATACAAGAAATCCAAAAGAATGAAACAACAAGATACCCTTGAGCACCAACCTAAGAGTACCTCAGAGGTGGACATGGCAATACGTTTTATTACTCGATACTGTTCTGACCACCGCAGAATTCAAAAAGTACTTAGGAAACATTGGCATCTATTGAAAATGGACGATCACATTTGTAACTCTGTAGGTGAAAATTCAGGTATGATCTACACAAGAGCAATTACACTTAAATCCATTCTTAGTCCCTTCTTGCTACCGGACATCAATAAAGCCAACAAAGGAACGTGGCTTGATATCAAAGATTTGGGTTTTAGAAAATGTGGCACATGTCCTCAATGCAAATATGCTCATGCCCCCACTACGGAGTTTCAAGATACCAATGGAAAGCAATGGACTATTAAAGAGAGTATTAATTGCAAAACAAAATTTGTCGTGTACTGCATCATCTGTGTCTGCAACAAAATATACATTGGCAGTACAAAAAGATCTTTAATAATTCGGATACGTGAACATTTGTCTAAAATTGGCAGCCAGGACCCATCCATACCATTAGTGGCACATTGGCAAACTGCGCACCAATTACATAATAAATCAGATATTCATTTTATTGGGTTGCAGCAGGTCATTTTGAACAAAAGGGGTGGGGATAGGTTGAAAACTTTGAGAAGAGCAGAGGCCAGAACGATATGTTTCTTCAACTCTACAACCACAGGCCTCAACAGTGACAATGAAATGATCTCTTTTTTGTAATGTTGGTCAATTGTTACACAGCTACCATCTCTGAATACATCTCTTTAATACTTTTTGTGTTTCAATCCTTACTAGGATCCAAGTTATCTCATAGAGGAATTTTCTGAAGCCTAGTTTTCGGTTAGTAATTTGACACCCGTATTGTCTTTCTATACATAGTTGTATGATCACATGTAATCATTCTGCCTGTTATGTTAACATGTTGACACACTTGAATGACTCTATACAGTCACTCTCTTTATTCTGCTCATATCATCCGGTTAATCAATTTAAGTGAAAGATTATCCTTTTAAATTGATAATTATATTAAATGCACGTAGAGAACATTCTTTTCTTTCGTGTGTTCGGACCGATCTTGCATATGGCGGCCGTCATCTCTAAATTGAAGCTAACCCAATATGGCGGCCGTACTCGAACGCCTCTGGTAACATTTCGGCACTTTTTGATTGACTTCATGCAATCATTTTTTGTATTTTTGTTAACATTACAGGGCCAACTTATACAAGTTAGCTTGGCTGAGCACACACGAGATTTATAGTCAGTGTGCGCTGAGGACACTTTATCTTTCGTACATTCGGACCGCTCTTACATATGGCGGCCGACATCTCAAAATGGAGGAAACCTTTTCACGGCGGACGTATTTGAACGCTTGATGACACGCAGTATCCTGTGGTAACGCTGGACGCGTTGCCATGGACAGCGTCTTAGCTATAGTTGTTAAAATGGCGTACATGGGCCATTTTCCTTTCCTTGCCAACGCGTGTGACTGTCTTTGCTTGCTGATATAAGGTAAGCTACTAGTAGCCTTGTTTTTTGGAATTGGATATTAACGAAGACATTAAGGAGAAATGGCAACTTTTTTAGTCACGCCAGCTTCTTAATTTGGTCTAACGGGATCTTGGTTCCATTTCATTTTTTGGTTTATTTCGCATTTACACGTGTAACGTGCAATACGCTTTTCTCGGCTGTATCACAACCACAGCGCACATACACTTCTGAAACCTCTGAGATTTAACTGAGACAGTGCATTATGATTTTTGCAAGGTACTCACACGTAATCAAGGATTAGTAGATACAACGTCCTTTTGCAAAATAATGAGCGCTTTCTTTTACTATAGTGATACCTGAATTGAAGTTTATTTATTTGCAGATTTAGTTGTGGGGATCTGATCCCGTTACTACCACATTGACATTTAGTCTTTCGGATTGTCTAATAGAAATTCGGGTAAGCGCAATTAATGACATTTTCATTGGAGTTGTTATTTGGAATAATTGGTCTCATTTATGTAATTGCACTTACTTAATAATCACTAAACTTCCTTTTGTTTTCTGCTCCTTTTCTCATCTTTTTTGCATTGTCCCCATATTTTTTTGTGCTATGTTCTTGGTTGTTTTTTGATACAATGTACTCATTATTATTATATATTGTGAAATATTCCTCTATACCTTTGCATCCGCCCGCTCACCAACCCTTGTTTCTCTGTCTATCCATCAATCTCATTATCTGTCAATGCCAACCATGGCTTAATGTTTCAATATCTGCATTTTCTTTGTCATGTTATGTTTTCATTGATACTGTTGTCACACAATCTCTGATATGTTTCATTATTTATTGTGTTTGATGTAAAACCAGCCCAGATTTGAAAAAGGCTCTGAGCGAGCCGAAACATGTTATCATTCATGGGCTTTACCTCATCATTTAATGTGTGACATTATAACACAATTAAATGACTGTTAAACTGTTAACTGGCGCTGAGTCCCGGATTTTTTCTCTTTCTACATTACATGTGGTGATGGTTAGGCTTTACTACCGTCTGAGTCCAGAGACCTGCGACACCCATTTACTCACAGATGCAATTGTATCAACACCAGTTTCTCTATTGTCTAAAAATTGGGATTGTAAGGTGTCACCCTACGGAGCAGCTTTCTTTAAAGCCAAACTTCCTTTTTTCTGTTTTCAGACAACCCAAATCATGCCATACTCCCAACTCACTTCCCTTCCCCTACTTACCTTTTTTCTCCCGTCGCCTCCACCGTTCATCCTACACCCCTGCGTAGTCGGATCTGTCCCTCTAATGTGGGTCGGATCCGACGCTGCAAGGTCCCTTTTTCTTTCTTAAAAAGAAAATCTTTAAGCGGTTAGGTGTGGTTGACACCCCCGCAACACCCGCTAAAATTATAGTGAACAAGGGTGCAGGGGACACCCCTGCAGCCCCTGCTCTTCCTGTTCACTATAATGCCATTCGAATGGGAGATTTGGTCGCAATGATCGTAGTCGATCAAATCTTCCAAACTATTTATTTCAGTCAATTTGGGTAACACCAAGCCATTCAATTTTGAGGCTATTCAAACAACCTGGTGGAAGCCATTTATAGGGGGAAAAGCAGGCACAGACGTTTGCCGTATCTCAGGAACAATACAAACTAAACAGAGAGGTTACCCAAGAGACACACAAACAGGCTTGCTTGCTTTTAATGCAAGTTCACATTCACTGGCTAAATGTATTCGTCCAGATAAAACATATATTCAGCAAGCAAAGTAATCACGAAGAAGCAACCCAGACTGCATGAGACCTAAAGAGTGATGCAGCAGGTGTATGACAGCTCAATCAAGGTAATCTCAAAGCAAGCCCAACTCAAGACAGCAATGCCCATGCAGCCCATTTCAATAAAATCTTTATCTGGGATTTCACCTGAAGTCATCTGACCAAAACTTTGGCCAAATATTTTTTCTTTTTACTTAAATGCAGTCTTTATTGCCAAACTGCTCGAAACTTCCTGATTCCTTTTTTTTGTTGCTCCTTTTGGTTTCCGCTTCCCCTTAACTTTGTTATTCTCCATTATTTGTTTGTTTTATTCCTTCTTGATTTCCTTTTTGCTTGCCCTCTGCTATTTCCCCTTCTTAATAGTGGGTGGCTTTTTTTTAAATGAAAATTTCAGTGAGTTTTGCATTAAACGCAATGAGCGCACTTTTGGTGAGGTGACCGTGCAATGAAATGGGTTCCATTGAAATCACTGTCCTTGGGATGATGCGATTAGTTGATATGATAGGTTATTTATAATGCGCTTAATACCCAGAGGTTTCTAAGAGCGGACCTCGGGAGAACCTGTGGTGCTCCATGTCGGCTTGCTTCCAAGAGAGCAAGCACATTGCCCCTGAGCTATCCTCCCGAGACAAATGTGTGGATAGTAAAGATGGCAGGTTGAAACGATCCTCGGCAGATAAATTAAGGCGTTGCGGTGATCACGTCAGATATTACAAAAGCATTATCTGTCACGAGACCAGGGTGAATTTCCAGCGGAAGTATGTACTGCCCATGAGGCCTGAAAACCACACAAACCTCTCATGACCCTGGTCCTCAAGGGGCAAAATCGTTCAGTGTTTTCAAGATCCTTGTACAAAATACATTTGAATTCTGCAAATCTACAGGGAGGTTGGTTACATGGAGGTTGGTTTTCTGGAAACCTGGTGTGATTGGAGCTCTTTGACTTGGTGACCTCAGCTCCACTATTCACAGGTCCTGCTGGAAGGCACATGAAATTACCAGTAACGTGGAGGAGAAGGATGGTTGGAAATAAGCCACATCAATTATCATTGTCATAAAATAACTTGCCAATGAAATTAATTTTGCCCAAGATCACAAAGGATTGACATTTTAATATTTAGAATTAAACTTGCTTTATTGCTTACATTAACGTTGACCATATTAATGCAATTTTAATCATCTAAACTTTGCGGATCATTGCACGAATTTGTTGTATGTGACATCAACCTAATAATTAAGACTTAAAAGGGGATTTAGCAGCCAATAAAGATTGCCCACGCTTACATCTCAGGAAGTCTTCATTCTATTAAAGAAAGAATAAGCATAATGCGAGCCTCCTGTCTTGTCATAGAATTCCCCATTTCTCATTTGCTGGACCCTGATAAGGCAGAGTTCCTCGCAACATGTCCCACTTGCTTATTTCAGAGACGGCCACAGCGTGCAGGAAAGCTCCATTCCATGTAAATTCCAATCCCGTTAGTTGATAGAAGGGGATCGTGTCAGGACGCTCTCAAGCTTCCAAGTCCACAAGACATCACTTCATTTTAAGGGCATTAACTTCCAGGAAATATCACATTAGTCGAAAAAAATAAACTTTAGGGCCTGATTCAAGGAATAGTTGCCTGGTTCAAAGTGAGTTTGTACTGCGGAAAAGTGACTTTGCAATGCCGACACAAATCCTGATTCATGGAACCGTGCAAAGTGTATTTTTGAGGTGTAAAGTCCAGGCAAAGTCAGCGCATAGTCCTTTTTGCAGTACAAAAAGACTTTTAAGTGTCTTGCTCGCTCGTGCACGCGGTAGAGCCTCATTCTGGAGTGAATATAATTAGAACCACTGAGAAGAGTAATAACACCCATCACCAAAGTACCAATGGCAACTCAGTTTAACGTGTGCATTTTGTAAATCACAATTAACAATCATTATTATTCTTTCAGCTGTAATTTGAAATAGTCCTTAATTAAAATCTCTGCTCCAGGCTATAATCTGACCCCTCCCACTCTGGTTAACCCCTTTTCACTGTAACGCAGCAACACCCCTTCACCCACATGAGATGCTGCACTCGAGTATGAAACAACTAAATAGCTGTGGATTCTTAACGAGCCTGAACTGGAAACTGACAACATCAAGTGCAAGCAGAGTATTTGCACAAGGCAACCCGTAAACTACTGCAAATGCATCTGCAAGTTTGCGCAAGGGCAGCTTTTGCGCTTGTGAAATGTTTTTGCAAAATAGCACCAGAGCAGTGCTAGGTTTCTGCAATATGGGCCTAGAAAAGGCAGTTCAACATCCTCAGTTCAGCAATACTATTGATTCAATGGATTCTCCTACCGCAGCCTATCACTTGGCTGAGAAACATTGGCTTAGCGAATGAGGGCTGTCTTAGACTGATTACTGGCTCGCCCCTGCAGTGAACAGCTGGCCACACGCATAATGTAGCCCTGACATCACTAACCTAAGGGAACTGCTGGAACACATTACAGGGCAAGTTCCAGCTTAGCCTAGTCCGGCCATCCTTAGTAGGAAGGTACCAATCAGGCAATGCTGATGCCTGTTCATTTTCCAGGCCGCTTTGAAGTCTTAGGACCCATGGGAACTTGAAGGACTCTAGTCTTCTCCATATCAGGCAGATTTTTCAGTTTGACTTGGAAACCGCTCCGATTCTTTTTTTACCTTTCAAAAGTAGTCAGAGCGAAGGGTGGCAGATTTTGATAAGTAAGAACTACTTGCTGATAAGTGCGGTCCCGCGTGGTTGCGTTCAGGGCTACAGGGGTTTTGTTCTTGTAGAGCGTATTCCGCACACAAACTCCACATGCATGGATTCATGAGGATGTCAGGAGGGCTGGGCTGTTGCTGGAAAGTTAATGTAGTCCCCGAAGCGCTACAGGGGAGTCCTGAATACAAAACTATCCTGCTTGACTTTGGCAGTGCCTCTTCACAGCCACTAGAGAAGAAAATGCAACAAAGAAGTAAATTAGAGCAAGCAACCCGAAAATGACTGCCAACGACCAGAAAAGCGTGCAGCCCTAACACTGGAAATGATGGCAGTACGACTGAAAAGACACAAAAGAAGGACAACATCTCCCATAACAGCTCAATTCTGATGAACGCAGAACATGTCCAAATTACACTGCATCAGTTAGGGCAGAGATTTTTAAGGACATTTCGATGTGAATCTTCTAGGGGCGGAGGAAAAGTGGGGTCTACTACCAAACTTCCGAATGTGTCACACAGCATGTGCCTATATTGCCCTCCTCCCTGTGTTATCTGCATGGAGAATACAATGATGTGGACAATCCGAGCACAAGGACACAGCACCAGTGCAAAATGCAAGTGTGGAATGTGAGTGGGAAAGTCCACGTGTGGAGACATTTCTGAGGATCGATAGTGTGGACGCCTTTGGCAGAGTGACCCTTGGCCGGCCTCTCACATGCTTGTGGGAGTTCAGGGAGCACCGTGGGGAGCAGTGGCCATGCTCCTTTACAAATGGGGTAGATTTTGCCGGTAATGTTATGTTATTACATAACATGTAGTGTTGTTGTCTATATTCGATACATACATGGTTAGGGATCATGCAATGGACACTGGCGTGGTTAGTTAGTAGATACATAGCAACAGTGTTTGTCTTGCTAACCAGGAGGCAATTGACACATGACATCTGGTTCTCCATGACTGCAGGCATGCAGCTATTCCACAACATGGAATCACGTGTTGACCTAGCAAACCTGGTACAGTACAGACATTGGCGAAACGTTGGAGGTTGTCATTACAGATCATATGTATTATTAGGCGGTGCTGCATGTGAAAACGTTCCCAGGTGAACACACTCTGCACGGGTGTCATCCTAAGGCACCCATGAGGTTGCGAAATCCTGCAACGGGACATACCTTGGCCCATATCACATTCCTAGTGCACTGATCCCTCAGGAAGATGATGCAATCCTCAACGCATCGCAACATAGTTGCCAATACTTGATCGATTATTTTGGAGGCTCTGGCCTCTTTTGCCAAGGCAACAGAACTTCAAGATGAGCCTGAGGGGCAGATATCACACATAATGAGTAATTGCAGCAGCAGTGAGTGGTATTGCTATGTCTGTATGGTGTGGTTTGACGTAAGGTTTTCTTGTCCATGTCCAAGTCTTCTCTCCATGTCCAACCTGGATGCTGTTGATATCTGTTGGTCGTAGAGGCCTGCAGGGTCCAAATTGGGCCTAATCACCAGTTGGTCGCCTACTTTACCATCTATGCTGGTGTGTGTATCTCTACGCTGCCTGTCTCACATTCTCTACCAAGACCTTTCTGGCTCATTTGAGAGGAATATGAGGCCAAAGGATGAAGAGTTCTTCTGACCCCTCTATGCTTTTGCATAGCACCGAGCATAGAATGTGCTATGTCCACTTCCATGCCTTTTATAGGACTCCTGTGCCATTTTTTGCCTGGTCTCAGGTGGTGCAAAACTGTGTTTTTCTTTACTAACATTTTACGCTTTCCCTTGTTTCTGGATTATGGAGAATTGTTGAATTCACACAAACAATTGAGGATGAATTTCTGCATGAAACGTATGCAGAATGTATCTGTGGTTTTTCTGTGCAGATTTTCCTCATAGGATTTCTCTGTATCATTCGAATGTGCAAAAGTAAAGAAATGCGCAAAAGTCAAATTGTTGGACTTTTTCCCCTCTCTCGCTGCCTGTGGTCCACCGGGAATAACAATCGGCAACTCTGCGGACAACAGTCTACTCTAAAAAGACAGCACCTCGTCTGATAAAAATCATTGCAACGCTTGGGAAGGCCCCTGGACCTCTCTGCTGGTAATAGTATATTTTCAGAAAGATTACAGCCCTATGAGATAACAGGAAGACTCAAACAAGCCATCATCCTTCTTCTTACAAACAATAACGCTGTAGACCTCCTAATCCATGCTAGGTACAGACACATATCAAGCCTGCGACTGACACACTTTGAAAGGATTGTTACTACGCATGCTCTCTATACCCGTGGGAAACCAACAGTGCGCGGAGTGACATACAATCCAGCTCCCGCACTCGAAGCAGTTCCAAATCCAGCACCCTTGACGTTCGAGGACCTTCTCTCAACTATGGCTCCAGGTCAAACCAGCGCTCGAATCTCCTTCAACCTCTCATCAGTGACTGCTGCAGCAATTGAGGGCATGGTGGTCTTATGGTTCAGCTGTTTCCTGGATAGCTGGTCCCATAATATACAGTTTCTACTATTCTTTCCTCTAGAGCCTTACAAGGATCCCCTCTCCAATCAGCTTCACCATTAACCGCCCCCCCACCCATCTCACAACCTGCCTGGCTACAGCATCCGTTTTCACATGTGTGCTGATGACACCTATACACGGTTATACTAAAGGGAGGATCGGGTATCCAGTGGCATCAACCTGGATGCTTGGCAGAGTTACAAGACTTATTGAACAAGAACTGTCTTTGCCCTAATGCTTCACCCATGTTACTGACATTTCCTCATGAGCTATGTCCATACACCCACACTATGAGAGCAGATATTCTGGATCCTATTTCAGAACCTCTCCTTAAGCACTCAATGCATTGGGGGATTCCCTCTATTACTTAATTCTTCTCACCCAAAACATTGCTCTAGGCCTAGAAATAATACCTTGACTGGACTACTCCAGTGCTTTTCTAACAGTATTTTGGCAAAAATATTTGCCAAGCTACGAGCTGTCCTGAAACACCCTGATAGCATCTCCAGTCCTCAGCATTCCGGCCACATCAGGCTATCGGTGAAGGCAATGCACCAGTCCCCAAAGAAGAAAAGTTCTAATTTGAAAACACTATGTTAAGGGCACATGACACTTAGCTGATACACCTGAAAGTCTGGCAAAGCTTTTCAAACTAATATGACTATTACATTCCTAGGCGTGTGCGAGTTAAAATGCTGCCTGCAGGAACGCAGATGGTGGTGTTGTAGAACAATCTGCCATCCACATCTAAAGTGCAGAATTCAGGGTGGAAACCCCCACCCCAAAGCCAATCAGAGAAGCCAGTGCATGAAAACGATGGCCAATAAGGAGGTGGTGCTGTTCTGCATGCTCCTACTGTTCTGCATTCCAGACAGAGTCAATGGAGCTTTCTGGCCTTAGGTTTGGCAGAAACGCTGATACTGCTCTGATTGAGTGAATTCTGCTTCATGCAGCTTGTGCCCAACATATGCCAGCCTTGAACTGTAAAAACAATTTCAATGCTGTTTGTGCCCAATGCCATTATTGTCACCCTATGTTACTTTTCGATGTTGCCTGTGCCCTATCCGTGCCACCATTTCTCTGTAACCCCACCTGCCTTCATGCTGGTTGAGTCCAATATAGTACATTATTGGCACTATAAATCTGGTTGTTTGTAAATATACAGGTATACATTGCGCACAGCCAACCTAAAATTATATGTTACAGGGCAATGGTTACATATATTAGGGACAGACACACCATGAACATGTTTTCATGATGATACTAGTAGCATACATTAAGCAACACAAGCATTTAAAATGTTTTTACTGGGCAATGCTGGCATGGGTACTGGTGGCATGAATGTGTGTTTTACAGAAGCAGCAATGACATTTATTTGACACAGCCAACACGAAACCTGTTTTACAGGACAAAACTGGCATATAGTGGGCACATTTATCATGCTAATAAAAGAATACTGTGATAATGGTGGCATATATCAAGCACAGCTAGCATGAAATTGTATTCTTAAAATAGCTTAATGGGATACATTGGGCACATCGAACATGAAAATACGTTCTTCAGAAGCATATATTGGGAACCTCCAGCATGAACATGTGTTTCAGTAGCAATACTGACCTATATTATCTGCAGCCAGCATGGAAATGTATTCTTAAAGTGGTATGTTGCATTTATTGAGCACATCCAACATGAAAATGTGTTCTTATTGTGGAATGCTACTGTATATTGAGAAAAGCAGTCTCAAAATGTTTCAATATTGGCATACCTTGGGGACAGGCAAAATGAAAATGTTTACTTGCAGTCTGGCATGCTGGCATATATCGTCCCCAACTATCATGAACATTTTTAACAGTGGCAACATTGGCATGTGTTTTGCACAGCCAGTACAACATATGCTTTTACAGTTGCATACATATATTGTGCATAAGCATCATAAAAATGCTTTACACTAGAAGGCTGGCATATGTTGGGCACAGCCAACATGAAAATGAGTTCTTGTTGTTTGTCATGCTGGTATATATTGGGAACACCCAGTATGGAAATACTTTACAATTACAGTACTGGCATATAGTGAGAACAGACACCATGACATTTTTTACAGTGCATGCTGGGAAATATTGGGCACAGGAATGTTTTGAAATGTCAATACAATCATAGACTGGGTACAGGCAGCCAGAGCGTAGTCCTGAACTACCACCTGCTGCAACACCATACATACTAATAATGACCAGCGTACCCCATCCCATGAGAGAAGCAAATGCCTATGACTCTCGTACACATATTAGCCAAGCTTCTCACTGGTTGAATACTACCTACACAATGGCTGACTTGAACCCTCAAAAGCTCCTCGTGGCGAAGCATACCTCTTGGATTGGAACAACTAACAAGTAATTGCTGGGATACTGTGTTATCTTGTCATTTGACTCTGCTCAAGTGGTGTTCTATTCTCTGTCAATAGCAGCAAGACCCTGTCATCCTACTAACATCAGGTTGCTCCCTTTGGGCTTTTTGTACAATGCTATGACAGTTGGAAGTGGGAGGTTGCGTAGCTCTCACGGTTACATGTCTTTATAACAAATCATTTTATAACAAATGCACATATATAATGTAAATTATACAATGACAAAACATAATCAAATTGTTTTCCTTTTTTTGGGGGGCACCCCCCAAACCCTCATTTCCCACCACTAAAACCCACCCCAACTGTTTCCCCACCAGATATAACCCTTTACCCCACCCCTGCATACATTTTATTATATTTTTCATTATATATTTTTTGTTATATATTCATTCGATGTAACATTTTCGTTATACAGACTGGATACCAGCTCTCATCTGGAACAAGATCAAATAACTTCTGCCCCCCCACTTGGTCATTGTATTTTGGCTAGTAAAAATGTGACTGATAACAAAATTGGGGAAATTTCAACTTGGCTTAATTTGAAGAATCGCTTCCAAGTATTGGAGTCATTGGAAGAAGTGGACTGACTTATCCAACCCATGTCTGAAACTCGATTAATTTCTATGATAGAGGCTTCTTTAAATCCAACTGTGTAGAACAGTCTACTTACAACATATACACCTCCTGGTTTGACAGGTATAAGGGGAAGACAGGCCGCCATGGGCTATGGCTTATTGGCTCCTCCCAAAATGATTGGGTAAAGTTCTAGTGATTTGTCTGCTACCACTACTGAACTTGATGCTGGTACTTACAAGATCCCGTCCTGAAAGGAAGCTCAGGCTATACACAACCCCTCAGATGATGGGCTTATCCAGTTGCTTTTTAACTTTGATGTTTTGCTTCTACAGGAGACCTGGCAAACTGAAGATATTAACCTTGAGGGCCATTACTCCTTTACGTACACTTACAAAAAGAGTGTTTGAAAGCTACTGTTGAAAAAAAAGGGAAAGTAAAGCCATCACACTAAAAGGAAAAGTGCCAACAACTTCAATCCTAAAATGTACCCGGAATCTTGCTTGTATCCCACAACAAAACACAAACAGCTCAATCAAAATATCACAATAAAAACAATTGGAGTGTTGAGTAAGAAAAGAGATTAATCATAAGCTTCATGCTGTGACATTATTTCGATAATATTAATCGCAGCGTATACCGAGGGGGTTACTTATTAACCCCAATCCCACTTTGGACGGTGATGACCCTGAATTTGTAAGGACATTGAGAAACGTACAATATACTAAACAGATGTTCTTGGATCTAATTCTATTAACGATTGCGGAGTTAGCTAAACACCTCAATACAATAAATTAGAGTGTGATATCACTCTGTTGAAAAGTGGCTCGGTAAGTCAACTTTCGCAAGAAGAAGTGAATGATCTATTATCATAGATTAATGACAAATTGGCTGAATACAAAGACGAGCTTGAAACGAAAAAAGTATGTAAATGTAGATGTGACACACTTGACTACAAAAATGACATTATGTATACATGGATGCATGTTGATAATAAAGTTGGTAATTGTCCTAGGCAGGCATTATCTAACTCTAGATCTTCCTCTGATATAGGCAGTTCTGACCCTGAATTGTCAGAACCTGTTGTACCGCCTAGTGAAGTAAGGGGATTGGTATAATCTGTAGCTATTTCTCAAACTGGCATTAGTGAGCAAGGGTCCTCAGGCTTAGGAGTATCTTTTTTCAGTGTCAGGAAAAGAGCCTCGAGAGGTAAATGGAGGTCTAGGAACAACACAGATTCAGACCCGCCTACAGGCCAAGAAAGATTGATTATTAATCTTTCTACCTATAGGCCTACTATGGCTGAGCTAATGGTGCTCAATCAAGGTTTGAGTTTTGTCCCTACATTTTCAAGTAATTCATTTTAAGTACAAATAGATTTTGAAAGCTTTATGCATAAAATGTGAGTTCCATGAAGAGATTGAAAGGGCTACTAGTCTTCTTGAAATACGTCCACAAAGTACATTTAATCTGCATGTAATTAAAGTGTTGCTTATGTACGTGGTTGTGTATGATTTAAAGAAAATCCAGCGAAAAGGGCCTACACGAAGTAATCAGCCTAAAAAAGATTAGCAGGTAATACAATGTTTCGCTAAAAAGTATGACTTAGTGTTTAGACCGCCTGACAACTGTGGCTCTTTTGTAATTTTGCATGCTGCAAACTATGATCGTAAATGTAAAAGGTTGCTTGGACATAGCACAAGTTATCTTAAATTACAGCAAGATCCTACACCCAAATACAGCATCTTATTAAAACTTGCTTTTACAAACTGTAGAAAATGAATGGATTTCAGAACGTACAAAATCCTATCTGTTGGCCACTGAAAAAGAGCCAGAAGATTACACAGGATAAAGATGCCCTGTTATTAATGAACAAAAGTACAGTTTACCCACAAGCAGGAGGGCAGAGTTTGGGTGTTTTATGTTATTGCTCCATCTGAAGGGGATGGTTCGAATTTTTAATGTTTTAATGTTTTTATGTGTGGATTTTATATAATTGTGTTTTATATTTGTGATTGGTATTTTTATGGATATGATTTTCCAAGTAAAGTGTATTGACTGACTGACTGACTGAAGCCTATCTGTTGGTTGAACATCCAAGAGTACCTTACGTCTTTATTTTGTCAAAGGTAAACAGAAGGTTAATTGACCCACCAGGACACCCTGTATATACTAGCACTAATAGTATTTTGCAACCATTATGCATCTATATAGATAACATTCTTGAACCACTTCTGCAAGCAGGTAAAACACACATGAAGGACACAACAAATTCTTTACATCTGTTTTCTCAAATTACAGATATTTTTGATGATTGAATTCTCTTTACCGTAGATGTTAAAAGTCTTTATTCTTCTATTCCACATGTGGAGGTACCAAAACAGTTGAATTTCATTTGTTAAAGGTGGAAAATGTGCCTGTTGAACATCTTTCTGTGATGCAACCTTTACAGATTGTATTTTATCATATGCTTTTTTGCATGAGGAGATTCATTTCTACAGATTTCAGGAGCGACAATGGGTGCCAATGTGACACCGTCATATGCCAACCTGTTCATGGCTAAATTTGAGAATGAGAGGATTCTGAACCTGGATATCTCTATCCAACACATCTGTGGTTGGTATAGATATATTGATGTTTATGGAATTTGGTCCGGCAGTAAGAAGTTGTTAACTAACTTCTGACAACATTTTAACTCTCTGCACAACCACATTAAGTCCCTTTGGAATACAGGGGACCCTTATGAAACACATTTGGATGTAAAGGTTCATGTTTCCCAAGGCCACCTTATAATTGAACTGCATGTGAAATCAACAAACAGGAACAATGTACTTTTGCCTTCTAGCTTTCATCCACCATCTTTGATCGGAAATGTACCATTTAGTCAGCTCCTGAGAGTTCACATATTGGGCCTGATTTCCAAAAACACTTTTGAAAGGGAAATACCCATTGAAAAAGGCATTGTAAATGAGGCACATTGTCAGAGAAGATGTTAACTTTGAGTTGGAGCTGAATAGAATGGTCAATGCATTTCGAGAAATGTATTATTCCGAAGAGATACTTGCAAATCCAGGTTAACATGTGCAGCAATTACCTAGAAGGGAAATGTTGAAAAGTTCAAAGAAAGAAATTGCGCACAGAACTGGTATTTGTGTCCACATTTGTCACACATAGTTGGCAACTTTTGCAAGATGTGATTACAAAGAAGTTATTTGGTGTGCAACCAATTTTTTGTCTATACGCGTTTTAGGAATTATAAAGCATTTTTTGTTAACCAGATAAAGAGTGATTGTTTGGATGACAGATATGTCACACAGAGAAAAGGGATATTCCCTTGTTTAAATTGTAATAACTGTGCCTCTATTATCAAAGGCCCAGTTGTATACCATCCGTATAATGTCTTGAAGTTACAATTATAGCATTTTGCAACCTGTGACACTCAGAATATTGTCTATTGTATTCGATACTCATTGTGTTTGCTAATCAATGTGCAATGCTAAATTGGGATGGAATGAACATCATTCGAATGTGCAGATTAGCAACACAAAATATGTTGACAATTTCGTCTTAAACATCACACAGCGGGACAATTGAGATTTCAAATATAGGAGGTTTTGAAACCTGATCCACGAGGAGGAGATTTCTTCCAACAATTCAACACGAGGAACATCTTTTGGATTCAGAATTGGATTCTGTTATCCCTAAAGGGATTCATGAGAATCTGGATTTTTCTGTGTTCTTTTAACAAGTTTGTACAAGTTAGCTTTGTAACATGTTATTGGGATTACACATGTTTTCTTTTTTAGAGGTATTCCTTTATGTTTTTAATTATAGTTACACCATGTTAATTGTTGCTAATTGTTCACATATTGCCTTATATGTTTATATTTTGTTCAAGTGACTGTGATCATCGTAATTATTTTAAGGTTAGTATGTTTGGGGTATTTCAAATACTGGTTGAATTTTTATGTTGATTTACACTTAGAATTTTCCTTGTTTGTGGTACTTTCGTTTTTTACTGGGTATGATGAATATACATTCATACATTTTATTTATACTTTATTTTTTTTTTTTTTTAAATTTTATATTTATTGGTTTTACAAGGAACAGAAAAATTGCAAACATTGTTTAAACACAGTTTTACATCCCTCAGGAGGGCAAGTCAGGCACGAGATGCAAATCAAAACAATATGGCAAGAGTCTCTTAGTCGTGCGACAGTCCCAGTTGCCCAAGTATGCTTCGTTGGCTGTTTGCCGTACTTCTTTCCCACCCTCCCCCCCCCCCCACTTGGTTTATTGTACATCACACATGCAATCGTCTAACATTAGTATCGGTATCGTGCGGTTTGCGCAGGGCTAAGCATTGCAAATTATTGGCAGTCGGACTTAGATGACTTGCTTTTTGTATTTTGTATTGTTTTTTTTTGGGCATGGCATTATCCGGTCGGGTTTTGAGGCTCCTCTGATTGAGAGGCAGACGGGGGTGAGATGTACGTGTTCTTGAAGTCCATCCATAGGGTTTCACATTTCGCAGATTTATTGTGCAAGGAGGCGGTGATCGTTTCCATCACATAAATATTTGTAGCGATTTTGATCCACTCTGTCTTCCCTGGGGTCAGGTGGGACTTCCATTTGGTCGCTATGAGGGCTCTTGCCGCTAACAACAGCTGGGGGGCCAGGCCCTTCACCCGGAGCCACTCTTCCTCGTCCCTTTCAAGGCCGAACAAAACAAGGTGTGGGTCAAGTTCTCTGTGGATATTATCTATCTCCTTAATCCATCCCAAAACCTCAGTCCAGAACACCTTGATGCGCGGGCAGCTCCACCACATGTGCCAATAGTTGGCATTTTCTCCACATCTCCTCCAACATTTCGGGCTCATGGATTGGGACATTTTAGAGAGTCGGAGTGGGTCATAATGCCATCTATGTAGGAGCTTTATTGCGTGGAGTTTGTACTGGCTGGAGATGGAGGATTTGGGTGCGGCTTTGCACATCAGGTCCCATTGGTCGGGGAGTATCTCTTCACCTAGGTCTTTTTCCCATCTGGCTTTGAGGGGTTTTGTGTTGCCACCTCCTGCTGCTAAAAGTGTTTGGTACATCACGGATATGAGGCCCTTCATTTCTGATCTGGAGTCCAGAAGTTTCTCAAAGGCGGTGAGGTCTCTTCTCAATTTTACTCTCCATTCAGATTTTGTCAACACCCCTTTTAGCTGAATAAAGTGAAATGTCGATAAGGTACCTATCCCCAGTGCCGTTGTCAGATCCGGTAGTGTAATGAACGAGTCTTTTTTCTGGAGTTGTCCCACCCTTTCAAGGCCCGCTTCATACCATGACTGGAATCGCTCTAGGTTCGGAATATGGTCATTTACGCCAGGAGACCATAGGTGACTGAGCGGGGATGGCCAGGTGGTGACTTCTCGCATCCCTTTCCCGGTGCGCCATATGTTCCATATAGTGGTCAATATGGGGTGTTGTTTAATTCTCCTCTGCACCCGTTGGTATGGGGACCAGAGCCATTCTGCTACCGTGGCGGGGGACATATAGTGGTTATCCATCTGGACCCATTGCAGGTGTTTGTGGTCCCTAAAGTGTGGGATTAGGACGCGCAACTGGGCAGCTTTATAATAATTCCATAAGTCAGGAAGACCCACCCCCCCTTTCTCTATGGGGAGAATAAGCGTGTCATATGGGACCCTCGGTCTCCTCCCCTGCCAGATGAACCGCAGCATGGTCTTCCGGGCCTCGACAAAAAATTGATTGGGTATCGCGATCGGTAACATCTGGAAGGGGTATAGAAAGCGGGGGAGGCACACCATCTTGACTGCATTGATACGCCCCAGCCATGAGATCGTCAGTTTGCTCCATCTCTCGAGATCTCTTTCAAAGCTTCGGAGAAGCGGGGGGAAGTTGGCCTCGTAGAGGTCGTCTAGGGTTCTAGTGATCTTTATACCCAGGTATTGTAATGTCACATGTTCTATTTTAAGCCCAAGGGAGAGGAACTTTGCCTCATTTTCAACCGGGTCACCTTGGAGGGGAAAGAGGATGGACTTAGACATATTCACTTTGAATCCGGAGAATCGGCCGTATTCTTCTATTAGGGCTATGGCATGAGGGATTGAGGTCATAGGTCTGGTTAGATGTAGGAGGATGTCATCAGCGTATAACGCTGCTTTGTATTCGATCCCTCCCAGCCGCATTCCCTCTATTCGGGAGTCGTCTCTGAGCTTTTGTGCCAGAGGCTCCAGGGAAAGTGCGAACAGGATCGCTGAGAGCGGGCATCCCTGCCTGGTCCCCCTTTGCAGTTCAAACCACCTGGAGTATTCTCCATTAACGAAAATTGACGCTTTGGGAGAGGCATATAGAGCTCGTATCCCATCGCAGAATTTGGGGCCTATCCCCACTTTCTGGAGGACTGCACCTAGGAAGTCCCATTCCACCCTGTCAAAAGCCTTCTCCGCGTCAAGCGAAAGGAGGGCCGGGTCGTCCCGAAGGTCGCGTCCGGCGTGGACAAGGTGCAGAGTCTTGCGCATGGTGTCAGCGCCCTGCCTGCCAAGAATGAATCCGACCTGGTCGGAGTGGACTAGTTTGGGCATTAAAGTTTCTAGTCTGGCAGCCAATACCCTGGCATAAATCTTTGCGTCCAGATTGAGGAGGGAAATGGGGCGGTACGATCCACATAATTTGGGGTCTCTACCTTCTTTAGGGATAACAGATACGAGGGCTTTCTTAAAGGAATCTGGGGCATTCCCAGAGCTCACTATCTCGTTAAAGAGTTCCGTGAGGAAGGGTGACAATTGATCGGCGAAGGTCTTATAGAAGCCGGCCGTGTAGCCATCTTCGCCCGGAGACTTCCCTAATTTGAGTCGTTTGATTGCTTCTCTCGTTTCACTTTCAGTTATGGGACTATCAAGGAGTTCGGCTTCTGTTTGTGTTACCGTAGGAATGGTAATTTGGGACAGATAGGACGCTATGTCAGGGTGAGCCGATAGCAGCTCTGAGGTATATAGATTTTCATAGAAGGTGGCAAAACGCTCGGGTATTGAGCAGGGTGTATGTGTCGTGGAGCTATTGGGGTCTGATATCTCCTTAACCTTGCGTTCCTCTCTCCGTTCCCTGAGCCTAGCGGCTAAGAGCGCATCGGCCTTGTCGCCTTTTTCATAGTATGTTTGTTTCAGGAATTGCAATTTCCGCACCACCTGGCCATGTTCCACCAGTCGTAGTTCTTCTCTTTTGCGGTGGGCCATGTCTAGTTTGGCGGAGTCTACCTCTGTTCCATCTCTCAATTCGCTCTCCAGTTGGTGTATTTCACTGCGTAACTTGTTTTCGACAATCCTCTGCTCTCTCTTCTTAGAGGAGCCCTCACGTATTAGCACGCCTCTCCATGTAGCTTTCCCAGCTTCCCAGATCATTTGTTTGGAGACCTCTCCATTGTCATTTGTCCTGAGATATTCTTCAATCTCGGTCTCCATTTCTCCCCTGAAAACCGTGTCGGCCCAAAGGGACTCATTGCAGCGCCAAGAGCCTCCGGCGACAGGCAGATCAGCCCAATCGACGTCTGCCAGTACCATATCGTGGTCTGTCCATGTAATCGGAACTATACTGGAATGGCTTGTGGACTTCACTAAGTCAGACGAGAGGAATATATAGTCTATGCGCGTGAATGTGCCATGAGGGTTCGAGTAGAAAGTGAAGCCCTTTTCGTCGTGGTGCTGTGCTCTCCATACGTCACATAGGTCGTATAACTCCATCAGGGCAGCGAATTCAGTGCGGGCCCCTCTATGCTGATTCCGCGTGTCGGGGTTGCCTGGTCTCCAGTCTACAGATGGATCCATCCATTGGTTGAAGTCGCCCCCCACAACGAGATGGCCTGCAGTTTCCAGCACTATTTTGGGGATCGTTTTCCTGAGGAATGCGGTCTGTCCGGTATTGGGCGAGTACACTGTGGCAATCGTGACCTGAACCCTTGCAATTTTCCCCACAATCAAGAGGGCTCGTCCGCTCACGTCCGACCAGGACTTCTCTAATTCAAACCGAACTCCTTTCTTAATGAGGATTCCAACTCCTCCCTTTCTGAGCGGGCCAGAGCCCCAAAATTCCGTGCCTCCCCTAGTTCCCAGAACTGTCCGCTCCTCACCCCTCGCAAATTTCGTCTCCTGTATGAGGAGAATGTCTATGCCAGACCTTCGAAATTCTCTATGTACCAGTGACCTCTTGGTGGGAGAGTTCAGTCCTTTCACATTGATTGACCCAATTCTGAGAAGACCCTTGCCCTTGTCCTTCTCATGCGATGCCATTGGTGGTTTGTAGCCTGGAATCATTCGCCACCAGAGTCCGGGAAGGCCTGCCGGTACCCTGTGTCATCGCAGACGCGATACCTTGAAGCGAGTGTAGTGATATTTGTATATTTCCCAAGTGTTCATTATCTCTCTCCCCTTCTCTCGTGTCCCACCATAATCGGTGGCGTTCGTTTGAGCGTAGGAATAGGGTGTGCTGCGTCGGCAGCCGTTGACGGCGTCCGGAACGGACAAGGTGGAAACGTATGGTCCGTTGGCGGACCATCAGTAGGAACCGTCGTCCCACGGTCCCGATCATATTTCCCATCGCTACTTAAGGGTGAGCCCCCATCTTCTTTCTCCCTCCCCCAAACATTATACAGTTTCAACAACAGTAACAACAAACAGGTGAAAAATTCCAACGTTACGTGCGGTTTGCTGGTCTCTCCACGGGAGTCCTCATCACTTTTCGGTCCGGAGGGATGCCCCGCCAGCGGCGACATCCGTTCAGCGGGGTCCGCCATGTAAGGATCTCCGCGGGAGACAGTGCAGCCCACTGTGACCATGGTTGTGGTCAGCTCAGATTTCGCCCGGGTCCCTTGGCTCAGGTCTGCTCGGGGGTGTTGTTGGGGCGTCTATATTTTCTTGATCCCTTCACCCTCTTGCGCCTAGGGCCCTGGAGTTCCCATTGCATTCCCGGGCGCTCGCCGTCGATACCTTCCTTGCTTCCCTGGTTCGTTCCAAGGAGATCGGCGATACAATCTTTGATTTCTTCTTCGGAGCGTAGGATCAGTTTTCTGCTACCATGCTCGAAGGTAAGCGAGAAGGGGTAACCCCATCTGTACCTTATATTCTGGTCTTTCAGCCATTTCGTCAGGGGGCTGCAAAGGCGTCTTAGGGCTAACGTCAGTGAAGATAAGTCTTGGAAGATGGTGATTTGCGCGCCCCCCATCGTGAGCGGGCCACCAGACCTGGCTTTTTCAAGAATTCTGGTTTTGTCTTGGTATCGGTGGAATTTGGCCAGTACAGAGCGCGGGCCGCCAGGCGGTCCTCCAGCTCTGTGTATGCGTTCAGTCTTAGGTTCATCAATGTCTTCGTCAGCTGTTAGTATTTTGATGATGTCGTGAATGGTGTCTCCGAGGTCTTTCTCAGTTTCACCCTCCCGTTCCGGAATGCCGAAGAAACGAAGGTTATTTCTCCTTTCCCTGTTTTCCAGGTCATCCATCTTGAGCTTTGCCTCGATCTCTCTTTTCTCAATGTTGCGAATTCGTACATCCATCTGAGTTTCGAGGGTATCAATCGAAGTCTGATTATTCTCCACGCTTTCCAATCGCTCCTCGAAGCTGTCCATTCTCTGGGTGATTTTGTCGATTTTGCCGCCAAGGTTGGCACTCATGTTTTTTATTTCAGAGAGTAGAGTGGCAATGTCTCCTTTGGTGGCCGCAGCACCTGCCTCCGATGGGTCCGTGGCCATGGTGTCTATGTTCCTAGAGGGTGCGGGGGATGGTCCGTAAGCGAATTTGGCCAGTTTGTGGTGCGGGTCCATGCGCAGAGTCTCGGGTTGGAGGAGGCACACGCCCCTGGATAGGGGGCCCTACCCTCTGGGAGGATGCACGGGTAGCAGGCTGAGTGTTGTCACTTGTTCTCTGCACTTCGTGTGGTGTGGGCCAATTCCTCGGGTCAGGTCAGCGGGGGGTCACGGGGTAGGGTATTGCTGTCATGCTCACCCTGGGCTGGGGTCACCTATGCGTTCTAGGAGACCTCTGTTGGGACTTTCTCTGCCAGATTGCTGGGAATCCGTTGTACGTGGAGCACGACGTTTGGGCAGTGTTTGGTGTCCCCAACGCTGGGTTTACACGGTCCAGAAGCGTTCCTAGGCAGGGGTTGCCCCGTGTGCAGTGCTGGGGTAGCAGGTTACCCTTGTTCCTTCAATATGGCGTTTGGCACGGGGAGCGTATACCAAGGCAGCCAGTAGTTAGGAGCATGTGGGGATCAGTCTTTCATACGGACCGTGCTGTGGGCTGCGTCCTTCTGTGGATACGGTGTCTCGCGGCCTCCTCAGCCTTCAGGCGGGCCGTCTCCACCTCTACCGCAAGGAGGGAGGGTCCAGGGCCGTGCGCCGTGGTTCAGGGCTCGCTGCCGGGATCTGGCGCGGCCCGGTGCGTAACGGCACCTCGGTACCCCCGGTGGAGCCGGGGGCAGCAGCACAAGTATGGGGATCTGGATCCAGCAAGCAGCAACTGCAGGGGTCGACGCCCTGCTTTCCCTAGAGCGTGTCCGATTCTCGGGGCACAGCTCGCAGTTTCCGGGGCACAGGCCACAACACGCACCGTCGGCAGTGAGGAGGTGCGCGTGTCACGCGGCGCCGCCGGGGCACGGGGTCCGACGCCGCGGAGTCTCGCAGTGGGGGTCCTCACTCACCCCGTGTTCATATGCCGGTCCCGGGGGGGTGTCACTTTTTGGGGTTCCGGGTCCAGTCTGCTCGGTAGGCCCAGGGCGCGGACCGTCACCGCCAGGGAGGCCCGTCACAGCGGTCGCCGCTCTCGGGTCTTCCGTGGTGCAGCAGGCGGGCGCTCCTGAAAACGCCTCGTTCTCAGTGAAATCGGGCCCGATTTCCGTCGGGTTTCTTCTCCGCTGCGGGGGGGTCTCTTCAGATTGTGGATTTTCGCACTTTCGCGGTGGGGGGGTCCGTCAGCGGGGGCTCATGCCGCTATTTCGGGACCATGGGGGCGGTGCTCACACGGAGAGGACGTTCATCCGTGCGCCCCCTGGTGGCCAGTCTATACTTTATTTTTTAATGATTTTATTGATTTTTTACTGATTTTGGGAATTATGTTGGTTTTTATTTTATGAATAGTGGTTTTTTCGATTATAGTCAGTTATAGCATTTGCTGGAGTGAGTCTTTCTTTAGTGGCTGTTTTTATTACAGTGTTTTCTTTGCTAATGGAATGAGTATTTTTTTCAGTGTCTGATGGTTGTTTGGGTATGTAACCCCGTGTAGGATGAGGCACGGTTTGGACATTTACTCTGGTGCTCGTGCCTGATGCTTACATCGTTGTTGGGAGAGTTCATGTGGAACTAGATGAAGGGGGTGTTTTCCAAATGAATATTTGGATGTTTGATGGCTAATGCAGAATGGGTTTGACTCATGGTCAGGTTTAGAAGATTCTAATGGGTGTGTGGTTTGTTTTGTGTTATTTCAGAGAGACAGTGATGAATCTCCCGTTTGGTGAGGGATTGCTATGAAACTGGTGTTCAGTGAGAGGATGTTTGTGTTTTATTGTGGGAAACGGGTGAGATTCCGGGTTAGTGTTAGGATTCAAGTTGTTTGCACTATTCCTTTTAGGGTGATGGCTTTCTTTTTCCAATATTAGCTTTTACACACTCTGTTTTTTAAGTGTACAATGCTGATAGATGTCTTCGGTCTGCTGTGCGCTTAACAAATGCAAATGAATAAATAAATAAATAAATATGGTTCCATGTGATAATATTGCCGCAAAAATATCGCCATACAAAAATTTCGCCATATTTTTGCAGCAATATTACCCCATGGAACCTGCGGGGGACACCCCCACAACCCCCATATATTTTAAAAGGGAGCGGGGGACACCCCCGCAACCCCCCCATCCATTTACCCCATAAATTATCCCCACCAGAAATATCACCTATGGCCATTAGCGACGACCATATGTACGGCGATATTTTTGGTTGTGATAATATTACCTGATACCATAGATATTAGTTTATTATAATTTTGGTACATATAGTTGGTCATTCGGTATTGAGATTAATTTAAAGATGTTTTGAGTTGATTATAACATAGGTAGGTAGGTCTAATTGTTTTATAAACTATACTAATACCAATATCATAATTCTTTGGTTCTGTAACTGGGACAATTCGTTGTGTAGGTCATTATTGTAAGAATCACAGTATTTTTATTCATTTCTAGTATTATACAGTTAACATTGTCAACTTTTAATACTTCGATTGTGATACAAACATTAGCAAAGCTCTACATCCATTAAATTACAAAAATACAATAACAAAAAAACAAAAGAAGCCCCTTACCTAAAAAATGAATCACTAATCAGAAACAGTTTTATGGCTATAATTGATAGAAGTGCTGATTTTTATGTTGTCTTTTTGGTTTGAATATGTATATTTGTTTGTATATGTTGCAGATGAATGCTCTTGAAATAGGAGCACACCTAATTTGTTTTCCTCGCTGTGTGATCTTATGCTAATTAGTGTAAAATATGTACACCGCCTGCACTTGGAAAATGCACCCGTCATCACTGGTGGTGTCCTTGATGCCCTCTGCTGGTAGGACCAAGGCAAGTGCCTTTTTCTACCTTCTTGCACCACAGCTCTCTCATCTTCTTCCCCTGCTAAAGCACGGTGACGATGCACCTAGCTGAGCTATCGCAGTGGCGGAACCTGTTTATTTTAAGAGACTTCCTGGGACATAACACACATTCCCAAGTTGCCACAAAAGCATGAATTGATGCAGGTTCGGCTGTCTGTATGTGTATTGGGAGGGGTGTGTGTGGCTGTTGTCACGGGAAAATGGTGGGTGCTTGGAAAGGGGAGGATGCTTAAAGCTGCATGCAGTGGGAGACATTGGCCAAAACTAATGGTGGTCATTACATTGCATTTACTCTCAGTGTGTTTTCTTCAGTCTTCATCGACCTGTTGTAAAGCATAGAGTTGTGGAGTGAAATTGAGGAAAGGCAGGATCCAGGTATAGGATTTGAGTGTGAGTATGGGGTTGGGGAGGAGAAGACGGCAGGCCTGAGGGGAACACACTAACACTACTTTTTGTGTTACACTTCGATCACTTGCTCAGATGCTGCTACTCTCTGCGCCTTGAGTGGCCATTGCTGTTCAACATTGGATAGCTCGAAAATTACTCAACAAAGGAGAGAAAACACGGAAAATAATTGGGTGCTCTTGCAAAAAGACCCAAAAGTCTGACTGATTTGGAATGAGATTCGCAAAACGTCAGGCTTAAGGAGCAGCCTACCTCCATCTCCCACCTTCCGCCTAGCTCACTCATTCAGCCACAAGGAATCATTCACCCGCCTGCTCATGTGTTCACTGGTTTACCCACCTCTTATTCTCTTGAACGTGCCCATAACCCCCCATGTTGCCACTCTCGAATGTCCTTCTTCATTCCGCTACTCAGTCACAAAGCCATGAGCTCGCTTGCTTTCTCATGCAGGTGCATTCCCTCACCAACTCACTTTCCCACTGATCTGTTCCTTCTTTCGATGAAATCCACCAACGTTTTCTTTGCCCAAACCAGTCACTTGCACCTTAACTTACTCACCCTGTACCCTCTTCAGTGAACTCTCCCTCCCACTTGACTTCCAGGACTTCCGTCTCAGGAGCAGCCTCACGGGCATCAAATTGGCCAATGATTCCTTCCCAACAGGCCACGGAAAAAGACAACACGACTGCCCTAAAATTCTAGGGCTAAATCTCACACTAAAAAACTGCTCTGTGAATTCACTCATTTGATTTCTGTTACCTTCTTGGCCGGGAGGATAGCTCAGGGCCACGGTGCTTGTTTTGATAGCAAGAAAACTCTAAGAACCATGGGTTCAATATCCCGTCCGGGCTTAGAGACAGGACTCTCACATGAAGCATGATAATAAAAAAAGCCACATTTTCCGGTTTGGTAAGGAGCCTCTGGCCAGGACCGTTTTCAACACATGTATCAGACTCACTCCCTTCTCCACCTTGATGGACCAGGGACAACATGACCATGCACATGGTTTATGGGCAACTGCCTGTCTTCTGTAATTGCAAATTGACTGATCCTGTGATAGCCAAGATCCTGTGTCCTTGAGAGCTTTGCCAATCCAGGATCCCTGTCATTCTATGATCTGCTTACAACAAACCCTCTCCTCAGTTAGCTGCACACCATTCTTCTCAGCTTACATTACGTTACATGGGCATGCATCAGCTAAACACACCTCACTACAATGGCACACCAACTAGTGCTCACTGGTGCTTCTCTCACCATCCAAACTCTACATCAGTTCCTCCAGCTGGTCACTTCCAGTCCCCCAGCAGATGCCAACCCATACATGCTGGCAGAGCAGACCTGGCTAATGCGACCAAGGCCGGATATCAACACCTGCAGCTGCCCTCTACATACACACACCGCAAGTGCCACTGCCACAAAAACATACTGACACACAGGAAACAGGTTCTTCCAGTATCCACGCATCAACAGTTCAGGTTTCACATCTCCTGCTCCCCCCAATAACGTCCACTGCTCCTTTCCCTGACATTCTAGCACCAAAGAGACAGACACCACGCTATACGTGACCACATTGCAACACAGACTTGTTAGTTTGACCGAAGATCCTATGCTCTTCGAACTTTGATCTTTGGAATCCTGCTTACAATTGCAGTAATGGTTTCACTGCCCATCCAAGCCATCTATAATCTATTTCCTCAGTGGGACTTTCAGTCGCGAGCCCATCCCCCACCTTCACAAGCATAAAGATAGCTCAGTTTTTTCAGCGCATGGTGCTGAGGTGTGTGTATAACCTATAAGCCGGGGGCCTAAATCGCAATAGGACTACTTGGCCTTTATGTTTTGGAGCGTGATAAATTGGGTGCTCTTTTTTTGTGTAAGAACAATGTCTACAATTTAAGTGCCAAAAGATTGTTCAGTATGTAGTGCGCATTAGATAAACTATCACTATTTTGTTTAAAAAGCATGATGGCTCCGAGTAGTGCCTGGCCTCGGGCAGGACTGGGCAGGTTGATCCGCCAGGGGGCGCGCCTGCATTTCCAGGGCCATGACAGTAGCCCGAGCAAGGACCTGCAGAATTTGACTTGGCCGCTTGCCAGGAAAATAAAGCAGTGTTTTTAAAATGTGTTGACAGCATGTAAATGCTATTCGAAGGCATTGAAGTGATGTGTGTTGTGGCGCTGCTGTGCCTGGGATGATGGGCGAGTGCAGCAGGCGCCTCTGCTCATTTGCACTCAGGATGTTGGCCTTCCCCGAGTGGTAGCTGCCAGATCTTGACTTATTAAGAGAAGTTTCGAGGGTGGTCCTACATCATGCACAGCCTGGCTGCCAATCTCGTATCACAATGCACAGCTTTGTGGAATTGGGACCAAGGAGCAGTGGGGAGGGGCATGGGGTCTCAATATGGAAAGTGACCATTGCCGGTGGTGTCAAAATGCCACTCATTTCAGAAGGGGAAAACACCACCTGGCAGTAAAATCCACTCCACTGGTTTACTGGTATGGTAATGTTTAATTATAAAGCGCTGATACACAAGGCAAGTGTTTCAAAGCGCTCAAGGAGGGAGGGAACAAGGGGGAAAACAACAGTCGCTCAGAGCCCATGAAATTCTGAAACAATAACAGTCTGCACAGGCAGAGTAAGTGCATAGAGTACAGTTAACAGTTGGGAAAAGAGCAAATGAGTCTGACGAGGATTCTGCAGTTTATCCAAGTGCAATTAAGGGTACATGCCAGTAGTGATACAGGCCATCAGCAAACACAATCACAGAACAAAATACATACCCATCTATGGTTGGCTGAGGTTACCACCCAAACTAAGACAAGCTCTGAACTGGCCTTATACCTTGAAAACACATAACCAGCTGCTGAGATATGCAACATAATGCAGTGTGGCGTGGTGTTGCACAGCCCATTCCTGTTATTGTGGCAGCCTCATTGCGTGCGACTCCGACAGATAAGAAGCACCAGGTTATTAGGAGGAGGCAGGTGTGAATCCTCTTCTCTTGATGAAGGCAGGCCATTGGTAACTGAGCACCACTAGGATGCTGTGTATTTTGGTGTATCTTTTATGCAGAGGGGGGAAGCGTGGATATGTTAAATGCCAGTGCTGGGACACCGGGAGAGCCGCTGGATGGAGGGTGTGTGTGTGGTGTGGTGGAGGTTAAGGGGGGGATGCTGGTGCCTGCAGGCACAGAGCTGCAGTGGATGTGGGGTGCGCTTGAGTAGAGTACGTCTGCTAGAAAATTGAGGCGAGTCGTTAGTTGGGGCAGAGAGAGAAGGAACACTGTTTTATTTGCAGAATTTGTGAGTCATTTGTGAGTAATGTGTGCGTTGTATTGACCGACGTGTATTTACTGATCAAGACATCTAAGAAAGGGGGATATGAATGTAGAAATGCGGTGTCCAGTCATTTGGTCGAAAATAAAAGATCGAATGACCATTTGATCAAATACCAATTGGTCGGAAAAAAAAAGGTCAAATTTTTTTATTTATTTATTTATACATTTTTTTCGTTTTGGTTGGTAAAAAAAAAAAAAAAAGGGGGGTTGGGGCGGAACCCCCCCATAAAAAAATAAAATAAAATACAAAAAAAAAATTCGACCATTTTTTCGACCATTTGGCATTCGACCAAATGGCATTCGATCATTTGGTTTTCGACCAAATGACTGGTAACCAGAAATTCAACCTTATTGGTAGGATTCGTGTATGTCATGTAGTACTACTTATTTTAATGCGATTCATCTTTTTAGTGATATGTGATGATATTTCGAAGGCTATTACTTGGTTGTGATGGCATCTAGCAAATTATTATCACTTATGATCTTACAGTGGATTAGCTTTCCTTTTTAAGTGTAATATGGACTATCCAAATCACATGTTCACGTATGTTCTACTATGGTGTGTATGAGTCAATTGTGTTATAATATGTACAATTACACAATTACTCTGTATGCTCTGAACATCAAGGAATTTTGACCAGTTTGTGCATTATGCAATTGAAAACCAGTAACATATAGCGAGTACCGAAACCTTTACGTTGATATGATTATTTATTTTGCATGTCTCTCTTCCGATGAATAACAACGTTTATTTTTCCATGGGGAACAAAGGTTCTTTTAAGAGAGTTTCCAAGTATGCTGTATTGTGGTCATTTACTAAATATTAACAAGCTTAGTTTAGTTCATGAGGAATAAAGAAATTGATTATCTATAGACAGTACTACATAGACAGTATTAAATACTTCAAGTTGAGATTGTTTACGTTACCTTTCCCCTTTTCATGTGAAACGAAGGTTATCAATGAGTTTTGATCAGTTTTAGAAGATCCTGATCCTGATTTGATCCTGTTACAGATGAATTGGTGGTTTCGGTTGCAAATAAACTCAAATCACCCACTCCTTTTGATTCAACCCCTTTGCATTTGTGTCAATCATTGCCTTTAAGCTCTATTTCTCTCTTCACTGAAGCTGTGAGTTTTTCTTGTTCAAGCGGCTTTATTCCAAAACCTTTAAAACATGCACTAGTCACGCCTCTATTAAAGAACTCTCAACTTGACCATGCTGAACCATCTAACTACTGCCCCATTTCCCTCCTGCCAATGCTGATTAAGCTTATGGAGTCGATCGTTACTCCTCAACTTTCCTGCTTTATACAAGCAAATTCTTTTCTTCATGTTTCTCAGTCAGGGTTTAGACCTCTTAGAGGAACAGAATCTGTGATGATTTCTGTTCTCGACATGGCTTTGCTTGAGGACCGGGATGAGGTCAGATTTCTTATTCTGCTTGACCTCTCTGCGGTCTTCAATATGATTGACCATGCCGTCTAGCTTAGATGCCTGGAAGAAATTGGTATTGTTGGATTCCCTCTGTCGTGGGTTTCTTCTTTTTTATCAGACCTCTCCCAGGCAGTTTCTTTGTTTCTGTTTAAGTCAGAACCTATATACATCTCTTCTGGGGTTCCCCAGGGTTCCTCTCTTCCCCCTCTTCTCTTTAATGTTTATCTCTGTCCCTCGGCAGACCGAATTTCATCAGCCGGTGTCCAGTTTTACACCTATGCCGATGCTACTGAGCTGATGTTTTCCGACTTAATGCTCCGGAATGGGATCCTCCAAGTAGATTAAGATCATGCTTGGCTTTCTATCAGGACCTGGATGTCAGAAAATTGACTGAGGTTGACAGAAAGAGATTCTGATGATCAGTTCCCAGGAGTTTGATGGTCTAAGGACTTCGGACTTTTGTCCTGAATCTCTTGGTCAAGTCCTGCAGTTACTACGTCAGTGAAAAGCCTTGGAATTAAATAACATTCCTCTCAGGGCCATCTTAAGCTTTTTTAAGTGATCAAGTATATCTGGTGGCTTCCCCCCTCCCCCACCGTGAGCAAAACCCCACCTCGCAGCATTCAAAATAAGCATGTTTACTCCCTTTAAGTCCCCTTACCCTCTTCATTCTTGCTCTAATCAGATTGATAAACAAGTAGCATTTGAAGGCCAACATTAGCAATCTACAAGAGGTTACTTCTGTTCTAGTATAGAAACAGGATAATTTTTGTCAATAGCATCCAGGAAGGTATGCAGCCTGTAGTATTAATGCAGGACTGTATTTAAATGGTACATGTAACCCAGAATAGGCAGAAAACTCAATTTAGCTGCCTCAGAGAATGCAAAAGTGTTCAAGCATGGATAGAGTAGACCATTTGTAAGGAAGGAGAAAGCTACACATACCATAGCATGGATAGTGGAGGCAAATTAGAAGCTACCAGGAAGGTGCCTCTATCCAGACAGACTGAGATTAGAAGTGGGAATGGTTTTCACATAGCGTTGCCATTAGAGATTAAGGGAACGAGTGCCTGTGGTGTGCACTATATCAATGCTCACTATTATAGTGGAAGCAACCCTATAGCCAGTGAAGCCATGAGTGAGGCTTTTATGAAGATCATACATTGAGAAGGAAATCACCCTAAGGGGCTGACAAGTTTGAAAGGTTTAGGGACTGGCAACACTGGGAGGTTAGGCAATACAAGATTAAATGAGATGCCCAGGATCACATATTGCTTAAGGGGTGAAGCTGGGATTTGTGCCAACTCTGAAATTTCTGCATTCGAACACTTTCTTTTCCAGCTCTTACCATGTACTAAAACAATCTCATTTTATAAAACTGACTTGCAAAGTACACAAATCACATTTCCAAACCTGACCATTTTTAAAACCAAAATATAACAGAAGGGTGTTACGAAGGGTGTTACGCAAAATGGGAATGATTCTAGCTACATTCTATCCATCATCAAGCGAAGTATATAAGTACGAGCATACCAATCGATGAGATTTAACAGAATTAATCTAGGTATGTCTTTTGTACTTTTAAGCTTTAAATACTTCCAAAACAATGGCTTGTGAAATTGTCATTCATAAACGTGCAGAAAAACCTTTGACTTTTATACAAAAAGCAAAAAGTTGTTTGTGTCAAACAAACAGACCTTAAAATATGCTTGCCCAATGTCTACACCATCTGGTCTGCTCTCTCCTCTCTACCACTCCTTCCACTCAAATGGCCTACATAAGAAGAAAGATCAAGCAATGAGCTAAACGATGCCACCAGCATGCAAGAAGGCAAACCTCACAGAAGACAGCACAGTAATGCAAGATATATATGATTTGACCAGGATCACTGCATAATCTGCTGGCAACGCCAGGATACAAGCATGAACACTTTGGTTCCACAGACTTTTATTCACCTTTTGGACTAATCGTTTATACTCATCTTTGGAGGGGAGTGCCTAGGTTTTAGAATGCCCCATCTGAACAAACCAATTTCTAGACCTTCACCATACGAATGACATGTTAGTTGTTATAGCAACCCCTATCTTGTGCAGGAACATTGCTGATAATAGCACCTCTTATGCTGCAAAACAAAGTACATATGCAGGTAGGTTTATAAACTTCAGACATAGGAAAGGTTCAGCCAGCCTTGCTGCAATGTGCTCTTCTAATCTTTCATATGAAGACACATCTCTGCAATGTGTGCTTAACACACTGAGCTAACGTCTGAACCATTGTGGCACTCAATTTATCAATATGGATTTCAACTTTGGCTATTGCACATGATCAACATAATTCCCACAGGAAGGAAAGAATGCTACAGAAGTTGTGCCTTACGGAACACACAAACTATGTATTCCACAGTGAATACAGAAAGCATTACATGATTAATTGATCAAGGCAGAATGTACTTGTCAAAACAAACAGACAATAGGTTTAGCGCCTCAGGAGCATGCCATAAAATCTCCTGGCTTGTGCTATTTAAGTCTGGTGAACAATGGAATCTTACTTTAGATCAGGCAGATTTGTGGGGCCCCCTTCCAAGGTGGGGGCCCTGGGCAAGGGCCCCTTTCTCCCTCCCATAAAGACGTCTCTGATTCTTCTGGGTCCAGAGAGGCTCAGATCGTGGTGGTGTGTAATGCTGGCTTTTTCAAACTTAAATTACAAAAAAAAGGTGCTAGCTTTTATCCCTTCACATCTAGGCTCTTGAGTAGTCACTGTTTCAATCATGGGGTTTCTTGACTACTATAATGGTATTTATTTGGGGCAGCCGGAGTTTCTGCTGCACTGCTTCAGGTCCTGTAGAACTCTGCAGCACGCCTGCCCTTAAATGCCCAGAGGCTCTCTTTATTTATTTTACTTATTTATTTTTGCAGTTATAAAGCGCACTAAACCCTCGGGCATCAAGATGCTGTTACACACATGTTACTCGCAGTACTTATCGTTTGACAGGAAAAACATTCAGAGCACAGGGCTGGAGAAGTAAATTCAGGTGAGTTGCAGGCATGAGCTATACACAGCACAAGGCAGGAATAGTCAATTCAGGTGAGTTACAGGCATACATCATACATACACATCACAAAGCTGGAGTAATCAATTCAGGTGAGTTGCAGGCCTAAGTTATGCACAGCACAAGCCTGGAATAGTCGATTCACGTGGCTTGCAGGCATAGGTTATACACAGCACAGGGCTGAAATAGTCAAATCAGGTGAGTTGCAGGCATGAGTTATGTACAGGGCTGGAATAGACAATTCGGGTGGGTTGCAGGCAAAGCGTATACACAGAACAGGGCTGGAATAATCAATTCAGCTGAGTTGTGGCATAGATTATACACAGCACAGCGCTGGAATAGCCAATTCAGGTGAGTTGCAGCATAAGTTATACACAGCACAAGGCTAGAATAGCCAATTCAGGTGAGTTGCGGCATAGGTTATGCACAGCACAAGGCTGGAATAGTCTGTTCAGAAGCGTTGCAGGCATAAATTATATACAGACAAGGCTGGTATAGTCAATTCGGGTGGGCTGCAGGCATAAATTGTACACAGCATTCATTACCTTTGTTACAGCAACTTCATTGGCTCCCGATTGAACAGCGAATTGAGTTCAAGACTCTTTGTATTGTTCATAGGGCTGTGTACCACTCTGATCCTTCTTTCTTAAATGATAAACTGGTACACTGCTTGCCATCTAGAACTCTCTGCTTCTGCTCTCAAATTTTGTTTGTAGTGTCCAGATTTCATAAGGCACGTGTTGGGGGCTGGGGGCGGGTGCTCTTTTTCGGTTTTGCCCCTGAAATTGTTGAACACCCTTCCAGCGCACCTTCGGGAATTGGTTGATTATCTTAAATTCCGCAAGGTCTTAAAGACGTTTCTTTTTATATAAGCCACCTTGTTAAAGGACCTTTTTGTGCAACCTGTTCCTCTAGAGCCCAGGTGCCTTTGGGCCTTGGTTTTCATGCTTTATTAATCCGTAAATATATAAAGATATAAATACATGGATTTGTAAATTTGTATATAGTACCATGCACATATCATCGAGGAGCTGTTATTGATTTTTTTGTCCATACTGCATTGCACTATTTCCACCATGACCACTACCAAATTTACATTTGTAGAGCTAGAGGGGTGTCGTCATCACGTTCACCACGCGGTGATGTCACCACGTCTTTACGTGCATGCCATGATTACTGTTCTAAAAGCTGAGCGAATCCTTTGATCAGCATTTTCTGACTTGACACAGTTTCCCTTGGAATATATTTATGACAAATTATTGAGGTAAGGAGTTTGGCGTACACTAACGTGATTAATTATCAAGCTACTTACATACACATTGATGGATTCTACTCTTATACTTAATTGTTTTTTAGATTCTATCTCCCAATACAAGTATTCCGACAAGTGGTTACATTGACTCGCTGAGTTGATAAGGCATATGATATCGAATATTCATTTATTTTGTGTTGAAAGACATATGGATGGCAAGCATAAACAGGGATACGTTTGGTTGATTTACACATTTTATATTATCTGTTATTGAAGATGTTCCATTTAGTTTGGTCTCAACCCAGAGGTGTTACATGGACTGTGTACATAAATGTTTTTCAGTTGTATATTATGTGTTTTAAGATCATGGAATCGTGGTCTGATCTGAATTCCATGTCTATTTCAGTTTGATGCCCTGAGGATGGACCATGGGTCCGAAATGCCTTGGCCACACTTCTTAACTAAAAATGGAACATGGAGGCATTGATAAAATAATTTTCTTGGATTAAAGGAACGAAGAGAGCTGTACTTTGTCAACAAAGCTTGATGTCATTTTGTATAGATTGTATTCTATGAGTGCCGCATCCAGTTTCTTGGGAGGTTCCCAAGAGTTGCTGATTATTGTGAATTGGTCACCGAGGTGCCAGGTGACGTTAAAGTAGAAGCAATTGATGTACTTCTACAGGGTGGTGGCCACCTTTCCTGCAATGGACTGTCATCAGTGCAAAATGACCGCACCGAAAAGCCCAATTGCTCTGCAGTGTTGCAGATCTGTGTGCTGCGGACTCTTCGAACAAATAAGAGAAAGGGCAGGGTGTCTTTTGCCAGGCATGACTCACCATTTAGCAGTTCCTTCCATTTTGATACATAGCATTACAGCATGCAGGCCTGGATTTATAATGCTAAATGAAAAACTGCAAGCACCTAAATGCAAATAAAGCCAAGACTAGATAAAGTCTAGGGCAACTTGACAACTTGAGATCTCTGAAATCATTACCAAATCAACCTCCGGAAGGCATTGACTTTTTAACTTTCTTTTTTAATTTTGCTGGCCCAATATTGGATTGACTGGGATTGGCTGGAATGTTGTTTTCTAACTGTCCTTCTTGTTACTTGCCTTACACCTTTACTGCATTTTTGGATCATCATTGGATTTTTACGGTTTTCTGTTTCTTTTTTCTCTTTTCTATCTATGATATCCATAGCATCATTACTGTATATTGTACCAAATCATACATTTGCGGATAGCGCCTTGGTGAAGGCGCTCTAGAAATAAAATAAAATAGCAATTGACAACGCCTTCGGTTTCTGTTTGGACAGGTACAATGCTTCCAGTCGTAGGAGCATGGTGAAATGACGACAGATGGGAAACAAAACAAATAGTAGAGGTACCCAGAGGAGGGGAGCCAGGGAGGGAGGGAGAACAGGGCAGTGCGGCATGGGGGCAGCTTTGGAAAGAGATTGGGCACAAGGACTAAACAGGAGAGGGAGGACACAGTGGAACAGGCAGACATGTCGATTACATGTCCCACTAACCTTATAGTCGCCCCCTAGTAGTGATTACGCGCTACTACAAGCAAAACAAGGGAAAAAATCTATTACGCTCTCGCTAATGTGCACTTAGGCCTCACCATACTCTTGGACTGGCTCATCTCCCTCTGACTAGCACTATTCTAGCGTGAGGCAGTGTTCTAAGATTCATAACTTGCATGCGCTTCACTATCGGAACTGGGTGAGGAGAGTTTTTGCAGATGTATACTTCAACCTCATGCTGCCTTCATGATATACTAGTCCATGCCCTTCATTTGCAGCAAGAGTTGTGGGACGCATGCGTCAGAGGTTTTGGAAAGTTTCGTCTCACTGCGCGCTGTATGGCGCACGGAATACACTAAATCACTCATACTACGTCACTCTGTCTTTTACAAAATAAATTGAGCATGCGTTTTACAGCAAGAAAAGTTGCGACACCTTTGTGGTCCAGGCACAGAATTGAGTCAGTGGAGGCGATGGTAGCTTTAACGGAGGAAGGTCCCTCTGAGGTCCACAAAGTCTAAAGCTAGGGGTCTACAACCTTTGGCTTACCAGACGAGTTGGACTACAACAGTCCCTTAGTCCCTTGTCAGTATTGTCAATGGTGAGGGATCATGGGCGTCATAGTCCTAAACATCTTGCGAGCCGCAGGTTGCAAACTCCTGGTCTATACATATGTCTGTAATATCGCAGGTGACTTGTATTGCTCCAATAAAAGGTAACATCATTGTTTCTATTGCTCACCATGGTATTGCTTTTTCCTGCTACAGTAGGCCTCACTCAATTGCAAGCCAATGGACAAATAGAGCTGTGCAACCTATGCAGGTATCTCAAACCACCGACAGAGTACACTAACTCATATTAACTCTTCTAACCCCTACAACAGTAGGGACGCTAGCAGTTCGTCCCCTGTATTGCACTAGACATGTACAACCCCCCTGTGTCTGTAATGCCACATACATGCAGGGTTATTGCCAAGCGGAAGTGGGAGTAGCAGAGTCATGTACTGAACACATTTGGGGTGAGATTTTGATAGGGCCCTATCACTTCCATGGTGGGCCAACATCAACACTCTGAAGATCTGTAGTGGCAGATTGTATACCACCTGTTCCTTTACCCATTACTTTGTATAGTCATTACATGCAGCCTTTGGAGCGGAGAGGTGGGAATTAGGACTAATTATGTGCATCACCAGTTTTCAGGCACTTCTGCGCCCCCCGCAAAAGGAATCCCACCTTGCCTGCTCTGTTGTGCAGCAGGCAGACATAGCCCATCACCCTGTTCATATTCTGGCCCATCTGACATGTTTCAGCCTTGTAGAGCCTCATCAGTGAGATTAAGATCGGTTTCCTATGGCACGTACCCTCTCTCACTTAGGGAGCGATATTATAACCAAAACATGTGATGGTGTAAGGTTTTGACTTATACCCAATAGATTGTTCTGGGCAACCTTCCACACCATTGTTTTATTAGCATACCTGTGCCACTGCAGAAGAGGACCAGCCATATGCAAATCAGTCCTGGAACTGTCACCAATGGAAGCAGACCACCACAAACATCTAGTCCATGTCCCATTTGCACTGAATCAAAAGCAACCAAAGACATGTTTCTTTCTTGTTGGGATTGACCAGTGAAGTGAAGCTTGGTTTCCTCTGGCATAGCGAGCAATGGACCCACATCTGGTCATACCCTCTTTCTCTTTGTGAGACAAAAACAACCAACAGAAATGCTGGCTGGATAATTTGGTCACCCCTAGTGGGAGAAGTATGCCCAGTCATGGGTTCAAAGCTTGTTGTGCCTAGAGACTGAAGCTACACCCCACTGATGATGCCCAATGAGGTCGAAACATGACTCTGTTCGCTTGTGGCCTCATACAGAAGGGATGTGGCATACCAGTGCAGGCTGCCCAAATCCTTTTGGTTTGCAACCAAGTCTGATTTGCTTTTGGTATGTCCCCTTCTGAAATGGCATGGAAGGCTCAAAAATGATAGTCTGAGGTGTTTCCCAGAGCAATTGCCAGTGGTGAAGATTCATCCATAACCTTCGAGCCATTCACCTTCAATTTTGCATTCATTACCCAAATTGGAACAGGTTTGCCCAGACGTAGGTTTCGAGCCTGCTGTGCCAACAGACGCAAGCTACACCTCCCTGATGTTGTCGAATAAAGCTGAAACATGTCTGGGGTTGCTTGTGGTGTTGTGCAGAAGAGATGTGACCAAGCAGTTTAGACATGAAAGCCTCTTTTGGGGTGAGACCAAGCCTGACTTGCATATAACAATAGTTTGGGAGGTTTCCCAGAGCAATTGCCAGTGGGGTAAGGCTCACACATAATCTTCCAGTCATAAATCTTCAATACTGCATTAGCAACATGAAGAACACATAAGTATCACTACATCTGTTTGCATCACTACAAGATAACACCAACACTATTGTTCCTGCCTTCCCCTATGAGCCTGCAGATTGCAGGCCAGCCTTCATGCCTCATTCTTCATTCTGTTGACAGTGCTGTATTTGGGTGATTTTACATGCACCCCCTCCAGGTTAGCCCGTTTGGGCAGAGCTTCTCACCTGAGCCTGAAAAAAATCGTTATAACTGCTGGTTGAGGTGCGCCCAAAGTCACTCGTGCCCTGTGCTGTTTTTTTGCCCTTTTTACATCTTGAAAGCACATGTGGGCGATATTTCATGAACATGGATGCTTCCTCTTGTTAATGGCTGCCCTCATCATCGGCACTGCAGTGGCTCTGAGAGTTGCCATGGAGCCCTGATATCATGCTCCGATTGGTTTTCAGTGCGTGCTTTTGGACCTACCAGGAGCTGCCAGGTGTGAGCCGCCCCCAGCATGAAGGCCCACACAAAGGTCCCTGTTTGACCCTGTCCAGAACTGGAGGGAGCCCTTGCCTCACTGCATCATCATTTTTCACCTGAGACGCAGATGGCCTGCCGCTTTCTCTTATGGGTGGTACAGGATCTTCAATGGGGAGAGATCACCTGCACTGCACACTTCCCTCCGCAGCAGCACTGGATCAGAGACCTCAAGCCTTTCTACTCCAGGCTGGCCCATGCTAATTTAGCATCACCCCCCTTGCATGGCCCCCCTGTTGCCACATTTCCTCTTTGGCTTGGCCTCCTCACTCCTACTGGCCGTGTGGTCTTCCTGATGCTTCCACTCTACCTCTATGTGAGTCCAACATCACATGAACGCTCTCCTGAACTTTTCTCACCAGCCTTCCCTGTCTTGACTGCCAACTGTATACGTCCTGCAATCTCAGAACCTTTGGGGATGCTTTGCAACTGACACTACCATAGCCTATTGCCTATTTGTACATCTGCGTCTTCACTTCTGGACTCAAGTATACATTGTGCCCTTGGCCACATGTCTGCTAATCAATTCTAGCTGCTGAAATCTTTCTGGCCATTGTATAAAACTGCTGCATTTTCATAGTTTATGGGAAATTCGAATCTAGCTGCTATGATTTTTCTAGCCACTTTCTAAAACTGCTGTATTTTTCATATTTGTGGGGTCTTTCTTGAAACCTGAGAATATCTCAAAATCTAACACCTCAACTGCATTCTTAACTTCCTTGTTGTGCTCTAGCCTGGAAATGTATTATTCTCTGCTGCACCTTATCACTCACCTAGTGTGGGTTCTTAAATGTCTGCTTCACTGTGTATATTTTGTTCAAAGCACCTCCTCCTTCTGTGCCTGCCTGGCTGCTAGGCCATCTGGTGAGTTCTTTTGTGCACTGTGCAGTTCCCCTGTCTGTCTCTCTCCCTCTCCCACACCCCACCACTGCTATATGGCACTCTCTATCTCCCCTATCTATTCTAACTGTGACTCTATCATTCAACCCTACCTTTCTCTCGAGGTCTGGAAGAAAAAAACTTTAAAAAGCTCTCCTGGCCTCTAATCTAGGCATACCTATCGCTGACACCTATGTCAATGCTACTTGCAGGCAGACTATTACTGACACCCTCTTTTCTGTTCCCTACTCGGACCTATGGACTCCCCATCTGGTTTCCACTCTCTCCCCTTTCTCCTCTTCACTCATTAATGATGGCACTAGATGGGAAGTACTCTTGGCATACTTTTCATCCTCTAGGTACTTTTCATCCTCTAGGTACATCATTAATATCTATCACAATGGCACTATCCTGGCCCAAGGTTCTCAAACTACTCATATCCTCCTTGACCGGCGCTGGCCCTCTCTCATTAACTTCCTCCCTTTCCCTGTTACTCCTCCTCCCTCCCCTCTTCCAACCCCTCCACTACCACCGACGGGAGTACCATGCCCCTGTACCCCCCATCAGAAACCTTTCGAAGGTGGTAACCAGCTTCACATGGCTACTTTGAATGCTCCTTCTGCTGTGAAACACTCCTCTGACATCTGTCTCCTTCTTGAAGACTTTGACCTTGACGTCCTTGCCCATATTGAGACGTGGTTCAATGCCAGCCTTGTCACTGCTCTTGACACTCTTCTTCCAGAGTGCTACAAACTCCTCTCCAAACCTATGCCCAACTGGCTCAGAGGTGGAGTGGCCCTGATCTTCCCTGAGCGGGTCCCAGCTTCCATCATACCTACTCAACCATACTCCTCCTTTGATTTGATATGGCATTTGTAACGAGCCTATACACAAGTGTTTCAAGGAGCGACGAGGCAAGGAAGGGGGAACAGAGGGAGGACAGAGACAACGATTTTACTATGCCAAGTGACATTGAGATCGCGCAATGCCTTGTCTGTGGGCTCGGGGTCTCTCCTACTATTTTAATCACCCTTGCTACCAACTACAGGCCACCCAGCCCTATCTCTCTCTTCCTGTCTGAATGGGCTGATCTCACTTCCTCCCTTTTAACCTCTTTTTCCAAACTCCTCCTCCTTGGTGACTTCAATATCGACCTCAACACTCTGGAATCAGCTGCCTCACAGTTCTGTGACACCCTCTCTCTCACTGTGACACCCTCTCTCTCACTATTCTTCCTTCCGGTACAACCCACTCAGCCAGACACACTCTTGATGCCTTTATCTATAGATACATCCCTATCTGGAACCCGGTCACCACCCCCTCTCCTGGTCTGACCACTCTCTCTTCCTGTGTGGGGCCCCTTGGCCCTCTGTCTGAGCCACCCCCACTGCCAGCCTCTTTCTCCGTCATTTGACCGATGAAGCGAGTGTCAGTCACTGCCTTTGCTTCCACTTTCATCCCCCCTCCCACCTCTACTTCTGACTCTCCCTTTGACTCTGTCCTCACCAACCTGCACCTCTCCATCTCCAATGCCCTCAACATCCTTGCCCTGTCATGAGAATCTGCCTGAAGCCTGCCTACAAGTGCAGCGGCCTGTCTGACTCTGATCTAGCATCTCTGAAACGTAAATGCAGAGTAGCTGAACGGAAATGGCAGACCTCGGGTTCATCCTCTGACCAACTGGCCTTTTGCCTACTCCAAAGGCAATATCGTTTTTCCATCCACTCCAAGAAGAGGACCCACTTCCAAGCCCTCATTTCTGGAGCCGCCAACAACACGGCTGAACTTTTCATAATCAGCAAGGAACTCGCCAATCCAACTGCAGTTTCTACCTCTCCTTTTCCTTCCCAAGCTCTCTGCACCGCTCTGGCCTCCCACTTTGCAGCTAAATCTCAGGGCATCATGTCCTCCCTCTCCACCACCCCTCCCCCGCTCCTGTTCTCCTGCCTCCATTGGGTCCCCTCCCTGAACCCCCCACACTCTCCTCCCTCCTGTCCATAGCCCTCGATGTGGTCTCTAATGTTGTCCACTCTATGAACGTCTCATCCAAAGAGGTGCCCCACTTCTCTTCTAGAAGCATTAAGGACATCTCCTCTCTTGCCCCACTCTTGACAATTTCTGTCATCACTCCTTCGCCACTGGCTCTTTCTCTCCATCCCGCAAGCACTCCCTTGTGCACCCTCTCCTAAAAAAGCAGTCTGCTGACACTTCCTGCCCGGCTAACTATCGCCTTATATCCACTAACCCCCTTCCTGGGTAAACTCCTGCAGAAGTTGGTCCTCCCTCAACTGATCCTTCATACTGAACTCGTTAGTTGCCTCCATGACCGTCAATCTAGATTCCGGCATCCAGAGGCATGGAAACTGCCCTCCTGAACACCTGTGAAGGCATGCTTGCAAATCTTGACTCTAACCTTCCTGCTGTTCTCATTCTCCTCGATCTCTTCTCTGCCTTTGACATGCTCAACCATTCTGTCCTCATAAAACGGCTCCACGATACCCTCGGCATCATGGACCAGGCACTGGATTGGTTGACCTCACTAACTGCCCCTCCCAGTTGCAGCTGGGCCCTTTCTCCCCCACCCCTTCACTATCCACCTGTGGTGTCCCCAAGGGCTCTATCCTTTTGGCTTGGCTCTTCAATATCTATCTTGTACCCCTTGCTCAAATGATCTCCTCATTCACTGCTCATTTCCAGTGTGATGTTTCAAGCGCTATATAAAACTCAATAAATACAATAAATACAAATACAAATGACACGCAGCTTTCCTTCAAACTCCCCACTACTACCTTCTCTCTCATCCCCGATAGTGTCTCACCGCTATTCAGGCATGGTGTGCGGCTAACAACCTCTGTCTTAATGCCAGTAAAACGGAGATCCTACTCATTGGGACATCTGCACCCTGTTTCCCTCCTGCCCTCTGGCCCCTCTACCTTCGCCTACCCGTGAGGCTAAAAACCTTGGGGCCATCTTTGACTCATTCTATCTTGGACCTTGCCAAGAAGGCCCACTTCCAGCTTCACCTCCCCAGAAAAGTGTATTGTCACTGGTGAACGTACATTTTTGGTTCTCATATTACTTTTATGTTCATTTCAGCGTTCTTTCCCTTTTCTTGTAGTCTGCCCCACGTAGAAGATACCACAGGGCCAACTGAGTCCATTGATCACTGGGTATGTATCGCAGGTCGCAAAGTCTTGTAATTTGATTTTAGCACCAGCACGAGGATGTCTTACGTAGCTGCCTTTCATTATATTATTGCAATTGAGGTACGGGAATGTGCCAGTCTTCTTCTTGTGTGATGTCAATTGTTTATTAGTTCTTAGTCTTTCTGCCCTTACCAAATGATCTCTAAAATTGCATCCTATTTTGTACGCATTGATGGGGGGTTTTGTAAAAAGTGTCTGAAATTGGATCAATCGCCAACTTTTCTTAATGAGTCTCTTTAGTCCTAGTTTTAGGAATGAGAATATCTGTTCCATCGTGAGGTGAAATAGAAGGGAAGTGTACACTAGTAAAAAAAGATACAATTTCATTTACTTTGATGATCAGCCTTGAGGCAGATTTGCATGAACAAAGAAGGTTAAGGCGTTGCTGCCAATCTGGACATCCTCCTTTAACTGGATCATTGGAAGAAGATTTAAGATTTTTAGCATATAGGAGAACATCATAAAGCTTGGTCTGTGGTAGACAGTCTAACACCATGTGAATATTAGGAACCACATTGTGACATATAATTACTCATGATGTGTTTACCATATCCAGTCAATATTTTGAAAACATATTTTCGAAATACAATGATGTCGCAACAAAATCGTCGAAAACATTTTTTTCGAATGCATTTTTTTAATGTAAATGTTTTTTCTGTTTCGTATAGTGTAATTTGTGTTTTTTTTTTTAAAAAAAACAGGGGCTTGGGGAGACACCCCCCAAAAAAAATAACACATTCGACATTTTTTTTGTTGACGATTTTGTGTTGAATTATTTTTTTTTCACCGATTTTGTGTCGAAACTTTTGTATTTCGACAATATGACTGTCTGAAAAAAGACTAGGAACCTGTGTTTACATTATAAAGGCTTTGCATAAATCCTTTTACTAAAAAGCTATCCTATTTTTTCTGTAATTTGTAGAATGCAGTGCACTGGAGGCACAAAAAACTTTAAGAATAGCTCCTGATGAAGGGAAAGAAATGTTATGTATAAACGACCAGGATGACTAATATTTGATCGGTAGTGAAGTGTAGTTATTTCTCTAAAGCCAAAAATGACTATGCAATCATAAGAAACTCACCAGTCTGCTTGAAATATTATTTGGATCACAATAAAATTAGGTGTGAAGGGGGCGGGAGTGTTCCACACGATGTAAGTATATAGACGGACGTCTTAAGAGCCCATTGCTCAGGCTGCTTCTTGTTTCAGGGCCTGTGATTGCTCTTTTTTGGGATTAAGTGAAAGTACCTCCTCTAACTCTTTTTTAACAATGCAAACACGTTACGTACACACCTCTGCGTATCTCCACAGATCAGCCAATGGGAGCAGTCAAGAAAATTGGAAGTAGTAAATGTTTTTTTGACACAAAATAGTAATTTGCATGTGAAATAACCAGTGATAAGAAAATTATTACACTCAAGCCAGCAATGCAGAAATCACTACTGTACGGTTTTCTAACCCAATATTGCAACTTCATTTATCAGAAATATTCCCAAAAAAGAATGCTGAAATCATGTTCTGCAAATCTTGGCTTTATAGCTCATTTCATTTTGCATTCCTTACACTACTTGTAGTTTTGTATCGTGTCTTCATTTCCTTTTCAGGTGTGGCATAGCTGGTACTTGTATTTTTTGCACTTAATTTTTCTTGCAGGTGGCTGGAAACAACTCCCTCCATAGCACAAATCTTTCACTTGTGGGGGGGAAGCCATGGTTGTGGCTCTCCATTGTAAGGCATGATGGCCCTGCTGCTGCCTTTTGAGCTCCCCGCATTGAGGGGAAGATTTATGCTATGGAAGGAGTTGTTTCCAGCCACCTGCAAGAAAAATTAAGTGCGAAAAATACAAGTACCAGAATCCTTAGAGTCAATTAACTTGCCACACCTGAAAAGGAACTGAAGACACGCCTGAAAAAGCAATGAAACACAGCCTCCCTGAAGATTGATGGAGTCATGAAAACGTGTGTTTGGATGAGAAGCAAATGCAGGAAAACTTGACTGGCAACAGAGCGCCTGCCTTGTCACCAATTTTCAAACATAACCTTAAACGTTGCTTGTAAGTGATAGTTATAACTGCCACTATTAAACTACTAACAATTCACCTTTAATAATATCAATCTTGCAATCTGATCAGATCTGAATCTAAAGTGAGATGAAGAAACAAAACTTCACCTAACACTAACAAACCTGAAGAATAGTGAAGATTAGAAGGGAGAGAAAAGACAAATACACACCAACTTACTGAACCTTAATGCACAGAATACAAAGTAGCCACTGTTAATTACTATGGTAAGATTTCAACCGTTTGAACAGTGATCGCTCCCTTTTAATCATTCAATTATAAGATTAACGTATTATGATTACTGCACGTTAAATGACCTATAAAAATACGGCGTACTGGGTTGGAGGATGAATATATCTAATATTCATCCAATGGAAACATGTATAGTGTAAGGATATTTGGCGTGTTACAGCACAGAGTACAGCACTACTGCACCGGTAGCAAACAGCACAGAGTACAGCACTACTGCACAGGTAGCAATTTTTTTTTTTGCAGCACCACCACAAGGCTGCGCTGCATTGCTATATGTGTTACCAGATTAACAAGGAAAGACAGGCTATTCAGTCAAAAACGATTTTAACATATAAGATGCAAATCTATTTTTACAGTTAAAAGCACACGTGCACATTCAAAAATGCACACTATTTTTCACCTGAAATGCCTATGGTGCGAGAGACACATTTGAAAATAATAACTAACATTACTTATAACTAACCTGACTAATGAAACATAATCCACTAATAAAAATGTGTCTCCACTGCAGAATTAGGCCTATTCTGAAAGTGAACTTTTAAACGCACATCCATTTTTTTTTTCTCCTCTCTGCTGCCCTGTCCACATAATTACAGGAAGCAAAAGAGCTCGAAAGAACAGGAAATCAGTTGGTTACAAAGTATTACTATAAAAATTAGCCATTGTGTAGAGAAGGAGGAGATGGCATGATTGATTCTGATTGGAGCAGCGTCATAGCAAGTATCATGCTAGAGGGAGTGATCAGAGTTTTGCTGGGGGGAGTTTGAGGAGAGAGAAGAAGAGTCAAGATTTGGCAGAGCTGGGAGAAGGACCTTTTTCCTGGTTGGAGCATTCCTATCTGCAAAAGCTGAGAATTCCAGGCAATGACCCCGGTTTGAGAAGGAAAGGCGATCCTTTTTACTGGGGTTAATCTTCAAGGGAGCCACATTCAGAAAGAGAACAGCTAAAGAAAACTTGACTGAACAGATAAGGTAATTACATAAGTGTGAGAGCTGAGTGTGTACGAGACGAGAATGTTCAGTCAGAGTAGGAAAGGAGATTCCGGTGCCTTAATCACACGTTAATGTTGCAAATTATGTTCTGTTCTCTGCCAGTTTTTTTTTTCATTGTATTTCAGACAATGCTGTTAATGTGCTGTTTTAGTTATTTCTGTAAAGAGTGAGATCCTGTTTAAATGCAACTTTTATAATACAGAAAAATATTTGAAAGCAGACGGGTGGTGTGTCTTCTATTTACCAATACAGTGAAACAATGCAATTGTCATTTTAAGACAGATGTGTGCATGATCATATTCAGTATGGAGAGTTGAGAGTGATTGTTCGTAGCATAGCTCGTTGGAGGTACATGAGCCAACGGGAAGAGGGACTCTCTGAACATAGTTCCCTACCGTATATAAGGTAGTGGAAATTACCACAAAATTACCACATATAGCTCTCTGTCGTAAATAAGTCAGTGAGATCGCCCATGGTGGCACACTAACACTAACACTGAAAATGTGGTATTCCTAAAATGTAGGTCTGAGGTCTCTCTAGTGATTACACGAAAAATCTAAGCAAAGATAAGGGATTCTGGACATTGGGGCCAGAAATAAAACAAGGGAATTATGCTCACCAAAATACCACCAACCACGCATACCAACCACGTATACCAAATATGCATGTCTGGGTGCTGAAATAATGCATGTCCACTGTATTATTGTTGCACATGGCCAAATCTGAATACAAAGAGTGATTATTGCTAAGTTATTTTTCGGCTGTAATAAAATACCGTCAGGCCCCAAATCTCCACAAAATACCCTACATATTTATGGTGCGTTGCAGGCCGGGAAAGTGATCATAGAGTACCTACTGGGCGTGGCAAGCGTGTCTCACACTGCCATTTGCACATTAAAGGGAACCCATTTTATAATAACAGTGTGCCACTAAAAACGAATTTCAGAATGTCACAAAGGGAAACCACATTCTCAGATCTAGTGCAATATTTAGAGGCAAAGTTGTTTGCACATGGGAATTGGTCGTCGAATAGCACGTTAGAATGGAGTAACCGCATTCAGGGTGAGGTGCAGAAAGAAAAACTAGACAATATTTTTGCAGAAGGCAGCATAATTCAGGTCTGCCTTACAAGATTATTGAATGCAGCCGATAAAAGTGCAGAGAAAGACTGTTTAATACGGCTATGCGGCAAAATATGGTTTATTTTAAACAAGTCCCTGCGAATGCAAGAGAATGATACTCAGCTAATTAACAGGTTAAAGACTGAATTAGATGGGGCAAGTAAAAATCAGGAAATGTTGAGAGCAGAATTGGATGTATGCCAAAAAGACATGCAATTAAAATGCAGAGACTTTGATACTCAGTTATCCAAAAGCAAGAAACAATGTGAAGATAGTGAGCAAGAATTGGCACACTTAAAAGCCTTAGTGGATCACATTAGGCAGGATAAAGATGAGGTTGTTTCAGAAATGCAGATTTTACAAAAAGAACATTGTGAAAAAGAAGGTGATCTCCAGAGTGCAGAACAAGAAATGATTAAAATGATTCAAGAAAGAGACAAGAGAAATAAAGAGTTCAATGAATGCCAAATGCAAATGTGCGACATGCAGGAGGTGATTAATAAAATGAATGGTGAAAACAACTATTTGCAAGATGAAGCCAACAGACTCCTTAAAAAGTGTAAGGACTTAGAACAGCAAATGTGCATTCCCAGGTCCCAGGAGAGGCGGCAAGGTACCACATTCAATGGAGTGGAGGTGAATACTAGCTCTGCCCAAAGAGCTAGTGCTCCAGTGACTGGGCCGGTGACTGAACTTGGTTGCAGCGCCCTTGGGGGATTTGATACTCCCATTGGGGGCAGCCACCAATCTCATACACCTGAAAACAGGATTGAATCACAAAATAGTGCAATTCCATGAATTGCAACAAGTAGCCCCATAAAAATAATGAAATCCATTAAAGCCCTGATCAAATTTAAAAAGGGAGGTGAATGCTGCATTGAGGATCACTTAGAAGCGGTGCATGACATTTTTAAAGCACTCCAGATACCTAAGGAACAGTACAGACAATATTTTCATTTAACTTTAGATGCCCCGACGGCCAGCATCATAAGGGGATTAAATGAACAGCAGAATATGACATGGCTGGAGTCTGAAAAAGAAATTAGGCGTCATTTTTCTCCTTTTCAGTCATTGCAGGAGGCAAAGAAAGTCGCGTACACAATTACTGCTGGACCTAATATATCCCCTCGCCAATTTTTACAAGACTTAAAAAGAGCATTTTCTCGCTTTGATGTATCTTTTGACTCAAATTCCAATGAGTTTAAAACTGCATACTTCTATGGGCTACAGAAAGACATCATATCCCAATTGGTCCGTGAATTTGACCGTGACAAGTCCCTTGAATGGATTGTACATCAAAGCACAAAACTATATGAGGTACTCTATTGTCAGGGTAGAGAAAGTGATAAAATGAAAGATACTAGACCTAAATCTAAAGAACCCTCAGCCACAGTAATGGAAATCAGGTCAGCCAAAATGTCCCTTGAGTCTGCTCAAAGCCAAGGTAAAAATAATGTGACACCTGAACAAAGGGGTAATCAACAAAGATCGCCATTTCCTGTACCAATGTTCCAATCACATGATCCTAGTAATAGAGAGAGCTACATCAGCCCTAGGTATTTAGGGGACAGACCCCGGGTAGGATACCGGCCTGATATGGCAGGTATGAACAATAACCAGAGACAAAATCAAGATCAAAGAAATGATGGTCCCTACCAGTCATTGGGGACACAGAGCAGATTTGATCCCAGCACCATGATATATGGTAATCAGGATAGGCCCCGATATGTGGATCGATTTACTGATAATGGAAATCAACATAGGGGCCAGTAACCACAATCTGAGAGACAGGACATGAGGCAAAACGTGAACTACAGTCCACGCCAGTACAATGATTCCCCACCAGGGGACTATAATCAAAGGATGGGTGCAACCCGCTCCCCTCCACAAATGAATCAAGAGTTCAGAAACCATCCCAACCGACATCAATCACCTGAGAGGTATCAGAATAGATCCAATCAGGGGGAAAACAACCAATATCGACCTAGGCCACAGAAAGAGGATCCTAGAGAGATGGAAAGGTTCCAGTGCCTTGAGGCCCAAGTGAAAATGTTAGCTGAGCAAATAGGAAAGGTCTATGCAGCGCAAAAACAACCTTCCAAAGAGGGGGCTGATGGCCATAGCAATGACCGGGGGGCTTCCGAAAAGTGACTAAGTACTCATGGTAACTGCAGTGCCAAAATGACAGATTGCTCTGATATAATTTTGCATAACGACTCTAAGATGCTGAATGGATTAAAAATGAAAGTACCAGTAAATGAATTAGTGACAGAAAGTGCAAATACTTCTAAAAAAGAGGTACGGTTTAACTTAGAGCTAAATAAAACAGTAAAGATTTGCACTAATGAAAAAGAAACATTAGGAATTCCAAAAGAACAAAGGGACAGATTTAAGAAAAATGATTCATGCATGGGGAATACCAGTGAACAGGGAGTAAGTGGGGATGCTATAGCTCCTTCCCTGGGCAAGCTAAACAATGACCAAACACAGACAGAAAAAGGAAATACTCACAAGGAGGGTACAAGTCAATCACCTGAAGAATTCTTTGAGCCACATATTTTTGAAGAGGCTGAAAGGGCTGGTATCACACTAAATGATCACAAATGCACAGAATTAAAAAATGACAAATTGCTGAATGATGTTGTTACACATGTTCAGTTGGAGGATTGTAATGTGGTCTCTGATGTTACCCAGATGGATGGGCGAACAGTGGCCACACTCCAAAAAACCTCTGATCATGGAGAAATGAATAAAAAATCTCGCGCAGAAATGGGTAAAAAGGAGGGAAAAATGTCTTTCCATTTACCAATGTGCTTAGCCAAAAGTGAAAAAGACCTGAGAAAGGTGAGCCCTGAAATCAGTAAGAATTCACATTTCTTATGTGTATTAGAGGAAGTTGAGGACAGATATTATGCACCCATCACTGTAGAAGAAAAATGCCACACCTTTGCTATGATTGACACTGGCGCACAGGCCACATTTATGTCCAAGGAGCTGGTAAAGAGTATCAATAAAGGGAGACCTCCACAGAGTCAGATCACAGTGAAGGAAAATCAAGGCCCAGTGCATAACTTTAATGGGGAGGAGGTGCCCATCATAGGTGTAACTGAGGTTGACATAAAAATAGGAAAGCACAGAATGAAACAAGAGGTATTGATCACATCTATTTGTGAAATTCCATTTCTGATGGGGACAGATTGCCTGAAAAGATTGTCTCCTCTCATAGATGGGGTGAATGGAGTGCTGTGGTCCTTAACCAAAAAACCATTGAGGTCTAAGAAACTAAAATCACAAAACAGCAATATAAATGAATGTCACACCGTTGCCAAAACAAATGATGCTGTGGAGGTATATCTCCAGAATAGCTGCATACCTAGTGTCACTGTCATATTAATGTGTCAAGACAAAATGCAGAGCGACAATGAAAAACTACCTGTACAAATATACTTGGACCCAAGGAAAGATTGGCAGACTGCCATAGATGAGCACACATTATGTTTTTATCTAAAAGAGAAAACGTGCAAACAGAATATTGCTCCTAAAACAGATTCAGAAAAACACATTACCACTCTGGCAGAAATACACATGGAAGATGAGCAACCATGGGTTCATGTTGATATAAATGATTATTTTAAAACAATAAAAGCCACTTTAGCGCTTGAACATGAAAGGAGTTTCATTAATGAGAAATTGTTGCAAAAAATAATGGAAAGGGAAAAAATCCCGAGATTTAGGATTAAAAACCAATATGTTTCTGGCTTGGACAGTCCAGACTTTGAAAACCGAATTGCAGGCAGATGCATGCTTAAAATTAGCATTGGGCAGAAAACAATTTACCATAATGTATGGATAGTGAGTGGAGCACAAAATGAATTTTACATGGGAAATGACATCATGCACAGAATGTGTATGGTGTTAGATTTCCTTAATCAAAAAATATGGTCACGCCTAGGTGGTCCGGCACCTGAATTTGAAGACAAAAGAAGGGCTTATCATTGTGCACAACTGGTTCCTTATGCAATCGAATTACAAATGAGGAAAAATACTATTATTCCTGCATTTACAAAACAGTTTGCAATAACACTGAAATGCAAAAATGGACAGCAGATGAAAGGCTCTGATGCATTTGTATGCCTGAATGAATCCATAAAACAGCAAGGCCTGGATTATGAATACATTCCATTGGTAGACATTGGTGAGGGATCTGTAAAAATCATGGTAAATAATAAAGGTTGTCAGGATATTCATTTAGAGGAAAACTCCCCATTAGGAATGGCCATACAAAATCGCATTATACGGCAGATTTAAATAACATGGTGATTGGGATTATTCCTGAAAAATATGTAGATGCCAAGGGCGAGTTGCCAGAACACCTGGACTCTCAGCCCAAAGGAATATTTAAAATTCATTCTGTGTATCCTTATGATTCAAATGAGACAGTGTGCTGCCATCAAGAGGATTGCATAATATTTAATTTAAATGAAAATGAAACAGAAAATCAGCCCATTGAAGTGGAAGCTGATATGCCAAAATATTTAAAAGTGGCAGCTTTACAAAAAGACACAGCCACACAGTTAGAGGAAAGCGCTGATATTCCCTTACCAGAAGATTTTCCAGAATTTTCCAAAATGGTAGAAGAGCAGATCTCCTTAGCGGATGCATGTGAAAGCAATGAAGAGAGGGACAATCTGAGGGAGATATTTATGGAGTTTAAGGATGTATTTGCAAAAGATGCTTATGATTGTGGTTTAACTGATTTACATGTGGCCACACTACCAGAAGGGTGTAGCAGAAATCCAGTGTTTGTGCGCCAGTATAGACTACCGCTGGCATGTTTAGAATCATGGGCAGAGATTATTAAAATTTTGGAATCGCGGGGAATCATCAGGCCCATTCATAGCACATCCAATACACCTATTTTAGGTGTGTTAAAGCCAAATGGTCAATGGCGGCTGTGTGCAGACTTGAGAGAGTTAAATAAAAGAGTACCAATATCTAGATGGCCACTGCCATTCATTGATCAGGGCCTAGCTCAGGTACATGGTTCAAATGTATTTACCACATTAGATCTCACCTCTGGATATTGGTGCGTGCCATTGGCAGAGGAGAAACAACATTTATTTTCTTTTACATTTGACAGGACTCAATATGCCTGGCTTAGAGCTCCGTTCGGGTACATCAATAGAGGGAGTGAATTTGGCATATTTTTGAGAAAGGCCATGCCGGATGCAGCGGAAAGAGGAACAATAGTTTATGTGGACGATGTCCTGATAAAAAATGAAAGCCTGAAAAGCCATTTTGATGAAATAAGACATGTACTTGGCCAATTGCAGAAAGCAGGCGCCAAAGTATCTTTGCAAAAAGCACAATGGTGCAAGAAAAAAGTGAACTTTCTAGGACATGAAGTGACTGAACATGGGCTAAATCCACAAAAGAAGAAAATAGAGGCCATACAAAGATTAAAAGATCCTAAAAATGTGAAAGGAGTAAAAAGTTTATTAGGGATGACAGGCTATAACAGAAAGTTCATTGAAAATTATGCAGAAATCACTCAACCATTGACTAAACTGCTTAAACTGAATACTCCCTGGAAATGGGAAAAGGGGCAGTCTGATGCAGTGGCTAAATTAAAGGAATGTCTTGTAAAGGCACCATGTTTAGCATACCCCATAAAGGACAGGGATTTCTTTATAGAAATAGGTTTTTCTGAACATTGTATGTCAGCAGTGTTATCACAAAAACACGATTTGAATCACAAAACCATTGCATATGCAAGTAAGGCATTTTCCCAAGTTGAAATGAAATTTAATGAATATGAAAAGGCCCTATTAACCACTGTGTGGGCGCTACAACATTTCCGCCCCATTGTTCAGGGAGAAAAGGTAATTATTGAAACAAATCATCAACCTTTGCAATTTTTAGAGAGTAAAAGAATTAGATCAGGTAATCTAGCGCAATCCAGTCACTTCATGGACGCTGGCATTACAAGGTTTTCCCGTAGAAGTGAGATATGGACAAAATAAAAAGAACCCAATTGCTCAAGGGTTAGCTGACTTGCATGACTGTGCAGCTGAACAAATACCAAATGAAATGGAAGTAGAAACTAGTTTACAGGAATTTAAACAATCACCACACAAAGCTTTTGATGAAAAAACATGCAAGGATTTGCCAACTGTATATGTGGATGGTTGTGCTTTTCACATTGAAAATGACAGTAATAAACAGTTAGTGGCAGGAATAGGAAATGTCTGGTTGAAATGTGAAGGTGTCCCCAGTATAGGGATGAGGATTGGAGATAGGAGCAGTCAGGTGGCGGAATTGGCAGCCATTTATAAAGCAATTGCTACTGCAGTTGATAAAAAGTTCAGTGAAATTGTCCTGGTGACTGATTCTGACTATGCACGGAATAGCTTTGTGGAGTATTTGCCTGGTTGGAAAGCAAGAGGCATGGTTACATATAACAAAAAGCCACTTAAGCATGGAAAAATGATACAAGCCATAGACAAATTGGTGTCAGAGAATGAGTTAACAATATACTGGAGAAAAATTCGTGGGCATTTAAAAACACCAGGAGAGGATAAGGAGGGAAATGATAAGGCAGACCACCTGGCTAAGACTGGGGCTGTGATGGGAGAATTGCTACCTATTGATTATTTAATGGGTGAAATACAAATTGATGCAGTCACACGTTCTAAAGCACCAAAGGAGGTAGATCAACCGGTGGTGCAGTGGAGTCATGACACGCCAGACCAAGATTTGATTGAGGCACAAAAGAATGATCAAATTTTGGGAATCTATTATAATCATTTGATAGACCCCGAACAAAATCCTTTAACAGAAAATGATTGTATGGGAAAAGAAGAGTTGAGGGTGCTATTAAAGAACAAAACACGAATTAGATTACAGGATGGACTCATGATTAGAGAGTCCATAACAGGACAAATACAGTGGGTAGTACCCCTTTCATTCAGAGGACTAATGCTACACCATGCACATGATGCCATAACTGCAGGCCATAGAGGTTCACAAAAAACATTAGAAATACTAAAAGATTATGCTTACTGGCCACATATGTCCCAAGATGTGGAATTATATACTAGAGGATGTCTAGTATGCACCCAATTTAAACCTGCTTCACCAATGCATAGAGCACCATTGATGAAAAGAGGCCTAACTCTCCCATGGTCAGATTTGCAAATAGACTATGTAGGGCCTTTAAAAAGGTCGAGCAGGGGACACCGTTATATTTTGAGTGTGGTATGTTTGATGTCGAAGTGGATTGAATGCATTCCTGCACCAGATTGTAGTGCGCAAACAGCAGCCACATTGCTGGTGAACCATGTGTTCTCAAGGTTTGGGTTGCCACAAAGAATTGAGTCAGACAGAGGAAGTCATTTCACAAGTACTCTAATGAGTAAGGTATGGCAAATACTAGGTGTGAAAAGGAAACTACATATCGCATATCGGGCGGCGTCTTCAGGTACAGTTGAAAGAAGCAATAGGTCTGTTGTGGATATTTTAAAGAAATTTGTGGCAGAAGCAGGTTCCAGCTGGGATTTGCGTTTACCATTGGTTTTGATGGCAATCAGGTCGACTCCTGCCAAAGCAACAGGTGTTAGCCCCCATGAGGTCTTAACAGGTAGGAAAATGGTGTTACCACAACACCTACTATACAGAACACATGAGCAAACCCTTGTGAGTGCATCCACAGTTCATGCATATATTGATGAACTGAGGAGGCATTTGCAACATGCATTTGCTTTTGTGCAGAGAAATCTGGAAAGAGCTGCTGACAGTGCAAAATCGTATTATGATAAAAAGACATCAGTAAAGGAATACAGTGTAGGGGATCAGGTATACAAGTTTCATTTTGGAAAAAATAAACAGAAAAATTCTAAATTTCTAGCAGCCTGGCAGGGGCCATTTCGAATTATAGATAAGGTCTCTCCTGTAGTGTATACAATTTTGAAAAATGAAGGTGAAACAGCAATAGAGCAGTTTGTCCATGTAAATCAAATCAAACCATGCCATCCCAGGCATGAGATCAGGCAGCTTGAGCATGTAGAAACAGATAAAGTCCCTTGAACACAAAAAGAGAAAATAAATGGGTGTAATCAGGAGGCAGTGACAAAGAAGTTAAAAAGTTGATTGTTATGATGGCACATAAACCCTGTAGTATATGTAAAAATATATAATATAAAATAAATAAATAAATAAATAAATAAATAAATAAATGCACATATAACGGAAGCTCATGGTTGGTGTGCAGAGAGAAAATGTATTTAATATTGAATGCTGTTTATGTGTGCTTGTTTTCTTTTAACTTGTGTTTAATTTCAGAAAAAGAAAAAACGAAATATTTTTACCAAGCATGTTTTATTTTTGGCAAAAGGGTGAAGTTAGTATTGTGCTATGTACTTAATTTGTTTATTTTCTATTTAATTTAGAAAATTAACATTATTTGGTCGGAGGTTCCGGGATCAGAGGCCACGGGAGACGATGGAGTCCTGGAGTCCCCTGGATGAAGACCAAAAGATGCCTGCCTCCAGGTGGAGGTGAAGACAAGATAACCAGAATGCTAAAAAAGATAACTCCTATGGATCTAAGATTGCCAAGATGAAAGTGTATTCGAATGAACCAAATAACATCGCTGGTCGGGACAGATCAGAAGCAGACAAGAGTGCTGACATATGGAGTTCCACGTATTTATTATTTTAATTATTTATTTTAATTTGTTATATTAATTATTTGTTTTGGTTAGTTGTTTTATTTCATTGTTTTAATTGACTTGAAAAATCTAAACTTAGAGTAATGCCACTTCCACTGAGAAGGCAAATGTAGAACATTTTGTAAACTAATGAACTCAGATGAATACTGTATTGATGCAACTTTTTCATTGATGCACATGAATATTCATTTTATTGGATTGATATATTGTGAAAAGAAGAAAAAGAACAAATTGTTTTTAGGAATTGGCTTGGATCGTAGCCAGATTCTAAAAAACAAAAGGAGGGTATGTAAGGATATTTGGCGTGTTACAGCACAGAGTACAGCACTACTGCACCGGTAGCAAACAGCACAGAGTACAGCACTACTGCACAGGTAGCAATTTTTTTTTTTGCAGCACCACCACAAGGCTGCGCTGCATTGCTATATGTGTTACCAGATTAACAAGGAAAGACAGGCTATTCAGTCAAAAACGATTTTAACATATAAGATGCAAATCTATTTTTACAGTTAAAAGCACACGTGCACATTCAAAAATGCACACTATTTTTCACCTGAAATGCCTATGGTGCGAGAGACACATTTGAAAATAATAACTAACATTACTTATAACTAACCTGACTAATGAAACATAATCCACTAATAAAAATGTGTCTCCACTGCAGAATTAGGCCTATTCTGAAAGTGAACTTTTAAACGCACATCCATTTTTTTTTTCTCCTCTCTGCTGCCCTGTCCACATAATTACAGGAAGCAAAAGAGCTCGAAAGAACAGGAAATCAGTTGGTTACAAAGTATTACTATAAAAATGAGCCATTGTGTAGAGAAGGAGGAGATGGCATGATTGATTCTGATTGGAGCAGCGTCATAGCAAGTATCATGCTAGAGGGAGTGATCAGAGTTTTGCTGGGGGGAGTTTGAGGAGAGAGAAGAAGAGTCAATATTTGGCAGAGCTGGGAGAAGGACCTTTTTCCTGGTTGGAGCATTCCTATCTGCAAAAGCTGAGAATTCCAGGCAATGACCCCGGTTTGAGAAGGAAAGGCAATCCTTTTTACTGGGGTTAATCTTCAAGGGAGCCACATTCAGAAAGAGAACAGCTAAAGAAAACTTGACTGAACAGATAAGGTAATTACATAAGTGTGAGAGCTGAGTGTGTACGAGACGAGAATGTTCAGTCAGAGTAGGAAAGGAGATTCCGGTGCCTTAATCACACGTTAATGTTGCAAATTATGTTCTGTTCTCTGCCAGTTTTTTTTTTCAGTGTATTTCAGACAATGCTGTTAATGTGCTGTTTTAGTTATTTCTGTAAAGAGTGAGATCGTGTTTAAATGCAACTTTTATAATACAGAAAAATATTTGAAAGCAGACGGGTGGTGTGTCTTCTATTTACCAATACAGTGAAACAATGCAATTGTCATTTTAAGACAGATGTGTGCATGATCATATTCAGTATGGAGAGTTGAGAGTGATTGTTCGTAGCATAGCTCGTTGGAGGTACATGAGCCAACGGGAAGAGGGACTCTCTGAACATAGTTCCCTACCGTATATAAGGTAGTGGAAATTACCACAAAATTACCACATATATCTCTCTGTCGTAAATAAGTCAGTGAGATCGCCCATGGTGGCACACTAACACTAACACTGAAAATGTGGTATTCCTAAAATGTAGGTCTGAGGTCTCTCTAGTGATTACACGAAAAATCTAAGCAAAGATAAGGGATTCTGGACATTGGGGCCACAAATAAAACAAGGGAATTATGCTCACCAAAATACCACCAACCACGCATACCAACCACGTATACCAAATATGCATGTCTGGGTGCTGAAATAATGCATGTCCACTGTATTATTGTTGCACATGGCCAAATCTGAATACAAAGAGTGATTATTGCTAAGTTATTTTTCGGCGGTAATAAAATACCGTCAGGCCCCAAATCTCCACAAAATACCCTACAATAGGAAATACACCTGCACTTTCTGCCAAATATGAGAAGAAATGATGGAAAACACTTCTCTTAAGGCTGGCGGGGCGCAGTTGTGGCCCCGTCAGTATGTTCTTATGCTCAAACAGTGCTGTTGGATAGTTTCATTTTTAACCATGATTGTCAATCAAGAGGCATAATCAAATTTCATTGGCTGTTTGACAGAGAATGAAATATGATATGGTAGGGGGTGGGTAGACGCTTGAGAGCAGTGTGCATGCATATTTGTGTTTTTATTTTTGTATGTATTTGACATTTATAGAGTGCTTTACTCTGAAGTGCTGTACATAAAAGTTACAGTACAATAAAATGAAGATTGAGCTGGAGAATAGAGTTCCTTAGAGAAGTGCAGATTCAGAGCATCCTGAGTTAGGGAGCGCGCGGTCAGGGCGTACTTGCTGAACGGGAGCCTGGCTGAATAAACCTTGGAGGCTGCAGTGCCAAAGGACAGGGCCAGCATAAACACAAGACAAAAACGGATCAGTGAGTGATACTATTTAACTTATCGTGGACCAATCAAATAAGCTTCGATAGAGGTCGCTTCACAGTACCGAAGTTTCCTGACTTCAGGTCGTGGGGTCCATGAACTTTGAAAGTGTTTGGCTAGTGATTCTCGCATCCTGACAGTCTGTTTGTGTTTGTGAACCACCGCCTTTACATCCGTTTCCGACCTCATCAGGGTAAGGGTGCATTGGCATGCTTAAGCTCCAGAGGAGTTCAGAGACAAGCAGGTGGCCTGATAGCAGGCGAGGGATGTGTCTTGGGAACGAGGCATGTGTTCCAAATGACATGTTTTGATAACCACAAACGTTTGCCTGCAGCTTCTTCCATACAGCAGCACTGCTAATTACCGAAACCTCAAAGAACATTAATATGTGCTTGCAGGGCCTGTATAAGATAAACTTCCCCACGTTCAGTCCCACATGGTATAGCGAAGCCTGATTACAGTCTGAAATATAAGACATATCTGCCCAGAGGGTCCACTGTCTACCTGGTAACATTGTCACTGTCACTCAATAGTCATGTTTTGTTATATTTTCATGATTTTGGGTGCCATACACCAACTGCAGCAGTCTCATGACACTTTAAATGTTTATTTGGCATTGCAAGGCATCAGCAGATACATAATAGAACAAGGGAAGACTAACACTATGCTTCATTTTATTGTGTAATGAAAATGCTGTTTGAGCATGCGGCCCGGGGAGGGAGCCCTGATGGGTGATGAACACAGCATGGACATGTTTTAGGGGCATGGCATTTTTTATGGCATCTTTGGGAAAGCAAACATGATCCCCCTCTTGCATGTTGGAGGGGGGGCACACTGGTACAGCCAGTTTCCGAGATGATTTCTTACAGGGGAATAGCATTGTAACTGCATTATGAGCAAAGCCAACATGATGAGTCCTTTCAGGTGGGCATACAGGCCTAGGTTGTTGCAGTCAGCATGGACATGCTTTCTTACTGTACATGGCATTGTTTACTGGCATTATGTGAAAAGCCCTCACGTGGGTATACTGGCATATATTGGTGCAGCTAGCCTGGACATGGTTTCTTATAGTATCTTTAATGGCAATATGGCCAACGCATGGCTCAAGTCTCTTACACACTTACATGGGGAATGTTTACAACCCTCCAATCAAAACATTTCCCAGTCGCATTTTCACTGGGAAGATCACCCATGAACCCAACTTAATTGATTGGGGTGTCCCTTTCAACACTCAATCGCTTGCACACTTACATGGGGAATGTTTACGCCCCTCCAATGAAAAAATTCCCTGTATCTGCTGCTGTGATGGCTTTGACTAAATAGGAAAGTGGAATATAGCAAATGCAAAGCCCACAACAAAACACAGGGTGAAAAGCAAGGTGATTGTGAAGGCCATCCATGTAACTGCTACGAACCAGGTGATATCGAATTGTTCCATTTTTCCGAAAATACTTTTTTCGCAAACACCTGCATCTTGAACTGATGAAGGTTAAGCCCTGCAGTCCAGTACTCTGCACGCCCCGCCCCCTCACATTAACCACTAACCGCTGCACGTGACCTGTTTTGGCAATTTCGCTAGGAACACGAAATGCATTTTCAGAATCAGGGAGATGTTGTATTTTCTGTTGTTGCACACACACACACACACACACACACACACCTCATCGAGGGTGCAATAGGAACGATGATAGGCCAAACTGAGCATGCACCGCCTCTCTCTGTCCTCGGCACTGCTGCTGCGCTGCAACACATCCCTGTGACACCCCTGCAGAGACTGGCTTTCACACCCACCATTTTCCTAATCTCCAAGACATGTATTTTTGCAATGGGCCAGAGAGAGGAAGTCTGGATTAGTCGCTGGGAGCAAATTTAACAGGAAATGGAATCTTAATCTGGCCCACATTAGATGACATCATCGGGGAAAGGTTCTGCAGCAACACTCCGTTTATTGTTACTCTCAGCAACATGTTGCAAGTGCAAGGGATATCTGTGGGGATAGGAGGGTCCTGATCTACATGACAGTCTGTCTGACAAGAGATTCATTCTACAGAAACGCTGGTGGGCACAATTATTACTAGGGTATTGATTGAGCGCGGACCTTGCTTCGGGAAGCAAGGGAGTGCTTTACTAGTCATAGTGGGAAGTACGCGGTGACGGACGAAGATCAATACAAGGGAGCGGGGAGCAAACAACGGGAGCGGACGGGCTCTATCACAGCAAGGGGAGCGGGCGGGCAATATCACAGCAAGGGATCTAGTGGAGAAATCAGGGGTACAAGATCAGCCAGTCTCAGGTTGGGTGGGGAGACGAGGTGTGGCCAGTTGACAGGAGCATGGCGTAATTGTTTCAAGTTTAAAGGCAAACATTCTGGAAGCATTGGTAGTCCAGAAAAAACAGAAATCATCTGATAAGAAGGTAGGAACTCAAAGACATATGTTGCGGTGTGTGAACTTGCCAAAGGTTTTTTTTTATTTTCCTGCATTTATTTTGTCATAATAGCCATTTACTGAATGTTAAGAATGTAAGAACTTCTACTTATAACCCTGGCTGGACTCAGAACCAAAAGTGGCCCTGGAAATGTTTTTCTAAGATAACATATAATGGAAGCTTTGTAATATATTAATTACTTTCTCCCACTCAAACAGGCCCAATGTGCAGAGGCCCACTGGGAAATTTCCAGAGTCTCCTGTAGACCGGTCCACCACTGCTTATAACAATGAAACAGCTACCACATATGTAGGCATGGAAATATATCACTACCCACTCCTAAGAATTTGAATGTTAATAGAAGCAGAGGATTTTGCCTATGCGAGGACCTAGATGCTACAGGGCCCAGTTTAATGTAAGTTTGTTTACGTCTATTGGTCCTATTTTGTCCAAGACCCCTTTTCACTTTCTTTACTGTTGTCTAAAACTAGCTATTCCCGGCATAACAGACGTCATTCTAGCATATCTTAAAGGTCAATATTGGTTGGTAATTCATAGGATCACTTCTGTCCCCTTTCTTAAATATCATAATTACGAAGGGGGTGTAGGTCTCTGTGACTTATTAATGGTAATTAAAAAGGCTAAATGTATCCAATGGAATAAGAGGTATGTGCGGTATGAGAACAGTATCTAGGTTTCATCGGTCACATGGTCCTCTATGATATATCTTCGTAGATGCGTAATTGTCACCCTTGCTCCATTGCAGAGTCGCCATAATGTCATAAGATTGCATAGTAGCATAATTACAGCACCTATTTTCAGTTTCAGCTTATGAGGAGGCATTAGTTGTACAGCATTTTGCTCTTTATAGAATGAAATGTTGAGCCGGTTATTAACTGTTCAATGACACTGGAACCGCCATGCCCTGTGTGATGAGAAGTGGGGGTGGAAAGAAGCAACTTGAAATTATTCTGAATGTTTGCCATAGTGGAAGGTGAAGGTGACCGCATAGAACCATGCTCATTCTGTTTGTTGAAATGATAATTATTGTTGAAATGAGTGCACTTTGCCATTCAGACCTCAGAGGGAAACCTAACACTAATAAATTGCATCCGAATGTTGAAATGATTGCTGTTGTTGAAGTGGGTGCGCTTTGCCATTTGGATAGCAGAGGGCAACCTTACAATGAACAATTGCATCAGCATAGTACCGAAAACATACCTATGTGTTTTACATATAGAGATATTTTTCCTCCCTCATCCTCCTACATGTTTCATATATGATCTTGATTCAAAGGAGCACAGCCCTCTGAAACATGTAACTTTGTGAACTGTATTTATTTCATTAAAGAATGTGGCCTGTCCCATTACCTATCCTTTCCTGGGGAATATTCAAAATTGGGGCATTGAACCTTCACAGATCAGACTAGGTGGGCCGCATTTGACATAGCACTGGCCTGACTTCCTCATTCTTGAAATAGGACTGGCAGAGCATGACACAGTGCACCATTTATGAAAATCAGACCTGAAACCCATGCTCTAGATGTGGCCTGTAGAAGGGGACACAACATTCCAGAAGCTACTGTCACAGCTGGGCACTATACTGTAGGTGTGGTTGACCTACAGAAATGAGCACAAATAAGGTGACCAGGATGACTCTTGGTCTCAAACAAAGAGTACATATAATCGATCAAATTGGGGTGTGTTGCCCCACAAAAGAGAAGGTGGCCTAACTCAGAATCAAATAGGAAAACATTTGCATTGATACATAGTTGAATTTCTGATACCAAGGAAGTGGGCACTGATCGACAAGCACTGAATGCTGTTATATGCACACCATCAAGGCAACAACAATACAAATAGTACTCTTAACATATGTATTCAAAATTAATGAAGTAATGCAATTCATTAAATGAGTAAGAACATGCTTTCAATAGCAAAATGCACAGCATAACCCTCTTAATACATCACATCTCAAAACACATCATAATGAATCAGTAATCCTGATATGTTAATACAACACGTTTGGCCAAAGAACAAATTGATGTAAAACAGTAAAACAATTTAAAAAAAAATCTAAATCTAAAGAATAGACATTTCCTAATATCAATCCTAAATAAAACTCCACCTACAAGTACTTTTGATAAAATGTGTGGCAGTGGACAACAAACAGTAATCCCTATTTTGTCTTCCTCTGGTATATATTCTGAAATAATAATATTAAAAGAGTCAATGCCTGGTTAAATAAACAAGGTTGAGCAGTATACTGATGATTTTTAAATATTTCACAAAGTCACAAAGATGAACAGTGGAAATGACTAGATTCAACTGGTCCTAGGTTTGGGGGGGCTGTTGGATATCAGTCCGAAGGAGCCTGAAAGAAGCCTATCTATACGTATTTCCTTGTAGTGTTTCTTGTGTTATTAAACATTCAGAAAGTCAGGGCCATATGACAAGGTGGTAAAACTCTCATGAAAGTCAAGCATTTGTGTGTTATTCATTACAATGAATTACAAAAATTCCTGTTCTTAGCCGATCCAGAGTAGTGCAGTACAGTTTGGAACCCTCTGCAGGACTGTATCAAACTCGGTCTATATTGGCAAATGTTGGATGTCTAGTGAAGCCATGAGTAATGACATCAATACTCCTTGAAATACTAGAGAGGGGATTTTTGAACTCAGTAGTGTCACAGATGGCTCAAAGAATACCATGAGTCTCAGATATGGTTCAAAGGTTTTTATTGAATGATTTCTCAGAGCCCAAGTGCCGTCCCTCTCTCTCTCGCCAGGAATGCCCCAATCCTCCCTAGGCCATGCATTTACTCCCCAGGTTAGTATGAACATAATCTTTACACCTACTGTCTACGTTCTGGCTTGAGCTAGGAATGTATGGCTAAAGGCCAAATGCCTTATCTCTCTAACCTCCCTCAGTGTTTCCTAGACTAACCCTACACTATCCAATGGTTAGTTGACAAAAAGAGGTTATTGGGTTATACCTTTGATAAATTCTTCCTGATTCGTTCTTCTTCCTATCATGCCCACCCACTCCTCTCCCTCTCATTCTCTGATGTTTACCTCCTGCTTCTCCTCTCTCTTCAACTCCACCCACCTCCACTCCTCCTACTACCTGCACCTTTCTCCTCTGTCCCGCCAATCCTTCACTCCTTATACGCCTTGCCTCCACCCTTTGGTGTTTACCAATTTGTCATCCCCTAATATGCTACCCCCTCCTCCACACTGTTACTCCCTTCACCACACACTGCTCCCTCCTCCACAATACTACTACTACTAATCCACAGCACCTTCTACTCAGTTACCCTTCTTTTATTCACACAAGCACTTAAACATTCACTACCGACACTTCTCCTAATCACACTCATCAGACTTTCACACAGACTCACACACTGTACTACTTGCACTCACTAATCAATATTCATCTGCTCTAAAAACGGCCTCCATATTCCCCTCCATAAATAGACTGGCATTTGGGGAGGGGACAGGAAAAGTGGCCCTCTCAACTGCCACCATCACCTTATGGAGTAGAACTAGCTCTGGATTCCTCCATGGTAGGCCTCCCACCCCTGGCCAAAAGGAATTCCCAACCCCTCTTGACAAGGTCAGTGTAATAGCCTTGTCACAGTAGAGATACAATATATAGTTACATGACTCTTTTCATATGCACATGAAATATCATAACTCGTCCATGAAAGTTGACCAAGTTTGTGAAAAATAGGTTAACATCATCATAGGAGTCATGACAGATGCATCAAATTTGAAGCCATTCTATTAAAGCTTTTGTGTGGAAAATAAGGTGTTTAAATCATTCTTATGCATGAGGTATACCAAACAAAAATCTTTCTATTCAAATTGATTAAATGGTATCCTTCAATTTTTGAGACTTTTTCCATGCACTTAGACTGACCCATTAGTGAACCAGTATATGAAAAAAAGAGAAATCAAGAACGTCGGATCAACTGTTGTGAGATAACCAATTTTGTAATATTGAAGATGTCTCTATGTTTCAGGCATACATAGAGAAACCTTTTATTCTTAAATATAAAAAAAGAAATGAACACTCAATTTGTTTCATCTTCTATTATATGGACACACACACACGTGCGCACATAAATAGTTGACATTGAGTTGTGAAGAGTTTTGCCTTGGATTATCACACAAAGCAATGAATGTTGCAGTAATCTGTGGTCTCCAAATAACCATGGGTCTTCCAAGGATAAAGGATCCAGCATATCTGAAATGCTGCATGAATTGCAATGTATTTTTACATGTTTTAATTAAAATGTTCATCCTAGTTTGGGGGATGCAATTGAAGTAGGCACAGTAAAAGAACATCCTGTGCAGAAATGCAAGTAGAGTCAGTAATGGGGGTGAGAAGATGCCACTTTTTGCCTCCTTAAGTGGTCGCCCGAAAAAAAAGTGGTTTTTGATCGGTAGAAGGGGTTTGTTGGTGTTAAAATGGCCAAACCCAACCCAGACTCAATGACGGAGTGGACACAGTGCATGGCAAAACATAACTTTATTCACATCGACGTACAGGGAATGGGGATAGGTTAGGTTAGTGGGTTTGACTACTTATAGATTCCATAAGTGTTCATTGGGTTACACATATCTGCTTGCTCCACCTGGAACCACCCCTATATTGATAAATGGTTAAGATGAATCATCTTCACAACAAGGGGTTGTTTGGCATACTGCATGATCGGTGGCATGTCTCTAAGGATTTTGATAGGTTGGCACATTGCTTACCAATGTTGGAAAATTGGAAGGTCATCAGGATGTGAGCCAGACAGAGTAGGGGGAGAGAGGCCCATGGAACAGTCTCCCTCCAATTAAAAGTTACCATACCTCATTCTCTGACCATGAGATCGGGCAATCCCTGTGTACTTGGCCTTGTGCAGTGCTCCATGGCTACATGTGCGTTTGGGGAGTATGGCAGGTGTCTTATCTGTGTTTTCTTCTAGAAAAGGGCCAGTGTTCTCCAATTATGGGTCACATGGAATGGGACCATGTTTGGAATAGATATACCACTTCTTTGTTGAGATTTCAGCTAATATTAATGTGTGGGTTGTGTTTTCTATTACTAATGGGGACACTCTTGAGTTAACCTTCATGGAGTCTTTTGGCTTACTGTTTTGTTGCACCTGGCTAACAAAGGCTGCTTATGCTATTATAAAATGTTAATCTGGGAGTATAGTGCTTGCATTTTGGGAATTGCTATCTCGTGCTTTCGCTTGTTGCTCCGATCCTCCCTAATTTCACTCTAACCTTGGCACTAGTTGCCAACTACGGTCTGAGCTCTGCACAGATAGGTATTTGTGTAGATTCAGCCTTTCGAGTTTTCCCGAGGCTTTGAGGCCTGTACTCATTTAGAGACTTGCTGCGGCTTCCATTTTTAGTAAGATGGCTGCCCAACTATACTGTTGTTTCTATGTTAGCAAGCTGTCTTCGCGTGCCATTCATGTTGCATTCACCTTAAACATTGATCATGTTAGTGTTCTTCTTGTCTGTGGATGCTATGTTAATTTTCTTCATGTCTAAATGCACACATTACCTATTGTTCATGCTCTTCATGTGGAGTGCAGATTTGCTTTGTGTCAAGTGCATGCTTTTCTACTGTTACAATGTTACTTTGAATGCTTTTGCCATCTTCAACTCACATTGTTCCCAAACCCTGCTGTACCTGCGGGGAATAAGGGCTGAATGGCTGTCTCAGTGAGTAACATCTCTCACCTTTGAGGTATTGATGCAGGGAGGGGAAGAAGCTATGGATGATGTATTAATCTGACTCCCAACACTGTCACATCACTTTACCTTTTTTGATGGTGGTAAACATATGCTGATCTTTGAGGTTCAACATGACCTCATAATGAAGCAGTGTTTATGGGGACATGTCTTTACATCTTTATGCATTTTCATCTACTGCATTAACATCGGTTGTGCTCATTTGTCGGGGAACAAGCAAAGTAATCATATAAAGGGCAAAGGAGTTAGAAACAATAAAAAGGATGGGGGATATGGAGACTTTCCCCCTGGTTTAAGATGCAAATGAAGAAGATGGAAATGTTTACAGATGTAAGCATTGCAGATGTAAATACATGGAACCATATTTGCCTCATGAACGTGCAATCAGGGAGACGTTAAAATCCAGCTGCATTTTAAATACTGGCTGCATTTAACATTACGTCCATGCTAATAACGAGGGCCTTTGTCTCCAAGCACTTTCAATGAGACTGCCAAAAAACATATGCATTCCTGACAGGCCAGCTTTTCGCAGCCATCTTTAGCTCAGATGTTCCTCCTTTGGGTTCCGATCTTGAGGGGTTTTTAATCTTGGCATGACACGGCATTACTTTTTTAAAAAATTATTTTATTTTTGTTGGCAGAGGCATAAAGCAAACACATCCATCAGAGCAAACACTACATTCAATGTGCACATGAAGTAATACAGTACCTGCAAGAGAAACATTATGACAGGTGGGTGAGCAAAGAAATTGCGATGCACCACAACATATAGGCACTTCATTGTGGAACCAGGGAAGAACCACTCTCAGATGTGCTCTCTTCTTGGCTGTTAAGGTAACTGTTGAATGCAGTCCATATGTTCTTGGGGCGCGAGTGAGTAGGAAGCATATCAAGGTACTCTTTGTCACAATTTCAGGACCAGGTAAGCAGGTTTAACCACTTCTGAAATGTAGGGGGAGAGGGACTCTTCCAGCTTTGAAGTAATCATTTCTTGGCCACTATGCAACTTATATTTAGAAATTTGGCCATACGCTTAGCATCATCGGCTTTCCACACCCCAAACAGTACACCCAGCGGGTCAGGGTCAATAACAGTGTCAATGATCTCCGATAATGTCCCTAGGATTCTCTCCCAGAATTCCCCCAGTTTATGGCATGTCCAGAACATATGCAGATGGTCCACATTCTCTGTCTTACAGCGGGGGCAGGAGTGCGAGCCGGTGCAGGCAAATTTAGAGATCCTGAGAGGGGTGTAGTACAACCTATTCAACATTTTATATTGCATGGCACGGTAGCGGAAATTGAGGGAGACTTTATTGGTGTGCGAGCACATTTTTCCCCATAATTGGTCAGAAACCTCAAGGCCCAGTTCATCTACCCAATCACTGCACGCCCTGGAGGGTCGAGTCGGGGCGTTCGCCAGTAACATCTTGTATAATGAAGAAACAACACCACGGGCGCCCAAATTAGCAATGTATGCAATCCCTGGAGAGTCCGGGGGATCGTTAGGGAAATCAGGCCATGCGGCACTGAAGGCAGCGCGGAGCCTATAGTATTGCAGATATTATAGCGCCGACCCGGAGTGGCCTGGCCTCCATGTCTGTGGGTTTATGAACTGCCCATCGGGATAGAAGTCTGTTAGTGCCTGATAGCCCAGGGTGCTCCAGTGCTGCACCAGGGCTTTGTCGAGTGTAGGCTCCAGCCCGGGGAACCCCCACACGGGGAGCCACTTGTAATAGGGGTGCTGTTCTGCTGTTGCACTGAACAATCGGCCCCAGGCATGCACAGTGGTTCCGACTGGGTCAATGGGCGAGTCTGGTACGTACTGCCGGTGTAATATGAGTTTTATTGCATTAACACCGGCTGCTGCCAGGACCTCCAGCTTGAAGTGCGGGCGGGAAAGGGAGCCAGGTTTGAGTCTGTGCCACCAACCAATACAGCATCAGGTCAAGGGTGGTAAATCCCCCTCTTCCATATGGGAGCATCATATCTGTCCATTTCTTGCGCACCGCGCTGGAGTGCCACTGGAACTGCATGCACAGATTATGTAGTCTCGTAAAGTACTTCCCCCCCTGGCCAGATGGGTATGTTACTAAATGTGTACAATAACTTCGGAAGCAATACCATCTTGATGAGTGAAAGCTTCCCAGCAAATGACAATGGGAGAGAGCGCCAGAGCGCCATTTTGGATTCGGCAAGCTGTGCTGTAGCCAGGTAGTTGTCCGTTAGCAGGGTGTCTTTAGTTAGGGACACCTGGACCCCCAGGTACTTGATCCCGCTGGGTGACCAGCGGAGTAGGTATTCAGTGGCCGGTTGTTGGGTGGAGCTAGTGAGTGGAAAGACCTCAGATTTGGAGTAATTGATTGTAAATCCCGAGTGGGTGCCTATGAGAGTGATATCTCGTAGTGTTGGATCTAGATGGATGGCAGGGTCCCTGATATACAATAATACATCATCTGCGTAGAGAATATGATCTCGGGGGTGTCTTTCAGTCGTATTCCCCTGTGGGAGTGAGGCGCTCTAATGTGGTCTGCCATTGGCTCTATTGCCAGTGCGAAGAGGATTGGGGAGAATGGGCAGCCCTGTCAGGTGCCTCTGAGGAGCGGGATCAGAGTGGACGTCAGAGAGTTGACTCGTACCCTGGCCACTGGAGAGGGTATAGTAGTTTGATGTATCTGATCATATTGGGGCCAATGCCCATCGTCTCCAGCACTAATCACATGTACTTCCAAGATACCATGTCAAACGCTTTTTGAGCGTCAAGTGTGACCGCAACTGCATTCGAGCCCTGATCGGTTCGTGCCATAACTTTGAGCAGCCGCCTGATGTTGTGGGAAGTGGATCTCCCTGGTACAAAGCCTGCTTGATCCTCATGGACCATATATGTTATAACCGGGAGGAAACGGTTCGCTATTACTTTGGCGAAGATCTTGGTGTCCAGGTTCATAAGCGAAAGGGGCCTGTATGAACCGCATTCATCGCTGGGTTTGCCGTTGCTTAAATAGCACCGTTATAACGGCTTCATGCAAGGTGGGGGAGGGCAGATACGCAAAGTGATTCGTCCCATACCTCCAGTAGCTTGGGGGCCAGTATAGCTATGTGTTCCTGGTAGAATTTGGCTGTGAGCCCGTCGGGTCCGGTGCTTTATCTTTAGGGTGATCTGAGATAGTCCTGACTATTTCGTCCAGTAGGATCGGGGTGTCTAGTTGGTCCCTAGTTGCGGGGAGATACATGTTGTGGGTATCTGATTGAGGAGATCCCTCATGTGCCGTTCACTATGTTCGGGGGGTTGGGAATAGAGGTCCGTGTAAAAATCGGTGAAGATGTCCAGTATCTGCTGGTCCGACCATTGTGTAACGCCTCGTCCGTCATTGACACAAGCAATCTGGGCCTGACCCTACTCCCTCCTTATTAAAGTTGCCAATGTTTTACCGGGTCTATCGCCCTCTCCATACCTCCATGCAGCGTGTGGGTGGCTAAAATTTTGGACTTCCCTGGTGGCGTGTGCGTTGAACGACTGGAGTTCCTCGCTAATTAGGGCGAGTGTGGCAGGGTCGGCCGATGCCGAGCATTCCTGCTCCAGTTATCGCAGTCTGGACTTGGTGCAACTGAGGTCTGCCCTTATTGTCTTCAGTACTCCTGCCTCCTTGCATATGGACATTCCTCTGATATAGGCTTTGAAGGCGTCCCAACGGACACCAATGGTAGTGGCCTGAGAGGTATTGTGCTCAAAATAGGACTCAATGTCTGCTAAGATGTCAGCCTTGAACACAATGTCCTGGAGTGCAGCAGATTTGAATCACCATGTGTTAAATGTTGGGACGGGTATTCCTAATTCCACCGATAGGGTGATTGGGGCATGGTCAGAGAGGGTACGGGTCAGTATTTGCGCTCCCCCACCCTTCCCATTGCTTCGCTTGACACTAGGAACAGATCGATTCTGGAGGAGCTATCGTGGACAGAGGCATAATGGGTGTATTCACATCGTTGTGGATGTAATATCCTCCAGGCGTCTTGGACGTTAAGTGTTGCGCTATGTGCCTGCAGCCTACACACAGCGCCAGACAATTACCTGGGAGCAGTCCCAGTTCTGTCCAGTCTTCTGTCTAATATCAAGATCATACCCCCTGCCCAGATGATCTGGGCTCCCAAGTAACCCAGCAGTATAGATACCACTGTGTCCACAAAGTCAGGGGTATCCACATTGGGACCATATGTGTTTACAAGAAGGTATTCTCTGTTTGCAATTGTGCAGTGTAATACGACATATCTACCATCAGGGTCGATATAGCTCTTGTGTAGTATGAATTTGATGGATTTATGAATTATTGTCAACACACCTCTGGCCCGGGTGGAATAGGAGGTAGGATATCTGTTAGATCCCCATGATGGTGCCATACTCATTGCCAGGGGACCCTTAGTGTGCGTTTCTTGCAACCGTGTCTGTGAGCATAAGCCATGATTTTTCGGGCCTTGGTGTGATTACTCAGACCCCGAACATTCCAGGACATTATGGTAATGGGCATTTCAGTTGTCTAGGGCACATCCCAGCTCCGTTGTCGTAGTAACCATTGCAACCGCAGTGGGGCACGCTGTTGCAGTGTGGTTGACACTTAAACAAAGCAGGGGACGACAAGTACCAAAGGCGGTGCATGCATCAGCAGTACACATAACAATCGCATAGTACAAATCACCAGTAAGCGTAGCAAACCAGGGCTTGATCGAAGAATTATGCAACATGGGTAGTCGGTTCCCGGCAACATGGAACCAATTGGTTGAAATCCAGAGACGGGTACAAGCTTGTGCCAAATTAAGCAGACTAGGATGAGGAGCAAATAACAACAAGAAGGGAACCGACTCAGCGAAACTGCTGCATGAATCGGGTGTATATGCGAAGTTAGGTTAATGAGTCGTTATTGCCATCATCTCATTAGGAAGCAAGCATTTATGACGAAACAAAGGCAACATGAAATCAAACCAGTTTGTGCTCAGTCATTGCCCTTAGAGTCCCTGCTGGATTGTGAAGTTGTATCTGCGACTCTATGAACTTCACAGCTTCCTCCGGAACGGTGATAAAATACAGTTTTTCCTTATAAGTAATCTTGAGCCGTGCCGGGAATAGTATTGCATAAGGGACGTTGCGATCTCTAAGCAGTTTTTTGACGCCGAGGAACTGACGCCTCTCCTGTTGCACCCCAACAGAGAAGTCGGGGAAGATTCTGATGGTGTGAGAGTCTAGGCGCAAGTCTCCCTTCTCACGTGACAGGCGGAGGATCAGGTCCCTGTCCCTGTCCCTATAATTGAGGATTCTAGTGATGATAGGCCTGGGGAAGTCACCCGGCTTAGGGTGCGGTGATAAGGCCCGGTGGGCTCGCTCGACCGTGAAGTATGGGGACAAGGCAGGGTTGCATAGCAGTTCTTTAAGTAGGTTCTCAACTGCCACCTCCATGCGCCCCTTAAGGGCATTCTCTGGGACCCCAATAATACGTAGGTTGTTCCTGCGCGAGCAGGACTCCAAATCATCGCACTTCGCCTTCACGATCTTCATGTCTCGGGTCAGGGAGGCAACTGTGTCCTGAAGGGTGTGCAGCCCATCCTCGTTCACGCCAATTCTGTATCTGCCTCAGTGATCCTAGTCCCAGCTTGGTCAACCCGGGATTTAAGTGAAGCGACATTGGCATTGATATCGTCTAGCTTCTTGTGGAAAGAAGCAAAGTTCTTGGCCCTGGATGCCATCATTGTGGTGAGATCAGGGGTTGGTGCGCTGGAGTGTGATTCGGATTCGGATTCCTCCTGGATGGATGATGCATTTCCCGACTCGGACCTTGGCGCTGCCTTTGTGAACCTATCCATAGCCCCCACCTTGTTAGCTCCTCGGGATCGGTTAGACATTTCTGGTGCATTTCGGGGTGCAATGGTGCCCAAGTGGACAAGGAAGTCCAGACAGAGAAGCCCCATCCATTTCCTAGTTCAGTCAACGGGGGCCAAGAGGCAGGCGACGGTACATGTAGCCTGATCACAGTCTAAAGATATAGGTAGGTGCAGCATTGGGGCCACAGTAGAGAAGGTGCAGTGTAGAGCGGAGGGCTAGCAGGTGGCTGGCAGCACAGGCGAGCAAAAGTACACAGATGTGGACCCCCCAGCTCCTCGCCTGCCCCGCAAGCGTGCCAGTCCCAGCTAGTGGGGAACGATTTCACAGCTCCGCAGGCCGCTGTTATGCGTGTGGATGCTTCTAGGAGGAGAGGCACCTGATGGTGGCCCACGGGGGTATGGGGTGCGTGGCCCGTGAGGGCGGTCCACGGCCAGGCCCCCGCTCCGTGTCAGGTCCGGAGCACCCCCCAGACCTCTAATGTTGTGGGGCCAGTCTGCCGTCCCGGGGAGGGTGCTGATGGTGATGCCGTCAACGCCGGCCCGAGGCGCAGCCCCACCTCCGAGGCCGCAGCGCGGTGTGCCGGCAGAGTCACAGAGGCCCCGGTGATGGCCACAGCGCCCCCCCCCGGATTTGGTGTGGGGTCCAGGGAGGCAGGCCCCCAGTGCACTGCCGGCGGCAAGCGCAGTCCTCTGCTCCGGTGGGGTAGAATCACCCGAGGCCGGACGTGCAGTGGAACTGAGAGCCACACACGTGGCCAGGCAGCAAACAGCTGTCAGTCGTGGCAGGTCTTATAGAGTCCGGATTCCCTCCAAATTGGAGCCATGTATCCAGCAAGGCGTTAAATGTAATCTGAGGCAGTATTGAGCGATGGCATCAAGGCAGACCGCTGATGTTGGCGGATTCGTGTCAGATCCACACAGAGCTCTAATGCTAGGCAGCCATTTTCGGGCTCAACAGCGCCCCCAAGGCATTACTTTTTTAACAATTAACAAAGGTACACAAACTATTCACTTGGCAAAAAATCTGAACAAACAACTGTTCCCAACAAAATAAAAAATCACTTTGGTTGATTTTCCTTGTAACCTCTCTTAGACCAGCATGTTTAGTTGGCTTCAGACATGCAACATTTAAAACAACTAACACAGTGCGAAATCAATGGCCTTGATTCACAGGGCATTTTCCAATGGGGTTTCGCCATTATAAAACGCTTCTGAGAATTAGGCCCTAAGGGTGTTAAGTTGCAGAGCACCCTTTTTTTAAAAAAAGAAAAAAAATGTAAATGTTTTTATTTGCAAGATCATGCAAGGACCACAAAGCCTTTTTTAACTAGATGATTTTTCTACAGAAAGTCTAAATGGATGCATCCCTGTGCGCTGAAATGTAAAAGTTGTTTTATCGTAAACGTTGTACTCCTCCAGAAAGGAAATTTCAGATATTCCATATGCATTGGACATTATCCCTGAACTCAACAGTGACAGCTGATCCTTTCAATACATGATTTCCTCAGTGTCTATTTCACACACAGCGAATGCTCCTCTATTGATGAGAACGTGCAAGTCACTTTCTATTCACAACCCTCCCAGCGCTAAGAACATGGTCTATGTTCTGAATGCATTTCCTGCCAAATATGTTTAGCGATGCGGAAAAAAGCATCATTTTTATTTTATGAGTTTCACCCCATACCCTGTCCTCTGCGCATGCCACACCCACACTCTGCATGGCATCTTGCGCAAGGCACTCAGCCCTTTAGAGTGAGAAAGCAAATCTATGCTCTGAATGATATTATTCACCTAGGAAAAAAGCATGCATCTGTAAAGACTTCCAGGGCCGAATGCCAAAATATTAGTAGAAAACCACATTGTCCTAGGATCTTCAGAAATGCAGAAACATGATTTGTTTGAAACGGGGCAGAACACTACAGCCCGCACACAGATAAAAAGATGAGCGGCCCGCGTATTCATGGAATTTACTGCGCAAAGTAACCATATTCGCAAGTCACGCCCGGAACGCCCCTGACACGCCCCAACACAAAGCAAAAACAGCCAGAACAGCTACCTTTGCGTGCTCCCCCGAGCGCGAATACACACACCCTTCAAACAGTGCGTGGGGTCCCCTGCAAGCAAGCTTGCATCTCAGGGACCCTGCGCAGGGTCCCCGTACCTGTTACCGGCACCCTTACAACATGCGTACGATTCATCGTAACTTGGGTAAAACTATGAAAATCTGCGAGCGAACCCCTGTAAACCATTCCTGCACCCCGCTAGACTGCCTACTCACACCCCTAAGTTAGATCGGTACGCCGGCTGAATACACGCACCACTAAATCCGACACCCGATCTTACCACTGCGCGGTAAATCCCATGCGCATGTCTCTGTACACCTGCCTTTGGGTGGCAAATAGTATGAGGGCGTTGTGTGGCCATTTCCCTGCTGGGAGGCTGCGTGCTCGGATTCATGAATATGTATCATGCAATTGTGGGCATGCAATGGACTGCCTGTGGGCCGTCCCTCGTAACACCCACATTTTCCCATGCTCTTTTTTATTTTATGAGTTTCACCCCATACCCTGTCCTCTGCGCATGCCACACCCACACTCTGCATGGCATCTTGCGCAAGGCACTCAGCCCTTTAGAGTGAGAAAGCAAATCTATGCTCTGAATGATATTATTCACCTAGGCAAATTTGGATTCCATCGCAAATGAATTTGTCAATGACCATTCACCATCAATTGTATGGTGGGTTTGTAAAAAAAAAAAAGAAGGCACAAACCTTCTACCTGCAATGTGATAGAATAGGGTACACATCCACTCATGCATAGTGCCACCTACTAGTCATCACTAAAGGTTCACCTTCAAATCATACACACAGCTCTGTCCCGTATGTGCACAAGCAAGCTTTTCAGCTAATTTGCATACCCATTGTGCATTGCTCTGATATGGAGGGGAACTTCCATTGATGGCTACTTGATGCAGCTGTGCATGCGTTACTTTTTGGATGAAATGGACTATGGGACTAGCACATTGCAGGCAGAGCAGCTTTATTATTGATTTTTTCATACCAACCATAATGTTGATGGTGAATGCTAAACATGCTCTTACGCTCCAAACTCAAAGAGAGCGCAAATTGTCAAACTTTGTGATGGAAGTTGCACTGTCGATGTTTTTAATCAGAAAAGGGAGGATTTCAACCAAAACTACAATGATGAACCCTAATAAGGTTGAAATGTGGATGTGGTTGTTTTTTGCATCCTTGAGAGTTGTCAGTCTTGGGTTGATAAAGCTTTGTAAATGGCATCAATGATGGAATCACCAATGCTGTTATTGATGATGGACAATGTGTGGCGTCTTTTAAGGTTCACAGTGCTCACAATACTATTCAATCTATGTGCCTATCATGGAACCTACCTTGTAGCTTCATCTTAATTGGCTCTTATGTCGGGAATACTGAAATCACTGTCAGACTGCAGAGTGAACAGACAACCACTGATGATTTAAGCCTCTGTCCCTGCTTATCAGTCATTAATGACTGGATAAAAAGGAATTATCTGAAGCACACTTATGATTATGGGAAAAGTCAAAGAAATTCTTTGAATGCCAGTCTTTTGTGCATCTACAAAAGACCCCGTACCAGCCACAGCAGTTAGGAACCTGGGTAATACAGCGGGCCAATATTGGTCACTCATTCTGAATATCTTAAGCGACATATAAATGTTAGAATTACTGTGATTGCTTCTAAATTAGTCCACGACGTTAATGGACTTTATCTAGGATCACGCTATGTATAGACCATGGCAGATCCCAGCTCGAGGGCTGTCGCCTTGCATGAAGGCCCTGAAACCGCAATGTTGTCTCATGACCTGAGTTGCAAAATCCAATTACGAATCACACAGCGATTGGGCGCATTTGTCATTCAACGTGCTGGTAGTGGAATAAACACACAAGCATGGGATGAAAATTAACACGGTCGAAGGATCCATTTTCATCACATTCAAATGCAATTTAAGCCTACAGCAGGGAAGGCGGTATGTGGCCCAACGTGCGGAGCAGCAAGCCTTGTGCTGCCTGGAAATTAGGAGGAAGTGTGTATGAAATGATAGCAGTATTTTCTAGTTCAATTCAGAGACATTAACATTGTTGCTCCTCACGATCACATCGCTCCTCACTTATTGTATACGTAGCAGTGCTAGAACTTTCTAGAATCATCTGGAAAGCAGCCATTTCACCAGCGAGAGTGGCTTCTTAACCCCTTAAATGCTGAGATCTATGGAATTCTATGCAAATAGGACGCGCATACTCGCCCTTATCACTTAAGGGTGTGCACCATCTTTTTCTTTGTCGCAAATGCTTCCACCACGCATGGTGAATTGGTGACGAGCACAGTCTGAAGGGTCAATAAAGGCACATTATTTTCTTTCCATTGGATTTTTACCAGTGAATATGTATCCAACCACCACAGGGTTCTTGAACATTTGGCTCTCTAGATGTTTTGAACTACAACTTCTATCAGCCCTAGCCAGCAAATAGATGGTGAAGGATCATGGGAGTCGAAATCCACATTTGGAGAGCAAAAAATACAAGACCCCTCCCTACATGACTAGCATTATACAGTGCCCAAAATAAAATAAGGCAATTATAGTGCTTTATGTAAACAATTATAGTAGAAAGTTAATGGTACTGTTTAGAGCATTACCAGCAGATGAGTTCCAGGTGCTTCCATGTTGGCCCTTATAGCATCAAATCGAGCCCTGTTGTAAGGTCATGGGGGTATCAAAATAGCACTGAGCCCAGAGCAGAAAACATCATTGCAATGGCCCTACATGTCAGTAATGATGATTTGTATTCTTATGTAACACTTAATGTCAGGGACCTCCAGCATCTTAGTGCTTTAATAGCAGGTATTATTACCAACCTTCAATAACCTTTCGAGGAATGCAGGCCAGAGGGTACTCAATTTATCAACTATGCAATGATGATGAAGAAGGGCTGCTGGGGGATTCAAACTTGCCAATTTCAGACTTGCTCCTGTGTCTGGCATGTGCTCTTGCCCTAGTTCCAGACCTGATCTGATGAACAAGAGAAAGGTTCCAGGCAGCTAATTTGGGGTATGTACATATGCTAGACATACATGCCAAAGAGTCCGAAAAAATGTGGTTACCTCTCAGTGGCTTTTAGGTGCTGAAGCTCCCCTCCCCCTGCTATGGTGTCTGCAGTCATGCCTTCCAGAAGCCCAGGGACACGGAATCTGTATAAATGGCCGAATTAAAAAAAACGAATGGGGTATTTATTATAATTTCGGCTCTACGAAAATGACAGACATCTGAACATTTCAAATAGATATGCCATTCAGTGCTATTATAGTGAACAAGGAGAGCAGGGGTAGCAGGGGTGTCCCCAGCAACCTAAGCAATAAAGTTAAAAAAGGACCCTGCAGAGCTGGTTCCCATGCACATAAGTGCAGGCAACCGGCGTCACAGAGGAATGGAGGAGTCGGCGGCACACATCGAAGTGTGCCGCCATAAGATAAGTAAGGGGTCCGGGTGTGCGCTTACCAGAAATGTGGTCATTTCGTTTAATTGGTTTGCGTTTTTTTTCTCCCGCTGACATTTCTCATTTGATGTAATCATGGACAACGCAGGGACACTGTGATGCATGAAAGACATGCGTACCGATGTGACTCTAGGGGGACACACCTGGCTATAAATGTGTCCACAGGTGCGAGTTTTAATGGACCCTTCTACTATACAACGTCTACTGGAGCTGTGAGAGCTCAAACCGTCCAGCATCTTTAGCACAGGTCCAGCATTCGCAACAATACAGTCATTACAAAGAAACAGTTCAACCGGTACACCCAACAGTAAGCACCTATCCTCATTAAAAGCAAAGGAAACAACATAGGCACTTGCCCTTTGAACAAACGTAACACTTGAAGCATTACAAACCAAACAAATGTGTGTTCATAAAATACACGGTAAGCAACCCCACAGTCATACAGTACCTTACAGTGCTTTTTCCCGGCTATAGCAGCTGCACTGATATGAATTGTTGGAGTACAAAGTACCTCTGTGTTTCTGGCATGGGCTGCATTCCTGGACCCCTACACCCCTGAAACACCCCAGGATCTCATACTGACACAACATCCGGAAGTAAGAGGTGGAGCAACTTCATAAACATCTGGCAGTAATCCCCTAACACATTAGACAAATATATTATTCACATGTACCACCCTTTACCACACTTCCAAGGTGGTTACAACCTACAAGACACTTTCTAGGCAAACCAACTAAGACCCCCAGCTGTGGCCTTTGCAAGCTCTCTACCTTTGTGGACACTTTCTGGTTTGCACTACTGAAATAATTCTATGGCAGGGGTCTGCAACCTGCAGCTCTTCAGGTGTTTTGGACTACAACTCTCATGATCCTTCACCAATGACATTGTGGATAGGATTGATGGGAGGTGTAGTCCAAAACATCTGGAGAGCCAAAGTTTGCAGACCCCTGATATCTGGTTTCCTTTAGAGACCTGGAACCTGACTAGCGAAAGTTTAGTGAGCAGGAATGAGAATAGTTTAAGGTGAAGCAAGTATGGTGAGGCGGAGTGGCATTGTCACTGTTTTTAGCCTATCCCTCCCACCCCATATGCTCAAAATGATGCCATCCATTTCTTGAGACATGTTATGACATCTGGTACTATAATATTATCCGATGGTCACCTTAACCTATCTACCAAAATATTCCCACTCTCCTGTCAATCCGACTTTCGCTCTAATTCATAGATCTAGACAGGAGCTTCACAGTGTTGACCGGATTTGACTTTACATGATAGTGTGAATAGCTTAGTCAAACCTGTCCAAATATTTTGTAATCTATTTTTTTTTTTTAGTAGCCTTCTGACCAGATTGTTGTGGAAGATTTACCATCACATGTATCAAAGTTCTTGACCAGTCTTCACATCAGCCCTCGAGGTGGCTTAAATACAACATTTTGCTCTGCCTTCCATGTAGCTTAGAGACCATATCGCCCTCAGCCTAGACATTGCACTCGGCCTTACATGTGGCAAACAGACATTGCTCTCAGCATTTCAGGTGGTCAATAGAAAAGTGCACTCCATCTTCTGAGCGGCTTACAGGCAACGTTGCACTCAGCCTTCCAGGTGGATTACAGACAGCATTGCACAAAGCCTTCAAGGTGGCTTACAGATAACATTGCACTCAGAAGGCTGAGTGCAATGCTATCTGTAAGCATCTGGGCGGCTAAGTGACTAACAGAAAACAGTGCACTCAGCCATACAGGTGGCTAACAGAAAAGTACATTCCACCATCTGAATGGCTTACAGGCAACATTGCACTCAACCTTCCAGGTGGCTTACAGACAGAATTGCACTCAGCCGTCCAGATGCTTGCCCTGAACATTGGACTCATCCTTCCTGGTGGCTTACAGACAACATTGCACTCGGCCTTGCAGGTGGCTTACCGACAATATTGCCCAATATGGCTTCCCTTTGCAACAAGGAATGGTGCACACTCACCTTCTTATAGCAATAAAACCTGATCCGGTGGGCCAGATCGGGTATTAACGTCACAGGGCCCAAGTTATAGTGCAAGATGCTTAACGATGTGCCCTGGTGCTGTTACCACCAGATACAACCCGCTTGATTGGTTTTTATTGCTATTAGCACACCAGGTTTTCAACCTGAAAACCTGGGTGATGACAACAATGTATTTTGTTTTAATGAACGGTACACGCCTACAAAATACTTAACCTAAGATGGCCACCATGGAGACGGAAGGCGAGGCTCCATTCAGAGCGGCTCTTCCATTTCCATGGTTGCCGGGAAGCTTGAGCGATGGCGGTGCCGTCACCAAAGGAATCCGGTAGGTGGGGTAGGAAGGTGGGGTGTTAAGGGTGCAGAGGCAGGTGGGGGGGAGATGGCGGGGTGGGCACTTCATCTTCGTGCCTCCTTGGAGCTTCGGCTTGGATCGTGGGATTTAGCCCGCAAGCCAAGTAAGCTGACTGGCTGCGGATCCCGCCCCCGGCTACTAATATAAGATAGGCAGGAAAACATAGGTACATTTGATTCACGTTTCCCTGATGCATAATCATATATAATGGCCATATATGCAAATCCAAATATTTGGGCCTGTCAAATATTTCCATCAAGAGCAGAATTTCCCATTTGCCTGTGGGACCTCTAGAAAAATGCACGCTCCATTAATTCATTCATTTTTCATAATGCGCTCAAAACCAGAGACCTGTCTCTGAGTGCATGACCAGGGTTCACATCTGTGTTGCTCTGTGTTGTCTTGCTTCCAAGACAAATGCATTGCCCCTGGGCTATCCTCCCCGCTTCCTCCTAGAGGTATTTTTCTCCCAAGACAATATGAGCATCATTTTGAAATACCAAGCTTTGGGACATAGCAAATGGTGGTGCATCGGTGGAGAAATCAGAGAATTAAGGAAATATTGGCCATTGTACACAAAAGCATGCTTTGCCGCACAATGAAATATCCTGCCCGCCGTCACAACCACATCTAAGATTGTATTAAAAAAAGTAGCACTCCCCTGCTTTCCGGCAAGTCATCGGTATGTATAATCCTCCCTTCTCTCTGCCTACTCTGGTAAGCCGACTGGACACTACGGTGGGACCCAAGCTGACCCTGCTGCCCCTTTTAGTGGGAGAAGATAGCTGCTTGGGCTATGTGTTTGGAGACCCTACGGCTAATGTGAACCACATCGAATGAATCATTTATGTGATCGCATTGTGTGCCTCTTTCTATGCATGGTGGGATTCTTGTAAATATAGCTTTTGTACTTAGTTTGATTTTCATTGTTTTCCCACAACACAATACAATTGCATTATCAGCTGGTTTGTCCAAAGATCAAATCATTAGCATATCGTAAAACATGTGTTTGCATGTGCTCGCTTTATGTAGATGCACGCATCCTGTTGACAGAGTTCTAGTGGTCCTACTTGCTCGTGGTTGGTCCTCTTGAAATCCTTGTCTGTACTGGACGCCCCTCTATTGCTGGACACCAAGATGGCTGCAACCCAAGAAGAGAAGGGTGAAAAGGGCACATGTACACAGATAGGTTCCAGAAGAGCCCAACCGCGGCTTAAAATAGATTCAGCTCCCTGCACCTCTTAAGCCACCTCTACGAAGCTCTTGCAGGCCTTAAAACCTTACATGCATCTCCAGGGTCACTGGAGTCAGAGATCAAAGCCTAGAGCAGTGGTCTTCAAACTGTGTGGCTGACCCCTCTAAGGGGGCCCGAAGAATGGTCAGGTGGGGCGCAAGGCTCTTCAAAAAAGGAGTACTGCGACTGCTTTCTATAGTAACTATAAGGAGATATGGCTTCTGGTGGGCCCCGCAACTCTAATTGTACTCCAGGGGGACCTCGACAGCAATATCTTTACTCAAGGTATTGGGTGGGGTTGGGCTCAGCATTAAAACGTTTGAATACCACTGACCTAGAGTGACCCCTTGGCTTCACACAGTTTTCCAGACGTTGTGACTGATCTCCAGATTTTTGGACTACAGCTCCCATGAGCTCTAGCTACCATAGTCAATGGTGAGGTATCTTGGGAGAAGTAGTCCAAAACATCTGGAGAACTGCAGGTTGCAGACCCCTGCTTCCACACCAGGAATTTAGAATTGGGGCACAGCCAGACAGGTTGCGCCTTAATGAGGCATAAGGAGCGAGGAAGAGGGTATTTGCGCTCGCTCGAGTATGGCTAGAGCACAGCACTGACACTTTTATGAAGTGCTATGGTGGGAGCCTCGATGTTGCCTCTTTTTGCTTCAACTGGCAAGCGTCCATTGTCTAAGTTCTCCAAGATTTACAGAAAAACCAAAGCCTAGCGGTGCTTTCAGTCCCACCCCATCCAAACCAAGAAATTAAATAAACAGGGTTTAAACTTTTCACAAGTGAATGACCATGAATTGCTCAGTACAAACTGCGACATGACTGCGGGGAGCCCATCTGTGTCAGTCGCGAGCCCTTCGCAGATCGTTAGAATCGACTTTAAACGGAGCACCGGCGTTTCGCGCACAATGCTCCGACTTCACAGGCGATCGATTTTTGCCACTAATACGCTTGGATATCAATGCCCTTCTGGCCCTGGGGATATCAGGCCAATCAATGGAGCGGGGGGGGGGGGGACGTTCCTGGGTGTCAGAGTAGCACTTTAGCACTATGGCAGAGATGATAGATCCGGGAGGTGGTCTGACCCCCCCCCCCCCCCCCCCCCCGGAGGAGGACATACAGCGACCGCCAGTGCCGTGGAGTCACCACATTACGACGTGAAACCTGTCCCTTCAAACATGGCCTGTACAATCACAGATTCTGCACACAGCTTTTGGGCCATGGCCTTGTGACAATGTCATACACACAGTATGGCAATGTTATGCTATGTGCTGGTATCCTATTTTGTGTCATGTTATAGTAACTTATGATATTTATTTATTTATCGGGCATTTTTATGGTGCCTATATGCATGTGTTTCCAGGCGCCACAAGGCAAGAAAAGGGGGTGGGGGTGAACAAGGGACATCATAAGCATATAACAACAAAGAAACGTTAATATTGGTGTTGTGACAATCCTACTGTGCAACTGCATGAACGAGGTGATAAGTGCAGGAGGGAGAGGGGGTAGAGGGAGAAGTGCAGATGTGGGGCGCCCCCATGGGTGGGGGTGGGTAAGTGCTGGTTGGGTCGAGGCGGCAAAGCCAGGGGAAAGAAGTGGGCGGGGGGAGTAGTGCAGTGGACAAGAGGACTAAGTTGGGATAGTCCGGGAAAGGGAGCCCAAGGGTGAGTTCTGGCAGAGGATGCTGGGGGCGGGGGGGGGGCTGTTGGGGCGTGGTCTGGCTCTTGTATGACTCTGAAGAGAAACAGGCCCCAGTCCAGTGGCAGATGGAGAGTTTAGCACAGGAGGGGGAGAGGGAAGGAAGAGGAGAAAAGGATGGTCTTAAGAAGTTTCCGGAACTTAAGAAGATCCACTTCAAGTCTAGGGGGGCGGGAGGGTGTTCCAGAGGGAGGTGCCAGCCAAAGAGAGGGTTCTACCGCCCAGTCTCTGCTTGGAGGAACGTTTCACCTGCAGAGAGTTGGTGCCAGAGGACCGAAGGATCTGGCTGGAAGGTATTTAGGGAGACGAAGCTGGATGTAGAGAGGTTCCAGGCCCCAGACAGCCCTGTGGATGATGCAGAGGGTCTTTAATTTGATCCTTGCCATCAACGGGGGCCAGTGGTAGGATTTTAGGACTGAGAGATGCAGTCCCTGGGCTTGAGGCCAAGGATAGGTCTCGCAGTCCTATTCTGGATTGGTTGGAGGGGGCAAAGGGAGGACAAAGAAAGATTGAGGAAGAGGCTATTGCAGTAGTAAAGCCTAGAGAGAACAGGGGCTCTGGAGACATTGAACTTTTTGGGAAAGGTGTGGAAAGGTAGAATGCCCGTGAGGAGATGAAGCTGAACGTTGGACTTCTTGGCAAGGTCCGTGATCTGTGGAGAGAAGGAGACAGAGGAGTCAAAGATGATACCCAGGTTTTTTGTCTCACAGGTGGGTGAGGGGAGGGAAGGGGACACAAGGACAGAGAGTGAGCAGTACATTAGGAGAAGATGTCCCAATGAGAAGGATCTCTGTCTTGCTGGCATTGAGGCAAAGATCATTGGCAGAGCACCATGCATGAATAGTAGTCAGGTATGAGGGAGGTAGAGGAAGGGGAAGGCAGTCAGAAAGAGAGCCATGAGCAGGTGGTGATCAGGTGGGCCAGAGGGGCTAGCCTGGCGATGATTGTTAGCCACAGTCATAGGATAGAGCCCTGAGCGACGCCACAGGTAAAGAGTGAGGTGGAGGAGAGAAAAGGGCCCATTTGCATTTGGGAGGGTCTGTTAGAGAGGAAAGAGGTAAGCCACACCAGTGCCCTGTCCGTGATGCCTAGGGTACCACGGAGACGGTATATGAGGATGGAGTGGTTGACAGTGTCAAAAGCTGAGAAAAGATCGAGGAGGATCAGAACAGAAGGAGTGTTAGAGTCCAGGTTAGATAGTAGGTCTTAACGGGTATTCAGGAGAGCAGTTTCAGTGCTATGTTATCCTATGTTATGTCATGGTTTGCTAGGAAAAGCTATGTTATGCTATGCAATACTTTGAAATAGTATGTAAGGATATGTTAAGAAATATTGTGGTATGGTATGTTTTCCTATGTTATGTTATACTATGCAAAGACATACTATTATATTATGTTATGCTTTATGTTATGTCACGTTGCATCATTTTGTTCTATGCTAAGAATTGCTATGCTATGCCATGTTATTTTCTGCTATGCTAAGAATGGCGTGTCATAAGTTCTGATGTGTCATATGTGATATTGTCCTTAGTTAGAAGATATATCATCTTCTGTTAATTAGTATCAACTGATCAACATTGTCCAGCTCAAGCCTTGGTGAAAGACATCATTCACTCCTTTACAAGGATCACATCTGCTTGTGCTTATTGACTGCCTACAAACCATGCCTATTTAATCAAGCTCTGTAAGCTGAGTGAGGGGCCATTGTGACGGGATAATGACTGACCCCAGGTTACTGCGTGAGGTGAAGCAGAGCAAGCAATACCCCCCCCTCCCAAAGCCTGCAGGCTATTAGCACATGGAGTTGTGCAGCTAAAAGAAAAACGATTTACTGAGGGAAAAACTTGAGCACACAAATGCCCCGTAAATGTAATGTAATGAACATTTAACTAGCAGCAATAAACCTCACATGTGTGTGTTGCATTGCTGTTAGTTAGGGGAAATGAGCTGCACATGATTCGTTTGACTGCCAGTATGCACAGCTGAAGACAATTGTCAGTTTGCTGATTGTTAGCCGCTGCTCAAGACAGAATGAAATGAGGTCTAGAGCAGAGATAATAGACTGCATTCTGTGTGTTCTGATTGGCTGAGAGGAGGTGTATAATGGAATCCACGTGCTAATGTGGTTTCGGGATCCCTTGTTCAGAGATCGCAGGGTATGCGTGGGTGGCACCATTGGACTAGCACACTCCCGCATCTCGGGAGAGTGTAACCACGGGTTGCAGTACCCATAACAGGTGATCACACTCTGCAATCTCTGCCTGGGAGCCACTGGACTATTCAACGTGTAGGCCGTATCATGGCAGCTCTGCATGCAACATATCAAGCAACACCTTGCACTGTTCAGCACTATCAAAAGGCAAGTCCTTCTTTCCAGAAGCAGTCTGACATAAACTGCACTGCAGTCATAGGGACAGGTCAATGATCTCTGTAAACGCAAAACTGGGGGTGCGGGGATACCTATAAACCTATGGATGAAGTAAAATGTACACACCACAACAACCTCAGGGGGCTTTTAAGCGCATTGTAAATACACAACTAAGAGACATATTCCTGTAACAGCGCCTCGATGCTCCCGGGTTGTGTACGCGTTTTAAAAATGCAAATAAATAAATAAATAAACAAGCTGCAGCAAGACAGGTGTTAGTGTAGCTGTGGGCTGTAATTGACGCTTTACAGAGGCCCGTATTCATTGAAAATGATTCATCACAATATCTACATCATTCCGAAAACTCCTAGTCAGAGGTTCTGTGTCTTTTTAAAGGGGAGTAGGTAAGGACAGCCACATTGCGGGAAGTGTTAGACTTGGACACAGCTCTACGGCATGTTTGATCACAAACGGAGCAAAGGGGTCTTGCCTAAACAGGCAAATTACATAAAATTTGGGTCAAGTGGAAAACATGGAGTAAATTAATCTTAATTATTAATAGAGGAAATAGGTTTTCCTAAAAGCACAAATGACTTATAGTTTGGTCAAGTGGAAAACATGGAGTAAACTAATCTTAATGACTAATTAATAAAAGAGGTATTTCCCAAAAAGACACATTATTTAAAGTGTGGGTCGAGTGTAAAATATAGTGCAAACTGACCGAATAATTTTTTTTTACTAATTAGAAAATTTAAAATGGAGTTTACCATCCAGCGCTTTGACGCGATAACATATAGCAGGATACGCTATACAAATACAAGATAGGGTGACCAGATTTTCAAAATAAAAACCCAGGACAGGACAGGCCACCGACATAGAAGTAGGACTACAATTTCGCGGGTCACTGACACAAAAGTAGGACTACATATCGTAGCACTGATAAAGACAAAAAAGGGACTACAAACATAGCACTTATGACAGTGAAGTTTGGGGGAAGCCACAGCAGATCAAATGCTGGATTAATGTACACATACCTGTGAAGCCACTATGTGGCACGGTTTTCTGTTTTTAGAGTGAATTCTTGGGGATCCACCTGTACAGGTAGAGCACTGCAGTGGACTGGCGTTATTGTCAACCCAACAATATTTCGCTGTGAGATTAAAGCAAGCATTTTCACAATTGTACACACTTTATGAAGACTGCTGGCCCCCTTGCATCATAGAATGGCACAAAAGTAATGCACCCCACATGCGTATGGCAAACTTTATTGTGGAATTATTTCACCCGAAAAGGTTTTTGGTGATGAAAAGAACTATGCCTTTATTGCAAAGAATGAAAACAGTGAAGATTGAAAACAGTGAAGATAAAAAGCAAGAGAATTGCTGTACACGTTTTATTACTATTATGAGTACTTTGCTGATGAATGTATTCTTTGTAGCACCGATTTGTCTTTCTGTAGCCTGCTATGGAACTCAGAGCAGCTCAGGCTGAAATTAACCCTAGTAACCAATATGGATTTCAAAGTCTCAATGTCCATTCGGTTTCGTTCATCGGTCCATGTATTGTTCATAATTGAAAAGATTCTTTCCACTGGCGCATTTGTGCCGGGCAAGCACAAGACAAACTGGACCATCATGCTCATGTTTTTCATTGTTATGTTCTGCTGTGAAAAATAGGTGAAAACCTCCACCCACCGTTCATCTGCAGACTTTTTTTGCTCGTTCCACTGGGCCAGCCTGCAAGCTGTGTAATTACGCACACAGCTCAGCTCATCAAAAAGCTCTGTGTCATCGAGTTTGAGCCTTCCTGATGTAGACTGCACAAATTGTAGGGAGCCCTCTATATCTCCCCAAACAGGGACACTGTTTAGGAGGACCCAGGAAAAAACGTTCAGTTCTGTGAAGTGAGCGCCCCATTCTTCTAGGTACTTTACACAGCAGTCATAAAAAGAGTACACATATTCGTTGAATTGGGTTTCATTTAGTTGCCCTTGTTCACGGAGGTCATTTAGGAGGCCTTTTACTTTGTTACTCAGAAAACATGCATCACGCCGCCCTATCATTTTCTCCTTCAGCCTCATCAACCTTTGGCCAACATCAATAGCATTTGAGTTTTGCTTTTCAAGAACCTTAATCGTATCATTAAACAGGACTAGCTGGTTCTGCAGGAAACAGAGCCACGCCTCACCAATAGGGTTCTGCAAAAACTTGGTAATGGCTGTAGGGGTTTTTTCCTGTGAGAAAAAGTATGACTTCAGGGCTGGGTACAGTTGGAGCACCCTGTCAAGAGCTGGCAATAGGGACAGCCAGCGTGTGTTACTGGTGCCAAGAAGGCTCTGGTAGTCTATCTCCACAAATTCACAAAATTCCTTTAACTGTTCTGTTCTAACAGTATAGATGTGGAAGTATTTATACACTTTCAATATGAAGGATTCTATATCCAAGGGGAGCCCATCAGCAGCAGTTTGCACTGCATTATGCACAATGTGTGCTGCACACCCCACACCAATTAGTTTATTTTCAGGGATTGCCTCCTTCAACTTACAAAAAACATTGTTTTTCCCTGCTCTTGCTTTCCCACCAAAGTTTGTGTTTGTGTTATCCGCACAAAAGGCTATTACCTTTTCCCTTAGATTGTTTTTCTCCAGGGCTTGAAGCAGTTCCCCAAATAATATTAATGAGGTTTCCCCAGGGACCGAGGTGAACTCCAAAATCTTAACTTTCACCCCCTCAAGGTCCTGGAAATATCTGATTACAATTGGGATGAGCTTCACCTCTTTCCTGTTCGAAGCATCAACCGAAACTGATAGACAGGTAACATTACTCAAATTACGCTGGAGATCCTCCATAGCTAAAGGCGCCAGCACTTTGGATACTAATGCTTCTGCTTTTGTACGGGCACAGGTAAATTTCTCATCATACAATTTCCTTATCAATGAGGATGTGCAGTCCATTGATCTAAAGCTGTGGTTGTGCTTTGCAAGGTGATAGGCAAAAGTGCCCTCAGCAGCAGCCCTACTGAGGTCTGTGTCCCCAGGAACAGCCTTCCCAAAAAACTGTGTGATATTGCTGCTGCTGGCTGCAGATAACCAAAATTTGTGCTTTTTGGTTTGCACGTGCTCCTTAATATCTCCTTTTCCACCATGGGCAATAGAAAAAGAGCATCTGCAGTGCTTGCAATACACTTCACTGTCACTCCTTGCAACCTTACTCAGGAAAGGGAATGACGTTTGCATCTCCTCAGTGGCGGTACATCTCCTCTTGGGCATCTTTGGTAGCTACCTAGCTAGTGTTTCTAGATAAAGCTTGAAGAAAAAAGTAATGTCAGTCATCGTGATATGGTGAACTACGTCTCACGCAACAACAACAAAAATATCTTGATGACTGAACTACGGTTGTAGTAGTATACCTGGAAAGTCAATAAATCCTCAAATGTGTTTGTGACTTATACAGGTGCAACAAAGGGCACAGCATTGGCATTTGCCAAAAAAACAAAATGAGAGTAGAGTGGTGCCTGAATTGCAGGAGGGAACTGGGCAAGCATTTACAGGCAAGCATAAAGCCTACACAGGCTCTCTTCATAAACAAAAAATGTTGAGGACAGAAGGCAGGGGGTTTGTTCTGTCCCAGAGGCAGGAGCGGCTGAGTTTAGAAATAAAAGCCACGCCACCATTGAAAACATGTCCTTGCTGGCTGCACAATGCCCTCTGCCCCCCATATAAGAACACTCAGGTTGTAGTTGCCTCCTAACACCAGTAAAATGTTACATGTCAAGGAAAGCTTGCCTTGTGGGTTGCACAAATGCAACCCATGTAAGAACATTAATCATGTTGCCTTTGACACCTGTAAACAAATGTCATATGCCCCCCTCTGAGAACACACATGTTGGCTTTACTCTTAATGCGAGCACAACATTCCATGCCATAGTACAACCCAGCCAGCCCCATTGTAGTGCCCTCCATGTAATAACACTCAGCACATTGGCTTGCATAACAATTACATCACAGGTGTGCAAGTAACAGCGCTGCAATGGCCAAGGCCTGTCTGCGCGCTGTACAAATGTAAAAATAAATCATACAAATAAATAAGTAGGGTTGGCAAGTACTCTTAAAGAACATGTACAGAGGAACTGCTCCGCTACCAGATGGATGCAAAATGAGTAACCTGCAAGTCACATTTCATTTCCTTACCTGTTGGATATTGCAGGACGATGTGCGTGTGCTGCAGCAGGGATGAGGGTCACAAACGAGCTGGATGCAAGAGGATCGACTGATGTCAAGCTGGTGGCGTGAAGGGATGCGCTGCAGGCTGGAGCAGGAAGCAGGTCCACGAGAATAATGCTCTTCGAACGCTCAGGCGATGGAATCCAGACAGCAGCAGCAGTCACGAAGGAAAAGAAAACGAATGCTGCTAGAAACTCCAAGCCCCACTCACGGAAGAAGATGGAAGAATGATGCTGCGACAGCCACGGAAGAAAAAGAATGAACCGTTCGTGCCCGTGGTCGAGGCTTTTATGTGTTGCCAGCCAGGGGTCCCATAACTTCCCCCAAACACGTCGCAAGTCGCGCTTCCTGCAACGTCACAAGCTGACGTTGCAGGAAGTCTCCAGGTCCTGGAGGGCGTCTATAGGCTGTGTGGCTGTGTTTCCGGCTTGGGCGGGGGCTTGGGCGCAGAGAAAGTGAAAGTATGAGCCTGCGCACTGCAGCGCAGGCTCATACTGCAGCGTCGGAGCGGTGTCGTCCGAAAATCGGGACACCAGACACCCGCGCAGCAAAACCCCGGACGGGGTTTGGAAAAAAAAAAAAACCCCGGGACCCCGGGACAGGGGGTGATTTCCCCGGACCTGTCCCGGGAAAACCGGGACGTCTGGTCACCCTAATACAAGATAACATAAAAACCTCGTTTAAAGGTGAAAGAAAATAAAATTCAACCCATTCGTCTGCGCCATGACTTGGCACGTACCCTAAGAAGATAAAATAGTGCAAAATCGAAGGGCATTAGGTTTGCGCAGGCGCACAACTGTATGCGTCTGCCATCACTGCACGTGTGCACATTACGTGAAATGGCGGCCTTCGTTTTCCCACGTGCACGTGTTCTGATGACATCAAGCCCCGTTTCCTAGAAGATTTCCCTCTGGGGTTCTTAGTGAGCTGCTGAACAAGTCTCCCGGGGGTGCACTTTTTTTACTTGTTAATAATGTGTATCAACGTCGACAGTGACGCGTATCCAGGAGCCCAGGGGATGCATCTTAGGCAGGGCAGAGTCACAGAGCTCGTGTGCATGTCACGCTCTGGGTCACACGAGACAACAACGTGCACCCGTGTAATTTGCAGCCACACGCAGGAGAGTTCTGCATAAGGGGGAAGGGCAAAGGGCCTCGTGACATGCATTTGCGCAGCGGCTCGATGCAATGGAGTCTTCCCTGGTGCTGCATTTAGCATCTGACGTCCCCTTTTGCGCATGCGCAAACACCTGGCAATAAATATGGCGTGGAGAGCAATTCTCATCTGTGTGTGATTTGCAGTCACCCATAACACTATGGAACATGGATGCAAGAGAACGCCACAGCATCATTCTATCCAATATCATATGACCAGTCTGTCACGCCCATATCATTAAACAGATTCCCCAAGAAAGGCCTCCTTTTATTTTCCCAAATCAGCACTGACAAGTCGCTGCTTTCAATAGAAAATAATGTGAACATGTTATCTGAATAAAATTATGGATGTTTTTGAGCGCTTTAAGATATGCATTGTCTAATGTTAAGGTACCTACTTTTTAATACACCTGCCTATAAACCCTAAAATTAAAATGTTAGTAACATTAAACATTATATACACAGAATCAGAAATCCTAAGGATGTAGGTGTGAGGATAGAAGGGCTGGCTTATCAGCCAACTCATTCTGGTCCAAGGGCCATCCAGGGACAGTGCTTCTCTCCCTGGTGCTTAGGGTAAGGATGGCTGCGCACACTCAGTTTCCAATGCACAGGCAGCCTGCGGTCGGGGTGTGCATAGGATTATTTATTTATTTATTAGCATTTATAGAGCGCAGAGCGGCCATTAGGCATCGTTTAGCCTGCAATTCACACGGTAGTGATGCTTACTTTGTATCCTAAATGAAGTCCTTTAGTTTGGTATGGTAGGAATAGGATAATACACATTCTTCCCAAAGAGAAAACACAACTTATTGACAGCAGCAGTGTTTCTGCAAACATAGTAGAAAGTACATTACCTTTAAGCTAAACGGTGGGTGTGCAGACAGTTTTCAGTTTGAAACAGAAAACTGTACTCTGCTGCAAGAGGAGGCTGCCCGCAGCTGCTGTGCGCAGAGTACAGCTGCAACCGACGGTGCATGGGGGGCTGCTTACTGTTCTTGTTGGCGGGTGCTGCTGATTAAACAAAGGGGGCTGATTGAATGGTTCCACAGCTGCTTTCCTGGATGTACATCAATGGGCAGCTATTTCCATTTAATGGTAATTGCTTGCAGTGCTTTGATTGTTGAAAGTGACTGCCACACTTGGGAACAGTTAGTCTATTCCACCAGTTTCATTGTCTGTTTCCCATTGACTGGACGTCATACTTCACAGGAATGTGTGCATTCACGGGAATCATGCGGTAATTCCTGAGAATTACGGGTATTGAAACTACACTCACTCTCTCACTGCATTCTATCTATGTTTGCCTGTCTCTTCCTCCCTCAGACGCTCCCTCTTCCTCTTTCTTTCTCACTGCTATGGTTTGATGATGCCTCATGATAAAACAGAAGAAAAAAACCTGAATAATTGTCAGTAGAAGACAACTTCAAGTCACGGTGCAAAACCTAATATACAAAGAGATTTTCCAGTTATAGTTAGCAACTCAGGCATAACTTTATAGTTGCCAACATGACCATTTCCAATCTGTAGAAGCTTATCCAGTTCTGTTTTTTTTTTCTATGCATTCTGGGACTTGTATTTCGAGTTTTATAGTGGGACAGCGTTGAGGCGGTTCCAGGGTGCTTTGCAGCTCCTGAGACAGAGTGTGTGGCGGGAGGTAGCTGTGGGTATTAGGCGGCGGGCAGTTTGGTAAGCAAGGCTGGCCGGCACGGCGGCTTGGGGCCAATAATCGTATCTATGCTGGTTGGTGGATCTGGAGGGCTGGTCGAGGTGGCTCGGGTGGCTCTGGTGACTGCGGCGTGACAACAGTCAGCGGGGTAGCCAGATGCGGTTTGAGGGCTCGTCTGTCTCTAAAATGACCATAAAAGATGGACGCTGGTTGATGCTTCTGTGGCACTCCTCCTGGCTTCTTCGCAGGGCTCGTATCATCCTTTCAAGGCTGACGGCCCAAAGCTCAGGAGAATGTTTGAAGGCAACAGCCTTGTCCTTAGTTCAGATACTCTCCAGCACTTCCTACCTAGGAAGCTTGCTAACAGAACCTAGCAGGGCACGCTGTGTGCTGGCTCAGTACTGGTTCTGGAGCTGCTGGATGGGTCCCGAGTCTGGTATCTCCCTCTGTTCCCTGGGAGATGATTAGAGAGATCTTGCTTCCCTCTTGGAACTCCTGGCCTTCCTTCACTGGTGGAAGATGTAAGGTAGACTGTAACTTCAGCCCAGGTCCAAATGAGTCCTTCTTCTTACTCCTTTCAAAGTCGTTGGATGACCTGCTAAGTTAGGGGTTCAGCCCTCTTTTAAAGCCAATGGGCCCCAATGATTGGTGTAGGCTAAGCCTACCTTAATGAACCAATCCTGGCTCCCCACCAACAATCTTCTGAAATGCATGAGGCCAGGACCAGAGTGCTGTGCAAGAGGAAAAGGTACGGGTGACAACATATACCTAAGTCCCACCCATCTTCCTGTCTGTTGTAGATGAAAGTGTCTCTCTTGTTAACTATGCCCTCTGTGACTCTTGATTAAAGCGCAGGTCTCCCTTGAAATTCCTGCCGGAAGCATACTTCCTGTCTCCCCCAAATCACTTACCTCTCCCATCGGAAAGGGGTCAGGTCTGCAGGGGTTTGCCTACGGTAAATAGTGGACTCAGACATGCATTTCACTACCTTTCATACAGAGGGGTGGGAACCAGCTTAAAGTTGACACTTTGCATACCAAAGTGGTGTTAGGCATACCTTCCTGTTGTCAGTCCCGGCAACCAACCCTCTCCTCCAGGCTTGCCTTAATTATTCCTCATTAGTGTGCACTGCCACCAGCCGGATTAGACAAAGGGAAAGCAGATCCATGGGGGCTTTGATATTTAAATTTAGGCTGCCCACGGCTGGAGGAATTTGAGCATTTCCCGTTCTTGAGATGCTTTGATGTACCTGTGGCTGTCACATGTTTGTGGTGCCTTGTTCCTGCTGCCGATCATATATGTTTCCATGATATATCGCCAGTCTTGATATGATGCTGGCTACTTCGCTGAGCTAGGTAAGCGCACCTTTGATTGTACTGTGTATCCCTATTCTTTGCATGCTTCATGCTCCTCAGTCGATTTATGTAAATGTAAATGTAGCGCCTGCCTTCTGTAGTAAATTGCACAGGGCCTCCCTACCGATCTTACACTGGAACTTTACAGTCACCTCTAACCGCAGCGCCATTCAACTCAATACTATTTTGCAGTCATGCATCCAGCACTAGCAACTGACTCAGCCAGCCACACAGAAACCAGGCGCATTGCAGCCTGCAGCTTTGGGATGCTGTCTGGAAATGGGCCTCCTCACCTCACTGAGGAGGCCCAACAAGACCGAAATACGCGTCTGAAGTTGCTGATGGTTCTCTTGTTCAAAGGAGAATTTCCTAGTATTTCGGTGGTGGACTGCCCCGGTGGGTGGGACTAGACTGATATGCAAATAGGTATTGTCCTCTGTGAAAGGCACAGTGAGCTAAAACGTGGCTGTAGACCTTCCTGCGTGGGAAACGTCCCATAGAAAACATTATTTGAACCGGGTATGTTCTCAGTCGAGGGGCTCCCACAGTTTTGTATAAGAAAGATAGATACTACCTGCGTCAGCTGCACTGTGGCGCATCATACGATTTAGCGCTGTGACTTAGCTGATGGTATCTCTGTCTCTGCCCTGCCTAACATCCATACCCCTCCCGCCACTTTTAAACAAAGAATTGGAAACCTGAGCAATGTAAAGGTGGGTTGATGAGGCCGGTGGCAGCAATACTGCCACCACCACCTGTCCATTGGTGGCAGTAACCATCCTCCTGTCCCGCTAAGCTTGCCTAGCTGATCTGGAGTATACTATGTCTAGTGGGTGGGTAGGTGGGGGCCTACTCCGATAGACCCCAAGCTGGAGGCTGCTGCTCTTGTGGCGCCAGAAGGGCCTTGCAGTCATCTTGGCACTGCAGGGCATCTGCCTTATTTAATTACGTCCACGATCCAGCATTCCCACTTCTGGCCTCCCTGCTTTTTAACTGGGGGGACTTGTTCGCCGAGCAGCCAGAAGGCAGAGTGAGTGTCTGGAAGAAACTCTACTTCAAGCAGGCACTACAACTCGGAGCCCTTGTTTTATGACGTGGTGATTGTCTTATGCGCTTTGACAGTGGACAGGTGTCAACTCTAGTGCGAAAAAAAAATGGTTTCTCAGAACACACTCTAATTAGCACCCGAGCCCGGCAGAGCGGCCTGGCACTGAGCAGTGCTCCCACCTGTCAGGGCAGGTGGGAGCGCCCTGGAGGCCCTCTCGCCGCCTCAGCCTTCACTCGGCTTTTGGCGCCACCGGAGCGCCCGGCCTCGCCAGCCCCCTTCCATCATTAGCTTGTCACCTGAACCAGTCACGTCGACTGGGAGAAGAAAGCGTCCGTCAGCGCCGCGCGCCAGCCCAGATGCAAGGGCTGCTCTTCACGGTAATGCGCGCGCAGGCGCCTGTCAGGATCATGACGGACGGGCCCTGGTGGCGCGCGCTCGGCGCGTGAGGTACAAAGACTAACCTTAGCCCATGATCAGAGTACACGATGATGTACTGCTCCCGAGATGCCTGCGTGCTTTTGGCTGAGTTATCCGCGACTTCATCTACTGTTTGGGTTGCAGGGGAGAGCGCGCCAGGGAACTGTCCCCTGGCATCGCTCACGCCTTGTTAAAGTGCCAGTCCTGGCGGCACCTTCAATGTATATAGTGCCCAGAGCGATTGCCACCCCAGCCCGCTGTATTACATCCATCACCTTTTCACAATCAGATTAACTAACTTTACATCGGACATTATTCCTGGCCACGTTCCCTCAAGACAAAACATGGTTCAAAATATGTACATTGTCTGCAGCTAATCATCCAGAATAGGAAAGATTCAATATAGATACACGTTGGTTTTCAGTGGGTCCATGAGACAAGTTAGACAATATGATTTCTTTGGAAGCCCTCACATGTTAACACACGGTCAGGGAACCCATATAAGAGGACGGGGTGAAATACTTGTTTTAGAGGTTACACATGTGGTAGAGTGGTTTATTTTGGAGTAAGAAGGGATGGGAAGGTGGAGGGGGTCGCAGACGTTTAGAGCAGAACACAGGATGCTTGACAGCATTTGTGCTGTTTGCCAGTCACATGTCCCCTGTTGCAGAATGTTTACGCAAAAGGGCTCTTTGACGGTCTTTCTGAGACTATTACCTTCTGGCCAGGTGGGGAATGCTTCCTGATCGATTACCTTTGCTTTTGCTTTTGCGAAAGTGTTGAAGAATGGAGCGCCTTGCTCTCGAGCGGTCAGCTTGCCGTGCACATTTGGTGCCATTTGCTCATCACGCCACGCTCTAGCAGTCCTCTTTCTACACCTCTGCTGGTCTGCTCGCCTGTGTTGCAGTTCTATTTGTCCAAGACGCGAGAGAACCCTGATTTGAACGACAAATGGTATTGTAAGGGGTTTCGCCCTGTATTTTTCTTCTATCCTTTACTGTAGGAGTGAGTGAATAGCTACCTGTAGGAGACCCGAGTATAAGGGTGTAACACCTTACTGCAAACATGTGCATGAAAAATGAGTGGCCCAAGGGGGTGAGGTGGCTGCGAGGCGGGAGAACATCCAATGAGGGCTCTGAGGGGGCGAGGGGGAGTTCTCCCTGTAGGCCAGCAGCGGCTCAGGTATCTTAGACCAAATAAACAGGCACAGACGTGTTTACTTTGTTTAAGCATGATCCGCTTTTGTTTTTATGTAATGAAAGAATGTACAAAAAAAAAATAATACATACACTGGATCTCTATTACATCATTAGGCTCCTAACAGTGATGCTCCCGTCACATGACATTGGATAGCCACTTGTTAAATAAATCATGGCATGAATCCATAAGGTCCACCAGCAGAATGAGTGCTCTGCAGGTGGTAATTCAATAATCACTCCTTGCATTAGGCTCCCATGAGCATGAACGCTCTCACATTTGATGAATAAATAATGTTCTTGTCACAGGACTCTCTTGAGCATGAACACTTTCCCATTTGATAAATAACCAACCTTTCCTGACACAGTTTTCTCTTGAGAATGAGCGCTCTCACGTTTGATAAATACATACACGTTTCTGTCACAGGTATCCCCTGAGGATGCACGCTTCCTCATTTGATAAATAAACAACTTTTCCTGTCACAGGTTTCTCTTGAGAATTAACGCTCTCACATTTGATAAATAAATAACTTTTCCTGTCACAGGCTTCTCATAAGAACGATCGCCTTCATAGTTGATAAATAAACACCATTTTCTGTCACAGGTATCCCCTGCAAATGCACGCTTTCCCATTTGATAAATAAACAACTTTTCCTGTCACAGGTTTCTCTTGAGAATTAACGCTCTCACATTTTATAAATAAGTAACTTTTCCTGTCACAGGCTTCTCATAAGAACGATCGCCTTCATAGTTCATAAATAAACACCATTTTCTATCACAGGTATCCCCTGCAAATGCACGCTTTCCCATTTGATAAATAAACAACTTTTCCTGTCACAGGTTTCTCTTGAGAATTAACGCTCTCACATTTGATAAATAAATAACTTTTCCTGTCACAGGCTTCTCATAAGAACAGTCGCCTTCATAGTTGATAAATAAACACCACTTTCTGTCACAGGTATCCCCTGCAAATGCACGCTTTCCCATTTGATAAATAAACAACTTTTCCTGTCACAGGTTTCTCTTGAGAATTAACGCTCTCACATTTGATAAATAAATAACTTTTCCTGTCACAGGCTTCTCATAAGAACGATCGCCTTCATAGTTGATAAATAAACACCATTTTCTGTGACAGTTATCCCCTGCAAATGCACGCTTTCCCATTTGATAAATAAACAACTTTTCCTGTCACAGGTTTCTCTTGAGCATTAACACTCTCACATTTGATGAATAAATAACTTTTTCTTGTCACAGGTTTCTCTTAAAAATGATCGCTTTCACATTTGATACTACTGGGCCAGAATCGTCTTCTACCTTGGCAGAAATCTTATTACCTCACAGAGTAGGCCAATGTGCCAATCTCCAATGGGATATGCCTATCTGCTCCCCCCCAGGGCGGTGGAAACTAACAAGCAACAGAAAGATACTGCACACGACCCAATAAGTCGAGGGGGTATAGAAAAAAAGAAGGCACTGGCCCCACACCAGTGGACCAACCCCTATAGGGCGCCAATGGGACTTCAAGCGCTGTGTCCCCTTTGGTCATTAATCCCTATTTCTGCACCACTTGCGGGGACAGGATTCACAAGTCACCGCCCCTGCTCTCTGAATATTTCATCAAGTCCTTCTCATTCCAAAACAGCCCGCATGTTGACCTATGTTGGCGCATACAGGGCGTGATATCCCTACTACACTTCTCCCCTCTCCTACCTGACCGGACCAAGGCTCGGCCACTCCTGACCCCACTCTACTGGGTGCTTACAAGCAGTGGGGCCTGGATGCAGCTCCCACCAAGTGCTGCCTGACTCTCACTCAGGCTCACTCTCTCGACCCCGGGTGGGGGTGAGAGAGAGCCGTCAACCACCCAATAGGTGGTCGTCCTATGGACCAGGGCAGGTGTCCGCGTCTCAACAGAGGGCCTCGTGCCCTCTGGGAAATTACGGGGATTCTGCCTCCACTCGTCTCTCCTGGCCGCTCTCTCTGGCGACTCCACTTCGGGCAGATATGCCCTATCAGGCGTTACCATGAACGCTCGCTTGCAGGGAGCCCGCAGCCTCTCTCCCCCTGCTGGTGGAGCCTACCATCTCTGGGTTGCAGAGAATTTGCATGTCTAAAAAGCACACTGTTGGGGGGATGGACATAAAGGAAGGGCTGTAAACAAACCATTAAGTCCACAGAACGGGACACTCAGCCCATTGCATACTGAAACCCCACAGAACATGGGGTTACACTATGTAACAGGTTCCATTGGTGGCACCTGCTGTTGAGGGTCTGCAGTCATGTTCAGCTCTTTGCGACGTATCAGAAGAGAAACTTTAATTTGTGCACCAGCCCGTCTCCATCCAAAGAGACAGTCCAGCATGGAATAACAAGCTGTGAAAACAAAGAAATAATATGAGGCAGGGTAACCAAAAAGGAAACACACCAAACACAGGTTACAAAGGAACATACAAAGCACTTTATTTTATACTGAATCCAGTTACAAAAAAACAGAACAAAATTCAGATAGCTATCGACCCTCAGTACAACACAGCGAACTCCGGCGTGGTTCGGTGTGCTCAGTGAGTGCAAATATTCATTGAAACAGTCAGGCTTTTATACATTTCTCCAGCCTGTTGACCAGCCTTTCTGCAGGTTAACCATTCCATAAATAAGTTACTGCTCTAGGGTCCCTTGCCAGGTCAAATCTAGATAATCTTAGGTTTATACATTAACAAGAAGAAATGGTAATAATGTATGCTCTAGGCCTAACATTACAATGCGGGACTTAATTTATACAATATAGTTAAGCAGGTGTTCTCATTCAATTATAGATCAGTTTCGGTGATACAGGTAATCCATTGCACACAGGTCAGCAGAAGGACAAGGTCTCAGCTCATGACCCTAACAAGTGGCCTGCAGGCAAGTTATACATTAGCTGTACAGAGGTCATGACAATCAAGTTCTGTTCTGAATAACATAGGCTACCATTTTAGCTCACATGGTGACTTTATAGAGCAAGAAAACCTAAAATGGCGGCTTGACCCAAAATGACAGTTTACATGGTTTCTAAGGTCAGGACCTTGCAATGCGAGTTTATTCACATGTAGTTTATAAGCAGCTTGTTAGCAGCTTGGCGTAGGCCAATATACATATATTCATAGCAATAGGAGGCACGATATAATTTCTAGTTTGACAAACCCTCCTTTTGGCCTATGCCAAGTGCTAAACTACTTCTGATCTCCCTGCAAATAACTCCATGTGTCATCGTCCATACACCCTGAATAGCTGTCAGAAATATCTATCGCCATTAGATCTTTTACTAAGATCTCTTTCAGTACATACTCCTTAGAGGTTTTATCCGGGGCATACACTTTATGTCCTATTGTACCTATCGCCTGAGCGCAACATCCCCCTAGTATTGAACATGTACTTGGTAGACATTGGATACAACAACAAAGAAATAGCAGAATTCCCAAAATAATCAGCAAGACTGAAAGCACTTTCCAACCCCAAGACCGCAAGAAGTCCCAGAACCAAGCGCTAAGATCCCAATTTCCCTCAGGAACATGCACTTCTGAACTAAGAATGTGCAGATTCTGTATTGCCTTAAAATAGTTGGGGAGGAATCCGGTACGAAAACACAGCAAGCGGACCCCACTAGTTTACATACTCCACCACGTTCAGCCAGAATGACATCTAATGCCATCCGGTTCTGAAGCGCTACCAATCTGATCGCTTTCTGCTCTAAAGTCATATTATAGAGTATATCTGTGGCCCGGTTGATGGTTCTCTCCAGTACTCTCGCTAGTTTCCTGATATCCTCGGAATTCGCTATCAGCCCAAAGAATGGAAGGAATGATTTCGCTACATCTCCTAAAACCTGTGCTGGAGTGTCGCCATTCTCGTCCCGCCGTGGACGAGCCTTCGAAACCTCTACAGTACTTGCTATAAACACCCCAGGTAACAGGATTCCAAGATAACAAGTTCCCTGCCAATCCCTGGGCAACCATGGAAATGCTACATTACCGCAAACAAAATAGATAGGTTCGCCTACATACAAAGGTCTGTCTTCCCCAGTCAAATTTGCAACATTGGCACAACCTTTAAAATCTCCCATTGACCGGGTGCCATTCCTCTGTATGCAGAAAGAAACTGAATCGGGGCTATGGTTAACAATATAAGAAGGAGGCACGGCATCCTTATTGCCTATCGGAGCCATTTTAAAGGAAATCAAAGATTGGAAAGGACGAGACAGTCTATCAGAAGGCCTAATAGAAGCAATATTGAGCTTACTCCTATTTGCGAAAAGCGAGCATCCCAGGGGAGTCAGAACACGTTTCTCAAAACTATTGAAATTAGTGCCATCAAAGTTCCCCGAGATGCTATCGTTCCATCGGCCAAAGAACAGTGCTCTAAGTGAAGCATAACAAGCAGTTGTCAAAGGTAAAGGGTGAATATACCAACCTAGCCCGTTATCCCCATGTTGCGGTAAATGCAAGCAGATCCAACAATTGGTTCTGTTAAAGATTGCATGGGTAGCATTCATAATTAGAAGTAGAGTGTTATTTTGATAATTCCGTCTATGCAAAAGATCTCTAGGTGACAAGGTATGTAGTTGCACAGAAGCAGTGGGAACAACAGTTATGTTTTCAACAGGTAGGAAATCATTCAAAGGGTACATTCTCTCCAAATACCAAAACCCACAACCAACAGTTACTAAAAGTCCTGTGATTATCACCAGTAGACAACAAAACGTTTTCGGGGCCCCCATACATATCTGCTCATTGTCTCTCCTAGTCACATTTTTGTCCAAAAGTTCAGTACGAACGATAGCGGATGCGGGCATTGTCGTCTTCAATCGAGAAACACCAATTGTTCGTTTGCTGGCGACTCCAGTCGCGCGTCTTCTTAATGTCTTTTCCCACAACCCTTAGCCAGCAGAACCCTTTATGCAATTGGGCCAAAAAAAGGCAAGCCCTCAAATTCTTTCAATTGTACAGCAAGAGCCGTATTGCAAACCTATCTCCTTGGGCGGAGATTATACTTCACAGTTTCCGGTGCAAAAGAATCAGCAGACAGGATGTCGTCACTTCCCACAGGAGGTGGCGAGTGAACGGAAGTTGGATCAGAAGATGGATGATCCACAAACGATGCAGTGGGAGAGCAAGGAGGCAAGATGGCCATTTTGTCGGGCCTTACAACTTCCGGAACGGCATCCGATACTCTCTTTCCACCGTCTGCCGTTTCGGGTACGTTGGTTTCAATGTCGGAAAGGGGTTCTGCGTCTTCTGTATCGTATGTCACTGGGTGTGGGATCCGTTTGGTGTGGCTGCCGTGGATCCAGTGGCAACGTCCTCCTACCCGCACCGCAGTCTCAGTGACCAGGAGCACCTGGTAGGGGCCCCTCCAACGTGGTGCGAGGCAAGACGCTCTATCGAAGGATTTAACGAGGATCCAATCCCCTGGTCGTAGACTGTGACCGGGGCCCTCGTACCTTACCGGCAATGCCTCTCGCACCTGGTGATAAATTGAAAACAGGTTTGTAGTCAATTGGTTACAATAGTCGGAGAGAAGTACATTTTCTACATCGCGCAATGCGCAGCTTTTAGGCAAACCCCAAATATTAGCAGGTCTCCCCATTACCACCTCAAAGGGAGAGAGCCCAGTCTTAGTTTGAGGGGTTGTCCGCATTGAAAGTAACACGATCGGTAAGGCGTCCGGCCATTTTAGTTTGGTGCCGGCACACGTCTTAGCGAGCTTGTTTTTTATGATACCATTGTGTCTTTCCACTAATCCGGCGCTCTGAGCATGTCTGGCCGAATGGAATCGTTTGTCAATTTGCAATGCCATACATATCTGTAGAATTACAGCAGCGATAAAATGCGGACCATTATCCGACCAGATAACTCTCGGCAAACCGAACCGTGGGAAGAATTCCTTTAACATGGTCTTTGCAGTGGTCATGGCTGTAGCGTCTTTAACAGGGAAAGCCTCGACCCACTTACTAAAGGCGCAAATGACCACAAGGACATATTTTAGATTGTTACATCGCTCCATTTCAATAAAGTCAAAGTGAATCACTTCAATCGGGACAGAAGGAGGCCCAAAGCTACCTCTTGGAGTTGCTGTCCCCTTTCCCACATTGTGTTGTAGGCAAATCATGCAATTTTGGACATAATGCTGGGCAATTTTTGAAATCTTATCATTTACCCAGACTTTCTCTAACATTCTCGTGATCTGTTGAGCGCACACATGTGTGGGACCGTGTGCCATGGTAACCATCATTACTATATAGGCATTAGGAAGCAACCATTACCCTTCAACCATGTCCACCCAACACCCATCATCATCGAGTTTCCCCAAGCCCTCAGCCCACCTCTTGGATTCTTCTAATGTGGCATCGGCTTGGATATCCCGTACAGACCCAACACCCTCATCCATTGCATAGGCATCTACAGTCTCCCTTGAAACATACATCTCTGTGAAGAGATCAGAGGCAGTTTGTCTAGCTATTTTATCAACGAAAGCATTCCCTTTCCCTACATCATCTATAATCTTGCGATGTGCTGCGCACTTAATGATTGCTAACTGACTAGGGAGCGCAAGCGCTGAAAGCAATTGTACTATCAGGGAGCCATGTTGGATCTTGGTGCCATGCGAAGTTAAAAACCCTCTCTCTGACCAAAGTCTCCCAAAGTTGTGAGCCACCCCAAAGGCATACTGGCTATCAGTATATATGTTCACTGTTAGCCCTTCGGAAAGCTCACAAGCTCGAGTCAATGCTATAATCTCTGCGGCCTGCGCAGAGTTATGCGTAATTCTCTTGGTCTCCACAACCGTACTCAATGTAGTGACTGCATAAGCAGCTGTGGATGTACCATCCAGTAGTTTGAAGCAGGAGCCATCACAAAACAGCTCCCCTTGTGGGTTATCCAAAGGAGTGTCCCTCAAATCAACTCTGCCTTTTGTATCTTGTTCAGTAGTATACAGGCAGTCATGTGACTCTTCGTCACTGCAAACAGTATTTTGCGGGAAAGGTAGGAGTTCAGCCGGATTAAGAAGGCAGCACCTCCTAATTTGAATGTGGGGAGCAAACAAGATTAATTCATGTCTTGTCAGTCGTGCGGAAGTGAGGTATTGCGTTTGGGTATTGTTCAATAGAATATCTACAGAGTGAGGCACCATCAGGGTTAAATCATGGCCTAGGACCATTCCCTCACTCTGTTTTACAGACGCAGCAGCAGAAGCGACAGCGCGCAAACATCTTGGCAAAGCGCATGCAACAGGATCAAGGGTGGAAGAGTAGTAACCGCATGGCCTATTCTTCCCTCCATGTTCCTGCGTTAATACAGCCAAAGCACATCCATCACATTCATGCACAAACAACACAAAGGCCTTCTCATAGTTCGGTGTGCCCAAAACTGGCGCCGAACATAATGCAGTCTTGAGCATCTCGAATGAATGTTGATGCTCCGTATTCCATGGCAATGGCGAAGAAATACCCTTCTTCGTCAAGGCCAACATCGGTTTTATCACTAGTGAGAAGTTTGGGATCCATAACCTAGAGTAAGAAGCCATACCTATCAAGGCTCTAACTTCCTTTTGTGTATTTGGGATAGACATGCCAGAAATGTGTTTTATTCTTTCAGGTGTCAATCTTCTTCCCTCCTTTGACAGGAGATAGCCTAAATAGGTGACCTCCTGGCAACAATATTGAAACTTTTTAAGCAAAGCTTTGTGACCATGCTTAGCTAGATGGATGAGCAACAACACAGTGCCCTCTTTACAAGAGCTCTCAGAGTCAGCGGCTAAAAGCAAATCATCAACATATTGAAGCAACGTACAAGTAGGGGGTAATCCAAGGGTATCAAGCTGCTCTTTCAAAGCCCTACTATAAATACTAGGACTCTCAGTATAACCTTGAGGTGCACGAGTAAATGTGAATGAGCGTCCCCCTAAGGAGAACGCGAACAAGTATCTACTATCCTCATGTATAGGAATACTGAAGAAAGCATTCTTTAGGTCCACAACACTGAAGTGAGTAGCCGTAGCTGGAATCATGGTTAATATTGTCATCACATCAGGCACAATTGGAAATTGCGGAGCGACGACTTTATTAATGGCACGTAAATCAATTATAAAACGAAATGGAATTGCATTATCACCTTTTTTGTACACGGGTAAAATCGGACTATTGCACAAACTTCCTGCAATCTCCTCAATCACCCCACGATGCACAAAATCGGAAACAATGCTCTTCAAAGCTCGCTCGCCTTCAACTGAGATCTTATACTGTGGCATACGGGGCAGCTTAATTCCATGTTTCAAAACTATTTTAATAGGCTCAATCTGCAAAACACCGACATCATTGTCATCAACTGCCCACAAAAACTCTGGTACATTACTGAATTCTGGCGGCAAAGGTCTAGTCAAGAATTGCGAAACAGAACATTGCTGTGGTGAAATCGTCAAACGCACTCCATCAGAAGAACAATGAATTACCGCATTTAATTCCTTCAACAGATTCAACCCCAGCAAATTCTCTCCACAATTCGAAGTCAAGAGAAATGGACAGTGGTCCGTAAAGGGACCCAAAGAAATAGGTACCGGTGAAGAAACCGGACAAACAACTGGTGTGCCAGAAAACTTACAGAAACATTGGTTTGCCCTGACAGTGGAATGTTTGGAACCCGAGAATGATCAATGGAGCACTTCTGTGCTCCAGTGTCTATCAAAAATTGATGTTTCCTATTTCCCACTACCATTTCAACGTAGGGACCTTTTTGATTAACGGGAATAGGTGTAGGTTCCAAACCCTGCTTCGGGCAATTCTAACGAAACAAAATATCATCAAAAGGAAGCTCTTCAGATAGATATGCAGCAGAAGGATGATCAAATATGTTTCTAGTATCCACACTCAAAGTCTGATTATCCTGTGAAAAAGGTTGTTGGGGATCCTGCGAAAACTGGCCTCTACCAGGGCCCCCTACACCCGGGCGACCTCTGGATCGTCTACCCATATTTCCAAATGTGTTATTCGACCTCTGTCGAAGGACGGGACATTGTGCACACCAATGACCCTCCTGGCGACAATAGGCACACTGGTTAATATTCACAGGACCCAAGGGCACATTCCCTTGTGGAACATACTGACCTCTAATCTGCGAACTACCCCCTCTGGGGCCTCTAACAATTTGCTGTAACAATACTTTAGTCTTCAAATCACCTTTTCTCTTCTCGACTCTATCTTTTTCATTATTGACACGGTTCTCGTAGTACTGAGCCATGTGCAGTACTTCTGATTGGGATTTCGCCTGCCAAGCGCTCTCAGAAGACATAATTTGTGACTGGATGTCAGACAGCAATCCACGTACAAATTTGTCCACAAATAATCTTTTCCCAGACTCTGTGCCTAAGTCTTGTCCACAGAAATCCGAGAATACCTGTTCGAACCGATTAAAGAACTCGGTAGCACCCTCAGATTTTCCTTGGACACAGGCCGTAAGCTTGTCCCAAATAATTCTCTTTTCGGGGATTATAGTTTTCAGTTTTGCAATGATTCTGTCAGGCAAAGTTAGTATCACCTGAGGTGGTCTCTCACCAGCTGGCCTTTCCCCATCAAGCCTAACTATGTTAGCCCATGTATCTCCCAACCCTGGTACATCGTCTATAGTTCTAACTTGTTTCCACAAATCTACAGGCAGGAGTACAGGGAATAGCAAATCAATGTCGCCTAGGGTAAACACTGAGGACTGCAAAACGGACTCTATCTCTTTATAGAACCCTGTCGGATTTTTCCTAATGTCAGGAATAGTTTGTCTAATAGTATTCACTTCCTGTCGTGAAAACGGGACATGAACAAACTGCGATACATAATGTGCAGGAATGTCCACAGCAGGTGTACCTGCTGCAGCATTAGCAGGAATCTCAACCTTTGGGACAAATGTCGGAGGAACCTCTCTCATAGGCAACTGAGATGTAGGCAACTCCGAACGCTTACTAAGCAACAGAGCTAAGTCGAGCGCTAAAGCAGTTGAAGAAGTGTCAAGTGAAAAAGCTCTCTTATAAATGCTCAATAACACTGTGGGAAAAACTAACCTTTCTCTTTAAACATTCATCCTACAGGTACTCTACCATTACCTGTATCACTTTCCTCTGCATTTCTAGCGTATATTGACTGTATGTGTCATATACCTCAACTGGAGTTATCGATATGTCTGAAATCCATCTAATCGCATCTTTTGTACAAATTTGCGCCTCCTCAGATGTCGATTTACGACACGGAAGAAATCGTTTCTGTACATACATACTTTCTTCTTCGTCATCCTCATTCCGTAACCTTTCCAACTCCTTTCTATACTCAAATATCCTCTCAACATGCTCATGTACCTTCTCCACAGTGTCTCTTGAAAACGCTAAAGTATTCAGGTCCCTCAACCCTTGTGGGAGGTCTGCATTATTTAATTTACCCCACATTACACATAAATGAATCCCTAAACCTTCAATGAAAACATTTTTCTCAGGAAATTTATCCATATTAGAAAGTGTGGCAAGAACATTAGCTCGATCATCTCTCTCCATACAATGCTTAGCCCATGCAAACAAATCCTGTTTCTTTTCTGTAGGAACAGTATTACGAGTAACAATCCTCGACCCCGCACCCTGATCAACTACAAGCGGTACAGAACTACTTAGGAGTGAGGGTGCAGGCAAATTCAATGGAGGTACTATTACTGGTGCAATGGGAAGAGGCAGAGGAGCAGGTGGAGGAACAACAACCGGAGGAATAGGAGCAACAGGTTGAGCAGGAAGAGCAGGAATAACAGCAGGAAGAGGTACAGCAGGAGGAAGAGGAACATACGGAGGTGGTGCAGAGGCACCAGGCCTTCGTTCATTTAACAATTTGTCGATAAACCCATCAGAAACAGGAAGATCTTTAGAAGGATAGATTTTCTGAATACCAAGTGAGAAAGCCCTGGCCATATTCCTAACCAACTCAGACTGTTTGTCCTGATCATATAACAACGCCTTTTCAGCATTTGTTTTATGACGGCGCACATGTTTTTCCCTACTTTTAAGCTGCTGCAACGCTTCTCTTTTCCAATTTTGCAAAACATCAAATGCTGCAGGTCTGGCCTTCTTTTTTAACAAGACAGACTCTAAATATTCAATACGAGGGATCTCAAAACTACCATTGACTGGCCACTGAAGTTCGGAGGCATGTCTGGTTTGTCTGTGCCAAATTTTATTAAATACTACACTTCCAATGCCATGCTTACAGTACATAGTACATGCCGGTGACCCCTCCTGTGGTGCCGGACGGCTAAATTCCAAAGATTGTCTATCGCTGCGGAATAATGCCCTAAAGCAGCTAGACAATTTCCCAGGCATTTCTCAAATACTCGGTGTTACCTGGTCAATAATTGTGTCTGCAGATACAATGCGCCAAATTCAAATTGTCAGGGTTGAATTAAGAGTCGGGTAATGACTCACCTGACCAAACCTAAGGAGGACCGATCGGTTTACAATGGACTTAACTAACGAATTTTACCTTGTGTATGTTGATTTCGGCAAATCTGCCCGCCTCAAAAAATTGACCCTCGTCAAGATGCCGTCTCAGACCACACGGCTATCGTCCAGGGAACGGATCGTGCAGCGCTGTTGAGGTGTCGCGTCTCGATCAGTCGGGCCCGTTATGTCACACCGTCCGATCCCGGTCCGATAGCGTGCGTCAACCTTCAATAATCCGGCATCAATCTTGAGGGTCCCTATTCCGGGCGCCAACTGTGAAAACAAAGAAATAATATGAGGCAGGGTAACCAAAAAGGAAACACACCAAACACAGGTTACAAAGGAACATACAAAGCACTTTATTTTATACTGAATCCAGTTACAAAAGAACAGAACAAAATTCAGATAGCTATCGACCCTCAGTACAACACAGAGAACTCCAGGGTGGTTCGGTGTGCTCAGTGAGTGCAAATATTCATTGAAACAGTCAGACTTTTATACATTTCTCCAGCCTGTTGTCCAGCCGTTCTGCAGGTTAACCATTCCATAAATAAGTTACTGCTCTAGGGTCCCTTGCCAGGTCAAATCTAGTTCATCTTAGGTTTATACATTAACAAGAAGAAATGGTAATAATGTATGCTCTAGGCCTAACATTACAATGCGGGACTTAATTTATACAATATAGTTATGCAGGTGTTCTCATTCAATTATAGATCAGTTTCGGTGATACAGGTAATCCATTGCACACAGGTCAGCAGAAGGACAAGGTCTCAGCTCATGACCCTAACAAGTGGCCTGCAGGCAAGTTATACATTAGCTGTACAGAGGTCATGACAATCAAGTTCTGCTCTGAATAACATAGGCTACCATTTTAGCTCACATGGTGACTTTATAGAGCAAGAAAACCTAAAATGGCGGCTTGACCCAAAATGACAGTTTACATGGTTTCTAAGGTCAGGACCTTGCAATGCGAGTTTATTCACATGTGGTTTATAAGCAGCTTGTTAGCAGCTTGGCGTAGGCCAATATACATATATTCATAGCAATAGGAGGCACGATATAATTTCTAGTTTGACAAAGCGAGTCTGCCCCAAGCAAGAGGACCAATAGCAACACCAGGCACATGCTTCTGACTTGTTGCACCTCATCAGTGAGCAGCCATTTACTGATGTTGTCAATTCCTCTGCGACTCGTGGCGTTCTGGCCTCAATCATTTTTTATCTGTACTTGGCTAATATGCCATGTGACTTAAAGCAGGTGAGGACTTTCTCCCCTAATTTGGGCAGCGAGCATCTACAACGGTTGGCATGGGCCAGCAGTCTCATCTTTTTTGTCACCACCCAGATAGGCTGGCAAGGAACACTTAACAGCCTAGAGTTGTTTGTCAAAAACAGTGATTATGAGCTCAACACAAAACATAAAACTAGAAAATATTTGTGGTACCTGTAAAGGCAATGTTGAAATAGTTTGAGTTCATTTATACATGAATGCTTTCTAGTTTATTTTTATACAAATTATAGTGTGCTATCTTCAAAGCCATTAGTTGAAGCATATACAATCAAGGTGACAGCGCTAGACCACTTTGGCGCAGAAACACAGCCTTTTGACAGATTAAAATGATTGACAATGCTAGAGGGGAACCTTTGGAGAAGATCTCTGGGACTCTGATGTTAGAAATCAAGATATTAAGGGATCATTCAAGCAGTCTGATGCAATGACTAAAGGAAGAGCTTGGTGCGGCAGGTGATTGCTTCTTATGGTAGATACAATGATTCACTAGTGGATATTCCAGGGTTTGATTAACTTTTCTGAGCCAATGAGCTATTGACTCACCATTAGCACCCTTGAAGGGCGCGCTGGCCAATCAGAAAGCTCAGAACGCGGGCTGAATTCTCTGGTATAAGTTCTGAGCAGCCTGAGTGCTGCTGGCTAGAGCCCACTTGCCTTCCCCTTTTTTCCTTCCCTTCACCGCACCGTCCTCGCCCCTTAGCAGGTGTGTATTTAATACCCTGGTGCTAAGGGTGTGTTAAACCTAAAAATAAACCTTACCTTGCGGTGTGGCACCATGCTCCATTTTCGGAGTCCATTTCCCTGTTGATGACATCACGCGCATCAACAGAGACAACAGACTCTGAATTTGGAGGGCGGCGCCGCACCTCGAGGTAAGTTTCCATTTTTTAAAAGTTATATGCACCCTTAGCACCCATGTAGAAACTACACAGTTGCTAATGGTGATATAAGCATCGAGGCAGGCCGACCTCAGCCAGTAACAGCCCGCCACTTGTGTTAAGGGACCCTTGCTTCGCTTGGGTCCTTAACTTGGGCGGCGGGCCATTAAAGTCTGTGTCGGGTCGGCCTGCCCCTCAGGGTTATACCGCTTTATTAAAAGAGAAATTGCAATTTTATGCTAATATGGGATTTACAGAAAATATTTGCAAGCCTACATAACAAATATAGTGCTTTTGAATCTTGTATGTTTCCTTGTAAACGTAGACAATGAATGTTCTTAAAATTTTGCTTGAACCAACTACAAAGAGCGGAAGTGAGGGGTGGACGGCTGAAGATCTCCCACAGGAAAGAGTTTGTCGGATGTGCAATCAGGCAGCAAAGGTTGGTTCTTTGAGTCATTTCAGTGCTGTCTGTAGTGCCCAGGATAATCTTAGAAATCTATTTATTTATCGGTTTGTTAGAAAAAGGAGCATCTGAAAAACAAACATTCTGGCATGGGATTTTAAATATTGAGGAGAATTGTTTAATTCTGTCTGTCTTATCTGTCTTATCCTCATGGGGTACATTTCTAAATCTTGCCACTAAGTAATACTGAGTTTAGAGCCAACATTGAACTCACTGTATGTCAATGGGACTCACAGCTTGGGAATAGTAATAATCTTGTGATGAAACTTGGATTCTTAATTTTCAACTCACTGTTTTGAAAACAAATTCTGCTCGTCGGTGTTCCCCCACATTCATTTTTTATTCTTTTAAGTAAACGTATTGACAGTTTATTTTGTGTTTTGGTGAAATGTTTCTTATTTCTGCCAATTTCCATTGAGGGTTTGTCATAAATATACTGCAAATTAACAAGGGGGGGTCCTGGGAGTCCCTCTGCCAGACATTAGTCCTGGTTACGAGAGACTTACCCAGAGTCTTTAGCTCACTATCTTTCACAGAGAAGAAATATCCCAAACATATCAGTCTTTGTCCTGCCCTGGGGCAGTCCAGCACCGAAATGCTAGGCAATTCTCCTCTGAACAAGAGTACCAACAGAAACCCCAGACACGTGTTTCGGTCTGGTTGGACCTCATCAGTAGGGTGGATCTGTGCCTCTCTAAGAATAGTGAGCAAGGGGTGCTATACTGGCAATGTAACCATAGTTGGTTATCTATTCGGGCTTTTTTTCACTTCCTCGTTCGTCTGTTTCTTCATAGAGGTGTTAGTTCCATAGAAGCAGCAGCGAAGACATTGCAAAGACGTCCCCTAAGCGATGCACCAGTCACATTGACAGTTTAAATATTAGGAGTGAGTGTTATTAAGAGCTACTTAATCCATGCTGATCGCCACGGCTGAACAAGTATGGATTTGGTATGTTAGTGTCAGAGAGTCAATTTTCTGTGATAAATAGTTATTAGCTGTGTGGCTCAGAACAGCAGCCAGGCTGGTGTCCCATCTACCTTGCAGGTGCTACGCCAATGTGTGTCTCACAAGGTAGGAGAATGAGGCTGTCCGTTCGAGGTAGGATCACCTCCTCCCTCCCCTTGAGTTCAGGCATGTCGGGTATTGTGTGACCTTGCAAATGGCAGGAGTGAGCGGAACAAGTCCAAGTAACATAACATCAAATAGGACTGCTGGTATCCTGGCTGCGGAGGTTCCAGTGTCATAACCACTGAGGAAGCTCCTTGGACAGGCTTCTGTGTACCAGGAAGAAGGACCAAAGAGGTCATTGCCCCTGGTAGTCCAGGCGCTGTGGTCATTGAGAATGCTCTATGCAGATATAGGGAATTGGGGAAGGCAGCCTTTGTTTTATGCTATGGAGTTGAAAGACGGACTACAATCTGACCAAGGTTTTCCTGACGCAGCAGGGCTCCACTTCCTCTGATTGGGCAACTGTGTTTGGGTTTACATGGGCACTTTCTGCACCGGCAGCCTCAGCAAGGCAGCCATTGGGACTGGGAGCAGAGGACAAGAGTGAGCGCGGAGGCATATCTGCTTGTGATGGGCCATGGCTGTTTTCTTTCCCTCCTAGGGGAGGGCCCTGCATCAAAAGAAGACCTGCATCAGACCAGATATCAGAGAAACATTCTTGCGGGTAATGCAATGTAGTGTAATTGGGTTCTTCCGCCATTTTGGTGGCCTCTTTGCACATGAAAGTGAGCGCTATTTCATCACTGCTTCTTAAAGGAGAACACCTCACACGCCATGATTATAAAGATCCAATTAGTATGTTGCCTGTATCCAGTGGTCGAAGTGAGCGGGAGCGGTCGTGAGCGGCGCTCCTCTACTTTTTTAAATTAAGTTTTACAGCTCCTATACTTTTATTGTAAAAAGAAACGGTTCCGGAATGGTTTCGTTTTAAAATAACGGTGTGGGAAGAAGTTGAAACTTGCACTTTCAGTGCACTGCATTGAACATACCCTTAAACAGAAGGCAAATGTGTTTGGGGTTTGTATTGTGTGTGGGAAAGGGCAGGGCAATGGGGTTTGTGAGGAGCAGGGCAGGCTAGCAGGGAACATAGTTCCACTACTTCTTTTCTTACACTTCGACCACTGCCTGTATCCCCCACCGGATTTCCCCCTCCCATACTCCTCCTACCCATCCTCTGCTACCTGCTTCGGAGGATAGCTCAGGGTCAATGTGCTCGTCTTGGAAGCAAGACGACACTGAGCAACACAGGTTCGATCCCCGGGTTGCGCTTAGAAACCTCTGGGTATTAAGCACGTTATAAATAACGAGTTACAATTCCTGCCCCTTCACCCTACATATAAACCCCTGGGTTCCTCTGCTTTGCACAGGTTGTTTCCAGGTTAGGTTGGCACTTTATAAATCCATGCATATGTTTCCAAAAGTGGCAGGACAAAGAGCAGAGTCTGGCATCACCATCCTATCAAAGACCCTGCTTCCCATGCCGCACTCTCAAGGTCTGTCCACTGAGACTGCAGAGGAACATCCCTCACCACTTTTGCCCCCACTTGGCACTGACACAGTTTTACCGAATAATCAATTGGACAAATAAGGAGTCACCTGTGTGCACACCTTACCGATGGATGAAAAATGCAGGAAAATGCAACAAAGTTGTACAGATGGGCTTGGCAACCCACCTAAAACTAAAACTCTGGCAGGTATTCATGATGGACACAGTGGATGTGCCTGAGAAATAGTCATACATAATTACTTTAATTAGAGATTATTTGCATGTGGCTATTTGGCAGGTGGCAGAGGAACACTAGACACGCACATCCTGGTCAGTGTCATTATAAATAAGGCCGCGCATATGTCCAGGGCATATTATTCACGTCTTAGGAGGACTCTATTTAATTAATTTAAATGCTCTTTGTACAATGATATGTTGGTTCTTTTATAGGTTCTATGTGATTTGGTCCAATCTTTTGCATCCTTTTTTTTTTTACAGGAATATTGTGCCGTAAATATAAGTGTGGGAGACCCCATGCCCCCGCTGCACGCCTTAAACCCACCTGCCCTACATTAACTATTCTCCTAAACCCACCCCCCCACATATAGCTAATAAGGCATAATCTGATGAACACAAATCTGACGAAATCTACTTCGATTCATTCTACTGCGGTGAAAACTCCCTATCGCCTTTGATGTGACTTTTCCAGGTTCGTGCTGGTGTATGCTAAGCTTCTTCCCAGCAGTTCATTGTGGTTTGTCCTGGCTGTTTGCATCAGCTATCAGATGGAATGAGACCACATTTTTAGTTAGCACTTCATGACCTACTCCTCTTACTTTTAAGCACTATAACGATAGGAGTCAATATTGCCCAATTTAAGGGGGTTTCGTTGATCAACCCCCGAATGATGATAGGCTTAGCTGGCCCACTGCTGTCATTCAAACCTGTGGCCACAGGTTGCACACAGATATCAATCATCCACCCATGTCCCCTCATCAATTTCAATAATGTGCCATTTCGGGGTTCCAGAGATGGCAGCTGAGAGGGAAGCAGCAAAGGAAATGTTCCTGACCCACGCCTTCCACTGAGACAAATGGAGCATGGACTGAAATATTGCTAGCGATTAAACACACAAATATATGTGTAAAGTAAGATGCCTAACTAGGAGGAGAAAGATATTAATGTGCATACATAAAAAGAAGGTGGACATTGTGTTTCTGCAAGAAAGACAACTTATAAAAAAAGATAAAGAGTATTTACTATATAAGACATATGATATGGAGAGTGAAAGTACTTTTAGATGCAAGATGCGTGGGGTAGCTCTACTGTTTGGGAATCAACTGCACATCATGGGGGGGAAAAGGTTGTAGGCATGGAAGGAAGATATATAGTGATGGCAGTAGCATTGGAGGGTAAACCCCCGATTCTTATGAATTTCTATGCACCTATGGATCAGGGGGCTTTTTATATGGGGCTGGATAAAATACTAGAAACTTGTTGTAGGAGTGAGATTATTCTGGGCAGTGATTATAACCTAGCAATAGACTTAAAGTTAGACAGATCACCTGATAGCTTGTCACAAGGAATGAGCAAAGCAAACAAGAATTGACGACATCCATAGAGGTGTGGGATTTGCTTGATCTGTGGAGATCTCTAAACCCTGCAACTACGCAGTACACGTTTTATTCTACACCTCATGTTTCATCATCACATAATGATTATCACTTAATATTACGGCCTCTGCTTCCAGCAGGAATGGCAGCTAAAGTGGGAGAAACAGTGCTGTCAGATCACGCAGATATCAGCTTGGCGCGGCACTATTCAAATAGGGAAAACCTAAAGCTAGAAGATGGTGCCTGAATATTTCCCTGATCCAAGATGTAGCATTGAGTCGGTACATCCCAGATGAGCTAAGCAGCTATAGTGATGATAAGAGGGCATCGGTGATGGATATCTTCATCTTCTGGGATGCAATGAAAGCTACGATTAAAGGGCAAACTATAAGCTTTGCATCTCATCATAAGAAAATAAGCTGGGCGTGAAGGGATACATTGGAACAATCATGCAAAAGGGCTAAACAGGATAACAACTGTTATTTATCAGAAGAAAATAAAGCAAGGGTTCTGAAAGCTAGGCAGGAATTAGAGGGTTAAACAGGAGTTTTGCAAGTGATGGTAAAACATTTGCGTATAGTGTGGGGATTATGCTCCAAGCTCCAATGTTGTCCACTTCAGTGTACGAGGAGCATTTCCTGAGATGGAGATGTTGAAATTTAAATTGCAGGTGGCTGATCTATCAGTTGTCAATTTATCAATCCAAGCAAATTCTATGGAGAGCGGTTGATGATCTCTTTCCATGCGCTCTGAAGCTCTTGACTAAATGCCAGTCCTTCAGTGTGATTAAAATATAATCTATGTGAGATCGCTTCAACCCTGCTGCAAAGGTAGACTTTGTTGTCTGGTCACCTATTAGTCTGCCATTGTAAGCCCTAAGGTCCATGGCCAGGATACTGCATGCTAGCGCTAGAGCCGATGTATGGGCTCTCCTGCGGGATTAGCTATAAGTGTGGGTATTTCTGATGCTATGTCTTTGTTGCACACAATGCCATCTAGGACGCTCAGGGGCTGAAACTGAATGTTAAAATCTCCTGCCACCATGAAACATGGTGTTGATAATTCTTTTTCCTTTTGAGAAAAGATTAGGGTTGATATCTTATTAATAGTATTATTAGTATCCATGCTACCACTGCTTTTAGGGCCCTATGTGGACATATAGGGAGGGCTTTAAAGTTAGGCCCAGCACTATGACACAGGAAACATCTGCCACCTTTGCCCTGCCCCTGCATCCTTGTGAATGGAACTCAGAGTCAAAAGCATTGACTCCAGAGGTGTAGGCAGATGGCACTGGCTCATGGGGAACCTTGCAGGTTGTTTGCTTTGCCATTTATCAGTATTTGTTAATTGAAAAATATCAGAAGATTCTCATAAGTAGTTGTGTTGCCTAAAGAAGCCCCTTTCAGGTCATGGAAAATGCTTAATATGTATTTTCAGGAGTTGGTGAGTGATGGATCTGGCCTGAATAGCACACACATTTATTTCATCTTTTAAAGATTCATAATATTCCACTCCCGGCTTCCTGCATTCATTCTTATCTGCAGTCCGAGATTTTGTCCTTTCCTTTTCAAAATGGCAACTTCTAAGTTGTGGAACTTGCTGGACATTTTACTTCCTGTTTTTAGTGCACTTCTTGGGATTGGCCTAACCATCAGCACTGTTGGTTCTGTTGGAGAGGGTGAGGGCCTATACAAGGACCTCTTGCTTTGGCAAATCTCAAGGTGTTTTTGGAGAGTATTCATTTCAATGGATGCATCTGGCAAAGTATGTGTTGAGACTTGCCAGTTGCGACATGCTTGCCGAGAAGCTTCTTGAGAAGTGTGTGATGCGAAGTGAACAGTAAGGAGTGTCTGTTGAGAACTATTTGTTGAAAAGTAAAGGTTGAGAACTGCATTTTGGGAAACTAGTGGCGAGAAGATTGTTGAAAAAGTCTGTTTGGAAGTGCATGTCGAATGGTGCATTTTGGAGAAGTGCATGTTTGGTCTGTTAAGTGCGTGTTGAGAAGTGTTTGTCAATATTTCCACGTTAATAAATGCCTGGCAAGGCCGACAGCGTGTGATGTGTTTGTTGTTAAGAAGTGAATGTTAAAAAGTGAGCTTTGAAAAGTGTGTACTGTATGTTGGCAAGTGTATTTTGAGAAGTGTGGGTTGAGATGTGCGTATTGATAAGTGCATGAAGTTAAATGTGTTTGGAAAAGTGTATGTTGAGAAGAGTGTTGACAGATGTGCTGGGAGAAGTGGTTGGGAAATGTATGTTTAGAATTTTGTCTTGGTAATTGTATGGTGATAAGGGTGCCTAGATACATGTGTTTTGAGGCAGGTGCGTTGGGGGAATGTGTGGGGCCGTTTGTGCTATGAGGCATGTTTTGGGCAGGGCATGCTGAGTAACTTTAAGTTGATTCCAATATTTTGAACAGTGGACGTTGCAACACGTGTGTTGAGAAGAGTTTGGTACGATGTGTTAGTGTAGAAGTGCGTGCTGGTAAATGTTACGTGAGGGCCGTGTCTTCAGAAGTATTTGATAACACATATGATTTAGTAAGAATTCGTAATATGCGAGTGCTGTATGCAGGTGATTGTAAAAGTGTGTACTAAGAAGTTTGTGTTTAGAATTGTTTCTTGAGAGATGTGTAATGGGAAGTATATGCTCACAAACCTGTGTGCAGATACGTGTTTGCTGAGAGTGTATGTTGATATGTTTTCTTTGTTTGAAAACTACATTTTGAGAAGTGTCTTTCGAGAAGTTGATGTTGGTAAATTTGTGTTTCAACAGTTGTGCTGTCAATTGTTTGCTGAGAAAAATGTTCAGAGGTGTTTGCTGATGGTTTTGCGCAAGAGTATGGAAAGAAGAGTGTGCATGGGTGTGTGCTGGATGTTGTACTGAGACGTGCTTGCGTTGAGAAGAGTGTGATAATACGGGTGTGCTATGAGTGTCTCGAGAAGTGTGTGCATACAAGGTTGTGCTTGCAAGTACGCTTGCTGTCAATAGTGTGTTGGTGTGTGCCTATCAAGAGCTTTATTTTCTAGTCGTGGCTCACGGCAAGAGATTTTGAATGACTTACCATGCATATTTTTTATCATTGCTGCAAACAATGGAAGAAAACATATGATATGTTTGCTGTACTTTCAGACTGGTGTAACAATCGGAAAAACCGACCTCTGGTGTATCTTTCAGTTCTATATCACGGTGGAGCTCACCATGCCGGCTGGGTCCCCATTACACGGAGGACAAGAGAGACAGCAAAGCTCGTGTCACCGCCAAGCTGTCAGACTGTGGCAGCCATTGTTGTTGGTCCTTGTCACAGGGCACAGCAGACACAGAATTCCTAATCACTGCACGATGGCATCAGCTGCTGAGCTCTATCTTCTGTCTGCTCTTTGCGGGGGCGGTCTTATAGTAGCACACACTGTGCAGTCTGGTTCATCGGCACAGCTGGCCATGGTAGACGCATTGATTTGATCTAGAGCTTGCCACTACAGACGGCCCCCAATCGTTTTCACTCCAAGCCTATCCAAGTGATCACCTGATGATCTAAGCACAGTCATGATTAGGTCATCTGAACCGAAACCACAATGTGACTGACATGTTCTTGGTATGTTATTAATGGTCACACTGTTTCCTTGCCTAATAAACACAGTGCCGTTCCTTTGTCTGTCTTGGTATTCTGGAGGGTTCTTTTGTATTATTACAGTCAATTATTTCACTACATCCATTCCTGGACTATTAAGTGCACATTATCAAAGTGCTTCAGAATAACGAACATCAATATGAAGTGCAATTGCAAAGAAAAGAGCTGTCATTACTCCACAGATGTAACACATTGTTGGGCTGAATATACCTTTCCCAGGATCTGAAAAGTGTGCCTGTGTATCGATAATGCCCAATAAAGCGTATACACTGGTTACCACTAAGCGGGCTTCTGAGTGGAGAGCTGGGGATGATATCTTGGAAGCCTTGTTCAAATATAGAAAGAGATTTTGGAGTTTGATAATGAAGGAATTCAGTTCCCGCTCCTTTGCTGAAGTTGGACTGGCAATTGTGGGTTGCAATCAGTAGGGTGGGCATTTTAGGACAGGATATAGTTACCTGGATTCAAAGGTATGAACTGTTGATTTTGGCAGCCTTTTTCCCAACCTACATCTATTGGCTAATGCTTTGAATGCATGTGGAATATCAGAGCTTATTAACATACTTTTCATCAGGGCCTGACGGGTGGAGTTTGGTAATCTTTCTTGTCAGTGCATTAGATATAATTGCTTTTTGCTCTCGTTAGGGTTTCCTTCCGTCTATTTGTGTGTATAGTGTCCTCATTTTGTCGCTTTTACTTTTAACCTGTTCTTTTCCTTATACAAAAAGATCTGTAACAATTTCTCCATTATATTTCCTCTTCGGGTTCCCAAACATGTTTTAAAAAGTAGCTCTACCATAGCCTTATAGACCTAAGGAGTGGTCGTTATCCACCACCAAGATGTGCTTGAGGGTCATTATATCAAGTGATCATGACCTCTCCCAAGGTTTATAAGACTATTAGCACATGGTACTAATAACAACAATTATTTTGGAGTTTCCTTGGTGAAGCAACAATGTTACTTTAATAGTGAGTAAAGTACATAGACAAACTGAGTTAGTAAACTATGTGTGTTTTTATTGTGTAGTATTTAAATAAAGGTTGTTTTAATAAGTTATACATTTAAATTGCAAACTTGGTTGTAGTGCAAGTGGTTTAACACGAACATGCATTAGGAGTCATACACAAGTAATCCATTTCTCTATAAGAAAGTGAAAGCATGTTCCTATGTTTTAGCTTCCTTTGCTTTCTTAAATCGGAGGCAGCAGCAAAAAATCATCTTCCAGAGAATGTCTTTGGAAAACAGTCTTGCCTGGAAATTGCTTTGTTGGTTTCCTATTTGCTTTTGAAGACAGAATGTCCAGAACACAGTCAATGCTAGTAGTTATTGAATGCACCCTAAACATTCTGATTGGCTGACAGGAGGTCAATAACAGTCTCCATGTGCTAATATATCCTTCTACACCATGGGATGGGTCATTATCATGGGACACAGAGGGAAATAAGTTGGGGAAGGGCACACTATCCTAAGCAATAACGGCCACTCCCGAGATGTACAAGGCTCTTAGCATATAGTGGTAGTAGCAATATATGTTCTGAAGTTTTGCTGGTGAAGTAGAACATTTTACTTTAACACTGGTTACTGAGTCAGTAAATTAAATGTAGTTTTATTTTGAAATTATGTGGTTGTCCTAATAAATTACGCATTTCAATTGTAACTTTGGCTGAACTGAAGCAGGTTGAACAAGAGCATGCATATGGTGTCATGTAGAAGTAAAATATGTATCTAAAAGAAAGTGAAAGCATTTTCCCACCTTTATTCTTTTTCTTTTGTGTGTTTGTTAAATAGAAAGCTGCAGTAAAAAAGGTTCTCTTAGCGAGGAAGTGCCTAGTTTAAAGAAATCTTGCCTGGAAATTGCAAATTGCATTGTCATTTCCCTGTCTGCATTTGAAGAAAGAATGTTCAGGAGACAGTCAATACCAGTAGTTATTGACTCCCCTCTTGACATTCTGATTGGCGGACAGGAGGTCAATAACAATCTCCATTTTTCAATATATCCTTATTGACAGAAGGAGGGTCCTTTATAAGCAGAGGAAGGGTTCATCGCAGGATAATGACCCATCACCAAGTTATGCCCCGAGGCAAGTTTATCAATACACGTTTAACAATAAGAATGTACATGAACAAACTGAGTTACTAATTTAAATGTGGTGTTATTTTGTAGTATTTAAATAGCATGCTTGTCTTAATATGCTAAGTATTTCAAATGCAAACTTGGTTGAACTGGAGCAAGTTTAACATGAGCATTAATTGGGGGTTCTGTATAAGTAAATGGTTTCTCTGCAAGAAAATGAAATCATTTCCCATGCTTTAACTTTCTTCTTGTTGTGCAAAATAACATTTTGCAGTGAAAATAGGTCCTCTTATAGAGGAAGTGCCTTTCTGAAAGACATCTTACCTGGAAATAGGTTTATTGTTACCCTGGCTGGTTTTGGAATAAGAATGTTCAGAACGCAGTCAGAACCACCAGTAGTTAATGACTGCACTCTAAACATTCTAACTGGCTAAGAGGAGGTCAATAACGATTTCCATATGGTAATATTTTATGTTGCCCTGTTATGCCTTTTGCGATTTCTTCCATTTGTTTTGTGTACCTTTCCTTTAAACCATGTAACCCCAAAAAAGAAAATATACAATAACATCTTCCATTTTTTATTCTCACATGTATGTGTGAACCAGAGAATACCCCTGTTTTAGCCACCTTCCTTTGTGTGTCTGAAAACCCTGTTTGCTTGAATGTGCTTGTCTTTGCCAGCCCTTTTGAGCCATTTATCTTTGGTGACATTTTGTAGAGTTTATCCTTCCTGACAAATGAAATCATGGATTGGCACCAGGAGTTGGAGTTGGAGAGGTGATGGTGTCAATGCAGGGATAGGGTGTCTCGAAAGAGTTGGGCTGTCCAGAGATAGATAAGGAGAGGGAGCAGGTGGTGGTGCAGAAAGAGATGAGCGAGCAGGAGGTGGAGGAGGATAGAGGTAGTCCCCAGCAGTTGACCCAGGAGGAGGAGACAAAGGTCTCTGCACCTGTGCATTCTCTTGCAGAAGGGGCAAAGCAGGCGGAGGCATCACTTGTCAAGTTTCAAGACATACAGGGGACATCTCAATCCCAGGTTCAGACAGTGGCAAACTGGCCATAGACCTGAGAACACTTTAGCTTGCTGGAGGGGAAGCCTGTGAAGGGCCAGGAGGCAATGAGATCTGCAACCTATGTGAAACACTAGTGAAGCAGAGTACAAAACATAAGGTGGAGGGTTTGGGTCTAATGCTCCATCGAGCTAAGGACTATATGATAACTGTCCTGTTATGTAGACGGGTGTGTCAGCCTGCAGTGGTCATAGAAGCTGACACCAGCCCAAGGTCACCCCAAAAGAAAAAAAAATGTATTGTACTATGAAACCAGAGCGCTACACCGTACGCAATCCGTATTTTGACATTCACTATTAACCATCACTCAACAAATTGTGGTGCAACTTTGTATTTAATTGGTAGACAAGACATGTTTCGACCCGTAAAACTCAGGTCTTCTTCAGGGTTAACTAATGACAGTTACAATCAAAAAGTCATACATCAATACAGATCACATATAAACAAAGGAAATACAAATCAATACCGTACCAATATTTTAGTGGCCACATGTCACATGAAATGATAAATCCAAATTAGAGTTCAATGTCAAACTAATCAGGAAGAGAAAACAGGTCGGGAGGTTGGGGGAAATGGTGGGGAGTACAGACACTGTTCAGTAGTTGTCCCATTGGCATAACCTCAATACACATGCAGACAGCACTCTCCATACCAGTGCTCATCACTATTCCTTAGTAGCCTGTGAGTATCTTCACGTGTATTCTGTCAACATGCGTGCACCACCAATGCAACTAAGCACTGTAAACTAGCAGAATGCAATTGTGATCCAAGCCATAGTATCCTATCATACCAGTATACATGGTATCCTACATATTATGTAGGATAATATGTAGTATCCTACATAGTATCCTATCATGCATTGCCTAAACAAAACAAATTGTGAGTAATCATTGAAGCCATTTATAATTGTGAAATTGTGAAGTCCACTATCGTGCACTAATTACCTTTTTCAAATAATTATTGTGTGGCCACTTTCAGATCCACTTTCCATATTTGATTGAAAGCACAACTTGAAGCCTTGTTTTCCACACTATTCTGCCAGGATACATAAAGATATATCTGTATATATGATGGTGTGACCCAAAGTCACTTATTCCAAATATGTGCCTGATTTGACTGCCATGTCACCATAGTCATATTACCAGCGGCTAAGCACCTGTGGTGCCCGCTTAGAAAAATAATGTACTGGTGATTATTCCATCTCTACTATTCATCCAGTCCAAACCAATACGTGGGTGATCTAAATCATTAACCAAGTGAGAAACTCGGCCGTTTCAAAGCCAAGCAGTCATGAGCCTACCAGTGTGTATCCATCAGCAGGTCACCCAGAAAGGGGGTAAGTAGGTCCCTTAAACCTTAAACCTTAAAATCAATTTGAAAGGATAGTTTTCTGAAAGGAGTCCTAATTCTGTAACAGAATATAGAAGCAATGCTTATTTCTTAATAGGACTTCATGTCAAACACAAAAGCTGTAATTGTGCTTTCTAATATGATCTTGCTGCTATAGCTGATCCTGTGAACACATACCTGCTGGTGAGTAAGCCTAATCCCAACCGCCATATGTTTATGGGACCGCGGCGTTCCGCGAGTGAGCTAGCACCGCCCCACTGAATGTGAAAAACCATTTATAGTTCCCAATACTGGCAGGACATTCGTGACATCAGGCGCGTAGCGTCTGGTGTCACAGTTACTTACCATAACACAACACTAGTCCTTAAACGGGCCTTGCGTCAAAAGTCTCATAACGTGGGTATTTTGACATTTCACCCAGTAACTAAATAGTGGAAAAAGCCATTTAAACATTTACTTGGAGCTGCATCTTGCGGTGCTTGCTCGACATAACACAACATTCGGTTTTAAATGCACCTTAGTGTGTTAGCTTCATAATGTGGAAATTGTAACATTTCCCCCACTTACTAAATAATGGATAGCATCATTAAACACTTACTTGAAATTGCATCATGCGCTATAAACCTCTTAACATTGGAAAACAAAAATGTCTTAATCCCGTCTAGACGTTCATAAAGTCAGACTGCTCTGTATATTTTACGGAGATTAAGCATACGTGCTCCTTTATAATACCCTGAAAATAAATATATAAAAAGGCAGGCTGATTCCATACATAGCATAAAGGCCCTGCTCCTGAGTACAAATTCCTCAAGGAAAAAAAGATTCAAAGATAAACCCTAGTTTGATTTCTCAGGTACAAAGCACTATTTCCTCTAATCCGTAACCCTCTAAACATGGGTCTAACGCCACAGGGCTGGTGGCCGCATTCCACTTTGATTCCACACATTTTAGAGTTGATTCAACAACATTGTCATACCATATATGCAATATACAGCAAGGGAAAACATTGAAGGGTTGACATCCATTGTTCCATTCATTATATCAATGTAAATACTGTTTACAATACACAATACACAACGCCCTATGTATGACTTATGTCATATCAAATGTACATGTCAAAGGATTAAAAATCACATTAAAGAACAAACACAAATACCACATCTCACTGTCAGCTGTAACCACACCTCAAAGGTGTCCCCTCTAGTGTCATCAAATAGACTCATAGGAAGCACCCCATTTCCTGATCTGATTTCAAACCCTTCCTCAGTGTCCTCTACCTATCACCCTCTATGGGGCCTTTCGCTACAGTTTTGAGACCAATGAATCGAATGTGTGCCTTATTACCCATTTTATGGCTTTCCTGCCAGTGAGTGGATAAGAGAAATTTAGGATCAACTTTATTCAAGGCGCTCAAACGTTCCCTAATACAGATCATTTCACGTGACATGTGACCACTAAAAAGATTGGTCATGTATTCATTTGTATTTCCTTTGTTTGTATTTGATCTGTATTGTTTTATGACTTTTTGATTGTAACTGTAATTTGTTAGCCCTGAAGAACACCTGATTTTACGGGTCAAAACTAGTGTTGGCTACCAATTGAATAATAAGGTTCCACCACAATTTGTTGAGTCATGGTTGATAGTGAATGTTAAAATACGGATTACGTAAGGTGTAGCGTTCTGGTTTCAGAGTCCAATATATACAAAACATAGGGTTAGAGACCACAAAAATGCATAAGCACATGGACCTGAAGCATGGTCTGACTTGTTCTATGCATGCAAGTCCACCTCTAGTGACCTCTCTTCCACAGCATTTTTGATTGGTGTGGATGGTAATGACAGAGTGCACTCACAGGACACAGCTACCCATTGTTGGTCTCCAACGCGCTGGCACAAACAGACTTTTATCCTGCTACCTTCTTAGCCTGCCCATGCACCTCATCCCTCCTTGAATACTGTGCCAGTTGCAACATCTACTGGCAGGGTTATGTGTCCATGTCAGAACCCTCACCACCACAGTTTCTTGTTGGTGGGATCCCTGCTGTTGTGCTGTTATTTGGCCAGACAGGGAGGGCTTGAAAGAATCACCATAGTGGCTTTCACTGGCTCCATTGCCAGATGACCATCCATCATGGTAGTTGAACCATATGTCAGGGTATATGCTGTGGAGGGGCACATGCTTAGGCGCCACTCTACCCTATTGTGAGAAAGGTGGAGTGACTGTCAAGGTGCCAGAAGGATAGTCCCAAGAATTGCAAGTCTTGGAGTGGTCAAGATGGTCATGATACAAAACCTGCTTCGTTACACCACTGTCTGCAGGGTTAAATTGGGAGTGAAAAGAAGTTGAGCAGGAGTTAACCAGAGTTAAAGGAGATTATCCAGAATATAATTACATTTTTGGATCAAATGTTGTCGTACATGGTTATCGTTTGTGAACATACGTTTCTAAGTCACTTCCATAAAATCCCCAGATGGCTGAGGTCCACTGAATATTGATAAACCTGCTCTCACTGTAAATACTTGCATTTTTCATCTGAAGAATGCAAACTGCTGCCAGGTAGGAAAGGACCCCTGCCACTATTCAATCTTCTATCATGGATGCACAAAAGAACAAGGCCTATATGACATGGTGAATACATATTTTAAAATGCACACGACCATCAATGCCAATAAGACTGGGCTGAATTGAGGTGAATCCCAAAACGTATGATTTTGTAGGGGATGTGGTGTGATATTATTCAACAGACTAGACAGTCTATTAAGAAATCTTGAACATCGTACTTGGTACGTTTTGCCATTTTGTTTTCCTTCAATTTACAATTTTCAAAAAGCATAACAAAGCTGCAAATGCATTCGTAGAACATGAAAATGCACCACAGGAAAGTATTGCAATTGAAACACTCATCACATGTTTCTGGTTGTTGTGCTGACCAGCAGAGGGAGGAGGAGGCAACAATGCACATTGTATTTTCCCCCTGTGGTACTACTGTCGGCCCTGTTGGGTGGTGGCTCTCTGCATTACTGTGGTTGTAGAAAAGAAAAGAGCAGTAGCAGCGTAAATGCCACTGGCCACTACAACTAGCTAGTCCTCACCACTGCAATCATTCACTAGAGCTGTGGCAGGACAACAATGTCTGCGGTGACAGTGGAAACTAGGGATGGCATGTTGGCTGACTACTGCTACAAGGGCTGCAGTAGAGGTCATCTGGGATCATCCCAGCCCTGTACCGAGTGTCTCATCAGATGGAACCACATAGATGTGGTACCTGAATTAGTCCCTGAATTTCTCTGTCACACAGTTGTATTTCACAGACTGCAGGTGGTGACATGAAGAACACTTTGAAAAGTCTTTCTTGAGCAAGGAGATGTTTCCTTTTATGTTCTTCTGGCCTTGAAGGTGCTAGTGGTGATGGCAATGCAGGTGATGCTTTGGCTTCCACAGTTTGATGCTTTGAACTTTGATGTGAAAGGGTGTCTTTGAAGGACTGTGTTCAATGATGGATGAGAAGCTTTGTCCTTCCCTCCTATATCTGTATTGGTTGGAATGTCCTCCTCTTTCTCGTCCTTTGTATCAGTGGTTTTAAAGATCAAGTGCTTGAGAGGTTTTGACTCAGATGGGTAACCACCTTTATCGAAAGTCATCATCATTAACCTCAGACCCATTATCAGTGGATATGGGTGTCGGTGGTGGTGGAGATCTGCACCTCTACACATGTTTCTCAGTGCTCACCAGTAGGTAAAATGTGTAATCATGTTCCCGCTTCTGCCCTAGATGAAATGGCAAAATGCCTCCCTCTCCCTCAGTATTTTAAGGTGCTCTGGACATTTTGACACCCAAAATGATCAATTCTCTATTGACACAGGAAGATGGCACATGGGGGATTTAATTACAGCCAATAAATCCATGATCTTGCCTCAAATAAATACTAGCATTTATTACTCGCAACTTGACAAGCAACAAGTATTCGGCCTGACCACTAAAATATGGCACAGTCAAATACAGATCCTGAATCCTAAATAAAATGTCCTCTTGCCTAGCAAGGAATATAAGATTTTCCTCTGCAGCAAGTATTTTATATGGCCACTAAAGGTTTAAACAGTCACTTGCAGCCACTGATAATAATCACCACCCGACTACCAAGAAATGTAAAACTCTCTGTAACTAGCTTTTGATATGGCCACTAAAAAACAACACAATCAGCTATAGACATTGAATGTACTCTCTAGCCTGAAAATAATTCTAGGCTTTGTTATTGACAATTTTGCTACCTACATGTATTATTTAGATCTGGCTACTAAAAGATGGTGCATTCACCTACAGCCACAGAACAGAATATCTTCATACCTACCATGAAGTACACAAGCTTCTTCCTACAACTATTATTTGGTATGGGTAATAAAAGATGAAGATGTTACGTTCAGCCACTGGAAATAATGCTCTTCTGCGTACCAAGAAATATAAGACCATTTCTCAGCAACTAGTATTTAATAGGTGCACTAAAAGACAGTACACGCAGTCACATTGCAGACACTGAATGCACTATTTTACCTCAAAAACAATTCAAAGGTTTTTATTTGCAACTTCAAAAGCAACTAATAACACACTGAATTACAGCTACTGAATGTGTTATAGTCTCTTATCTACCTTTAAATAATTGTAACAATTTTGTGATATTGTTCACCTCAAGCTGACAAGAAATATTGCATTTGTTAATGTCATTCACGGTGGTCACTGGGATATCTTTTCTCCAGCCAAATACTATTTACATGTGTACGTGTCCATCAACTAAACCCCAATTTATTGTTATATCAGTCTCTTAACTAAAGTCTATTTTTTTTCGATCCTTCAACTTCATTCTATTCATTTGCTATCTCTCACTCAACTGGACTATTTTCTCAACTGCTCTAGCTACCTCCTGCCTCTGCCTAACAAGACTGATTCCGAAATCAAACAATACATGCCCTACTCATACTACTTTAGTGCTAACTACCCAAAACATTCTGGGGGTAATTCATAGAATTTAGCACAGAAGTGGTGCACGCGGCTGGCGCAGAGAGGGAGTGTGCGCCAGTGTGTGCCACAAATTTCAGCACACATTTATTCGATGAATTACCCCCTCTGTGTCAGAACCACTGATAACGTTCTGAACAACTCGATTCATCGCAAATTAGCATTATTCGAGCATTTCAGTTAATGTCTGAACATTTTCACCCAGGTTTAGTGCAGCCTACAAAATCTCCTGTCTTTACATTGGAGGATGAATTGTAATGTAGGTGGAGTGACCTGGGTGTATTTAATGCTTGTGTATGAGAAAAACGTTCTAGGTTGTTTAGTACTTTCTTTGAAACTCTATCCACATAATAACTCAGATGAAATGTAGGATGCTATGAAGGTATCAGAGTTTTGGATGAATGTTATAGTTATCATATTAAACATGCTGCTGGTGTGTTTTAGTATTCATTTTTATATCAGTTGAGTAATGATTTGTTATGCAGTAGTATTATTATGGGTGAAATTGTGATTGATGGAAATGTAATTTATTTAATTTTTCTTCATTTATATTGTGCTGACAAATTCTCAAAATACTTCTTTAAAAGCATTTTAATGAGGGATGGGTCAGTACTACCTTTATTTGCATCTCCATATATTCATAGCTCAGTTTCAAAGACATGTGTCAATTTGGCAATCTTCTCCTATAAGAAGACTATGGTCAGGAGTGAAAGTGGAAGGGCCACATGCTTATTTGGATTGCCTTCGGTGCCTAATCTGACTAAATGCTACTTTCAAAGTGCATTATCATTTCTGCTACACTTTTGATGCATAGCATAGATTGGTAATGCCATACTCTCGTTAGGTACATTTAGCGCAGCTCTGTTGCACAGCAAGCTCTGAAAACAACATGGCCACAACCTCTGGACCCATGTACACCACGGGTAACACTAATAGCTGGGTTTAGATAAAGATGGTAACCACTGTGGATAAGGTGGCTTGCGAAGTGAAAAATACTTCTCTGCCCGCTGTTCCTTTAATCATGGGTGATTGCGCTAGTAACTGTGAGTTTCCTGTAAGCTCAGCAGGTGACATCTTACTTCCCCCAGGAACATAAGCATATGTGCTTACTTCTTAGCTATGTTCATCCCATGCACATCCCATGATCTGCAACATTAAACTTGTTAATGTGAGTAACAGGCTACCTAGCATATGAGTGTCTGGCTTGCTGCTAATTCAATGAAGCCTAATATTTGTATTTCCAAATGTGAATGAAGTATTATATTTTGGCAAAATGTACTCTCTTTACTCTCACGCTGCCTGAATGTAACCCTCATCTCTTGGAGGTCTCTCAAAAACAATACCGTGAGTTACCTGTGATGTCCTCATGCACGTCACCCCCCCACCTCCCACGCAGCCCCAGGCTGCCCTGCCCCGTAACCCTTCCATGCCATCTTCCCTGGACAGAAGATTATATGAGGAAAAGAGAGTCAGTGTTGTGTGCAGACCGAGAAAAGAATATAGAACAAAATCCTCAATAAAAGCATACAATTCACCATTAACATTCTATTGTATTTTTCTTGGACCAATATTGTATTTCCTAAGGATAGATCTTTCCCTGAAGTCTTAGATCCAGAAGGCCTGGTTGTATTGTACTCTTACGCAGCATTTCTTGAGTAGCGTATACGTCAAAGTAGCAAGCTTTGTCAGTGGAATTTACTGGTTTAGGTCCACTTGATCAAAAATATTTGACCTTTTCCAATTTGACCTAATATGTTTTGGTTGTTTTTGTTCGCTAATGTGGGGAGAGACCCCCCTACTCTTCCACTGAAACGTCCACTTCCTTCCAACTGAACCTATTGCCTTACCCTCCCCATACATTTATTTAATTGAATTTGACTGAAAAAATGATGACACAAATTCAGTCAAATTGAAAAGGTCAAATGTTTTTCGACCAAGTATGCTAATACCAATTTACTTCATGGTTAGATGGATTTAAGGTAAGTCCTTCAGTCCCGAAGTCATGGAAATAAGAGTAAAATATTAGTTAGGATCTTCAAATATCAAAACCCTCCCACGCCTGGGCCTGGACCCCAAGCATAGTCATCAGACTACTCAGAAGCTTGAATTTGGCAGCATGGGCTCTCAAACAGTCAGTGGTCCTGGACCCGATGAACCACATTGGGCATTATTTCTTTTTACCCGTTTTTTCTTTATCTTTTCTGCTGTAATATATTCATTCACTGAGTCTTCTTTTACCAAGAAGTCCCTTTGAAGGTGGACACATGGTATGTTAGAAAAAAATGAACAAACTATTGTTGGGCTCTTGGAAAACTAGCCTTGCTGGCACAGTTCAGAGGTTTCTTATGACAGGATGGGGCAGCAATTCCCCACTGAAAAAGACAGCTAAAAAAGTGCTGCTTCTTTCTCTGGGTATGCTAGAAAGGACCTTCTTTGGCCAGTTTACTCACTCTTGCTATAAGTCTTTAATCTGTGCAATGGTTGTGCCCTCGATATTGACCATAGTGAGAGATTGTACAGATAATGCCGATAAATCTGGCCCTCCTGTAATACTTTTAATTAATTAATTAATTAATATAGAGGAGGAACAATGCTCTTTTGATCACAAAAGAACATACAACAGATAAGAAAACAGATATGACATGAAGCAGTAAGCTTCTTACAATGGGGTGAGTTTAAGGGATATTCTGATCAAGTTTTGGAGGGGAGTAAATGGAACAGTCACCGGGGACTCTCACAATCATACATTCCCTCTTACTCCTGCTTTTACCTCCACTAACATCTCCCTTTCCCTCACTCACCTCTGCCCCTCCCTACTCCCTCCTCACCTCTGCAATATTGTAAATTGTTCTTTACACTTTTTTCAAGTTATGATTCAATTACCATATTATGCTTGTTGTATTATGCGTGTTCTCATGTAAAGCACTTTGGATGAAAGGGCTATATAAATTCAATAACATACAAAATACAAATAAGATTAAGGACAACCAACCTTGGACATTTTAAGTGCAGGTAGGCAGTACGACCAGCTGTGCTCGGGATGTGACCTTCATGGGTGAAGTGCTAGAGTGGAGGCAGAGGAAGTGAGGGGCAGAGGCAGGTTAGAGGTGAGTGAAAAACAGCTAGTAGGCAGATGAGAGGTAGGTTAAGAAGGCAACTCGGAGGTGAGGAGTTAGGCTTTTAGTTTGGTTTTGAAAAAATCTGCGTGGACTATTTCTCAGATGTCTGGGGAAGAGAATTCCATGCAATTCCATGCAAGTGGAGCAAGAAGAGAGAAAGAGCGGAAGCAAGAAGAACCACAAGGAGGGAGGTGGGCCACAAGGTAGCCGAGAAGGCAGAGCAGAGATTACGAGAAGGCTTGTAGAGTTGGATAGAGGAGGATAGATACAGTGGTGCCTTACAGTGGATAGATTTGTGAACCAGGAGAAGGAATTTAAATGGCCCTGTTTTGCATTGGCGGCCATCCATTCTGGTGACGGTACAAGGCAGTAGGTGTGAAGTGAGGGAGTTCAAAAATTGTCCTTGTAGCAAAGTTAATGATCTTGTCGAGAGGACAGAAAGCGTAGATGGGGAGACCAAAGAGGATGCTGGCACAGTAGACCAGTTTAGAGAAGACAAGAGTGGTGAAGAAATGCTTAGCAGTGTTGAAAGGAAGGAGGTGCTCCTCTGTTTTGATAGAGTTTAACATCAGAGAGTGCAAGGCCATCCAATATTTAATGGCAGAGTGAGAGCTGGAAATGTTGATAGAGAGATCAGAGGAGAGTTAAGGAAAAGAGAAAAAGATTTGGGTGTTATCCTCGAAGAGTGGGTACAAGAACCCAAAGGAGGAGATTAATGCTTCTAGTGCAGAGGTGTAGAGGAGCAGACCCAGGACAGAGCTTTGTGGAACACCAACAGTTATAGGAGTGAGTTGAGAGGAGACAGATAATTGGCGAGGTGCAAGGTAGGATTCAATCCAGGCAAGGACAGGATGTTGAACCCCAAGAAGAAAGAGAGTATTAGGAAATCAGAGTGATCAACAGTGTCAAAGGCAGCAGAGAGGTCAAGACGACTTAGGATAGAGGATAGGTTGGAGTGCTTAGCAGAAGCAATGAAGTTGGGCATATTCATGAGAGCAGTTTCAGTGGAGTGACAGGAGCAGAAACCTGCTTGTAGGGGGTCTCAAAGGTTGCAGATGCCTAAGAAATTGGTGAGATGGTTGAACACAACCCTTTTTAGTACTTTAGAGTAGTGCGGAAGGAGAGACACAGGGCGAAAGTTAGCTGGTAAGTTCGGGTCAGCCCCTTGCTGTTTTAGGAGAGGGATGACCGTGGCTGTTTTCAAAATAGAAGGAAAGCAAGCAGAATCGAATGAAAGGTTGAAGAGTTCAGCGAGGAGAGTTGCCACTAAAGGGGTAATAGGCTTGACTAGCTAAGGAGCAAGAGGGTCTGATGGGGCACAAGAGGGGTTAGCCTTCATCAGTAGACATAGCACTTCGTAGGTATTAGTGTGACTAAAGTGGGAGATAGAGGCAGAGGATGAAGTTAAAGTAGGTGTGATGCAAAATGTAGGAGTAAGGAGTGTGATGAAGGTCAGGAGAGAGTCTCTTTTTTTGGGAAATTGTCACAGCAAAGAATTCAGTTAGGTCATTAACTGTGAAGGTGGAGTTGATAGTCATAGACGAAGGAGGAGTACCCTATAGCTAGCAAGGATGGGTGGAGTGAGAGTCAATGAGGGTTTGGTAGAATTCACGTTTTGCTCTATCAACAGTGGACTTGAGAGAGTTCAGGGCAGAGAGGTAGAGTTGCAGGTCCTCATGCGAGCGGGTACGCCTACATTTGCGCATCGTCCAACACATGTCTGTGCGGACAGACCGTATGAATGGGCTGGCCCATGGTTAATGATGGTAAGACTTAGGGGTGAAAGTAAGCAGTGGGAAGTGAGAGGAGAATGAGTCATATAGTATGGATTGGAAGCTGGAGTGTTGGTTGAAGAAGCATCAGGTGGCAAGGAGGAGAGTAAGAACTGTAGGTCGGAGAGAAATGGGGGAATGGCAGAAGGTTTACATTTCCTTTCAGTAATAGGTGAAGCAAGTTGTGGGGAAAGGTCAGAAGGTGGAAAGGAGATGGTGGTGGGAACCATTGAGTGATCTGATATGGATGGACAGAGAGAGGTGGAGATGAATAAGAGATTCAAAGAGTTACCCCCTCTGTGGGTAGGTAGGTTATGAATAGAGTGGAGAGCGTGGCCACTAAGAAAAGACTGAAATTCAGTTTTCTGATAAGTGGTTGGAGAGGGAAGGTTAAAGTTACCTAAGAGAATGAGATGATGTTTAGTGAAAAGAGAATCAAGGAGTTGCCCAAGATCATCAAAGAATGGTACAGTACGACCAGGAGAGCTATAGATAGAAATGATGTGAACCGAGTGAGGCAACGCAATAGTAGATATGGTGAATTCAAAAGAGGTAGGAGACAACGTGGCATTGGAGATTTCTGAGGCATTGAGGTTGGAAGATAGTAGGTACCTGATGCCTCCAACTCTGCCAGTCAGTCGAGGAGAGTGAATGAAATATAGTTTGAAGTTGTATAGGGCCGCCCTAGTGGCAGTGTCAGATTACGAAAACCAGGTTTCAGTGATGGCAGGAAGGTCAAGGGGAGGCGAGCTGGAGGGAGAGTAGTCAGAGACAAAGGAAGTGTTGTGAATACAGACTGAGCATTCCAGAGTACAATGCTCAGTTGAGGCGGTAAGGAAGAGTAGAGAATTTGAGCCTCAGAGGAAGAGAGGCAAGGTGGACAGGTATAAGAGGAGGTATGGATAGCTCGTCCGCTTTGTTTGTTTGTTGGAAGGAGGTGGAAGAGAGATGGAGTAGTGGGAGTTTTGAAGTGTCAGTTTCATAATAGGGATAGGAAAGGAAGAAGTTGCAGCGTGATTGGAGAAAGCATAGAAAGAGGTGAGTAGGAGGAGCAGCAGGAGTGGATGCATTATTGATGAGTAGTACAGTGTGGAGAGCCAGTACAGTAATTAGGAAGCTTGGGGCACTCACAGATGCAATAGGGAGGAAGGCAAAAGCAGATGCTCATAGGTGTAGAGGCTGGACAGTCTTCACCCTTCACTGTTCCGCTCTTAACTTTGATGCCCCTGGCTGGACGCCACTAGGAAGTTCTGAAGGGATAACATAGGCTCTTTTCACTTGATTGCCTAATACATCAGATTTCTCTGATATTGTGCCTGGCGCAGGGCTCAAGACGAGGGTACACGCGGGAGGGTGGATTCAGTCCCCTCCCAGCTAAAATGAGAAACATTGAATGTCCACTTTGAATTTATGAATTAGACGACCTCAGAGATCGAAACACAGTCATCAGGTTTGAAGGCTGAACACTTCAGCACTGCACTATATAGCCTGATGAAAAATATCAAACAACTAAAGGTGACATGTTCCATTTCGGTATTGCAAGTTCCAGGGAAAACATTTGTATTGGTTCTTGGAGTTTAAAACATGCACACCTTTTAATGTTTTGAAAAACATTATTAGAAGAAAATGCTATTCACCCTGTGCAATGTGGGCTTTTATGCAAAGCCAATTTAATGGAATGTGCATATTTCACCTTGATATGCTCATTTCTGGATGATGTCACATCCCATTGCTCTTGTTGATGAGTCACCCCACTTTAATTTTTAGGAATGGACCCTGGCCCGGTATTGCTGGGCTGAAGCGATTTCTTCCTGATTGGTGCTCCCAGAGGAGCCTCTTGTGGCCTTTGGCTGGAGATGGGGTTGATCCAAGATGGCCACAGGAAGTGATGTCACAGAGCTGTATTTGTACCCAATCCACTTTTATGTGCAGTACATCATTGCTCGATCGCAGAATGACTTAACAATCTCTGTGATAAACAACCTTCAGTCTGGGGGAGCAAATGTCTTATTTGCACAATGCATTGCTATGATTCAACTGGAGTGATTGCTAGGAGAGATGGGTCTAAAGGTTGCCTATAGAGAGCAGATGGGGGCTCGACACAGCTACCACACGTGTTTCTGGTTAGGGGAGTTAGATGTGTGGAGAACTATAACTACCAAGGAACAGACATATCTCCAAACTATTCATTAACTCACCAATGCCCAAGGGTCCTGTGAGTGTTTCATATGCTGGCATTTGCTCGAATGTTTTTTTTTTTACACATTTCACCGCAAAAATAAAAGAAGGGGGAGGCCCCCTGCAAGCTCTCTGTCTTATATGTACCTAAACCTAGCCCACCATCTACGTTTGCAGCAAAAAGTGTAAAATAACTTGAGCAAATGGGCCCAAACAAATGGTCTTGCGAGCAAATGCGCTAGTACCGTGACTGTGCTAGTACCGTGACTGTGATCTGATCCTGGGTTGTTGCACAAGCCTCTGTGTGTGTGTAACTGGTGTGTGAGTCTTATTCTCTGCACTTATCATTCGTTAACATTTTTTAAATGAGGCTTTGTTTACTGGTCTTATTATTACTTATCATGAGGCACTCCCCATTGTCCATGTTCCTGGGGTAGAATGATGTGCCAAGGGCACAGCTAGGACTGGTCTGTTTGCCTGATCCTGTGTGGGTTCCCACCGGCTTCTTTTCACTACCATTACTAGCTGGAGAGCAGCCCATCAGCCGGTTCCAGATCTGGTTGGCCATGCCAATGCTGGCTGAACCAGGACGCGTGCCAGGTGGAACAGGGTAGCAGGGATAGAGGCAACATTCAATGTTCTAACTATAGGTGGCCAGGATCTCCAGGCATCCCCCTGCTTTCTGTCACTTCTTGCACCCTATGATGATCAGTGGGCAGGATTGTTAGACTCCGTGGCATGGGGGCACAGGGACTGGTGACCGGCTGAACTCTCTGCACCAAGGACGCCACAGCCTGGCATGGGGAGCTTACATTGTTTAATGAAGGCATTGCAGTTGTGGGAGAGCAGGCCCATGGGCCTCAGAGGTTGCATTGGGCGTCGTGGGTACTTCTGCAGTGGGATTGCCTGGCAGCGCTTCCATGAGCCCAGAGTGACTGAAACCCCAGAACCGCTGATTGATCTAGTGATTCCTGTGCTGTCCTTTCTCAGACTATTTATCAAGCCGGTTTGGTTGATTAAGAATAACCATGACACTGTGTATCGTTAATGCATGAAAGCTGGGCCTGTCCTTTATGGCTGCCCTAAATGCATATTTTGCTCCTGCGTTTGAGAGGGAGGTTGGGTATGTACAGTAACCTTTGATTAACATTAACATTACGAGATGATTGTCATTCCGCAACAACTTACCCGTGTCCTGGCCTTTCATTACTCCATCAATTGCATTTTTTGGAGTTGGAATTCTTGGGTCACTCAATTGAATGAAAAATACTAAATTATAATTAAAGGAAAAGCAAAACCAAGAACCCCAATATTGGTTCCTCGGTTACATGGAATTGTCTGGTAAAATGGTAATCAGGGAGCGGGCGCCACCAAATGCAATCCCTATGTCTACATTACAAGCCAGTATTTGGTGCACACCAGTTAACCACACTTACATACCCCAAGGGAGACCCACGGAAATGCCCTCAGTACTGGGCTGTTACAGCTGGTAATACAACTATCAGTCATTAGACATCGATTCTGGTTCCAATAATATATATAAGATGAATCATAACATCCTTTGTTGTTTTAACATCTGTTTTAATTTTCAATACTTCATTTGTAATTTTGGTACTCAAAGTTTAAAAAAAAAAACTAAATCCACACAAAATAATAACATCCTTTAATGTCACAGTGTCCTGAATATGAACAGTTTGGAGACAGACATTATTATCCAATGTTTTTCGCACCTACAAGGTCAGTCGTCAGTGCGAGTCCCAAAAATCACTTTCATGCTAGGTTCACGCAGTAGCACGAGAAACTTCAGACCGCTCTTTTGGATTTGTATAGCAGCACGAGTAACCTCACGTGGCTCTTTTTGATTCATGCTAGGTTCACGCAGTAGCACAAGAAACTTCAGACCGCTCTTTTGGATTTGTATAGCAGCACGAGAAACTTCACGTGGCTCTTTTTGATTCATGCTAGGTTCACGCAGTAGCACGAGAAACTTCAGACCGCTCTTTTGGATTTGTATAGCAGCACGAGAAACCTCACGCGGCTCTTTTTGATTCATGCTAGGTTCACGCAGTAGCACGAGAAACTTCAGACCGCTCTTTTGGATTTGTATAGCAGCACAAGAAACCTCACGCGGCTCTTTTTGATTCATGCTAGGTTCACGCAGTAGCACAAGAAACTTCAGACTGCTCTTTTGGATTTGTATAGCAGCACGAGAAACCTCACGCGGCTCTTTTTTGTTTGCGCAGCAGCATGAGAAACATTGCACGCTCTCTTCGCTTTGCACCACTCTTTTCAATATACAGCGGTGGAGCAATGGCGAATTGGGGCGAAACGGAATGAAATCGGACAGATTTCACTTCAGAGCCTGGCGGAATGGAATCTTACAATTTCATCCAACCCTATTCAGGACCATGGGTGTATAGAACGTTTTGGCTCTTAAATCGGTATCTTCAAATTCAATTGTTGATTTAGCTGCATGGGTTCCACACATTAAAATCTTTATTTGTATTGAAAAAATAATAACGGGTTAAGTCTTGTTCAATTATTCACATTTGTCCCAAAAAGGTTTTGCTTGTACCTTTGCTAGTCAGCCATCTTGCAAAGCCTAGGTTTTCCTGCTTCACCACGCTACCAAAGGTGAACTGTGGAAGCTTTGCTGGGGCTGACTTAGAGAATTTGCAGGAGTGCTCTGTACCTTTTTTTTCAAATTCGTTTTGATTTGAACAAACTGAACATGAGTTTGACAGCACAGTGGTCCTGAAGTCATGAAATCACACAAAGGGCCTGATTCACAGAAGTGTTTTATAATTGCGCTATCCCATTGGAAAACGCTCCGGGAATCAGGCCGAAAGTGCGTCCAATATCAGCAGAGCACCATTGTGATTAATTTCTCATATAACATCTCAGAATAACCACTTTCGTTTGTCAGGCTGTCGTATAGAGTGACATAAATTGGACCGCACGCTAAGCGGCGTACGTGCAAAGCTGAAAACAAGCAAACGGGTGAAGGGGCGGGAGATGTCAGACTAAATATAGACAGACGAACAAGGACCAATGGGGGATATAGCCGGCACTACATCCGGCGAGGCAATCGAGATCCGTAGCCGTACAAATCCTTGAAGGCAGCTCAGACGTCGGTATATCCGACTTCGCCCACAAACCTTTCCCATGTTACTCTCTCACATCTTGCAAGTCTTAGCAATGCTTCCACCCACTCCTGCACACAAGGCTTCTCATGTGATTTCGATGCCCTTAGGATTCATTTTTTTGGCCACTACGGGGTCTCTCGAGCGCCAATGTTTTAAGGTGCAGGTTCACTTAGTCGGCCTAAACTTTAGGTTTAAAATTACACAATGGGGCATATTCTAAAATGTAGACTCTGATACCAAATACCTTCTGTCCAAAACATCTTGCCGGAGCCCTTTTACCTTTGGGCAGATCCGTAACATATGAAATAAATTGCCACCTTCGCTCGCCCAGACCTTACACTTATCACTTTCCATGTCTGCTGGGCACTGCAAGGGGTGGAAATACACTACATGGGTCTCTAGCACACGGTGACAGATCCATGCCCCGGCATTCCTAGTGTATTGCCTTCAAACTTCTTATGGATGATTTCAATCGAGATGGACATTGTACAGATCTGCAAAGAAGCGTGTGCATGAAGCGGGTGGGAATGCTCTGTAGAGGGACTGGATAACACACATCTGCAGTGTGGAGAAAGCCAGGAGGGCTGCATATGACAGAAGAAGCTGACACCGCTTGGATACAATCAGAGGCGGGATGGGGGCGACGGGGTAATAGTAGATGCATTTAAATAAGTCAGAGATAGAGATGGAAATAGGACATAGGAAAAAGACAACCAACTATATCAGGGGTGTAGATGCAATAGAAGAGACAGAGGGTACTATGAAAGAGACATTTAAATACATCAGTGGTGTAACGCAAGAGAGGATGGCGAGGGAAGATATGAAAGAGACATTTAAATACATCAGTGGTGTAACGCAAGAGAGGATGGCGAGGGAAGATATGAAAGAGACATTTAAATACCGCAGGGGGACAATGCAGGAGATGCAGGTGAGGGAAGATATGAGGGAGATATTTAAATATACCTCCAGGGTCTAATGCATGAGTGGAGAGAGAGGCAAGGTATGAACTAGATGTTAAATACCACCGGGGTAATAATGCACTGAGTGGATTGAGGGAACATACAAAAGATATAGTTAAATACCTCAAGTATATAATGCAGGAGAGGAGGGTGCGTTAAGATATGAAGGCAGCATTAAATACCATAGGGGAATCAAAAGGGAGGAGAAGGAAGATATGGAGGAGACCAGTCAATGCCCCCAGGAGTATAGCTACAGTAGAGGAGGGGGAGGGAGGTTTTGATAGAGGTGTGTAGTTACCTGAGACCTGCAGTGGTCAGAAAAGGGGGGGGTGGAGGATATGCTAGAGCCATATTATCACTGGAGGACAATGACAGGAACAGAGGGAGAAGGAAGATATGATGAGGCATTTTGATAGCAGTGGGTATACAGGAAAAAGAGGAGAGGGAAGATATGATAGGGACACTTGAATTTCTCAGGAATAAGCAGGGTGAATACATTGGGCCGAACCACAAAGCACTTCAACTTCATTGTATTTGCACTTACTTTTAAGGGATTCGAGTGATACATTTCTGTTAAGCCTATGACAATTCAGCAGATGAAATATTGGTGTGAACAGTGGGTTGAAGAGGCCAGGCACCGTTTCCTGCCAGGCCATGTTCATAGGGAACACAGTCTAAAGTGAATCTAATAGATCAGACATTCAGAACCTTGCCCGACAGCCATGTTATCAAAGAAAGCAAAGTCATGGAGGTCATATAGGCGTTGCCAGGGATCACACGGGCCAGGGGTCCCTTGCTAACCCTAAAAAAAATGTTTTTTAAAAGTTATATATTTTTTAATTGAGGCTCGTGGGCTGTGGCCAGCAGCATATGGCTCTTTGTTTCTGGAGTGGCTGGTTTTCTGATAACTATAGTGGTAAGATAGCTCAGTGGGTTGAGAGCTCGTTGCTGCAATGTGTGTGTGTGTGATCTGCAGGTTGCAGGTTCGACTCCCGGCAAGGTCAACTCAGCCTTTCATCCTGCTGAGGTTGATAAATGAGTACTAACGCAGTTTGGGTGATATTGTATGCATATTTGTTCTATATGAAGCGCTTAAGCGTAAGTGCTATATAATAACGCAACACTATCGTTTGGTCTTGGACGTCTGCTTGCATTCACAGTAATTTGGTAATATCGGCCTATTTGCACTGATATTAATGATACATATAGTGATCCATTCTTGTATGAAATGTATATCACTCTACAGTGATATCATAACCATATTTTCCGTAGTGTACTTAGAAATAATGCTATCTGATGCCCCTTCCTGTTTTGGCAAGGTGTGAAAGGTCGCCTTTCATTGCTTCCCGTGATATCACTTTGGGGTGGGGTCAAATGACCACTTCCGGTGATGTCATCAGAGGTCAAGGGTCGTGTGATGTCACTTCTACTACCCCTGGCTTTTTGGGGTAATGACGTCCCTGAGCAAAGTGTCTAAGTGATTAATGGTTGGGGCTTTCATATTGCAGAGAGTGGAATTTTGGCTTCTGTCATGCTGTGCTGGCTGATCCTTTGCTTGAGCATAGACTACAACTACCAGGATATTGGCAGTGACTGCGGAACTGCCGCGCCTGTTAATTTAACTGGACATTCAGCGCTGAAGAAGCGCAACAGGTGCCATTGGCAGCATGAGTTCTGACGTGGCCTTGGACCCCAGTACAACCAACACTCGATCATATGATCCGAGAAATGCCAAAATCACGCATCCTATAAGGACGACGAATGGTAATGTCCTAGGATCCTCCGGTGACTAGTAAAATTACAAAGAATTTCGGTCACACTCTTGTTCAAACGCAGACAAACTTCTCACTTAAAGATCATCTTTCCTCTTTTATTGCCTGCTTGGATCTGAAGTAACCGCGCCCCTAATTGTTCCACTGGAGGCTGAAAACCGCATAAACAAAAGTCAGAGCAACCTAGCAACAGCATTGTGTAACGTGTTACCCTCTCTCTGCCAGGGGGGGGTCTAACACAGTCCCAGATATGCCTACCTGCATTGATGGTTGCAGAATATCTAGTCGGGCAAGCACCAGGCATTCCGGGTGGTGTAAGTAGTCGCCTCGACTGCAGAAATGATGGCATATCATGCGAGGCGTGACCTATTAGGGGAAGGCCTGCTTCGCACTCCGGGACTCCCAATACTAGACTCTACCTTGGCTGATTCAGACCTATTTGTAAACTCAGACGATATACAGGAAGGACAGAATCGGGAAGATGGAGGCGATACCATTTGCTGGGGTCATGAGAGTTTTAGTGCCCCGCAAATCATTACCAACCCAACGACTTGCATCAAAACAGCAAAGCAACCTTTTTCATGACCCAGCTATCTACGACATTGAAAATCCAAGCTATCGACTATTTACTTACCTCGCTGGTAAATCTTTGTGTAAAGATCCATCAAGTTACCACCGACCCTCAGGCATAGTCAAATTCTATTGTAATCATCTTGATTTGAAAGACGCGCTCACAAACGTGGCGTCTCTTATCCCTAAGGAAATGGTAACAGCGGAAGTTCCTCTGAAAGTCACAGAGAGGAAAATAAATAGGATTCCCTGTACAACTGGGGGTGGGTGAGAATGGGAGAACCTCTCTCGATCACAGTTCGTGTGACTTCAAGAGACTGTGAGATGAACCCCTCCTTTCTGGTCTTGTCAGGGATGAACCCGTCCCTAACGGGAAGGATGCTAACAAGAAAAAGAACCCATTGAGAACCAGGAAGACAAATAAGAAATTAAACTGTCAGCGTCGTCCACTTGGGAAGGTAATGGAGGCAACCAGACCCGCTAACCAAACCGACGTTCCAAAAAGGTGAGTGAACACAGGCTTAATTGCAAATCTTCATCTAACCCTAATACACAGACTAGTGGCCTGAAATTGCACCAAATGGAAAACGTTGGTAGGAATGGGGAAAAGAAAAAAGCGGAACGGGGGAGGCATCCCCATAACACCTCTATCCAATCACAGACAAACAATCTGAGGCTAGGAGAAGAGCAGAATTAGATTTCAGACCCTACCTTAACTGAATTGATGCTTAAGAACATGCGTCACCATTTGTTTGCCTTACCATAAGTCAATGAAGCTTCCCTATGCTCAACTTGTTCAGACGTGGCAGAGGACATATCTACATTGGAAGGCGTTAGCCTCCTGTTTAAGGAAGTGAAAACCCCAACTCTCAAATACTCTCCCGAAGTATCCCCTAAAAGGGATTTAGGCAGATCTGTGCCCTGCCTAAGTGCATTACTTTCACAGTAAAGAATTCTAATACGGCCCTGCAACCGAACACGGCAACGGCAAGTATAAGGGAAATAACCCGAAATCGGAGCACCATGTTGGCCCTAATACGTTCCATCCTTGCGCTTAGGATGATTGACACAAATTATATTTGTATTGCAGAACAACTGAAGTCTGAGCCTCTAGCTACGGCAATTGTGCATTTTACATCCAGAGACATTAGGAACACCGTCCTGAGCTACCCTTCTGGATTTTTGAAACGAGGCTATGACTATAGCATGACAGACCAACAAATAAGGAAAAACCCTTCGCAAATACACTTGAACAAGCAGGCTGTGAAGCCTATAGAACCCAGGTTTGAATATTTGCTAAAGGGGCTGATGAGCATATCAGTAAATGCTCAAGGATTGAGGAGAGCGCAATTTAAGCCAATTGCTCTGACTATTTATCAAGATCCTGGCACTACAAAATGGTCTTGGGTAGCCAGCGTTCTGCAACCAAGCATGATATCAAGACCCTAGCCACTGGAAATGGCTGCTAAACTGGAACACTACGGTACATACGCGTTACCAATAAACCAATGGTATTTGGGACCTAATTGAAGAATTTACAGGGGTTTTCTTGCAGGAAACATGGGCAGTGAAAGAAATTTCTTGTGATTGAAGAAACACAATCAAGAAATTGCCATCAATGGTAAAAGGGGATGAGCAATGGGAGGCTTGTTGATTAGCGTGACAGATCCATTTATGCTCCTCCATATTTAAACACATTCTGAATATATATTAGGGAATTAGCCAAATTGATTACAAAAAAAATCGATTCAATGGTACATTTGACCGATTTCGGTCAATACCATTCAATTGATTTTTCAAAATACCGAACAAGGAGATTGGGGGTTGCAGGGGTGTCCCCCGCTCCCATGTTTGGTATTTTTGGATTTCATGGGTGCGGGGATGTACCCCGCTTCCTCAATATTGGAGGTGAGGGACAAAAAAAACAATAAAAAAAAAAAGAAAAAGAGACTCTGTGGCGGAAGGCACGGAACTGACGCTACAGGGTACAGGAGAGGTGACGGATGGTGAAAAGGTAAGAAGGAAGCTTGGGGGTTTGCGGATGTACTTGTAATATGGGGGACATGGGTTTGGTTTGTTTGGCCACAGTAAAAACCGATTTGCAGCGAAAATGCTACGGTCAATTCCGCCGCAAACATTTCTACCACGGTCAAACAACGCAAATCTTATATTAGCGGAGCAGATATATGGAAAATGGATCACACACTGCCAACATTCTTTGATCATAAACATTTATGATCCACCTGGAAGTAGTTTAACCTTGTCAATCATGGAATACCTTGGAAAACTACTAAATACATATGAACAACAAGTCGTCCTACCATTAGTTATTTCAGGAGAGTTCAATGCAAGAATGCATATTCTTGAGCCTGACAAGGTGGAACGCTCACTAGGTATTCCCTCGAGTAACTACTTAAAACAAACCAACCATAACACTAAGGGGTTGAAGTGGCATACCTTCTTTATATGCTTTAGTTTCTCGATGCTGAATGGTAGATGCAATGGAGTTACGCCGGGGGAATATGCTAGGTTAAGCTCGAACAGTGCAACTACCATTGCCTTTTGCTTTATACAGGCATGCTACTTCCTTTGCATCATGGGATTACAAATCGAACAGCGTGAGGAAAGGGAACACTTTCTCCTTATCCTAACATATGAATCATACTCTCATCCTCAGAATTACGATCAGATTGGTAGTATAGATTGCAACAGCAACGCAAACAGAATTACGTAGAAACCCGAAAGACTTAAGCTGCCCAATGAATATATTTATTTTTTAATTTTATTTATTACATTTGTTACACGCCCAGACCCTCAGGTATCACGGCGAGATTACATTAAAAAGAAGTTTTGTTCATGAATGCAAACAAAATGATCACATGGTTACAGATCCTCATCCCAGGGTGGGTATGAGTAGATTCATTCTTGACAATCTTACACCCAGTATGGCGAACGCAATAAGCTTGGTTTACACAATATGCATGGGCGAGGGATACAGTTATATTTACAGTCACTCAGAGTTAATGGACTTCATATTATTTAAAAAGCCATGTTTTGAGTGATCTTTTGAAGACTGAAAGGGATCTCACTTCCTTAGTACTATTGGGAAGGGAGTTCCAGTGTTTGGGGGCTAAGTATTTAAAGCTACTGCCGCCCCGCTTAGGTGTTCTTGAAGCGAGGGATTTCCAGTAATTGCTGGTTGTTAGATCTGAGTTTTCTGAGTACAGTTTTTTTTTTGCAGAACTTTGTTAAGGTATCTGGGCGCTGAGCCCTGTTGGCATTTGTAGGAGATGCAGAGCGTTTTGAAGATGATTCTGTCTGTAATTTGTAGTCAGTGATGCTCGCTTCTAGTCTTAGAGATATGGTCGGTTTCCCTTATGCCGAGGGCTGCTCTAAGGGCTTTATTTTGTATGAGTTGTAATTTATTTAGATTAGACTTGGAGGTACCTAGTAGTAGAACATTGCAGTAGTCAAGTCGTGATAATATTAGAGCTCTGGCCAGTGAGACGCAGTTGGTAGGGGTGAGAAATTGTCTGCTTAATGCAATAAGTTTCGCTTTGTAGGAGGTGGCTGATGAGAGGCTGCTGATGTGTTTATTCATAGTTAGATTAGCCTCTAAGTAAAATCCTAAGGTTTTTACTTGTTTCAGGACAGATATCATGGTGCCATCGATGTTGATCGATGTTGATCGATGCAAAGTCAGGGTGAAGGGCGCTGATTTTAGACTGTGATCCCACTGTAAGGATCTCAGTCTTTTCGTCGTTTAGACAGAGGCTATTTAGAGCCATCCAATTTTGGATGATCGCGTAGATATTGTTGATGAGTAGGGTGTCTTGGGTGTAGTTTCCTGAGAGCGGGATGAGGATCTGGGTGTCATCCGCGAAGTTGGTGTAAATGACACCCATGTCATCTAGTGCTGAGAAGAGGAGCTTCGTATATGCATTATACAGTGTAAGAGACAGGCAAGAGCCTTGAGGTACTCCTATGGGGACTGGTATGGGGTCAGCAGCTTCCTTGCCTATAGAGACTCTGGAGGTGCGGTCAGCTAGAAAGGATTTAATCCACAAAGTAGCATCCATGGAAAAGTTAAAGTCTTTGGCTAGGGTGTTGCAGAGTTTGTCGTGGTCCACAAGGTCAAATGCTACTGAAAGGTCTAATAAGAGGAGGATGCATAGTTTGCCTGAATCTCTAATGGTGTCCATCTGGATTTTGAGGCCTAATAGAGCTTTTTCTGTACTGTGATTTGGCCTGAATCCGGACTGTCTTGATCCGAGAAGGTGGAAGTTTTTTAAATGGGATTGGACTTGGTTGTACGCTATTTTGTCAATGATTTTAAGTAAGAATGGAACTGTTGTTATTGGGTGGTAATTGGTGGGAATGGTCTGGTCTAGGGTGGGTTTTGTTTAGTAATGGGGTGACCCATGCTTCTTTAATACTAGCTGGGACCAAATTGGCTTTGAAGGAGGCGTTTACGAAGTTGGTGATGATGGGAGTGAGAATGTGGGCGCGGGATTTGACTATTTGGGCTGGGACTGTGTCTCCTTTGCAATTAGATGCTTTGAGCTTGGATATTGTGTTACAAACTGATTCTTGGGTGACTGGGGTGAAGGCAAAGGGAGGTCTGGTAGTATCAGCAGTGTTGAGAAGATGTTTGTCATTAGGGGGTTTATTTGCTAGTACATGTTTTTTGGTAGCAATTTTGGATTGTAGCAGTTTGATTTTGGTGGGTAAGGCACTTTGTATGGTGGTACACCACTCTTTGCTTGGTTTGGTAGGTTGGTGATTGGGATGGGATTTTCCAATTCTCTCAAGATGGAGAATAGTTCTTTTGAGTCGGATGAGGCGTTACTGATCCTTGTATTGTAGGCATTCGCTTTGGTTGCGATTATGGCTGCTTTGTAAATTATTATTTGATAGGAGAAAGACATTTTTTGAATCAGGTGTGGGTTTTTTCCTATGGGCATATTCTAGTAAGCATTTTTTTCTTCTAAGGCCACCTAGGTCCTCGTTAAACCAAAAGCCAGATTGTTGGTCAATGAGTTTTGTTTTGGTGGTTAATGGAGCTATTTCATTGATAGTGGAGGTAAGACAGTTTTTATAAGTATCTGCTAGGTGACAGGGGTTATCACTGGAAATTGACGCATCATCTAGAGCTTTGCTGAGCAAAGGACTGATGTTGTCAGGTGTGAGTTTACGGAGGTTTCTAACTTCGTGGGTGATTGTAGATTTTTTTTCAGCGATAGGGGGTTTTGGCATGAACATAATCAACCCCTCTACATTGGCTGCCCTCATTGACTTTATTTATGTTATTTATTCATTAACATTTATAAAGCACACATCAGCCCGTGGGCATCGTGACGCTGTTACAGACAAGAGAAATCGTAGCTGGTTACAGGGCAAAAAGAATTAGTTACAGACAAAAAGCAATCATAGCTGGTTATAGAGAGCAAACCTACTTAGAGGTTGTGAGGCAGAATAGTCATACATGGTCACGAGGAAGTACAAGAGTGAGTCAGGAACACAGGGGGGGTAGGTGGGGTGTGTGTGTTAGTTAAAGAGTTTGGTTTTGAGGCCTTTGAGGAATGCACCGAGGGAGGTCTCGGCTTTAAGAGCATTGGGTAGGGCGTTCCAGAGTTTGGGAGCTAGGTGAGGAAAACCAATCGCTCCTGCTTTGGCTCTTTTGATGGGCGGGATGAATAGTTGGCTGGCACAATGGCTTCTCTTAGGACCCGACGTGGGATCTCAAAGATTATTAAATCTGAGTTCCTGACTGAGTATGAATCCTTCTTTGAAGATGTGGTGGCACACACTTTTAAGACCAAAGGCAGCAGCTGTAGTAGATTTACGATAACCCAACTAATATCTAAAAAGCACAACAAAATCACAATATATTTGATATATACATCCGGAACTGGAAACGAGAAGTCAGAAAGGAACTCAGGGTGATGGCAGGTAGTGGTAATGAGAAGCAGCTGATTGCGGTATGATGCAAGCTCCTAAAAAGGGAATACCAACATTAGTTGCGTACACATAGAATTAAGCTAAAATTGTCTACATGGAGAGATCTTATCACAATTGTCAAGAAGAACGATTCTCATTAGTTCTGGGAATTGGTAAATGGGCCCACAGGAAAGGGAAGATAACAGGTGGAGCTTCTTCGGAAGCCTAGGAGTCTAAAATAGATTTGGTCAAACTAACTCAGTCCCTGGTGATTGCCTTTGGCACAGCGCAAACTGGAGAAACACACATACACGAGAGAACATATTTAATTACATCAAAAGAAGTAAGAACTCGGGAGTGCCTGGACCAGGCAGCATTTGTAATGCATTACTGAAATTGAATCCAAACAAATGGAGTATTATCCTGTACAATCCTTTCCAATATATACGCAAGACTGGTATGATTCTGGAACCTTGGTGGAAAGGTATCACCATTTCGATATACAAACGTGGCTCCCGCTGAGAGCCAGCAAGCTACAGGATACTCACAATGCTTGATGCACCAGGGGAAATATTTGTGAGTGTCTGATTGGAAGATCTCAGTGCCCAAGAAATGAAAAGATCTTACCTTACAACCAAACTAGTTTCAGGAAATGCCATGCAACTATGGATAATGTTATTGCTTTGGTATCCATGGTGGAAAGTGCCTGGAGGAGACGCAACCTACTTGTCTACGTGGCATACGCAGAATTTAATGCCGCATTTGACACAATCAATAGACAAAAACTGTGGTCGAAACTAAAAGAGTGGGGGGCACTCATTGGCCTATTAAATATCATAAGATCACTTTATAAAGACACTTCCACTAGAGTCAAATTGGATGGGAAAGGCATCCTCAGAGCACCTATTTCAATGAAACGGGGTCTGAAACAAGGCTACAAACTGACCCGTATAGTATTCAACCTGTACATGGCCGTCTTATAATTGTTCTTGTCTTCACCAATTGCTTGCCCTCTTAGGCTGGGCAACATTAACCTGAGTTGGCTGGGTTATGCTGATGAACTTCTATTGCATAGCTATACACCTAAAGGACTCCAGGGATGTATAACACAGCTACCCTTGTTTGCTGGCAACTCCAATTCCAAAGATAAACACATATAAAACCAAGGCCATGACACTCAACATGAGGTGGAACGGAATAAGGAAGATGAAACCCAACTGGCAACTAGACCAGCAACCAATGGAACAAGTGAAGACTTATAAACATCTAGGTGTGACCACGGATGATAAACTGCTGGAGACTGCATTTGTTGACCCTGGAACCAGAAATATTTTTTTAGGCGCAACCAACCGTTTTGCGAATACACATGGAGGATACTCCCTGGCTTTCATCATCTGCATCTACAAATCTAAAATAGTGCCTACATTAACTTTCGGCATCAAGGTGTGAGGAAAAATAAAAATCAGTTTCATCAACACGCTGGACTCCTCCGGCCTAAAATGCCTGTTCAACTTACCTTTAAGAACACTGGTCGGATATATATGCAACAAATTCATGATCAATTTGATTTCCTTGCTTAGGGCAACACACAATGCAATGTATTTCCACAAATTGGCCAATGTTGAAGAGTCTTTCCCGTCACAATAAAAGAATGGGATAAGTTTCTAAAACTCCAAAACTACTTAGTATCTGCACTCAGATTGTTGATGAAGGAAAATTATGGCAGCTTAAATTTATCATCAACATAGCCACCCCAAGACCACAATACAAACATTTACTAAGAAGGACAATTCTGGACTAGGATTGTGAGCAAAACTGGACCAACCTAGCCACTAAGAGCAGCAGCAAAAAGGATGCTAGTCATCAAGACCCATTCTTTTGGCTTCCAAAATATCTTTCAGCTTTTCCCAATTCTGACCTATGATTTTATTTATCTAAATTAAAAATGTAATTTGGTGAGTACGTTGGAAGTAATTGGGGCTAGATGTGGTCTTCCTAGAGAAAACCAAAAATGCAGATGATGTGGTAGTAACGTGGTCGGGTCAGTAAAAACATCTTTTCTGCGACTGCCACTCAAGTCAGCATATTAAGACAAATGCCCCATTGGCAACAAGGGATGTCTGCTACAAAGAGATGGTGAGGGCATGTGGCTCCACTATATTAAAGGCCAAAATATTCTGTCAATCTATCACCTAACCAAAAACCGAATCATCATAAAAGATTGGTTAGCCTATAAAGTAGTATTGTAAACAAGGACAAAGGATCGGTATCCCATATCTGATTAAGTCCTGCTTAAATTGCTGTGTTTTTATGTACTCTTTTCAGATATGATATAGTGTAAATTCATCTTCTTTTTTATAAAAAGTCATATGTATGACTGAATTGTAATTAAACACACTACTACTATTAATAATAAAAATAATAATAATGGTTTGCACCAGCCTGTTTCTTTAGTACAGAAACCAAAACAAACTCTTTATAGCTGATAAACATTTTAAATCTTTTGAGTAAAACACTTAATGCCAAATTCATAAAATAGAATCCAAATACAAAATGTGCAGATGATGCATTGTTTATTTGCACTACTTTGAAAAATGTACCGCTCACCTTATTCACAAAAGTCTCCTGCACATTTCCACTAGGCTGTGTCTGTAGCACAAATGGTGCACTTGCCAGCCCCTTGAATACTGCGTTGGAAGCATGTATGGTGCTCCCTGCATCCATAGCCCTCTCACTGTAGATTTATGTCATATGTTTTCCCTGGTACAGAGCTCATAAGAATGCAATCCTACTTATCCAAATGGTATTCCTTTATGGAATGTCAGAGTCTACCTCATGAATGCATGATATGTGACTCATTCTGCTTCAGCCCTACTGACCTTAAAAGGGTTATTGACCTGCAGCCATGGTCTCTCCCTATAGTTAATTAAATAATCCCAGTAGTCCCTATCAAAGCAAATTTAGCAGGGCGAAAGTTCATGCACCCCTACTGCGTGACGGGCAATTCCCCAGCCCTATAGGCTATTCAGAGGCCCTTATTTTATGAATTTCCTGTATCATAATATTATAAGCCTCAGTAATACACAAGCGGACCTTTGAGTGAAAAGCACACCCAAGCATGTTTAACATATGACCTATTCTGCTGGTCCGCCATGCAATCTTACAATAACCCACACCACTATAAGTCATTTGATGAGAAGGATGAAAGGTTGAGTTCTTCTTTCCAAGATTCAAACCTGGGTCCAGCTGTACTCCTTGGATAACATTCACAGATGCACAGAACTCCATTTCCTCTTGCTAACCGCCATACCGAGGCTCTCCAGGCCCTTCCCTTTCCCCTAACCTTTCTCCTTCTTCCCGAAGCATTTACAGTTATTTTGTGTATGCTTTTCCCACAAATCGGACTAAACCTTCCCTTACTTCTCTTGAACTTCCCTGAAAATATATATCTTTGGCTGGAGGAAAAATCTGTGGGAACCCGACAACCTGCCTAATCTACTCAGGTGTAGACATATGGTAGCAAACTGCGAGATATGAAACAGACACATAACTATATCCTTTATAATTACTAAAGAGTAGAGGGGAGGGGTGATGTGACAGAGACTTACACATATCACAGGGTATAAATACAAAAGAGCAGGGAGAGGGAAGACTAGCTAGAGGCATGTTAATACCTTGTGAGGTATTTTGCAATATAAGAGGGAAAGGTACATATCATTGAGACATGCATTTACATTGCTCATATTAAGTAGAAGGGTGAGGTAGGAAAAGTATCAGTGACTTGAAAGAAGAGTAGGATCTGTGCTGACGAAGCTCAAATTCCTGTGCATGAGTGGGCACTGCAGCTGGTGCAGAAAGCAGCCACAGAGTGACACTGCGGTGGCTGCTTGCTCCAGGATCGGGGCGCGCCAAGGTTGTTGGTTAAGAGTCGAGCATGAAGAACCTGGTTGGTATGCTGCAGAGTCTGCCATGGCAGGGTATGCCTAGGAACAGCAATGGGGGTGCACATGGAGATGGTGGCGTGTAGAGATGTAGAGGAGCGCTGAGGGTGATGGTCGAATTCAGGTGGAGCTGTAATGCATGCTCTGCCCTCCAAAATGAGTGTTTGCTGCAAGTGAATCAATGTAGTATGGCCAACACCAGATTGGGTCCTTGGTATGTCAATCTGATGCCATGTGACTGTTGGGGGTACCACCTGATGTCACTCAGAGAGAAAGTACCTGGAGTTGAGGTGCTGGAAGATGGGCCCCAGAGTGTATCTCTATCTCCTGTCTCTTTGTCCCTCTATGGAAGGGTCCCTCCTCCAGCAAATCAATATCTTTCCTGGATGTCTACTGAGGCTTCCTCTCTGCAGAGCATCTCCATGAGCCCTACACTTTGTAGACATTTCCTGATGTGCACCCTTGGACATGGCATCAAGGCTACCAATTCTTAACAGGACTCCTGTTTAATATGGTGAGGCCTGGAGATCATTCTCTTGTCCTCTTGTGTGAAATTCTCTGCCCTTCTGCCACCCGTAAATCAGCCTCCTACAATGCCCGTTTTCCCTTTAGAGGGATGAGTTAACTGGACCATTTTGTGCTTCATCACCACTTGTAAGCGGAGTCTGCAGCGTTGGAGATGCTCTCAATAATCTGGGCCAGCATCACAGGAAGCCCGAGGGGTTGTCTTGTCCACTGAACCTTTGTGGGCCAATCCTATCACTGATTGGCTAGATTAAATCATGGTCCTTCTTTTATGTCTTTCATTCTTGTTTCTTGGATTTGTTGATTCCTTGGTGTTACTTTCTTTATCTGCTTTAACACACTATCCAATTCATCTTTTATAATATCTAAATTATAATTTTCCATTTTGTACTTTCAGTGGTTTCAATACCCTTTTGATAGTGACACTTTGCATTGTGTGCCCTCAGCAAAATAATGTTTAAATGCAATGGAATTGATATAGAGGGGGAGCATTTAATTGAGACCTGTATACACCTGATAGGGTGCACAACATTGGAGGGGAGCCTTTGCTAGCTGAGGTGGGGTTCCAGAACCAATTCTTTAAGTGGGATATGAAATGAAGGGGGGCTCCGGAAAGAGGACATGGCCAATTGTGCTCACTGTGGCCTAACAGAGGGGCATATGCAAACATTTCCACAATACCAACAATAAATCATGAGCTCCTACAAAATTGTACTTTGGGCCACCCATCATGGTCTCAGGTGGGCTTTATTGCATCCAGTCTGCACACTCTAAATAAAACTTAATCTGGTTCAGTTTCTAAATACATTCCTGTCTGTAAATAAATAATTTTCTGGCCCGGATATAAGCAATTCAATCAGTGAGTAAATCATCTTCAGTCTGTAAATAAATGTCTGAGGCCCACTGTGCATAATAGCTTTGTTTAAGTGCTCATTTAGGGTTTCAGCTCCCCTGCTGTCTGCCTGCCTCGTGATAATCTGTAGCTATTAATTCCCAATTTTATGCACATATTACATAGGGATCAACCACTCTTCTTAAACTAAAGGCTGTGTTGCTTGAAATTTTGTTTTGCTAGCCTAAGAAGAACTCATGGTGTTATTTTATCCCTGACACAACTTGTTGGCTGTCCTGCTGTAGCAGGCAGGCGGCTTCCCTGCATGTATTGCTTTCACTGCCTGTTAGCTTCAATTTCTCTGTTCCTACCACTAGATCTCTGAATCGTGCCAGAGGCTTATTCATGTGGGAATGAGGGAGCCCCGGTAGCACCCGGGCTCAAGGACAGTTTTTGGAGACTGCTGGGGCTCTGCCCCTGCTAGCCCCGGCCCACTTAAAGTCATTTTTTATAACAAATGACTGTGATATAAAAATTGGAAAGGGAGGGGTTCAGGGGATAAAGAAAGTGTGGGAAATATTCCGAATTATCTGCCACTCACACTTGTGGTCGTTAACGTCATCCTAATCCACACAATGAGCCTCATTACGACCCTGGAGGTAGCATGACAGCATTTTCCAAAACTTGGAGACGCAGGGAATTGGTCTCTCTTCCAATCAGAGGCCGAGCTGATGAATGGGCAGAGTCCGCTGTGCTACAGAGGGTTAGGACATTTCCAGGACATTTGGCCATGTTTCCTTCTGCCTGCATGTATATTGCTATCTATGGGACCGCAGGATAAACACACCATGAGATCCTCCATCGAACAAAGAGACGCTGAATATAATGAAAACATTCCAAAAGAACTATTGACAGGGCAAAATAAGAAGCTTGTCTCCTGTTAATGACCTCACGATTCAGGTCACGTTTACCAAAAAAAGCCAGAAAAATACAACATTGCTAATCAAAATGAATTTATTTCGTATATCACAACAGCTGCCATGTAAAATATGAGATAAATCAGTTTTAATTAGGAGTTTAGCCGTATTGGATTTTTTCTGTGATAGGCACAGCCTGGCGCGCTGCCTGCTCGCGGCTCTTTTGCTCATTTGCATGTTTTTGTGAGGCTAGGCAGGCACAAAAGCTGAGCGCGTTAAAGATCTTTCCTTGAGCATATTTCTGAATATGTTTTCACGACAGACAAACAAGCGACAAACATCATAGTGCTTGTGTACCCATGCCCCCAAATATTACCGCTCCATGGCTGTGTGGTCCAGGGGAGCCGTGATAGGGGTAGCGTACTTAAAAGCATAGGGGCATGTGTCATCTTCATCTTCCCGTGGAAGTGTTGGATATGTGGAGAACCCCAAGTAGACGTTCAGTCACCCTGAAATAGTTAAGTTAGCTATTCCAAGAGACTTCAGCTCAAGATCATTTTCATATACACTCCCACTTGTGGTCGTTAACATCATCCTAGTCCACACAATGGGACTCACAAATGGGCAATAACTGGGTCATTACAGCCTTGCCGGACCTGGTAAATGCCCGATTCCTGGGTGCTGGTAAAAATGAATCCCCATTCCCATTTGAGCCCCGGGAGGCCGGATGCATCGGCACCATTCACGAATTGTGTCGGTGCATCCGACATGCTCTGCTCGCGGGTGCCGGTTCGCGCACCAGGTCAGATCTGGCGTGCGTAACGGCACCTGTGATCAGACCTCGTAGTTTGCCGGTACGTTAACAACGGTACTGCCAAGCTTACCGGTACCATTGTTACTGTACCGGCAACCTTGTAATGAGGCCCACCCAAAGCCTTGATTTTGAAATGCCATAGACCAAAATATAAGACAGCAATTATTATGGCTAAAAAAAGTGTCTGGAGGAACAGATATTAAAAGAGTCTAACTCTAACAGTAAGTCAGTAACTCAAGTGAAACAGGGTTTAGTTGCATCGGCTGCAGGATTGAATTTGGACATTATTTGCTCTTCAATTATTTTGGACACGCCTCCTTTCCTCAGGTGACTGTACATTCCTCCCCTGTGCACTCATGCGGGTGCACTCACAGCAAGTGAGTAACTCAAGTGAAATGCGGTTTGGCAGTTGGTGGGTTAGCGGCAGGGACAGGTAAGTCTCTAGTCTCTAATTTCTAAAGGCTTGTGATGACCTGCGTAAAACTTTAATATTTTAACATACATATGTATTTGAGCTGCCTGAGCGGTTTTGTAAAACTTTGACGTTCGAGTACCGTTGTCATCTTTTGAGCACCGTGAAAGTTACAAGTTTAAAGTGCTTTAAATCGCTTGACAAGCAACTAAGATTCTCACTTCACGCTATGCTATCAGGAAAGCTCTTTTTCTATTTCCGGCTCAGACTATGTGGGGGTGACTGCGGGTCTCTACCTTTGAACCCCCTGTTCTAGCGGGCCATATTTAATCCATGTCTATACACGGCGGTTTATCGGAGCCTGGTGCTAGGACTGGCGACAATGATTAAGATAATTAAATCAGACTGGCTTTTATCTAAAAAAGCGCTGAAGCCGTCTACTGTCTGCCTAGTAATATTGACACTCAATTTTACTTCACTCTGCTTCAACAAACTCTTGCTCTTTCGGCTGAGGGTGACTGTGGGTTTTACCTTTGATCCCCCTTGCATTAGAGCCGTGGGCTTCTTCTCTGTGATACCTGACTTTGTTCGAGTAACGAGTAACGAGTAACGAGTGCAAGCGGGTTGGTGGAGAAATAAACAATCTTTATACCCGCACTCTCAGTAAATTGTCAGGGATGCTGGCTGCATCCCGGCTGGCTTCTGACGAGTGAACCCCATCAACAAGGAATTAGCAGCAATTGACATTACACAAAAACAAACTGTGGATGTGAACATGGATGCATCGGGGGCCGGACGCTTTCCTCTTTGATATTATGTCCAGAAATTCCACCTCTCAGTTTGGATGAAAATTCTGAACTGGTATTCCCCCCCGATTAGGTCATGCGCCGCTGCCTTTAAGCAACCTATTCGGCCAGACAAGGCTCATGTGACAAAGATAAACAGAATGGGGAAAACCCTCCACTTCAACTCCAAAAACGAATTCTCTTAATCTTAAATAATCTTCAAACGGCTGTTCGAACTTGTCATCAGGTACCGACAGGGTTTTTTCTGGTACAAATAGTTTCAACAGTTCCAATTGTGCAAACCAACACTCAAGTTCATCGAGAGTTGAATGATCAGCAAGAGGACTTATTTCAATCTGCTGGATAGGCAAATAGCCCGTTCTGCTCAGACAACCCAAGCACACATTCCCAAAAGAAGATGGAAGATTTCTTTCTATAGTTAGGAACAAGCTCTACTGGGCGAAAGGAGCACCGGTTGAAAGACTCTCAGGAGCCGTTTGGTAATTACTGATAGAAGTCTCTTAGAGTTTTTTTTTTCTCCAGTGGATAAGGAGATTCCATCTGTGCCGGCCATGAGTATCACTGAAACTATTAAAACTGTCCCTCCAGAAGAGATGCAGATGTACCTCACGATGATCATGCATCAATTCTAACGGAACATTTGTCAATCAGCTCAGTCAAGCCCCCAGATGCAAAAAAAGCTGGTGGACTGCATGAGACTTTAAACGAAATGGATGATAGGGTAAAATGAACCTCACCGTTGAGTTCAGCTCTGAATTTAGTTTTAAGTTCTTTTTCAATCTTTATGAGAACATAAAGGTCACCCTTTCTGCTAATGTTCTACAATCAAGCGAAATAAAAATAGTTCTTGTCATGTTAAAAGATCTATTGGCGACACAGGGAAGTGACATCACCACGTTGCAAAGAAAGACAGCTGTGTCCTTTGAAGAGTTGAATAAAAAAATCTTGGCTATAGCAGTGATTCTGGAAATCCACCATCGTTTAATTGTGAATCGCCTACCATCCGCTAGGACTAATGAAGAGCACGTAGTAAAGGTGGTGGAGCTGATCAACGTGGAACAAGGGGCCAGGTTGGAAACAGACAACCTGTTATAATTATCCACACTAAAAGAGACTGAGGCGCTAGCAGGGGATTTAGAAGTAAACGCTGCCACAACTGTATTGGCCCAAGAGTTGGGCGGTGGTTTAATGCATGGAATAGTAAATGGAAAAGTCGCAGAGCAGGGTCCACACAAAGAATTAATGAATGAAAAAAAAAAGAAACAGGTAAAACATTCAAGAAAGTTCCTGAGAGTCTTAAACTTATCTAATGATCCAGTGATTAGTGGGTAGCGACTTGATTGTAATATGAGTGAAACATCTAATACAGGAACTGCACAGTGGGGGTTAAATATAGCTCACCCCAGCAAGTCTGATACTTGTATTCATTCTTCTATGTGCCATAAAACCCAAACTAGTGAGACATTGGGGCTACAAATTGTTGAATCTCCTGGGCCCTTAAATCATGCCATTTGGGCCTGAGTGATCAATCCACAGATCATAGAGATCACTAATGATGGTAATATCCTCAGAAGGAAGGATGTGCAACAGCAAACAGATAATGGGACGGATACTTGCAAGCAAAACCCTATGAAGAAGTCTTTTTTGAATGCACAAACTCAAGTTGTGTTGCCACAGTCTACTATGCTGAATGTGGCTAATAGTAAATTGACACTACAGACACAGAAATTTTCCCCCTGAACGCTGGGCCCCAATATTTTATATTGGGAAAAACAAACATAAAGAGCCCATTGGAATAAATGCCTCACCATTGGCTCAAGTTCTGTCTCGAGGTTTGTCTGTGCAAAATCGACCAGATGAATAATTGCCCGCAAGCATTTCATACCAGCTACAGGTTTTTCGCTCGACTAACATGCAAACTCTTTCTCAAGATGCCGCACCATCTAGGTCAACAGAAAAGGAAAATGCAAAATCTGATGACGATGGTCAGGATGAAGATCAAAGCTCACATTCTTTTTTTGCTCACCCGCATGTTTGGATTGAACATATGATAGAACCAAAAAAAACAACTCACCCTAAATTTTGAGGATTGTGAAGGATGTTTCAGAGCTATATCTGTTGTTCACCCATGATGTAGACTATATCCCCTTTCCTTATAAAAACTGCACTGGTCTACATTCTCATTTTGGGGTTAATGCTTTATTAACCACACATAAAATCCTTTTTGGTATGGGGTTTAATATCACAACTGATAAAGCAAAGGACAGAAAGAATGGTCTTAGTGATAAAAGCCAAAAGGAGGTTAGTACCAATGTAAACAGGTTTTTCAGAAATGGGAAGAAATAATATCTTGCTTTAGAAAAAGGTGAGATATATATACTGAACTTGAACACAAGGGGTTATAGGAGTTTTATAATAAAGGAGTCAACTAGCAGAGATATTTTTGGCTCGTTTGAGTTGATTTTGTTGCAAGAAACATGGCTCTAGACCGAATTAACAATTGATGGCTTTACCATACTAGCCCAGTCGGCCTTCAGTAGTAATGGCGGCCATCCTTCAGGAGGTCTAGTAGTAGCTTCAAGGAATGCTAAAATTACAAAAGTGACAAAACTGTCTAGTCATGATTCCGGTATCCTGGCAACTAAAATATATTATCCAGACGATACGGTGAGTAGTTTGATTGTGCTTAATCTCTACTGTAACCCTGCATTCTCCTGCTTAGATGTGTTTTTGGAATCCATTTCGGAAGTCTTGTCAGAGGCTCATTGTAAAGGAGAAGTCATTAGTATTTTAATGGAAGGGGATTTTAATTCACATTGCATGTATCAAACAAATTCACAGAACAGTCATTCCTTGGCTGTGGAAAACAGTAAAAAATTGCTCTACTTTGTTAAGAATGGGATCTGATTTTGTGTAATCGAAGTGTGGAGGGGGATTTAAACCATGCACCTACTTGGGAAAATGGTAGATCACAATCCATAATAGATTATATAATTCTGTCTAGAGACTTGTTTGACCTCTGTGCTACAACGGAGATCAAGCCAACTGAGAATAATGATCATTATATGCTAACTGTTAAAGTTGCCTCTGGTAGAAATTTAGCACCTACTGGTTTACAGACAGAACTGTTGGTGAATCAGGGGGGGAAATAGATTGATATGGTTTGGCAGTGATGGGCGTAACTTCAATAATGATATGATATGGCATTTACAATGCGCCTATACACAAGTGTTTCACGGCATGACGAGGCAAGGGAAGGGGAACAGAGAGAGGACAGAGACAGCGATCTTACTATGCCAAGTGACATTGAGATCGCGCAACTCTGGGGAGGCGGAGTGGGATGGAAAAAGAGCCAGGAGAAAGGGGAGAGGGACAGTGCTGTACATGGGATCAAAACAATGACAAGAAGTGCGGCCAGCAGGTGGCAGGTGCAAGGGTAAGTGCAGACAGCAGGTGTCCAAAGGTGCTGGTTTTGGACTGAAGAGTTACAGCAACAGATCCAAGTGCGCGCATTGCCGGGAGGCAGTGCAGGTGTGCAACTGGGCGTGCAGGCACCTGGTCCCGAAATCAGAGGTTAACCAGGTGACCAATGCAGTATCAGACAGAAAATCAGCAGGGGAGAGGAATGAGAACTTGAGAGAATCATTAATACTTTTGTCTTGTGAGCAATTAACCTCTGCCTGCTCCTCCTTTGGGATTTAGATAGACCTCAGATGGGAATGAACATTTTGTCAGTAAAACATAAGCATAGATTTGACCAGGAGACATGGGTACACAAAAAAGAACTCAGTAAAAATGGAAGAGACCTGAAACAACATATGTCTAGATCTGTGATGTTGGTGAAGAAGAAAACATTGATGTTGAGTTATCAGAATTGGAACAGATCAAATGAACATTTAAAATTGCAAAGACAGGGGCAACTCATGTTGGAAACCCTTACTTTGAAAAATACACTTAACATCTGGTCTCTAGTTAACAATGGGAATGCCTCACAATCATATAATCAGAGTAAATGTTTTATGGAAAACTCCCGTTACACGGATTTTAGGAATCTCTTTTGTAAGCCTATTAAGAAAATGTTCAGTGTGTCTCTTGGTCCCTTGGTCGTTAACTATGTCTCTGGAGGTGGTTGAAAACCTGATTAAAAAAGCCTCTACATCAAGAGTGGCCAGACCTAATGGCCTGACTAGTTCTATTCTTAAGGCATACTCGGCATCATGGGCATTGATTCTCTCTTCTCGCTTTCAAAACATCCCCATATAGCAGCATTGCCCAGAGAGCTGGAGAGCGGCAGTAATCATTCCAATTTAAAAGAAGGGTGACCCGCCTTATCCGACTAATTATCGTCCGATCGCCCTTCTTGATGTTGACAGCAAGTTATTTGCTGGAGTTGTTCTGGGGCAGCTGGAATGCTTTGCCGAAACTAATGGCATCCTAGACAAATCTCAAATAGGCTTCTGGAGAGGTATGTCAACCACTTTAAATGGTGTAATAGTACATTTTCTGCAAGACATCTCTTGGAAGGTGGGCAATTCCCCTCTCTGTGTAGCCATGATTGACCTTTCTAAGGCCATTGACACAATAAATCATAGTCGGCTTTGGTAAAAACTAAGAACTTGGGGCATTCCTCCTGGTCTTCTAGCAATTTTGACTTATTTGCACCAAGATACAACTATCCATATCAGGCTAGATGCATAGTGACAGTCCGATGAAAACAGAAAGGGGAGTGAGGCTGGGTTGCATCCTTGCACCCTGCCGCTTTAATTCATATCTGCCTTATCTAGCCAAGGCACTCTATGAGCATGCTTTAGTTAGTCCCAAGATAGGATCTCGTAAGGTCAGCTCGATAGCCTGTGCTGATGACATCCTACTCTTGGACTTTACGCCTCGCAGCATTCAACGCCTATTAACTGCAACTAGTGGATGTGCAGCCAGAAATTAGCTATTGATCAACCCCTGCTAAGACCAACATCATGAGGTTCTGTAATTTGGCAAAAAAAGGGTTAGAGCCAGATGGTTCCTCAATGCATGGGGCATCCCACTGGTAACACGGACTATCTACCTCGGCTTTCAATTATCCCCACATCCGAATACCATGTTGGTGGAAAGTCGGTTGAAAGCAAAGATTGATCAAATATCTAGTCAAATGAAGAGCCTTAATGCTACCTATTGTAGATTCTCTATAACACCACTAATAAAGTTCTACAAAGAGTATGCTATACCATCATTGATATATGGAATGGATATCGAATCTCAAGCCTGGAACTTAAACTGGGAGTGATTGGAGGGAGGGCTCAGGAAGAAAATATGTCTTGCACTGTCCCTCCCTATTGCCTCACTCCGATATGAGCTAGGCCTGAACTCAATGAGGCCTTCTTTGGACTGGAGGATACTACAACTGTACCACTCCATGAAGGATCCTCAGAGTAATTCCTTATTCATGGGGGTAAACCAAGAGGAATCAAGGATGAGTAATGTGTTAATTGTGAAATTAGTACATAAGGTGAAAGCTATCCTATCCTTCCTATCCAGATCGGTGGAGGACTTAGTTAATAACCATATGGTATGATATGATATGATATGATATGGCATTTATAGCACGCCTATACACAAGTGTTCACAACCATGCTAATGTCAGGAAAGCCATAATGGAGACAGATTGGAGAAGAACAATTGAAGTTATCTGCACATTAAAGCTTCATTGTAGCTTCTCAATTTCGGACAAACACAGAGGTGTCCTGCCTGCCTACTTGATGAAATTCCCCGATCAGAGATGGAGAAATGTGCTTTTGAGATTCGGATTGAATGTATGTCCTATGGGTGAGATTTTGTATTGTCACGCCATGGAGAGAATTTCAAATGAGATCTGAATTTCAAATGAGACTAAGCAATCGCTAGGGCACATTTTGATTGAGTTTTCAATGTCTCGGGAGTTGATGAAGTCGTCCTCCTGTCGCTGTGTCCATAATGACGAGTGGCTTCAGATGGAAGACTTCTGGCAAAGACTGTCCTCGGGTCACAAAACATTCCAATCTATGGAACTCAAAGTTGAAAGATTGTATTGACTGCTTAGCGCAAGGAAAAATTAAATGAAATGAGCATTTTGATAAATTTGTTTTATGGTTGTTTTAAGAACATTAGGTATTCTTTTGTATCATTTTGTATTTTGCGAAAAGTCAAATATTAATTTTAAAAAAAAGACTAACTCATATTTAAATTCTTGCAGGAGCAAAAGAATAGTTCACAGAAATGAAAAGTGGTTGAAAATGAAAATTGGTGAAAACAAATGCAAACATCCAATATACAAAAAATAAGTGCTATCAGGAACAAAATTCTTTTCTCTCAGCTATAGAGCATCCTTAATTTACAGACACGTATAGCCGAATAGAAGAGACTAAAAGTATAGTCCTGGGTTCTATATTCATTCCTTTTGCTGGATTTTGTGCTGAAAATATTTGCCTGAAAAAATTCATTGAATGTTTTCATTTTTTATTTGGGCGGGTACCCCTAAACCTCCCTCCACTATTATTTATTCCCTATTACCCACCAAACCCTACCCCTTATATGCCCTCCCCCGCACCCCCTATTTTTCAATGATTTTTTTTGGGCAAATATTTTAAGATGCGACAAAAAAGAAATCGGGCGATGAATGAACATTGTACCATTGTCCTGAGCCTGAACCCCATCAATTATATAGGTGATCCGTGTAACTCCCAGATAGGCAAATCCAGCATTTACGTACTCCCTGCAATAATCATGAAGATTGCGAACAACTCTTTTCAAACTTCGCCTGTTCCTGAGTTTCTGAAACAGATCTGGGTAACACCACTCCTACAAAAGCCTACACTAGGCCTCATCCCAAGTATGGCGGTCTAGAAATAAGGATTCTGTTAGCAGCGTCCTTATTTCTAGACCGCCAGACTTGGGACCGCCATACTACGAGAATGCCGGTAGGGGCATGGATTCTCCGGCAAGCCTGTCCTGCCGGGAATTCAGGCCCCTACTGGCATGTTTCTCACTGAAGCACTGTTAGCAATGGAGTCCCATATGTATCATTCTGCCACCACTTGTGATATCCTGGTGGCACCAGGCTATCAGGCAGTGGAATCAGTGTTATAGGGTAACTGCCAACCTCGTAATGAGGCCCTAGATCCTGAAAATCTGGGGGAATTACAGACCAATTTCTAAGGTACCTTTAACCATTGAAAATCTTCAATAAGGCAGCAAAAATACAACAAAAAGATCATCTTGAACAACAAGATATTCAGTGACAGGCAATCCATTTAAGGCCCCACCTTGAGACTGAAGTCGCGCTACTAGATGTTAAGGACAGCTTGCTACAGATGAATGATGAAGGGAAAATGGCTATGCTGGTGCTGCTGGATTCATCAGCAGCATTTGACACTCTGGACCATGAGATCCTGTTAAAAAGACTAAAGGAGGTCACTGCTTTGAGTGAACTGGCAGTAGACTGGTTTATGTATTTTCTTATCAACAGAAAATCAAGAGTGAAAGTGGGGCATTGTCTCTCGGATCCAGAGATCGTAGACTGAGGAGTGCCTCAGGGCTCTTGCATCTCAATCTTGCTCTTTAACATATACATCCAACCACTGCATGATCTACTTATCAAAAGGGGTGTTGTATTCCAGAACGATGCAGTTGACATGCAACTGGTTTTTAGGTTAGTAGGTTCATATGAGGATAACATGCCCTTTATCAGAGACACATTGACAGACATCGCAAGATGGTTGTCAGCCAACTGGTTGGGTCTTAATCAATCCAAAACAGAAGAACTCCTCATTCCAACATCTAAAAGCACCCATAAGGAGCTTCTATGTGTGTGTGGTCCGAGATGATAGTGGCTGTTCAGTGCAAGACCTCTGATGTTATAAGATAATTGTGCCACATTAGCCAGGGCTATTATAGGAGCAGACTTGGACTATGGCAATTGTCTTTTTGCAGGATTAACAAAAGAGGCCATCAATAGACCACAATCTTTACAAAATGTTGCAGCCAGAGTTCGGACAAAGGTGAATGTACTGAGAACACTGCATTAGCTCTCTCTGTCATCTGTATCAAGTTTAAACTCTTGACTAGTATCCATAAGACTCTCTGGGCCTGATTTACTCAAATGTTTTGAAAGGGACTTTCCCGCGTTAAAACATTTTTGTAAATCTCTGGTTTATTTGAAATTCAAGATTTTTCTGGCATGCCACCTGTAGGCCAGTGTGATTTTCAAGGTGCCATACATTTGCAGTTCCTATATGGAAGCAATCTAGAGTTTACGCCAATCCTACACCATTGTAGGCATTAAACTTTGGAACAGCCCCCACTGGACATAAGCAAAACGGATTCTTTTCTTAAATTTGGGAAAAAAGTGAAAACCTTTTAGTTCTAGTTTGCTGTATTATGTCCTCAATATTGTCCTGGTGTTCTAATGTATAATGGTTGAGTATTTTTTTATTTTTATTTAAACATTTATATAGCGCCTTCGTCCCATGGGCAAACGGGCGCATATACAAACATTATGTACAGAAGACAAACAAAGAACAATAATGATACACACAGTGAACAAAGACGGGCCTAGCAGTAGGAGACATGTCAGCATAAGTAGATGTTAAGAGAGACAAAGATGCGATAAAAATATTAGACTAAAAGGCACCATTATATGTAGATCATAAAATCACATCATCAGTTAAAGGACCAGACCTGATACTCAAAATGAATTAAGAACAACACTGAAACTGGGCTTAAAAATAGAAAACCTAAAAGCAAACCATAAAAATATCAAACCCATGAGACATTAATATTAATGCTGAGAAACTCATTTCGTAGCAGCGCCAGCGCAAAAATATAACGTACAAAATGCAAATGCGTGTGGTCGTTAAGGGCATACTCTCGACATGCGCATGCAATTCCAGCTATCATAATTTCAACATATTGCATTTTTATTTGGTGATGCACAGGAATGCACCACCGGTTTAGTTTCGGCACATGGTTAGCATTTTATATTGTTTTCATGCTGTGTACAGTGCTCCACTCAACCCCTTGGATGAGTGAGATGTGTGCTTTATGAGCATGTTTATACTTGGTGTACTGATTATCAAGCGCCTTCCATAAGTATGCAAGCACTAGATTCGGGATGGCAACCGGCTGAGTGATGTTAGCGGAGATGCTGAAGTGCTGACATGTCCATATTATTGTATGTCGTGTATGCCAAGATTATCGCTGTAGGCATGTGTCAACACCAGTCTTAGGCTGCCTTTGTGCCATTATTTTTGCCATCTGAATTATGAGCGAATGCTACCTCAGTAGCAAGGCAGAAGGATTCTCAGTCTAAGCCTCTTGGTTTTTACAATTAAGCAATAACGCAGCATTCCCAGGGTATAAGCGAGCAGTAACGACCCTGGGCCCAAGTTGATAGGCCTGAATGAAGCAAGGATGCTACCACCTGGTAGTGGGCATAGGAGGGTGGCATTATTGCTCTGATGAATTTTCACCCAATGGGGGTAGAATATCCTATTTGAAAGTTGGAAGACAAAGGGAAAACATTGGGATGTAAGAAGAGGGGACTTATATTAGCATTAGTAAAGCCTCCAGCTATCACTTTGCCTTCAATAGACTTGCCAATATGCTAATGTTCTGGCTCTGTGGCAAACCTTTCTCAAGGTAAATGTGCTGCCAGTCAACTGGAGAGTGACAGCTAAGGGTGTACTGACTGCTGACATTTATTTTTGAAAATCTTTATTTATTGTTACAATTATGTGTACAGTGCAGAGAGTCACAACAGGCGTCTCCTCAGATGTTTTGAACTACGAGTCCCATGATCCCTCACCATTTCATTTGCTGCTTTGGGCTGATGGGAGTAGCAGTCTAAATCACCCAGAGAGGCAATCGTTGCAGACGGCTGGTGTAGTGTGCATGCTGTTACTTTATTCATTGTGACGTTGTTTTGCATCGCACCTTGCGCCCTGGTATTGCCTCTCAACAGCCTCCAGCAGAAGATCAGAACCAATGATACAAAATCAAATCTACCAATGCTGCCTCGTCTACCCCGCTCGGTGGCAGAGCTGCACGTGCTTCCCGCACCATGAAGAAGTCTTTACGTTACTCTTGACTGTCATTCACTCTCAAAACATGAGCCCCAAAATGCACAGTTACTCTTCAGCTGACCAACACCAGCCTATTGTCCATTGGTCTTTTGATTTGGGCACTTCGGCGGGCAAGGTTCAAGTCCTAGAAAAAAGTGGGGGGACTCATTAACATGCCATTTGAATGTGGCGTCACCAGAAATTAGCATATCAAGGTGCCCTCTGAAAAAAGTGTGGGGGACTCTTGAATAAAGTAGGGGGACTCTGTCCACCCGCGTGTATCCAGCACTTGAGCCCTGTCTGGGGGCAAATCAGGTCCAGCTTGCCATGCGTGTTTCTAGACGTTACACATGGGTTCTTGAGGCCGCCGTTGTGGAAGCCGGACCCGGGCCTGCCTTCAGACTGTGTCTATTGTTCTCGAAATGTCCCCTTGAGAACTGGATTCAATACCCAAGTTGCGGCCTCGACAAAAAGGCACAATACCCCAGATGTTGCTTCATTAAATTCTCCAGCTGTTGTATCCCCAACAAAACAACATGCTCTGCATGCAGCTTCCACAGCAAGGCATAAAACTGCAGAGGCGGTCCGCAAAAGTGAACCCAATAATCCAGATATGGTTTCACAACGAGAAACAATACTGCGAGGATTACGTGGAATGCGCTTTCACTCTACAGAAAGGTGTGTGATGAGAAAAGTCCTCCGCACTTCAGAATACTGAATACCTTTGTGGAGAATAACGATCAAACGACTTTTGGGAAATAGATACAAAGCTGCGAACACATCTTATCGCAATTAAACACGAATAAGGAAAACTTGATACACTATCCGGATCTAGTAAAGAAAAAATTATGGGAACAAGTCTGGATCAACACCATCAACCAAAGAAATCAACACAGGTGTATGCGCCAAGCAGCGATAGACTCTACACTAAGGCATCTGACAACCTGCCAAGCCACGTGGAAATATTCCCATGTAGACAACGAAGATCCATTTTCTTAAGATTCCCCTAAATCTTTTCCCCACAAAAGAAGTACAAGGTATGAGAAATTCTAGCACTGACTTCAATCGAACATGTAGATTCTGTGACAGATCAAATGAAACCTTGAAGCACCTTGAACTGCACTGTATTGAACTAAAACTACTAAGAACAAAAAACATGGGCTCAGAGATCAAGAAAAGGCCTTCTCTGAATGGTGGATGGTAATGTCTGAAGGCACTGATAAAACTCAACAATTTGCTTTAACATTTCATTTGAAGCAAATTGCCAAAATATTGACAATAGATGAATAAGCTCAAATGGCAAGTAAGGAACTGTGGCACATTATAGAGGACAATAACTGAAAATGTGCATTATGGTTTCAATACTTGTGTATTAACATTAGTGGGGAGCATGAGTGCTTGTGTTATTATTTTGATGATCTTGGTTTATATTTTGTGTTTCGTTGTTGCCTTTTTTTTAGATTCTTGTAAATTGTTTTGATGATCCCTCGTCTTCCATTTTAAAAAGTTTGTAATCAACTGTAATAATAATAAAAAAAATAAAAAAGAAACAATGCTACACAGCATTGGACACACAAACTGGACACGATACTTCTTACAGAGTGAGGTTTTCAGGATATGCATTATGGGTGCACGTGTGTACAGGCGCATTATAAATGACTTATCATATCATATCATGTGACAACCTCATGCGATGCTGTGACTGTGACCCACAGTACTGGATACAATACTCCAGGCGGGGCATCACTAGTGGAGTGCGCACTGCCTAACACGGTGTGCCCTTGCCCTTGCCACCCACCGTCCCTCCACTCACACCCACTACCCATCTCACCCAGTGTGACATGCCCAAGGTCCCTTGAATGGAGGGTCTCTTGCGTTTTCCTTGGCTCCTATGGCCATCATCGGCTAGGTTCTCATCCTGCAGTTCTCCTGAGGCCCCTGCCCTTCTGGAGCACCGCCCTGCACTCGCCTGCTTGTCATTGGTTATTTGCCGTGATGGACAACAATATGGATTATGGTCTATCGTGTCATCCAAGAAAACCACAGGATGTTTGACTCCTTGCAGTAACACTGCAGGGAGCGCCATTGCTTGAATTCCCCACCTAGGGAAACAATAAGGCACTGAAGCAAAGAACATGGACTTTAAAAAGACTCAAATGTGTGCCGTCAATTAAAAAATATGCACAGAAATAAAACATGAAGAAAGCACTATAAGGAAACATGTAACAAGCATTAGCATTAACAAAGCCAACCGTTTAGTTTTGGGACAGGCATTTGATAAGCACTGTCATAATAGTACTCCCTGGTCATGAAATGGCAACAGCTGAAAATGCGAGTGCATGGGCGTATGATAGCAGTGCTTGGCAAATGCCTATCAAATACATATGCACAAGCCACAAAGAAACTGGCATTGCCAATGCTTGTTTTTAACAAGACTTCAGTGCCAAGAACACATGTGAGGATACACTGCTTATAAATCAAGTGGCTGACATGACAATTGTTTATAACATTTGTATTACACCAAGTAGCACGTTTACAGATGCCATTAAGCTATTAATGCTCTGAAGAGTGCTTAGAAAAGTCATTGGACATCGCCACAGACCAGAGAGTTTGATGTTACTGCTTGCTTGTGCTCGCTCCAAAAGTACCCAGCAGGATGTGATTAGGTGGGCAGAGGCAGGTAGCAGGTGGGTATGGCCGGAGGGATTAGCAGGGACTTGGGTAGTCAATAACCAAACAACACCCACAAGCAGTGTGTCCCACATCACAGCCTATCTCCTACCTATGTGTACTCCAATGCAACAGCCCTGATCATTTCAAAGAAAAAAGTACACAAATATCATTTGAAAATACAAATGTTAAGATTTCTTTCAGTAGAAAGCGCTATATTCGAAGCCCTACTAAGAGTTGCTTTATTTTATGGGATACCAAGAGATTGTGTCATTAGGGTGCACCCAGCCGCCTGTGGCTGATACCGCGAGCCCCATGCAGAGGAACGGCTCGCCATGAGCGGCCAGCCTCTGCAGCAGTTGCGGGGTTTGTGGCAGAGGGGGGACTCACCGTTCTTCTTGTAGAGGCGGATCTCGGTCTTGAACTCCCGCTTCTCGTCCAGGGCCTTCTGGATCTGCACCTTGAGCTGCTCGCTGGTGTCCAGGCCGTAGAGGAACTTGCAGGCACAGCTCTTCTGCATCATCTCGGCGCGGGCGAAGCCGGTCAGGTCGCAGAACCCGTCCGAGCAGTACACGATGGGGAACAAGTTGAGCACCTGGGCATTTCCCAGCACAAAGTTACTGTCTGCAACAAAAAGAGAAGTGTTGTCATTATGTGAGTAGCTACTGATTGGAGAAGTTTGCATTTTCTCTATGTGGAAGGGTGCATGCCTTGAGGGTGAGTCAGAAGACATTACAGGCCTAATTCATGAAATGTTTAGCGCAGGGCTAAGAAACACCCCGATTCACACAGCGTTGCAAACAATATTTTTCACTTTGCACTGCACAAGTACTCTTTGCACCATGAATTAGGCCCATTTAGCGCAGTGCTAATGAATTGTGTGGATAATTGCTTTCAAAATCCATGATTAGGCGAGCCGGAGGAACACACCGCCACTGCTTGCACAGGTTACTCATGTGAGACACCAACATTAGAAGAAGGTTCCTCGTTGTTTGCCAATGGTTTAGAAAACAACGCTTAACCCATTGAAAAATGAGTACTGAAAGAGAGATCCCTCCCTAAAAAGCAATTATCCACACAATACACAGAGGTTTCCCCTACGTGTTGATCAACGAGTAGCCCAAGATACGCAGAAGAGATGATAGCATTTGTCCGGAGCTGATCTCCACAATGGCCAATCCATACATTCCAACACATCACCTTGAGGCAGTGTGTTCGGTTGTATACGAATTGTTCGTTTTACAACTGTTCGAATTACAATTGACCTTTTCACAATTGACCGAATTGTGAAGGTCAATTGTAACATATATGTGGGGGGAAACCCCCCACAACCCCCCACCCAACGCCAAACCCCCCAAAACCCCTATATATATATATACGGTCAATTGTGAAAAGGTCAATTGTGACCCTTTAAATTCGGTCAATTGTTCATTCGAACAATTGTAAACGAACAATTTGGGTAATACCGTGTGTCCTGATGACGGCTTGAAGGGTCATACTATCTAATGAACTGATGGAAGACACAGTTCCCCCTACCTAGCCAGAAACACTAAATGTGTTGACACTTACAATGCATTGCCGTTCACACTGCTACTTACATCACGCTAATATATGTGTAATATGCCCTGTATGTTATTGTAGAAGGATCTTAGTTTTGCCATTTGGAGTGGTGGTTTTTTGTGTACCACAGTTCTTCCAGTCCATGAAGGTCATGTGTGTTTTTGACACTGCAATGATTCATTTGATTTTTAAAAAAAAATGTTTTAATGTGTTCTGACCACGCTTACTGTTGAGTAATGTCCTTCAGCGATTGACCACACTCACACTTTAGACATGAAGATGCCCCCCTGTGTTGGGGATCTTATAAACTCACAACACTTTAGACATGGCGATGTCCCCCATGTTGGGCAGACTGTACGCACGTACACTTCATTTTGGCATTTTTCTACACTCACACTTTAGACAATGACCCGTTCTCTGTGTTGCACAGATCTTCACACTTAACTGTGGGCCTTTCTTACACATCTGCACCTTAGACAGGGAGCTGCCCCCCTGTGTTGGGCAGATCTTACACACTGAGACTTCATTTTGGGCATTTCTTATCTTACACATTCACACTTAATTTTGGCCAAATCTTACACTCTAACACCTCAGACAGGGAGCTGTCTCTCGTGTTGGGCAGATCTTATACACTGACACTTCATTTTGGGCAGATCTTGCACACTCACACTTTAGACAAGGAGATGCACCCCCGTCTTGGGCAGATCTTGCACACTCACACTTCATTTTGGGCATTTCGTATACACTCACACTTTAGACATGGTGCTGTCCCCCACAGGGGGCAGCTACTATAAACTCACACTTCGATTTGGGCATTTCTTCCACACTCCGGACATAAAGCTGTCTTTCTCTTGGGTACTCTTACACACTCACACTGTATTCATAGAGCTGTCTGCAGTGTTGGGCAAATCTCATAGACTCACAGTTTAGACATGGAGGTGTCCCACATATTGGGCAAATCTCACACACTCACACTTCAGACATGGAGCTGCCCCGATTTTGGGTAGCTCTTACACACCCAGGGCCCGATTCATTACATTATTTGCATGGGTAATAGGCGACTTGCACGCACATCCACATGCATTGCTTCAGGTAACCGACTGCGTGGGACTTCCTTTGGACTTACGTGGAGTTTAGACTGAGTTATGATTTTTCATATGCAGATTGTCGGGGTGCCGGCAATTGTTACGGGAGACCCTGCGCAGGGTTCCCGAGATGCAGGCCTGCTTGCGGGGCACCCCATGCACTGTTTGAAGGGTGCATGAATTTGCGCCTTCGGGAGCACACAAAGGTAGCTGTTCTGGCTGTTTTTGCTTTGCTTTTGGGCATGTCAGGGGCATTCTGGCCGTGATTTGCGGTTACGGTTACTTTGCACAGTAAATTCCATGAATACTTGGGACACGCATTTCTTATGTTGTGGGCAGGCTGGCGCAGTTTACTTCTCGGCGCGCGGCCCTTGCAGAAGTTCTACACACCTTTCCATGAATCAGGCCTTCATAGTTTAGTCTCGGGAGCTCCACTGGTGTTGTTTACCATGCACAGACTCACACACCAGATAGCTGCGCTCTGGCCTGGTGGGTGCTGCGCCCCAGGGCCCTCACTCGGAGCAGCCCTTTCATAATATGCTTCCGAAGGAGCTGCCTCCGCTGCTCGGGGACCCCCACCGGCGGCCTGACAGAAAGCAGAGCCTAAACACACGCTCACATCCATTTATCCCTCCGCAGCCCAATTTAATTTGGTGGCTAAACAAGCACGCTTTCGATCTTTTGGAACACATTTTTAATAATAACAGCTGATCAGATTGGAGGAAATATGCTGTAGAATACTTCGAGCATTCAGAGCTGCAATTACTGATAAATCCATTAGCAGCAGCTGGAGGCCAGGACTCAGAGAGAGGCAGCTGATGATGGTGGAGAGAAGGATGCAGTGGTGGGCTTTGTACCTCCTGCTGATGTGGTCTGTGTGAAACTTGCAAGTCACCAATCCCCACTTGCTGCTGTGGTCTGTGTGAAACTTGCAAGTCACCAATCCCCACTTGCTGCTGTGGTCTGTGTGCATCCTGCAGATCAACAATCCCCACTTGCTGCTGTGGTCTGCGTGCATCCTGCAGGTCAACAATCCCCACTTGCTGCTGAGATCTGTGTGCACCCTGCAGGTCACCAATCCCTACTTGCTGCTGTGGTCTGTGTGCATCCTGCAGGTCAACAATCCCCACTTGCTGCTGAGATCTGTGTGCACCCTACAGGTCACCAATCCCCACTTGCTGCTGTGGTCTGTGTGCATCCTGCAGGTCAACAATCCCCACTTGCTGCTGAGATCTATGTGCAGCCTGCAGGTCACCAATTCCCACTTTCTGCTGAGATCTGTGTGCAGCCTGCAGGTCACCAATTCCCACTTGCTGCTGAGATCCGTGTGCAGCCTGCAGGTCAACAATCCCCACTTGCTGCTGAGATCTATGTGCAGCCTGCAGGTCACCAATTCCCACTTGCTGCTGAGATCTGTGTGCAGCCTGCAGGTCACCAATTCCCACTTGCTGCTGAGATCTGTGTGCAGCCTGCAGGTCACCAATTCCCACTTGCTGCTGAGAGATGTGTGCAGCCTGCAGGTCACCAATCCCCACCTGCTGATGAGGTTCGTGTGCAACCTGCAGGTAACCAATCCCCACCTGCTGCTGACATCTGAGTGCAACCTGTAGATCATCAATACCCAAGGACCCAATCCTTCCTTGAATCTTTCCAAAGATGAAATGAGTACCGTTGTGCTGGGATTGTGACATGTCCTTTAGTTACAGAGCTTTGAAGTTGCATGTCTTGAGCAGTAAACGCTGCATACGTGCCAGTATATGTGCATTGGCATTATTAATAATAGTACAAATACTTGTTTCCATGTATGTCAAGCTATGTCCAGATATGTCCAGTGCACTTTAGCTATTCTGTTCTACCAATGGCCAGGATTGAGTGATTGAATCTTTTATGAGACCCTCTGGAATGCAGACGTTCTTGGGGTTGTATACCCAAGATCCCAGATCCACAGGTGTGGAAGTAGCCTGAGATGAGATCCTCTCTTAAGACTAGGTGGTTCCCAAGAACCCTGCAGCGATGGTCTTTGGCCTGCCCTTGCTTCCCATCTAAACCACGGAACAACCAACATGTTTTAGCTGCCGGGGCGTTGGATGTGCCGTTCAACTCATTGAGCAACATTATCCCGGACAAAAGGTGGAGCTGCATGCAATGCACAAAGATGTGAAATGAATCTGCAGGTTCACTGGTAGTCAATTAAGTTTTGAAATAGCAAAATAAAAGGGGCCGATTCATGGAAATATTTGCACGGTTCAAAGTGACTTTCCACTGCTGACACAAACCCTGACGCAAGGAACTGTCAAAAGTGGATTTTTGCAGTACAAAGTCATTTTTGCACTGACGTTGCACTGCAAAAATATACTTTGCACAGTTCCACGAATCAGGGTTTGTGTCGGCAGAACAAAGTCACTTTTCAGCACTACAAAGTCACTTTGAACCGGGCAAAAAAATCCATGAATCGGGCCCTAAATGTGATCATAATACTTTGGTACATAAACAAGGCGAGCTGCTGCCTTCTGGGTAAGCTGCAGGTCAGGATTAATAATCATGGAAGAAATACTTGCAATCGCATGTTTCTTACATGGCGGGAACAGACGAATCTTATGGGAAATTTTCACCTGAAGAAATCGGGTCTGAGCCACTACCTTGCTCTAGGGAGTCAGTAGCAGCTAAGAATGGAACTTTGAACCCAGGTGCCTAACCACCTGGGAGGATGTGGAGCATGCCCACATGGGATGCAGCCGATAAGAGTTGTTGTGCACATCCTCACTGCCTCCACCCACAGTTCTCTCTCCTCGTGGCATTCAGTTTTAGCCAACAGGACCCGGCCGAGCCCGCCAGGACCACCACTCAATCCCGAAACCTAGTGCAGGTTCTCTCCAGTTCTCGATCCACAGGGGTTTACTTTTGGGTGTAGTCAACATGGGAACACCATTGGTACCCCTAGGAGCGGGGGACTTTTTTCGTACAGCTTTGGTATTGGGATAACTCTTTTATGCCAATGGATTCATTCCCCTTGTTTGTCAGTCAGACACCCGGTTCAGAAGGCAGCATTGTGCCACCGATTAGTGCCGGAGGAGCAAAGTCGATGATATGATATGATATTTTATTTATATTGTGCCCATACACAAATATTTGAGGGAGAGACGAGGCAAGGGAGGGGCACAAGGGAGGATAAAACAACGATTTTACAAGGCCCAGTGACAGTGAGAACGATCAAGAGCAGTGTTATGTGGGGAAATGCCACTGTCCAAGTTTTGATATTAAAAAATATACATTTGACATACCTCGTGCCATGCTTAGGTATATATTTTGTAATGGTGATTTGTGTACAGCATTAACACTGTGCCCTGTATGTGCTTGAAAGTGCCATGAGGCAATGCAATTATCAGTCATAGGCCGAGGGCAGACGTGTGCAGTCTATCTCCTGGGGGTACAGGGAAATGAAGCTGCCCCTCCTCCTGGGGGTACAGGGAAATGAAGCTGCCCCTCCTCAGCACCCTATAGGGGATGTGGACATGTGGCTGAGCTGTTGACTGTGGGACCAAGGTCTTCCGGGTTCTGCTAAACTCGCCTCTGCCCCTAGCCCCAACCACTCTATGCGACCTAGCAACACATTGCCGTACCCCCCTTCCCCCCCTGTACAATAAGAACATGGAAAGTGCTGTTATGAAGCATACACATATTCCCACTCCTGTTTACTGAGAAGTTATCTTGGGATATCCAAGGGTCTCCAAAATAGGACTCTTAGGGCCTCATTACACGGATGGCGGTGGCAGTAAAATACCAGCACCGCCTTGGTGGAAAGGGGAATTACCGCCCTATTCCTAGGTTGGCGGGGCGGTAATTCACCTTTCCCCCATTACCCTTCCCCATTCCCATTTTTGCGGTACCGTAATTAGCTCCCTGGTCCCTTTGCGGGTTGGATTTTTAATGCCTGCAAAAAGCAGGCATTAAATTCCCCAACCCGCAAAGTGACCTCGTAGTAAGGCGGTAAGGATTTACCGTACCGGTAAAATACCGGTACTGGTAAACCCTTACCGCCATCCGTGTAATGAGGCCCTTAGTAGCCTAAAATCAGAGTCAGGGCTACACAATTTTTAAACAAAAACCAGTACTGAAAGGCCCCCATAGTAAAAGAGCCCCCATAGTAAAATAGCTAGACATCTCCTCTTGACAGGAAAGAAAGGTCGAAGAATAAACAGTGTTTTTTCTAAAGGCGCGGTGTGGTCCCTACATCTGCTGGTTGCTTTTGCAGGCACTAACTTATTTTAACAGAAGTGCATGGGCCCATTCGATTACATGTGCAATTCACACTTGAGTAAAATCTCCCACATCGCAAAATCTAATAGAAGTGCCCACTACACAATTTGTCCTGAATGGGCCCTCAATAACACCGTCCATCGGCAGGCAATGTCGGGGACATTATTTTGTCAAAATGCCAGGGGTAGCGGAAGTGACATCACATGACCTTGAACTCTGATGACATTACAGGAAGTGTCATTTGACCCCACCCAGGAGTGGCATCACAGAGCACTGTTAGTAAGCACACTACGGAAATTTGGTTACAATGTAGCTATAATGTGATATACATTCCATACAAGTATGGATCACCATATGTATCGTTAATATCAGTGTGTATAGGCCCATATTACCAAATTACTGTGAATGCAAGCAGACGTCCAAGGCCAAACGATAATGATGTGTTATCATAGCAACCTATTGGACACGTAAAGCGTCCGTCATGGACGGTGGCCCATTGCTTTCCAACTAGGGTCAGACTTTATAAATCACTCACATACACACACAGGTAAGAGTTTTGCCCTAGTAAAAGTTGATGTAAGGCAATTACAATGTAACCAAAGTATGAACAAATCCTACACTATAACAGTAGAACAAAAGACAATTGAACCCTCACGGATAAGCAGTGACATTGATCCTGATTCGTGGACCCTTCCGCGCGGTGCAAAGTGACTTTGCACTGCCAACAAACACCCTGATTCACAGTGTTGAGCAAAGTGTATTTTTGCAGTGCAAAGTTACTTTGTACTGCAAAAGTACTCTGCGCCGTGAATTAGGTCCATTTAGCGTTATGCCTGGCAGTAAGGCTATCCTTTGGTTGCTATGGATGTCATATCCCTGAATATAAGTATACCTCAGAGAGGTGGAGTGTAGTCCATAACATATTTATACCAGATCGATCAGTAAGCCTTCTAAATCATGTTAGCATGTTATTAATATAACAAATTGCCTAGAGATCAACCTTTATTTTTACTGTGCAACAGCCAACACTGCAGGCAGAAACAAGGTACTGCAAAGGAGCGGCGGGACACTCTTAGCAGTCACCCTGATTACCAGCAAGAGGGTACTTGGGCCCCGACAAAATCCCCAACGCAAGAACGGAAGACTCAACCATAGGGCAAAGTTTGCTGTCTTTTCTACACATGAAAATGACAGGGATCACACTAGAACAGCATGTCGTTTCCAGAGCTTTCATCCTCTATGCATTGGTTACACAGTTTTAAAGGCTAGTGACGTCATAAAAACAAGTTACATCCCAAAAAACCTATCAGGGATGGGGATTGGTTAGTTGAGGAAAACTATATATGTAATCCATAGGGGTTAGTCTGTTTATTGGATTGCCACATCTGGTGGCTGCGCCTAGGATTATGTGTAACAAATACAAGTTGCAGTCTAGCCTGTGAGTAATTGGCGCGTGCAACTTAGTGTACCCTAATGTGAAAGGTAGCTAGGGATTGGGCAGGACAGGTCTTCTCAGCCTTGGGACCTTGGACAGCTACCAGGCTGAGTGAAACTATTCACGGCAATGGGAATGAGCATGAAGGTGCTATGTGTTCCCAATAGGTTGTTATCTCTGATCGCCTAGGCCATGAGACAGAACATTCAGCTTTGAACCTTTGTAATGCTTGTATCTTTCCACCTTTGGATCGATGGGAACAGCTTCCCTCCATCTGCCTCGAGTGAATGGGCATTGTCCTGTTCTTCCAAGTCACGTGTGTGTGTGAACCATGAAATGGAGCTCTCCTGCCTGTAATTATGAGGATTGTAGTCAATATTCCTTGCAGGTGCCTTGTCGCCTTGGTAAACTGGAAATCTTACATCCTTGCTTGTCCTTGGCAAGGATGTGCACTGTGCCTGCGCTGGAAGCTGTGTCTGCCTTTAGCTGAATCAGGCTGTCAGCTTCTATATGTATTCGAAGCTCATCTTGCCTTCCCTGCTCACTTCAATGCACATATGGCCTCCATCTTTGTTCTTGTGGCAGTCCATGTTAGCCGCATGTATTCTTGGCATCTTGCTGTTTCTGCTTAGCAAAGGATATACATGAGTCATAAGCATTTGGTTTGTATCTAGTAGCAATAAACTAAAGTGTTTGTGTAGCTTTGTGCATGGATGCCTATATGCTTCATATCTAACGCATCTATGTCATGACGTCAGTGTATTTCTTCCATGCTGTCAGTCAGGCACGGTTTGAATGGCTGTCTGAGCGATTAGCGTGTCTCACGTCTGCGAGACATCGCTGATGGCGATGAAGGGCCCAGGAGTGATATACATCTCTCACTCCTCTGCTTCAGGCTGCAAGTCGGGTGGAGGTCACGAGGGTCACATTCAGATCTTCCACTTCAGTACCACCATGTGCTCATGATTGTCTATTCGGAATTCCATCTCATCGTTTGGCATGTGGGAGCACACATGGACCAAACAGGATTGTGGCAGCCTATGGCCAGAAAAGTCCTGATGTTGTTACACACATCAATAATTTCCCTCCACCATGGAAAGGAAGTGCTGAATCCCTAGATGATCCCGCCCCCCCACCTCCTTTGTATTGGAGACATGAGACCATGCCTTGCCTGACACCAGCTATCGTGCCAATACAGCAGCAAGTATTTGGAAGGAGATATCCATTGAGACAACTCTATCAAATGTACCCTTGAAGTGATGACAACCTACAGGAGGAACTCCCTGAAGGAATATGAGAAAGAGCAAAGAAAATTAACTAATGACATCAAAAGAAAGTTTGCATGAGTTCCGAGATACTGATTGAAGACAATGGGCCTCATCACGACTTTGGCGGTAACCCTTAAATCCGGCGGTAGCGCTATTACCGCCGGATTTAAGGGTCTGCCGAATCAGGGCTTCGGCGGATTTCCCCCCAGCTCTGTATTAGCGTGAAGATTCCCCATTGAGCCCAATGGGGAATGGGGCATTCCCGAATGGGCTCAGTGGGGAATGGGGACTTACATTACCGCCGAACTCGTGATCCGGCGCTATTAGCGCCGGGGAGTTTGGCGGTAGGGCTAACACCGCCCATGCTAATAGCGTTACCGTTACCGCCCAAGTCGTGATGAGGCCCAATGTATGGATCCTAAAGGACAAATGACGAAGTAAAGGTTTGAGTGAGCTCTCAGGTGTAAAAGAAGTTCAATAAATGTATAGACGCTGAAATGCAAGGTAGATCAAGTAATCATATAGGCTAGATATGAGTAGTGAATAGAATGTAGGCGAAGCCGCGATTTTTTAGAAACTGGACATTGGTATCATGAAATAAATAAGCCAGAAACCATGAAGGGAGAATGGAAAGCTGTGTCGCAGCAGAATAACAGGCTCGTGGAGCTGGATGGCGAGGCTGCCTGGCATGAAGTCAAGATTCTAGAAATCGAGGTCAGCTATCTACTCTAAAGAAGAACAAGTGTGTGGAGGATGAATCTTCTCACGTCAAGGTGAAAGAAAGAACACAAGGGATGCCAAGTTTTAATTCATTTAGAGTATTTAAAAACTGCAAAATGGACCAGATCGTGGTCTCCTGTCACGTGAACCAAGGATGGAAATAGAGCTTGAACTTGGAGTTCCAGACACGATAGCGAGTGCTCTCACTCCCATGCATTCACATGACAAGAACAATCTGCAAGGCCAAGTACAAAGACAATTTCGTGGCAGAAGGCATGGGCGCTGAGAGATGCTAGGCTAATTGGGTGGTGAGCTAGGTGCAGGGAGATAGGTCCTATCTCCCTGCCCCTGGGTCTGGGCTTATGTGCTGATAAACAATGTTCAACCAATTGTATTAGTCTGTATAACGAAGGACCTTATAGCTTGTAAGACCAATGACAAACTGTGTATCTGATGTTTCTGAAATTACATGTTTTAAGAGGTAGGCATGAGTTGTTCACCTGATATTGGACAGCCAATAACAATCCTAGATCCTATATAAGTGTATATCTAGATGTTTCCCTGAACCAATCCCGACCCCTGATAGGTTTCTCACTATTGCCACATAGTATGACGTCACTCTGATGCATAATTGAGTATAAGAATCAAATTTTTTGTGGAGATCATTGAGAGACGAAGCGTATGTCCGTTGATGTTCGTTGTAAACTCCCTGTTTTTAATAATAGTTAATAAAACAGTAACTTGCCATCTTCTTGAGTTTGTCCAGTTACTTGGACTCAGAATTATTCTGGTTTAATCCCATCCATTACCATATGCACGTTCCAAAGGCCTTAAGCTCATTGTCATGAATTTGACCGTTAGTTGTGCATGTTCTTGAAGTATTATTAGTACTCGTTTAATGTTGAGAAAGCAATGTGTGGACCATACTAGCGGATATAGCCTTCAAATTGGTTCATATAGCCAGAATTATATATTCCAAGGGTAACGGAGATGTGGAATGTAACAACAGCCAATTCCCTTTGTCTTCCCGGCTAAATGTATGTAGGCAAAACGTCTGTATACTTCTATACGCACACTATATAGTATCAAGAGTGACACAGGTTACATTAGCTTTATAGACCCCTTAGGCTATACCAGTTGTTATGGACTTGTCAACCATGTAAAACGGGCCCATAATGCCTGGTACTGCCAACAGATCATTCCTATAAAGGAATTAGTACCCAGCGAGGGAGAATCAGAATGTAAGAACCATTCTGCTTGGCCCTCGCCGGGGCATTACACGTCCGGGAATCCCTTGGATTCCACGCCTTTGTCCCTGGTGGGGGCGTGGCAGCCCCTCAGCCAATGAGGAGGCTCGAAGCAGGGCCATCCCCGCTCTGAGCCTCTACACGGCTGGAGGCCACCTTCGTCCCCTGCCGGGCGATTTAGGAATGTATTTTTTTGTTTGTTTTTTTGTCCACCCTCCCAACCCCACTTACCTTCAGCCTGCTTTGTTCCCGGTGGGGGACGATGGTAGCCTCCAGCCGTGTGGAGACTCGGAGCGGGACCATCCCCACTCCGAACCTCCACACGGCTGGAGGCTTCCATCGTCCCCCGCTGGTGACCAAAGGAACGTTTTTTTTTTCCCCTCCCTCCCTTCCACCATTCCAACACCACTTACCTTCTTCTCGCTTCGCTCTGGCCTATAACTATGGGCCCCACGACATTACCTGACTCGGTAATGCCCCCGCGGCTCAGGGCATATTGCTTAATTATATTCCTGGACCATGGGTTTTTAGTCTAATCTGTGGCAATGTGAATGGTCTTTGCCATTGCTGAAGGCCATGGGCAGTGGGATCAAGGAGAGAGGGGCCCTGGCCTGTGACCATGGCTGGTGCACCTTTGTCTTTTATCATAATTATTCCAGAGTAGACAGTGGTCATGACCAGCGGGCGTTGGATAAGGAATAGCACAACAAAACCCTAGAAATTCTGGGAGAAAACTTGAATTAAGACATAGTTAAGGTGATCCAGTTCATCATAAGAAAATTTGGTAGGTGTGGGAGGTGATGACAATCTTAACTTGGAGCTAATCCCTCACCCCATTGCTCATTCCAGGAGCACATACATGCGACCACAGCAGAGATAAAACATGGCATCGTAATCTGTCATCATCAACCACATCTGCCGAATTGCATGTGTTTTGTTGCAATGATTTGGATGATCTTGACTCTGTCTTAACTGAGGTTTTTCACTGCATGTTTACACACCCACACACACACGTCATTACCACATACAGATATGTATATTTTTGCATCAAATCACTGTGATTAAACACTGCACTACTTGTAGGTATGCTATTTGCCAGGGCATTTTTTAAAGTGCTAAACTACCACGGTTGTGGTAGTGGAGGGTATAGGACGAATCCCTTGCACCCCTTGCATCCCAAAATGTTCCATTTTTAAAGCCCCATTTCACTGCATATATATGTGGGGGGATGGGTTAAGTTAATAATAAACGTGGGGGTCGGGGGGGTGGCTGCAGAGGGTCTCCCTCACATGTATATGCAGTGAAATGGGGTAAAACTACACAAAAAATTTGACAATTTTGGGATGCTCAGTGATCACACAGATCTGCCGTGTAGCTCTGTGTGTTGTCTGAAAGCGCATTGTTGCACAAGAATGGGCTTCGGTGCACCGTAGCATGGCATGGATATTTTATATCATTTTACTGGGTCGTATTGTAGAGCATGCCACCTTTGATTGCATGGATGCGTGTAAGGGTGGGGCGGGTGTCTAGTGGGTCATCGCATTGTCATTGGGTGTAGGGGGTGAGCGGGCTGGAGCCCGTGGCCTACTTAAAGCTTAGTATATGCGCATGGGCGTCATTTTAGGGGGGGGACAAGGGTGTTTGTCCCCCCATAACACACATGGAACACCATTCTGTCCCCATTCATTTTGCTGGGGCACCTTTTCTTCAGATGTCATGCCCCCCCCCCAACAATGTTCAGCAAAGTTACTCCACTGTATATGCGGCATGATGATGTGTGAAGGCTTGGCATGTGTGATGCATGCAAGAGACGCTTGCACGGCAACATTGCTCATCAGGCAGAGATGCCCAGGTAGTTAGCAGTCACCTGTGCCTACTGCAGCCAGAACTGCATGCTGTAAACACTGTACCACTATCAGTGCTGGCGGGCACACGTGCACACAGGCCAGAAACACGGCACGGGTTCAGCTACATGGTTAAAGTAATACTTTATTCTTTTTCAGTGTTCAGCCAATTTTGACCCTTGGTTGAAAAAGGGGGCCATTTCCAAAACACGGGTTCGTCATCTTATTGACGTGAAATCTTCTGGATGCACAATGGGCCTCATTACGACCCAGGCGGTAAGTTACCGCCTGGGCCGTGACTTTACCACCATGGCGTAAACTATGTTTACGCCATGGTGGTTGGCGGACTTACCGCCCCATTCCGAGGTTGGCGGGGGCGGTAAGTCCCCAATCCCCATTTACCCTTCCCCATTCCCATTTTTGCCCCATAGGGCATAATGGGAGTGGGGAAGGCGTTAATTACGCCACCGTAAATTACGGTGGCGTAATTAACTCCATGGTCCCTTAGCGCCATGGATTTTAACACCTGCTAAAAGCAGGTGTTAAATCCGCCATGGCGCTAAGGGACCTCGTACTCAGGCGGTAAGGGTCGGCGCTGTTTACGCCGCCGTAAACCCCTTACCGCCTGAGTCGTAATGAGGCCCATTGTGTGTTACTAAACTGCGAATTGGCGGAAGATTAAAGGATGATGATTTATAATTGAGGGATTTAGGGGGATAGGAAAAGGGACGGGTGCTGGTGGGCTGAGGCGGAGCAGGAAAATATAACAAGGAGAGACGGCCAGGCTCGGTCTGGCCTATAGGGCAATAGGCCCAGGGCGGAACCAAAAAAAACAAAATGCTGGCGTGGGCCCGTTTTTCTCTGTCAAAGTGTGCCGTTTTTTGGTCAATTTGGGACAGTTTGATGAGTTACTTCACTATGCAGCTAGTAGTTTTAACCAGTGTTGCTGAATAAATATTCTTTAAAATGCACCAATTTGCATCACATTTTATCAAAAAACTCCTCCTTGATTACTATTCAAGCAGTGTCACAAAAGGAATGAATTGCCATTTGTAACTGTGGGGCCACTTTTTCATTGCTGCCTGAGATAATTGTATGGCCCAGTCCGACCCTGGAGACGGCCAGGACCGGCTGAGGAGGCTCTGAGGGCCCATTTCATCATGACGGGAACAGAAGTCTGGGTCACCCTCGGGTACATACATTATGATGGAGACAATGGGGGTTAAAGGTTGTCGATTATCACGAGACAGCCAGCCTGCAGAGAGCATGGCAACGACTCTTGGATTTTCGGCTCCCTGCTGGCTGGGAGTTTCGTGATTAGTCCTTCTTTGTCAGCGGAAAAAAGGTACCACAGAGGCGAAGCCCTGATGGTAGGATGACTAGGCGTACCGTTTTTAGGCCCTTTGTTCCCCTGCTCAGAGACTTTGTTTAATTTAAAAAAAGACAGTCACAGTTTTCAAATAAACATTATTCAATTTTCGTCATCTGAGGTTGGGTTCGTACCCCCACCTTTCTAGGTACCAGCTATGTGCATTAACTATGTAACAGCGCCACAATGCCCACATGCTGATTGCGCGCTTTAAAAATACGAATACATAAAAAAATAAAACTACATGCGCCACAGAGACAGGACGATAAACAAGTAAACAGCTCCTTTGTTATTGACACTAAATGATATGATATGGCATTTATAACGCGCCTATACACAAGTGTTTCAAGGCGCGACGAGGCAAGGGAGGGGAAACAGAGGGAAGACAGAGACAGCGATCCTACTAGGCCAGGTGACATTGAGATCGCGCAAGTGTGGTGGAGGGGGGAAGGGGAAAAGTGCAAGGGGGGCAGTGAAGAACATGGGATGAACAGTGAATTAACGAGGATAATAAATAGAATAAATAGGATAAGAAGTGCAGCCAGCTGGTGGCAAGTGCAAGAGTAAGTGCAGACATCAGGTGTCAAGTGCTAGTAGGGGCTATAGGGATAGAGACACAGTCCCTGAGTGCAAGAGTTGCAAGGGGGGCAGTGCAGGTGTGCAACTGGCAGGGGGGGGGACCTGGGCCACGAGATAAGAGGGTAGCCAGGTAAACCAGTGCAGTTTCAGATTCGGCCAGGAGATCAGCAAGGGAGAGGGGGAGAGAAAGCAGAAGCAAAGAGGAAGGTCTTGAGGTGCTTCCGGAACCAGAGATGGTTCTCCTCAAGTTTCAAAGAGGAAGGGAGGCTGTTCCAGACGGAGGCCCCAGCAGAGGAAAGAGATCTACCACCAACTCGCTGCTTGGAGAAGCGACTAACCCTGAGGGAGTTGGAGGCAGATGAGCGAAGTGCTCGAGAAGGAAGATATTTAGGGAGAGAGAGTTGAAGATATTGCAGTCCCAGGCCCCAGAAGGCATTGTGTTCAACGCAGAGGGCTTTGAACTTAATCCTCACCGCCACTGGGAGCCAGTGCAGAGATTTCAGTCCTGGAGAGATGCGGTTCCTGGGCTTGTGGCCAAGGACAAGTCTCGCAGTCCTGTTTTGGATGAGTTACAGAGGGCGGAGAGAAGAGGCAGGCAGATTTAGAAAGAGGCTGTTGCAGTAGTCCAGCCTAGAGAGAAGCAGAGCTCTGGAGACAGTGAGCTTCTGGGGGAAGGAGAGGAAAGGAAGAATACCTCTGAGGAGGTGCAGCTGGTAGTGTGACATTTTAGAGACATCAGAGATGTGAGGAGAGAAGGAAAGTGTGGAGCCGAAGATGACCCCGAGGTTTTTGGCCTCACAGGTGGGAGCAGCAAGAGGGCCAACAGCGGCCGGCCAGAGAGAGACAGGGAAGGAGGGAGTAGGAGTGCTGTTGTGGAGAATCTCGGTCTTGCTGGTGTTGAGGCAGAGATCATTGGCGGCACACCACTCCTGGATGGCGGACACAGTCAGAGATGAGAGAAGGAGAAGAGGTGGCTGAGGGGAGCCTGAAAATGAGCTGAGTGTCATCCGCATAGCACTGAAAGGTGGGGCAGAGAGTGGCTATGCGGCGGGCAAGAAGTGCCAGGTATTGGTTGAACAGCCAGGGAGAGAGGTTAGACCCATGGGGAACACCACAGGTAGAGAGAGAAATGAAGGAGAGGAAGGACCTGAGTTGGACATGGGAGGGTCGAAGGAGGTCAGCCAGGCCAGGGCCTGATCGGTGATACCAAGGTTATCACAGAGATGCTTGAGCAGGATGGCATGGTTGACCGTGTCGAAGGCAGAAGAGAGATCAAGTAATATGAGGACACAGGGTGTGTTGGAATCAAGGTTGGTGAGCAGGTCTTCACGGATGTTCAGGAGAGCAGTTTCCCTGCTTCTGGCAGCTCTGAAGCCAGACTGATGGTCATGGAGACAACCAACAGAATCCAAGTGAAGATTAAGCTGGGAGATGGCCAGCTTTTCCAGGAGTATCCCCAGGAAAGGAGTGATGGAGATGGGAAGATAGAAAGCCGGACAGGAGGCGTCGGCAGAGGGTTTCTTAAGATGTGGGTGCACAAGGGAGTGCTTCAGGGGGAGGGGAAGACTCCAGTGGTGAAGGAATGGTTGCAGAAATCAGTCAGAGCCAGAGCCAGGGTATCAATGTGCTCCTTGATGGTTTTGGAGGAACAGGGTTGAACCTGTTTTGATGAGACTTTCATAGATCAGACTTGTCTAGAAACCTCTTCAGGGGAGAACAGGGAAAAGGCAGAGAAACATGGAGGAGAGGTGGTCGAAGAAGGACCAGAGGTAGAATAGGGAGTAGAGAGAAGCGGAGGAGAGGAAGAGAGAGAGGACAGTGGCGATTTGCCACCGTTTTTTCCACACTTTTTGTGTTTTTCTTTCAGACGGAAATTTGGTTTTTCGCCAAAAAGATTTTTATTTGTGGCCATAACACACACAAAAAACAAGATTTTGTTAAAAAACAGAATTGAAACGGGCATTTGCCACCCAAAATTTCATTTTATAAAAACGAAATTTTGTAAACAAACAAAATTTCGGCCAGGAAAAAGCTTCATATGGCCAATTCTGTTGTGAGGGCAAAATTCACGGATTGGGCGAAATTCGCCAGGAATCCGCCACTTATCCTTTGGAAGGGAACTGGCCATTTTCACCCACCGTTAGCTACGGCACTATTTGTAAACCAACATAAATATGGTGTTGAAGTTCAGCTTAGGAAGGTGATGGGATATGAGGAGGGACACAAAGCTCATAGGTGTTTGGTTATTTACCCATCCACTGACTGTCCAGGGCCATGCTAAACCCTATAACCATTCCTACCCGCTTCATCCCCCTCCCTGCCCAAAACTCCTGGGATCTCTTTGAGCTAGTTTAATCAAGCAGTAACATCTAACTTTGTGCTCACAGTGCCTGGCAGTGTATTTTCAAAACAGTCTTCTGAGAGCCAATGGCTTAATATGAGTTGTAAATGCACTACTGGTGTTATCAAATTGTCTTAACCAAATGTGCCTTCATCCACTTGATGTATAAGCAGTATGTGTGTCCTTCTCTGAAGTCCTGTTAAAGACAAGCATTGGCAAAGCCAACCGTTTTGGCCCGTTTTTAGACAGGCATTTGACAGACACTGCTATTACATGCCCAGTTACTGGCACCCTTTGGCAGCTGCTAACATTATTAGTCAGGTAGTCCCATAATGGCATTGTCTGGCAATTGCCTATCCCATGCCTAGACAAAAGGCAAACCTGTTGGCTTGTTCAATGCTTGTTAAGTCTTTGCAGAAGAGTTGAACTGTATCCAAAGACACCAGTGGTGAGTAGAGATTATAAACCTGAGTTGCCATTCGACCATTGAGGCATTCTCAGCATGAGCTGAGGCAAGGCATGCATTGATGCTGGTGAATTAGCATGTGCCGTGCCTGAGGACAGTGCATCCACATTACTGCTCAAGTGGGGAGGAAGCACTCACCAAGCCTGCTTAATACAGGGGTCAGAAGGACTATGTGGCGGCCTGGCGGACTGTGGCATCTGTGACATCTCCGACAGAAGCGTGATTGCTTCACTCACTTCTCCGAGCATGTCGCCATTAAAAGACAGGTACCGGTGGCATGACCGCGCATAACATTTCAGAGCAGCACATTTCAACCCTGTATTCATTAATGTGGAGCAGTCCATAATGAGGTGAGCAAACAACAGGAGAGAACAGAGTGACACAAAAGACAAACCTGCAATCAGGGGGGCAAATGGACCTGCTCCAGAGAAAAATCTAAGAAGGGTTTGATGTATGAGGACCCAGAGGTCCCTTGAGCAAATTACTCTGTGAGCTCAGTATTCTCAGGTATTGATAGTTCTCTGTGAGAGCAAAAGCCTCACAGAGGGTCTCACCACTGGGAACTATGTCAAGATGTGCTTCTCTGTGAGTGCAGAACCCTCCCAGATGGAGTTAGAAATGGCAGATATCACAGACCATTCTTTGACTCTGTTAATACAGGACCCTCAGTGTGCAGAATGCCATCTGTGAGGGTGGAATAGCCTGAGCTTTTTTATTTTTAATATAAAAATATGATGGTTGAGCTGTCTCTGGAAGAGGGGTCTGCTAATCAGATCCCACTTTTATAATGCTGCTGCTGAAAAGTATGGCACAACTATGTCACTCTGCTGAGCCTATCTACTGACATGTCTGTTCCTGAGACAGCCTAATGGAATGCAAAGTAACACCTGTCAGGGGCTGTCTTTAACTGATGGCATCCCTGATCCAAAATTATAGCCCAGGCTTGGTGGCAGATTAAATAATAAAAAATAATCCATGTCTAGTTTTGACACTTTGGCCTCTGGGTATCTACAGTTATATTGGTCACAACTCTTTGTGTCCTTTTATTGTCAGCTTGGTTACATGTGACTCATTAAACTGTCAGGGGGGTTATGTGTATCAGAATCGGGGACTCAGGTTCTCCCACAACAACATGTGGGGCCCAGCCCAGGAATTCACCTTTTGAACTGTGAAGGGTTGTCACCTTCCAAAGTGGACAGGAAATCTCTGCAGAGGGTGAGCTGTGAACCACTTTGTCAAAGGTGAGCTGTGACAGGACAATGGAGAGTTCACACAAGGGTGGGCATTACTACAGACTCTTAGATGCAGGGTAGACTGGAGAGAGGGCAGAGTTTTAGTATTGAGGGGTATATTCAAAGGACTCTGAGACTGACATCACAGGATGGGACGGTTACAGAAGGCTATAACTGGACCAACCTGCAGTGGCAGATTGTCTATTTAAGGTGGAGAGACCACTCCATCTATTGAATCATCTTTGGACTTCAGAAGAAGAAGAAGGATTTCACCTGGAACCTTATTGGGGATACAGTCGGCCCTAAAGTCCTCTACGGTGGAGGTAAAGATGAAGTATCCAACAAGGGCGAAAGACGCTTCCTTCGTCCACCTCGGAGGGATATTCTGATCTGCTATTTGCAGAAGGCCTGCTGCAAGCTGGGACCACTGGAATGCAGGAACTCTCTTCCTGGAGATGAGTGCACTCTGGCAACCTTCCTTGCTGGGTAGTGCGGCACAGGGATTCCTCCACACTGCCCCTGGACACCCTGAGCGGGGTCCCCCAGCAAGCATAAGTAAAGAACCACTGATAGGCACTGTTTATCTGCTCTGATACATTTTCGAGCTAGCTCAACCGCTTCAAATCGCTTTCAGAGGTACTGCGGACACCCATAGTTGCCATTGGCTCTCACAGCTTTTTCGATCCAGTTTTGAGCGGTTGAGCCACTTATTCGACCACCGATTGGCACTGATGGCCTGCATCGCATTGTTGATGTTTTGCGAGCTGGGTTGTCTGGTTCAAGACACTGACTCGTCCATCACCTGCCTGTTTTTTACCAGATTTGAGCTAATCACCACATCACATCACATTGCATTGCTGGGCAAATTTCGAGCCAACTCGACTGTCTCGATGTACGTGATCCTTTTGGAACAATGGACTTGAAACTTCTCGACAACGACTCGACCCACTGTAAAGCCTGTATCATTGCTGTCGGACACCAAGAATAATACTAAAAGGTATTTTAAGTGGTTTTCTCACCCTGGAATTCCTTAAATGGCATTTGTGATGTTTTAAGAACCCCAGTCCTTACCCTTTAAAGACCTTGTTTGTTGAACTTAACTTTGCTGCTCAAAATATTTGCTGTGCACCTCTGTCTTCCGACCCAGAGTGTCCCCTTTGATTAAGAAGTCTCCTTAGTCTGTGTCTTTCCTACTGGGTGGGTTACAGTTTTTTGATTAGTGTTTGTAGTTTTAGTGTCGTTAGTCTCCTATTTTCATACTGATATATTGATTGGACATTATTTTATTTTCACCACAATACAATTGTTAGATCTTTCCAATGGTCTGCCCATATTTCAAGAGTGTGGGGCTGAGTTGGAGGTACTACTAAACCAGCACTGATCCCAATCATGAACTTGCAACAGGCACAGGCAGACAGGTATACATCTTTTACTCTTGCGGTGACGTGTGCAGAGGGCAGGCGATGCTCTTAAGGAGGGATGGGAGCAAGCGAAGAAGCAAAACAAAGAACAATAGTTCTGTAGCGTCAACTGCTCATCCCTGTCCTTCTGTGAAGCAATAGTCCTTTAGTCGCACACAAAGATGCTGCTAGAATTGGTTTCCTCTCTCATAACTGTGCGTCCAAAATCCTCACACTTGATATTAGACGTGGGCTGTAGTAAATGAGTGATCACACAGTGATCAGTCTTAGTGTTGGGTATTACACACCTCTATAGTGGGAGCTTGCAGCTGCCTTACTGGCATTAGTGATGCAGTAAGGCACATGCAAATAAAAACGAGTTTTTCTTCCAACGGTGCAGTCCATCCAGAACTGCTATTTCACATCCCTTCTGCAGGCAACCACAAGCAACCCTGTATATGTTTGTCTTTAATTGGCATCAACAGTTTGGTTTACCACAATCCCTTAAGCATGGGAAGCCCAGGACCTTGTGTTATTTGGCTTTTTACTCATCCATTGATTGCCCATGGCCATGCAAGTCAACATGGCTATTGCCACCCACCACCTTCCCCTTCCTGCCAAAACACCACACCCACATGATCTCTTTGAGCTACCTCTGTGCCTTTAAGGGGATGCCATTAGTATTTCTAGGCAGTCTTCTGTAAGGTAGTTGGTTAACTGCAGCGGTAAAGTCGCCCCTAATGTAAAAAAAAGTGTCATAATCAAGTGTGCCTTCAGCCACTTGCTTTATAAGCATGGTGTGTGTCCTTGGGTCTGTTCCTTGCACCAAATTCCAGGTAAAGCACACATGGGCAAGCCAACTGTTTTAGCACTTTTATAAGAATTAGATGACCATTTTCCTGGCCCTACAATAATATGCCCAGATGCTAAGACCATTTTCCAACTGTTTCCATCTTATGGCCAAATTACTGATATCAACAGTGGTTACAAAATGTACATTCCATGTCTACACAAAAGCCGCAACTATTGGCTTTGCCAATGCTTGTTCATTTTAGTTAGTAGCCATAAGAGAGAGTGGATGTGCCCACGCGTAGCAGGTACAAGACTGATTTGCATATGGCGTTCCTAACCCATTCCATGGGCCATAACAGGGCTAATGGCCGAGCAGCCTGAGTTAACTGCCTGAGCAAAGCTTGATTGCAATGTGGGGTTTTTGAAATGGTGGTGAATCGGCATTCTACGGTTTTGCCCTGGATACTCTGTTTAGAAACTGCCCTGCCTGCTTCCCAATCTCGGGTGGAGGGAGTGTGTGAGGAATTCAACCGTCCCCACAAGGAGAGTGAGCTCGCCTTGGCTTTTTTGATTTTTTAATAATGAAAAGAAATGAAGGAAGACCAACCTCCGAGGACTGTGTGAGGCCATTCTATTTTCCTGTTTCCATGCAGGTGAGTGAGGTGTGCGTCCAGGCCCGACCCTTCAATCAGGTACTTTTCTGAACCTAAATTAAAAAAAGGAGAGCTTCTAACCCCCGAATCCCACACAGCCAGCAGCCTTGATTCCCTTCCTAGTTCCCGCCTCCTATCCCACCCTCCGTCTGTGATTGGCCAACTGGTCTCACTGTATCCGTCTAGCGACCCGTTCCAGCGCACTGACCACCGTTCCTCTTTCCAGGCAGGTAAGTGCGGTGTGCGTCCAGGCCGGACCCTGCATTCAGGTATTTTTCTGAACTTAAATTAAAAAAGGAGAGTTTCCAAGCCCCGAAGACCGCACAGCCCGCGGCCTTGATTCCCTTCAAGGTTCCCATCTCCCATCCCGCCCTCCGTGTGTGATTGGCCCTCTGCTCAAGTCATAAGGGACCTGCCCAGGGCAGCCCCCTGCCCGGCAGCCCCTGTGGCTAAGGGCCCCAAGGCAAAGGGCGGCTTCAACAGAGGTGGCTCCAGAAAGTGTCAGCAGGTGTCTGCAGGGGAAGCCAGTAGCAAGCTGTCAACCAGCACCGACCAGTAAGGTAGGAGTTTTCTAGGTGACACCCATTCGCCCTGTTAGGCGTAGGCCTCTCTCCCTCTATACAAGACTCAAATCTAGCTGTGTTGAGCATTGTAATCGTTTGGTCACCTGTGTCTCAAATCCTGCTGTGTTTAGTACCACACTCATTTGACCTGTTAGGCACAGGCCTCTCTCCCTCCATACAGGACTCTCAAATCTAGCTGTATTTAGTATTGTAATCTTCTGGTCACATGTGTCTCAAATCATGCTGTTTTTTGTATTGTAATCTTTTGGTCACCCATGTCTCTAACATAGCTTTGTTTAGTACAACACCCATGTGACCTGTTAGGCGTAGGCCTCTCTCCCACTATACAGGACTCTCAAATCTAGCTGTATTTAGTATTGTAATCTTCTGGTCACCTGTGCCTCAAACATAGCTTCGTTTAGTACAACACTTATTTGACCTGTTAGGCGTAGGCCTCTCTCCTACTATACAGGACTCTCAAATCTTGCTGTGTTTAGTATTGTAATATTTTGGTCACCTGTGTCTCAAACATAGCTGTGTTTAGTACAACACCCAATCGACCTGTTAGGCGTAGGCTCTCTCCCACTATACAGGACTCTCAAATCTTGCTGTGTTTAGTATTGTAATCTTTGGTCACCTGTGTCTCAAATCCTGCTGTATTTAGTATTGTAATCTTTTGGTCACCCGTGTCTCAAGCTTAGCTCTGTTTAGTACAACACCCATTTGACCTGTTAGGCGTATGCCTCTCTCCTACTATACAGGACTCTCAAATCTAAATGGATTTAGTATTGTAATCTTCTGGTTACCTGTGTCTCACATATAGCTGTGGTTAGTACAACACCCATTTGACCTGTTAGGCGTAGGCCTCTCTCCCACTATACCGAACTCTCAAATCTTGCTGTGTTTAGCATTGTAATCTCTTGGTCACCTGTGTCTCAAATCCTGCTGTATTTAGTACTGTAATCTTTTGGTCACTCATGTCTCAAACATAGCTGGGTTTAGTACAACACCCATTTGACCTGTTAGGCCGAGGCCCCTCTCCCACTATACAGGACTCTCAAATCTAGTTGTATTTAGTATTGTAATCTTCTGGTCACCTGTGTCTCAAACATAGCAGTGTTTAGTACAACACCCATTTGACCTGTTAGGCGTGGGTCTCTCGCCCACTATACAGGACTCTCAAATCTAACTGTGTTTAGCATTGTAATTGTTTGGTCACCTGTGTCTCAAACACTGCTGTGTTTAGTACAACACACATCTGACCTGTTAGGCGCAGTCCTCTCTCCCACTATACAGGACTCTCAAATCTGATGTGTTTAGTATTGTAATATTTTGGTCACCTGTGTCTCAAACCTAACTGTGTTTAGCATTACACCCATTTGATCTGTCAGGCATAAGCCTCTCTCCCACTATACGGGACGCTCAAATCGTGCGGTGCCCTACTTCAGATTGCATTCTTGATTGCGAGCCTCTGTCCCACTATACATGACGCTCATATGTGACTAACCAACTCACACCTAGAGAGCATTACCGTAGAGTGAGACAGAACTCTCTGGCTGATTACTGTGGAGTTATACTGTGATTAGGGGCTCACGCCTCATAAGATGACACAGTGATTCTTAGATACGCCCGTCAGGACAAGTCTTTAGTTCGTAGCTATCCTTCTTAAACCCACATAGCTAGCTCATCGTAGTGAACCTCGTCCAGGGAGATGGACAATAAGGACAGAAACCGATAACACCCAACGATATAACCCCTAACTACCTCCCCTACCTCACTCAAGACAGCGACAGAACAAGTCAGCAACACCAGCTGACAAGACCACCTACAGACAGAGCCCAAACTTGTGGCAGACAACTCTCTAAACCCAGTACTACACCACAAGACAGCCAGACCAAAGCAAAAAAATCAACTCGACATCAACAAACAAATAAAGACCAAAACAACTCTCAAGCTTAAAATGCTGCGCAAACGACCTATACCGAGGGAAAGAAAAAGAAATGAAAGAAAAAACACACCAGAACAGCAACAAAGATTCACAACTGCAGAACACACTCCCACAGACAGGAATGAAAACTGAACCAATGCTGAGACAAATCCCTCTACTTAACTCCATACCTCGCAAACAACCGGTCACCAGAACGGACCAACCCAACGCTAGAATCAACAACAGCAAACAACCAAACACAACCACGCGAAAGAAGGACAACACTAGAAACAACAAAAACATAATCGACGCAATAACACCTTAAATCACCAAGACAAGAGGAACTTCCACTCCACACCCACAACTCCTGGAAGAAGAACCTGATGAAAACAAAAACCCAAGACAGAAGCTAGAAGAACTTTTCGTCGACACAGACGCACCTGTACCAACACCTCAACTAGAGATCGACCAGAAAGGATACCTCAACACCGATCAGAAGGCGACCCCAACAAGAAAGCCCAAACCAAACTACACCTCCAAGCTCCACTGCAATCTAATAAATGCAAGATCCATGTCACAACACTCAACAGAGATCTTTGACCTACTCGATGACAACAGCATTGACATCCTATTCATCACAGAAACATGGCTGGACGACAACTATAAAATCACACTCCAAAACTGCCTCCTAACCAACTTCAAATGCCTTCAAATAAACAGAAAAAAATTAAAAAGGAGGAGGCATTGCAATAGCATTCAAAGGGCACCTGAAAATAAAAACAGACAAACCTCTGAACATCATCAACTGTGAAACCATGGTCATACACCTAACAGCAAGCCCAAAAACCAACATCACATTCATCCTGGTGTACAGACCACCGACATAGGATGCAACCTTCGTCAATAACTTCATAGAAGCCATCACCAACATAGCCATCAAGCACAAACATCTAATCATCCTGGGGGACTTCAACATCTGGTTTGAAGACAGTCACGCCAACTCCCAAAACTCACAGATTGGACAACTTACAACCATGAAATTTATGATAGCTGGTCAAAGGGGCAACACACTCGGCAGGACACACCCTCGACACAATCTTTGCCAAGGAAAAACTCATCACCACAGCACCGCCGATACAAATATTGTGGAGCGACCATCTCATCATCCCATTCATGATCAGACTACCAACTCAAGTCTGCATCCAACCCCGCAAAATCACAACCACCACAAAAAGAAACTCGAAAATCGTCAAAGCAAGCAACCTATTCGAACAACAGGAGATGACCAAACCCTCAACTATAGAACTAGAGCTGGCTGACCAAGACGGTAAAGCGGAGCTACTGCACAAATGGATTTCTGATACAATTGATAAGATCACCCCGGAAAAACCATTCACCCCATCAAAAAAAAGAGCAGTGGCAAAATGGTTCACCCCACTACTAAGCATCATGAAAAAGGACAAGAAGAAGATGGGACTAGAATGGAGGAAAGAATACAGCCCAGACAAAAAATACTGTTCCAGAAACAAATCTGCGTACACAAGAAGGAAATACAAAAGGTGAAGAGAAGGCATTATGATGACAGAATCACCAATGCCACCAACACACAAAAAGAAATGTTCAACATCATTAAAGAAATGAGAAACCCACTAGGCTGCGACAACACCCAAACCCTCTCAGAGAAACTTTGCAATGACCTGGCAGAGCACTTCAAGAACAAAATCAATGACATCCGACAAATCATACAAAACAGACCAACCAACCACAACATTCTACCAACCGGACATAACACAGAGCCACAGCACAAACTCCAAAACTTTCCAGAAATATCAGCAGAGGCATTCATCTGGTTGGTAAAACACAGCAAGCAAGCAGTCTCACCCATGGATCCCTGCCCCCTGACATATACAAATCAATCCTCGCACAAGGAACGCAATCAGAATATTACAGAAACCTCCTAAATCTCTCACTAGCAACAGGAACTGGACCAAGAGCCTTCAAATCAGCATATATCAAACCGCTTTTAAAAAACACAAGTGGCGATGTAGAAGACCTCTACAAATACAGGTCGATTTCAAACATTCCCAACCCAGCAAAATCCCTTGAAACCTACGTATACAAACTAACCAAAGAACACGTAGAAAACCACCACCTGCTAGACCAAGCACAAGTTGGTTTCAGACCCGCAAGAGGAACAGAAACAGCACTACTATTCATCTGGGACGACCTAAAAACTAACACGGGCTCCGACACAACCTCAGCCCTGATTCTGCTTGACCTCTCCGCAGCCTTCGACACAGTTAGCCATGACACCCTAACCAAAAGACTAGAAGACATGGGCATAATGGACATGGCACTACTCTGGGTTAAATCATTCCTAGCAGACAGAACAGAAACCGTATGGATAAAATCCTTCAAATCCACCCCATGTGTTAACGACTGTGGAGTACCACAAGCGTCCTCACTATCACCACTGTACTTCAATATCTACCAGACTCCAGTAATCAGAATCTTCAAAAAATACAACATTACATGCTACAACTACGCAGATGACACTCAAATTATCTACAAAATCGAAGACGCTCAAGCCGATCACTCAAACCTAATCGAGTGTCTAAAAGAAGTCTTTAACTGGATGAATGCCAACAACCTGAAAATCAACCCAGGAAAGACAGAAATCATGATTATATCCAAAAACCAAGAGAAGACCACCTACATTCCATGGCCAAAGGAAATGGGAACCACGCCAACACCATCTAAGGTAGTAAAAAATCTGGGAGTCCGGGTGGACAAAACCCTAACCTTAGAACCACAAATAAATGCAATCATCAAGAAATGTTTCTTCCTCCTCCACACAGCAAGAAGAATCCTACCTTTCCTCTCCTTCACCCACAAAACACTCACAATCGTCGCTCTCATAATGTCAAGAATCGACTATGCAAACAGCCTCTACCTCGGAATACCAGAATACCTCCTGAAGAAACTACAACGGATCCAAAATACAGCAGCCAGACTGCTCCTCAAACTACCCAGAAGAGACCACATCAACCCTGCCCTAAAAACAGTGCACTGGCTCCCAGTCAAACATTACATCACCTTCAAAACAATGTGCATAACACACAGGGCAAGCAGCGGACCAAGAGCAGAATTCCTATAGAAGAAAATAAAAAATTACAAGCCAACGAGACTCCTCAGATCAAGCAACAAAATCCACCTGGAACAAAAACCATACCTTAAGAAAAACTTGGGGGATCCTCCTTCTCCCACTTAGCAGCAAAAACCTGGAACAACCTCTCGAAAGAAATAAGAAACACCAAAGATCACCTACAATTCAGAAAATTACTAAAAACCTGGCTCTTCAACACCACAGATTCAAAATGAAAAACCGAAACAACCGAACGCGAAACACAAAGAAAAGGAAGACTAAATTTAAGAGGACACTGACAACACCCAGAACCGACCAGAGAAACTCTTACCACAGCAAGAGAGACAACAGTGAGTCAAATAGGACACCAGTGACACCCATGAGGACAGAAATCAGCATCCCAAGCCAACTCCAGCAAACAACCTCACCCGCCCCATAATTGCTACCAGGTATCATACTTGTATAGAGTTGTGTGAATGTTAGCAATTATCACACTTGAACTAAGTTGTGGACATTGGCATGGACACTGACCGTATGGAGTTGTGAATGAAGGCAGGTACCACCCCTGGACGTAATGCAAACACTGGCATGTGCCACGCTGTGAAGGGGCTGGGAGCGATAGCCTGCATAAACAACTCAATAAAATGATGAATGCCAATCATCCGCCACATATGGACGGAGTAGCCTTGACTAGTCAATGCTGCACACCGACTAAATTGGGCCAGCTTTGAAGGGACGCACATATGCCTGCCTGCCCCACATACAAACAGGAGTCACGTAAGTGGCCGAGGCCGAACTTGGGTAAGGTTATGAATGTGAGTGGAGGCCATGTGCGAAAGGGACTGTGAGTATCCGACGACCCAGATCAGGACATCAGGACAGAGACGCAGGAATGCTCCCACACCCCATCTGGATAGAATACAGAAATTCAGCACCTCACTTCGGGACAGCAATGCCAATTAACCAATCCACTAACAATTTCACCCCTCTGCATATACCTCTCAAACTCTAACCAAACACAACCACAAGCCTACAACACAACAATCCGCAAAAACTTCACTACACTGCAACAACAAAACAAAACACACATAGACTCGCACAACAGTACACAACGACTACTGACCGTAAAACACCCCAAGCCCAGCCAACGGACCCACGGCTGAGGCCACCAACACCACATCATTGCTCTCTTGCACTTTTACAGTTTATTCCCACTAACTCACCCCCCCTTTCACTTTTTCAGAGCTGCCAGAGTGCCAGGGGACCACTCCGGTGGTGATAGTGCACAGTACAAATATTCTGTAACATTAACATTAACACAGCCAATCTGCTTCCTGCACAAAACGTATAGTCACATGGACTCCGGGAAGAGACAGCCTACAGGTGCCGTCTTCCCCTGTCTTTTTAACCTGGATTGTGACAACCCCAGGTACATCAAAGCATCTCAAGGAGGGGGAAGACACACCTTCCTCCAGCATGGGCAGCTTCATTTAAATATCAAAGGCCCCATGGAACTGCTTTCCTTTGTCTTTTGGCTGATGGCAGTGCATACTAATGAGAGATAATTAAAGCAAGCCTTAAGGGCCTTGGTTGGAGGAATAGACAACAGGAAAGTCGGGACTAACAGCCCTTTGGTATGCAATGTGTCAACTTGAAGCTAGTTCCCACCCCTCTGTATGAAAGGCAGTGAAATGCATGTTTGAGTCCACTATTTACCATAGGCAAACCCCTGCAGAGATGACCCCTTTCAGAGGGAGATATATGCGGTTCCAAGGCCAGGAGTTCCAAGAGGGAAGCAAGATCCCTCCTCTAAATATCTCAAAGTGAACAGAGGGAGATACCGGACTCACAGTACACACCCTGAAGCTCCAGTACAAGTAACAGACAGCACACAGCATGCCCTGCTAGGTTATGCCAGCAAGTTTCCTAGGTGGGAAGTGCCGGAGAGTATCTGAACTAAGGACAAGGCTTTTGCCTGTAATCACTCGACTGAGTTTTGGGTCATCCACCTTGAAAGGACAAGAGCCTTGTGAAGAAGCTAGGAGGAGTGCCACACAAGCATCAACCAGCGTCCATCTTTTAAGGACATTTTTAAGACAGTCGAGTCCTTGAACCGCTTCCGGCTGCACCGGTGAATGTTGCCATGCCGCAGTCACCAGAGCCATGTGAGACGCCTCGACCTTCATTTCAGACCTGCCAACCAGCACAGAGACAATGATTCTTTGGCCCGAGCCACCGCACCAGACAGCCTGCAGACGTCTGTCCAGCCTTGCTTGCCGAACTGCCTGATGCCTGGTACTGAAGCTGTCCCACCACTAACTCTGTCTCAAGGGCTGTGAAGCACCCTGGAACCGCCTCGATGCTGTCGAGCACCAAGAACATCTTCAGCACCAGGTACATTGTGGTTCTGCCCACCTGGTCCTTCTCCGAAGGCCCCTAGAGACAGTTACAACCCTTTGGCCCCTTGGGGCTGGAACCGAATAACCTTGAACAGTAAGACTGATTACTTTACCAACTACCCTCCTGTCAGTATCCAGAGTGCTTCCCTTTGTGAAACTGTCTGTTCTCTGTGTTCCATTACAGGGTGGGTTGTATTTTGTAGCGTGCTAGAGCTGTCTCTTGTAGTAATAATAATTTATACAACCTTGACTGGACAGTCCCTTTTATCATTGGGTAATAATTGTATTTTCGCCATGTTACAACTAACCCACAATCCACAACCTTGTGGAGATATCCCTGCCGTTCCGTCCACATTACCAAAATTGAACAAGGAGGTTTATAATCCACTTGTATTCCAATCTGTTCGGATCCCTTCTGGCGTACTAAAGTTGTGGGGTTAATTGATGGTTTAGAAACCGATATTCATCCCTGGACCACTGGTGCCCAGGAAGTTGATTCGTCACAGGGGGTGAATGCAGTGGAAGTCAGGCCTGGTGGGGCAGGCAAAGGTTGTGAATGTCAAAGCCGCTGCTACCTGTCAGGTTTGAAGTAAACCACAAATGCCTTTTCGAAAATAAAATATAAAAAGGATATGGGCCATGCAATGTCATGTTTTTATTACACAGCACACTCCAGCCAGGGACTCCTTCCCTGACAACGAATGTGGCATACAATAAAGCACTTTTTATTTTTAATAAACCACAGATTTTGTTTTTTGAGTAGGCCTCCAACCCATCTCACATCCAACCTCCACAAACACCTTTTGTCACAATGGACTAGGAACCAGGCCGGTGTGTGTCAATAAGATATTTATTAATTTATTATTTAATGAAAAAGGATAATAGTCAACAAACAGCAGCCACCACAATTGTGGCAACACACATGCAATATCCTATCTAGAGCGACCAGGTTGAAACAGACCATTACACTCGCTTTTGTTTTAATGACTAAACAGGAAAATACCATCAGGTTGAAATAGACTGTTACCCTCGCTTTTGTTTTAATGACAAAACAGGAAAATACCATCAGGTTGAAAGTGATAGCACCCCAGTTTTAGCACTCCCCTTGCAACACTCACACCCCAAACATCAATTAAACTTGATTCATTTGAATGGAAGGCAGTGGCAAGGAGTAGGATCAGAGAGAGAAAATTGGATTTGGGGTAAAGCCCACCACCCCAAATGGGAAGCCAGCAAAGAAAGTGAAAACCCCGTTTTTGGAGCAAAATAGCAAAATGGGATTTTGATTCTTACAACTGCTAGGGGACAGAACAGAAGGAAATTCGGATTGCTTACACTTAGGAGATAGGGAAAGTTTAGGGAATACTAATCAGCACACCAGGGTAAAAATAGAAATGAAATGGGAAAATCTGTTTTGGGAGAAAGCAAATTCAAAGGGAAAATACAATGGCAAATTGAAATTCGTTTACACTGAGTTTACAATGACAGGCAGATCAGGGAAGGGGTTTAGCTCACAATAGGAAAATCGGTTTTCAATGACAAGGACAGAGACACATAGAGGTAGACTTCTAGGCAAAAGGGATTGTTCACAATGGAACAATGGTTTGGGTTTTAATAGAACAGATGCAAGTAGGAATGTGTTGGGTAATGCACACAATACACTGACAAATTCGGTTTTCTGTTACAAGGAGACTAATTCTTTTGAGGCAACACTTTAATAACTATAATAATTAAATACAACACCAGGGACAAGATGGTTGGTTTCGAATAGCAGCATTCTTGCACCGTGAATTTCAAATAGGGAAATTAAATGATTTACTTAAGAAAAACACTAAGGATTTACACAGACAACTAAGAGTTGTTTTTATTTGGAAATATGCTAACGTACACAGGCTAATAATATATTCATCTATGGGAAGGTGACTGAATTACACTGGCAATGTGGGGTTTTCAATTGGGTTTTCAATGGATGTTTAAATGGGGGAAATAGTGGATGCAATGCTACAAAAATGAAGGGCTTCTGCAATTGCAGCTGGGGTATATGCTACTTACAAAGCAAGCCTTGGTTTAGGATTCAGGACAGCCAGCTGGATCAAAGGAATCTGGTCAGCTAGGGCAAGGGGTCTGGTCACTGTACTCTCAAAGATGGTAAGGGTCAGCTGCCTTCTCTCTGTCCTCCTTCTCCTGTCTCCCTGCATTTTTGTCTCTGTCTGTCCCTCTGACCTAGTACCACCCCCTTATATAGCACAAATGACATCACTAACTTTACAATCTAGGGGGAGTACCCTGTAATTATCCCTGCCGCCAGTATTGGACAGTTTCTCTCTGTCTCTCTACCCCAGTGATGATTGGTTCAAGGAAAGAGAGCACCATCTGTCTGTTTGCATTTATTACACTGATTTGTCCTCATGACCACTTTTTGGCAAAAAGCAGTTATGTCCATAACTTCATACTTATACTAGCCCCGGCCATATGAAATAGATATGCGATTTCAGTTGCTCATAGGGAATTAGCTAAGCCAATCACCAACTCCATATGAGGTAGCATGGCCCTTTGGCACATTTTTGTCATTTTCATAAAATGTATAACAGTAATGACTGCAAATGATCCAACATGTTCCTAATTTCATCTTCCATCAACTGTCATATTTGTCACCTGTTCAGAGCAGCCAGAAACTAGTCTTAACTGGACATTTTAGTCCTCAAAGTCCTAGGGAAATGCACTTAGTCTTTTTAAAACCATCTGGAAATTCCATGAAAAAATGGTGCAACACAAAAGTGATTCTTATTCTGATTGCTGCGAAAATGCCTAAAACGAAATCAGTCTTTTAATGTAACTTGGGAGTGTCTCGTTCCACCTGGGGGAGGGCTGCTTCCTCCCCTTACAGCCATCTGTCTCCCTGGGCTCAGCCTCTAACCTGGAGTTTTTTTATAAGTCTCCTTGAAGTGGTGTGGGTTCTTTTCAAGGGGGTGCAACAAGGAGCTCACACTTCCTGGTCAAGCTCTAGCCACACTTTGCCTCCTTTGAAATCCTTGGGTTCCTGCCTTCTTGTCTGCAAAGCAGGGAATTATGACACCCTCTCCAACATCACATTTTATGTTGGGATGGTTATAGGATACGTGTGGTGTTCAGAGGGAAGTGAGGCTTTGTCATTTGAAGCTCTTGCCTCAGCCCAAAATGGTTTTTCCGGTAGTAAGTGTCTCTGCAAAGGTGACTGGAGTTTTGTGGGTGGGAACATAATGTACATTGACTCTGGTCAATCCCCCACATCATATTTCCTTGCCATTTATTTTCTGTGTGAGCAGTGCCCTCTGTATTGCAGGTCACAGGAGTCTTTGATTTATTTTTCCTTTTTGAGTAAGTTTGCATTTGCTGTTGGTCCATTGAAAGTGAGGGGTAGGACCTCTTTTCCCATGGTTCTTTAATTTGACATGAACACAAAGAAAAAGCCAAGATGTTTTTCGTTTGCAGTGTTTAAAGGGCTGCTGTGCATGTGAAAGGGAAAACAAAATCTGTTTTTCTTTGTAGGGTTGGCATTCATGCCCCTCATATGAAATAACAGTAAAGCAGGGCTGTTTTTGGTTGCAGTGAATAACTGCGTGTCATTCAGGTGAAAAGAAAGTAAAGCAAGGCAATTTTATTGTTGCAATATAGAATTTCTTGTCATTCAAAGGAAATAAAAGCAAAGCAGGGCCATTTTTGTTTGCAGAGTAGAACTTCTTGCCATTCAGATTATATAAAAGAACAGCAAGGCTGTTTTTGGTTGCAATGTAGAACTTCTTGTCAATCAGGGGAAATAAAAGCAAAACAGTGCCATTTTTGGTTGCAATGTAGAAATTTGTGTCATTCAGATGAAATAAAAGCAAAACAAGGCTGTTTTTGGTGAACATGATTAAATGATGCTGTTCAGGTGAAGGCTTCTGTTTAGGGCCTTTAAATGTACCCCACAGCGACTACTGCTTTCCCATTCTACTAACCTGATATTGAGGCAGTAGTGTGCCAGCTCCATTCCCCTGGATTGAAGTAAAACAAGACCGAATCAATACTGGGCTTAACCAGTCCATAATTGGTTTTACGATCCACCAAGCAGATTGATTAAAATGATCTGTGTATTACAATTTTTACAAGCCTATCACTTGTCGGCCATACCTATACTGCTAGACCCAACCCTCTGCTCCACCCCCAAATACCTAGACCACGCCCCACCTCCACAGGATGCAGGTCCCTGAGAAAATGTTTTCCTTTTCCCATTTCCAGTATTGAGTGGCACACAGTGTCCTAATAGCTGGGCTGAGAGGATAGCTCAGGGGCAACATGTTTGTCTTGGAAGTTAAACATCATTGAGCCACACAAGTTCAAATACCGGCGCTGTGTTTAGCAACACAGGTTCAAATCCTTGTGCCGAGTTTAAAGGCTGGTCTCTGATATTAAGTGCGTTATAAAAGATTAATTAAGAGAAGCTCGCAAACACTGGCTCCAGCATTGATCTTTAATGTACTTATGAGTCAAGATACTTTGACTATACTTGCATATTAGGTACATCTGATCACATTTGTGTTTTTGCTCCATTTCTTGTAGCATTTTATATGGTGGACAGACCCTGATCCCATGACTGCCCATTCTTCACCCACCCTCGTAGTACCCCAATTATTTTTTTTTATAAGTAAATCACCCTAAGTCCACGCACTAAAGCTGTTTCACCATTTGCAGTGAAACGGCTGTAATTGGATTGCCTGTTACCATTGTACATTTTCTTCTTAGGACAGCTCACTGTTATCACAGGTGTGAATTTCAGCCAACCAGTTGCAAATGATTTCTCCAGATGCAGCATATAGATTTTTGGAAGTTAACCTTATGTTGCCCAGCTAAGAAAAGGGAATGTCTTTTAATTGAATGATACTAGCAAATGAAAGCAACAGGCACTAATAACCGGCAGCAAGTATCCACTTGAATGTTCTCTAAAGCAGTTCAGTCAAAGCCTGAAAACGAATATACCAGCAAGCATCCAGTAAAACAGGGGCAGCACTAGGCACAGTCAGCCTGTGCTGTCATCAAGGGCCCTGTGCTCATGGGTGCTCCTCCGCAGGTACCAGTTGCCACATACATATCAATTAATAGAGATTGTATCCTATAGGGATTGCCACAGGACTCTAATTTCTGCATCTCCCAGTGAGGCAGTGTGTACTCTATTTGCTTAACATAACATGATGTATAGATTTGTTCAAAATATTATAATGTATGTACTTTTCCAGTTATTCATTAATCTCTATAACACGCTTAACAATGGGAATCAGATCCTAAGCACAGGACCGGGATTCAAACCTGTGTTGCTCTGCGTTGTCTTGCTTCCAAAACAAGCGCATTGCCCCTGTGCCATCTTCCTGGCACATGGTAAGCCGTGTTCACATTTACAATTAAATCGTGCCAGCATGTTGGCCAGGGTTTACAACAGATCACTATTGGTTCTGCCTGCTTTATGCTGGTGCCCCATAGGGATCTGCTGGCATGAAATTCCATGCCAGCACAAATCCTGGAGCAATCAAGCTAGTTACCACCCCTCCTCTGCACATATAAATGATTGAAAATGAGACATGGCATGAAAGGAAGGCGTTAAAGCCTTACTCAAGGCTCTTACGCCTTCCGTTTACGCTATGGCTCATTAGAACATGAGCTCCAACGTTTGACCAATGCATTCCACAGTTTGTGATGATTTCAGGCCAAATTTGAAAAAGGAGCTCGAAAACATTATTTCTATCAACTACAACTCAGAATATAGCTGTTCAAGTTACTAAGTGGCAGACTACTTTCAGATCCCAGCTTTGCTACTTAACCAAGTGTGTGCTCCTGGCCAAATCATTTCATCGCCCTACGCCTCGTCTACCAAAATTAGAAGTCTCTACACGTGTTTCAACTCGCACTGTCCGATACCCCAAAAAAGCCTCACTCATGATATTGCCCCATATATAATATTAAGAGTGACCACTATTATATTTGACATCACAAAGTGCGTCTCTGGGCTTACTCCTGGCAACTCCTTTTAATGTAATTTCCCATGATTCATCTTGTAGTAGTAAAGGATCGTTTTACATTGTGATGTCATTTTTGGTGATGTCACTACATACGCATATGAGGGGGGTCCCACATTTCTAACTGCTCAGCTGAAAAGGGGCCTCCAAGAGCGCTTTCTATCTTCAACATCAGCTACTTAGGAACAGCCAAGCAACACCTTTCAATGTGCCAGAAGCTACTGGTTTCTAGCACCTCCTCCAACATTAATGGGTGATTGTATGCTTTTGCTCATATTTCAGCTCAGGTGGTCCCTTTGAGCGTAAAACCCTTACTGTATTAGTTTATATTTATTTATTTTATTTATTGGGTATTTATAATGCACCTATACAGCAAATGGTGTGCAATGTTGTGCTGACCCACCGGGTCCTTATCAAACGCCTCTGCATATTAATGGATGGCTGCTCAATGTGGCTGCCCTTCTCGGAATAGTCCAAAATGAGACCCGTAGCCCTCTTATTAACCAGCGGGTCATCTTGATCCGAAACGTGAAGGCCGCCAAGAGATCTTTTCTGCAGCTAATTTGCTGTTATCAAGGCAGCTCCATTCTCTGGATCGACCTTTGTTGTTAATGCAAGTGAAGCATTATTCCCAAGTGCTGTTGGCAACCAATAAGGCCTGCCAAGTGCATCCACTTCCAGCCGAGAGGCCCTTTGTCTGCACCACACCCGTGGAGAGGATCACGCTGCCCTCTGAGGTCTCTGTGTCCGCACTCCGCTTGGGGTCTTTGATGGGGAGATTGACTCGACTTAAGATGTGTGGTTATTTTAGGGCAATGCAGTGATCCTAAGCACATTGAAATTGGCAGGCATGACAAATTATCCCCTGTGGAAAAATACAAAGCTTGCCATGCAGGCCTATATGTATAGAATAGAGCCAGCGTGCAGAAAAAGGTGGCATAGTCAGAGGCATTGCTAGAGGGTTAGGGGGGGCACTGAGGGGGCTATCGCCCTGGGTCTTTTGGTTGTAGCTCCGGATAGAAGCACAGGAGCTACAACCAAAAGGCCAGCTAGCCCCAAGTCCTGACAGTCCTGACATTAGCGTAGCCCCAGATCTTTTCCAGACCTAGCAATACCCCTGGTGCAAGCTGTACCCCTTGCACTACCATCCAAGGGCTAAGGAAAGGCACTTTTACTATAGCACATACAGGTCAGCGAAAAACACGCAAGCAAATGAAAAACTGTAACCACAACATGTGCAGCACAGTATACAGAAAAGACAAACGCATCTGGCATGGCCACAAATACAGAGAAAAGGCAGAGCAGACTTCTTTCGCGTGACCTTGAGGATACAGAGAAGCGGAAATGCAAACTACTAACTGCATGCCGACCAGAATACCGAGAAATAACATAGCACATCACTCCACCTGCCCATCCAGGTATGGAGACAACGCTTGCCAAACTGCCTCCTACAGGCCCACCGGAACACACAGAAAGGAGAGCAAACCCTGCCCAGACATCAAACCAACCCTGCAAGCTCCCCGGGAAAGCCAAGAAAGGAGATCAGGCACTGTGGACTGTGTGCCCGCCAGGATATAGAGAAGACAAGATATGTGCCAACCCACATTCAGAGCAAGGGACAGCAAACATGCTCCCCAAACTAAAGAGAACACAGAGGACACTGGGACCAGTATCTCCATTGCTATCAGATTCTTACAAACGCATATCCATCAACATAACCTCTCACTGAATGCTCACCTAAACACAGAGAAAGCAAAGATTCCTGCCAAAACATAGACAACACTCTGAAAACAGAACTCTTCTATCACCAAGGGGCACTTACTCTTTCCATCAAACACAGTGACGCTACAATCAGGCCCATCAGCATACTGCCCTGGCTGTATCCACTGCCGGGTGACAGCATTGAGGCTTGCCACGGTGTCTCGTACTGCAGGAGTTTGGTGTCCATTGATTACACATGTTGTAAATAGAGTTGAGTATTATTGGGAACTGGGATCTCTTCTGGTGACCCGGTACCGTTCCCACTCAGTGTAACCAAAACACATTCGGCCACTCCCTGGCCTAATGGAAAGTCCTCCTCTAGGAGGCCCAAACTAATGATGGCCTCTTCCACGAGTCTAACATTCACTATGGCTTGCTTGGGTAAGCCCTTGCAAGCAGGAACCCCTTTCATATGGCCCAGCTCCTTACACATGAAACAACATTTGGGTTTTGAGAATGCAAATGTCCCAGTGTTAGGGGTGCCTGCGCACTTCTTTTCAATGTGTACAGCTGAACTAAAGTTTTGGAATTTCCCTTCATTTTTGTGGGGACCTAAATTCGAAAAGGGTTGGGTTGGACCTTTGTCCTTCCCATCCTTATTAACTTTTTTTGTCCGAAGAAAGATTACCCAATGATAAAAGGGACTGTCCAGTCAAGATTGTATAAAAATATCTACGTTATTGTTCTTATAACAAACAGTTCCAGCACACTTCGAAATACAACCCACTCTGTAAAATAATGAAGAGGACAGAGAGCTTCAAAGAAGGAAAATGGATGCACTCTAGATACTGACATGAGGGTATTCGGTATAGTAAATAATCACACAAGTTCAAGGATGCTTGGTTTCAATGCAAAGGGAGCAATGGCTCATAAAATGTCAGTAAGGGCCTTCAGGGAAGGACCATGTGGACGGAACCACAATGTACCTTGTGCTGTAGATGTTCTTGGTGCTGGACAGGGTGGAGTCCGTTTCAGGGTGCTCTGCAGCTTCTGTAACAGCGTTCAAGATGGGAGACAGCTGTGGGTATCAAGCAGCAGGCGGTTCCACGAGCGAAGTTGGACGGACGGCTTCAGGCTGGTCAACATGGCAGCTCAGGGTCAGGAATTGTTGTCTCAGTGCTGTTCAGCTGTTCTGAAACACTGGTCGAGGTGTCTCAGATGGCTTTAGCGACTGCGGTGTAACAACAGTCAGCGGTCCAGTTGGTTGCATTTTGAGGAGCTTTACCGGCATGAAAATGTTCTTTAAGTCGGACATCAATAGATGCTTGTTGATGTACTCCTCCTAGCTTTTTCACTGGGCTTGTGTCGTCCCTTAAGGAGGACGGACCAAAGCTGAGGATAGTGTTGCTAAAAGCTGCCTTGTCCTTGGTTTGGTTCAGAGACTCTCTAGCACTTCCCACCTAGGAAGCTGGCTGCAGAGCCTAGCAGGGCACGCTTTGTGCTGGCTGGGTACCGGTTCTAGAGCTGCTGGAGCATTTTATGGATTCGGTATCTTGCTCTGTTCCCTGGGAGGAGATGTTTAGAGGAGGGATCTTGCTTCCCTCTTTGGAAATCCAGGCCTTCCTTCATTGGCGGAACATGTAAGGCAGACTGCACCTTCTGCCAGGGTCTAATGCTGAGTTCTTCTTGTTACTCGTTGCAAAGTCTTCAGATGATCTGCCAAAAAAGGGGATCAGCCCTATTTTAAAGCCAAATGGATGACAGGGATTGGTGTAGGCTAAGCCTACCTTAATGAACCAATCCTGGGTCCCCATCAACGATCTCCTGCATGCATGAGGTAAAAACCAGAGTGCTTTGCAACAGAGCAGGTAAAAGGGTAAAACATGTACTACTAAGTCCCACCCATCTTCCTGTCTGTTGTGGATCAAAAGGTCTCTCTGGTTAACGGAGCTCTCTGTGGTACCTGACTAAGGCGGCAGGTCTCACTTGAAGCTGTGGTGAGAACAGACTTTCTGTCTCTGTCAATCCACACACTGGTACCTTCTGAATGGGTCCACCTGCTGGAATAGACTACTGCCAACAGGCAGTCCCAGACATGAGAGCTCATTGCCAATGCTACTGAGGGTGGGAGCTGGCTTCAGGTTGACATAGTGCATATGAAAAGGGTGTTGGGGTTTCCTGTCTCCTTTGTTAGCCTCTGCAGTAAGGCTCCATGTGAGCCCATTTGAATTAAAATCTGATTTAGTATGCAAATGCTGCCACCAGCTACATGGCTCAACAAAAGGAAAGGGTGGATCCATGAATTTATTGTTAGTTAATTAGGCTGGCCATGGCAGGGGGAGGTTTGGGCCTCCCCCTTCTGAGATGACATGGTGTACTCCTGGCTGTCAAATTCCAACTAAATATGACAGGGGGGACTACGCCTGTAGGCTGTGTCCACCCAGAGTACACAGGCCTATGTGTATGTCGTGGGTTGAGCATTAGGAAAATGTGTGCGGATTAGCCCCACACATTTTCTGGAGGTTGATCTACCATCTTTCAATTTCATTTCTAATCTCACAAAAGCCCAGGCGAGTGCACACCTGTCGAATTCCTCACTGCCTGTCAGTCCTCAAACAGGGAAAACAGTAAGAAACTGCCCCTGTATGCTCACCAACAGAGAACTAAAGACACATGGAAACAAAAGATGATTTATAAACGGTGCACTGCAAACATGACCTGTATGTCTAACAAACGACACAGCAAACGGCACAGCAAACGTCTCCTTAAATGCCCTTCAAAATTCATGTAAAGCCTACATCAAACTGCCCACTGTCATGCGCAGAACTTTTGCCGTGCAATTTTGACAACAAAAGCATTTAGTCTGAGTCACGTGAGAACCCGACGCACCCACGTCGGCTTGTTCAAGTTCAGTGTCCGCCCTTTTCAGGAAGTTAAATAGGTTCTCTTCCTCTGCTCCAGTGCTTCTAATTGAAGTTTTTCCAAGAAGCTTTTTTCCTATGAACTACCTTTTGTCTTATCTATTACTTGTGTGATCATCCGGTTTTCGACTCCTGCCTTGCCCTCTGACCAGCTCCTGCCTCTCGATTTTGTAAAGTTTTTCATCTACCTGGTAACAAACCGTGGACTTCTTTGACCTGCTCCCTCTACCGTTCTTTCATCACAACGCTACCTCTGTGGGATTCCTTTCCTCTTGCAATGCGTATCGAGTTCTGCCTTCTATCTTCTGCCACAGACAACAGGAGGTCCCGCTTCCTTCCGGAATCGGCTTACCGTCTATACGCGGCATACGTGAAAAGAACAGCATCGCCTGGTTGACATCCTCAGCTCTTCTCTGTACAGAGGCTGGTTCTCCATGCTGTGGTAAACCCACTGAGTTCTTCCTGGGGACAAAATGTTATTCTGTAACTCTCACCAGTTTTCATCATACCAGTGCTCCTGAACTACATATCCCAGAATTCAGCTCCCATTGGATTACCTTTTCCTGAACATATCTGGTTACGGCCCATTTCTTGAACTGTGTCAATAAGAACTACATAACCTTGAATTATCAAGTGCACTTAGAACCCTCTGTTGATTTCAGTGCACCATCACGTCACCAGTGCGCCCCTCGTGCCGCCCGGGCTAGCTTCCCACACTAACCTTCCTGTTTGTTATTTTCTCCCATCATTGGTCCATTCTTGTTCAACCTGTTTCTTCACATTAGTTGGTAAGACTTGAACCTGACTGGGAAGGGAGTGGCATTAGGAACTTGGGTCTATCACGTACTAAATCCACTATTCTTTTAGGTCTGGGATTCCTGTCCTTTAGCAAGTGAAACATGAGGTACTTACTCTGTTCTCTAGTTAGATTGTATTTGACTAGAGTTGTTCAGGCCATTAACGTTTGTTGTTTCTTTTTCAGCATTGGTATAAGCGGTGCGTGTGTTCCCCGCTCTTTTGTGGGATCAACTCCTCTGTCTGTCTCATTACAACAGCAGAGGGGTGCATTGTAAAAAAGAGTACCCTCAAGTGGAGGAGACTTGTATTCTGGGAGGTTGTTTCGAATCAAGCTCCTTGCTGATCTCGGCTTTGTGGCTTAGCCTACCTCCAAGACGACATCGCCCCTGGCAGTATAGGTGTGGTGAGTAACACCCACTGCAAGCCCAACAACACAGAGAGCAAGGACTGGCAAACACAGCAAACTCTACTCACAGTGCAGCCATTCACATTTCGCGAAAAAAGACATAGAACACTGCAGGCCCACCCTAATAGTGAGAAGGGGCACAATAAAGGTAACCTAACATCCTCCTACAGCTTACCCCAAAACATAAAATCATGCACTGCAAACCTTTCCCTACAACGCAATCTTAATAAGGCAAAAATATGCAATAGGCAATATTGATACTGTGTATTACCATCCTATTACAGAGATGGGACAAAGCAAATGCAAACAACCGTATGGCTACCTTAGTACAGAAAAAAGTCAGCAAACCTCTCCATTCAAAGCTTTATTTCTAGACGGAAAAGACACATCAACTAGTTCTCTGATAAAAACATGACCATCCCAGGACATCAAACTCAACACACTGCGCAGACATCGTAATAAAGGAAATGAACACTGCAAAGGATACGGCTGAAGACCATCTGAAAGTGACTAGTCTTCAAACGTGTATTGACTTCCCCACCTTAGTGATGTTCCCTTTTCCATAATGCAACCTAACTGCTGCATTCTGGGAACTCTGCGCCTTCTTGATAAGTGAGGTGGGGAGTCCATAGAAAGTTTGGCATTATGGCGATGCTTACTTCCAGATTGCTATGTTTGCTTGATTGAAGCACAACATGTAATTTAACCAACCGTTAAGGTGGAAAATGGATCTACGTGTGGATGAATTCTTTAAGCCAATCGCAATAGTTTGTAATGTGCTGCAGTTTAATTGGAGATCATTTTCCAAGATCCAGAACTGTATGACATTTAAATAAGGGAGTGTCAACTTCCTTAATTTCACTTTCTTTTCACATGAATATCTTTTTTTTCTCATTGCATAGTTCTGGATATTCATGGGAAACAGTTTAGGCTGTTTGGAGAGAACCTTGGGGGGCACCACGGTTCACCTACATTTTCTGCAATGGAAACTGCCCCAGTTCAATGCATTAGGCAATGCCTCACATGCAATGCTTGGTGTGTGGGAAGGAGGGCGAGCAATGGGTGATGTTAGACTATCTGTTTATGCATTAGGCAATGCCTCACATGCAATGCTTGGTGTGTGGGAAGGAGGGAGTAGGAATGAGTGATGTTAGACTATCTGTTTATGCATTAGGCAATGCCTCACATGCAATGCTTGGTGTGTGGGAAGGAGGGCGAGCAATGGGTGATGTTAGACTATCTGTTTATGCATTAGGCAATGCCTCACATGCAATGCTTGGTGTGTGGGAAGGAGGGAGTAGGAATGAGTGATGTTAGACTATCTGTTTATGCATTAGGCAATGCCTCACCTGCAATGCTTGGTGTGTGGGAAGGAGGGAGTAGGAATGGGTGATGTTAGACTATCTGTTTATGCATTAGGGAATGCCTCACCTGCAATGCTTGGTGTGTGGGAAGGAGGGCGTAGGAATAGGTGGTGTTAGACTATCTGTTTATGCATTAGGGAATGCCTCACATCCAATGATTGGTGTGTGGGAAGGAGGGAGTAGGAATGGGTGATGTTAGACTCCATGGGAATGGGGACCGCGGAAACACCAGCACCATGTCGTAATGGTGCCGGTGTTTCCACATCCGTCTGCGGACGGTGCCGTTCTGCCCGCCAGGGCAGACCTGGCAGATGGGAGGGCACCCACCCGCAGTACTCAGAGTATGCCGGTCCGGAAACAACAGTACCGGCAAGTTTACCAGTACTGTTGTTTCCGGACCGGCATACTCATAATGAGGCCAAGTGTCTCTTCAGGTATTCACCCAAGAAAAAACAGCACAGTGGAAAAGGCAGGCAGAGGTCCCAGCAAGCACATCAAAAGTCGAATTTTGTAAACTTTTGAAGTATAATGTGCAGGATTGTGATAGAAATGTGAAAAATTATATTTGAATGTTTTAAGAGTGTTATGCTATGGATACTTTGCAAAACCCTCAATGAGCAATCGCTGTATGTGTGTGTGTTTTCACACACACACTCTGTTTTCACTTTTCTTATTTAATTTTGATTTGTGAGGTCAGGGGGGTCATTTCACCAAAATGCCTGGGGTACCGGAAGTGACATCACATGTCCCTTGACTTCTGATGACATCACAGAAAGTGGTGGCACATGACTTTCCGATGTGTCTAACACACGTTTTTCCACCGAGAACATTCAAACACACACCATCACATTCACCCACCAGTCACTCACTCATAAACCTTCTCTTACATCCACTCTCCAAACTGGCACACACCCACCCACACCATTCAAACACACACACTATCGCATTTCCTCTCATTCACCCACCAATGACTGACCCATAGCAAATACATACATATATCTGACACGCACTTCACACATGCACAATACACAGCACATTTTCATTTTAAAAGCCTTCTTACTAGTTTTTCCAGCTTCGCTCCGTCACTCCAGGCCACCCTCGGCTCCTGTGTGCTGCTCACAAACAGGAACCAGGAAGCTGGAAGAGCTTCCTGGTTCCTGTATATGAGCCGCGAGGAAGCTCGAGGAGGAGGGGTTGGAGCCGAACGTGGCACCTGACACATGCGACATGGCATGGTCAGCTCATTATACTGAGCGATTCCTTCTCGCACTGCAAGCTCCGTCCCAGCCTTCACCCTGACTGGTGAGAACTGGGTGGGGGGTCAACAGTTTTATTTTAATATGGGGCAGCAAGGGGACCACAGGGGTAGCAAGGGAGACCACAGGGGTCGTGGCCACGACCCCTGGCCACCCCCAAATGACGTCCCTGCAATGGGTGATCTTGAGATGATTTGATCATAATGGCAGTAGTGCTCCCATTCCTAGCAGAACGCATGGTGATGGGGAGGGCTTGCAAACAACTCTTATTTAAAGGGCACTTGCTATTTTTCATGAAGGGCAGAAAATAAAATATAAAGCAATTTCTTGCAAACACTCAGCCGGTGCTGGCTCAGACAGGTGCCCCCAGCCATGAAGATGATCTGAAGAGGGCACCGAGTCGGGGGCACACTCTAAATCTGCCCTTCCCGTCATCAGTACCCGAGTAGGTGGCACTCTATGACTCATAGGGCCACACTGCGAGGTCAGCGGTGCGGAACCTCCTGGCTGTAACTGAACTACCACCAGTTTTACTGCGCCATCGACTTCGAAATTTGGAAGCGAGGTGGAGGAGCTACCTGCATAAATCGACACATTCACCACGGTGGTATAACCACTCAAAGAAAACCAGCCAAAGTGCCCGTGGGGAACAGTCTCCCCTCTTGTGTTCAGGCGCTAAATCCAAAGACTAGGTGGAGGTAACGCTAAAGAAGTGTGGGGTTCATTCTTCTGGACTGATCGTCACACCGACATGTAACCACAGACTGGGTGCAGTGTAGACAGCAGGTTCCTAGCCTGCTGACGAGAAGTTTGTTTGAGAGGAGGCGATTAGAAGGACCGTGCACACCTGGCCCAATCTTAAATATAGCCAGTCATGCCCACCTGGCGCCACTGAGACTGCAGCAGCCCTTCCTGCTCATCAGAGTCAATGGTCTCTAGAGAGATGTCCTGATTTCCCAGAAGCCCAGTCCGCCACTGACCCTACATAATGTGAAACGAGAGAACGCATCGCAAAGCATTGATCCCACGCTGGGGACCACGGCTCTTTAGTCAAATCTGTTCTGGAGTAGCACTGACCTTCTCTTCTGGTGTCCAGGAAGCCAATTAAAAGGAATACATCCGAGCAGAGGATGGCCTCCGAGGCCTGGCTCAGCGGCTCTTGCTTCTCATTCCCAGACCCAGGCCTGTTTCAGGGGCCTTGGAGTCCGGCCTGTAATGAGCACCCCCGGAGGACCTACGCTGCGATAACTATGAAACGAAGGCCTTGCATATTCAGGCAAAGCCTCTCTGCATCCCTCGCCAAACTGCTGTGTCTGCGGGCGGGGGGGGGGGGCAATGATTTCAGGCACTTTGTTTGCCGCCATGTCCCCATGCACTGCTTTTCCTGTCGTTCAGTGGGGAAGGGGAGGGGATGGATCCCGATTAAAGTCAAAATAGCCGAGGCTTTGCTTTAACACCATAAGGAAGCTGCAGAAGTGAAGTCGCACGTGGCACAGCTCGTTCAGGCTGTCTGCCATCTTTGTTTCAGATTCAAATATACCCTGGGGTAGCAGAGGCCAAATGTCAACGACATGTGGGGGTGCAGTTTGGGGTCACTGTAAATGAACTTAGTGAGTTTTAACACAGTTCTCAGTGGACTGGTTACCAAAGTAAGTAACACTATGCTTTGTTGCTAAGTCTGGCTGAGCTTATTTGGACCAACAATGTGTCACCTGGGTATTGGGTTGATCAGTGATTCAGTGGATCTACCAAACCTTTCTCAGGTTCAGGGTGAGGCAATTTGGGTGGGTTTAAAGCTATTTTAAAGCCCTGTCGGGAGAGGCCAGGCCCCAACAATACAACGCAATATTTCTTTTATAACAGAAATACATCACCCTCTTACCCCAGCCAAACGTACCTGCCATGACATTGCATCAGCATTACACATGGCAGGATTAGGGCTGCTGTGATGTCAGGAGGACAAGCAATCTGGGCTAGAGGTGTGTTGTTAAGTCCGGTGCCCAGTCGTGCCTCCACATTGGGCTTTTTTTAAAGACTAAAAACACTATTTGAACAGATATACTCAACAATGTTGATGACCAGAACTTAAAGTCGCCCGGCTGCACCAGCTTTTCGGGAAACCACTGGCAGAGACATCTCATATCTACATTGTTCAGACCCCATGCCAAGAGCTCCTCCCTTTTTGCACCCTCACATTTTGTAATGAATTCAAATGACATGAAGGACATCTCCCCTATAGGCCCCTCCACGTAAAGGGTTGTGGTTTGACACTACAGATGTGAGCAGGGTCTCTCGTTGGTCCACTTCCTCCACCAATGGCACGTAGTGGCACACACATTACAGCATAGGTGAAAAGGGCACCTTGGCGTTGTTTCTGGGCGAAGGCTTGCAAAGGAATGATAATGATGCCATGGGGCTCAGTGACATTGCCATTCCTATCTGAAAAAGCTACAAGTCAGAAAGGCTAAACAGAAGGAACTTTCAGGCACTGTGCATGTGTGTGCACCCTGCTGTGAAGTCACCTGGAAGGCACTTTCAGGCACTGTGCATGTGTATGCACCCTGCTGTGAAGTCACATGGAAGGCACTTTCAGGCACTGTGCATGAGCGTGCACCCTGCCATACTGCCATCTGAAAGGCACTGTGCGTGAGTGTGCACCCAGCTCAGCTGCCATGTGGAAGGCTCTTTCAGGCACTGTGCATGAGTGTGCTCCCTGCATACTGTCATCTGCAAGGCACTGTGCGTGAGTGTGCATCCTGCCACCATACTGTCATTTGGAAGGCACTTTCAGGCACTGTACATGAGTGTGCACCCTGCCACCATACTGTCATCTGGAAGGCTCTTTCAGGCACTGTGCCTGAGTGTGCCCCCTGCCATACTGTTATATGGAAGGCTATTTCAAGCACTGTGCGTGAGTGTGCACCCTGCCACCATACTGTCATCTGGAAGGCTCTTTCAGGCACTGTGCGTGAGTGTGCCCCCTGCCATACTGTCATCTGGAAGGCTCTTTCAGGCACGGAGAGTGAGTGTGCACCCTGCCATACTGTCATCTGGAAGGCTCTTTCAGGCACTGTGTGTGAATGTGCACCCTGCCATACTGTCATCTGGAAGGCTCTTTCAGGCACTGTGTGTGAATGTGCACCCTGCCATACTGTCATCTGGAAGGCTCTTTCAGGCACTGTGCATGAGTGTGCTCCCTGCATACTGTCATCTGCAAGGCACTGTGCGTGAGTGTGCATCCTGCCACCATACTGTCATTTGGAAGGCACTTTCAGGCACTGTACATGAGTGTGCACCCTGCCACCATACTGTCATCTGGAAGGCTCTTTCAGGCACTGTGCGTGAGTGTGCCCCCTGCCATACTGTTATATGGAAGGCTATTTCAAGCACTGTGCGTGAGTGTGCACCCTGCCACCATACTGTCATCTGGAAGGCTCTTTCAGGCACTGTGCGTGAGTGTGCCCCCTGCCATACTGTCATCTGGAAGGCTCTTTCAGGCACGGAAAGTGAGTGTGCACCCTGCCATACTGTCATCTGGAAGGCTCTTTCAGGCACTGTGTGTGAATGTGCACCCTGCCATACTGTCATCTGGAAGGCTCTTTCAGGCACTGTGTGTGAATGTGCACCTTTCCATACTGTCATCTGGAAGGCTCTTTCAGGCACGGAGCGTGAGTATGTTCCCTGCATACTGTCATCTGGAAGGCACTGTACATGTGTGTGCACCCTGCTGTGATGTCACCGGGAAGGCACTTTCAGGCACTGTGCATGAGCGTGCACCCTGCCATACTGCCATCTGAAAGGCACTGTGCATGAGCGTGCATCCTGCCATACTGTCATCTGGAAGGCACTGTGCGTGAGTATGCACCCAGCTCAGCTGTCATGTGGAAGGCTCTTTCAGGCACTGTGCATGAGTGTGTTCTCTGCATACTGTCATCTGGAAGGCACTGTGCGTGAGTGTGCACCCTGCCACCATACTGTCCTCTGGAAGGCACTGTGCATGAGTGTGCATCCTGCCACCATACTGTCATTTGGAAGGCACTTTCAGGCACTGTACATGAGTGTGCACCCTGCCACCATACTGTCCTCTGGAAGGCTCTTTCAGGCACTGTGCGTGAGTGTGCACCCTGCCATACTGTTATATGGAAGGCTATTTCAAGCACTGTGCGTGAGTGTGCACCCTGCCAACATACTGTCATCTGGAAGGCTCTTTCAGGCACTGTGCGTGAGTGTGCACCCTGCCATACTGTCATCTGGAAGGCTCTTTCAGGCACTGTGTATGAATGTGCACCCAGCCATAGTGTCATCTGGAAGGCTCTTTCAGGCACTGTCATCTGGAAGGCTCTTTCAGGCACTGTGTATGAATGTGCACCCAGCCATACTGTCATCTGGAAGGCTCTTTCAGGCACTGTGCGTGAGTGTGCACCCTGCCATACTGTCATCTGGAAGGCTCTTTCAGGCACTGTGCGTGAGTGTGCACCCTGCCATACTGTCATCTGGAAGGCTCTTTCAGGCACTGTGCATGAATGTGCACCCAGCCATACTGTCATCTGGAAGGCTCTTTCAGGCACTGTGCATGAGGGTGCACCCTGCCATACTGTCATCTGGAAGGTTCTTTCAGGCACTGTGCGTGAGTGTGCCCCCTGCCATACTATCATCTGGAAGGCTTTTTCAGACACTGTGCGTGAGTGTGCCCCCTGCCATACTGTCATCTGGAAGGCTCTTTCAGGCACTGTGCGTGAGGGTGCACCCTGCCATACTGTCATCTGGAAGGCTCTTTCAGGCACTGTGCGTGAGTGTGCACCCTGCCATACGGTCATCTGGAAGGCTCTTTCAGGCACTGTGCGTGAGTGTGCCCCTTACCATATTGTCATCTGGAAGGCTCTTTCAGGCACTGTGCGTGAGTGTGCACCCTGCCATACTGTCATCTGGAAGGCTCTTTCAGGCACTGTGCATGAATGTGCACCCAGCCATACTGTCATCTGGAAGGCTCTTTCAGGCACTGTGCGTGAGGGTGCACCCTGCCATACTGTCATCTGGAAGGCTCTTTCAGGCACTGTGCGTGAGTGTGCCCCCTGCCACACTATCATCTGGAAGGCTTTTTCAGACACTGTGCGTGAGTGTGCCCCCTGCCATACTGTCATCTGGAAGGCTCTTTCAGGCACTGTGCATGAGGGTGCACCCTGCCATACTGTCATCTGGAAGGCTCTTTCAGGCACTGTGCGTGAGTGTGCACCCTGCCATAAGGTCATCTGGAAGGCTCTTTCAGGCACTGTGCGTGAGTGTGCCCCCTGCCATACTGTCATCTGGAAGGCTCTTTCAGGCACTGTGCGTGAGTGTGCCCCCTGCCATACTATCATCTGGAAGGCTTTTTCAGACACTGTGCGTGAGTGTGCCCCCTGACATACTGTCATCTGGAAGGCTCTTTCAGGCACTGTGCATTAGGGTGCACCCTGCCATACTGTCATCTGGAAGGCTCTTTCAGGCACGGAGTATGAGTGTGCACCCTGCCATACTGTCATCTGGAAGGCTCTTTCAGGCACTGTGTGTGAGTGTGCACCCTGCCATACTGTCATCTGGAAGGCTCTTTCAGGCACTGTGCAACCCTGCCATACTGTCATCTGGAAGGCTCTTTCAGGCACAGAGTGTGAGTGTGCCCCCTGCCATACTGTCATCTGGAAGGCTCTTTCAGGCACTGTGTGTGAGTGTGCCCCCTGCCATACTGTCATCTGGAAGGCTCTTTCAGGCACGGAGTGTGAGTGTGCACCCTGCCATACTGTCATCTGGAAGGCTCTTTCAGGCACGGAGTGTGAGTGTGCACCCTGCCATACTGTCATCTGGAAGGCTCTTTCAGGCACTGTGTGTGAGTGTGCACCCTGCCATACTGTCATCTGGGAGGCTCTTTCAGGCACTGTGCATGAGGGTGCACCCTGCCATACTGTCATCTGGAAGGCTCTTTCAGGCACGGAGCGTGAGTGTGCACCCTGCCATACTGTCATCTGGAAGGCTCTTTCAGGCACTGTGCGTGAGTGTGCACCCTGCCATACTGTCATCTGGAAGGCTCTTTCAGCACTGTGCGTGAGTGTGCACCCTGCCATACTGTCATCTGGAAGGCTCTTTCAGGCACTGTGCATTAGGGTGCACCCTGCCATACTGTCATCTGGAAGGCTCTTTCAGGCACTGTGCGTGAGTGTGCATCCTGTTGTGCTGTCATCTAGAATGTGCTGTGGTAGGTTAGAAGAAGGAGGCAGACCAAATAGTAGAATTTTTATAATTATTTGTATTAAAATAATAACAAAAGGGCCTAGCTGTCTCTTTCACAAAGGTTTGTCCTACGTAACACAAACAAACTATGGGCCTTGTCATCAGGTTGACAGTCCAAAGTAATAATCTGTCCTCCCTCAAAAAGCTAACTTGTTGTAACCCTAAAGAGGTCCACGATAATGACTCCCTTCTCCTGGACAAGCTTCTTCCAGTCTTTTTTTCAAATAATCCTTGGCGACCATGTGAATCAAATCCTTTGATCTTTCTAGGGGATTTTCCCACATTTCTGCTTCCCCTTCAAGGCTTTCAATACAGATGCTTGGTTTCTCACAATAGGGTTTTGACCCTCATCCCTTTCGCATTCCTGCAGTGTCTCTAGATGGCTTTTTATATTTAGATCACACTTCAACCACTCTGAGGACTTAATGAACTGTACTTCACCTTCTTTAAGGTATTCACAACCACTCAAGTCTGCTGTACATGCCGAAAATCCTTTCTATATAGCATTACTTACCGCACTGTCGGGTCAGTTGAGTGGTTTTCAGATTCAATATTCAAAGAATTGGAAATCCCCCTCATATTACTGACGGCAGTTGGAGGGTCCATTGATTGGCAGCAAGCGGTGAATATCTGGTTATTGAGTTAGAACGCTTGGAAGAAGACTGTGAAGGTCGAAACATGTGTCGGCTAGTCTGTTTTGGTTGAATGAATTGACTAACTGCTAACTTAAAACAATCAGAGCATTGTGATTGTGTATATTTCCAATTTAGTATCTTTGGATTACACTCAACCACTCAGCACACTTAAGGAACTGCCCTTCACCTTCTTTAAGGTATTCACAACCACTGTGACGAGTCCCATACTACTCTTTATTCTCTTTAAGGTATTCACAACCACTGGGACAAATATGATGAGTCCCTCGGTAGTCTTTATAATTGTTCTTTTATAATGCGTTTGATACCGTAGACCAGTTTATAAGCGCAAGACTGAAATTCGAACCTGTGTTGCTATGCATGGTCTTGCTTTCAAGACAAATGCATTGCTCCTGAGATATCCTCCTGGTCTTCACTTTCTTTAAGGTATTTACAATCACTGGGACGATCATGATGAGTCCCCTTATATTCCTCATTTTCATTAAGTTGTTTAGAACCACTGGGATGAGTATGATGAGCCCCTTTACATTGTTTATTTCTTTAAGGTATTTACAGCCACTGGGACGACCGTGATGAGCCCCTTTGTACTCTTTACTTTCTGTAAGGTATTCATAACCACTGGGATGATTAGTACCATGAGGCTCTTCCTGACGTGTTCCCCTACTGGGTTTCCCGCTGCTCCAGTTACCTCTATTCTGATGGATTGGCCTCACTGGTTCTTCCTGTGGAATCGGGCTGCCTCTCGCATCTTGTTTGCGTCTAGCATGCCTTCTCTCTTCCAGTTCCAGTGCATGGCTCCGCTGAGCCTTTCCCATGGCAGTCTTAGCATTGTTTGAGGACCAGTCGGTCCACCTATTCAGGGTCACACCACTGCTTTGATTCCCATTCTTGGACATGCATAGTTTGGCTCTCTTCTTCTCTGTGCTTCTTCCGCCTAGTGGTTGACTGCATAAGCTCGGCCAAGGACCTCCCGTAACTCTCTGGTCTCTCGCGTTTGCCAGCTTTTCCCGGATTACACCAACAACATACATTGGTCCGTCTTCTGCTTTAAAGGAGAAGAACTGTTCCCTTCCTAATGTAGAACCATAGTCCTGTGTCTCGCTCTCTCTCATGAGCGTTCTTCCTCACTCGCTCAGTCTTCTTAGTCCCAGTATGGTTGGCTGCCAACCAATGGGCAATATTTATTTCTGGTACCATCTACTTCTTCTCAGTATATTTGTTTGTCTAATGATGAATTGGTGTGATATTACGATAATATACATTGGGCCTCATTATAAGTTTGGCGGTAGCCTTGCCAGTAAAACCGGCAGGCTGGCTCCAAACTTGCAATGTTTTCCGGCACCCGTGAACGGGCAATTACCGGTTCATTACGACCCGGCCAGACCCAGTAATTGCCCTTTCGCGGGCGCCGGAAAAAAGATGCTCCCCATTCCCATTTGGCCCCATAGGGCCGAATGGCAATGGGGAAGTCGGATGCACAGGCGAGCTTGTTATGGTGCCGGTACATCTGATATACTGTGCTCGTGGGTGCCTTTCTGCCGCCAGGTCAGACCTGACGGGCAGAAAGGCACCCGCGAGCACAACTCGTAGTTTGGCGATCAGGGAATTATGGTACCAGCAAGCTTACTGGTACCGTAGTTGCCGGGCCGGCAAACTTGTAATGAGGCCCATTGACTTGTGGAGGATGTTTCTCCTGAAGCCTTGATGATTTCAATAATTCTTCACAGAGGGATTACCCAGTTACTTCATGGAAAAGCGTCCTTGTCCCCAAGAGGTGAGTCACTTCCTTTGAGGCCCGCTTACTGCCACACCTAGGGGCTATGCTGCGTAGTGGGCTCACTTCCCTAGCCTCACAGAAAGGGCTCCTCCCTAGGGAGACGTGACGAGATCCAGTGAATCGTCAGTGCTTCCGGGCACTGTGCATGAGTGTGCTCCCTGCTGTGCTGTCATCTGGAGGGCTCTTTGATGCACTGTGCAGTCATGTCATTTCGATAAACCCTTTTAGGCATGGGCATGAGTGTGCCCCATGTAGTGGGATCACCTGGAAGGCTCTTTGAGGAAGTGCGCATGAGTGTGCACCCTGCTCAGCTGTCATCTGGAAGGCTCTCTGAGGTAGTGTGCGCGAGTGTGCACCCTGCTGAGCTGTCATCTGGAAGACTCATTGATTCACTGTGTATGGGCGCGTTATAAATGCCATATCATATCATATCATGGAGTAGAGTAAGCTGGAAGGCTCTTTGAGCCACTTTACATGAGTGGGCACCTTGCAGTAGTGTCATCTGGAAGGGTCTTTGCGGCACTGTGCAAGAGTGTGCACCCTACAGTGGTGTCATCTGGAAGACTCTTTGAGGCAGTGTGCATGAGTGTGCACTCTGCTGAGCTGTCCTTTGGAATGCTATTTGGGGCACTGTGCACACGTGTACAACTTGCAGTGGTCTCATCATGAGAGCTCTTCGAGAAACTGTGCCTGAATGTGCACCCAGCATTGCTGTAATCTGGAAGGCTCTTTGAGGCAGTATGCATGAGTGTGCACTCTGCTGAGCTGTCCTTTGGAATGCTATTTGAGGCACTGTGCATGCGTGTACACCTTGCAGTGGTTTCATCAGGAGGGCTCTTCGAGGAACTGTGCCTGAATGTGTACCTTGCATTGGTGTAATCTGGAAGGCTCTTTGAGGCAGTATGCATGAGTGTGCACTCTGCCGAGCTGTCCTCTCGAATGCCATTTGAGGCACTGTGCATGCCTGTACACCTTGCAGTGGTTTCATCAGGAGGGCTCTTCGAGGAACTGTGCCTGAATGTGTATCCTCCAGTGCTGTCATGTGGAAAGCTCTTTGAGGCATTGCGCATGAGTGTGTACCCTGCAGCGTTTCATCACGAGGGCTCTTTGAGTCACGGTGCCATCAGGCTGCATGCATTTTGATACGCTTCTGTTTCCAGTATTTTTCTAGCACATATCGTCCTTCGGTATGGCCTTGTTCTACTGTGGCGTAGAAAGTATTTTTTCGCAGGGCTCTACGCTTTAATGCAGACCCGAGGGTGTGATTCATAGGTGTGCAGTGCTATATGTGTTGTATGCATTGTGAGTTGTTATTTGGTTGGCTGTGTGTAGCGCAGGAGTATTATAGAGTGACCGATTTCTCGGGTAGGGATCAGCTCAGTTGTGTGGAAGGTCACAGCTTGTGAAAGGAGTTCACTGCGGGGCAGTATATACGGTGTTTGCTGGCCTTGCGTGCTTTTGTTGGCCTGGTCTATGTGTGTGGTGTTAAGATGTTGTCTAAGTGGACAGAATTGAAAACAAGATGGTATGTCAAGCTGGTTTTAGGTTATTTGATGTTGCCCATTGCTAGGGGTATGTGTTAAGATATGCTTTTTTGACTGGGGTGGTGGTGTTATGTGGGACAACACGTAGTTAAAAAGTACATTGTTGGGTTTGAGCAATCAATTAAGTTTAAAAGCATCTGACTGGCACCACGTCATCTGATTTGGGCTGTAATCAATGCATAGCTGTATGGCATTTCAGTTGTGACTTTTAAGGTTGGTGGTTTTTGGGAGCATCAAGTTGACATTTCCGTGATATTTATTACTATATTGGCTGCATGAAAGAGTGGTGCTGGTACAGCTGCGATGAGTTGTTGCGTTGGCAATGTTTGGTTACAACTTATGTTCAGTGCTGCTACACCTGTGTTTGCTATGTGTGGTTGTACTGATGGTTTACAATTTGTTTTAATGCTATGAGCAGTGAGAAGTTGCCACCTGGGCATTACCCAAATTGACCTTTTACAATTGACCTTTTGCACAATTGACCTAATTATAGTGGTCCTAATTGACCTTATGCACAATTGACCTTTATATTATTTCAGTTATTTTATATATGTATTGGGTTGGTTTTGGATTATAAATAATATAAGGGGATTGAGTGAGAGGTTGCAGGGGTTTGTGGATTCGGTGGGGAGTTGCGGGGGGTTTCCCCCTGCATATATGTACTAATTGACCTTCTAAATTGGGTCAATTCTCCCGAGGTCAATTCTCCCGAGGACAATTGTGAACAGGTCAATTAGAATACTCCTGCCGCCTGTGTTTGATTGGATGCACTGTTGGTTGGGTGACAGAGTAGTGTAGGTACACCTAGTGTGTTCACCTGTGTTGGTGGCATCTGATGTTTTGGTTTATGGTTAGTATTGTGACTAGTTTTTATTTTAATTCAAATTGTATTAATTTTGTTACAGCAAAGAAGAACAGGGCACATTATACTCCAAGAACAACAAATTATTCCCCATCTTCACCCAACTGTTTCCACTCACGCCCATACCGGCAAACAACCTCAATACCATCATTCATGAAACAAAGTTGCAGCTGCATCAAACACCAGATACAATGTCTGCAAAGTGGGAGCACTGCTAGATCCACCTAAATGCCCTCCAACCAGGGGCAAGGGGGGAAATGGGGGCGTGGAGGGCTGTGGAAAACACTCATCCCAGCCCAGTATGTGTCTGATATCAAAGGCCTTCTGTCCCATCCCTATATCCTTGTGACCCTGGGAACCTATTCAGGAACCCCGTCATGAAGGGCAGCAGGGATCTTTTCCATGAGGTAAATCTCCCCAGCTTTGGCGCGCCATTCTGTCATTTTTGGCATTTTCACTCTCTTCCAATGTGTTGCAAGACACGCTCGCACCACCACTAGGAGGAAATGCACAATGTGCGACATGACTTCCCAGCCCCCCATCCACTGTTTACATATCAAAGAGCACCAACATAGGGTTGGGCGCCTTTCTATCCCATCTATGCTTTTTATCCCCCACAACACCTCCGATCAGTACACCTGCACCTTGCTGCACGACCACCACAAGTGCCAATATGTGGCCCGTTCCCCACAACCATGCCAACATAGAGGGCTCACCCGCGGGAATATTCTGGAGAGCCAAACTGGATCACATTGCCAGCGATGGAGCCGTTTCACCCCGTGAAAATTATATCCTGCACATCCTCTGCCATAGTTGGTAATTCACCTCATGCCCTAGGTCCCTCTCACATTTGGACTAAAGCCCATCTGTGTCACCCATAGTGGCCTCTACCAAGGACGCACAAAGCAAGGAAAATAGTCCTTTCATATCCTGTTGCGTATTCAAAATCTGTTCTGTACGTGTGAGCTCCCTCTGATCCAATCCCTTCTATTTATCTGCTGTCAAAAACTCCCTTAAATGAAGGAATGGGAACACCACGAGATTTCCAATTTACAATGCCTCTTTCAGTTCCTGAATGGTGATGAACTTCCCTTTTACCCATAACTGGTCCAATCGGTTCAAGCTGGCTTCAAACCAGCCCTGGAACCTTTTGGGTTTTGGGATGCCATCCCTAATCACCGGGACCCACAGGTGACTCAGTGGCGATGGCCATGTGGTAACCCCCCACATTCCCGGCCCTCAACACCAAATGCTCCAAATTACCCCCAGTATGTGGTGCTCCCTTATTCTTTGCAGAACATTTTCCCTTGGGACCCAAAACCACTCTCTGAATATTGCCAGTCTCAAATGGAGGTTCTCTAGGTAAACCCATGGCTTATCCCCATCCTCCCGCAGGTGGGGAACCAACACCCACAGCTAAACTGCCCTGTAGTATAACTTAAGATCCAGGAACTGTACCCCTCCTTGATCCTTGAGCAACACCAGCCTATTGTAGGCTAACCGCGTCTTCTTCCTATCCAAAAGGAAGTGAAGCATCTGACCTTTTGCCTCAATGAACACCCCCTCTGGCACCACCACTGGTAACATTTGGAACAAATATAATATCCTGGGGAGAAAGTTAATCTCTAAGGCGTTAAGCCAACCCATCCAAGAAATGGTTTGCCTACCCCACCTCTGCATGTTGTTATACAATCTCCCCAACAATGGCGGGTAATTTACATCTGACTGCTCCTGAAGGGACCTTGTGATGATCACTCCTAAATACTGCTTCAATTTCACCACCATCCCCAGGTGTGAGAGCTGCTGCGTCCCTCCCAGAGTCCACATCAAACGAAAACAAAATGGACTTTTGCCTATTAACCCTACACCCAGCAAGGGAGCCATACTCCTCTATCACTTCCAAGGCCTCTGGGACCGAGACGTGCAGGTTTCTTAGGTGTAGAAGAATGTCTCTGGTGTAAATTCCCAACTTGAACCCTCTGTCCCTCACTACTATCCCCTCCACCCAAGGGGCTTACTGCAGCCGTCCCACCAATGGCTCCAGTGATAGAGCAAACAGGGACGAAAGGGGGCAAACCTGTATGGTTCCCCTCTGTAGGCTGAACTCACGTGCAAACCTGCCATTCAGGGGTGGATTGGGAATTAAAAGAGGCCCTGGAAATAATTACTGGGACCAAAAGAGGCCCTGGAAATAATGTTCAAAAGGGCCCCATATGACACATTTTCAGCTAGCCCAATGCTTTTCCTATGAGAACATTTGGAAATACCACACAAAAGAGGTTCAGGGTGCAGAGGCCCACTGGGAAAACTCCAGAGTTCCCTATAGGCCAGTCCACCCCTGCTGCCATTCACCGCTACCCTGGCCCTGGGGCCTGTGCACATTGCTCTGATTCCATTGAGAAGGTTTGGTCCCACACCATATTTCCGTAGGACTGCATATAGAAAGGCCCAGTCCTATCGAAGGCCTTTTCCACATCCAAGGCCAACAGGGTTGGATTACCCCCCCTTTCCCCAGCTGTGAGCATAAGATGTAGAGTCTTCCACAGCATATTTGCCACTTCCCACCCCATAATGAACCCCACCTGGTCAGAATCAGAATGGATCAGCCAAGGCATGAACCTCTCAAATCTGGAAGCCAGAACCTAGTAAATGTCTTGGCATCTGCATTAAGGAGCGAAATGGGTTCATAAGATGCACACAGACAAGAGTCCTTCCCCTCCTTGGGCAATAGGGATCAACACCTGGATAAAATATCTGGGGGCCCTCCACATCGCCATAACAAAAATGTATAACTTTGCCATGGGACCAACAACTCTGCAAAATAATTCTAAAAACCCATGGAGTAGCCATCATCCCGCAGGGCCTTGTCTGCCTGCATTTGCCTAATGGCCAGGGGAATTTACTCCTGAAAAATCGGGGTGTCCAACCCCTCCACTTCAATAAGTTCCAGGGGGGAGGGAGGTCTCATTCAAACACCCCGGTACCCATGGCACTCTGCTCATTATCAGGACTATACAGCTGCTCATAAAATGCTGCAAAGCGGTCTCCAATTTCCTCAGGGTCTGTGACCAATGTCCCCATGACATCCAAGATCCCCTCTAGCCATCTATCAGCCCTCTGAGCCCTCAGATGCGCTGCCAGGAGTGCGTTCACTTTATCCCCGTTTTAGTAATATTTCTGGTGCAAGAAATGTAATTTCCGCACAACTTTCCCTGTCTCTAGGGACCGTAGCTCTTCCCTCTTTTTCCTCTCTTCCAACGTCACAATTTCAGCATGCAATCTATCCTCCAATAGTGACCTCTCTCTCTTCATATTAGACCCTTCCCTGACGAGCAGCCCTCTCCAGGTCACCTTTGACACTTCCCGCACCGTACAGAGATCGACCTCTCCCGTGTCGTTACACTGAACGACACGGGAGAGGTCTGTGATTGATTCTCACATTTTGGATCAAAAAATCTGATCCTTACATAGACAATCGTTGCAACACCAATACCATATCATGGTCGGACCAGCCAATGGGGACCAGGTCACAGGATGCTCTCCTCCCCCACAACTCTTTGCATAGGCATAAGTAATCAATACGGGTATAAGTCCCATGTGGCGTGGAATAGAATGTGAATCCCTTTTCCCTCAAGTGCAGTTCCCTCAACACATCCAATAATCCCTGCGCGGCGAGGAACCCTCGAAGGCCTTTCTGCCCTTGAGGTTGTCTCCCACTCCCCTCTACCCCCAAGCACATCTGTCCACCTTAGGATTGGCCCACATATTAAAGTCTCCTAATATCAGTGCCCCTGCTTGCCCCAATACCTGTTCCAGGATACTACTGAAAAATTCCAGCTGTCCCTGATTCGGGCAGTACAATGTGGCCAACTTTATCTACCGCCCCACCCGCCAGAGTGTCTGACACCACCAGTGATCTGCCACTCCCTTCCCTCCGCACTTTCAGGTCCCCCATCCTCATCTCTTATGCAACATGTTACCCACACCCACTTTCTTTACAGCCCCTGACACCCAAAGAACCTGGCCAATTTGCCCACTGTGTATGTGCTGTTCCTCCCCAGTCAACATCCTCGTCTCCTGAATCATCAGTACATCTAGTCCCATCCTCTGGAACTCTCTGGCGAACAAAGAACATTTGGTGGGTGAGTTTGTCCCTTAACATTCAATGTTCCTACGAAAAATCACTCTGCCCCTGAATGACCCCAACCCCTGCCATATACAACCAGAAAACGCCCCACCTTCATGAAGAAACTCAATGCAATGAGCAACCGTTTCTAAACCCGTTCTCCCACCCTTCGCTCTTGCCGCCCACTTGCTCCCAAGGCCTCCACGATCCTACGTGCCTGAACTGAGCCTGATCAGCTTGCATCCTGGTTCAACATGGGGTCTGATGTGTCAGCCCACCAAGAATTGAATCCAGTTACTCTGTGACATGGAACTGCCCCCAGGGTCCATTTGGACCCTAGAGACTTGTTAGGCCACGATCGCTGCTGTTTTCAACCCAATTTCCTTTTTGTGGTAGTACCTTACCTAGCACTCCTGGAACTACACTCACAGCCTAATTCACAGAAGTGTTTTATAATGGCAAAAGCCCATTGGAAAACGCTCTTTGAATCAACGCCTCAGAACGTTACTTTCTTCATTCTGTTGCCATCTCCTCTGTCCGTTCCTTTGAAGTGGGTTTTTGTAGAGTAATGTCTTTTCGTTCTACGTGCAGATGGTGTGTTTTGTTAAAGTTTTTATATTGTTATAGGACATTGATTGCACCTTGCATTTCTTTTGGACTGTGATACTGTGTTGTTTGCGTCACTACTGGTTCGCCTTCACGCCCCTCTTGAGAGCACAGCCTTCCCTTGGCCCAGCTTTACCACAAAAGGCAAAGGAGGTATTTCTCTTGACTGCCCCTGTTTTGCCTTTATGATTGTGCTGTGTTTTGGTTTGTAGAAGTGTGAGGGCTGAGTGGGCCATTTTACCGCTACTCCTCCTTGTACTCCCGCGGAGAAGAACCCAATTCATCACTCACGCACAGGCTCTCTCTTTGGAAAAAACCTAAAGCTGTTTTAAAAGTGTTTTTTAGTCAATTTTAATGTAGAAATTGTGCCTTGCGTGCAATTTAAAAAGACATATTGAACAGATGTGTATAATTTTATCAATCCCAGTGTCACAGCCTCGCATAATGCGTGCATACTGTGTTAGTCTGGTGCCACGGTGCGTGTGCTATTTCGTGTACCCCAAAGGTTTCTCAGTGATCTAATGCTTGCAAATTGCCTGCAGAGTGTCAAGGCTGTCACCCACTCCTGGGAGACTTGAAACAAAACATCCACATCTTCGTCTATGCATGCCTTTCTTTCCTGCGTTTTGGAACAGCATCACCATGTCACCTTAAGCCTTAAGGCCCCTTCAGAGGAGAAGCGTATGAGCCCTGGGATTGGAGGCAGATGGACGCAGAAGACGATGTGTTCATAGACAGCCACCCAGGGCGAGAGTCTATTCAGAAGTGGGTTATTGCCTCGCCTCAGGCGGCTTCATTTAAAGAAATAATATTTGATGATTCTAATGGCCTTTCTTTCATTAAAATAAAGGACATCGTTCGTTTGGGATTATGTGTAATTGCGGAGCCTCTGCTGTGCTTAATTAAGGATTTTCAGAGTCATGTTGGGGTTTCTATGAACTCAGAAATGGATTCTGGCATGCTGCGTGCTGCTAGCGATTCCATGGAGCCCTTGTGACTTTCTGGAATTCTGACATGTTACTGGTCATTCCATGGAATCCTTGTGACTTTCAGAGATTCTGGAATGCTGCAAGTTGCTGATCATGCCATGAGTTCTTGTGACAACCAGGGATTCTGGCATGCTGACTGCTGCTAGTCATGCCATGGAGTCCGTGTGACTTTCTAGGATTCTGGCATGCTGCGTGCTGCTTGCTGGTCATGTCATGGAGTCCTTGTGACTTCCAGGGATTCTGGCATGATGCATGCGGCTATTCATGTCATGGTTCCTTGTGACTTTCTGGGATTTTGCTATGGTACTGACATTCTGCCTGCTGCTAGTCATGCCATGGAGTCTGTGTGACTTTCAGGGGTTCAGGAATGCTGAGTGCTGCTGGCCATATCAGAGTCCTTGTGACTTCCTGGGATTCTGGCATTCTGCACACTGCTGTTCATGTTATAGAGTCTGTGTGACTTCCAGGGGTTCTGGCATGCTGCCTGTGATGCCATTGAGTCCTTGTGACTTTCTGGGATTCTGATATGCTACTGACATGCTGCCTGCTGCCTGTCATGCCATGGAGTCCTTGTGACTTTCAGGGGTTCAGGCATGCTGAGTGCTGCTGCCCATATCAAAGGGCTTGTGATATTCAGGGATTCTGGCATGTTGCATGCGGTTGGTAATGCCATTGAGTCCTTGTGACCTTCAAGGATTCTGACATGCTGCTGGTCATGCCATGGATTCTGGCATGCTGCTGGTCATGCAATGGAGTCCTTGTGATTTTCAGAAGCTTCGTTATATGGAGCTGGGGTGCATAATTTCACTTACCTTTATAGTGAAGTCACATTGAACATACAAAAGCCTACGCACTGCTAGGAGATCATGGACCAATAAAGACAGACTAAAGTTTACCTACACATCTGCACTCACGCATCCACCATCATAATACACCCGCACCCCAGAATAGCACCGCTATTGGGAATGCTGAATACCTGGGAAATGCCCACCACGTTGCCTGTTGTCTGTGCACCATTATGGTCCATAGACTGGGAGACTACGGGCTACTGAGAAGCTACGCCAGGTCCGGTTTTTAATATGTAATTGTGTTATTTGGTTCATTTGTTATTTTATTGTTTTTTCTGTCCTTTTTATATTAATCATCAGACACTACTGAGCGGGAGACATTTTGGCTTTGATTGATGAGTAATAAAAGGGCCCACAACAGCTGCGCATTCTGAGACAGTGTAAAGTGAGATCAGGCCGTTGGTACTGGCATTAACAAGAAAATGCAAAATAAAGTCTTTCTTTTTATAGGGGTTCTGTGTGGGTGGGGAAGCCATGGTAGTGCTGTGGGGCAACGATGATTGGGCTACGGGGGGAGGGGTGTGGCGGGCAGGATGTTGGTTTGGCTAGCTTTGCCCATAGTGACCCTTGAATAATTGTGGGTCACCACATTTGCAAAGCAACGACCTACGCCACGAATATTCACGGGGGTCTTTGTGAAGGGGCTACACTTGCTTAGCAAATATATAAATCTCACACTTCATTCAAAAATAATGTAGCTCAAAATGTGTCCATGTAAACATCGAATAGTCCAATTGTATTGCTGTTCCAAGGGTAGACAACAGAGGCCGTGGCAATGGCAATTTTTCTGGGGAATCCATTTGATATATCATTCGCTCTACACAACAAAGCCATCAGTCAATGTTGGCATTATCATCATATTAGCAGGATATGAAGATTAGACAAAGAAAACCACATCTCCTGAAACTATTTCCAAAAATGTTTCGATACTGATTGTCTCTTCATCGGGGTCAGTTTATAAATAAAGTATTCAAATAATGTTCACTTTATAAAGGCGGGATATGATTGCACACAGCTGCGCATCTCTGGCTTCCTGCGGGGCTTATGGGAAATGTCAGCGCCATTGACAGTTTTAGTTTTGGCTATTAGGTGGAGCTTCCGTGCCACTTATAGCCAAAAACTATTGCACTGGAGTACAGCTTTACTAACTATGCCCTGCGCCACATGTTCCTTGCACTGAAGCCCTCGTTAAATCAAACATTGATAAAGCCAACCGTTTTTTCTTGTGAGTAGGTATTAGGCATTTGCCAGGCACTGCCACCATATGGTGGGGTGCAAGTACTAAAGGGGTGCGTGTACGCAGCGTAGCGTGGAGCAGGGGCGGTTTACAGTGGTTCGCACGCAGTTTGACTGGGAAAATAATGTTTTCCGGGAAACTGTACTGTGAAAACAAGGAAATAATATGAGGCAGGGTAACTAAAAAGGAAACACACCAAACACAGGTTACAAAGGAACATACAAAGTACTTTATTTTATACTGAATCCAGTTACAAAAGAACAGAACAAAATTCAGATAGCTATCGACCCTCAGTACAACACAGCGAGCTCCGGCGTGGTTCGGTGTGCTCAGTGAGTGCAAATATTCATTGAAACAGTCAGGCTTTTATACATTTCTCCAGCCTGTTGTCCAGCCTTTCTTCAGGTTAACCATTCCATAAATAAGTTACTGCTCTAGGGTCCCTTGCCAGGTCAAATCTAGTTCATCTTAGGTTTATACATTAACAAGAAGAAATGGTAATAATGTATGCTCTAGGCCTAACATTACAATGCAGGACTTAGTTTATACAATGTAGTTAAGCAGGTGTTCTCATTCAATTATAGATCAGTTTCGGTGATACAGGTAATCCATTGCACACAGGTCAGCAGAAGGACAAGGTCTCAGCTCATGACCCTAACAAGTGGCCTGCAGGCAAGCTATACATTAGCTGTACAGAGGTCATGACAATCGAGTTCTGTTCTGAATAACATAGGCTACCATTTTAGCTCACATGGTGACTTTATAGAGCTTGACTTGGCTTGACCCAAAATGACAGTTTACATGGTTTCTAAGGTCAGGACCTTGCAATGCAAGTTTATTCACATGTAGTTTATAAGCAGCTTGTTAGCAGCTTGGCGTAGGCCAATATACATATATTCATAGCAATAGGAGGCACAATATAATTTCTAGTTTGACAAACCCTCCTTTTGGCCTATGCCAAGTGCTAAACTACTTCTGATCTCCCTGAAAATAACTCCATGTGTCATCGTCCATACACCCTGAATAGCTGTCAGAAATATCTATCGCCATTAGATCTTTTTACTAAGATCTCTTTCAGTACATACTCCTTAGAGGTTTTATCCGGGGCATACACTTTATGTCCTATTGTACCTATCGCCTGAGCGCAACATCCCCCTAGCATTGAACATATACTTGGTAGACATTGGATACAACAACAAAGAAATAGCAGAATTCCCAAAATAATCAGCAAGACTGAAAGCACTTTCCAACCCCAAGACCGCAAGAAGTCCCAGAACCAAGCGCTAAGATCCCAATTTCCCTCGGGAACATGCACTTCTGAACTAAGAATGTGCAGATTCTGTATTGCCTTAAAAATAGTTGGGGAGGAATCCGGTGCGAAAACACAGCAAGCGGACCCCACTAGTTTACATACTCCACCACGTTCAGCCAGAATGACATCAGAAGGACAAGGTCTCAGCTCATGACCCTAACAAGTGGCCTGCAGGCAAGCTATACATTAGCTGTACAGAGGTCATGACAATCGAGTTCTGTTCTGAATAACATAGGCTACCATTTTAGCTCACATGGTGACTTTATAGAGCTTGACTTGGCTTGACCCAAAATGACAGTTTACATGGTTTCTAAGGTCAGGACCTTGCAATGCAAGTTTATTCACATGTAGTTTATAAGCAGCTTGTTAGCAGCTTGGCGTAGGCCAATATACATATATTCATAGCAATAGGAGGCACAATATAATTTCTAGTTTGACAAACCCTCCTTTTGGCCTATGCCAAGTGCTAAACTACTTCTGATCTCCCTGAAAATAACTCCATGTGTCATCGTCCATACACCCTGAATAGCTGTCAGAAATATCTATCGCCATTAGATCTTTTACTAAGATCTCTTTCAGTACATACTCCTTAGAGGTTTTATCCGGGGCATACACTTTATGTCCTATTGTACCTATCGCCTGAGCGCAACATCCCCCTAGCATTGAACATATACTTGGTAGACATTGGATACAACAACAAAGAAATAGCAGAATTCCCAAAATATTTAGCAAGACTGAAAGCACTTTCCAACCCCAAGACCGCAAGAAGTCCCAGAACCAAGCGCTAATATCCCAATTTCCCTCGGGAACATGCACTTCTGAACTAAGAATGTGCAGATTCTGTATTGCCTTAAAAATAGTTGGGGAGGAATCCGGTGCGAAAACACAGCAAGCGGACCCCACTAGTTTACATACTCCACCACGTTCAGCCAGAATGACATCTAATGCCATCCGGTTCTGAAGCGCTACCAATCTGATCGCTTTCTGCTCCAAAGTCATATTATAGAGTATATCTGTGGTCCGGTTGATGGTTCTCTCCAGTACTCTCGCTAGTTTCCTGATATCCTTGGAATTCGCTATCTGCCCAAAGAATGGAAGGAATGATTTTGCTACATCTCCTAAAACCTGTGCTGGAGTGTCGCCATTCTCGTCCCGCCGTGGACGAGCCTTCAAAACCTCTACAGTACTTGCTATAAACACCCAGGTAACAGGATTCCTAGATAACAAGTTCCCTGCCAATCCCTGGGCAACCATGGAAATGCTACATTACCGCAAACAAAATAGATAGGTTTGCCTACATACAAAGGTCTGTCTTCCCCAGTCAAATTTGCAACGTTGGCACAACCTTTAAAATCTCCCATTGACCGGGTGCCATTCCTCTGTATGCAGAAAGAAACTGAATCGGGGCTATGGTTAACAGTATAAGAAGGAGGCACGGCATCCTTATTGCCTATCGGAGCCATTTTAAAGGAAATCGAAGATTGGAAAGGACGAGACAGTCTATCAGAAGGCCTAATAGAAGCAATATTGAGCTTACTCCTATTTGCGAAAAGCAAGCATTCCAGGGGAGTCAGAACACGTTTCTCAAAACTATTCAAATTAGTGCCATCAAAGTTCCCCGAGATGCTATCGTTCCATCGGCCAAAGAACAGTGCTCTAAGTGAAGGATAACAAGCAGTTGGCAAAGGTAAAGGGTGAATATACCAACCTAGCCCCTTATCCCCATGTTGCGGTAAATGCGAGCAGATCCAACAATTGGTTCTGTTAAAGATTGCATGGGTAGCATTCATAATTAGAAGTAGAGTGTTATTTTGATAATTCTGTCTATGCAAAAGATCTCTAGGTGACAAGGTATGTAGTTGCACAGAAGGAGTGGGAACAACAGTTATATTTTCAACAGGTAGGAAATCATTCAAAGGGTACATTCTCTCCAAATACCAAAACCCACAACCAACAGTTACTAAAAATCCCATGATTATCACCAGTAGACAGCAAAACGTTTTTGGGGCCCCCATACATATCTGCTCATTGTCTCTCCTAGTCACATTTTTGTCCAAAAGTTCAGTACGAATGGTAGCGGATGCGGGCATTGTCGTCTTCAATCGAGAAACACCAATTGTTCGTTTTCTGGCGACTCCGGTCGCGCGTCTTCTTAATGTCTTTTCCCACAACCCTTAGCCAGCAGAACCCTTTATGCAATTGGGCCAAGAAAAGGCAAGCCCTCAAATTCTTTCAATTGTACAGCAAGAGCCGTATTGCAAACCTATCTCCTTGGGCGGAGATTATACTTCACAGTTTCCGGTGCAAAAGAATCAGCAGACAGGATGTCGTCACTTCCCACAGGAGGTGGCGAGTGAACGGAAAATGGATCAGAAGATGGATGATCCACAAATGATGCAGTGGGAGAGCAAGGAGGCAAGATGGCCGTTTTGTCGGGCCTTACAACTTCCGGAGCGGCCTCCGATACTCTCTTTCCACCGTCTGCCGTTTCGGGTACGTTGGTTGCAATGTCGGAAAGGGGTTCTGCGTCTTCTGTATCGTATGGCACTGGGTGTGGGATCCGTTTGGTGTGGCTGCCGTGGATCCAGTGGCGACGTCCTCCTACCCGCACCGCAGTCTCAGTGACTAGGAGCACCTGGTAGGGGCCCCTCCAACGTGGTGCGAGGCAAGACGCTCTATCGAAGGATTTAACGAGGATCCAATCCCCTGGTCGTAGACTGTGACCGGTGCCCTCGTACCTCACTGACAATGCCTCTCGCACCTGGTGATAAATTGAAAACAGGTTTTTAGTCAATTGGTTACAATAGTCGGAGAGAAGTACATTTTCTACATCGCGCAATGCGCAGCTTTTAGGCAAACCCCAAATATTAGCAGGTCTCCCCATTACCACCTCAAAGGGAGAGAGCCCAGTCTTAGTTTGAGGGGTTGTCCGTATTGAAAGTAACACGATCGGTAAGGCGTCCGGCCATTTTAGTTTGGTGCCGGCACACGTTTTAGCGAGCTTGTTTTTTATGATACCATTGTGTCTTTCCACTAATACGGCGCTCTGAGCATGTCTGGCCGAATGGAATCGTTTGTCAATTTGCAATGCCGTACATATCTGTAGAATTACAGCAGCGATAAAATGCGGACCATTATCCGACCAGATAACTCTCGGCAAACCGAACCGTGGGAAGAATTCCTTTAACATGGTCTTTGCAGTGGTCATGGCTGTAGCGTCTTTAACAGGGAAAGCCTCGACCCACTTACTAAAGGCGCAAATGACCACAAGGACATATTTTAGATTGTTACATCGCTCCATTTCAATAAAGTCAAAGTGAATCACTTCAAACGGGACAGAAGGAGGCCCAAAGCTACCTCTTGGAGTTGCTGTCCCCTTTCCCACATTGTGTTGTAGGCAAATCATGCAATTTTGGACATAATGCTGGGCAATTTTTGAAATCTTATCATTTACCCAGACTTTCTCTAACATTCTCGTGATCTGTTGAGCGCACACATGTGTGGGACCGTGTGCCATGGTAACCATCATTACTATATAGGCATTAGGAAACAACCATTTCCCTTCAACCATGTCCACCCAACACCCATCATCATCGAGTTTCCCCAAGCCCTCAGCCCACCTCTTGGATTCTTCTAATGTGGCATCGGCTTGGATATCCCATACAGACACAACACCCTCATCCACTGCATAGGCATCTACAGTCTCCCTTGAAACATACATCTCTGTGAAGAGATCAGAGGCAGTTTGTCTAGCTATTTGATCAGCGAAAGCATTCCCTTTCCCTACATCATCTATAATCTTGCGATGTGCTGCGCACTTAATGATTGCTAACTGACTAGGGAGCGCAAGCGCTGAAAGCAATTGTACTATCAGGGAGCCATGCTGGATCTTGGTGCCATGCGAAGTTAAAAACCCTCTCTCTGACCAAAGTCTCCCAAAGTTGTGAGCCACCCCAAAGGCATACTGGCTATCAGTATATATGTTTACTGTTAGCCCTTCGGAAAGCTCACAAGCTCGAGTCAATGCTATAATCTCTGCGGCCTGCGCAGAGTTATGCGTAATTCTCTTGGTCTCCACAACCGTACTTAATGTAGCGACTGCATAAGCAGCTGTGGATGTACCATCCAGTAGTTTGAAGCAGGAGCCATCACAAAACAGCTCCTCTTGTGGGTTATCCAAAGGAGTGTCCCTCAAATCAACTCTGCCTTTTGTATCTTGTTCAGTAGTATACAGGCAGTCATGTGACTCTTCGTCACCGCAAACAGTATTTTGCGGGAAAGGTAGGAGTTCAGCCGGATTAAGAACGCAGCACCTCCTAATTTAAATGTGGGGAGCAAACAAGATTAATTCATATCTTGTCAGTCATGCGGAAGTGAGGTGTTGCGTTTGGGTTTTGTTCAATAGAATATCTACAGAGTGAGGCACCATCAGGGTTAAATCATGGCCTAGGACCATTCCCTCACTCTGTTTTACAGATGCAGCAGCAGCAGCGACAGCGCGTAAACATCTTGGCAAAGCGCATGCAACAGGATCAAGGGCGGAAGAGTAGTAACCGCATGGCCTATTCTTCCCTCCATGTTCCGCACATCCATTACATTCATGCACAAACAACACAAAGGCCTTCTCATAGTTCGGTGTGCCCAAAACTGGCGCCGAACATAATGCAGTCTTGAGCAACTCGAATGAATGTTGATGCTCCGTATTCCATGGCAATGGCGAAGAAATACCCTTCTTCGTCAAGGCCAACATCGGTTTTATCACTAGTGAGAAGTTTGGGATCCATAACCTACAGTAAGAAGCCATACCTATCAAGGCTCTAACTTCCTTTTGTGTATTTGGGACAGACATGCCAGAAATGTGTTTTATTCTTTCAGGTGTCAATCTTCTTCCCTCCTTTGACAGGAGATAGCCTAAATAGGCGACCTCCTGGCAACAATATTGAAACTTTTTAAGCAAAGCTTTGTGACCATGCTTAGCTAGATGGATGAGCAACAACACAGTGCCCTCTTTACAAGAGCTCTAAGAGTCAGCGGCTAAAAGCAAATCATCAACATATTGAAGCAACGTACAAGTAGGGGGCAATCCAAGGGTATCAAGCTGCTCTTTCAAAGCCCTACTATAAATACTAGGACTCTCAGTATAACCTTGAGGTGCACGAGTAAATGTGAATGAGCGTCCCCCTAAGGTGAACGCGAACAAGTATCTACTATCCTCATGTATAGGAATACTGAAGAAAGCATTCTTTAGGTCCACAACTCTGAAGTGAGGAGCCGTAGCTGGAATCATGGTTAATATTGTCGTCACATCAGGCACAATTGGAAATTGCGGAGCGACGACTTTATTAATGGCACGTAAATCAATTATAAAACGAAATGGAATTGCATTATCACCTTTTTTGTACACGGGTAAAATCGGACTATCGCACAAACTTCCTGCAATCTCCTCAATCACCCCACGATGCACAAAATCGGAAACAATGCTCTTAAAAGCTCGCTCGCCTTCAACTGAGATCTTATACTGTTGAATACGGGGCAGCTTAATTCCATGTTTCAAAACTATTTTAACAGGCTCAATCTGCAAAACACCGACATCATTGTCATCAACTGCCCACAAACACTCTGGTACATTACTGAATTCTGGCGGCAAAGGTCTAGTCAAGAATTGCGAAACAGAACATTGCTGTGGTGAAATCGTCAAACGCACTCCATCAGAAGAACAATGAATTACCGCATTTAATTCCTTCAACAGATTCAACCCCAGCAAATTCTCTCCACAATTCGAAGTCAAGAGAAATGGACAGTGGTCCGTAAAGGGACCCAAAGAAATAGGTACCGGTGAAGAAACCGGACAAACAACTGGTGTGCCAGAAAACCCTACAGAAACATTGGTTTGCCCTGACAGTGGAATGTTTGGAACCCGAGAATGATCAATGGAGCACTTCTGTGCTCCAGTGTCTATCAAAAATTGATGTTTCCTATTTCCCACTACCATTTCAATGTAGGGACCTTTCTGATTAACAGGAATAGGTGTAGGTTCCAAACCCTGCTTTGGGCAATCCTAACGAAACAAAATATCATCAAAAGGAAGCTCTTCAGATAGATATGCAGCAGAAGGATGATCAAATATGTTTCTAGTATCCACACTCGAAGTCTGATTATCCTGTGAAAAAGGTTGTTGGGGATCCTGCGAAAACTGGCCTCTACCTGGGCCCCCTACACCCGGCGACCTCTGGATCGTCTACCCATATTTCCAAATGTGTTATTCGACCTCTGTCGAAGGACGGGGCATTGTGCAAGCCAATGACCCTCCTGGCGACAATAGGCACACTGGTTAATATTCACAGGACCCAAGGGCACATTCCCTTGTGGAACATACTGACCTATAATCTGCGAACTACCCCCTCTGGGGCCTCTAACAATTTGCTGTAACAATACTTTATTCTTCAAATCACCTTTTCTCTTCTCGACTCTATCTTTTTCATTATTGACACGGTTCTCGTAGTACTAAGCCATGTGCAGTACTTCTGATTGGGATTTCGCCTGCCAAGCGCTCTCATAAGACATAATTTGTGACTGGATGTCAGGCAGCAATCCACGTACAAATTTGTCCACAAATAATCTTTTCCCAGACTCTGTGCCTAAGTCTTGTCCACTGAAATCCGAGAATACCTGTTCGAACCGATTAAAGAACTCGGTAGCACCCTCAGATTTTCCTTGGACACAGGCCGTAAGCTTGTCCCAAATAATTCTCTTTTCAGGGATTATAGTTTTCAGTTTTGCAATGATTCTGTCAGGCAAAGTTAGTATCACCTGAGGTGGTCTCTCACCAGCTGGCCTTTCCCCATCAAGCCTAACTATGTTAGCCCATGTATCTCCCAACCCTGGTACATCGTCTATAGTTCTAACTTGTTTCCACAAATCTACAGGCAGGAGTACAGGGAATAGCAAATCAATGTCGCCTAGGGTAAACACTGAGGACTGCAAAACGGACTCTATCTCTTTATAGAACCCTGTCGGATTTTTCCTAATGTCAGGAATAGTTTGTCTAATAGTATTCACTTCCTGTCGTGAAAACGGGACGTGAACAAACTGCGATACATAATGTGCAGAAATGTCCACAGCAGGTGTACCTGCTGCAGCATTAGCAGGAATCTCAACCTTTGGAACAAATGTCGGAGGAACCTCTCTCATAGGCAACTGAGATGTAGGCAACTCCGAACGCTTACTAAGCAACAGAGCTAAGTCGAGCGCTAAAGCAGTTGAAGAAGTGTCAAGTGAAAAAGCTGTCTTATAAATGCTCAATAACTCTGTGGGACAACTAACCTTTCTCTTTAAACATTCATCCTGCAGGTACTCTACCATTACCTGTATCACTTTCCTCTGCATTTCTAGCGTATATTGACTGTATGTGTCATATACCTCAACTGGAGTTATTGATATGTCTGAAATCCATCTAATCGCATCTTTTGTACAAATTCGCGCCTCCTCAGATGTCGATTTACGACACGGAAGAAATCGTTTCTGTACATACATACTTTCTTCTTCGTCATCCTCATTCCGTAACCTTTCCAACTCCTTTCTATACTCAAATATCCTCTCAACATGCTCATGTACCTTCTCCACAGTGTCTCTTGAAAACGCTAAAGTATTCAGGTCCCTCAACCCTTGTGGGAGGTCTGCATTATTTAATTTATCCCACATTACACATAAATGAATCCCTAAACCTTCAATGAAAACATTTTTCTCAGGAAAATTATCCATATTAGAAAGTGTGGCAAGAACATTAGCTCGATCATCTCTCTCCATACAATGCTTAGCCCATGCAAACAAATCCTGTTTCTTTTCTGTAGGAACAGTATTACGAGTAACATTCCTCGACCCCGCACCCTGATCAACTACAAGCGGTACAGAACTACTTGGGAGTGAGGGTGCAGGCAAATTCAATGGAGGTACTATTACTGGTGCAATGGGAAGAGGCAGAGGAGCAGGTGGAGGAACAACAACCGGAGGAATAGGAACAACAGGTTGAGCAGGAAGAGCAGGAATAACAGCAGGAAGAGGTACAGCAGGAGGAAGAGGAACATACGGAGGTGGTGCAGAGGCACCAGGCCTTCGTTCATTTAACAATTTGTCGATAAACTCATCAGAAATATGAAGATCTTTAGAAGGATAGATTTTCTGAATACCGAGTGAGAAAGCCCTGTCCATATTCCTAACCGACTCAGACTGTTTGTCCTGATCATATAACAACGCCTTTTCAGCATTTGTTTTATGACGGCGCACATGTTTTTCCCTACTTTTAAGCTGCTGCAACGCTTCTCCTTTCCAATTTTGCAAAACATCAAATGCTGCAGGTCTGGCCTTCTTTTTTAACAAGACTGACTCTAAATATTCAATACGAGGGATCTCAAAACTACCATTGACTGGCCACTGAAGTTCGGAGGCATGTCTGTGCCAAATTTTATTAAATACTACACTTCCAATGCCATGCTTACAGTACATAGAACATGCCGGTGAGCCCTCCTGTGGTGCCGGACGGCTAAATTCCAAAGATTGTCTATCGCTGCGGAATAATTCCTTAAAGCAGCTAGACAATTTCCCAGGCATTTCTCAAATACTCGGTGTTACCTGGTCCATAATTGTGTCTGCAGATACAATGCGCCAAATTCAAATTGTCAGGGTTGAATTAAGAGTCGGGTAACGACTCACCTGACCAAACCTAAGGAGGACCGATCGGTTTACAAAGGACTTACCTAACGAATTTTACCTTGTGTATGGTGATTTCGGCAAATCTGCCCGCCTCAAAAATTGACCCTCGTCAAGATGCCGTCTCAGACCACACTGCTATCGCCCAGGGAACGGATCGTGCAGCGCTGTTGAGGTGTCACGTCTCGTTCAGTCGGGCCCGTTATGTCACACCGTCCGATCCCGGTCCGATAGCGTGCGTCAACCTTCAATAATCCGCCATCAATCTTGAGGGTCCCTATTCCGGGCGCCAACTGTGAAAACAAGGAATGAATATGAGGCAGGGTAACCAAAAAGGAAACACACCAAACACAGGTTGCAAAGGAACATACAAAGTACTTTATTTTATACTGAATCCAGTTACAAAAGAACAGAACAAATTCAGATAGCTATCGACCCTCAGTACAACACAGCGAACTCCGGCGTGGTTCGGTGTGCTCAGTGAGTGCAAATATTCATTGAAACAGTCAGGCTTTTATAAATTTCTCCAGCCTGTTGTCCAGCCTTTCTTCAGGTTAACCATTCCATAAATAAGTTACTGCTCTAGGGTCCCTTGCCAGGTCAAATCTAGTTCATCTTAGGTTTATACATTAACAAGAAGAAATGGTAATAATGTATGCTCTAGGCCTAACATTACAATGCAGGACTTAGTTTATACAATGTAGTTAAGCAGGTGTTCTCATTCAATTATAGATCAGTTTCGGTGATACAGGTAATCCATTGCACACAGGTCAGCAGAAGGACAAGGTCTCAGCTCATGACCCTAACAAGTGGCCTGCAGGCAAGTTATACATTAGCTGTACAGAGGTCATGACAATCGAGTTCTGTTCTGAATAACATAGGCTACCATTTTAGCTCACATGGTGACTTTATAGAGCAAGAAAACCTAAAATGGCGGCTTGACCCAAAATGACAGTTTACATGGTTTCTAAGGTCAGGACCTTGCAATGCGAGTTTATTCACATGTAGTTTATAAGCAGCTTGTTAGCAGCTTGGCGTAGGCCAATATACATATATTCATAGCAATAGGAGGCACGATATAATTTCTAGTTTGACAGTATGCATGTACTTGGGGTGCCAGTTCGAGTTATGGGGGTTCCTGCGCAGTGGTGTCTAGGTGCAGGCTTGGTTGGGGGGACCCCATGCACTGTTCACAGGATGCTGGTGTTTGCGCCCTGGGAGCCCACAAGTGTAGGTGAATGTGGCTGTTTTGGCTTTGCATGGGGACGTGTCGGGGGTGTTCCAGCGAGACTTGCGAATACGGTTACTTGCGCTGTAGATTCCATGAAAACGTGTGGGCCGCAGTGTCATTCTCGGCATGCGGAAAATGTGGGAGAAATTGTGCACTTTTCCATGAATCGGTCCCTAAATGTTTTTGCTATTACCATTACCGTGCACATATTGAGGGACTTTGTGATGGGTGCACTGGTAACACCTCCTGCCTGCTATAACGTTGAGCGATATTTTATGTTCGACTGATATCCTAATCAATAGGTTCGGACAACGGAGAGGGAGGCTCTCGCTAGACAAATCTAGGAAACAACAATAAAAATGGTGAATAATGGCACAGATTAAGACTAACAAAAGTATCATGGAAATCTTCATAAGGTCTGATTCATTATGTTTTGGGAAAAATGATATTCTGTTGTGAATCTTGACTCGATGATTTTTATTGCTGTGACCTTACTCGTGGTAAACCTCAACTTGCTTACCCGAATACCTCATTTGGCTTCACAGCCTGCCTGAAAGGGGGGAGGGGTGGAGCATCCCCACAATTACAAAAGAAAGATGGAACCAATATTGGGTCTGCTTTTTGTCTCAGGGGAGGTCTTGTTTAGCAAACTGCAAACTGTGCTCCTTGATTGGTTCATTAGTGTTAGGCTATCTGCATAATCAGACAGCTCCCCCAGCTAATGAGGTCTTCGGGGATGTGAGGCGAGAGATAAGTGCTTATCCACCTGCCTGTATCTGCAGCCAGGTGCTTCCTCCTTCCCCTCTCCAGGAAGGGATTCCGTGCTCTCTCTGCATCCCCCCGGGAACGCGCTGCTACTTTCTAGTTCCAACCCTGCAGCTGTCGGTAAAGATAGCTAAATACACATTTTCCAAATCTGAGATTTGCTGAACACTGATATCCACGCACGTGGCAGTGCATGTCCTCAGGCAAACTCCAGTCTCAGACTTAAGGAGGTAGAAGTTCCGGTGACCTTTATAATTTGGGCAATGCTGCTGCAGAACTCCCAGGGGCGCCAGGGTGCTGCAAGCAGTGCTTCAGGGCACTTTTTGAAAACAAAGTCATTCAATTTCCCAGCGAAGCCCTCCCCCTTTTTTGGCAGTTAAAATAGTTCTAGGATTAGCATTTTGGTGGGGGGGCGGGGCTTACTTGAAACTAAAGATGTTAGTAAGCGTTTGGGTAAAAATTCAGGTTTCATTCTCCTTTCCGTCTTTCATGTTTGTGAAGAAAACGAAAGAATAAAGAAGATACTGGATTGGTCCTGATTTGGCCAGTCTCACACTCTTCTTTTGATGAAAGGCTATTCTGCAGAGCAACAGCTTGTGTCACAGTGCAATGCTCGTGGAGGTAGAAAATACAGTGGGTCCCAGCACAGGATCCCTGCAAAAAATAAGTACCTCGTCGGCCCACTCTTCCCTCAGCCACGCAAGTATGCCAAAGTTCAATGCCAGCTCTTTGTCCAAAACCGGACCCTGGCACCTGGCTACCCGTCCCTTCCGAGGCAGGCAGGACTTGGGATTCCAGCAGGCCCCCTCGCTTGTCCTTTTAGATGTGGGCAAGGAAAGGCGGGTGTCCATCTCACCTGTCATGGTCGTCTCCATACTTCCCTGGCAGGGCCCTCTAAGCTCGCCTGTTCCAATGACGATTACCACATTTCTTCCAGATGATTCTAAGGAGTGACTGCGGCTTCCACCTCACATTTCTGACCTCCGACAGGGGAACAGGTCTGTTTACAAACCCTGTGTCAGTAGTCAACCACAACTATTTTAATAAATAGAATTTCATTTGCTGTGTCGTCATACCTAGAGGACTAAATCTGCAGCGTCACTAAGTGGTGATGTAAGAGTATTTTCCAAATCCCAGAGTGATTTGCCTCATCTCTGTAATATACTTCCCACCCTCTTCCGGTTCTCCTTCTAAAAGCCTGGCCGCCACCTGCTGGCATGGTCTCTTTGACATGGACATAGCAGTGCAGCTCAGTACAGGAGAGCACACCCTGCCCATGGCTATGGGCATCTCCTGGAGGAAGATGGACCTGCTTCTTTACAGCTCTGGCCAGAGGGAGGCTTCTCTTCGCAGCGGCTCTGTTATCTGCTTAGCTAATGAGTGGACATATGAGGCAGCCCCTTATGTTCAGCCAGCAAATGTAAGATGGGTAATTCCTTTAACTCATTTGTACTACAATATCCATCTTTTTGGAGGCTATAGCGTTATGGTTAATGTAACCCCCTAATTTATATGAGGGTGCAATTTTGCTGCCAGGTTTATTGTTAATTGCTGATATTGCACATTTGGTTACGTAAAACAATTTACATTTTTCATTTTCAAATAGGCCAATGCTTTTTTGGTCATACATTGAAATTTCAGTGAATACTACAGACACATCCTTATCTTGTCAGAAATGTGCCTTCCAATGTGTATATGTTTCTAGTAGGTGTGCAACACACAAACACAATGCTAACATGGCTGAGGTTCTATTTTGACATCGACCCCTATTGTTTCTAAAGCATGGTTTGTGGCTTAGAAGTCATTTAAAGTCAATCACATACCTACTCGTCATAGTACAGTTGTGCCTGCCAGTACCTGGGGTGCCAATGTGCAATTGTATATTATATGTATCGCTTATCCTAAAGCGAAAAGGCATTTTAAAAGACAGTTACATGAAGGCTGACACAGCCCTACTCTGCCCTTTCCCCATACCTGCTGACCTAAAAGGCCCTCTGTAGTGCCACACTCTGGAAGAAGGCTGCCCTTTGTCATGTGTGTGTCCATTTGAAGCCTGGTTCACAGGAGATCACTTGGTGAGCGCTCATGTGTCCTGGTGGGAGTTGTTACCCTTCCTGGAGGTCGCCTGAAGTGGGAGAATGGAAAACCAGACTCCCGTCCTTCACCTCTCGCGCTTGGCCTAGAGGGTCGCGGCCCAGACACCCGCCACGAGAAGAGTTTGCCCATTTACCAGATGACCAAATACCCTGGTACAGAAACATACGGATGTGTCCATCTGCCTGCCCAACAGCCCGCACTGGCCATGCCGACACCTGCGGCACGGACCAACTAGACTGAAATCTACACATCGTTAGAGATGCCATGACGACCTAGATAACGGGAAGCACCGCTGAACTATTATACACGCTGAACATTTCCACACCAATCTACACGAAGAACATACTCAGTGCTCTGACGTAGGCGACAGGCTTATTCACGGACGTGCATCTTTATTATTTTTACATAGGCTTTCAGAATGCAGAAACGCAAGACGCACCATGAGCTCATTTATAACGCTTGCTCACGCTTCTCTTGAAACCCGTTACCATCATGAGAGATATAATGGAAACACGATACTGGCCATGAAACTGTATGCCACTATAACCTAAAGCATCCATGCACTAAATGGATTACTCGTGCACCAGGCCCAAGTAGGCCTCAAGCAAGAGTTCCCGTGGACATTAACAAAGCAAAAGTCAGGTTGCTGAGCCTGCAGAAAGAACCCAGTGGAGCAACCAGCCAAGGTCGTAATGTTGCAAACCCACAGTCAAGAAACAAATCTTCAAAGGCACGATGTTGCAACCTCGCACTCCACGTACCAATGTTAAAATCATATCTGCAAATTAAACCAGACATACAGTGGAAAAACAATATTAATTGTGCAGAATTATGCCTCAAACACGGTCCCTCCCCACGTGACCAAGCCGAACCTGACGAGATGCCAAAACCCAGGAGAGAAAAGGCGTCTGGGTACCTCGCTACGAGACGCAGGCCGACACACTTGAAAGGCTCAATGGACACCTGCTACAGTGGGAACGGTCAGTCTCCCACCTATGAATAAATCCTCACATTGCCTGCACGTACCCATATTGAAACACTGTTGCAACCACAGGTGCACCGTGTGCTGGGAACAACGGTGGTCCCAGGCTGGGGAGCTCACGGATGCACCAATCAGAACATGAGGTTCTTATCTCAGACGTCAGTAACGTTAGCCAATCCTCAGGGGTCTTCATGTAACAATTCTTATGTATCTAATTGTAGGGACAACCCAGATATACCACCTGACTACATCTTAACCACTAATATCATTCTCTATATGCGTACTATACTAACCCCACCACTCGAGCAACCAATCAAGAGTGGCGATAGGTTCTTTTGGTAACTTTTTGGAATGACGCAAGTAGCGCGTCATAATGTAGTAAAAAGGGCCTGCGAGCCCCACTATTGTGTGTGTGTCAGGACGAACGCGTACGCTCCTTGACCCATCCCTGCCGTTTGCATAATAAACGGCAGAAGTTGCCTTGCTCCTTGTGTGTGCCTCATACTCTGTCTCGATCCGAGATATACACGGGAGGAGTTGGGGCCTCCCTGCCCGGAGGTCTGCGGACGGCCCGGCCGACCCCGGCAGAATCCCCCCCGACAAGTTGGAGGCACTGCTGAGATCTGTTTAAGATCGACTTTTATTTTTTATTTTTCCAGGGACTCCCGTTGCGGGGAGGCCCGGCGGCGCGGCCCCCTCTGCCGTTGCCCCCTTCTGAGGACTACAGGACCATCGCGGAGCTGCGAGAGGACCGGACAGCGCAATCCGGATATTGGCCCTCGGGAGCCGGTTGAGAAGTATCCCGCCCGCGGTCGGCGAGTGTCCAGACGTGGTCCAGACGAGGGGAGGTGGCGAGCCGCTTGGAGGGGTGCACGCAGTCGAGCGGCCCTGCATCGAGGGAACTTGGTGAGCATGACACGCACAACAAGCAATGCGAAATTGTGAGGGAGGGGGCGGAAGTAAATAAGGGAGGAGGGAGGTATTGTAAAAAGGTGGGGTGAAGGTTTAATTGAGTGATGATAATGGAATGAATGGTAGTGAATTGAGTGCGAGAGAAGGCGGCTAACGTTACGCGAAAGAGGGGGGCAGGGCACGAGAACAACACGTGCAGACGCTCGCAACAAAAAGCTAACGTTACGCGAAAGAGGGGGGCGGGGCACGAAAACATCACGTGCAGCCGCTCGAAAGACACTGATTGGCCTAAATCGCGACTACGTGTGAGGGTGGGTGTGTGTGGTTTCCTACGATTTGACATTTATCATTCAATGAGTAGATGAGGTTCCCTATTGTTCGAGCAAGAAACTCGATAGGTAGATGAGGTTCCCTATTGTTCGAGCAAGAAACTCGATAGGTAGATGACGTTTCCCTGTGGGCGGTGGCTAGTTACGTAGTTGCCCAAAACGGAAGATAATTGGCTGGTTAAGCCCTCCTGTTGAGGGGCGTATCACACGCGAGGCGACGCAGCGTGCGCAGTCCGGTTATAGTATTGATGAGATTACCTTGTTCAAGGAGAGACAGGAAGACAGCTGTAGGGTTAGCGGGGTAGATTGCAAGTGTATTTTGAATTTAAAGAACATAACACGAATATACCAGTAGTTCGAAGAAATAGGTGACGTCACCAGTAGGGATTTAGTAAGATATCGTGAACACAAGAAGCTTTGGGTTTGACATTGGTGGGGAAGAGAAACATGATAAAGGAGCGGACACGGAGATAAACGATAAACGAGTGGATCAAAGAGGAGAAGGGGAAGGGGGCGTGGCTGCGCACGGAGAACGCCGGCCACGGCAAGTGTAAAGGTGGGAGGAGAACGGGGAAAAAGGACGACTGTGTAAGATCGTCGTAAGGGGTACGCAGCTGCAGGGGGCTGCGTGCGCTTCGGCCGCAGGGGGCCGTAGGGGAAGGAATATAATATAACATCATAAATATATTTGTTTTATAATTTTTTTTTTTTTTTGTGATTATTATCATTGCATAATTTGTCAAAGGATTGTCGTAAGTCCCCACACTTGCGGGGCAAGGTAAGCAATAAAAGGTTGTATGTTGCAAACTGGTAGCAAGGGGAAGGGTAAGAAAGGGTGCGCTAGTATGTCATACGGGAGAGGGTTGGGAGGGTGGGGGAATACCCTCACTACCCCACTACAACATATATGCACCACACTGCCACCACATAGGGAGAAGTTAATTAAGTACAGCATAGAGTGGACCCAGGGGACGGACAACAAAATGTTGACACCATGGCCGCCTAATGGTAGCTTTGACCCATATGCCCAACATTCACTATTAAACCATCTGCACAATACATACAAGGGGAAGAAGTTGGCAAACCATGTGGAGGTGTTTAACTTATGGAGGATGTTCCAGGGGTCTAGACCAGGACCAAATGGAATGTTCACTATGGGGGAAACACCGGAAGAAAAGGAGATTAAGAAAGAAGGAACGGATGGGGAAAAGGAGAGTGAAGGAACAAAGAATATGGGGAATGAAAAACTGGGTGGAGGAAAGGTTGATAAATTAGCTGACATAAAACAGGAACCGAGCAATGAGATACCCTTAACACCGGGAGTGAAAACAGAGGGGGGAGGGTTGTACCCTTTAAGAGAATTAGGAGAAATAAAAGGACAGTTAAGGGCGGCTGAAGGATACTCAAACCCGGCATACAGCCCTCCACCATATGTGGCTCATGGAAAGATACCAATGGGGGACGGGAGGAGAGAAGAGCAGACTGTAGAGATAGGAAACGATGAGTGGGTAGCTGCACAGATATTGTTGAAATTACGAGGATCACTAACTGGAGAGGAAAGGGAGGCGGTAAAGAGAACAAACGAGGATAGTGAAAGAGAGAGTGAAATGAGGGGAGAGGAGCTGCTACGGCAGAAGGAAGAGATTTTGGAGGAAAGATTAGCTAAACTAAGGGATGAGCAGAATGAACTGATAAAACAACTTGAGGGGGAGGAAAGAGAGAGAGTGAGGAAAAGGAAAGAAGGTAAGGACGAATTGGAAAAATTAAGGGAGCAAAGTGAGGAGAGAAAGAGGGAAGCTGTAAGGGTAAAAGCAGCAGCAGAAAGGGTATCAAGAGTAGTGATGAGGGAGAAGAAGAAGGAAGAAGAAGAAAATGAAAAAGAAATGGAAATATGGAGGAGGAGGATAATATCAGAGACAGCTAAAAAATATGAAGAGGGGAAGGTAATAGAGAGTATAGTAGAAAGAGAAAGGGTGAAATGGGAAAGGAGGAGAGAGGATGAAAGGATATTGGAACAGATGAGCAACGAAGTAATGGAGGAATTAAAAAGGAAAAGAGAGGAAAATAGTAGGGAGATGGAGGAGAGGAGTGAAGGGGAGAGAGAAGAGAGTAAGAGGGAGAGTGAAAGATGGGGAGAAGTATATAAAAATAGAGAGGTAGCAACAACGTCAGCACTAAGGGGAACAGGTGGTAACAACGGAAAGGAAGAGGGAGACCTAATAGACTTAAAAACTGTAACAATAAAAGGAAAAAAGGCAGAGTGGGGGGCGCAATTTATGAATGATTTTTGTAGTGAGGATGGAAGGAAGAGTGAAAGGGAAAGCTTAGATAAGCTATACCTCACTAGAACAAACATAGATTCGCCATGGGTGAGTAGAAGATGGGAGGAGCTGGAGAGAAGTAAGGAGGAAGTGAAAAGAATGGGAGAAACACAAACTAACGAACACACGCCACCGACGCTCACCAACCAACACACGCCACCCACATCACCATCACGCTCTCTAACGCCACACCCCACATGTTCAACAACTGCACGCTCTCTGCACAGAATAAAGCTCGCACCCTTCATGGACGAAGTTACACCTTATGCATGTCGGCTTAGGGACCTCCCTAGTCGCAGGCAAGACAGGCAAACAGACGTGCCAATATTGAACACAGGAAAGGATGAAAAAAGGGGAAAGGAAGAAGAGGGAGGTAGGAGAAGAGGTAGTAAGGAAGGATTTGAAGTAGTAAAAGGAATGGGGGAAGAGGAGGGGTGTGAAGAGTTAACATCATGGAGCATAAAGGATGACACAAGACAGAATGTAATGCCACTGCTGGAGAGAGGAGGGGTTAGACCACAATATGTACCTTGGAAACATACGGATAAGGAAAACATAAAATGTAGGCTCCCATCATTAAGTGGAGGTGCGGGTAAATGGATATATGAAATGGAAAAACACACCGCAGGACAGAAACTAGCAGTGGGAGATGTTAAGGGCCTGTTAATATCAATATTAGGGGATAGAGCGGATGACATTTGGAAAAGAGCGGGATTCCATGGGGTAACAATAACAAACACATCGCATGATGGGGCACCATTTGCAAACTGCAGACATGCGCTATGGCAGGCACTAAGAGTGCAGTACCCAGACACATCAGACATAGGAGCCATTACTTCCCGTAAGATGGGTGAGAACGAGGATCCTGTTGATTATATCCAGGATATTCAAGAGAAGTGGCGCATGGAAACTAGAGAACAATGGGACAAAACACCAGCCATATTTTATCATATACTAGTACAAGGGCTCCCAGAAGGAGTTCAGAGACAATTAAAGAAAGTAGTGGGGATGGAAGCAAAACCATGGCCGGAAATACAACTGACTATAGTACATCACTGTAGAACATGGCAAGGAAAAATGAAACAAAAGGAAGAGGACAGGAAAACAGAAGAGGCCAAATTAGTACAGAAAAAACTTACTAAATATACCATGGAAGGGGCACTAATAACTGCGCCAACACCAATGGCCCAAAGCCCAACACAAGTAGTGGCTGCACAAAATCCAGCTCAAATAGCGCCTCCACAAGAGGTAATAGAGCAAGTGCTGCCTCTGCAATCACACGCACAGAACATGGGAGGAGGGTACCCAATGCAAGGAGCTGGGTATTATAATTATAATAGAGGGAGAGGAGGGTTTATGAGGGGAAGAGGATACGGATATAATACCCAACAACAGGCTGGGGGACTCAGAAATAACTACCAGACAGGGCAACCAGTATACCAGGACAACACAGGGAACTTCCCATGGCAAAACAGGGAACCACCCGTGTGTTGGAGCTGCGGACTATTAGGACACATGTCACGTACATGCAGGGTCAGGCCAGGAACACCAGCATGGAACGAACAAGCACAACATAGGACATCACAAGAACAGCAGGGCATACAACCACAGCAGATGTCACCACAAGGGAGTGACCAACACTATTCCCTACCACAACAACAAATAAAACAATACCTGCCACAAGTAACTGGTGCAGCGTTAATACAACCACCACCACAACCTGAACGAACGCAATTGGGTGGGGTGACGGTGTTGGGACACAACCCTTACACAGGGAATGGCCAGTCATTGTACCCCCAATAGGACAGCCCACAGACGGCCTTGGTGTGTCCCATCCTGTCAGTAACACCTAATAGTGCGGAGGAGCCACGCATAGAGGTAACGATAGGTGACAAAAAATTATCATTCCTTGTTGACACCGGGGCAACCCGGTCTTGCATAAGGGAAGGTAAGTTTAAGATGTCAGGCGAAGCCATGAACACACAAGGGTTTTCTGGGGCTAAAGGGTTGGTTCCATTTACTGATAACGTTCCGCTATCTATTGGGGATTACGATCTGTCAGTACCACTTTTGTATTATAGTGCCTCACCAGTAAACATACTGGGGAGGGACATAATGAACAGATTAAATATGACGATCTCCTTTACAGAGGATGGCATAATTTGCTCTACTCCAGGGATTAACATGCTTGCAGCACGACAGATTTTGCAAGCATACTGTGGACAGATAGCGATCAGGGCGGAGCCGGTAGACGGCGAGCTATTCCAGTACGGAACAGACATGGCATTTGCATGGATGCCAGGGATAGGAGGGAAAATATGGAGGAGACCAGCAGCCTATCTATTCCGACCAGAAACACCAGCTAATGAACTGGAAGGGAAGGTCCTTGCAGTGGACATTGAGAGCATTATTGCAACAGCTGATTATGTTGCTGTGCACGCCCAAGATAAAGAAGGGAGAGCATGGAGGGCGGTGATAGCACTAGCAGAAGGATGTAGGCTGACCCAGGTGTCAGATGAAGAGTTGTTTTCAGAAGAAAAGGAGGAAAATGAAATGGTGTTCATGATGAGTGTAGAAATGTGGCTAACAGTGGCTCACAAACAAGTGGCACAGAAAATTGCAATAGCACTTGAGGCACCCGCTGGCACACCAGTCCCATTTTTTAAAGAAGATATGTCAAAGGTGCCAAAATCATTATGGACTATTAGCCCTTATGATGTAGGATGCATTAAAAGCATAGGGGGTGTAAGGATAAAATTAAAAAAGGGTGCCATACTACCAAGAGTGAAACAATACCCATTGTCAAGAGAGGCAGATGAGGGCATATACGAAACCATAACAGCCCTTATAAACAATGGCATATTGGTCCCCTCAGAATCCCCATGCAACACAGCTGTGTACCCGGTGCGCAAGGCTAAAGGAGGGTCTTGGCGGTTCATACAGGACCTCAGACCGTTGAACAACATAGTAGAAGCAGAGTATCCAGTAACAGCAAACCCGGCCACAATTTTGTGTGGCATTCCAGCAGAAGCATCACGGTTTACAGTGATTGACCTTAAAAATGCTTTTTTCTCAATACCATTACACCCAGACTCACAAGACTTGACAAGCTTCACTTACCGAAATAGGAAGTGGAAACATACCAGATTACCACAGGGATATTGTGAATCACCTTCAATTTTCAATAGGGTAATACAGATGGATTTGGGTAACGTTGAGTTGGAAAGCACAGTGTTACAGTATGTGGATGACATAATAATTTGCAGTACAAATGAAGATAAATGTAGAGAGGACTCATTAAAAATGTTGACGATATTGGCTGAAAAGGGGTACAAGGTAGACATGGAAAAGATACAATACTGTCAGGAACAGGTACTTTACATTGGCCAACTGATATCACAATATGGAAGAAGGATTGCACCACAAAGAGCACAGGCAATATCAGGCACTCCCGTGCCACAGACTGTAAGAGAACTGCAGCAATTTCTGGGACTGTGCAACTACTGTAGAGCATGGGTATTTGATTACAGCTCTTACATAGGACCCCTGCTTGAGGGTTTGAAGGAAGCAAATAAAGGGGAGAAAAAGTTGGGATGGACTATGGAAATGAAGGAGGCATTTGATGAATTAAAAGAAGCAATATCAACTGCTCCAGTACTAGCATCCCCAGACTATGAGCGACGATTTTTTATATTTTCACATTGCGACTCAGCAGTAATGAAAGCAGTATTGGCCCAAAAGACTAGCATGGGCTATAAACCAGTAGCATTTTACAGCGGTCACTTAGATCCAATAATGTTAGGACAATTCTCTTGCGAACAAGGTCTTGCTGCAGCTGCATTTGCAGTAGAAAAAGCATCATCAATAACTATGGGGTGTCCAACTACACTATTTGTAGAACATGCACTATTTGCGATATTGAATAAACCTAAGTCCACACTGACGACACAGAGGGCAACAGGTTATGAGATTATTTTGTCCAAAGCTGAACTGGCAATTGTTAGATGTAGCACGGTTAACCCTGCAAGGTTCCTAGCAGAAGTAATTGAAGAGGGAGATTACGCCCACGACTGCACCCAAGTAACTGAGATGTACTCATGTACTAGGAAAATTGAAGAAAACGCACTAGAGGGAGGTGAGCTTTTGTTTATTGATGGGTCATCAACTATTGATCAAGGAGACGGGATAAGGAGGACTGGGGCAGCAGTAGTACAAATGTTGGAAGCGCCAGTGTGTGTGGCTATTAAGTGTGTACAATTACCACAGCATTACTCTGCTCAAGCGGCGGAACTGGTTGCACTCATATTGGCACTAAAGGAAAGTTTTGATAAAAAAGTTACTATATATTCCGACAGTGCATATGTTACATCCACTGTCCACTCAGGGCTATCAAAGTGGAGAAGAAGAGGGTTTAGGAGAGCTGACGGCACTCCAGTACAACATGCCCTCTTGTTGGCTGAACTAATTGAAGTAATAAACGATCCCCAAGAACTAGCCCTAGTAAAATGCACAGCACACACCAATGGAGAAGACTATATATCAAAAGGAAATGCAGCAGCAGACGCACATGCAAAATATGCTGCATATTTTGGTGAGATATGGAACCCCACAGACTCACAGAGAGGGAGAGGGAGGGGAATAGCGAGGGAGATGTTAATAAAAGAAGGGTACACCCATCTCCCAGCCACCCAGATTATGGAGTTACAAGCGGCTGCACCAATGGCCGAAAAAGAAGTATGGGTGAAAAGAGGATGCACAATGTCACCAACCGACGCACTATGGCGCCAGGGTGGCACTGGGAAAGTTGTAATACCATTGGCATTGTTAAATACCGCCTTGAACCAATTACATCACCCTGCCCATACAGGCAAAGAAATAATAGCAGCACGAATTAGAGAAGATTGGTTCTGTCCCGAGTTAACATCCCATGTGTCAAATTTTATCAGCAATTGCCTTACATGTCAACAGTTCACGGCCGGTCATACTTTAAAGGTGATAAGAGGTACCATACCCCGACCAGAAGGACCTTTTCGGCACCTCCACATTGACTATGTTGATATGATCAACATTTGTCAAGGCAATAGATACATGATAGTAGTAGTATGCCCATTTTCTAGGTGGATCGAAGCAGGGCCCTGTTCACACCCTGATGCGTTTAGAGCAGCCAAATTTATAGTAAGGGAGGTATTCCCCAGGTGGGGAGTGTGCGAGGTGTTAAGATCAGACAACGGACCCCATTTCGCAAATGAAATGTTCCAGCATATCACATCCCTACTGAACATTAAACACAAATTTGCATGTGCGTACCACCCACAGGCCAATGGTGTATGTGAACGCCTGAATGGCCTATTGAAGGAGGCAATTGCTAAAATACAGCAAACAACAAAGAAAAGTTGGTTGTATTGCCTTCCGTTAGCACTGTTCGAACTTAGAAACAGGCCAGGGTCCGACCACCACCTCACCCCACACGAGGTGGTTACTGGACGCCAAATGCGCCTTCCCCTAACACCAACGTCAAGGGCATTCACCGACCAAGAAAGTTCTGCGAATGTGTTAGGTGATGAAATGTATCAATATGTGTCTTCTTTGATTACTAGCGTTGTGTTTGTGTCTCAACAGCTCGAGCGCACACGGGGCGGGTCCACCAGCAACCAAGAAATAGACGAAAATACAGAATTGGGAAAGGAGAACTTGTGCCAACTTGCCAAAGGTGACCACGTACTACTTCGAAATTTTAATAGAAAGTGGAACCAGCAGAGGTTCACTGGCCCCCATTTAGTAGAGGACGTATCAACAAGAGCAGTAAAACTAAAGGATAAGCGTGCGTGGAACCACCTGCATGATGTAAAAATTTACAAACTGCAGACCCGCCCCAGCGCCAACGACAGGTCCATTGGAAAAACGCCAACAACATCCCCGGCAGCGGAAGAAAACACAACCACAGACAACGACCCAATTGTTCCCTCGGAGAGAATAACGGACGAAGAAGGGGGTGATCCCCACACTGCCCACCCCATGGTCACACGTTCAAAGAGTAAAACTGCTCCCGCCATCTGAGCAAACCCCCCCCCCCCATTGACTACTAAATACAATTGTAATAAAAACTAAGGACTTCGCTTGCACCAATACACATGTAAACACGTGAATGTTCTCTTTTTCTCTCGCACATACAGGAGCTGCGTAATATTGTATTGTTAAGAAAAGTTATCTAACAAATTCAGTGTGCAGGCGTAGATGGTGCTGCCAGACGATAGTTACCCAGAAGAATTGTCACACCAATTTGTATACGAAATAAAAAGGCCAACATACTTAAAAAAGAAAAGGGTACGTGTATACTACACGGCCTTCCTCCTGGCCATAGAAAATTACATGCCCCACCTCCGCCCATACTTGCCGGTCTTGAGAGACCGATCACTTAGAGTAGCGTGGGAGCAACTCTTCACCTGGGCACTGAATGACTATTTGATAGGGAGAGCTTAATGAAACAAAACTAACATTTAATAACAAGCACTTTTTGAGAATTTTTAGGCGGGCAACTTTAACGTCGCAAGAATACGCTGCCAGGACTGCAGCAAGGTAAGAGCAAAAATGTCGGTGAGGTTAGCATATGTAATAAAAATAATAGGGATTTTTATGATCACCGGAGTTTTGGCTGCCTCTGTATGGCAGTACAGCTATGCTATGAGTTTTTTTGCTGCACCCAAACCTAATGTACCCCACCTCCCTGCTGCAACAGGTGTTACGTCAGGTGGTAACAGTAACAATGAACAAAAGCGAAATAAAGTTAAACGCAGCACATACTCAGACAATAAAGGTATTGATAATTATGTACAAGATTCAGCACACGTCACAAACAACATATGGTACCAGCACATGACCCGCATTGGTAAGCAGACAACTGAGGATAGCTGTTACGTTTGCTCATTAATACCATATGCCATGAGCGCTTCACGAACATTTGTTGCCACAGAAATAGATGAAAAAACAGCACAGTGCATAATATATTTGGCCCTGTTCCAAACGAAAGGAAGATTCCAAGGAACAGTAGTGCACATGACATGGAAAACACGAGACTCATACCCATATGAAAACAACATCGACCCCTATTGTTTCTAAAGCATGGTTTGTGGCTTAGAAGTCATTTAAAGTCAATCACATACCTACTCGTCATAGTACAGTTGTGCCTGCCAGTACCTGGGGTGCCAATGTGCAATTGTATATTATATGTATCGCTTATCCTAAAGCGAAAAGGCATTTTAAAAGACAGTTACATGAAGGCTGACACAGCCCTACTCTGCCCTTTCCCCATACCTGCTGACCTAAAAGGCCCTCTGTAGTGCCACACTCTGGAAGAAGGCTGCCCTTTGTCATGTGTGTGTCCATTTGAAGCCTGGTTCACAGGAGATCACTTGGTGAGCGCTCATGTGTCCTGGTGGGAGTTGTTACCCTTCCTGGAGGTCGCCTTTACTGTGAAACCAAGAATTCTGATTGAGAGGTCAAGCGGAGGCTCATTGTGACCCAGTGTCACAGGAGGTTCCTACTAGACGTGGCTCAGGTCATGCCTCTGGCATGCCACTAAGGAGTGGTACGCTGTCTGCGCATTTTCAATGGCATCGGATGGCAGTAAAAATAAATGGGTTAGTCCAGTCCTTTCATACTTGACAAGCATCAGGCGGGCAGGTCAAAACAGGCCCCCTTAATTCCACTACCAGCAGTTGTCAAACGGGAAATTATATCGTGGCTCCTATTGTAATGAATATATGTATATTGGCCTAGGCCAAGCTGCTTGTAAGCCACTTGCGAAGAAATCCCGGTTGTAAGGTCCCGACCTTAGAATCAATGTAAGCCGCAATTTTAGGTCAAACCGCCATTTTAGGTTCTCTCTGCAAAGTCACCCTGTGAGCTAAAATGGTGGACGGTGTCATTCCGAAAATGTAACATGGCCGTCTTGACCTCTATGTATAAACAAATGTTTAACTTGCCTGCAGGCCACTTGTTAGGGTCATGAACTGAGACCTTGTCCTTCGTTGACCTGTGTGTAAAGGATTACTCGTGTCAATGAAGCTAATCCGCTAGCATATGTTGCGAACAATGTATTCAAATACTGAACTGAGACATTTGTTTAAATAACATTGGGCCTCATTACGACCCAGGCGGAGGACCATGGTGCTACTAGCACCATGGTCCATGCCGGTGTCCGCCATGGCGGAATGGGTAATTACCACCCCATTCCGAGGTTGGTGGGGTGGTAATTCCCCATGCCGCCATGGCCCTTCCCCATTCCCATTTTTGCCCCATAAGGCTCAATGGGAATGGGGAAGGCGCTAATAACGGTACAGCAAATTGCGGTACCGTTATTAGCACCAAAGTCTCTTTGCGGGTCCCTACTTTAACGGCTGGAAAAACCAGCCGTTAAGGTTGGGTCCCGCAAAGGGACCTCGTAATTAGGCGCTAAGTGTTTAACGGCGCTGCAGCCTTTTACGGCGCCGTTAAACACTTAGCGCCTGGGTCATAATGAGGTCCATTGTATAGATGTTTGAGAAGGTCTATATAAGAAATCATTTGAGAAGGTCTATATAAGAAATCCTAAAGTACACTGTAGCTATTGAGGCTTGTTGGTGAATACGTTAAAAGTAAACTCTAAACGTATAGATGTGTGAACTCGGCACAAACCCTAGATCTGTAATGTATTAATGAATATTAACCCACAGTAGGGGTGGACATCATGTTTTCAAAGCTATATAAAGTGCGACTATTCTAATGTACAGTCCCACTCACTGAGCACACCGAACCACGCTGGAGTTCGCTGTGTTGTACTGAGGGCCGATAGCTATCCGTTACTTTCTGTCCTTTGAAACTGTTCAGTATAAAATAAAGATCTTTGTATGTTCCTTTGTAACCCGTGTTCGGTGTATTTCCTTTTGGAGTACTCAACCTCGATATTTTCTCTTTGTTTTCACACAGTAAGGTGGCCTTTTGAGAGAATAAGTGTGGACATTGTGGGTCCTTGAGATCACCAAACAACGTTAGGGAACCGTTACATCTTGGCCGTGGTAGATCACACCACCCAGTACATGGAAGCAGCACTCTTGTGAAGCATCAGTGCCCCTCTGGTGGTGAAGACTCGGAGGAGTGTGGAGTAACCTACAAGTTCTCTACAGCTTTCCACCAACAAACCAATGGGCTTGTTAAAAGATGCACAAGACCCTGAATGACATGAAAAGCACCTGAGAAAATTCAGATCCAAAATGGCCAAGTACAGAGAACAGAGCACACAAAATCAGCCAAGAGCTCTTGAAGCACTGGCACGACCCAAAAGCGACAGGGACAGAGTACACTCCACGACAGAAGGCCTGGATCATGGAACGAACCTGTCAAACCCAGCACCCTGCAAGACAAGCAGCCTGGGCCTTGTGCGGCTCGTGGAAAAAATCAGTGAAGTTACAATCGTCCGTGATACAAAGGTCCCAAGCAGACACTCATGGTTTTTCATGTCAAGCAGCTGCAGACTCATTACAGCCCGGATGACTTTGCGTTGGCTTTCATGACTGATGTCGAGATTAAGGAGGAGATCCCTCCCAGACGTGATCCCCTCCCAGACGTGTTACATGCACAGTCCACAGATGGATCTTTAGCGGGAGTTCAGATCTCCCCTGACCTGACAGACAGCAATTGCAGGACTGCCAGCAGCTCCTGGACCAGTTTGCAGGCCTGTTCTCTCGAACTCCAGGTAAATAGATTGTTGCATCTTCAGATGTACACACTGCCCATTTTTGATAGCCACCTACTTGTAGTGTTTTTTGACACATGCAAGTATCTTGGTAATATGCACGATGTGCATAACATTTAGAAAAAGTAGCTGTTAAAGGCCCTTTGAACAGATGGCTAGAAAAGGCCTTCTGCTTGGGTCAGAGTTTGCAACATTCAGTTATTCATCAACTTTATTTGTGTTTGTTTTAGCGCTTCCACTGTGCCCCATGTCAAAAAAGTCCTTATAAAATGAATGTGCCGCTCATGTGCAAATATTGCACAATGAACATTCAATGAATCACATTCACAGAACAGAAATGCTGCCCTGCAAGATGTGTGTTCAATCCTGCGCCAGGTACTATTTCCATCCTTCATCCATTGAAGTCACAGTAAAAGGCAAAATCATTGGGCCTGCGGTGAGGGGAAAAAGTGGTGGTAATTCCTTTCCTGCCACTTTTTCGGCAGTAACAGGATTACTGCTGTTTTTCTCACTGCCAAATCATAACATTTAGAGGTGAATTCATCACTATGCTGCCAACATTTTGCACATTTATTGCATGGTAATTCTGCCAGCGGTAAATCGTCCAAAATTCCCAATGCAGTCCTATGGACCTAAAAAATTGGGAATTACCACCACTTGTAATCCCGTGGTTAGTCTATGGGACCAACCGGTGGTAGCATTAATTCATTTTGGTGGTTATTCACTGGATTTGCTGCTGAATTACTACTAATCTCGTAATGAGGCCCATTGAATGGCATTTAATTTGCAAAATTGGGCTGAGGAGGCTCTTGTGGTTTTATTTGCCTCTAGGTCCCTATGAGATTTTGTCCAGCCCTCCTGAATGTATCTCCTGCCACTGCACTGGGACCAGTGTTCCCGTAACCCAGGAAAGTCCGCGGCTGCCTCTTCCACACTCATCCCTTCCCTGCATGTGATTTGACAGGTTGGGCTCTAGCGTGGCCCTGGCCGTCAGGCCACAGCCTGTCTACACCTCTTTGACTTACAGCCTAGAGGGAAGTACACAGACACCCCTCCCAGCACATAGTCTTTTTAAACACTCTGGTGTTTACTATATTGCAACCACTAAACACAAAATTATATTAATGTTAATGTTAATGTTAAAGGATATTTGGACCGTGCACGACCACTGGAGTGGTCCCCTGGCGCTCCATGAAAAATAAAGGGGTCGACCACTAAGTTACACTGTGCTACTCATCGCAACTGGCGAGGAAGTTTTCCACAAAGGAACACTTTTTCTTATAGTTTTTGTATGATAAATGTCCACTTTTATATGTAGTATAGCCAGATTCCTAACCATCTAGGACAGCTCGGGGGAAACTCTTGGCTGGGATAGATGGTGCAGTGCAGTGGCCCCCCAAGAATGGAAGCCTAGGGTGATCATTCCAATAAGATGAACTATCTCACCAAAGAAAGGATGGCCGCAGGCCACTGCCTTAGCTGGCTGATCCGTACCCCGACCAAATTGGACTTAAGCAATTAGTAAAGAAAAAAACAGGAAGCAAGTCTTCTCAATGAACATACACAAACTAAAGCCCGGGCTTCTGCCCCCAATGCCAGGAGTTCAGGAAGGAACCTAAAACCCAACTAAATTAGTTGTGTATGTCAATCTGGCATGGCACATTGGGTAAAAGATGACCTGGCTGTTACGAATCAACTTCTGGGGCACCAGTGGTCCAGGCAAGAATATCAGTTTCTAAACCATCAATCAGCCCCACACCTTTAGCACACCTGAAGGGATGGGAACAGATTGGAAACACAAGTAAATCATAAACCTCCTTGTCCAATTTTGGTAACGTGGACCGAACGGTGGGCTTATCTCCGCAAGGGCATGGATCGTTGGTTAGTTGCAACACTGCGAAAATACAATTATAACCCAATGATAAAAGGGACTGTCCAGTCATGGTTGTATAAAAATATCTACTTTATTATTATTACAACAGACAGTTCTAGCACACTACAAAATACAACCCACACTGTAAAGGAACACAGAGGACAGACAGTTTCACAAAGGAAAGGGATGCACTCCGGATACTGACAGGAGGGTAGTCGGTAAAGCAGTCAGTCTTAACTGTTCAAGGTTATTTGGTTTCAGCACCAAGGGAGCAAGGGGACATATATATCAGTAGGGGCCTTTGGAGAAGGACCAGTGGGACAGAACCACAATGTACCTGATGCTTGAGATGAACTTCATGCTCGACAGCATTGAGTCGGTTCCAGGACGCCTGGCAGCTCCTGTGACAAAGTTCAAGACGGGAGACAGCCGCAGGTATCAGGCGGCAGGCAGTTCAACAAGCAAGGCTGGACCGATGGCTGCTGGCTGGCCTACTCAGCATCTTGGGTTCAAGAAGCGTTGTCTCTCTGCTGGTTGGTGGATCTGGAACACTGGTCGAGGTGTCTCAGATGGCTTTAGTGACTGCAGCGTGACAACAGTGGACACAGCTGGTCGCAGTTTGAGAGCTCGACTGCCTCGAAAATGTCCTTAAAAGATGGATGCTGTTTGCTGCTTGCTGTGGCACTCCTCCTAGCTCTGGGAAGTCATCAGAAGATCTGCTAAGTGAGGAGATCAGCCCTCTTTTAAAGCCAAATGGGCCACAGTGATTGGTGCAGGCTAAGCCTACCTTAATGAACCAACCCTAGGTCCCTACCAACAATCTTCTGTTATGCGTGAGGTCAGGACCAGAGTGCTTTGGAACAGGAAAGGTAAGAGGCGAGAACATGTACTCTCAGTCTGACCCATCTTCCTGTCTGTTGTAGATCAAAGTGTTTCTCTGTGGCTCTTGATCAAAGCACAGGTGTGCCTTAAGGTTTGTGGTGAGAACAGACTTCTGCCTCCCTCAAATCACATCCTTCATCCCTCTGAAAGGGGTCAGCTCTGCAGGGGTTTCCTACGGTAAATAGTGGACCCAGCCATGCCATTCACTGTCCTTCATACAGGAGGGGTGGGAACTAGCTCCAAGTTGACACATTGCATATCCAAGAGGTGTTAATCATGACTTCCTATTGTCCATTCTGCGATCAAACCTGAAGCAGTCCTGTTCCAATGAACTCCTATTAGTGTGTGCTGCCACCAGCAGTTTAAACAATAGCAAGGCAGAGAAATGGAGCCTTTGATATTTTAATTAGGCTGCCCATGGCCAGAGGAAGGTGTCGCTTTCCACCTTCTTGAGATGCGTTGATGTACCCATTGCCGTCACATTCCAGCTGAATATGACAGTGGAGGACGGCACCTGTAGGCTGTGTCCTCCTGAAGTACACTCGCCTATTTGTTTGTTGTGCGGTGAGCAGGGAAAATGTGTGCGGAATGGACCCACACATTTTTGGAGGCTCATCACCCATCATTCATTTTCATTTCAAAATTCAAAAAAGCCCAGGCGAGCGCAAACTCCCCTTGAGGATGTTCGAATTCCTCACACTGGCACATCTGAGTTCAAATATGGACCAGGTATCACAGTATTGGCTACTATAGTTCAAATCTATTAAGGTTTAGGATCCAACTTCTACACAACTATGGCGTAAAAGATGGATGCTGTTTGCTGCTTGTTGTGGCACTCCTCCTAGCTACTTCACAGGCCTCATATCATCCTTTAAGGCGGATGGCCCAAAGCTGAGGACAGTGTTCGCAGGCAACAGCCTTGTCCTTTGCTCTGAGACACTCTGGCACTTCCCACCTAGGAAGCTTGCTGGCAGAACCTAGCAGGGCATGCTGTGTGCTGGCTGAGTACTGGTTCTGGAGCTGCTGGACGGGTCCTCCGAGTCCGATATCTCCTCTGTTCTCTGGGAAGTCATCAGAAGATCTGCTAAGTGAGAAGATCAGCCCTCTTTTAAAGCCAAATGGGCCCCAGTGATTGGTGCAGGCTAAGCCTAGCGTAATGAACCAACCCTGGGTCCCAACCAACAATCTTCTCTTATGCGTGAGGTCAGGACCAGAGTGCTTTGCAACAGGAAAGGTAAGAGGTGACAACATGTACTCTCAGTCTGACCCATCTTCCTGTCTGTTGTAGATCAAAGTGTTTCTCAGGTTAACTGAGTCCTCTGTGGCTCTTGATCAAAGCACAGGTGTGTCTTGAGGTTTGTGGTGAGAACAGACTTCTGCCTCCCTCAAATCACATCCTTCATCCCTCTGAAAGGGGTCAGCTCTGCAGGGGTTTCCTATGGTAAATAGTGGACCCAGCCATGCCATTCACTGTCCTTCATACAGGAGGGGTGGGAACTAGCTCCAAGTTGACACATTGCATATCCAAGAGGTGTTAATCATGACTTCCTATTGTCCATTCTGCGATCAAACCTGAAGCAGTCCTGTTCCAATGAACTCCTATTAGTGTGCGCTGCCACCAGCAGTTTAAACAATAGCAAGGCAGAGAAATGGAGTCTTTGATATTTTAAGTAGGCTGCCCATGGCCAGAGGAAGGTGTCGCTTTCCACCTTCTTGAGATGCGTTGATGTACCCATGGCCGTCACATTCCAGCTGAACATGACAGTGGAGAACGGCGCCTGTAGGCTGTGTCCTCCTGAAGTACACTCGCCTATTTGTTTGTTGTGCGGTGAGCAGGGAAAATGTGTGCGGAATGGACCCACACATTTTTGGAGGCTCATCACCCATCATTCATTTTCATTTCAAAATTCAAAAAAGCCCAGGCGAGCGCAAACTCCCAGTGAGGATGTTCGAATTACTCACACTGGCGCATCTGAGTTCAAATATGGACCAGGTATCACAGTATTGGCTACTATAGTTCAAATCTATTAAGGTTTAGGATCTAACTTCTACACAACTATGGCGTTGGCATTGCTTGTTCTTAATATCTGTGGATCATCAGCCAGCCGTCCAGTCGTCATTGTCATATGTGGTTTTCAAATGTGTGAACATGTATTCTCCATGATGGATTTTGGGAAAATGGGATGGATCAATGTTTTTAATCCGGAATTAACTATGTATAAACTATGCTTTCATTACCTTTCAGAACACATCAATCCCGCCCGCTGTCAAATGTCAAAATATCTGTTTCGACGATTGTCACCCATACTTGCTGTCCCAGTCAATGTGATAAAAAACGGACCTCCCCTGGAGCCACATTGTGTTATTTGCTTTGTATCAGTGTTGTGCGTTGTTTGCTTCCTCACTTGAGTTGTGAAATATAGTTCAGTTCCAAATACTGGATTCCGGATAGTGGATCTTCTGAATTGCGGCATAAAACTTTTTGCCTCGTCTGTGATGCGGCTTCCCAGGCTATATAGAACCATGGTCCCTTACATAAAACCACCCTGAATTAAACTAAAAAGCGAGGGGTGCAGGTTGTGTAAAAGTTGGAGGGAGAAGCAAAGGCAAATGATCTTGGTCGTGAGGCTGAGGTATTGGAGTGGCTGATGGTCACGGTGGTTGGAGGAGAGTTGACTGGCATGGCTGGAGGTCATTATGGCTTGGGTGGTCGGTGGCACTGGAATGCGCGGGAGGTGGCATGATGGGCTGTGACCGGAGGAGAGGCTGGAGGAATGGGGCGACTGGAGGTCCTGGGAGTTCCTGACTTTGACATCCCTGGATGGATTCGCTGAGTGAATGGGATGAGGATTGGCGTGGGGGGAAAGTTAACTTCTCATCCCACCTCCACTGATGTGTGGAATGATATATTCCTAACCCCTGACTATTCCGTTCGACAACGTTTCAAACTCTGCAGGCAGCCTTTTATTAATCCCAGAGGACAGGTCAGATCAATTGCCCCCTGGCATTGTCAAAAGCTGGAAGTGACATTCCCAGCAGTAATTGGCAGCGCTAATCAATGAGAGGTGAAGGGTGGCCGCCCATTGGGAAATAAAGCGGGTCAGTACAGGTCAAAGTGGAAATAATGTATTTGACAAGTAAAACCGTTTTAAGAGGGAAGAACATCAGAATTAATATGATGCCCAGAAACGTAATTCAGACAAATGATCAAACAATAGAAAAGCACTTTTTGTGTGCTTGGTGGGACTTTTCAATGCCATGTGTTTATGTTGCTTGTGTGAGGATGGGCTGATCCTGTGCACTTTTAACACATTCTAATTCTGGCCAATGTTAATCTAGGTGCAAATAGCAATCTCAGTTGACACAGAAAATGCCATTGAAGATTTTAACAATATAATCCTTTAGGGAGTGTCAAGACAATACTGGGCCTCATTACAAGGTGGGCGCTGTGTGTAAAGTGCACGCTAACACTGTTTACCGCCACATTACTGCATTATCCAACTATGAGTTTGGCGTTAAGTTGTTGGACTCACCTCTAGCTGCGAGTTGGAGATAAAAGCACCACCTTTCTGCACATTTCCGTAACGGTAATTCTGCTGAAATCCCCAATGGAGTCCTATGGACCCCAATTAAATGAAGACTCACACCGCCACTGCCACTTGTAATCTGGCGGTAATACTGCCAGACCAAGTGTGGGTAACGGTAATTCCGCTTGATGGTATCTCGGCTGATTTGGTATCGAGATGCCACCAAACCTATAATGAGGCCCAGTCATTTGAAGTGTCAGGTGTATTTAATTAGACCGACCATACAATGAGTATATTTGAAATTGGGCCCATCAGTCCAAACCGAGATAATTCACAACCTTGAGCGGACATTTCATATAGGAACCTGTAAAATCAAGTTACTTAACAAGGAGCACGCACAATACTTTCATGTGAGGAAGCGCAACAAATTTTGTTATTTGTATTTCATACTGAGCACATCACCACTGCAGTGGTCTTAAAATGCTGAGCCTTGTCCGTGTAGAGGAGAAATGTGACCCTGTCCTGGGGCGGAGGCCAGACTCTGGTGTGTGGGGTGAAAAGGAAACCCAGAGCAACGGAGAGCAGGAAAGGGGAAGAGTGGGAAACGTCACAGCGACGGAAAAGTACAGACTTAACTCACAAGATGTAAGGAAAGAAAAACATAAGGGTCAGTGATTATGATCTTTGGGGCAGTGTGTAGTTTTCAGTGTTTTGACCAGAAGAAATTGTAATTAGAAGAGGAGGCAATAGCTGCCCTTATTGGCTGGCAGTATCAGGTTCCGTTTCCTCAGACCCCACTTCTTGGTCACTCCAAACCCCTTCCTCCTCACCTGTGGGTTCTTGATCCAAAGTTCCGCCGAACCTCTTCTCCCACAGCTCCTCCTTCTTTTTTTTTGGAGGTAGGATCTGCCCCGAAAGGAAGCCACCCTGACCCCTAAGTGAGTGGTCCGGGGGCCCCTCCTCCGGTTCAGACCAAATTGGGGAAAAAGCCTCTAGGCATAAAAAAACCCTGTCTGGTGGTGTCTGGTGGTATTCCCTTTGCGAGGTGTTAATAGGTAGAATGGGTAGGGATGAGAGGCAAGGCTTATTGGAATGGCAAGTAGCCTTAAGCAACAGCTTGAAACAGAAGAGAAAAAACAGGTAAGTGAAGGCGAGCCAAAAGGCAAACACTGGTACTGTCAGAAACAGGAGACAAGAAAAGAACAATAGGTTTTGGAGGTAACCCTGGAATGAGGCGAACTCCCGAACCTAAAAAGGAGCAAGGAAGAGGACATAATCCAGCGAGGCAAGCAGCAAGGAGGAAAGGAGCAAGCGAGGAAGAAATTGCCCGCAGAGAACCGAGAGGAAAACTTACGAGCGCTTCAACCCGAAAGCCTGACGCGATTAGGTTGCAACGCGCAGGCTTCTGGATTGGAGCGACGGAAAAAGGCCTCCCCCGGCGGCCGCCAGAAAGACTAGACCACTGCGGGACGTTGCGCGGAGACATGGTGCAGCGGGCTAACGGCCGCTCCAACGCCATCGGCTCCACACACGGCAGCTGCGGCAGCGTTTGACAGTATGCCCCCCTCCACGGCCCACACCACCCGGTTTACCCGGATGGAGCCGATGGAACCGCCGAGTCAACCTAGGTGCGTGTACATGGTACTCTGGTTCCCAGGAGTCTTTAGAACGGGGATAGCCTTTCCAGGCTACTAAATACTCAAGCCGCCCTCTTCGATAACTGGAATCCTGAATACAAGATACCTCATACTCCTCAGGGAGGGACTGCTGAACCACAGGCATTCTTCCTCTCCAATTGTAAGGAGTATCTGGATCGACAGATTGGAGAAGGGAGGAGTGAAACACAGGGTGAACCCGATGCATACTTTTTGGGAGTTGTAATCTAAAGGCCACAGGGTTTATCTGTTTCACAATCTTGAAGGGACCCAGAAATCGGGGAGTGAGTTTGGTCGGGTGAACCCATCGAGGTAAATACTTGGTGGACAGCCAGACTCGATCGCCTACTTTCCAATTGGGACAGTGTAGACGAGACTGGTCAAATTGCTCTTTATACCTTCTTCTTGATAAGTGTAAACTCTGTTGAGCAGTCTTGTGAGCGGAGGCTATCTCGTCTAAGATAGACTCAAGTGTAGGTACATTGGAGAGGGATTTGAACACCAGAAGTATACCACACGGGTGTATTCCGTAGGTGCAAAAGAAAGGACTGAGACCAGTAGTTGAGTGTTCTGAGTTATTATATGCAAATTCTGCAGTAGGTGGAAGGGCCACCTAATTGTCTTGTACACTATTAATGTAACACCTAAGATATTGCTCAAGAGAGGCATTAAGCCTATCTGTCTGACCATTGGTCTGTGGATGAAAACCAGAGGAAAGTGCATGTTCAATCCCCAAATGCTGACATAGGACAGCCCAAAATCGGGAGGTGTATTGACTGCCCCGGTCACTAATAATCTTCTCAGGTAACCCATGTAACCTGAAGATATCTTTAAGGAATACTTCCGCCATCGCTGAAGCAGATGGCACTGCTGGTAGTGGGGAGAAGTGTGCAAGTTTGGTAAAGGAATCTACCGTAACCATCAGACATGTGCAACATTGAGACAAGGACAAATCAACAATAAAATCTGTTGATATATGGGAACAAGGCCGAATAGGTATCTCTGGTTGTTCAAGAAGACCATAAGGTTTGTTGGTCGGGTTCTTATTCCTGGCACAAGTCTGACATGCTCTGCAATGTCTTTTGACATCCTGAGAAAGAGTGGGCCAAAAGAAGGAACGAGAGATGAGTTCTAAAGTACCTCGTACTCCTTTATGACCTGCGGTAACATGGTCGTGACCCCAGCCTAGGATCTTCAACTGCAAGGCCCTAGTGGGGATGATCAATTTCTGTCCTACTAACAACAGTCCGTCGGACCACCGTGCCAGGTGTCGTATGTTCCGAGGTACCCTTGCTTCCAATTCAGGTGTAGTGACAGTCCTGACCTCCTAGAGAAAGGAGGAAATCAAGCCCTCAATCCGGTTCCTAGGAAACATGTACTCTGGCACAGGAACTGTCTGTACTTCTGGGGAATCACGCCTGGATAAGGCATCTGCCAGGCTGTTTAGAGTACCAGGAATATAAGTTATGGTGAAGTCGTATTGACTAAAAAAATGAGCCCAGCGTGCTTGTCTTGAATTCACGCACTCCATATTGCTGAGGATCTGAAGGTTCTTATGATCCGTGCATAGTGTAAATTGATTAGAGCTTCCTTGTAGTAGGTGTCTCCATTCCTCACAGGCAGCCTTCAATGCCAGTAATTCCTTCTCTATCACAGAATAATTTCTTTGACTGGCAGAAAGGGTTTTCGAGAGGTATGCCACTGGATGTTCTTTCCCGTTTCTGACCTGAAGAAGAACCACTCCTAAAGCCCTAGCCGATGCACCAGCTTCCACTATGAAAGGCTTGGTTTGGTCTGGCTGGCACAGGACCGGAGCAGTACAGAACTGCTCTTTAAGTACCAGAAAGGCTTGGTTTGTTTGTTCCGTCCAGAGGAAGGGTCGTGCATCCTTCTTGAGTAGGGCAGTGATAGGTAAGACTATCTGAGAGAATTGTTAGATAAACTTCCTATAGAAGTTAGCTAAACCCAGGAATCGCTGGACCTCCTTAAGGGAAGCAGGAGTCGACCACTCCAGGATGGCAGAAACCTTCCTCGGGTCCATGGTAATGCCTTCCGGTGAAAGGATATACCCCAAATAAGGGACTGATGAGGCATTAAAGAGACTTTTCTCTGGTTTTACTAATAGGTGTTGGGATTGGAGGCGATTAAGTACGTCCTTAGGTGCTGGGTGTGTTCTTGTGGTGTGGGTGAAAATACCAGAATGTCGTCGAGATAAACTATGGTGTTCAAAAAGAGTAAATCCGAGAAGAAACGATCCATGAAACGCTGGAATATGGCCGGTGCGTTGACTAATCCAAAGGACATGACCCGATACTCGAACAGGCCAAAAGGAGTCCTGAACGCCGTCTTCCATTCATCTCCTATTCTAATACGGAGGAGATGGTAGGCACTTCGTAGATCTAATTTAGAGAAGACTGAGGCGCCTTGTACAGCCTCTAGGATGTCTGAGATGAGTGGCATCGGGTAGCAACCTCGAATGGTGACCTTATTAAGGCCACGATAATCAAGACACGGTCTCAGTTCCGATGAATCCTGTTTAAGTATGAAAAATAACGAGGCTCCTGCTGGGGATCTTGATGGCTGTATGAGCCCGTTAGTCAGATGCGAGTCCAGATAGGTGCGAAGGACCTTCTTCTCTACCAAGGATAAAGAGAACATGCGCCCAAAGGGTACCAAGGCTTCTAGTAGCAGCTCTATGGTGCAATCTTCCGGATGGTGCGGAGGTAGGTCCAGGACGGGACTATCCCTGAATACTTCTTGGTATTCGGATAGTTCGGGAGGAATACAACGAACATCGCAAACATCCTTATGTTCTGGAGTAAGGATTTGTACAGATTCTACTTGCGGTTGTGTAAGACAGTTCTGTTTACAAAAAGCTGATTCAAATGCCATAGTGTTTTGAGTCCAATCGATGGTCGGATTATGTTTCCTAAACCACGGAATACCGAGAATAATCGGAAAATGAGCAGCTCGGATGAGATCAAAGTACATCTGTTCCGAATGTTGAAGGATGGTCACAGTTAGAGACTCTGTCATCTGGGTGATGAGTCCGGAGGAAAGGGGGGTACCGTCCACCCCTACTACCTTTTGGGCATCTTCACACTGCTGAAGGGTTAGACCTTGTTTGTGGGCCCAAAGGGTGTCCATGAACACCCCTGCGGCTCCGCAATCGAGCTGTGCCATGGTAGTAAGTACCGAGTGTTGTGTCTTCAGCTGGATGGCCACTATCATGAGGCGTGAATCCATCGTTGCGACTTGGGACGTAACCGTTACTGTAACATAGGGACAGGGGTTAGACCTCAGATGTTAGTCCCCATTAGGTCCGAGGTCGGTCGTTTCCCGCCCGCCTAGGAGGTACATCTGGACAGTTACGTAGGAGATGGGAATTGGATCCGCAATACATGCAAAGTCCGGTATCTCCTCTTCGTCTTCTCTCTTCGGGTGTCAGGGGGGGCCGGGCGGATCCAATCTGCATAGGTTCTTCCTTACTGCTTAAGGACGGCACAGGAGGTAGACAGGAGGTCCCAAGGGGATGAGTGACTGGGATCTTATGCTTCCTCTTTTCTGCTCTTTGTTCAGTGAGCCGATATTCTAGCTGTAGTACAATCGACATCAAATCTGATAGGGTTGTGGGGCGAGCGATGCGTGCTAGCTCGTCCTTAATCTCCTCCTTTAGACCTTGGCGGAATATGGTATACTGGGCTTGTTCCGGCCATCCTGCTTCCGTAGCCAGTTGCTTGAAGGTAGATATGTAGGAAAGTAGATCACTGGTCCCTTGCTGTACTTCGAGAAGATCCTCAGCCGCTACATGGGTAATATCAGGTTGTTCAAAAGTCTGTTTGAGCAATGACAGGAAGGCTTCATGGTCTCGGATTACCGGATTGTTAGCCGTCACCAGAGGGGTAGCCCATGCCAGAGCATGTCCCGTCATATTTGACACCATGAATCCCACCTTAGTATGGTCAGTGGAATAAGTCTGAGGGCGAAAGGCAAAATAGACGGAACAGGTTTCCAGAAACTCCTTCAATCGTTTTGCGGTTCCGTCGAACTTGCCCGAGGATAAGGCCATGGGAGGTAAGTCAGGGTTCTCGGTTGGCAACCAGCTGCCTCAGGGTGGCATTCTCAGCTTTAACGTTCTGTAAATCTACATTCATAGCCTGAACGGCTGCTACCAACTCTTGAAGTTGCTCAGGAGAAGCCATTGGCATTTTTTGGCGTTGCAAACTATCAAGTTCCGTTTCCTTAGACCCCACTTCTTGGTCACTCCAAAACCCTCCTCCTTACCTGTGGGTTCTTGATCCAAAGTTCCGCCTAACCTCTTCTTCCACAGCTCCTCCTTTTTTTTTGTAGTTAGGATCGCCCCGAAAGGAAGCCACCCTGATCCCTAAGTGAGTGGTCCGGGGGGCCCCTCCTCTTGTTCAGACCAAATTGGGGAAAAAGTCGCTAGGCATAAAAAACCTCTGTTTGGTGGTGTCTGGTGGCATTCCCTTTGCGAAGTGTTAATAGGTAGAATGGGTAGGGATGAGAGGCAAGGCTTATTGGAATGGCAAGTAGCCTTAAGCAACAGCTTGAAACAGAAGAGAAAAAACAGGTAAGTCAAGGCGAGCCAAAAGGCAAACACCGGTACTGTCAGAAACAGGAGACAAGAAAAGAACAGTAGGATTTGGAGGTAACCCTGGAATGAGGCGAACTCCCGAACCTTAAAAGGAGCAAGGAAGAGGACAGAATCCAGTGAGGCAAGCGGCAAGGAGGAAAGGAGCAAGCGAGGAAGAAATGGCCCGCAGAGAGCCGAGAGGAAAACTTACGAGTGCTTCAACCTGAAAGCCTGATGCGAGTAGGTTGTAACGCGCAGGATTCTGGGTTGGAGCGATGGAAAAAGGCCTCCCCCGGCAGCCGCCAGAAAGACTACACCGCTGCGGGGCGTTGCGAGGAGACGTGGCGGGGTGGGCTAATGGCCGCTCTAACGCCATCGGCTCCACACACACCAGCCGCAGCGGCGTGTGACAGGCAGACTTTTCATGGTGGCTTTACATAGTGCTGGTGGCATTATGTAAAGTAATGTTATGGCTGTGTGATGGCTTTGAGGTGTGCTCAAGAGTCCCTGGCAACTATGTGGACTACCATCCAGATAGTGATAATGGATGCCTCCCTGCTGATGGGCGAGGGTTTTCTGGTAAAGCTGGCACACTGACGGAGGTGTCAGAGCCAGGGACTTGCTGTGCACAGAATGAGTGCTGGGGACACAAAAGGAGAATTTGACAAAAAAAGATCCCACCCCCACAAGCTATACTAGATTGGCCTTAGGTGAAGAAGAGGGAAAAAGTGCTGCCCTTGCATGTTATGCAATGTTATGTTACTTTATGAATGTAGAGCCCTTACTGCATTGTTCTGGCTTCAAGGAACTCTGGGGTGGATGGCCATTTGGTAGACAGTAGTATGAACAAATATGAAAATGAAAGAGGATTGCATGCAAATATTATTTAGAATGTAGGTGACTGATGAATTACTAGCAGTGTAAAGGGTTCGGGCACAGAGAGGATTGCTTTATCAGTGACTACGTGACAGCTGGATCACATTTTTCATTGGACCCCGTTGTATACTTTGGGTCCCAGAACTAACGGGGAAGTGGCAATTATAAATGAGTCTGTCAACTCCAAGGGCAACTGACTGCAGTTGGGGCTCTGCTGTACTGTACACGACAAACACATGCACACAAAATAGCATGCAGTCACATGCAGATTACGCGCACATTTGCCAGATACGTTGAAGATACATTCAATGTCTGTCCACTTGTCTCTAACACTGGGTTAATGCAGTAGAAATGTTTTGTATTGCATATAGTGTTACACTGTTGAACAAGTTAATGCAGTAGAAATGTTTCATATTGGATACAATTATAGTTTTGCCTGTTGAACAGAAAGAAAACATCTTTAGTAGAAGTAGTAATACATACCCATATGAACGGTGGATAGCACAGGGGCAACCTGCTGGTCTTAGACGCAAGAGCCACAGAGGTTGCTTAGAAACCGAACTCAGGTATGGTATTAGGCGTGTTATAAAAAAACTATTAAATAAAATAGAGAAAATCTACCCCAGGCTACCTACACGGGCTGAGTTCATTGTACTGTGTGAAAGGCACAGCTGTATATAGACAAACAGGATAGGTGGGACGAGGAGGCACACATGTCTGTCTGTCTTTCTCTCTGCAATGCTGTCTGGCACCCTTCTGCTATGTTACATTATTACTCTGTGACTGTTGCCCCAAGGCTTTGGCACGCTTTGTTGCTTTTGCAGCACATCGTGCCAGAATAAGGCCAAATTACAGGACTGAGGTGCAGGGAGGAAAACGTGCAGGTTGCAAGCCAGCAATGTGAATACCAGGGCGTCCAGAATACAGTACTGGGGAGCTCCTCAGACAGCTTGCTTCCCATCCAGTCACTCAACAAGCCAAAGGGGCTGTATGTCAAAAAGGCGTATTTGCCATGCTTACAACTTCCTGAAAAACGAGCAAAATATTCCCTGTTGTTTTCCCCCTGTTTATGGGGCCGGCATTTAATATAGCACCAAACCACCACAGTAGCAGCCTCAAAACACTTAAGCGTGACCATTTGTTTGAAATATTTAAGGACACTTAGCACTATCTTTGCCTCAGAGGTGGCCAGGCCTCTAAGGTTTCCACAGTGCCAGGGTGCCATTGTGAGGCTGGGCATGTTGAAAGCAAGCCCAATACAACAGCCAGGCACACAGCCCATGCTACTTATTTCATTAGGCCCTGAGTGGGGAGGTTCTTCAGGCAGGAAAGGTGGAAGGAACTATGGGGACTTTTAAATAAGTGTTGGTTTTGGGCTTCCCGGAGGTTGTTGAGGGCTGCTCTGAACTTTATGGGGATGACTGTTGTGTGAAGCATTTATGTGTGGGTGTTTTGAGGAGTTCCTTATGGCTGCTGTAAGTGGTAAAGAAAAACCCAAAACTCTCTGGGGCGGAATGCATGAACTAAACTCTAGATGGTAAAAATTAACGAGGCAGGTGGTCAAAGTTAAGACTCTGCTGCCAAATCATGTAGGGCAATATTGCATATTGTGGTGGTACATGTTTCGTCTGTCATTTGTATTTCTTTGTTTTTACCTTGTAATGTAATATTACGTGCCGGGAAAAATGAAGGCAATACCGCATCCAGCATTTTTACAGGACCAGCACTCTCCGAGTTTGCTGATAGGGGCAGTGAACTTCCAGCAGGCCTGACCTGCCGGGAGTTCAGACCACTACTGGCAAAGAAATGCCCCAATCACTGGTACCGGTGCCAGTGAGTGCAGAACACCCATTCCATGGACTCCATGGAATGGGAACTTACCGCCATTGCTGGCACGGCGCCGTTAACAGTAAGGCCTGTTTGCTGGTAACCCACCTTTGGTACAGGCAGGTACCGGCAAACCCCTAATGACCATAATGTGTTCTCACGTAAACGGCCCATTTATAAAACAAAAAAGCACATAACAGGTGCATCAGGTGATACTGTGTTATTCACCACGTCCAAGTTACCACCAATTGAGAAAAATATCAACAAAATGCTATTTAAAACTTCAATCCTAATCTGCGCCTCTCAGTGCAATTTATGTTGTTCGTCCATTTTTTTTAGCAATCTCCTACTGCTCAATGTTCAAATGTTTGTACCAATAAAGTAAACCTTTGAGGAGAGGTTCATTTCAGGTGTCCTCTCCCATGATTACAATTCTGCCAACTATGAAAAGATGCATAGTACCTTCATGTCAACAACATATACAAAATTACCTTTAATTACGACCCAACCATACAAAATGCATGCATGAATGAAAATGTACACATCCCGAACCTAGTTAGAAATATAAGTAACACCGTACCACCAAGCGAGGAGGAGACGGAGAGCGAGTGAGTGGGGAAGAGGAGAGGAAAAGCGAGTGAGAGCGGAGGAGGAGAGAGAGAGCGCAACGAGTGGGGAAGAGGAGAGGGAGAGCGCAGCGAGTGGGGAAGAGGAGAGGGAGAGCGTTTGAGTGGGGAAGAGGAGAGGGAGAGCGAGTGAGTGGGGAAGAGGAGGGGGAGAGCGAGTGAGTGGGGAAGAGGAGAGGGAGAGCGAGTGAGTGGGGAAGAGGAGAGGAAAAGCGAGTGAGAGGGGAGGAGGAGAGGGAGAGCGAGTGAGTGCGGAGGAGGAGAGGGAGAGCGAGTGAGAGGGGAGGAGAGGGAGAGCGAGTGAGTGGGGAAGAGGAGAGGCAGAGGGAGTGAGTGGGGAAGAGGAGAGGGAGAGCGCAACGAGTGGGGAAGAGGAGAGGGAGAGCGTGTGAGTGGGGAAGAGGAGAGGGAGAGCGCAGCGAATGGGGAAGAGGAGAGGGAGAGTGAGGAAGTGGGGAAGAGGAGAGGGAGAGCGAGTGAGTGGGGAAGAGGAGAGGCAGAGCGAGTCAGTGGGGAAGAGGAGAGGGAGAGCGCAGCGAGTGGGGAAGATGAGAGGGAGAGCGCATGAGTGGTGAAGAGGAGAGGGAGAGCGAGTGAGTGGGGAAGAGGAGGGGGAGAGCAAGTGAGTAGAGAAGAGGAGAGGGAGAGTGGGTGTGTGGGGAAGAGGAGAGGAAGAGCGAGTGAGTGGGGAAGAGGAGAGGAAAAGCGAGTGAGAGGGGAGGAGGAGAGGGAGAGCGAGTGAGTGGGGAGGAGGAGAGGGAGAGCGAGTGAGTGGGGAAGCGGAGAGGCAGAGCGAGTGAGAGGGGAGGAGAAGAGGGAGAGCGCAACGAGTGGGGAAGAGGAGAGGGAGAGCGCAGCGAGTGGGGAAGAGGAGAGGGAGAGCGTTTGAGTGGGGAAGAGGAGAGGGAGAGCGAGTGAGTGGGGACGAGGAGGGGGAGAGCGAGTGAGTAGAGAAGAGGAGAGGGAGAGCGGGTAAGTGGGGAAGAGGAGAGGGAGAGCGAGTGAGTGGGGAAGAGGAGAGGAAAAGCGAGTGAGAGGGGAGGAGGAGAGGGAGAGCGAGTGAGTGCGGAGGAGGAGAGGGAGAGCGAGTGAGAGGGGAGGAGAGGGAGAGCGAGTGAGTGGGGAAGAGGAGGGGGAGAGCGAGTGAGTAGAGAAGAGGAGAGGGAGAGCGGGTGAGTGGGGAAGAGGAGAGGCAGAGGGATTGAGTGGGGAAGAGGAGAGGGAGAGCGAGTGAGAGGGGAAGAGGAGGGGGAGAGCGAGTGAGTAGAGAAGAGGAGAGGGAGAGCGGGTGAGTGGGGAAGAGGAGAGGGAGAGCGAGTGAGTGGGGAAGAGGAGAGGAAAAGCGAGTGAGAGGGGAGGAGGAGAGGGAGAGTGAGTGAGTGCAGAGGAGGAGAGGGAGAGCGAGTGAGAGGGGAGGAGAGGGAGAGCGAGTGAGTGGGGAAGAGGAGAGGCAGAGGGAGTGAGTGGGGAAGAGGAGAGGGAGAGCGCAACGAGTGGGGAAGAGGAGAGGGAGAGCGTGTGAATGGGGAAGAGGAGAGGGAGAGCGCAGCGAATGGGGAAGAGGAGAGGGAGAGTGAGGAAGTGGGGAAGAGGAGAGGGAGAGCGAGTGAGTGGGGAAGAGGAGAGGCAGAGCGAGTGAGTGGGGAAGAGGAGAGGGAGAGCGCAGCGAGTGGGGAAGAGGAGAGGGAGAGCGCGTGAGTGGTGAAGAGGAGAGGGAGAGCGAGTGAGTGGGGAAGAGGAGGGGGAGAGCAAGTGAGTAGAGAAGAGGAGAGGGAGAGTGGGTGTGTGGGGAAGAGGAGAGGAAGAGCAAGTGAGTGGGGAAGAGGAGAGGAAAAGCGAGTGAGAGGGGAGGAGGAGAGGGAGAGCGAGTGAGTGGGGAGGAGGAGAGGGAGAGCGAGTGAGTGGGGAAGCGGAGAGGCAGAGCGAGTGAGTGGGGAAGAGGAGAGGGAGAGCGCAACGAGTGGGGATGAGGAGAGGGAGAGCGAGTGAGTGGGGAAGAGGAGAGGGAGAGCGCAGCGAGTGGGGAAGAGGAGAGGGAGAGTGAGTGAGTGGGGAAGAGGAGAGGGAGAGCGCAGCGAGTGGGGAAGTGGAGAGGGAGAGCGAGTGAGTGGAGAAGAGGAGAGGGAGAGCGAGTGACTGGTGAAGAGGAGAGGGAGAGCGAGTGAGTAGAGAAGAGGAGAGGGAGAGCGGGTGAGTGGGGAAGAGGAGAGGGAGAGTGAGTGAGGGGGGAAGAGGAGAGGAAAAGCGAGTGAGAGGGGAGGAGGAGAAGGAGAGCGAGTGAGTGGGGAGGAGGAGAGGGAGAGCGAGTGAGAGGGGAGGAGGAGAGGGAGAGCGAGTGAGTGGGGAAGAGGAGAGGCAGAGCGAGTGAGTGGGGAAGAGGAGAGGGAGAGCGCAACGAGTGCGGAAGAGGAGAGGGAGAGCGAGTGAGTGGGGAAGAGGAGAGGGAGAGCGCAGCGAGTGGGGAAGAGGAGAGGGAGAGTGAGGAAGTTGGGAAGAGGAGAGGGAGAGCGAGTGAGTGGGGAAGAGGAGAGGCAGAGCGAGTGAGTGGGGAAGAGGAGAGGGAGAGCGCAGCGAGTGGGGAAGAGGAGAGGGAGAGCGAGTGAGTGGGGAAGAGGAGAGGGAGAGTGAGTGAGTGGTGAAGAGGAGAGGGAGAGCAGGTGAGTACAGAAGAGGGGAGGGAGAGCGGGTGAGTGGGGGAGAGGAGAGGGAGAGCAAGTGAGAGGGTAGGAGGAGAGGGAGAGCGAGTGAGTGGGGAAGAGGAGAGGCAGAGTGAGTGAGTGGGGAAGAGGAGAGGGAGAGCGCAGCGAGTGGGGAAGAGGAGAGGGAGAGCGAGTGAGTGGGGAAGAGGAGAGGGAGAGCGCAGCGAGTGGGGAAGAGGAGAGGGAGAGCGAGTGAGTGGGGAAGAGGAGAGGGAGAGTGAGTGAGTGGTGAAGAGGAGAGGGAGAGCAGGTGAGTAGAGAAGAGGGGAGGGAGAGCGGGTGAGTGGGGGAGAGGAGAGGGAGAGCAAGTGAGAGGGTAGGAGGAGAGGGAGAGCGAGTGAGTGGGGAAGAGGAGAGGCAGAGCGAGTGAGTGGGGAAGAGGAGAGGGAGAGCGCAGCGAGTGGGGAAGAGGAGAGGGAGAGCGAGTGAGTGGGGAAGAGGAGAGGGAGACCGAGTGAGTGGTGAAGAGGAGATGGAGAGCGAGTGATTAAAGAAGAGGAGAGGGAGAGCGGGTGAGTGGGGGAGAGGAGAGGGAGAGCGAGTGAGTGGGGAAGAGGAGAGGGAGAGCGAGTGAGTGGGGAAGAGGAGGGGGAAGGCGCAGCGAGTGGGGAAGGGGAGAGGGAGAGTGAGTGAGTGGGAAAGAGGAGAGGGAGAGAGCAGTGAGTGGGATAGAGGAGAGGGAGAGCAAGTGAGTGGGCAAGAGGAGAGGAAGAGCGAGTGAGTGGGGAAGAGGAGAGGGAGAGCGAGTGAGTGGGGAGGAGGAGAGGGAGAGCAGAGCGAGAGCGGAGGAGGAGAGGGAGAGTGGAGCGAGTGAGGAAGAGGCAAGGTCGGACTGGGATAAGAAATAGGCCGGTTACCCAAAAAAAAGTGGCCCACCCCTCGCCTCACGACCCTTGACCTCTGAAGACAGCACCGGAAGAGATGTCATTTGACCCCACACCAAAGTGACATCCCGGGAAGCGATGAAACACAACCTTTCACCCCTTGACAAAACAGGAAGTGGCATCAAATAGCATTGTACCTAAGTACACTAAATTACTGTGAATACAAGCAGATGTCCAAGGCCAAATGATTATGTTAATGTATAGCACTTACGCTTAAGCTCTTTTTCATAGAACAAATATTCATACAATAACACCCAACCTGTGTTGGTACTCATTTATTGACTAAAGAAGGACGAAAGGCTTTTTGAAAAAAAATAATAATAAACATTGATTACATTTTTTTTCTTCCAAACCGGCCCAGGCATTGCCAGAAACCGGCCACCACTTCCCAGGGACGATTTCGACCCAGTCCCGGGGCGAAAGGCCAAGGGGCCAATCCGACCCTGGGAAGAGGAGAGGGAGAGCAAGTGAGTGGGGAGGAGGAGAGGTAGAGCGAGTGAGTGGGGAGGAAGAGAGGGAGAGTGGAGCGAGTGGGGAGGAGGAGAGGGAGAGCGGATCGAGTGGGGGTACTGATGTTGGAGTGAAGGTGTTGCAGGGTCAGACTGGGCCATGAAATTGTCTCTGGCACCGATGAAAAAGTGGCCCACAGTTGGAAATGGCAATTCATTCCTTTTGTGACAGACTGTTTCAATAGTACCCAAGGGGGAGTTTTTTGATCAAATGTGATGCAAATTGTGCATTTTAAAGAACATTTATTCAGCAACACTGGTCATAACGACTAGCTGCAGAGTGAAGTAACCCATCACACTGGCCCACACTGGCCAAAAAAGTGGCCCACTGAGACCCAAAAAACTGTCCCAGAACAGCATGTTCTGTTTTTGGTTCGACCACGGGGCTATTGCCCTATAGGCCAGTCCAAGCCTGGGAGTGAGTGCACAGGACGTATGGTACCAGATTGGAATTTATGCAAAGTTCAGTGCTGCTGGGACCCTATTTCACACTAAGAGATAGCACAGAATTAACCCTAGGAAATTTGACAGATGCCTTGTTCTGATTGGGTTCTGCTGCTAGTGTGAGGCCACATCTCCCTAGAGTTGGCATAATTCCGGCAGCGAAAGTTGGTCCCCATCCACGGGGCTCCATTTATCGGGTCTGCTATTTTTAAAAGGAATTGCCCACTGTGGATAAAAGTGCTGGCTGTGGGCATGGAACGTGCTAAAGAGAGGCTGGCCCTGGGATGGAAAGACGATGGGCACGTAGGATAACCGAATGGCCGCGAGACCTGACTAAGTGAGTCTGTGAGGAGGGAAGTCTCTCAGCAGCCATACCAGTCGCAGTACCAATCACAGAAGGTAGGGGGCAGCTGCTCAGTAGGCCCTGATTACACGTACTCCATTGAGAAGCCATCAGACCTAAGGAGATGTTTAGTTTAGCAACTACGCATTTCGATCTATTAAGGAACAACCGAAATTGATTTTCCTAGACTATAGGGACATTAAGTGAACAACCAATATATATGTATTTTGTTGAGCATTTTATATTAGAACTGGAAGGTACCAAAGAAACTTATGGTCAGTCTTGAGCTATGCCTAACGTGACTAACGAAGATAACGGTCAATTGAATGTTGGAAATGCCTCCACTTTACATAATGTAACTGTGCGTTGTGTCGTGAACGGAGGATAGCACAGGCGCAGTGTGCTGGGCTTGGAAACAAAAACACACAGAGGTTCGAATCCCGGATTCGCTCTTAGAAACCCAGCTCACGTACGTTAAAAAAAATAATTAAAAAACAGTGTCTTGTTTCAGTACACTATTGACTTATATGGGGAGGTTGTTGTGTTATGTCCATGCCACTTTTGTTGTAGTAAAGTCTTTTTCTTGTTATGAAACTCAGTAAAACATTTTGTAAGCTAACTATGACTCAACAATGGTAGAATAGCAGAGAGCAATTGCCAAAGCAGAGATCTCCCTTTCTTTGGACGGGGTGGGGGACTCAAGGCCTTCCTTCTCAATGTGTCTGCATTACTTGCTATAAACAGTGGCACTTATCAGGACCATGGGCCCTGCACAATGCCCTACGCGGGGCTCTGCAACCTGCGCTTCTCCAGATGTTTTGGATTTCAACTCCCATGATCCATAATCATGACAGCCGATGGATATGGCTGGTGGAAGTTGTAGTCCAAAACATCTGTAGAGCCAGAGGTTGCAGACGGCCTGCCCTATGGAATCCAGCTCATCCACAGTGATAAACGAGCGAGTATGCTCTCTCTCCTCACGCCTTACGAGAATCATAGACACCTCATGCTACCAAACATGTCTCCCCATTTAACACTATTGCATATGCAAGGGAGAAAACACATGAATGGGCAAAACCTCAGGGTTTCTGGTTCACTCCAAAAGGCGTGAAGGCATTTTGGAAACCTAGGAACCAGAACATCATTGCAGATCACTCATAAGATGGGGCACTTTGCTTGGAAGATCACATATTTGGAAACTTCATAATGTCTATCTTCCCAAAATTGCTACATTACTAAATCAATTTCCAGTTACACATCTGGCAAAATGTATACAATCAAACCCTGCAAAAACTATTGTTTATGATTATCCAGAAACCCCTGCACTAACATCCCTTTTGCAGTAGTGTTGCCTGTTTGGAAAAACACAAAACCTTTCCCATAAATCTATCGATTACATTTTTCTCAAGATGTAGCCCACTTTGTGCAAAATTTCATGAAATTGTCAAAAGCAAAATTGCCCAGTTTCACCCTCCTTCCGGAACAGTGGATAGCTCTGCATTTAGGATGCCAAATCCTAAACAGGAGGATCTGCCACGCAGACAAGGGTTTGATTCTCCTCCCGGCTGACTCATGACTCCATCCTTCTGAGGTCAGAAATTGAGTGCCAGACTGGAGGCAATATAAATCACCAGTCACCCAGTGCTCTCTACCTGGCTTCATACTCATAGCAGCTCTAAAGCACCAGTATGGTTGTGTTTATCATATCCTTCCAAGTTCCGACTTTTGAAAGACTTCGCAGTTACAACAATTATTTTGGCTTGGACGGCAATGATAAAACATGACATACGCTTGTGCTGCTCGCTTTCTTCTTTCTGACAGATTCTGTGCAACGTACTGGTCTTAGAAGGACAACCGTGCAGATTTGAAACCTAACTCAGGTATTGAGAGTGTTATAAAAAAAACTATGAAATAAAATAAATGATTGGATACCGAGGATTGAGCCTCATTACTCCATCCTCTCGGGTTCAGTGTGTAGTCGCGGGTTGGAATTCTTCGTCGTCTGTGTGGACTTCTCACAGTAAAGCTTTGTTCATAGGGACTTTGCCGTGATGGGCCGCGGGTAGTGGTCAAAAGGGTTTGCAGTGGGGGCAGTAAGTCCCCTGATCAGAGGCTTTGAGTTCTGATCCAGTCCTTGGCAGAAGTTGTTGCTCAACTTCGCTAGATGTTCATCCAACCTCTCGATGTTCAGTTCTCTTGTGAAAAGAGAAAAATAATATGAGGCCGGGAAACCCAAAGGAAACACACCAAACACCGGTTACAAAGGTATTGACCTTATTTTAAGGTCAAGCAATGACAAAGTCAATGACTAATCGGATAGCTATCGGCCCTCAGTACAACACAACGAACTTCAACGGGGTTTGATGTATTTAGTGAGAGACTGTACATTGGGACATTCAGGCTTTTATACATTTCTCCAGCCTGTTGTCCAACCCCTTCGCGGGTTAACCATTCCATGAATGTATTACTGGTCTAGGGTCTCTGCCAGGTCAATCTTCTAATACATACATCAGTATGTGCATAGATCAGTTCCGTTGATACAGGTAATCCATTTACATGCAGGTCAACAGAAGGACAAGATCTCAGTTCACGACCCTAACAAGTGGCTTGCAGGCAAGTTATACATTAGCTGTACGGAGGTCATGTCGACCAGATTCTGTTCGGAATGGCATCGTCTACCATTTTGATGTACAGGGTGACTTTTACACAACAAGAGAACCTAAAATGGCGGTTTGATTCAAGATGGCGGCCTACATCAATTTTAAGACCTTGCCGTAGAGAGTTATTCACGTACAGTTTTAAGCAACTTGGCATAGGCCAATATACATACAATCGTTTACAATAGGAGGCATAATTTAATATCCAGTTTGACACTCTGTGAAGGTCAGCTGTCCTTGTGACGCTTGGAGCTCCACCCGCTGTCCGCAGGGGCTTGGTCTGGACTTTCTGAAGACTCATCCGCTGTCGCACTGGCATGTCATCCATGCTGGGGAGTTATACGTCAGGGTAGGTCTGATGATCGCCTTGTAGACATTAATCTTGGTTCGGATGGGCATGGGCTTGGTCTTCAGGAGTGGCTACAGCGCCACAAGCTTTCATGATGCTGTCTGTGGAGTCTTCTCGATACATTTCTTTGTCTTCAGAATGAAAAATTTTCTAGGCGCCTGCCAAACCCGCCTCTGTTCTAGTAGTGTAATGGAGAATGTACATCCAGAGGTCTGAGAATGCCTACTCTCTATCATTGGCAAAGGAGGGGCGGAGGCAGTGCTCTAGACCTCACGGCCCGGTGTCTAAGATTAGCTGCTATCTGGCACAAGAAGCGAGAGTCTAAGACCACTGATGGTTCTATCATCAGAGTTTACCACTGTTTCTCATACAATTCTGTTAATCCCATTACCACAAGTGTTAACCAAACAACTGGGAGAGGAAACGGCCACCATAACATATTTACATTTCTGGGGCAGGAATTGGGCCCCACAATTATAACAGATCCTCGATCATGACCTGGCTGTTCAGGGATGCCAACGGGCCAGTGCTTAATTCAGCAGCCACCGAGTCTGGCTCTGACCCTTTTTCTGATATTTTCAAAGCTGATATAATTTTCGATTGTAATAACCATCACACTCGGTCTGTTTTCCTTCCAGACACGGGGGTTATCAGTGGTAGTTCATGCGCTGCTGCTGACAGTGCATTTGGAGGCGACGGCCATTTTGATGCTGGTGCTAAAGAGGGAGAGTCATTTTAAAGTGGTTTAATGATACCGCACTTTCTATAGTGAGTACTGGCATGGCATAGCATGCATGGCATGCCACTTGCTCTACTTGACCAGCAGTAAGGCATTTTTCTAACTGTGAAATGAGGGCATGTAACCGACCTGGAAAAGCTACGCTGTATGAAGATGTAAACGGGCAGAACAGTGAAACATGTGTTCTTTTAAACTGAAAACAAGTTTGGAAAAAGAGCAACAAAAAAAAATGGTTTCTCAGTTCCAGTTTCTTTCTGACAAGGTGCCGAAATTATTCTTGTGAGAAAAGCGGCAGGAGGCGCGAAAATTGATTTTGTTCCCCCTGTTCTACTGTCATGCCTTATTTGCAGAAAAGCCTGTTTCCAGCTGAATAATCTGCAGGCATGAGCAGTTTCCTAATGAGCGAGCAGGCACAGGTTGTAACAAGAGGGGCCGAGGGTGTGAAGAGGTGTGTAACCTTCCGATCCAGAGCCGCAATCACCTCTGGGAAAATCAATACATGTTCTTAGTTGGAGCGCAGTGGCGGCCGGTGGGAAGCGCTCGTTTCCGGATACTCTAGGCTATCCGCTTCTGTGTCTAGGCTAGGCAGGCAGACAGCGCGCGCCACAGGACGGCTCCGTGAAACGTGTGGCATGCGGAGGTGTTACCTGACATTTGAGCCGCAGGCAGCCTGGCTGGGACCTTTCCCGCGCCTTTTAAGCACACTGCGATCCACAGGGGCCGCATGGCCGCTGCTATTGTAGCAAAGATCAGGCAACGGTCCACGGGTCAGTCCGGTGTATGATGCAATGGCTCCCATGCCGTGGCATATCACCAGCACACAGGCATCCGCACTTGGAGAAAGCAATTACTGTCAACCAGGGGGGCAACAAGACAAGTGGTCTTCAAAATGGTGGTCGGACAGGGGGCCAGAAAGGATCCCCATGAGGGCCCCCAGACTCTTTGAAAAGGGATTAAGATAACTGGTTTTGTTTATTAAAAAAAAGATAAAAGTGACTGCTTGTTATAGAAAATATAAGTAGTAGAAAATCGGCTTATACTGTAAAGAGCATCGGGCTGACTAGTCATCCTTTGAGCTCCTTGGGGGAGGCAGGGGGCAAATACCTTTGCAAGGTTCCCCGAAAAAATATTTCCACTCAATATGATATGAAAACAATTGGATGCTATTGAACAAGACATTTAGTGGGGGCATCTAACTTCTTTTCACATTGTAATGAGACTATTCTGGTGCAGCGCAGTCCCTCACAGTCCCTCACACGCCCACAATTGCGTGGCACGTGACGTATTCATGGATTCGATTGCGCAACCTCTCGAAATGGCCACGCATCATACGATCCGCCACCCAAAGGCAGGCGTAAATACACTTGCGCATAGGATTTGCAGCACGCAGGTGGGGTTGCATATTCGATTTTAGGGTGCATGTACTCAATTGGGGATCCAATGTAACTTAGGGGTGCACGTAAGCAGTGTAGCGGAGTGCAGGAACGGTTTGCAGGGATTTTCTGAGTTTAGACTGAGTCACGATTTTTCATACGCAGGTTGTCAAGGTGCCGGGAACAGTTACGGAGGACCCTGCGCAGAGTCCCTGAGATGCAGGTCTGCTTGCGGGGACCTGACATACCATTTGAAGGGTTGTTGTATTAGTGCCTGGGGAGCGCACAAAGGTAGATGATCTGGCTGTTTATGCTTTGCGTGTGGGCGTGTCGGAGGCATTCCGGCCGTGACTTGCAAATACAGTTACTTTGCACAAACAATTCATGAATACGCAGGGTGTGCATTTTTTATTCTGCACGCAGGGTCTCACCTAGTGTCCTTCTCAGCACGCGGCCCTTGTGGGATTTCTGCACACATTTCCATGAATCGGGCCCTTAATGACTACTGTGAGAATAAGATGTCTTCTCACCCTTCCAATCACTCACCTGACATGCAAGTCTAACACCTCTTCATGATTTCAATTGCCTAAAAATGTATGCCACGGAAAACTGTTTCTAACAATGAAATGCTTTGCTTTTAGGGTTGCCACCTTTGAAGCAAAAAATGGATTTAAAGCCCCTCCCACTTAGTTCAATAGCAAGACAAGAAAAATAGATCATGCTTGCAGCTATTTTTTCTAGTGTACCTATATTCTTTTTTATAAACAGCAATCTGCATTATTAAAATAAATAATTATTTAAGGCTGAAAGGACATTTCACTAAATTATATAGCATACATTTTTTGATCTAGAAAAGATGAAAGTTAAGCTAGTTCTGACAAAATTGGATCCAATGGCTGGCAAGCTGTTCAGATTTTAACAAGATGTGCATTAACCCACTTGACCATTTTGCTAGATCATTTAATTTCTGAAATTGATATTAATTTTAAAAGCAGCTGTAAAAACAGTCCTATTAGAATTATTTTAAGCTTTGAAAGCCAAGGAATTCCCTGGAATAGCTCAGTGGATTAGGACCTGCTGCAGAGCTCCAGCTGCAGGTTTCACATAAATCACTGCAGCGGGCACAATCACCCACAAGCCGACATTTTAAAAGAATCTCCCTGGGAGAAAAGGTGAGAGTGCTTCTTTAACCATTTAAAAAAGTGAACACCAATTGCAGAATGGTCTATTGCAATTTTAAAGAAACTTTGCCATTATTGACCAACCAAATAAATTGTATATGAGCACAAAGGTTTAAAACCTAGTTTAGGCACGTCCATCATTACAATGGTTCTTCCCAATCAATATTTTGGAGCCAGAGGCCATTCATAAAATATTTTCCACCAGAATGGCATTCCTTTTGTAAGATGAGATAAGGGACAGCGGAAGGTTTATCGACTTCTAACTGACTTGGTTGCTGTCCCGTTGTGAGTCTATTTCTTCTGAAACTACCGGGCTAGACTTAAAAATGCTGGCCTTTAAAGGGGAGAATGTCCCCCACCCCCACCTGCAGCTCAGCTGACGGTAAAGGCTTAGCCCCTTTTCACATGACAAAGTAGCATATGGTTGTTCACACAGATCCCAGGAGATGTCTCTCCTTCAACTGAGAACAACACCATTTAATGCTCTGGTACCTTTTGTATTATGTAGGCACCATGACCCGAGGAGGGGGCCATTACCAGTTGGGTAATGCCCCCAGTGCCATAGTTAGTAGCCCAAGCAAAGTGATGGATTTAACGGTGTCCCGGGGCATTACCCAACCAGTAATGCCCCCCCCCCGAGGGTCATATTGCCATTAGGACCCGGCACGTCGTACCGGGGTGCTAATTGTAAATGTAATTTTTCTCGAGTCGAGAAATGGTGATGCAACCGTTTCTCGATTCCAGAAACAAAAACGCAAAAAATGTCCCTTCTCCCTTTCCATGGCAGCCATTAAAACCAATGCAAAAAAAGTAAACAAAAAAAATGGCCATCATGGAAACGGCAAAGGGACTGCATGTAGTCCATTCTCCCTTTCCATGGTAGCCAGTAGTGGAAAGCATTCTGGACGCCGCGGAAGCTTGGCGCCTTCTCAGGCAGGTAAGGCCCAGGGCGAAGGCCAATGAGCTTGCATTTTACAAGCTCATTCACCCTCACCGGGTACTAATGATATTGATCGGATGGGTTTGTTCTTCATTTGCCTCATAAAAACTCAAAGCAAGTGTCCTCCTTCATCCCTTTCTCATAAGCACATTTTACACAACCCTTACTCCTTTTTAAATAGAGCGATAACTTGCATATTGCATATTGAGTCAAACATGACTATTGTTGTATACAGTAATACATTTTTATTTAAAAAAATATAATATCACTCAATTCTCTCTTAAATTAATCACCAACAAATCAAATGAAACCCCTTGCAGGCTCTAGGTCATATTTCTATCAAACTACATTCATGAGCTGGATCTAAGAGAAACCATAAAAAAATATTCATCCCAAAGCTGTTCTGTTCATACCCACATGGGCATATCACAAGTCTTCTTAAAAAACAAAAGCTTCAATATCAACTAAGTTAAAAGAAAACGATGGTAGGTATTCAAACTCAAACTAAAGAAAAGAATATATCATAAAATCTCTTCGCAGGAGTGAAATGCAATTATGAAAACACAATGTTAATCAATCATATATTGCAAGATTGCAAGTATCAAAAGCAAAAATGCAACAACCAGCAAGAGCACACATTTAAGACAAGATATTCCCCAGTAAAATCATTTATAGGATGCCTGCTTACAAAGTCAAGTAGGGCATCCCCTTTGGCGGTGGCCTGTCAGCTGTGACGGGATCATCTGACAGCAACTCCCCAACCTTCTGATCAGCCAGCCCCTCCCCATTCAGATTTGCAATGCAAGTATATATATTCTATATGGAACCCCCTAATTACTATACTTAGATGTCACTTGATAGACAGTCTCTCTGGGGCTAATGGGTCTAATGCAGAACTATATTGCAGGGACATTAAAGTCCTGCCCTAAGGTGTGATGTGTATAAACAATCTAATTCGTACATCCCCTTCAGCTTTAGGCTGGGGTAAGCAATGTTCAATGCCTGGAGACATATCTATCACACGCAACATGCTCGCATTGTCTGGTTATCAATCTGAGGCACAAAGTGCCCCACATGTCTGAGCCCATGTTATCTGTGTCCAGTAAAATATTTCTGAGGCAGGATACACCAAAGCAACGATCTATATCAGAGCTATATCATATCATTCCCTAGCTCTTTGCCCCGGCATCATGTCATCATACCACAGCCAAATGCTTGTATGTACAAAGTGCAAGGCCCTTTAGAGGACTGCTGCTCGAATCCTTTTTATTGTGAAGTAAAATGAACTTGGCAGTACCCCTAGCTGGTACTGCCAAGTTCAGCTGTTTTATTCTGCAAGCTGTAAGATTCTAGGCAGAACTAAATATGTATGTATAACTCATTCATTCATAAGTGAAAAAGTACCCTAAAAAACACACCCCTTACTTGAGAGTTTTTTTTTTGTTGCAAATAAAAGCAAATACAGGTTAATTTAGGAACATAACTTTTTTTTGTGTTTCCTGCTATTCCAGGAACTATAATGCTACTCTAAATACATCTTGTTTTAAGCGCATAGAACATTACTTATGCAATATCATCAAGGCACTATAATCTACTAAGAGTACCTTGTCAGGCCTATGCCATATTGCTTATATGAGGGGAATTCTAGCATGCCATGGTGACTCACATGTTGCTTCCCTACCCTGGAGGACAGAACGTGTGCTACTAACACATGTCAGTGCTTTCTAGTTAGTTTTGGGCAATATAAATCATCTACATAATACATACATACATATATGCATATGTATATACCTGTTGTTCACTGTAAAGGTCGCATAGCTGCCAAGCCGCTCTTGACATGTAATACCCACACTTACGTTGTGAAAAGCAGAAGACCAAGTTATGGAATCCAAAGAGAAGGCCCCCTGCGGGCTCGCAGCGTGAAGCGTTACATGCATGCTATTGCTAACTCAGAGAAAACACTCCGTGAAAACATGTGTATTGGTAAGTATGCTTATGTTTGGTGACTGTTAGAGTGCAATTGTACTTTTCTGAATGTGTGAGCTTAAGTATGTATATTACACCTTGAAAAGGGGCGCGTATGCACATTGTTGAACCAAAGGGTGAAATCGATGTGTCATTCCGAGTGTGTGTTTATAACAAGTGCATATTGAAACAACATACTTTTTAAAAGGGAGAATTTAGACTTTGAATTTTCAGGCGAAAAAAAGAAACATTTGAGATTAATTTTCATGTCTAAAATTCCATGGCATGAATCGGGCCCTTATGCTTTGTTGCGGTTATTCTGTATTTAAGGGAATGTTGGTTATCATATGTATTCACAAGTCAGTGGCAGACATTACAATTGAAGAATTCGGTCATTGCACTTAGGTTGAACATACCTCTGACATGAAGAATTCCCTTTGAAAATATAAATGCAATTACATGAATTGTTCCTGATGTACGGAACCAAAAAAGACTGATATTTTGAATACATGCAGTTATACTTTCCCTCCACTGTCCACATGATAAACGAAGTCAGTGCTACATGAACATGTGAACTGCTAGAAAACAGCTTACGTTACTTGTGTGTTTGTTTTACTGCTGTCATAGGAACGTCTCCCACACAGACAGCAGGGGGGCACTCGTCATCTTGGAAATGTCAGAAATGTACGAATGACGGTGACCTCATAATTATAGAGATTATCAGTTGTTTATATTAATGTTTTCCTAAGAAATACTTTCTCTTAAAAATACTTATCAGAATGTAAAGAGGTACTAGGCGGAAGTGGTAAGAATCCATGCACCCAGCGAGCTGCGTGGAACAGGCAATAACCCCTAGTCTTGTTCCAGAGTTTATTAATTTATTCATTGGGTCATTTGTATAGCGCACCAAGCCCAGAGGCAGCTAGGCGCTTTAACATCAGAGGATGGTTACAGAAGGTTGTTTGCAGTGGTGAAAGATTACACACACTGCACATGAACTTACATGGGAGTTCGATTGCTTACAGTGAATATATTCAAATGCATTGCTTACATAGGTTACAGAGATTACATGCATTGCGGTGTGTACAGGTTCATCAGGTGCAAATCAGAGAACTTTAAGGAATCCTGAGCAAAGAGCAAAGTGGCCAGGCTCGGTCGGAGTTGTAGGCCCAACCTGCTAGTGTGAGCCAGTTTTCTGGTCAAAATGGACCACTCTTTGGGCAAAGTGGGCCAGTTTGATGAGTTGTTTCACTTTGTAGCTAGTAGATTTGACATATTCTTTTAAATTGCACAATTTGCAACACATTTTGCCATAAAAACTCACTCTTTGCTACTTCTCAAGTAGTCTGTCGGAAAAGGACTGAATTGCCATGTTCGACTCCGGGCCACTTTCTCATTTCTGCTCAAGCCAATCGTGTGCACCAGTCCAACCCTGCCCACAACAGATGTTCTAGTCCTGGCAGTCACTTCTGTCACAGTGGGAAACGGAGGGGTGGTCCTTCATCGGTGAGGGAGTTCCCTTTCACTTAACACGGTAACCACCATTTTTATTAAATGTAAGTAGCAAGACTTTACAATGCCCCAAGCACATTTCATTCAGAATATGGATAGAATAGCCTTAAAGCACGCTGTAGCCGGCTGTGCCAGGTGGCAAAGGCTGAGGGCTGTGTTAAAGGCGTGGATTCGTTCTGACCTTTCACCTGGTCTAGGGGTCTTTAACGACATGTATACCTCACACTACAGTGGTCTTTGAGCATTATTTAAGTATTCAACTTTGACAGCAAAAGCAGCGTAAACATGCATTATATGGCTAGAACCTCTGTTTATGGATTAACAAACTCTTTCTAGAAGGTGTTATTTTGGGATTAGCATCGTTGACCTAAAAACATTTGACCTAAAACATTTGATCGATTTTTTAAAACCTTTTTTGGGTCATATTTAATTAAATATATATATTGGGGTGGGTAAGGGTATAGATTAGGTTGAAGGGAAGTGGGGGCGGGTTTAGGGGGGTCTCCCCCCGCATTTTAGACCAGAAGAAAGGTCAAATAAATTCGATCAAATGTGATTAGGTCAAATGTTTAGGTCAAACAGACCCAAAGCGTTATTTGGCACAAGGACGTGGCAGCACCTTAAGCCAGGAGTCTCTCCTTGAAGCCTCATCTGACGGCAAGTGTCCCTTGTTCCAGATGATGTGAAATGTCTCAGAGGCACTGAGTCTTTTTTGACTGATGCCGACACCGTTGCGTTTACGCACCGTGGCGCGTGCCACGGTCTCTCTCCCACCAGAGATGCCCCGTACATTTGTATCCCATTTCAGCTTTCCCTTTCTACAAGGTTCTCCTTTCTCACAGAGATACGAAATCCACATCTGTTCCATTGGACACAACCAATCCGATTCCCCAACTGCCAGCAAAGGCCTGAGCTTAATTCAGTGTATTCATTTTTTGGCGGGCGCAATGTCCGCTGTGTTTCTAAATCTAGTAGCAAATGGGCCAATTCTCTGCATTTGCTACTTAGCTTTTCGCAATTTTGTTCGGAGGGAAAGCAGAAAAAAGGAACAAATGGACAAAGAAGCATTAGACTGATCCCATTATAACATCACCGATTTTGAGACGCTCACAATGACTGAAGCAAGCCGTGGAGCTGTAGGCTGCGGGCACCTCTTGAGCCGAGGCGTATGGGTCTATTCAGCAGCAAGGGCCATGAAACCATTTTTCTCAGCAAGACACTATGCCCCGTTCCTAATTTCAGCCATGATACTCTTGGAGATGATTACCATAGGGAAAATTGTAAGCTTGTCGAAGTCAGTGGCCGCCCGATTGGCCAATCAAGTTGGACACATTGTTCCAAAGGACATCAATGAACAAATTGAGGTGCAACAGTAGCCACTCATAATTTGTTGGCATCACACGTCCTTGTATAATCTACATAGTGCAAGTACTGAGAAATGTTGTACATTGTTTTTCTTGTCACCTTTTGTTTTTGTCCCCGAGATCTCCAGGACCCAAGTCCACACAAACCACACTGTCACCCGGGTAACCACATTGATATATTCCCTCCTCTAAGCTTCATAGCTACATTGCTTTTTCTCCTATGAAATTAATGTGACCGCCTCTCGCCCCTTCAGCATTATAACTGTGCGGTGCCACTTCCCACCATGCTCCCCGCTGCCATTAGATTAAGGTAAATCTCACTTTTCCGGTCCTTTTCCTGCCCATTCCAGGTGGTCTACCTGACTCTGGTGCACTTGCTGCACCCTATTTCCCCAGCCCCCCCTCTTCCCCTGTGCAGGAGCACCCTATCATTCATAGACACATTCTCAAACACGAACACTGCTGAAGTTTGCGCCTCGTGGGCATCAGAATTCATGTTCAGCTCTAGCAGCTTTGCCCACTCAATTTTAAATTTTAAAGCAGATCTTTCTAGCAAGGCTTAACCCCCTACTGTCAATGCTTTCTACAATATGCTCTGGCAATAACAATGACTTACCTTTGACTGCAAGTCTCAAACTTTACCAGGAAACTGAGGAACCACTCGCAATGCAACTCCACTTCCTGTTTCCCAATTCCACACTAAGATCACTTCAAAGCTCTTGCAGTGCTTGAGTGCGCTATGATGCAAGCAGGCCCTAATGTAACAACTAAAATACAAGTCTCTTTAAACAATGTAACCATTCTACTGCAAACGATTCCATTCGAAGTTTCAGAAATAAATATTTTATGCAATAGTCCCCATAAATGGTTTTGAAAAAACAATCCAGTAAACAGTTCTACATGGCATGCTGTGCCAGGGAGGTCGGGCGGCGTACTCCTTGAACTGCCATGCGCTACATAGTCTGGTTACGCTGACATGGCGGCGTATGCGTCAGGATGTACATGTCCCAAGAACAGGCCGCAAGAGGTAATTTGGCAAGAGCATTGCAATAGGTAATCAGGGTGAGGCAATTGGGAAGCAGAGACCAGGGTGGTGGTATTCAGCCTGTGTGCTAGGGAAAGGGGGGGCGGGCTTCCGGCTGTGTCCCCCTGGTAATGGAAAAGGGGAGCCAGAGGTCAGGAAGTCGTGAAGTGGAGGGGGAAGAAACTGGTGCTTTGGGGTGTCAGAGAGAGCAGGTTGTAGGGGCGGTGGGACGGGAGAAAGGATCAGGAGATAACCATTGTGAAAGCTCCCATTGTGCAAAGAAGAGAGAGCCATGGGGATTTGGAAATGGATGCATTTCCGGCGGAATTAACGCAATCCTTTAAATGTCATACAATGGTTACCATCTATGCAATGTTCCCATATATGCACATCTGTTCAAGTGTACACGCTGTTTCTGCTGATAGATCACAAGCGTAAATTAGCCTTTAGCTCATGTCTGAACATGTTTGCTTGACACTCTGAGCTATTACAATTAATGACAACTGACCTAGGGTCTTCGAGTGTAACAAATTCATTACTTTAAACGATGTACAGGACCCTGTTTTTTTATCCCTGGATCCAAAATACAAAAACGCCACCCACTTCACTGAAACCATGCCCATGTAAATGACTCAGCACTTTCTTGGTTCTGCTAAAAATCCAATCCTCCGTACAAACCTGCTGGGACTAACCTTTCCAGGTTTGCAAAGGTCACCTTGGCTTCAGCACAAGCAAAGGTCAACGTGTTCATTGAAGCCACCTTGACAACCATATCTTACCCGCCCTGATGTCGTTAAACATTACTTTGGCTGCACCAGTGGGACCATGAAACCAGGACAGTGGGACCATTAAGCCTGAGTATGGTGGTCAGCACCCCTTGCCTACGTACACTCGATCCGCCAATGCATCTTATATGCCTACTGTACTATCTCCAGAGCAACACAATGAGCTGGAATTCCCTAAATGACAATTGCAAGAATGTTAACCAACATTCTGTCCTCACTACCTATAAACATAATACTGACTTAGACTGTATGACCTCATTTATTCATCTGCTCTATGATTTGCTACTTCCCCTTTGCTTTTGCATTTGCTCTATATTTTATTTCCTTTTGCTTCCTCGCCCTCTTTTGTGGTATCCTACATGAGCTTTCCGCAATATGCTGTATGCGAAACACATTCTTTTATTAAATGGACTACGACTTGATGCTCCATTCCCCACCACATACTATTTAAGCAACCCAACATGTAAATGCCCTGAAGAAGCCATATGGCAAAACAAGTGTTAGCAACTGAAACATGTGCCTTGTTCACAGGCATTCCACTAGGGAGCCAACATATGCTATGCTTTTCCCTAATCAAATGTGCATTCAATCTATTGCACATTGAAGTTTACCAGAGCTGGCCAATGGGGTAAGTGTTGTAAATGACGTAATGGCAGCTGCTAACGTGATGCCCCCTAACCCCCCCCCCCGCAGAGCACAGATACAGTGACATATCACTGGCATCTGCCCTCACTGCAATGACGACACAGAAGGTACGAATAACACTGTTTGGGAACAGAAACAAGTCCAAAATAGTAGACACAAAACACAAAAAATGACCGGAAAAGTATCCTGGGAACATGCGAAAGGCAAAAACACATCAAACAAAAGGGGAAAAATAATAAAATAACCATTCAATCATCATTAAATCATTAAAATAAGATGCAATAATCTTATAATTCCATATTTACAGTTGAATTCATCCAGAAATCCAAATTCATACTTAAAATCCACCCTCTTGTATACCACATAAATAGTACATATTCAATCAAATTGAAATAATCAATTCATGCTAAAATTAGACACCTGATCACCTATCGTCAATCTACTCCAAAATGATTCTGTTGCAATAAACCCAACATTCCAAACAAAGCGCGCTAAACATGTCTGCCCTATTTACTGCCCACCTTTAGAAAATGATACTAGCTGTTTTCCAGTTTTCATTCGTTGCAAGTGTTTACAGATCCTACAAATTCGTTGTTCACTCCCAAAATTGTGTTCAGCACCCATTGCCTCTATTGTTGCCAATAAATTAAATGTGAACTGCATATGCACAGCCTGGCATTTAGAACATGGCCATGTGCGTGGATAGGTCATGGGGCAGTTCACATTTGGGGGACATTTAGCATTCCCTTTCAATAATGTAAATTTGCCCAATGATGCCCAATTTGAAGACCTCTCCTGCTGACGCCATTTCTTCCTCACTGTCAGAGGGCTTTCAGTAGCTGTGCTTCTCCCCAGAGTTAATTCTAATAACATTTCTTCAGGCGTGTCCATAAAGGTGCCACCCGTGGGAGCAGTTCCCGCTCTATACATTCTATTCAAAACTGCTCATGAAGTGTTACTGTCTGCTTTGAGTATATACATATATAGAGATTTAATGTCCTGCATCTAATGATTGTGAACCAAGATATTAAGCACAATTCCACTCTAGTTGGACCAACTGGGAAAGACACTGGCAATTTCAAAATGATTCACCAGAATTTTCCATCTAAACCGAGAGCCAATTCCAATTTTAAATTCCTGGATCTGTAAACCATAAATAATAGTGGGCGATCACTTATAGAAATGAATTTCAGGCAAACGAGTTTAATGGCCATATTTGAATGATTTTGTTCTCAGCTGCGCTATAGAAGGTCCAATCTTAGTTTTGAATCTCAGTTTTATGACTGATGGCCCATGCCTAGTACAAACCAAAAATCCTAGCGACATTAGTTGTGACACTTCTTCCAGGGTGCTACTGGCAATAGATCACTCAAAGCCCTTATGTATCATTGCGATTATAATGCAATAATGCAATATCTTCATCTTCAAAGGATAACTAGAAGGGCATTATGTTTGGGATATTCACTGATTTGTTTCTAAATTAGTTGAAGTTATTGGGCGCTGTAGCCATAATACGCCACCGAGCATATGTGTAAATGGCCTCGTGTCGGTGGAAAGACATGTCCCCTTCCAGGTCACCTTGAATGACTGAAATATACACATTGAAATGACCTGGAGCCAGCAAGCAGCCCTCTCAGTCCTCTGGGGGTCTTCATTGCTCTGGATGCAGTGCCCCCAGAGTCACGCCTGACCTGTCATTCTGTATGTGTACAGTCCCTCCAGGTCACGTCAGGAAGCCGGCTTGGCTGATAAAGTTCTCCTAGTCACGTCATCAAATGCCGCTGTTAATGCTAAAGCGGGCTGAATGTGCAGGAATCCCTCAGTGATTCAAGGCCTGGGTTTGACAAAATCAACAAATTAGCCTATTCATAGTTGTTCCCATATTTCCTGTGATCCTGCTTGTAGGGTGATATTTAATATCACAAATGGCAGAAAAGGCAGTCCGCTTATCATGACTGAAATTGTGAATAATATAGGAAGGTGTTTTTAGGTCAGATATTTGATGGCATTCTCTGTAAATTGCCAGAATTATTTATTTCTTATAACATTTTATGATAATCAACCATCTTCCCATTTATCAAAGCTCTGTGTGCCTCTAGCTTGTCACACTCTCTGTGCATGCGCTTCATTGCTCTTCACAGTGTCTGCCCATGTGCTCCAAGCTCCTCACACTACCTATCCACGTGCCTCCAACTTGTCACACTCTCTGTCCATGGGCCCCCTTGCTCACCAAGGTGCTTATCCAAGGTCCCCATAATGCTTGCCCTTGATCGTCACACTTTCTGTCCATGTACATCCCTTGCTCTCAAAAATGCCCGTCCAAGGTCCTCATAATGCCCGCCCTTGGTCTTCTCACTCTCTGTCCATTGGACCCCTTGCTCTCCAAGGTGCCTGTCCTTGATCCTCATAATGCCTGCCCTTGATCGCCACACTCTCTGTCCATGTACATCCCTTGCTCTCCAAAATGCCTGTCCAAGGTCCTCATAATGCCCGCCCTTGGTCTTCACACTCTCTTTCCATTGGACCCCTTGCTCTGCAAGGTGCCTGTCCTTGATCCTCATAATGCCTGCCCTTGATCGTCACACACTCTGTCCATGTACATCCCTTGCTCTCCAAAATGCCCCTCCAAGGTCCTCATAATGCCTGCTCTTGCTCTTCACAATCTCTGTCCATAGGCCTCCTTGCTCTCCACAATGCCCGTCCAAGGTCCTCATAATGCACGCCTTTGCTTTTCACATTCTCTGTCCATGTGACGCCTTGGTCTTCTGGGTCTGTCCATGTACTGCATGCTCCTTGTGCTGCCTGTCCATGTACCCTGAAGGTCTATGCTCCCTTTTGCCATGCACCACAATCACCGCCTATCTACTCCAAGTCCCTCACGCTGCCTGTCTATGTACCCCTTCCTCTTCACACCCACATTGTCTACCTACGCCTATCTACTCCAAGTCCCTCGAGCTGCCTGTCCAGGCGTCCTGACGTTCTTCACACCCTCGTTAGTCTTCACAATGCCTGCCCATGTGTTCATGGCTTCTCATGTTTCTCCAAATCCTCACGTTGCTTGTTCATGCAACCGGACCGCCCAGTACTCTCTGAACATGCACTGCTAGCTCCTCATGGTGCCTGTCCTCTAACTCTTCATGTTTTCTGTCCACATGCCATAGCATATCATATCATGCCCTGATGTTCTTCACACTTCCTGTCCATGTGCCACCTTGCCCTTCACGCTCTCTGTCCTTTGGCCAGTCCTGCTTTTCACAGTGTCTGCCCATGTTCTCCAATCTCCTGGTACTGCCTGTCCACGTGCCCCCTTGCTCTTAATACTCTCTGTCCACGTGTCCATTTGCTCTTCACATTGCCTGTGCATGTGCTTCCACTCCTTCATGTTGCCTGCTCATGTGGCCCCTTGCTCTTCACAGTGCCTGTGCATGTGCTTCCACTCCTTCATGTTGCCTGCTCATGTGGCCCCTTGCTCTTCACATTGCCTGTGCATGTGCTTCCACTCCTTCATGTTGCCTGCTCATGTGGCCCCTTGCTCTTCACAGTGCCTGTGCATGTGCTTCCACTCCTTCATGTTGCCTGCTCATGTGGCCCCTTGCTCTTCACAGTGCCTGTGCATGTGCTTCCACTCCTTCATGCTGACTGCTCATGTGGCCCCTTGCTCTTCACAGTGCCTGTGCATGTGCTTCCACTCCTTCATGTTGCCTGCTCATGTGGCCCCTTGCTCTTCACAGTGCCTGTGCATGTGCTTCCACTCCTTCATGTTGCCTGCTCATGTGGCCCCTTGCTCTTCACAGTGCCTGTGCATGTGCTTCCACTCCTTCATGTTGCCTGCTCATGTGGCCCCTTGCTCTTCACAGTGCCTGTGCATGTGCTTCCACTCCTTCATGTTGCCTGCTCATGTGGCCCCTTGCTCTTCACAGTGCCTGTGCATGTGCTTCCACTCCTTCATGTTGCCTGCTCATGTGGCCCCTTGCTCTTCACAGTGCCTGTGCATGTGCTTCCACTCCTTCATGTTGCCTGCTCATGTGGCCCCTTGTTCTTCACAGTGCCTGTGCATGTGCTTCCACTCCTTCATATGTCGCCCTTGTGCCCCTTTGCTCTTCACTCTCTGTCCATCTGCCTCGGTACTCTTCTCAATGTCTTCTCATGTGTGCCCAGCTTCTTGCGCCATCTTCCCATGTCCCTCCAACTCTTCATGTTGCTTGTCCTTGTGGCTCAACCTCCCCACAATGTGTCAACACGCGCTGCAAGATCCTCATGCTGCCTGTCCTCTAACTCCACGTGCCCTGATGCTCTGCATAGTTTCTGGCCATGTACTCCAGGCTCCACACTCTGCCTGCACACGTGTATTCAACTCTGCAAACCTCCTGTTCATGTGACTCAAGCTTCTCACATTGTCTCAATATGCGGTTCAAGCTCCTCGCACTGTCTGTCCATGGGCCCCCTTGCCCTTCACGCTCTCTATCCACGTGCCGCCCTTGCCCTTCACGCTCTCTGTCCACGTGCCGCCCTTGCCCTTCACGCTCCCTATCCACGTGTCGCCCTTGCCCTTCACGCTCCCTATCCACGTGCCGTCCGTGCCATTCACGCTCTCTATCCACGTGCCGCCCTTGGCCTTCACGCTCTCTATTTACGTGCAGCCCTTGCCCTTCACGCTCTCTATCCAAGTGCCCCCTTGCCCTTCACGCTCTCCATCCACGTGCCGCCCTTGCCCTTCCCGCTCTCTATCCATGGGCCCCCTTGCCCTTCACGCTCTCTATCCGTGTGCTGCCCTTGCCCTTCACGCTCTCTATCCTTGTGCTGCCCTTGCCCTTCACGCTCTCTATCCGTGTGCTGCCCTTGCCCTTCACGCACTCTATCCGTGTGCTGCCCTTGCCCTTCACGCTCTCTATCCAAGTGCCGCCCTTGCCCTTCACGCTCTCTATCCGTGTGCTGCCCTTGCCCTTCACGCTCTCTATAAAAGTGCCCCCCTTGCCCTTCACGCTCCCTATCCACGTGCCGCCCTTGCCCTTCACGCTCCCTATCCACGTGCCGTCCTTGCCATTCACGCTCTCTATCCACGTGCCGCCCTTGCCCTTCACGCTCTCTATCCACGTGCCGCCCTTGCCCTTCCCGCTCTGTATCCATGGGCCCCCTTGTCCTTCACGCTCTCTATCCACGTGCTGCCCTTGCCCTTCACGCTCTCTATCCTTGTGCCGCCCTTGCCCTTCACGCTCTCTATCCGTGTGCTGCCCTTGCCCTTCACGCTCTCTATCCACGTGCCGCCCTTGCCCTTCACGCTCTCTATCCACGTGCTGCCCTTGCCCTTCACGCTCTCTATCCTTGTGCCGCCCTTGCCCTTCACGCTCTCTATCCGTGTGCTGCCCTTGCCCTTCACGCTCTCTATCCAAGTGCCGCCCTTGCCCTTCACGCTCTCTATCCGTGTGCTGCCCTTGCCCTTCACGCTCTCTATCCAAGTGCCCCCCTTGCCCTTCACGCTCCCTATCCACGTGCCGCCCTTGCCCTTCACGCTCCCTATCCACGTGCCGTCCTTGCCATTCACGCTCTCTATCCACGTGCCGCCCTTGACCTTCACGCTCTCTATTCACGTGCAGCCCTTGCCCTTCACGCTCTCTATCCAAGTACCCCCCTTGCCCTTCACGCTCTCTATCCACGTGCCGCCCTTGCCCTTCCCGCTCTCTATCCATGGGCCCCCTTGCCCTTCACGCTCTCTATCCGTGTGCCGCCCTTGCCCTTCACGCTCTCTATCCTTTTGCCGCCCTTGCCCTTCACGCTCTCTATCCGTGTGCTGCCCTTTCCCTTCACGCTCTCTATCCAAGTGCCGCCCTTGCCCTTCACGCACTCTATCCGTGTGCTGCCCTTGCCCTTCACGCTCTCTATTCAAGTGCCGCCCTTGCCCTACACGCTCTCTATCCGTGTGCTGCCCTTGCCCTTCACGCTCTCTATCCAAGTTCCGCCCTTGCCCTTCACGCTCTCTATCCAAGTGCCGCCCTTGCCCTTCACGCACTCTATCCGTTTGCCGCGCTTGCCCTTCACGCTCTCTATCCATTTGCCGCCCTTGCCCTTCACGCTCTCTATCCGTGTGCTGCCCTTGCCCTTCACGCTCTCTATCCAAGTGCCGCCCTTGCCCTTCACGCTCTCTATCCTTGTGCCGCCCTTGCCCTTCACCTGTGCTTCAGGTTTCCCACGCTGCCTATCCACTTTTCCCCAACTCTCCACCTTGCCCGTCCATGTAACCCAACTGCCTCAAACTGCCTCTGCATGTGCTCCGCGCTCCTCAGAGTTGCTACTTGCCCATCTGCTCATCTGCCCATCTGCCCATCCATGTGCCTGCTACTCTCCACAGTGCATGTTCAAGTGACTCAACCACCTCACACGACCTCTACAAGTGCTCCAACCTCCTCAAGCTGCATGCTCATGTACCTACAGGGCTACACAGTACCTGCGCGTGTACGCCAGCTCCTCACAGCACCTGTCCAAACACAAGGGCAGGATCCCGACTCCAGTGGGACTGGGAAATAGACAATATTAAACAAAGACACATGTTCCCACCAGGAATGATTATGAACTGTCAATTTCTAAATTACTCAATGTAAACATTTGCTGTGTAGCTCATGAGTGATTATACTAGCAGCAACCCTATCTCAGAACAGAAAGACGTGCGATTTTAAAGAAGATCACATCATTTAGAAACTGACAGTTCATAATCAATCCTGGTGGGTACAATTTTCTTTGTTTAATATTGCAACCTCACAACACCTCTCCCTATGACCCAAATCAAAATCATCACGCTATTTATCCATGTGCTCCCAACATCCTCGCCCAGTTTTTCCATGCGCTCCAGCGCCTCGAGGTGTTTTTCCATGCACCTTAAGCTTCTCCTGCTATTTTTACACGTGGCCCAAGCACCTCATGCTGTTTTGCCATGTGCCCCAAGCACCTCATGCTGTTTTGCCATGTGCCCCAAGCTCCTCGTGCTGTTTTTCCTTGTGCCCGCAAGCTCCTTGTGCTGTTTTTCCATGCGCCTCAAGCTCCTCGTGCTGTTTTTCCATGTGCCTCAAGCTCCTCGTGCTGTTTTGCCATGTGCCCCAAGCTCCTCGTGCTGTTTTGCCATGTGCCCCAAGCTCCTCGTGCTGTTTTCCCACGTGCCCCCATGCTCCTTGTGCTGTTTGTGAATGCCCCAGAATCCTGCTCAAGTGGAGGAACTGCTTTGTGGTGAGTCTAGCAGATTCCTCCCCTGACGGGCTCTGCCCGGCCACTATCCAGGTTCCACTTGAGTCTGGGCCAGAGAGGATCAAGGGCACTTTTACATGATGCTGTGCCTGGGTACACAGCTCGAATTACAGTGGCCTGCTGGGTCCCTGACATCACTTAACCTAAGCATAGAGCCCCACTGGGGGCCACTGCCATACTCTGGATCAGCATCACCCATAATGTCAACACAGAGGGCCTACCTGGCTCCTGCCCCCCATGACCTGCATTATATCCTAGCACAGCCCTTATTTCTATTGAATGATACGGCCCTAATCTTTATTGGACTGGACCACCGTGGTATCCATTGAAATGGACCACCCTGGGCTAAAGCAAACTGGACGGCACTGGTTTATATTGGACTATACTGAACTGTACTGGCCTGGGTTTATAACGACCTGGACTCACCGAGCTTCTATTGCACTGCACGGCCCTAATTAATACTGAACTGCTTTGCTTTCTGGTCTGTTTAGCTCGGCTGCCCTGAACTAAATTGACCTGGACTGCACTTGTTAAACCGAAATAGGAAGCCCTCAGCTATATTGCCTTCGACTGCCTGGCTTACATCATTGACTATATTGCCCACGGGTATGCCCCGCTGGAAAGGCCCGTCCTATACTAAGCTTCACTTCCCAGGGTAATATTGAAGAGCACTTCTCTGATCTCAACTGAGCTACAGGCTCGGACTGGCCTATTGGGCAATATGGCAATGCCCGATCCAAAAAACGCAAAACGCTAGTGTGAGCAAGTTTGGAAACGTGCTCGCCTTGCATGCAAGACAAAGCAAAGCAACACAGGTTCAATCCCCGATCCTGGTGTGTAATAAATAACCACAGGTTCAATCCCCCATCCTGGTGTGTAATAAATAACCAATTACGAAGTGGTTCACTTTTTTGGCACATGGAGGCCAAATAAGTTACTTCTCCAGAGGCTAGTAGTTTTGATCAGTGTTACTGAATAAATATTCTCTAAAATGCACAATTTGCCTCACATTTTATCAAAAACCTCCCTCTACCGTACTACTCAAATAGTCTGTCACAAAAGGAATGATTCGCCATTTGCAATTGGGGCCACTTTTCCATTGGTGCCTGCGTCAATTTTATGCCCCAGTCCGACCCTGCTGAGCTACCATGATTTATTGAACACAGGACTCACTGCGGCACATGAACATGGCTTCAAGAAGCATTCATATTATCGGACCGAAGGAGTGAAGAGTTCAATTGTGACGTGGCCTACAGTGATTGGCTTTCCATCATGGGTGGCTGGAGCTGGGGACATCACAAGCGGGCAACTTAAAATAGAGGCAACTCTCTGAGTGACTCTTTTGACTGGGGTGGCCCAAGTGGGGCAGTGACTCACGCAGGGGTGGCATGAAGCACGAGATCACACACACATAATGATCATAGTTTAGGATAATGGGGTGGCACCTGGGGTGGCCAATCAGATTCCAGGGGTAGCACATGCCATCTCTGGCCACTCCCTGGACACGCCACTGCATAAGTGAAAGCACAGATGAATAGTCATTATGTTTGATGCAGCACTTTTTAAAGCAGGCCTTCAGTACACAGGGAGGTACATAAGAGGGATACTTTGTAACCTGACCTTGTCCTTTCTTTTCAGACCCTCATCGTGTGAAGTGCAGTTAGTTTCCCCCGATGGTCAGCAATGGTACAATCCGCTCCCCTGTCTGCCGTTGGGTTGGACTCGGCCATTCTGGAAGCTAAACAATCCCCTTCACACTGCTAAAGACACTTGCTACGATTTTCCACTTTGCATGATGCCGCGTCTTTGCATATTCCATTGAGAGTTGCCAGAGGTGGGGCATTTGCATTGGAAATCTGGCGCGCACACTGACACACACCCACCAAGAACCCGTGTGTATGATCCAGCCTCTCGCTACCTGCTTCTCGGTTCCATTTACGAGATCATTTTAAATGCAGGGGACTCTAAAAGTAAGACGTAAAAGCAATGGCCAAATAGCAGGTGGATTCCATAGGAATTCATTATAAAATGCCACCTGCAAAGCACATTTTGCAAGCAGCATTTATTTATTTGCAAGACAGACAGTGAAAACGCAGACTAAAGGCAATGTTGCCTTTTTTGCTCTTCACAATTGCACTCTGCTTGACAAATATTGAACATCATATACGTGGTACAACAGAGCATGCAAGTGTTAACCTTGGCGGGCCCTTGAACACACTTTGCACTTACTTCAAAAATACCTCCTTAGAGCTGCACTTGTACGTAGAAGCTACCTATTTGAGCATAATGAACATTCTCTACTTGCTCCATTTCCATAGCAACATACAGTTTACAATTTTAAATGGAGGTGGAGCTGGAAATGCAGACGTAAATGTGAGGTGTAAATGCATTACGGGTCACATCCCGCTCTCCCCCATTTTACTGCTGACCCAAGAGCGCGGAGGGGCGGGAAGCGGAGATCAGATCTCTGCCATGGGCATCTCCTCTCTCTCATGTGAGCAATGTATTTTAAGCCTGCATGAGATTTTCATGTAGGCATAAAATGAATGGAATCCTATGGACTCCTCGGTTTTGGACCAGGGCAAAAGCAGACAGATTCCATAGGAATCCAGTTGTAAGAGCTGCTGGCAAATAAGTGGCGTATGCTTTTTCAGGAGATGGGCTGGGAAAATGAAAGAGTGAAAGCGAGTTTGCTTGGCTTTTACTCTTTCCTTCTCTCTCTGCATCCTGGATGTGTACAATATCATGCATGGGAGCACGCAGCATATAAGTGCTAATGATGGTGGTCCTGTGCATGCAATTAACACGTGTAAGGAAATGAGGCTGGCAGAATGCATAGACAACTGTAGATAGTAGCGCCCCCTATCTGTGCTGGTGGCAGGCACACAGAGACACATATACCCAACCATGAATAGACACTCTCTATTCCACATTCTGTACTTGACCCCTCCCTCTCTGTCTCTCTAAATCCCCCTCTATCTCCGCCTCTCTCTCTACAAAGCCCTCACACTAGCTCTCTCTTGCTAAATCCTTCCCTCTTTCTCTCTAACTCCCTCTCTCTAGCGCTTTCCCTGTATCTTTCCGTGTCTCTCTCGTTCTTTCTTTCTCTCTCCCTCACTCACTCTCTCTCGCTCGCTAAGCCTCTCTCTTTAGTAGCTCTCTCTTGCTAAATCCCGCTCTCTAGCTCTCGCTCTCTAACTCCCTCTCTCTAACGCTCTCCCTGTATCTTTCAGACTCTCTCGTTCTCTTCCCCTCCCTCTCTCTACCTCCCCCCTCTCTCTCTAAACCTCTCTCTTCAATAGTTCTCTCTACTCTAAATCCCTCTCTATAGCTGTCTTTCTGTATCTCTTTCGCTCTCTCTCTGTATTTTTGTCTCTCCCTCTCTCGCTCTCTCTCCAACGCCCCCACACCAACTTTGTCTCTATTTCCCCCTCTAAACCCCTATACCCCAATCTTTCTCTCTCCCTTTGTATCCTAAACACCCCTCTCTCACACCCTTCCTCTAACCCCCCCTCTCTCTCGCTCTCTCTGTCTTTCTCCCCCTCTCTCTCTCTATCTCTTTATGTATGTTGCTAAAAGGGACATCTACAATTTAATGAGCAGGCTTTTAGCATCCTCTGTGACCTCAGAACGGTGAAAGCCCATTCATGTATTTGGTTATTGGACTCGTACACCAGCTGTAAGGGTCATGTGCTTTTTCGTTACCACTGCTTACTTTTACTTGACCTGGTCGCTATTCAGTAACGACGGAAGAGTGCAAGCCCTATTTATTTATTTATTTTATTACCTATAATGCGCCATACTCATCCTACAAACTAAAGCTGTAATTACACAGGTTAACCAAACAATGCCCTTCTTTAGTACTGGACTGGACTGCGACTGGATTGCGATCAGAATTTGTTGAGAGCGAAAGATGTCTGATTTTTAAAGGAAGAGGATTAACATGGCCTGAGTAACTGCTGAGCTCGAATCAACTTCATGCAAAAAGGACGAGCATACGGGTCCTTAGCACTTAAGTGGTTAAAGGGGAGTGGGGAGTCAGCGTATTTAGGGCGACTGTACCAATGAAACACATTTTGTAGGGAGTGGGTACTACCGCCTCTTGCTTTTAAAGGTACAGCACTGGCCGTTCTTATTTTAAAGGAACTGTTGAAGGGTGTTGTTTTTGGGGCGAGCACAGTAAACACGTCTTGTTTTTTTGAGGTGAGTGTTATTGAAGATGGCGGATTTGTCACCTTCCTGGGCTGCTGCTCACTAATGAGGACAGGCCTCCGGTAGATGCTGCTGCCAGAGGTCAACGAGAACCTGCTCTTAGTGTTCAAGCACTACTCTCCCGCCTCGGCCGGCGATGGCTAGGAATAGGAGCAGCCTTCACAGCCATTACACAAGGGAAGAGTGTGTCTTTGTGAAGCTAGGGGACAATGCACCACCTGGAGGACCCTCGAGGAAGAGCGCCAAGCACCGAACAGACCTGCTAATGGAGGCCAACTCAAGGGCTTTATCAACGACGGCAGCAGAAGGCAAGTGTATCCTGGCAGGCCTTCAAGAACCGCTCTCACCTTTCTCAAACATCAGCAGGAGTGAGGCGGCCGATGGGGTGATTGGCCAGAAGTGACTTGCTTTCAGACTGCGGGGCCATTACTGTATGTGAAGGCCATCAACTAAGCCGAACAAGAAGGCGCTATGGAGCAGCGAGTGGAGGAACCCAGAAATTAGATGTATCCATCAGACTGAGGGCAGCAAGTGACAAGGGCAAACACTGACACAACAGGAAACTGAAAGACCTCCCTTCAGCATGGAGCCGTGAAACAACAGGGTGCAGGGAAACAGGAACACCTGTGTCACTGACCACTGTCTCAGACACTGCTTCTGGGAAGGACCTACACACATGTCCACTGCTCCCAATTCAAAACCATGAGAATATCCACTCCTCCTGACATGGCCGGATTGACATATTCATTTGTCACCACACAGACTACAAAACTTGATCACTACTTCTGATACATATTGATTGACAAAATAAGCCCACATACCCCACACTAAAAATATAATCGTGTAAAAAAGAGGGGTGAGGCGCGCACTCCAATTCCTGGCCAATATACTACTTGAACAAAGAAAAATGATACATGGGTTAAATCCCAAAGTATCCAATTCACTGGGTTAGATCCCAATTGTTGCAAAAATATTCACAGGGTTAGATCCAATTGTTGCAAAAATATTCACAGGGTTAAATCCAATATGCTTATGCTGCATTGGGACTCCAGGGGCTGCAGCACCGTTGATAATTTGCCCTACAGTGGAGAACCATAGTCATGGTTTTCCCCCCTCCCACTCCTCCTGCTAAGGGTAAGATGTGTGCTCCTGGAGGGGAGTCTTTCCTTGGTCACCTGAACTGAACAAAAAAAATTTCACTACAGCTCCCATAATCCTTAGAGAATGCATTAGCAGAAATGCAGCAGAAGGGATCCAGCCCTGTGAATATTTTGGCAACAATTGGGATCTAACCCAGTGAATTGGACACTTTTGGGATTTAACCCAGTTATATTTTTTTTCTTTCTTCAGGTAGTCTATTGACCAGGAATTGGAGTGCGCGGCCTCACCCCCTCTTTTTTGCAGAAAAATATAATCACTTGCCCTAATTCATGTTTACAAACGTTATCCCTCCTCTTCTTGTCTGGGAGTGATAACTATAATCACTCCTAACATGGACTACTAAACATGGCCACTACTTCTAACATGCATTGATAAACACAATTGCTGCTCAACTGGACTGATAAACATGGTATCTTCGTCTAGCACAGACAACTAAACAAAATCACTTCTCCTAACATTGGCTGCTTAAAACAATCGCTGCTAACTCAATTTGATAAACATAACCACTCCATCTCGCGTGAACTGATAAACATAACCACTCCGTATAACACGCTTTCATAAGCATACTGATAAGCATGACCCCTCCTAACATGGACTACCAAACAAAGTCACTCCTCCTAGCATTGACTTCTGCGGATGATCACTTTTTCTAGCACAAGCTGATCAACATAACCACTCTTTCCAAGGTGGGCTGATAAACAGAAGCGCTCCTCCCCAAACAGAGGAAACGATCAGCACCAGCACACCTACCAACAATCACCTATTCACAAGCAAAACAATTCCTTCTCATTTAGGTCTCCAAGAATGACCACTCTTGATATCAAGGACCAAAAGGCAGAGCAACGGTACCCCACGTGGACCTCTAATCAGGTCTTCTCTTTCACACATGGTCCAGTAATTAGACCCAGCCTTTATCATGCAGGGCTGTAAACAGGAGTGCTCTGTCTCATGAAGACCCATAAGCAGAGCCTCGATTTCCAATTGGAATCTATAAAAGGTGCCACATTTTCTCGTGTAGAGATAAAAGCAGAGCCGTCCCTTCCTTTGTGGATCTATAAGAAGAGCCACGCCTTCTCATTAAGAGCTATAAGCAGAGCCACTCTTTCCCCTGTGGATCTATAAGAAGAGCCACTCCTTCTCACGTGAACCCGTAAGCAGAGCCACTCTTTCCCCTGTGGATCTATAAGAAGAGACACTCCTTCTCATTAAGAGCTATAAGCAGAGCCACTCTTTCCCCTGTGGATCTATAAGAAGAGCCACTCCTTCTCACGTGGACCCGTAAGCAGAGCCACTCTTTCCCCTGTGGATCTATAAGAAGAGACACTCCTTCTCATTAAGAGCTATAAGCAGAGCCACTCTTTCCCCTGTGGATCTATAAGAAGAGCCACTCCTTCTCACGTGGACCCGTAAGCAGAGCCACTCTTTCCCCTGTCGATCTATAAGAAGAGACACTCCTTCTCATTAAGAGCTATAAGCAGAGCCACTCTTTCCCCTGTGGATCTATAAGAAGAGCCACTCCTTCTCACGTGGACCCGTAAGCAGAGGCTCTCTTTCCCCTGTGGATCTATAAGAAGAGACACTCCTTCTCATTAAGAGCTATAAGCAGAGCCACTCTTTCCCCTGTGGATCTATAAGAAGAGCCACTCCTTCTCATTAAGAGATATAAGCAGAGGCTCTCTTTCCCATGGGGTCCTGTAGGCAGAGATGTTCATTTTCATGTGGTCACTTGTGTATAGGCGCGTTACAAATACCATATCATATCATATCATTGGAGCAGAGAGAACCATTCGCCTCTGGTCCTACAAGCAAAAACACTCCCCCTAACAAGGTCTCATATCCAACACCACTGCAGAAAATGTCTGACTGCAGTTATGGTCCCTCCTTTAGATGAGGGCCACTCTTTCCGACAAGTCCCTTTAAGTAGAAACACAATGCTTCATTACGAGTTTGGCTGTAATGTGACACAATTGCCAAATTCGATTACCATTACCAAAACTTGTCCCCGTGGCTTCAAATGGAATTATGAGTGGGGGGAGAGCAGCATAAACCTCCATGGGGATTTTGCCAGGAGTCCCTTTCTAGTCCTCTCAGCTAATTCTGATGACTTTTGACCTTAAAGCAGAGGATGTACCTCCCCATCAGTGCAGCAAAAACAGCAGTAATTTTGTTACTGTAAAGAAAGTGACGGTAATGGAGTTGCCGCCACTTTTGTTACTGCTCCACCAAACATGTGATGAGGCCCAAGAACATACTGTGGTTAACCACCACGGCTTAAAAATCAAACAAAACACAATATTTCTGACTTTGGATTCAACCAGCATAGAAGGTACATACCCATAGTCTTGGGTGCTCCTTTGGTCAATATGTGTGTCTGAATGTATTCAGTGTTAACAAACAGCTTCAGCACTCTGCTTGTATTTCAAGCAAGGCCTGCAGGCGTGGTGTGTACCAGCAGACCATTAACAGTGTGAAACGTCCAGGGCAGTTATATGTGTAGCTAGCTAAAATCGCCAAAGTTTCATCTCTGATATACTTACTAAACATAAAATCCTTGTGAGACTTCAGCCATACTCTGAAACACAGCCTTGCCAGAGAGTTTGTGGGCAGCCAGAGCCATACTTGTCTGTGAGATTGTAATCACTGGATCCCTGAGAAGAAATGGAGGCAGAGGTGCACCATTCATATCAGGGGAACTAGTTTATGAATTTCTCAAGGGGTGCCGTTGCCCAGATTTTAGGGCAGTGGCATTGAAAAAGTGTTAGAGATTGTTTGTTCCGGGTGGGGGCCTGGACCCCCGAGTACCCACGTATCCAGCACCACTGATGCATAGTTAGCTCTGAAAAGGATGTTCAGCACCTTTAAGACCCGTGGATAATTGGCACACTAATAAGACTGATCCCAATCATACGAAGTAAGATTTCCATGCATATTAGGGACAAATGCTCACAGGTCCTAGTAGGACCGCCTCTCTCTTTCATTGTTAAATATGCCTTTCATTCCCATGTTCCCTCCCTTTTGCCCTGTGGGTGCTTTTAAACACAGTTTCCTTGATGTATAAACTTCTCACAAATGCACAATAAACAAATAAATAAATAAACAAACAAATAAATGGATAGATAAATAAATAAATATATAAACGAATGAGCAAATAAATACATGAATAAATAATAATAATAAATAAATAAATAAATAAATAGAGTTAATACTCTTCAATGAGAAGAGAACTTTATTATATACATATTATGTACAGCAAATTCCGACCGGAAGGAGTGTGGGTGTGTAAATCTAGTTTTCAAGGATGATGAGACCACTTCCTACATGCCCAACACTCACCAAATCCGTGGGAATCCTGAGGTACATAAGACTGCAACTAGATCCTAAATTTCAATTAATATTTTTGAAGAACTAGGGAAAAAACCTTGTTGATGTGACAGTATCTCTAGGGAAGTCTGTGCACGTTGCCTTCACCTGCCTGCTACACCTGGTGCCAGCCTGCTGCTTCCTCTGGACTCCAGTCTAAGCCCGGGAAGGGTCTTCCTGAGTCTGGACTATAAGAGCCAGCTGGAGCTGCCTGCTGTGCTCCCTCTATGACTATCAAGCACTTGCACACCTGTCTGAATGGCAGGTATCGGTGTCCAACCTGTTTAAAAGGTCAAGCTCCTGTAGTGGCATGGGTCACCGCACTTGGTCCAAGCCAACCCACTTCCTTTGTGCCTTGAGAACATTACTTTGAAAGACTTCCAGAATCCGTGCCAACGTAAGGATGGTATACACACTTAAGTATGTTGTGATGGTTCCCCATTACCCAAAGGGGCCCATGAGCTTAGTGCCCATAACATCCTGAAGAGAGCCAAACCCTGTCACAGAAACCTGCAACCTAGGTTTTGACATGATGCTCCCCCGACTGGTAAAATGGGGTAACCTCACTGGAACAGAAAATATTTCTTACATTAGGGGATATAACTAGAGAAAAGCCAAAATGTGAAAATCTTCCCATGCCCACAATCGCCCCGCATTCGGGTGATTCCCTCTCCGGAGAGTGAAGTCTGAAACCCTGTCACAGCATTTGGGAGAAGCTCAACCTGACAAATTGTGTATGCGTGAATGTCAATTTACCAACTGGCCGGAATTAGAGCAGATCTGACTGAACTGCACAGTCTCTGGCCCACAACCTTGACATCTTCCACTAACCCATGTTCTTCTTTAGTTTATTTTCTAAGTCTAAATATAAGAAAAGCCACTGATGACCACTATTAACCCAAGCCACCATACCTGCACTACACACCACCCAAGCCACAAAGTGGGTCGTGAAAAGGAATATTCCCTTGTGCTAAATTCTACAAATTTATTTCCAAGCCCAATCCTTGCTTTTGCCTTTGGCCCACAATCTTTGAAAACCTTGAGATTCTTCTATTATTTGCTTATTTCAATGGGATCCTTTTTTAGTGGATGTGGAGACATCTGCTTTCTTTTTAGAAGGACTGTCTGAAGAAGGAACTTATATAGTCCTCAAAATTTGCAAGAAAACATATTCATTAGTCTAATGAAGCAATCATTCTTTCTGGATCCTTGACTGCTCATTTGCGTTCTTTGAATACTCAAAAGCACTTGGATCCCCTTGCTTTTTTTGGCGCAATTAGGAGGAATTTGATGGTCATAAAAATATTTTCTCACCCTTTTATAACAAATAATGTTAAAGGATTAGTATCACTTAAGCACCATATTTTAATTCCTCTCATTATTATCATTTCTGAAGTGTTTTCAGGATAGTTGCGATATCCCATCAAGGATACCTTTTCATTGTGATTAATATGTATTTTGAACAAATAGAAAGATAATGACAAATATATCGATTTGTTTATGCATTACATTTTTGGTTTGTCTTTATGAATTTGGTCGCACTTTTCCTTGGACCACAGATGACCTCTTGCAGAGATGCCATCCCAAGCTCAATTAATTGACTAAGGTAAGACCAAAGAAATGTTTAAGGACCCTGCACATCCAGTGCCGATGTGAAATGGGAGAACTGGTCTAGGACATGCCCATTTAAAGCGAATTAAGCTTTTGACCAACTTTTTCCTCTGGTACTAGTCTGTCACGCTTTGAAACAAATTCTGTTGTATAAAGCACCTTACAAATGCTCCAGAAATACATACATAAATAAATAAATACCATGACAGAAAATGAGACAGTGGATAGGATGGGGGGACCTTTGTGGCAGAGACACAAGGATTGAACCTGTCTTAGAAAGTGAACAGCTCTGGTGTAAGGGAGATGTTCTAGAATAACATTTTGGCACTCAGAGCAGGATCACAAACTATGTTCTCTGGTACTATTTTTGACTTGTCAGTAAATTGGGAAGGGAGCAGACACTGAGCCGTATTACATATAATTTCTGTTTCACTGGTCTTATTTTGCACACACGTATTTTTGCAGAGGTCAATTCACTTTAGAAACACAGAATCCTCTATTAACCGCACCATTGGGTCGCAGCTGGCCGAGGAGCTGTGGAGGCAACCTGTCCTAGTCCTTGACCCATAGCATGTGGTACACCTCTCCATTCATTCCATCCATCACCCCTTCATTTGTTTTAATCACATAGAAATACAGAAAAAAGGGAGAGAAGGAGAGAGGTAGAGACAAGAAAAATGAAAGAGAGAAAGGGAGGGGAGTGAAAAAGAGGAGATGAAGGGAAAAGTAAAAATTAGACACCATGTTGCAAATAAGGGAAATAAATTAAGATCGAAAGGAATTACACCCTGACATTGGCTCATACTCCTGGTCAAATTTGTAGTCCGGGTTCTAGGTACAGATTAATATAATGCCAGTTTGTTCACTGGTTCACCATTTTCATCATCTTATATTAACACTGCTTCAACATCAACATCTGCATATTGGCATGAAACCCATAAGGGGTGAGTTCAATAGATGAGAAGAGATCTCCAAAAAGAAGTCTCAAAATGTTGGGAACATAGAACTTTGAATACATCTTTGGTAGCTGGCCTAATTACAAGGTTATTAAGAATCCATTACTTCCATAATTTGATGAGCTGGAACCCCTGCAAATTAAATATGGGAAGAACACTTGACAACTGCATCCAAGTATTTACTTAAAGTACTTGTCGAACAGGCTGAACTCAGCCTTACGTGTTACTAGGATCATATTGCTGCTTTAAGACAAGAAATTGATGATCTCAATTTGGGAGGGACAGCAATTAATAGTAAATGAGAAATTGTTGGATCAATGTAAGACCGATCAACAAGAGTTTAAGACACGTAAAGCCAAAACATGTTGGCGAGACAGAGTGGCCTATCACCATATTAAAATGTATACCTTATAAAAGAAATTAAAAAAACATTCTCACAAACCCTTTCCCAGAGCCAACCAGTTCCTCCTCTCCATCATCAGCATCATCCCAGACGTAGAATTTCCATGGCTCAGTAAGATCCATAATCTATGTGTTTTATTAAAAGAGGCAAGGAAATACTATCTGGGCAATCAACAGGAAAGAAATCAAAAAAGAAAACAGGGCACAGAAGAACGAGGAGGGGTAAGAAGTCAGGAAAAAGGATAAAGAGTAATACAAAGACATGTACACCAAGTCACAGGGAAAGGTGAGACACCATATGTTCACCTCAGTCCATAGTATCTCTGCATATAGGCTCTCCACTGCAGGAATAAAGGGGCTCGAAAAATGCCACTCCGTCTGCCCCATGACTGATGCCAACATTACTAAAATCTGAATATACATTACACAAATATTTAAGGAAACAAAAGCTTAAGAAACACTTTGCTGTGAAGCATGGGGGTCCCAATAGGGTCCATATACAGGCTTTGACAAAATGCTTGTAAGTATGTGACATACAATGTCGTATGGACCTTGACAACAAGGGCTCCTGAACAAGAACAACAAATTGAGAGCTATCTTTGAGAATATGATATACATCTGACCTATAATCCAGGCACCTTTGGAGCCAAGTGAGTCTTTATCCTGATCCCACCTTTGGGTAACACAATTGATGGCTTCCATGAAATTGGGGAGAAGAAAGTAATTGAACTGAAAGTTTAAATTAACTAGCATATTTGTCATGAAATGGAAATGCTTCTCCTAATCACTGCCAAGCACTCAACAGTCTCATGAAGAAAGCTGAAATCATGCTACGGAAAGCAGACAAGAGTGGCTATATAGTGATTATGAAAGCCGGTGACTAATTTCAGGAAAGAAAAAGAAATCTGCAAGACCAACTAGAATATGAAAAAACGGAATATCAAATCAATTTCTGAAATGTAGATGTTCTTCTCAGACTTTCGGAAGGAAAGACCACTAATTCCTTCTCACTACTGATGTCACAGGTTTACCCCCTTCTCACCTGTTTGTGTTCTTTCTTCGATGGAGTCTTCCTGCGTACGGTACGGGTCTTATATAAGCCCGCGCGAATGTCCTCGGCTTCCAGCGTGCGTTCCGCGATCCGAGTCCTGGATCGTTCAGAATGTCCGGGAATTTCTGGAAACAGCGAAGCTTACACTTGGCAGAGTGTACGCGGAGATCCGGGATGAAAAGGAGGGCAAAGGAAAGGAGGTAAGTGGCGGGTTCAATGGAACCAGGAACCAGGAACAAGAAGTTAACGAGAGCGAACTTCGGCAGCACACGTCAACCACAGTAAACGGTAGCGTTGAGACGCGTTGAGACGCGCAGAGCCGCGGGGGCATGGCCGCTTTATAGAACGTGATGCGTGTGACACGGAAACTGGTGCACAGCGTTCCGCGTTCGGTGGCCATGTTGGATGTACTGCTGAGTGTAAGCCTCTATGGGTCAGGGACCAGGAAGTCCAGAAGGGACGAGTCCGATGGTTCATGACAGCATGCCTCCTCTGAAAGGCCTGTTCCTCCGGGTTTGCCGGGGTGTATAAGGTGGTACCTTTTGAGTAATCTGGGGGCATTAAGGTTTGTGAATGGTTCCCAGGTGCGTTCACTGGGTGGGTACCCCTCCCATTCAACCAGATATTGCATTCCTTGGCTTGTTTGTGCATGTTGATGAGGTTTTCAATCCAGGAGTCAAGTGTAGGGACTGGTGTAGGATGTGGAAGCAAGGATGGGAGAACCGAAGGATGGAACCCTTGGTTACAGAAAAAAGGGCTGGTTTTGACAGCCGAGTGATCCGAATTGTTATAGGCGAATTCAGGCACAGGTATCAAAAGTGACCAATCGTCCTGGACCTTGGTGGTGAAACAACAAAGATATTGCTCCAGGGTTTGGTTCACACGTTCATTGGCTCCATTGGTCTGGGGATGATAACCTGAGTGGGGGGCCCGTTGGATTCCTAGTATACGGCATAGGTGTTTCCAAAATTGAGATATGTATTGGGGTCCCCTGTCTGATATGATTTTGGAAGGGAGTCCGTGAAGTCGGAATATGTGTTCCAGGAAGATTCCAGCAAGTTCTGAGGAAGATGGTAGTTTAAATAAGGGCGTAAAATGATCCATGTGAGTGAACAAGTCAATGGTAACCATGATAGTTGTGTATCCCCTGGAAGGTGGCAATTCTACAATAAAATCCGTAGCAATGAATTCCCAGGGCCTTGTTGGTAGTGTTGTTTGGAGTAGGAGGCCCGCTGGTCTCTTGTTGTCATGCTTGTTTTGATTGCAGATTGCACAGGTTTGGATATAGCGTTGGACATCGACTCTCATTTTAGGCCACCAAAACTGTCTTTGTATCAAACGGAGAGTATTGAAGATGCCACAATGTCCTGAATGGAGGGTATCGTGGCAGAGGTTCATGCAGTCTTTGTGTGGGAATAACCAGGTCATTGCCTTTAAACAGATACCCATCCTTTGTTCTGAGATTCCATCGATTCTTTCCAGTTAATTCCTTCCAGACCTCGGAGGACTGGGTTTGAATTTGAATGCCTTCCAGGAGGCTGATTGCTTGGGCTACAAAAATTGTGTGAGGAAACATCTTGGGAAAGGATCGATCTTCAAAAGTTTCATAGTCGGGACGTCGGGATAAGGCATCAGCAATTATGTTGTGAGTTCCAGGAACATGTTGTATTTGGAACTGATACTGTGCGAAGAAGAAGGCCCAGCGGGCTTGACGACTATTCCTACATTCCAGGGATTGTAGCACTTGAAGATACCGATGGTCCGTATGGACCTGAACAGGATGTTTTGCCCCCAAAAGTAGATGACGCCACTCTGTAAAGGCTTGACGGATGGCTAACAGTTCCTTTTCTAGGACAGAATAATGAGTCTCACTGGGAGTTAGGGTTCGCGAGAGATAAGCGATGGGGTGTTCTGATTTGTCCTCGAGTTCCTGCCTGAGAACTGCTCTGATGGCGTAGTTAGAGGCATCTGTCTCCACTATGAAAGGTCGATCGATGTCTGGTTGAGCCAAGATGGGGGCTTGTGTAAACTCCGATTTCAGTCATTGGAAGGCTTTATCTTGGGCTGCTTACCAGAGAAAGGGAGTATCCTTCTTCAACAGTGTAATGATTGGTTGAACTATCTCTGAGAAGGACGGTATGAATTTCCGGTAAAAGTTGGCAAGCCCCAGGAAGGATTGAATCTGTTTCACGGTGGTTGGGACTGGCCAGGGTAGTATGGCTTTTACCTTTGAGTGGTCCATTCCGATTCCTTCAGGACTGAGGACGAATCCTAGATAATGAACAGTAGAGACATGGAAAAGGCATTTCTCGGGTTTAGCCAGGAGTTTATGTTCACGTAACCGCTGTAGGACTGCCTTAACATGCTCTTCATGCTTGAGATGGTCCTTGGAGTATATCAGAATATAATCCAGGTAAACTATGATGAAGAGAAACAGCATATCGGAGAACACTCGGTCCATTAAACGTTGGAAGACCGCCGGGGCATTGGCGAATCCGAAGGGCATAACCAGATATTCAAAATGTCCAAACGGTGTTCTAAAGGCTGTTTTCCATTTGTCACCCTCCTTTATACGGATTAGATGATAGGCACCTCTGAGATCCAATTTCGTGAAGACTACCGCTCCTCTCACCGCTTCCAGGATATCCGAGATTAAGGGTAACGGATAACGGTCCTTGATGGTATATTGGTTTAGACCACGATAATCAAGACAGGGCCTAAGCTCCTTGGTTTGTTTTTTGGGAACAAAAAAACAATGAAGCTCCTGCTGGAGATTTGGAGGGTCGTATGGTGCCATTTTCTAGGTTGGTATCCAAATATTCTCGTAGGGCCTTTTTCTCTGGCTCGGATAGTATGAACTTCCTTCCAAAGGGGATTACTGCCGAAGGCTCAGTATCTATAGCACAGTCTTCAGGCCTGTGAGAGGGGAGAGACTGAACGATAGCAGTTGAAAACACATCCTGTGTAATCCTGATAGGCCCGAGGAACCTGTATAATATTTGAGACTGTGAATGGGCCTTGCTGTTTTGTGGGCGCATCTTCTGGGGAGGATGGCGAGGAATCCATGAATAGACAATGAGATATACAATGTTCAGAACCAAGAAACAAGGATCCTGCTGCCCAATTGATGTATGGGTTGTGCTTCTGCAACCAGGGCATACCCAGCACCATTGGATAATGGGCAGACCTTATGATGTCAAATCTGATATTCTCTCGATGATGGTTTATGGAGAGCTGGATCTCTTTGGTTTGTAAGGTGATGGGTCCTGAAGAGAGGGGTCTTCCATCGATAGCTTCTACAGGCTGCATGATGCCCCGAGTTTCATATGGAATGTGGTGGGTAGTGACCCAATCTTGATCTATAAATATCCCCATGGCCCCACAATCCACCAATGCCAGAATAGGGTAGGTTTCTTTCTTGGAAGGTGATAGGAAGGCCTGTAAGATCACTAGATTGCTTTGTCCAGGAGAGTTCAAGGATGGAATAGATGTGGAGTAAACATCTCTCTCCCGAAACTGCACTCCATCTCAGATCGGGAGCTGGTGTTTCCCAAATGCAGTGGGGGAGCCAAGGGACATTCTCTCACAAGATGTTTGTCTGAGGCACAATACATACACAACCCAGTGTGGATCCATCACATTCTTTCTTGCAGGGATATGGGTCCACGGAAGGCCCCCCAATTGCATAGGTTCTGGGTCTGTAGAGGGGGCAGAAAATGGCTCAGATTTAGATGAAGGTTCTATAGAGCCTTTTTGGCAAGTCATTTTAGTCTTCTTATTTTCCTCCTTCCTTTCCTGAATACGTCTATTTGTAAGAAGAGATCCATAAGAGCCTGGAAGGAACTTGGGCGAGCTACCCTTGCTAGCTCATCTTTGATTTCCTCATTCCATCCTCTTCGAAAAAGGGTAAAGCAGGCCTGTGGGGACCAATCTGCATCCTTGGCCAGTTGCTTAAAGCGTGTCACACAGGGCAGCATATCCTGGGAACCTTGTTGGAAGTCCAGTAGCCACTCCTGGGCACTGTAGACCTGTTCTGGGTGGTCAAACATGGCCTTTAAAGCTTGTACAAAACCATCATAGTCATCCAGGAGGGCATCTCCAGAGATAACCAAGGGCGTAGCCCAAGTTAGTGCATTTCCTGAAAGAAATGCGAAATCATAAAACCCACTTTTGCTCTGGGGGTAGAGAAGTAATAGGGCTTAAAAGTAAAGTTGACTAAACACGAATCAAGGAATCCGTGAAGGTTTCTTGATGAGCCATCATATTTATCCACTATTCCGCCCAGCAATACGCTTTCTTTGGTCGCGGAATCACGTGATAGGACTAACTGTTTTAATGCAGCATTCTCGGCCTTGAGATTCTGAACTTCTGTTGTTGACTCCTGCATGCTGCGCATGAGGTCTTGGACAGCCGCCTCCATGTCCGTATCACTGTCGGTTTGTTGGCGTCTCAATCTGTCACAAGTTTCCCCCCTTCTCACCTGTCTGTGTTCTTTCTTCAATGGAGTCTTCCTGCGTACGGTACGGGTGTTATATAAGCCCGCACAAATGTCCTCGGCTTCCAGCGTGCATTCCGCGATCCGAGTCCTGGATCATTCAGAATGTCCGAGAATTCCTGGAAACAGCTAAGTTTACACTCGGCAGAGTGTACACGGAGATCAGGGATGAAAAGGAGGGCAAGGGAAAGGAGGTAGGTGGCGGGTTCAATGGAACCAGGAACAAGAAGTTAATGAGAGCGAACTTCGGCAGCACACGTTAACCACAGTAAACAGTAGCGTTGAGACGCGCAGAGCTGCAGGGGCATGGGCGCTTTATGGAACGTGATGCATGCAACACGGAAACTGGTGCGCAACATTCCGGGTTCGGTGGCCATGTTGGATGTACTGCTGAGTGTAAGCCTCTATGGGTCAGGGACCAGGAAGTCCAGAAGGGACGAGTCCGATGGTTTTTCCACTGTTTATACAAACCCGCCACAGCGGCTCCACGACCCAAAATACACAATATGGGCAGTTTTCTTTCCAGTACACCCACACTATAAGGAATTTGGTTCCCTCACAGAGAAAATATGAGAAAACCTTGATCATTACCTGAAAGATTATATTTCTGCACTGCTTTCTTAAACCTGTGACACTATGGATATTCTTAATGAAATCTCCAACATTAACTGGCTTCCTGAGAAGGCACTAATAACACTCAAAGTTACATTTGTTTACATGCCAATCAGGCCTACTAAGGCAATAGATGCTTTCAAATCCTAGTTGGAAATATAATCAGATAACTTTTTTTCTGCATAATAATAGGCCACAGGATATCCTACATTTAGCAGTTAGCAACAATTGTGTATTTTTTTTCAGCAATGAACACTACTTGCACTTGACTGCCAACCTGTTTATGGGCAATTTCGAATGCAAGCATTCATGACTGGAATCGAATGGCATCACAGAAGGTATCAGCCTGTGCTCATTGCACTGATGATATTGTCCTTATGTGCGAAGGAGCTGAAGAAAAATTAGACAACATCAAAATGCATAATAACACCAATAATTAAAACCTTGAATTTGCAGCTACTAAAAGCACAATGCTCATCATCATTCTTGACTTGGAAATATTTGTTATAGTGAGAAATTTCAAAATAGAATCTATAGAAAGCCCACTGACGCCAAAGTTATTCTCAGGGCAGAAAGTGCACATCCTAAAAATCTCAAGACATGTATCCCTTGCAAGGAATTCGTTAGGTGCAGGTTCAATTGCTCGCTGGGCAAAGATAATGAGAAATAAACAGGGACTTGACCAACATATGTCTGAACATGGGCTTCCCCTGAAACAATATTAAAGCAGCTAAGGATAGAGCTTACCTCACAACAAGTGCATCAGAACCCAGTCATCAACTCAAGAGAGATTGAGGATACTTAATATGTACTCCAGGCACACCCATATGAGCTGCAGTATCCTGAGGAAAAACTGCCACCTGATCAGACATGGAACCTTCTATTGCAGAACTACCTGCGATAGCTTACAAGGGGAATCCCAACCGATGTGTCATACTCCGCTCCATCCTGATCAAGAGTTACAACCCACACCTGGCTACCAATACCAACTGAATGGCTTATATATCTGTAGTATATGCAGCAGATGCAGATTTGACATTAAAAAAAAATGAACTTTTAATTTGATAATCCAAAACGATTCAACATAAAGAAAGTGATAACTGCAACACCATGTTTAGACTCTTTCTCCTCATTGGCTACTGTAACAGCATCTATGTTGGGCGGACAAAGAGAAATCTCACAAGTAGGATTCCAGGACACTTCACTGTCATGCGTAGTAATGACACTGTGTCTCCAATGCCAGGCACGTCTTTAGGAAACACCAGGGAGATGCTAGCCAGCTGAGCGTCTTTGGTATTGAAAACGTGCCACCACTTCCCCGAGAACACTATAGAAGTAAGGTTTCAACCGCTGAAGCTTGGATACCCACTCTCCGCAGTGTGGAATAGGGCCTCAATATGGACTGAAAAAATTTATTTTATAGACTGTGTCCTAGATTTACAACCTTGACTGAAAGCTATCAAACAGCCCATTGCTGCTCACTCTCAGGGATTTGTACTGCCTTACAGCTTAACTACCTTTTTCCTTTCGCAGATTGGGGCTGAGCTATGTTTATTCTTCCAACCTACCTAGTTCTCCTTCCCTCCCTCATTGCAGCCCCACTTCACTATGGGGTAAGTGGTTTCATTCTGCACACTATCAGGTAACTATCCATGTCCTACCAATAGGTAGAGGGTTCATTTGACTTTGTTAAGGAACCGTATTTTCCATTTTGCCCTGCCCCTATGACTCTCAGAGCACTTACTCTGTATGCTCAGGTCTCACTTTCAGAGCACTTATACTGTATGCTCAGTACTGTTGCTATGAATGACTGCCTACTTATGCTTTTTAGTTTCTTAGTTGTGAACTTTGTTGCTTCTTTTCCTGATACTTTTCCCTTTTTTCTTTTTATTCCCCACTTTGTCAGAAGTGATTTCTCTTTGACTTAATCTCTATACTACTGAGTCTGTCTTCCTTTCTTGGGCTTATTCTGATTTTGGCATTCTACATTCAATCGTTTGATTTTGTTTTTTTTCCCCCAACAATGCATTCTGGCATTTTGTGTATTTACTTTGATGTGATTTGCAAAGACCCCATGTCATTCTTGAGAAAGCCCTCCAGCAGGAAATTCATGGAGTAAAGACTCTTACTCCATATGGTGGTGTGCGGTTAATCTTTTGTTCATCCAGTTAATCTACTGACTGTGGTGCATGGACGAGGGGAATATGTGGCAGGGATGTCTTATCCTCTCCCCACCCCACTGCTTTCCTGAGCGTGGAGAGATGGATGTAGGACGAGGGGCCTCACAGAGTTTTGTTTTTTTCAGTACTCTTCCTGAGTCACAGGTTAATAGAGTTGTAATTTGCTCCGAAAGCCTTTGAAATGCAAGGCTATTTATCTGCTTCCCTAGCAATTATCATTCATTACATTTTCAGTGAGTGAATCACAGGGGGTAGGGAGTTCACATTGTTGGAGCTCCACAAAAACGACCGTATTGACATACCCATCATTTACATTTAAATTGCTGAATCCACAGGTTCTCTAGTTATACACATGCCAGAACATTTCTGCACAGTTGGGAGTCATGTTGTACACTTGAATTATATATATCACAAACATATATATATATATATATATATATATATATATATATATATATATATATATATATATATATATATATATATATATAAATATATTCAGTGAAAAAACCTTGGTTAAGAGAGAGTTAAGGTGATCAGATTTAATGCAACAAAACCCCTGAATTCCAGCACTCACATTTCAAGCAAGTCCACCTTAACTTTACGACATTTGTTTGGGAGCGTAGGACCACAATGAAGACATCACAGATGACATCACTGGTGACTTCACAGATGACATCATACATGACTTCACTGATATCACTGGTTTCATTTATTACAATTTGAAATATGACAACTCTGTTTTATTACATACCATATATGTATATATAATCATACTTACACAGTACATTGCTGTCTGCCCTTTTTCTTTAAATGTGACATATGGTATACAGCTATGCAGTATAAGTAAATTATTTTTTTACATTAACCAAACTTTGAATTTGTAGATTCTATACTATCGCAATGCACGTGGGCACATACTTTCTTTTATATGAGATTATTTTTTTTTATAAAACTTGTCACCTAGAAAAAAATGTATTCATGTAATGTTGTAATGTTATTACAGTAATGAGAATTGCACATTTAAATGTGAACATTGACTATTTTCATAACACCATTAAACATATTTCTACGTTTTCTTCTTATTTTCTTTTGCTACTATATCTAATTATTATATTATCTTTGAAATGCCTGAAAAATATTTAGCTGCATCAGGTTCTTTCCCTGTAATGAAGTATTGTAATTGCGTACTAATATCTGAAATGCAAACCATTTGAATAACGTTACATATTTTTATTTTAAAATGTATAAGTTAATAAGTACTACAAGTGAAGGCTGCACACATAATCATATACATGTATGTGACTGTATTGTTCATGTCATGTTTTTTATTATTGTTAAATGTAATAAATAAGAATATGTGTCAAAATTGGGCTACATAATTATTCTAATTTATATAATCAGAAATGTTGTATATGATGCAAACATTAATCTCATAAATGATGTCATGTGTGATGTCATTAGTGACAATATCAGTGATGTAATGTATGATGTAATTAGTCATGTCACCAGTGAAGTCTTTAGTAATGTTATGTCATCATTGTGGTCATATAATGGCGCAGCAGGGGTCACAAAGTTAAGGTGGACTTGCTTGAAATGCAAGTGCTGAATTTCAAGGGTTTTGTTGCATTAAATCTGATCACCTTAAATCTCTCTTAAATAAGGTATTTTCACAGAATTTCAAGGGTTTTGTTATACTATAGTTTCTTTGGTGGCCATGGTCTTCGGCCTTAGCAGCTGTACTTGGTTAACCAATAAGTTTCTTTGGAGCCCACTTGCCATGGTCTTCGACTGTGGCCACTGTAACTGTTGCACCAATAGGTTCCTTTGGGCCCACTAGCCATAGCCTTCAGTCATGGCCAATGGCCACAGTTTTTGTGCTTGGCCACTGTACATGTTCCATCGATAGGATTCTTTGGGGGCCCAATAGCGATAGCCTTCAGCAGTGTCCACTGTACATGTTGCACTAATACATTTCTTTTGGACCCACTAGCCATAGCCTTTGGCATGGGCCACTTTACTTGTTGCACCAAAATGTTCCTTTGGGGCCCACTAGCCATGGCCATGGCCACTGTACATGTTGCATCAATAGGTTTCTTTGGGGCAACTAGCGCTGGCCATCGCCGTGTCCATTGTACATGTTGCACCAATAAATATTGTTGGAGCCCAATTGCCATGGCCACCCTACAGGTTGCCCCAATATGTTTCATTGGAACCCACTAACCATGGCCTTCTACCGGTGGCACTGTATATGTTGCAACAATAGGTTCCTTTGGGCCCACTAGCCACAGCTTTTGGTTTTGGCCACTGTACATGTTGTACCAATAGGTTTCTTTGGAGCCCACTTTCCATGACCTTTGGCCTTGGACACTGTACTTGTTGAACATATGCATTTCTTTTGGGCCCACTAGCCATGGCCTTCGACAGTGGCCACTGTACATGTTGCACCAATAGGTTCCTTTGGGCCCACTAGCCACAGCCTTCAGCCATGGCCAGTGGCCAAAGCCTTTAGTCTTGGCCACTGTACACGTTGCACCAATAGGTTTATTTGGGGCGCACTGGTAATGGCCTTCAGACGCGTCCACTGTACATGTTGCACCAATACGTTTCTTTGGGGTCCATTAGGCATGGCCTTCAGCCATGGTGAGTGGCCACGGCTTTTGGTTGTACCCACTGTTCCTGTTGCATCAATAGGTTTCTTTGAGGCTCACTAGCCATGGCCTTTGGCCTTGGCCACTATACTTGTAGCACCAAAAAGGTCCTTCGGGCCCACTAGCCAGGGCCATGACCACTGTACATGCTGCACCAATACGTTTATTTGGGGCAACTAGCCCTGGCTTTCGGCTGTGCCCACTGTACATGTTGCAACAATAGGTTTCTTTGGGGGCCACGAGCCATGGCCTTCAGCCTTGGCCACTGCACTTGTTGCACCAATATGTTTCTTTGGGGCCCACTAGCCAAGGCCTTTAGTCGTGGCGCCCTACAGGTTGCAGCAATAGATGTCTCTGGAGCTCACTAGCCATGGCCTTTGGCCATGCCCACTGTACATGTTGCATCCATCAACAGGTTTCTTTGAGACCCACTAGCCATGGCTTTTGGCCATGGCCTATGTACATGTTGCACCAATAGGTTAGTTTGGGGCCCACTAGCCATGGCCTTAAGCCACGACAACTGTAATTTGTGGGGTACATTTACCCACCCAGCAGAATTCCCCTCCATCACCAGCTACAGAAAATGATGCTGTGCTGTCTTTGCCAAGCACCTATTGGGCAAGATGGAACATGGAACACACTGAGAAAGGTTGCTAGTGTATTTCCTTATGTGCACCAAAGAAGAGAATTGAAAAGCAGCGCTGCTTTTCTGCTAGCTCAAAATTTCCCATTGAAAAAGGAAATATTTTGCTTTAAAATCATGGTGCTCTGATGCTCTTTTTCATCTGTTCAACAATACACAGTTCAGATCCAATGAGACTCAGCTATGCCCAGCCATATTCAGCATGTGCTCCAACAAAAAGGGGCATTTCTCATTGAATGACAGGCTGTGTCAGGCAAGATCTCTGAAATCATCAAGAACTTTGCTCCCAGCCATGTGGAAAAATGTTGTACTTCAACAAAATATTACAGCTGAACTCTTCAACAAGAAGCCCTATTTCTCTGTGCTTATGTAAGTGTCAGTGGACCTTTATCTTGAACAGATTGCTGTGTATGAGAAATTGACTAGGGCTGCAAATAATATTTAGAATCTAGATGGAAGAGAAAAATGCATTGCAAGTGACAGCAAAAAGAAAATTCACCACATGTAAAAAGGGTTGCTTTTTGCAAATAAGAAAATGTCTGTTTAAAACCAAATTGTTGAATTAGGCCCTGTCCTTGCCTAGAAATGTAAGGGGGGTGGGGAGTTTGAAAACAGATATGGGATGTTTTATTTCAACAGACTTGCTTCTGATTCAGGAAGGTTTCCTGGCCTGGCTTCAAAGGACATTTGCTTTCTGGGAACAGGATTTGCCTTCCCCCAAAGGGACAGCCCCTTGGAAACTATGAATCGACCAAGAGGAAGCATCTCACACGCTCGTCAGACTTTGTGGCTCGGCTTGAGCCTGGTACAATAGATTTCTGGGACAATTAGGTGTGAAATTTCAAGAAAGTGCCTCCCCTCAAATAAACTGGAAAGCTTCAAAGACAAACTCCAAGGCAGCGCTGGGCTAAACTGACATTTGGTTGTGGCCTGCAAAGAAATGACCACATTTGGAAGACAAACGCCAGCCCATCTGGCTAAAAATTATTTTCATTAATAAACTTTAAGACTGTTATTTCTACAACCGGACAACTCAGCTATGCAAAGGTTTTACAGTTTAAATACAATTTTCGTGGCATTAAACTAAGACGTGGTAGCTTTCACTAGCATGCTCGGGACGGAAATAGCAGAAGATTGTATATTCTGAGGAAGGTGTATATGGTGGCACTTTGAAATTCAATACCAACATGCTTTGTGATAATAGGTATACAAGTATAGAATGATAGAATTTTAGGTATATTATTTTCCACTGAAATGGCGAAAGATTATTAGAAGGACGAAACAAAGTCCTACAAACTTGGGAGTGGAATATTATGCTCTGTGTGGAATATGTAATTTGCCTATATGATTTGTGAAAGCACCACAACTGTAAAAATGATCAGTTTATAGTGTAGAGTAGGTCCCAAAGAAAGCCTGCACTCCAATCATCCATTTTCAAGTACCAGAAACGTTCACACCGAGATATGTGACGTATGATGAGCAAATAAACCAGCAGAGAGCCGCAGTAGTGCTCTGCCCAGAGCCTATCAGAAGCAAAGCACCTATTGAAGTACCAGTACCAGGAAAACCATGGACAGTAAGGTATCCATTAAGGAAACCATACCAACAAATGAGACGAAATGAAGATTGCCTAAGTACAGTCCCGGAAGAAACCAAAAAGGTCTTAATGAAAGACGAATGGTGATGTCACAAGAAACCCGACTGACTCACACATAGAAGAAATGATGACCAGAGAATGACAAGAGACGAAATGCCATGGATAAGTATATCGTGAACCCAAAGTGAAAGGACGATGTCGAAATACAAAGAAGTTTAAGCTGTAAGCAAGATGAAGATAGTGACCAGTTTACACCCGTAAATATGCTTGGAACCGCAAGAAAGCTAAGAAAACAGTGTGGCTTGCTATGCTTAGTAGAAGAATAGTGCGGGAAGCGCCATTGTACATAATATACCTCAAAATAAGCACAGTATCATAAGTGTATTTCTACTTTGCACAAGAAGCAGAATCAACCTAGGTTACTAAAGGCCAAATGAGAACAGATTCATATTTAGCAAAACAAGAAGAGATGGCTGAATCGAAACTCGGCAGAGGCAACTCGAGCCAGGAAAGACAAGGTCATACGAATTAAAGAAGCAAACAGTAGCTACATCTAATTGAAACTGAGAACAGAATATCCTGCCTCTGAAAGGTTGAGATAAGAAGACGTAGGCAGCTGGCGGGCTAAATGAGAAGCAAATACACAAATTGAGAGAAAAGAGGCAAATTCACGGTGTGGGAATCACGTGACCAACCAAGCAAGAAGAAGCAAGGGTTCACACCACACTTGGCACAAGACCAGGAGGCAATATCAGAACTTTTCCAGACAGAAGATGCAGTTTCAAGGCCAACCACAGTGAACTAATTGACACATGGACACTAAAGTGATGATTGATTGTAACCTTAATCGGAGGAAGGCCGGGTAACTAAGGGGCACCACACACCTGGTTGACCATTCTGCGTGCTTCTGAGCAAAGTGGAAAAGTATGCATGGGGTTGGTGCCAACCCAATCACAGTGGACCAAATAACTTATGGTCCTATAGTCAGCAGAACCAATGAGACGTCGTACTTTTAGTGACGTTTACAGTAGTCATTTTCGAAGGAAGGGCTTAGATGCCCACCTGACAGAGTTTACCCAATCTCCTTACTCCATTACCATATACAGATATAGTACCTATAGTAAAGTTACCTTTTCCTAACCAATAGAATTGCATTTTAACTTTTGAGTGTTACATGTCAGTGATGACGATTTTTGAGTATAAATGTTAAAACTTGTATGAAGTTCGTTGGGGTTTGAAGCGAGAAGGACGATTGCATCACTGCTGATATCCATGACTCCCCGTTTTCTGTACTTGTCTTTAAACAAACTCCCTTTGCCAAACCATTGAGTTGTCCTTATTGATTGGTGTTGGAGTAATGAATCTGTGCCCCCATCTATCTCAAGGGTGCAGATATCTTGTCTTAAAGTACTTCTGAGCAAGCCTCGGCTCTATGGGCCGGCCGTGGGTCTCGGAGTACAATGTCAAAACTGATTTTTGGCAAAATTAACTGTGGGAGAGCCTGGGCATAGTAAACCCACACCATAAAACTGATGTCATATCTCTGAAGTGAAATCGGCTGACAGGAAGGATGTAACAATAAACCCTGACCAATCCAGTTGTTTAGAGGCTTGTCCGGCCAAAGCCTGCTCCCATGGTAAATCCTGTGATGTCACCCACCTTATAAAACGGGGAAGCTCACAAAGACAAAGGACACACTCTTCTGAATTTTCCAGGTCCTGCGTATCCAGACATTTCATTTTCATCCTGCAAGATTCCAGATTACCCTGCCAGGCCAGATCATAGCTGATCCTGTCCAGGCAGAACCACCCTTCAGAACTAAACCCTATAACAAAATCCCACTAACTCAGGGAGAAAGGGGGAAACGCTCTGGTACCCTTTTTGAGAATATCCTGTGACCAGCTGGCTTTTTTGCCCACTACCTGCATGCCGCTGTTCCATGACTAGACAGGCCCAGCTGTTTTCTGCTAGAAGAGCCATGCCGTGCTGCCGCGACCAGATCCTTTGAGTCCAGAAACCCGGTTGGCTGTTCCAAATCCCAAACTGAAGCACTGATTGTGAGTATCTGCCCATCCCATAGCAACACATAGTATACCCCAATTTCATACCTTGGCTTGGATCCACCTTCTAAGTAATCCCATCCATACCCTGATAACTTGTTTAAGATAGTCTGAATCCTCTGTGTACCCTGTCCTTGATTTTCTAGTGTTAGCACAATTCTTCCACTCATTTCAGTCTTTTGTAAGTCCTTAGTACTCTTTTTGATTAAACGAATTAATTCCCACATAAAGTGCCACATGGCACGAAGGGGTTACACTTGCAAAGTAACCTGTGTCGCAGGCGGCGTCTCTCTATTCTAGCCTTTAAAATATAGTTTCTGTAAAACTTGTCCTTTCCTTTTTAAACCGATTTTCTCTGTTAATTGCTTTTATTTTTAAAACCAAATTTCCTATCACATTGAAAATCTCATCCAGTTATTCAGCTAGAGTCACTCTTTCACTTTCATATTATCCCTGTGATGTGCATCTATCACCCAGCCTAAAAACTGCATTCCGATTGTGTCTATGTCACCCGTTTTTCAAAGCGTTTTGACATTTAAACCTGTAAAAAGAAGAAACTGCAATTTTTCAATGTGTGATTTGGCTGCACTGTGTTTTCATTTCAAAGTTGATTTTTGAACTGTATGCCAGTTGTTAGTATCGTGCCTTGTAGTTGGTAGTGTTCTTAGATCCCTGATACTGTTAGAACTCATATTTACCTCATTCATTTAACCACGCATTAAATTAAATGTTAGTAATTCCAAGCGCTATTTATACAATTGTAAAGGTTTTGAAATTCCTGACTCCTTGCTGCTCCTTACTATCCACTCAAAATTTGATTAAAAGAGGTTTGAGGGAGCATTGCAAGGGGAAATCTTAACTCGGGTGCTATCTACTCGAAAAGTAAAATTGCTCCCATTCATCTGCGCTTTGGAAATGTTATAGTAGATGGTCAACCAAGTGTATTTCATCATTTTAGATTATAATTATCACCCCATTGGTGATTGCGGCCCAATATTAAAATTGTGTGATTTTCTTTGAACTTAAAATAAATAAATATTGTATTCCCACCCACCGGCCTGGTACATGGTCCATTGTGACCCGGGGTATTTTTAAAAGGGGGTGTGAGATGGGTTGCGTGCCAGCTCAATACGAATTCTAGGAAATAAAGAAAAAGTATTTTAATTGTGCGCTACCTCCTAGGCTAAGGGCAAGAGTTCTGGTCTGGTGGGTGGTGCCCTATTAGAATCCTTAACAACATGCTGCACAAAAATGTTTATATGGGGATAACTAGCTATGGCCTAAGGCCTTGGCCACTGTACATTTTGCACCAATATGTTTCTTTGGGGCCCACTTGCCATGGCTTTTCGACCATGGCCACTGTACATGTTGCACCAATAGGCCACTTCAGCCTTGGTAACTGTATTTGTTGCACTAATACCTTTATTTGGCATCACTGTACTTGTTGCACCCATCGGTTTCTTTGGGGCCACTGCCATGACCTTTGGCAGCAGCCACTGTACATTTTGTACCAATAGGTTCCTTTTGGACCACTATCCATAGCCTTCAGCCATGGCTAGTGGACACGGTCCAGTGTGCACCAATCTTTGGAGCCCAATAGCCATGGCCACTATACATGTTGCACCAATAGGTTGCTTTGGGGCCCAATAGCCCTGGCTTTTTGCTGTGCCCACTGTACATGTTGCACCAATATTTCTTTTGGGGCCCACTAGCCATGACCTTGGCCTTGGCCATTGTACTTGTTGCACCAATAAGCTTCTTTAGGGCCCACTAGCCATGGCCTTCTGTCATGCCGACTGTACATGTTGCATCAATAGGTTTCTTTGGGGCCCACTAGTCATGGCCTTTAGTCTTGGCCATTGTATTTGTTGCACCAACAAGTTTTATTGGGGCCCACTAGCCATGGCCTTCTGCCATGCCCATTATACATGTTGAATTAATATATTTCTATGGGGCCCACTAGCCATGGCCCTTGGCTGTGGCCACTGTACATGTTACAGCAATAGGGTCCTTTGGCCAACTTACCATGACCTTTGGCCATTGACATTGTCAGAAAGACCCATTACCCCCTGCTTAGTAGATGTGATCACTGTAGGTGTAACATCTTGTTTTTATTTCATTCACTTCTGATTCCAGCGGGATTCCCTGGATATTCCCTCGATAACGGCGACAAACTCATACAAAGGCAATGAACTACACATGCCTATGGGATTCCCAATGTATTCCCTCGATAATGCTCGAAAATCACAACATTTTCCCAGTCCTCACAGGCACTCACATAGTGCCCACTTCCTCTTTCCATGGTCCCCCACTCCATACTGCTGCTTTTCCCTCCCTGGACCTCTCCCATTGTCCCCTTTCACTCTTTGGTTTGTGTGTCACATTTTCTTTTCTTTTTTTTAAAGTTTGGTTTTATTGAGTTTTCATACAAAACAGTTCTCTCGAAGAGAAGAGAGAGAAATAAACATACGTGTATGCATTCGGTTATGCATCACAATGTGACTTCGAATGGTTCAATAACATCGTTTAACATCAACTTAATTGTCTTTTTCATTTGCATTCAACAAGGTTCAATATTCATTCCCGCTCCCATTTCTTCGATTTCCCTCCCCCCTTTAACCCCCTCCCCTCTGGGGCTGGGCATTTATTTCATAGGAGTAGTGTGGTTGTATGTGATTTTTTTGTATTCTTGTGTGTCAGTGGTTTATTTTTTATTATTCTCGGGGTCTCCTTTGTTAGGGGGTACTTCTGTATGTTTCTTCAACACCTTTTGGGGTAAATGTGGGACATTGTCAAGCGTTGAGGGGGGTGTTTGTGTGACAGGGGGTTTTCATGTTTAAGCTTGGTGCATATGTTTGTTGCCACATTGACCCATTATTTTGCAGTCGGAGTTGTGGGAGACTTCCATTTCATCGCTAGGAGTGCCTGGGCAGCAAGCAGAAGGTCCTGGATTCTCCTCCATTCATCCTCACATTTCTCGAAGCCAAACAGGACAAGGTGGGAGTCTGCCATTCTCTGGATCCCATCTAGGTTCCTAATCCACCCCAGGACCTCGTCCCAATAGATCTTGATTCGAGGGCACGCCCACCAAATGTGCCAATAGTCTGCGGTTTCTCCACATTCATGCCAACACAATGGACTAGCTGACTGGTAAATTTTGGAAAGTTTGTATGGAACATACTGCCACCGTTGTAAGAGCTTAATAGCGTGCAACTTATATTGACATGATATGGAAGTTCTGGATGCCGCTCTGCACATTCTATCCTATTTATCCCATGTTTCTTGATCAACATCTGCCCCCAGATCTTTCTCCCATCTTGCTCTGAGATATTCCGTAGTTCCCCTACCCGCTTCTATCAGTGTTTTGTACATAGCGGATAGCATGCCCTTCATGTCTGTCCTGGAGTGTAGAAGCTTTTCATAGGCGGTGAGTTCTCTACTCAGTTTATCTTTCCATTCTGGTTTTCTCTGAACTCCTATAATCTGTAGAAATTGGAATGTGGACAATACCCCTATCCCTAAGGCCTCTGCTAGTTCTTGGAGTGTGATGAAGGATTCGCTTTGCAAAAGTTGGCCTACTCTTTCTAACCCCGCCTCTTACCAAGCCTGAAATCTCTCTACATTGGGGATATGGTTGTTAATTCCTGGGGGCCATAAGTGGCTCAGTGGTGACAGCCATGTGGTGACTTTCCTCATCTGTGTGCCCTCCCGCCATATTTCCCATATAGTTTCTAGGATTGGATGTGCCCTCGATCTATTCAATACTCTCCTCTGTGGAGCCCATAGCTACTCTGAGACCATAGCCGGGTACAAATAGTGGTTATCCATTGCAATCCACTGTGGCTCTTTCTGATTGCGCAGGTGGGGATTGAGCACCCCGGAAATTGAGCTGCTTCGTAGTATCTCCTAAGATCTGGAAGGCCCAGCCGCTCCTGTCCTTAGGCAATGTCAAGGTGTCATAGGCAATTCTAGCCTTTTTCCCCTGCCAAAGGAATCGCTCACTTGGCCTCCAAGAAATAGTGTCATGGTATCTTGATGGGGAGCATTTGGAAGAGGTACAAAAACCTTGGGAGAAAGACCATTTTGATCGTGTTGAGGCGTCCTAGCCAGGATATTGTCAGCTTGTTCCATCTAGCCAGATCCGCATGAAAATTTTGAAGGAGTTTTGCGAAGTTAGCTTCATATAGGGTGCCTATTTGTTTTGTAATTCGTATCCCCAGATATTGTAGCATATTATGTTCAATTGTTAGGCCAAGGAAAGAATATTTGACCTCATTTACCTCTGCGGACCCTTGTAGGGGGAACAAGATTGACTTGGTTCTATTAATTTTGAATCCAGATATCGGCGTATTCCTCAAGGAGGGACATGGCTCTAGGGATGGACATTTCAGGATTGAACACATGCAGGAGTATGTCGTCGGCATAGAGTGCCACTTTATACTGGGTCTGGCCTAGGTGCATTCCCCACTTGGGTGTCTTCTCTCATCTTCTGTGCTAGTGCTTCCAATGAGAGGGCGAAAAGAATGGCTGACAGGGGGAATCCGTGTCTGGTACCCCGCTTTAGTTTGAACCACTTAGAGTATTCCTTGATGACAAACACCGAGCTTTAGGTGCCGTATAAACTGGTCGAATTGCTCTTCTGAATTTGGGGCCTAGTCCAATCTTGCACAAGTGGCTCATCAGGAAAATCCCAGTCCACCCTGTCAAAGGCTTTTTCTGCGTCAATGGAGAGCAGGGCGGGTCGTTTTTCATACCTTGGGAGGCGTGGACCAGGTGTAGGGTCTTGCGCATGGCGTTGGCTCCTTGTCGGCCTAGTATAAAGCCAACCTGGTCAGGGTGGATAAGATGGGGCATAAGTGACTCAATTCTAGCGGCCAGGACTCTTGTGTAAATTTTTGCATCTACGTTAAGCAAGGATATGGGGCGATACGATCCACATCTTTTGGGGTCTCTTCCCTCTTTTAGGATCACCGTTATGAGGGCTCTAACAAAGGAGTCTGGGGGTTTTCCCATTTCTAGGATTTAATTGAACAGCTCAACCAGAAAAGGGGTGAGCTGAGAACTAAAAGATTTATAGAATCCGGCCATGTATCCTTCTTCTCCCAGATACTTACCTAGGGTTAGCCTTTTTATCGCATTCTGTATCTCTTCCCCTGTTATGGGAGTTTCTAGATAGGCCGATTCAGTGTGCAATACTTTGGTGATATTGATGTCAGCTAGATAGGTCTCAATGTTAGAGGGATCTGGTTCTGTCTCTGGGGTGTACAATGTTTCGTAGAAGTCTCCGAAGATTTTGGGGATGGTGGTTTTGCTTATCTCAACACTAGGCCCTTTATCTGTTATCCTTTTCACCCTATGTTCCGCTCGCTGTTCCTTTAACATAGCCGCAAGTAATGCATCCGCATTATCCCCTTTTTTCGTAAAATATTTGCTTCAGTAGTAGGAGTTTGCGTACAATTTGATCGTGCTCTAGGAGGCGGAGCTCCTCCCTCTTTTTCTTTGCTTCACTAATTTTGGTGGGGTCCTGCATATATCCTTCTTTAGCTTCCTTATCTAGCTGACAGATTTCCTCCCGGAGTCTATTTTTGATCAGGGCTCTCTCCCTTTTTTTTACAGGCTCCCTCTCTCATGAGAATCCCCCTCCAGGTTGCCTTTCCCACATCCCAGACCCCCTGTTTGGAGACCTCCCCAGTATCATTCACTCTAAAGTACTCAGTGATTTCTGTTTCCATCTCGGTCTTGAAGACAGGGTCTTTCCATAAGGTCTCATTACATCGCCATTTCCCGCCTCTAGCTGGAAAATGCTCCCATTGTATGTCAGTGGTCACCATGTTGTGATCGGACCATGTGATTGGGGCAATCTCTATATGTGTTGTTGTGTTATATAAATCTTTTGAGAGGTAGATATAGTCAATGCGAGTGACGGTGTTGTGTGGGGTTGAAAAGGAGGTGTAGCCTCTTTCAGTGGGGTGCATTCGTCTCCATACATCATTCATTCCATACACATCCATCATATCCATGAAAGCAGTATGTTCTTCTCTGGTTCTATTTCGTATTTCCGGATTAGCAGATTTTCGATCAAGTGTGGGATCAGCCCATATGTTGAAGTCACCCCCTAGTATGACATGACCAGTACATTCTAACATGATTTTGGGAATTGTCTTGGACAGGAATCTAGCTTGACCTACATAGGGGGAATAAATCGTGGCGATTGTGGTGGACACATTTCCAATGGATCCTGACACTAGTAAAGCTCGGCCTTCTATGTCCGACCACGTCTTGGTAATCTGAAAGTCCATCCCCTTCCTGATAAGGATTCCCATTCCTCCTTTTCTCAGCAGCCCGGAACCCCAGAATTCTATCCCACTCCGTTTCCCCAATACTGACCTCTCATCGCCCTTCATATATTTAGTCTCTTGTAGGAGGAGAATGTCAATCTTTGCCCTACGGAATTCTCTGAACAGAAGTGATCTCTTTGTCGGTGAGTTAAGATCCTTCACATTGAGTGTACCCACCCTTATGGAGCCCCTTCTGTAAGGTTCAGCATTCATCATAATTATGGAATCTGAAATTGTACATAGTGTTCGACCGCATCCACCGGCATGCCGTCTTTTCAATTGACCACATTACACTTCTGTTTTTACCATATTCTGCACTGACCCATCCCTTAGCATTTCCCCATGCCTCTATTTCCCACCCCCTTCTGCCCTCCCTTCCCCCATTTGGTGGCGTCCGATCGAGTCCAGTTGAAGGCACTGGCCCGGTATGAAACCACCTGTAGAGATTGTTGCCTCTCGGGTCCCTTAAAAAAAAAAATCAATATAATGAATGAGTTCCTGCTAACTTCCCTTTGGAATCGCCATGTAATTTCAAGTCATAAATCTGTCTCTATAGCATTTCAACCCTCAACATTTGAGCTCTTTGTTATCGAGAGACATTTAGATTAAGTATACCATGTTCATCAGAGGCTAGTTGCCCCCGTCGTGGGGAGATGTTGCCTCTGCGGTATTTCCTCAAACCTTTCACCTTTCTTCTCTTTGGGCCTTGAATATGCCATTCTCTTCCATTCTTCGTCGATTCATCTTGATCTTCCTCATGTCCTTGTGAACCCACCAACTCCGATATGCACGCTTTGATTTATTTCTCCGAACTCAACCTGATCCTTGTGCCTTCATGTTCAAAGGAGAGGGACAAGGGCTATCCCCATCTATAGTGAGTGTCCCGTGCCTTCAGCCATTTCATGAGGGGTCCACACATTCTCCTGAGAGCTAGAGTCAGGGAGTAGAGGTCCTGGTATATCATTATTTGTGCTCCCCCTAGGGTGATGGCGCCTCCATTCCTCGCTTTCTCCAACACCCTGGCTTCATCTTGGCACCGATGAAACCGGGCAAGGACTGATCTTGGGCCTCCGGGGGGCCCACCGGCTCAATGGATGCGTTCCATTTTGGGTTCATTGATGACTTCATCTGCAACTAGCAGTTTGATGATGTCGTGGAGCGTTCTTTTGAGGTCCTCCTACGTTTCCCCTTCTTGTTCTGGAATCCCAAAGAAGCGTAAATTGTTCCTCCTTTCCCGATTTTACAAATCGTCCATTTTAAGTTTGAACTCCTCTTCTCTCTGCTCCAAGTCGTTTATTCTGTGGGCCAGTTGTGTTTCTAGGGTGTCTATTGAGGCTTGATTGTTCTCAACTCCTTCCAGCCTGTCTTCTATATTGTCTAGGTGTTGCGTGAGTTTATCAATTTTCCTGCCTATATTGGCCCCTATGTTTTTTATTTCTGTCAAAATAGCAGCAATGTCTCCTTTCGTGGTGGCAGTTTCTACACTCGAGCTTGGCGTATATGCCATTCTGGGGCCAGGGGTGTAATGAGTTGTTGGGGCGTATGCATAGATGACGAGCTCCTCTTGCACGTTCATAAACCTTATCTGCTCCCCTTAGTGGTCTCTTCGGGGCTCTGGGTGGTGGAAATTTTGTGGTGGATGGGCTGGGGTCATGCAGTACGGGCGGCTCGGTTTCTAGTGTACGCCGGCCCAGATGATCTTCGCTGCCTTCCTTTGTCGGTTGATCTGTGATCAGGCCTTGGGAGTTGTGGCACGCCGTGACCTGGTCCTTGGACTCGGATGAGGACAGTCTGGTTCCGAGTCTAGTGCTTAGTATCTGTGCCCTTCTCACTTGTGTTGTGATGGGAGATGCTGTTGGAGGTAGGAAGGGTGGATAGAGCACGGGGCTAGTGAACACCGGCTTCAAGTTTGTTCTTGTCCCTTTTGACAGAGCTTATGATCACAGAGGTAGGCACAAGCTGTTCACTGAGGTCGCTTGTCCTACCTCAGACACGTCTCCTAGTTGCTGAGGTGTGTTGTTGCAGTGGTGTGGTATAATGCAGGTGTCAGGCCAGGAGGCCTCCTGGTTTGCGTAGAATGGGCCCGCTTGCAAGGTATCGGGAATATCTATTTTCAAGACTTCAGTAGGGTTGTCTGGAGCTGAGTTGTGAGTAGGGGAGAAGTGCGGCCTCAGGTCTTCCACCTTGGTTGTGGGCCAATGGGAGGAGGTACTAATGCACAGATGGAGCTATGTGTTCTGTTGCAGATGGCCGTAGGAAAGGAGCATGGGCTATCATGTTGTCATGTAATCTGCAAAAAGTGTCTCAGTTTACCCCACACACTAGATCAGACTTGCCTGTTTTGCCGCTGCAGGTATGTGCCGACGGTGTGCTCCAACTTCACGTGGGCTCAGGGGCGCTGCTGCGTGTCTGCTTGGCGGGTCTGTGGCTATCCTCTATTAGTATGGAGAGCTTTCTGTCCAGACCTCGGAGTACGGGGATCACCGCCTGTCCACCAAGGTTCTGATGTGTCTCCGGTTGGCGCTGATTCATGTCTCCTTGGGTAACTCCCTTGTTAATATGGCAGGCTTCTGGTATGGGAAGTCCCAGCTGCCGGATAGGGGCTGTTGGGTCTCCGTTCCAGGACTGCAGCGTGCAGTTTCCAAATATGCCTCCTGGATTCAGCACAGGGCCTGATGATACATCCATTCCTGATTCGTCACCTTTACTCTGCATGTGAGAGGCGCAGGCATGCGGGCTTGTTTCTCCTCTGCCACAAAGCTGTATCGCCTGGGTCTGTCAGCTCGAACAGGGCCCTGTGTCTTTCCTCACTTTATTGCTGAGTACGTTATGTTGGTTGCGTGGGCCTTGGATATCTCTCCTCCGCCTTTGGGGAGAATATGTGTCGCAGGCCTCCCGATCCCTGAATCACCACGGGGGATCCTTCGCCACTAGCGGAGACGCTAGGCCTCAGGGCCTGCGGGGTCAGCAATCGCAGCTTCCACCAGTCGTATTTTGCGCTTCCCAGGTACGTTTCCTCATGGGGTTCTCAGCCTAATGCCACGGTGCGAATCCGTCCACAGTTGGGAGTGTGATTCTCCTTTGCTCTGGTGGCCTCGCTGAACAGCGCAGTAAAACGCACTTTCTGTGTGCCAGGGGACTCTGTGGAGTTGACAGTGCCTGAAGGGCACTTACTAATAAATCTCATCTCTGGAGATATTATTGAACTAGTGTGGCTCATTTGTACGAAAGATAGTCTTTGTCACATGTTTTTACTATAGTGGTTCGAGTGTGTACCTCTATCTCTCTTGACAAATGCGACATGTACAATGACTAGTCAACTGATGTAAAACTAATACTAGGTCGCAGAAGGTGAAGGTCGGCGTCAATCCACTCCATTAATCGTGGTTTCTAATGGTATGATATGGATTTCTATTTAGGACCGTGGGCTGTTGAGGGTGTTTCTCCCTTTAGTCCAGGTAGCCTCATCAATCCGCGTGTCACCATTCATCAACTGTAGTTAGGGTCTCTCTGGGGTGTTATTTCCCCAGGTGTTGGTGCTATAAAAAAGCAGGCGAGGGTCGGCAGCAATCACTTACTCTTTGTACTTTGGATTGCTGTCCCGCTCTTGTCTGTGTCAGCCGTGTTGCACCCGTGGCTCAACGTAATCCTTCGGCTCCTCAATCCTTCTGATTCATTGCATGGTCTCTGGGCGGCGCGTGGTTCTGGATGGCCGGAGTCCCTGGGTCTCATAGGGGTTCCTTTTTCCGCCGATGGAGATGGCAGAGCGCTGCCGTTTGTTATTTTCTGTGTCCTGTGGAGCTCTAGCACCATCAACCCCGGGTCAATCCACTATTAGCACAGTGTAAGAGAGGCGGCGCTGGACCAAGAGCCGTGTTGTGGCGCTCCTCTCTAGTGGATGAGAGCACATTGCTCCCTATTACCTTTCACCCATCTTCCTCAGCCACAGAGTCGCTTCTCTCCACGCACGTTGGTGTTGGGCGAGGTGCAGGGCTAGGTCTCTGGTGTTCAGTGGGAAGGTTTCTCCATTCAGCTGCGAGCTTCAGTGGTCCTCCACAATTCGTGTAGTGTCGGAGTCCCGGTTTCGATTTCACACGGGGACAGCTCTATACATCGTTTAGTTACACAACAAGTTACATAGTTTCCCGTGGCTGATTCTTGCAGGGTTTTCTTCTGTGTGGTGGGGGGGGCCTTCCCACAGCAATGGGTCACTTTTCTCCCATGGGGGGGTCTGGAAGCGGGGGCTCATGCCTCTTCACAGACCTAAAGTATAGAGCTCACATGGAGGAAGAGCTCATCCGTGCGCCCCCTGGTGGCCAACCCCACATTTATTTTTCTGAACGCATCTTGCGTTATTGCAGCTGGAATCTTGCGAGATTCCCCCAGTATTCCCCTTATGATCCGAAAACATTCCAACTGTAGATTGCTCCCCTGACCACCCATAACTCTCCAACTTCACATGGCACCCTCTTTCACTTTCCCCACCTCTAGCCTGATGCAATTGCAACCTTTTTCCTACGCCAAATATCTTTTTGCACACTTTTCATTTTTGTATTGCCCCAGTATTACTCGGTTTGTTTGCTTTCTTAATAACTTTTTCTTTTTCTAATTAACATTTTCCAAAATGTTCTGTCTGAGGGGGCTCGTGACAAACATTGTGTTTAGAAAATATTAGCTGACGTTGACCTGCAAGTCACAATGGGCATTTACAACTGTGGGTCATGAGTAGTCACCCAAAAGAAGTACACCATAAGAACACACAAAGTAGATTATAAAACAGCTTTCTAACAACCATTAAGCACAAGAAAATATAAAAATATAAATTCTTAGAATTTCTTTTTTTTAAAGGAGACCAACAGAGCATATTATCCACAAATGATTAGGCAACAATGCAACACTTATTGTTAAGCAAATTGATCATGGTTGTAGTACATTGGATCACATTGTCAGAGTATTCCATTGTCGTCTCAGCCGAAACGCTTGTTTTGACATTTTCAAAATTTCATATTATGTCTTCTTCAGGACCAATGTGCTGTGTAGGCCACTCAAAGGTTAGAAAAATGGTGAGGTACAGATTCTCTTGCTGCCTAGAGGTATTTCCCAAAGCACGCGCACGTTTAGACCCACACACACCATTATGTTCTATGGAGAGCAATGTGCTTGAAATAGCTTTAACCAGACCAGAATCTAACCTAAGAACAAAAAATGTAAGCATTTGAGGTAATGCTTTGTAGAATTGTAAGGCCACTGATATGGAGTATGCAGTGACAGTATTAATCCTGGCGGATATAACAATTCAAGACCCCAAAGGTGATCTCATATCCGAACCGTGGAGATCACATGCTTCATGGTAATGGAGATGCTGATAGGACATTGGAGTTTAGTGTTAGACCTGCCCTGAAGAAGCTGAGGTGAGTCGTTAGGCATTACGGACAGGGATACGTAAGTCCTTAGTGAGTGTCTAATGAATCCGGACACTCTTTCTGTCGCCTCGGGAGACGCAAGGGATGATGCCGAAAGCCGGCCCCTTCATCCTTTCAGGAAAGTATCCCCTTCACCCTCTGACTACTATGGTATCTGCAGAAATAATCGAATGCACCATTGCCTAATGACAAAGGACCGAATTTTTTTGATGGAATTTACTAAGGATTTTTGTACATTTGTATTAACATATAGATGGGGCGTGCGGTAAGGGGATAGGTGAAGGTAAGGGGAAGCAGGGTGCGGGGGTCTCCGCCCGCCTTATTATTTTTAAAGAAATTGACCCAAAAATGTGGTAATTTCTCATTAGGTTTGTTATTTTCGTTTTTTTTCCTTCTGATTATTTCTATATCCTGGATTTCTAGGATCACTTAATGCCCAAAATCCCGAGTGCAACCTTAAATGGGCTCCCGGAACAGTGCACTGTTCCGTCTTTGCATTCTCGTGTGTTGCCTTTCCCACCCTCCCTGTAGATTGCCGGGAAGGCGTTCAGGAATCCAGCATTTCATTAGCAGTGCATACAATGCATTTTATGGAAGGCAGCAATATCGGCGCTGGCTGTCATATCGCCGGCGAGGAACAATTTAACATTTCCGTTCAGTCTGCAATCATTTCATTTCGCGCCCATTGCAGGAGCTGAAACATCAATACGTGTTCGGCAGCTCCCTGGGCCCCGGCTGCCCATCAATTACGGCTCTGAAATGTGTTTATTCTAAAATATTCCGAGACCTTTGAAGTTCGTGTGATTATAGTTATCAAGCTGGAAACGCTGCCGCAGACGAAGGCCACGTGGGGGCGGGAGCCGTGGCTCGGCCTGGTTTTAGCACTGGAACCTATTTAGGACTGGATACTGTAAACTGTGCTGAGAGACACACGTTAGCACTGATGTGTTAAATTGCGTTTGCTGCATGTTATGTTGCTTTGGTGTTACGACGCTGCACAGCCTAGGAGCGCATTGCACACGCTGTTGGTGAATCGAGACGGTGACATGTTTCACTTGTCACATGTCTTAGTTGTTTAATGCACCTTCTGAATATGTTTACATTACTAGATATATATAAAGAAAAACATGCAAAAGAAACTCGCACGACAATGTATTAACACGTGTGAAATTTCACTGAGCAATTTAGAGCTAATGAAGCCAAATAACAATATTGCCATGGAATTTTGCACACACTTCTATTAATTTGCGCCACCAAGGATTTGCACCACCAAGGTCCATATGTCATTGAAGCTAATTAAGGTACGCCTTGTTAATCTTTTGCCTTTGCTGACTGCACATGTATGTCTTAGAGATACAGTGAAAAGAACTTGACGTTGGCATTGGGTGTCATTGGACGAGTTGGGGCATACACTTTGCAGGCTGCCTTATTTCCATGGGTTGGGTGGGCCATTCAGGAATATTTTCATTAAAATGGAGAGCAAATGGGCGTTTTTCTAGAAAATGCCTTGCTCCGCAAGCGGGCAAAGAGTGGTGCATGTACATGAATACTTCTGCCACCATTTTTATTAACACGTGTTTCAGTGGTGATTGCATTTGAAGAGGAAATTGATGCATTGTTTTTCGGAGGCAGAACTATTTCTACAGGTCCACGAACGTATAGGTGGAGATCACCCCTGCAATGCATGCCGATATAGGAATAAGCCTGGGCAAACGTATGCAGCTTGATCCTAAATCCTTCCATGTTCTCCTACATTCGGATCCATCAAAGTTTATTGACTTATGATAGATTCTTGTACTCTGGGTTGCCTGTCTATACAAGGAACTTGCTTCTCTGGCTCTTACACAGTCACAGGGAATCTTTCAGAGAGGCAGGAGAGGGACTTTTGCTGATGGTAATTTGAGGGCTGAGCATTTTACTAAGGCAGGGCTTTTAGGCATTGATCTTAAGGGACATTTTAGGCATTTCTGAACAGAATAAAATGTAATTAACAGATCAACATTTTAGGGTACGGTAGGCAAGGCTTGCTAGGGCAACTTGCTTACATATGTTTTGCTTGTGTGTTTTGATAGTTTGCATGCTCATGCCTGGTTGAATGCAATAGCTGACTTGAGCACTTGAATTTCCTTTAAAATGTATTAACACACTTTGAGGAAGGGTACAAGTCTTTGGGGAGTTCTGGGAAAAATTGTTTATAGGTTTTGGCCGACCACGCAGGTAGTGGCATCAGTGAGAGGTGATTGGGGGTGTGGTACAGCACACCACATGCATGTAATGAAAAGGAAATTATGCTGGGGCAGATTGATTGAAAATTCTGTCGCATATAACGTGGTTGAGCACAATAGCTGACACACATGAGCACTTCAATTTATTTTCAAATGTATTGTCACACTTTGAGCAGAAGCCAAACATGTTTGGGGCACACAGATTGATTCAACACATGCTCATGAACAACTTGGTTGAGCGTAGAACGTGACACATGACACACACACAAGCTCTTGAATTTCTTGAAATGTATGAGCACGCATTGAGGGAAGGGTTAATGTCTTTGGGATGTGCAGGCTTAATTACCAAATATTCACACATGACTTGGTTGAGCACAATAGCTGACACACTAGAGCATTTGAATGTTTTGTCAACTGCATTACTGATCTTTGAGAGAATGGCAGTCATTTCTTAGTTGCTCTAATCAAACTCACATGCGTATGTGTGTCTTGGCTGAAAGTAGTAGAGTTGTGATACTTGAGCACTTGAATGTCTTCTCAAATTTATTAGCACACTGAGTGAAGGGCAATATCAATGTGGTGCTATGGTTGATGGAACGTGGTCTCATGCCTAACACACACATAACACACACAAGACAAGCACTTTAATTTCTTGTCAAATGTATTATCACACTTTGAGCAAATTTCAAGCGGCGTCTTTGGGGCATAACGGTTGATTGAACACATGAGTTGGTTGAGTGCAGTAGCTAATACAGATAACTGTCTACCACTTGAATTACATGTCAAACCTATGTCACAGCTGGCACAAGAATCATTCCAATTCTCAGAGGCTTTTCCAGTGTTTTATTGAAATATAAATATGCCCTATGGCTGTCCCTCTCCCCCACCTCCCCCCTCTCTCTCTCTCTTTTCCAACCACCTCCTCCGTAGCACAGAGGTGCACCCTTCCACGGATAATATATTTATTGATTTTTTCTCTCTCCCTCTGTATGCTAATCATTAACTTAGCCAAGGTGTTAAACTAAAGGCCCTTGTTGTTATCACTGTAATATCCCTTGGGGACTTCCTAACTTTCCCTACTCTAACCAGTGGTTGGTTTTCTATAGGAATAGGGAATAGTGCCTTGCAAATACTCTGTTTCTCCACCCTTAGATGCAACTACTTGCTCTCCACTGTAACTATTCCCATCCTCCACTCTACTTTCCCCTCCACCACTCTATCCATCCATTCTCCATTCTACTACTACCTCCTCCACACTACTTCTTCCTCCCCCACCCACTCTATTACGGCTTAAACACCCACTTACCATTTACTCTAATGCCACTTGCCACACTACCACACACACTCAGTGTTGTTTCTGAGGTCTTCTTCTGCCATTCCAGGTGAGAAAGACCATGTTGGTGTTGTGTCTTTGGCGGGACAAGGCTCCAGAGTGCCTAAGAAGGCAGGAAGCGAGGGAGAAGTCCAAAACTCTGCAGCCCCTTGTCTTTCACCTGGCCCACTGGGGGCATGGCTGTCCTGATTGGACAAAGTGAACAGCTACCCCTCCCTCAGATTTCCAGTTCTAGTCAGGACTCTATTATTTCTGGTGCATCTATATCATTAGAAATGCACTATGCCTTAGTGTTCTTCTTGGCACATACAAGAAATGTTTATTTCTGCCTGTTAAGCACTGTCCATAATAAGTCATAATATTCAATAAATACAAATCATGACAAACATTAAAACATTTAACATTTTCTCATACATTATGCGCTAGGCTTATTTTCCGATTTGCCTCTCATGTGGAGTTATGAGAGGCAAATCGGAAAATAAGCCTAGCATATAGAGAATCTTCTGTGAAGTCCCTAATCACTTTTCCCCAAACCGTATGTTGTGCCTACATTTTTGAGTACGGACAAGCTGAGTGTGTAATGGATAATTTGTTGAAGTAGGTTTGCAATATAACTTGGACTGCAGGTCCACATGTTCCACATGCAGTGAGAAATCCAGATAATCTATGCTGTGTTTGCTGCTGTTAATAGTACATTCTGAATCGTAGGGGCAGCAAGCAATCGGTGGGGGGAGTGCAGGATTATTTTTCTGAAGAAAATGTGCAGGTGCCTTCTTGGGAAATTCTATTCACCATATATATTGTGAGCCCACGTAGTGATGTGCTTAGTGGATATATGCACCTTGTCACACCAGCCATGGTCCTTCTCAAGCCAACCTGCCAACAGATTGGCATAGCAGGAGCAAACCATGCACCCATTGCAGTGTCTTGTAATTGGAGGACATTAACTAATAGTTTAAGACAGATAAACACAATATCAGTCAAGGCAATTCCATTATAGTAATAAAAATGACAAATTGTCACAATGTTCAAAGGAACTGATAAAACAAGTGTTTAGAAAATAGGAAATTACTTTAATGTGCTGTGTGTGTTTACTTGAAGTATAAGGCAAATTCATGCCTATTGTCACTAGGATGTAACCAGTGACCATGCAATCTCATTGTGATGATTTGGGATGCCAGTTCTATGCCTATAAATATGAAGGTGCTTTCAAAGGGGCTTACATAACTGGCAACGTATACTAAAGGATGAACTGTGAGAGAGCCAATCCCCGGAATGATTGATTGGCTCGTAGAGGATTGAAATCCTTGCACACTATAGTAAATGCAAACATGATACTGTAGACAGTTTAGCATTCAGAGACCAGTTGCAGCATCCCAAATTGAATAAAGAAACAACAGAAGTGGCCTCCCGAATTACACATTATTCTTTCTCTATAGGCACGTCACTCCTCATACGGCCTCAACAGTCATATGTACAGTGGTGAAGCAAATTCAGTTTTTTAAGTTACAATAAACCATAGGGCAGGCTGCACCAGGAGGGAATGGCCCGTAACATACGCTATTATGCACAACCAATCATTTTTGTGATTAGCACCCCTGGGGCAAGTCGTTTGTAAGAAACAATTGGCTGCTGCAAGTGCGTTGCTCGTTGTTTCACACAAACAGAAAATGATGTGCCATGATGGCCACCATTGAAATGGAGGTCAAGGCTCTGAGTGGAGCAACCCTTTCAATTACACAGACGGTGCCAGCAACAAAGATAGAGGGGAGCTGGGCGGGGGTGAAGATGTGGAGGCAAGAGACCGGAGAAACAAGCAAATCATATAAGAGTAGTCCATGGTTGAGATAGTTGCTGGGGGAAAGCATGGGTCAGAGGGCCAAGAGGTGGGACAGGGGTCAGAGGCCCGAAAGGCAGGTGGAACTAAGCAGGTCAAAGCATGCCCAGAATGCAGGATTTGATGCTTTGCTTGATAGATACAATCTGAGTACGGTGCAAGGTCATTGGGCGAAGCACCTGCCCAGGCTGCTAATGCTGCTTATATCACACTGCTAAATTACCTTTCTGCACCCATAAGCCTTCTGAGATGTTTTGCCAACTTTAAATAATTCTGTGATCCTGCTCCAAGTTGTGGCTTGTATGACTATATCTGCTGCCTGGTTCTGCATCCATGGGCCTATATGCCCTCAGTGAATGACTTTGCATTTTATGTATTAGACCTAAGCCGCCACCTTCCTTATCCTTCTACGCCACATTTCCATGGTTTTACATTTTCCCCTTTGGTTGAGGTCACAATGTGGTTTGCTTTCAACCTCCTTACAGATGTTGATGTCAGCAGAAAAATAGGCAATTATGCCTTTCAGTTACTCTTAAATGTCACTGATGAAAGCACGAAGTAACCGAGGACAGGGACTTTTTTCCTAACCAGTCCAAAACATCCATTTCTTTTCCTCTCATTGAATGGTAGTCACCAGATATTTTTGACATTATCTCTGAGCCCATTCCCTGGGTCACTACATTAGTTTTAATAAAATGTAATCTTCAAAACAGGTTTTTGGGCAATACTGAACGTGGACCAGCCTGCCATTTTGTTTTATGGGCATGGCTTGGATGGGTCAATTTTGTCAGGAGATGGCATTTCTACCCTTTCTCTGTGTTTACTTGTCATCTTCTAATCACCAAAGAAGTGTATCCAGCAGGTGTGGAGAAAATGTGTCTCGCTACTATGGATCACATGGTGCATCTCAGGCAAGCCGGGACTTAAACAGTGCATGTTGTACTACTTAAACCTACTACAGCACTGGACACTGATAAAGGGGTGTGAACAGAGATCCTGAGAAAGCCAAGAAACTGCATTGTGGTTCCTGATCATTTCTTGAGAAGACATGCAGGGAATTCAATGCTGTGTTCTGAATTTCTTCCATGCATTTCCCTTTGTGGTCCAGTTTGAGATATCCCTTTGCACAGGGAGCTGTTCGGGAATTGTGTTACTCCTATTGGTGAAGGATTAATGAAAATGACCAAGAATCCATTTTCTTTGCTCTCGTAACACATAATAACAATAGTTTGTCAAAGTGTGCATAATATTATGTAGTGTTCATTTCAGATTCATCCCATTTCCAAGCACTATGTTACAGGGGTTATTATTACCCACTTTAATGGCACTCAATTTATGGACCTCTGAGGGGTGAAAGTCTTAGTTGCCCTTCTGAGGGATCAAACTTGCAGAGTTCAGGCTGGCCGCATGTCAGAAACGAGTGCTTCACTCGTGAGCTATTCGCCTCGACAGAGAGTCTCTGTTGCCAGATCTCCCGATCTACCCAGAAGCCTGGAGACGGGCTGGTGCCCAACATTGCTATGTTCCATGTGCTCTTCTCTGGAAGTGCTAGATGGACACTGAAATAGACTGGCTGAAGCAAGCAGTCAAAGGAGAATGGTCTCCCAAAGTCTAGAGGATGAGGAAAGGCAATCATACCAGAGGGAGCTTTCTGCATAATGCTTGCTTGACTCAGCCACCCCACCCTTGCCCTGTCTGTTTATAGCCTCTGGGAACAAGGCGCCCAGTTACTCATGAAATCTATGCTAATCAATGAGGCAGCAACAGCTGCAGCAAGATCAACAAGGGAGCCAAGGCAATCAGGAGGAAGCCAAGGCACTGGGCCCGGGAGATTCTTGAAATCAATTCCTGGAAGACGTCACTTTGGATAAGAAGCCAATTATTCCGCCCTCGTTCACGCTCACTCTTGTGGGTATTTATTTTGCGTGCGAGTTGGTGACATATTCCCACAATGTTTCAACCAATGAAGATTTTTATTCCGACTTGCCATTGACTGGCAGGATCAAGGATAAGAAGTAGAATCATTTGATTTCATTTTCTTGATGATATAAAATAATTGGTCTTTCTGGCAAAGAGCTCCCAGATACTCTACCCTGTCTTTTGGCTTGACAATGGGGCAAATAGATTCAAGTGTGTCCCTTCCATTCTCTAGATCTGAACATACAGACTTACAAAAAATGCCCCAAGGAATCCATTCATGAGCTGTGACCCCAGGAGGTTTGTAGATCACGCTTCTCTTACACTGGGGTTCAATATAGATCAATGTTCAATCGATACCCAGCGAAGCCCAAGTTGCTCCCCGAGCTTACATTTCTACAGGGTCGGTCTGCACCATTATTTTATGCATAGATACGCCACCGTGGGGGCGGACTTCGAAACGTCATTTGAGGCAAAAGACCCAAGCTTGTGTTTTAGTAATGTGGTTTAGGGACTCGTTGCTATGGTAATTGATGATCCGGCCAAGGTCTGGCCTAAGGTGGGCCGTAAATGGCCATAGGGCCTCATTCCGAAATTGGAGGCAGCCATGGCGCTAATAGCGCCATGGCTGCCTCCAATAACGGTACCGAGTCTGCCCTCATTCAATGGGGACTTACCGGTCTAGTCGGACCTTTGCGGGACAGGTAAGTCCCAATTGCAAATACCATTCCCCATTCCCATTCGAGCCCCCATAGGGCTCAATGGGAATGGGGAAGGTGCAAATAACGGTACCGCAGTTTGCGGTACCGTTATTTGCTCCCTGGACCCTTTGCGGCTCCCGCTAAGGCCGCCTGGTTAAACCAGGCGGCCTTAGCGTGACCAGCAAAAGGAACCTTTAAATAGGGTGCAAGGGGATTCCCGGCACCGGTGTCCTTACCGGTGCCCGGTATCCCTTTGCGCCCAAATCGTAATGAGGCCCATACACTTCAGCTGTGTCTTCTGCCAAGAGAGGTTACAGACTGGGCTTCTAGAGCCACTCATTAGCAAACTACTTTGTAATAGGGTTGTGTACCATTTCTAAATCCCAATGCTTTCCTGAGTATTTCCTTTAACAAGCAACATTCTGTTAGTGCAATATATCAGAGAGGACATCAATGTGATGACACACACATATTCAGCCGATCTAGATGCAATGCCATTGTGTGACTTTGTTTACATCTCTTAATTGTATGGCCCGTGTATGGCACCTTGTTTTGGATATCGGCCTGCACAGACCTTTGAGCTGCCGCTTACCATTTCGGCACTCAGTGGCTCCTTGCCGTTGAATGGGTTTGGAAGTGCCAGCCCATTAAGGCACTGTGACTGTTCACGGGGGCGCTGTGAGTGGGAGAAGAGTGTGACTCAGGCGTCTCTCAAGCACATAGGGGCTCAGACGTCTGTTGCTCGCTGTAGCAGCGCTGGCTCTGAGGTTAACGCCTAACTGGTGCACACATGACAGACTGTGGCCCATGCCACTGGCTGAAGCTTAACAGAGACAGGAACGAGGTTTTGGTGGTGTGGTCTCCTCCCAATCTGGCACTTTGGACTCCTTCTTTCTGGCCTTCTGCACTGGGTGACTTTCCTGCACTGGTGACAATGGTCACAAATCTGGGGGTGTTTCTCTCCTCTTCCCTCTCCATGGCCCCTGAGGTTGCTGCAGTGTGTAAAGCTGGTCATTTCCATCTGAGGATACTGCGAAAGGTCTTGCCATTTCTGCCACCACCCCACATATGCCCTTTGGCAGTGGCCTTGTTGTTTCTTAGTTGGATCGATTACTATAACGTCTTAATACTGTCCCAACCCATGGGCCTGGTCCATCGGCTTCAACTGTGTAAAATCTTGCTGCTCGAGTCGCCACTAGCTCTCCCTTCGGTGCTCACATCACCCCAGTCTTACGGTCCTTGCATTGGCTCCCAGTGGAAAGGCGAATTGAATTCTAAACTCTTTGCCTGGTTCACTGTGCTAACCATGGCCTTGGAGCCAATTATCTTCAACACAAATGTGCTCCCTATCTCTCTGGTTGGGCACTCTGCTCTAGTTCAGCAGGCCCAGTTTCAGTCCCGAAATCATTCTGGCTGTCCAGGGTTGGGGGCCAGGCTTTCTTGGTGGTCACTGGCAGGCTGTGGAATGCCCTACCTTTGGCCCTTAGACGCATCCAAAACCCCCTGGAATTCAGGCACACATGAAAACTTTCCTTTTCTTGTGTTCAGTAGCTGGTGGCCTGCCCTTGTGTTTTCCTAGCGCCAAGATACCGTTGGGCGAAAGAGCGCTCTACGAATGTAGCTAATAGTGATAATGGTTGCAACCTGGAGGAAGCCTCGTCAACAGGCAAGCCAATTGAGTGACCTCTAATCAACTGGGTTCCAGGATTCAATCCACCCCACCTATGTTATTGATATGTTCATGAATTCACTCATTTGCCACTTGTGCCATTTATTGAGCATATGTTTATGATCTTGGTTTTCACTTATCCACTGGTTTTGGCATGCATTTTTATGTACTCTGGTGCATGTGTGCAATATTAATTGTTTATTTGTTCCCTTCTGTTTTACAGCACATATTGAATGCATGGGTATACTGTACTGGTAGGTCCTACTAACAACCAAAAACAAAAACAATTCCAATCTATGGTGCACTTCTTGATGCACCTCCATTCCACCACCTTGTAGTTTAAGCTCAACCTGCATCCCCCTCGCTCTCCTGAGCTCCCCCAGATGTTGACACCTGACAGCAACAGGGTCCCATGTGAAAACGTACAGGGTGCCTTGCAAGTTGGGAGAGGCAGTAATAATTACTCTGCAGGAGTTTAACAACCCCATATGAGTGGTGCACCCTGACCAAAAAGCCACCAAAACCCGATATGCAAAGGTACTCTGAGAAGAGTAAGACATGAAAAAGGGTGGCCGGGGCCATAGAGCACCTTTCAATTAAAATGTTAAAATGAAAAGAAATCATTATTATTCTTTTTTATTCTTTTTTTTTCACCCAGAAAACGGTGGGTTTTCAAACAGTTCGGATCTTGTGTTATTTGATCCTTGGACAGATTATTTTACCCAATCGTGGGCATTTCTATGCATGGAATGACTACCTACAGTTATCAAGTTAGGGCACCGAAAAACGTAGCCACCCACCTGCAATGGTAATTGCTGCGCCAGGTGTACATAAGCGTACACACAGGGCCTCATTACGACCCTGGCGGTAGGGGGTTAACGGGGCCGGAAGGGCTGCCGGCCCCCTTAACCCCCTACCGCCTCATTATGAGGTCTCCTCCTGGGACCCGCTAAGGACGCCTGGTAAAACCAGGCCTCCTTAGCGGGTCCCGCGAGGGGACCTGGGAGCAAACAACGGGCCGGTCATTAACGGGCCCATTGTTTGCATCCTCCCCATTCCCATTGAGCCCAATGGGGGCTCAAATGGGAATGGGGATGAGCCGGGTCCGGGTTCCCTGGATGGGGAAATACCGGGCCCTCCAATGTCGGAATGGCCCGGTATTTCCCCATTCTGGGACCCCAGACCCGAGTTTGGGGGTAGCCATGTCCTTATTAAGGGCATGGCTACCTCCAAACTCGTAATGAGGCCCACAGTTCTATACGTTTTGACTTGTATTTCTAATCTCTTTTCAGTATTTGTATTTTAATTGCTATTTTAATCTAGCACCACACCTTGAAGCAGTGGATAGGTGCCGTTACTGCCTCTTTAGACATATCTGTGATTGGAAAAAAGAAATAATTAATGTAATAAATGACCTAATGAAAATGTAACCCCTAAAAACAATGTACATTGTGCAATAATTACATACACTAACACTCTAAGAAAGGGGGAGGCTATCATATTGTTGGCATTCGCAGCTTCCTTTCAGTTTTAGTGAGGAACTTTTTGTGCGATACCATTTCTGGATCCTCGCGACCAAGCCTTGTTTAGGTTAGGAAGGTGTCGCAAAGGTGCTTGAAACTGCGGAGAGTTCCTCTACTCCGTTGGTAATTAGAGACAGTATGGGCCTCATTACGAGTTTGGCGGTAGCCATGGGGCTCCATTACCGGGTTCCTGCAATGAGGAATAACCGGGTCATTCCGACATTGGAGCAGCCGGTAATTCCTCCTTGCAGGAACCCATCCCCATTTGAGCCCCCATGAGGCTCAATGGGAATGGGGAGGGAGGTAATAACGAGCAGATTACATCTGGCCCGTTATTACCTCCCTCTTCCCCTCGCAGGACCCTGAAAACACGTCTGGTTTTACCAGACGTCTGATCCGGGTCCCGCGAAGGGAACCTCGTAATACGCGCTCCCGGAATGAAGGGGGCCGGTCCCGTACCTGCCCCCTTCATTCCAGGAGCGCAAGGGTCGTAATGAGGCCCCATGTGTTTCAAACACACCACTTATTGCGCCACATGTGGCTCAGTGCTGTCCCTTTCCAAAACAAGGTTGTTCCACTTGCGTGTTATGCCATATAATCTGTTGCAAGAGCCTGATCACAAGCTTGTTTTAACATGGGAAAGTCCTATTGAAAACATGTTTGTAAATCAAACCCTAAAACTCTACACCTGTGTCCTTTTTTCTCTCTCCCTCTCCCCCCTCACCTCCTGCAAGAAGAAGATCTGGCCTGCTTGCATGAATGTGCAGCAGCAATGTGGCTGCCCCAGACGTGGCCTCCCGCGGACAGATTCTTTTCTTATTGCATATCGTCCAATCTCACGCCATATCATCCCAACTAGCTCTCCCTTCTGTGTTCACAGGAATCCCGGAATTCTTGCCTTTCAGGAATGCTTTTCCTGCACCCAGGCCAGGGCAGGCTGCCTGCTTTCTAGGGGCTTTGTTAGGTTCATAACGCAAGGCTGCTGATGACCATCCAGCTTGGGTTCCCGCCCATACAGCAACTTTCTTTATAAAGCCTCTTTATCTCTCCTGACCTATTTGTCCTTTAAACGCTTCAGGTCTGCAGCTCGTGTAAGTGTGACTGTGCTGCCCATCTCCAGGACTTCAGCTGCTTACAAGGACTGGAGAATGGCTTGTGGATGTCGCTTCAGGCTTCAAAAGCTCCTTCTATGCCGCATCAATCAGATATCTTTTTTTAGGATCGTACTCTTTTCCCCAAATACCTAACAGGACTGTGTCTTGCTCTGTTTTTAAGTCGGAAAACTCGAGATCTAACTCCACACCAGACTGGGCTGTCTTCAATCCAAACAAGGACTGCCTTAAAATGAGCCTGGCCAAATGTGAGCAGTCCATATCCACCAGGCGTATCTCTCTGTTTAATGAGGTCTGATTCATTGGGCTTTTCTTTATATAGGCCGACGCCAATGCAGTCTTGCTGTGATTCAGGGAAAATGCCCTTTTTGGTAAATTGGGTACAACTGTGCTAGTCGTGGCGACCACAATGTGCTCATGTGTTCAATGATCTCAGATTGAATGAATTTGATATGTTGGTCTGAAAAAAAGCTTTTCTAACTCATGCTTCAGTTGTTCCGCTTTATTTAGTGGTGTCCTAACATCTGCATGTGTGTCTCTGGAGGGGTCTCGGGGCCCTAACCATGGCTCCTGACTTAGTGAACCATGCGGCTTTCCTGGAAGATTTGGCCTGTCCTTTTACAGAATGAATTATTCGGCAGCAGTGGTTTATCCAATCATCTTCTGATATCCGAGCCTCTAAGGGTGATTTTTGGAGGTCCATGTCTGTTTCCAGAATGGCCTTGTGTTTGTGCCTTTTTTCTGCTTTCCCTGTGAAATGTCTGCATGCTCCGAGGACTGTGAAGGACCTGTGTCCTGCAGCCAGCCTTGTCTTTGCTTCCCCTCTCCTCCGCTCTCAGGGCACCACGAAGCACCACGAAGCACTCAGTGTGCTGGGGTGGCATTAATGCATGTGGGTTATCTCCACAAGACATGTCTGTGTTAATGGAAGCATGAATCTGATGGTTACAGCATGAGGTCAGTGTTTAAATGTGTGCACATTGGAGGCCACCATCATTGTGCATCTGCTGAATGCAGTTCTATATCAATGTGTCATAAATCATAGGATAGAGGGTGTCACTGTGCCATGGGTTTTCAGAACCGACGGGGTTAATATTATTCCTAAAGCTCCCCTTGTCAACCCAATGTTAATGCAATGAATGCCACGATGTCTATTGGATCTGATCCTCTTAACAAGACAGGTGGGGAACCAAGAAGAGGCAAATATAATGAAAAAAACAAAGTGAAAAAACAAACAACAACACACCCTACACTTTCCTGTTCTCTAGTCACAAAAAAAATAGGTTTAGATCCAAGTGGTGGTGTCAGATAAAAACGGACGGACATGCAGATAAGAGGGAAGAATGATAGGCAGAAGTAAGGGAAGAGAAGCATATAGTTGACAGTAGCAGCAAAATTAGGACAGGAGTGTGCCTGCCTGTCCTACCACAAAATTAGGAACAAATCAATACGGTCAACATGGTTTGTGCTGCTGTGGTTGGGAAGTAACTCCTTGTTGTTCCGAGTAGGAGGTCTGGAAAAGAAAATGTAAACAAAAAAGTCCTGATATTTCTTCTGAGGTATATCGTCTTTTTCCGAGGTAAGAGTTTGCCATCAATGTGTCACCAGGTTCCCAATCAGCCGAGTGTGGCTCCTTATGCATGTGTGGGCGTGTGACCGGCCTGCAGCATGCATTGCGTCCACTCAAGCAGGCTGACAGTATGTGATCAGATTCTTGAATGTCTTCTTGACATTTTCATAACAATAATAACAATAATAATGATGTATTTCTTATATAGCGCTACACACGCATAGGTCTCGGAGCGCAGAGTATGCGTAATCATCTAATGCAGCTCGTAGCCACATGTTCAGTGTGCACACAAGGGTCAGCATGTGCACAGTCTGATGCATGCTTTCTTTTCCAAGTGGTGGCGTGTGCATCTGCTGCTGTACACATGCCTACGTCAATGTGTGAGTGTGTGCACAATTCACTGCATGCATTTCTCCATGAAGGCAGCTGCATGTGCATAATCTGCGTGTTTATCAAGATGCCTTGTGTGCATAACCTGCCTAGGGAAATTTCTTTGTCAACGGTGGTGTTCTCTGAATAACGTACTGCATGCATGCCTTATCAAAGTGGCAGTGTATGCATGGTTGCCTGCTTGCATTTCTCCATGAAGGCAGCTGCATGTGCATAATCTGCATGTGTTTATGAAGATGCCGTGTGTGCATAACCTGCCTAGGGGAATTTCTTTGTCAATGGTGGTGTTCTCTGAATAACATACTGCATGCATGCCTTATCAAAGTGGCAGTGTATGTATGGTTGCCTGCTTGCATTTCTCCATGAAGGCAGCTGCATGTGTTTATCAAGATGCCATGTGTGCATAACCTGCCTAGGGGAATTTCTTTGTCAACGGCGGTGTTCTCTGAATAACGTACTGCATGCATGCCTTATCGAAGTGGCAGTGTATGGATGGTTGCCTGCTTGCATTTCTCCATGAAGGCAGCTGCATGTGCATAATCTGCATGTGTTTATCAAGATGCCATGTGTGCATAACCTGCCTAGGGGAATTTCTTTGTCAACGGCGGTGTTCTCTGAATAACGTACTGCATGCATGCCTTATCGAAGTGGCAGTGCATGCATGGTTGCCTGCTTGCATTTCTCCATGAAGGCAGCTGCATGTGCCTAATCTGCTGCATGCATGCATTTCTCTCAGCGCGCATGACTTTCTGGGTGCAAAGACCCTTTCGAAAGTGTGGATAAGAGGGTGCCTCATACACTTCCGTGTCGCTGTGCATGTACACAATAGGCTTCTGCCATGCAGGTAGCGAGTAATTACTCCACTGCAGGTGCAGATAGGTTCCCCCCAAACACCACGCATTTCTGCCCGTGCACGAGGGCCAGTGCCACTCCTGGTGGCATTGCAGGCATGCAGCGGAGTCTGACATCCCGTGGGGGCATGGACGGAATGCACCCGGGGAGACGCTTGACCTCCTCTGCACTGCAGTGTCCTGCTGTTCCCCGAGACTGGCCTTCGATGGGCGCCTGCCAGGTGGCGGGCCACCGCATCTGAACTCGGCAGCAGCCTCTGTTTGTTCTACGGCCAGCTTTGATCGGATCCCTTTCAGGTCTCTGGGGCCGAATCCATTGTGATGATTAAGTCATCAAAGGTGTGCGTGTGGGGGAAGGGGGCAAGGGGGCGGGGGACTTCAGCACAGGCGGCAGGGCTCCACTTCACTTCTCTCTGTTGATGGGCCGGGGGAAAGAGGGGGTGGGTCGACCCAGGGTGCATTCGGAATAGCCTGCAGGGATTGTTTTGGCCAAATTCATAAAACATGAACATGGCTGGAAGCATGTATTGAGAAAAATCAAAGAAATGCTCCGGGCGCTTAAAGGGAAGACGAATGCCCGGAGGAACTACTAAGAGTGGCCAGAAGAATGCGCACGATGCAATATTTGGGGTGACCACCAAGTGCATGATGTAAGTGGAAGCCTACTAAGGCCAGTCCAGGGTGCAGTGAGGCCCCCCTCCAGTGACTTGCATGACAGAGACACAGGAGTCCAGCAGTTTGGTTGATAACTGCCGCACGTGAGCCCGTGCGGCCCTCTTATTTACATAGATAACGTGGTGTGTGCCACGTGTGCAAACGTGACATTGCACGAGGCATGGGGAGGGGTTCAGACATGACACACGGCAAAACGAGAAGCAAACCTCTGCTCGCTGGAGACGCGCTGAAAGACTTCAAATTGGCTGAACAGTGGCAGGGGCGTTGCTAGGGGGGGCTAAGGGGGCTGTAGCCCCTGATCTTTTGGTTGTAGCCCCGGATAGAATCTCAGGAGCTACAGCCAAAAGACTAGCTAGCCCCCAGTCCCAACCGTTCCAACATCAGCGTAGCCCCGGGTCTTTTCCAGACCTAGCAACTCCCCTGAACAGTGGTATTAAAAAGCTTTCGCGGCCTGGTCGCTAACGCCTTAATACACTTTGATAAGGGCATTGGGAGAGGGTCCCCGATTCTGAGTTCCTTGAAGGGTAGCACTTAAATACCTCAAGGCAAAAGGACAAACGATCGCCACCCTATATATAGTTAAGATAAAAAACAATTTGCATTGAGTTTACACAAAACTCTACTCCTAACAACTTTTTGACTCCCTGGATGGATTTGGCTAAAATTTCCTAAAAGTTATATACATTTACGCTTAAAAGAAAAATGTGCTTCTATTGAACAGGTGTGCAGCGAAAAACACTGGGCAGAGTTGAGCCAAATAGGAAACAAGTTGGGCACAAAGAGCTGCAGGTATTCCTTTTTTCCCGATGTGGTGGAAATGTCGTCCTGTAGCTTTGGAGACATTTGATAGAGCTGGCAATGCCCCGTCCCAGAAAATGTTTATATAGTTGCTAAATAGGGCATAGGGCACTGAGAATTTTCAGAAATCAAAAGCTACCGTTATATTGTTTGCTCAATGAAAAGGATTCCTGCGGTTAATCACTGGGCAGCGTGAAAAGAAATAATGTCAAAATAGCATTTGGGTGTTATATGTGATCTTATTTTTTTTATTTGGGGGTTCCTCCCCAAACCTCCTGTTATTTTACCCTTATAACGCCACCCCAACCCCACCCTGACCCATGTTTGCAGTGTTTTTCGGAATTCTGGCCACTCTGAAATGTACCACCCTGTAATGTTTTAGATATATTGACTGGATACCTATTTGTGGGAGGTAATGGGGTGGTTTCACATCGGGGCAGGGGTTTGGAGTGTGAAAGAGGCCCAGTGGTTAGTTTGACACATTGGGAGAGAGGGCACTTTGATCATTCCTGTCTTTCAGTGGTGTGGGAGTCGCCACTGAAAGACAGGAATGATCAAAGTGCCGTACATCACGAGACGCCACTTGAAAGAGTGGGGGAAAGAAGGTAACAGGAGAGGGTTTCGAGTGATTAACACTTTGTGTGGAAGGTGGAGAGACCTAAAAAGGAGGAGGAGGAGCGCAGACGTAGGAGCAGAGGGGATAAGGAAGGCTTGTGATTTTCGAGCATTGGAGCATTGCCGCAGTAATCGGAACATTCCTTGCATCTGTATCTTAGCCCAAGTGTTGCAATGTAGACATGGCCGATGGGACCTGATCATTTTCTAGCGAGGGGGACAGAGTTCATTGCTGCACAGGATGAAATGAGGGACAAACAATATTAGGAGAGGGACTGGGGGGCAGATGCACTTCCACAGGAGTGATGTGCAGACCCAAAAAGGTGGGAGAGTGCATGTGTAGATTTGCAGGGAGAGTGAAAAAGAAATTTAATTACAAAGGTGTTTTCGTCTTACCGCAAGAAACAATACACATTGCGTTCTGCAGGAACCACTCCCATGGCAATGGACCACCAGTGCATGGGTTAGACTGAGAGCAAAATATTGTGGAAATGGCAGAAAATAAGCAACACTTGACCCTAATCAGCTACAGTTGGCAAAGAGGAGTAGCGGGTGGAACGTGGCAGTGGCTACACCCGAAAGGGCATGGTCAATGGGACAGGATTATGGACCACTAAAGTAGGCAGTGGCCATGCCCACAGCCATGTTCAGTGAGGCCCAGTGCGAAGTAGCGTAAGACACAGCCAAATTACCCGAAGTGGTCAAAATGTTGGCCATGGTCTTGAACCTGAATTGTTGCAAAGGGGCCTGTGGGCCATGCTTATTTACTACAGCAGGTGTGGTGACATATATAAGAGACCCTTAAAATGAAGTGAATAAACTTTATTTAAAGATAACCAACTCAGCGAAACAAAACCCACTGAAATTCAACCATACCTATAAATCCCCCGTTGCTCAGCCCAGGAGCACATAGATGAGATTACAGGTGGCATCAGTAATGACATAACAGCTGACATCATGTATGACATCAAAGTTCATATCAATGTATGACACAATTCACGTTTCAGGGACGTTTTGAAATAAAGGAGCCCATCAAGAATACACATAGTTGGCTATTGTAGGTGTTTGAGGCATGTTACGGACTTTAAATATTTAAACTTACAATTTTTAATTGGTTAGTGCGTTTTAAGGGTGTACTAAACCTTGGCTGTGAGTAAGTATTTGGTCAAATTCTGGCTGAGAAATAGCCATTTGGCTTTGACCGATACATTTCTTACTATTCGGCCCAGTCAAATACTTTCATTCTCATTTTAATGCAATGTAACAACCCAGAGAGACAAATATGGAGCGCAGATTGCACAAGGGAATGGAATTAAACATTGTCTGAAAGCACTTCTGACTAAATATACATCTACGGTGCATTTACTTGTGCACTGGAGAGGAGTGGAGAGGTTGAGTAAGAGGTGAGCCTGGCTTGTTCCCTTGGGAAATGCCTATGGGGAAATTGAATTCATAACAGGAGCTGGAAACCAGTGTGCCTCACATAGTCATCTCTATGTCTGGCAGAGTGATATGCCACTACCTAACTTGCTTGTTGGGGCATCTCTTGCATAACATAGGCTAATGTGTCCCAGCGGGAAACAGGTGGGAGCTGCTAGGGAATGACAGAGAGCACTTTATCTGTTGCTGTGGGGTGGAGGATTGCAGAGTGAGAGACATAGACAAAGCCACAGAGACGTTCATCCTGCATTGGTGTGGGGGAGCAGGTTGGTAAGTGGACGAGGGTTGAGCTTTGGTGGAATCAGGGGACTGTCCAACGGGCAGGTGTATTACTAGAGCGTGCAGGCTATGGGCAGATTCAGTCCCATGTCAGACTCTTTATTTATTTATTTATTTATTTAACATTTATAAAGCGCTCACACAGCCCGCAGGCATCGAGGCGCTGTTACAGGAATTGTTCGTTTTTCTTAGTTGCGTAATTGTGGTTTTTTTTGTTGTCTTAGTTACGTATTTATAACGCGCTTAAACACCCAGAGGTTTCTAAGTGCGGACCCAGGGATCGAACCTGTTGTTGCTTTGTGTCGTCTTGCTTCCAAGACGCGCACGCTGCTGCTGAGCTATCCTCCCGGGACATTACCCCCGTTCCAGGCATATCGCCTCTCTGAGCCAGTCATCTCCACATATGGAAACAGGGAGAGGCAGACCCCTCTTCAAAAGGGGGTACAATCACCTCACATGTGCGCTCGACTTGTGGCCTACACGAGCGGACAGAAACCATTTATACATTGCGATGTGAGCTGCAATGAAGTTTAGAAAATCACTTTCCACCTAAATTACCTTGCAACTCGCAAGAGATTGCAGTGTGTGGGATTTGCAGTGGCAGTTGCAAATTGCAGTATCCATGTTGCTCTTTGAAACTTTCCACTTTCTGTTTGTGAAGCTGCTAGTTTGAGTAACCCATGTTTGCATATGCAGCGTCTTCTGTACATTTGTTCCCCGCTTTTGTGTTACTCTCTTCCTTTCTGGCTTTTGAGCATTAAATAAAGTTGAGATATTGATTATAATAAAGAGAAGTTAATGAAACACATTTAAAATATTGCTTTCATTTTTTAAATAGTGTATTTTTCACGTTTTAGAGCAAAGATTTTTGTTTTTTTAATTGACTGGCTTCGTATTCAGCCTCAGCTAAAAACATGATGATCTATTTGCTATTCTGCTCGGTACACTCATAGACTGTATACATCTGCTGTTAAAAATCTTTAAGGACTCGCATTTGGACCTACATTATGGCTATTTAGGGGAAAGGTTAGTGCTTGAGATTAGCTCCTGGATCCACTGAGGGTGATATATCTTGTATGAACTGCCTTAGTACGGTAGCTATAGGATAGGGCATTCATGGCCTATATTTATCTATTTACTGTTGTTGTCTTGTAAATTGCCAACAGCGAGCATGGTCACAGTCACTTTGCAATGCCCCAACAGGAAGGATGCGGTAAGGTAGAGGGAGTGGGCTGAAAAAAGTGGTCTGAACCTTCACAGGTCTGGAATATTCTGATGCAGCTAAATGCAGGAGAAGAGGTGCACAGATGGTGCAGCGACGGAACAAGCCTGCAGGTTCAAGAACCAGAAGGAGGTCTACAGATGTCCAGAGGTTCAAGCATCCCAGCTAGCTCTGTCAGGAACCTCAACTGCTCAAGAGGGCCCGAAGGACAAAGTCTTTGGAATTTCTCCGAGCTGTAGGCGATGGTCCAGTGATCTCAGGGAGGATGGGAGATAAAATCATTATGAAACAATGGAAATTGAGGGTCCTCTTCACAAGACTCAAAGGACCAAGAAGATGTGTAGGGTTTGTGGGGAAGATTTTGAAATGCTGTAGCATCGAGGCACTATCTAGGGAGGAGCGAGGAGAGGAATCGTTTATTTGAAGCCACAATGTTGATATGGTTCCATGTGATTAAGTAACTGTGAAAAAGTCGCCATATAATTATATATTATAATTATATATTATTATCTCCAATCCTAGAATATTTGGGGAAAGTGTTTGATTGTCTGTAGGGTGCATTTTTAAGGAAATGTCACCGCCTGGTGGCCATTTTGATGCCATTTTGATGCCATCATTATCACTGGATACCGTTGATATGACAGGTAATGAACCAGCTTTTGATGCAGAACAGGTGGAAGCAGCCATTCCCGATTTACCATTCCTTAGATCCTTCCTGCGTGAATGTTCTGTAACGCTATCAAATATTTGTACTGCACCCATCACCACCACAGTGAGCTTACGGTGCCTGACCTTGTCCAAGAGTTAGCATATCGTAACCTGCCAGGGAGTCACTCGACTTTAGCCTGTAGATAGTAAAGATAATGGGGCAAGGGGAGAGATGGTGATAGAAAAGAGGGATTAGCCAGTAAACAATTCAAGGGTGAATCTCCATTGAGCTTCACCAGACAAATCAGTGGAAGACCGCTTGCGGTTCAGAAAGGCTTTGTAAACCGGCCTTGCCATGCGGTCAACAGGCTTGCTGTATAACGCTTGACCCCGCATGTTGGCCGTGCTGCTTGATGCTCCAGTGCCAAGAAGCTGTTGAGTTGGTAATCCTTGAGTGATACTAATCACCACTCAAATAGGATGTAGTCAAGCCCCAGGGTCCATACTCAGCCGTGGCGCAACTGCGTCATGATATCTTTCAGTGGCAATAGTGAATTTTGCAATGGGCAGAGCAGTCTTTAGCCTCTGGCGCAGTAGGCCACACTCTGGTTACAGTGGGATTGGGGGGCAGCAGCAGGAGACATCGGCTGGGGAAAGCAATCTCGTGATTTGCATTCGCAAATGTTAAATTGCTAAGTATAAATAAGTCACGCTGACTGCCTTCAACCTGCTGTACCTAGTGGCTGCCAGGAACAGGGGAATCTCTTCCAACTGTGATTCCCGGCAAGGCGGGCTCTGCTGGGCCTCGCGCATATGAAAGAACGCAATCTCCGGCGCAAGATAATTACATGACAACCCAGTAGCATATGGCTCGCCCATCTGTGGCCTTACCATGTGCATGCCCTGACTTCTGAGGCATGCAGAGGGACACACGCGCACGCTCGCTCTCTCCCTCCCTCCCTCTGTGATGTTACAGAGTGGCACTGTAGGACCACCGATTGAGAGAACAGACCTGTCATTTCACTACTGTCCATTCATTCGTCACAAAAAGCCACGCGGACAAGATTGACAGGAGGGCCCGGGCAGGGAGAGTATGGGGGCGGAGCATTGGGTGCGCGGAGTGGCTATTACGAGTGAGACAAAGATGACCTTTAGGGACAAATGTGTCATGCTTTCTAAGTTGTCTTTTTTACTATAAGAGTTGTGTGTTTTGGGGCATGATTATGACTAAAAACAGTCTGTTCACCTCACCATATTTTGCTGACATAAAGTGATAGTCCAAGCAGGGGTGCCTGCTATGTTTGTAAACAAAATAATTCTGTGGCTATGCTAATGTCGGGACTGCCAGGACTCGGCGCTAGTAGCCTTTTGGTCATAGCCCCTGAGCTTCTATCTGGGCTACAACCAAAAGGACCTGGGGCTGTAGCCCCTCCAGACCTCTCCTAGTGACTCTTCTGAGCCCAGGAAAACTCAATGTGGGGAATCAACTCTCCTCTTACGGCTGCTCAGACCTTCCAAAATCACATGCTGCCCTGCACCCCTCCAACATGTTCTGCTCTGCCCATCCTCTTCCATTTGCTCCCTCCAGTGCCCAAGGGATGAATATCGGTTTCTAAACCACTAATCAGCCCCACACCTCTAGTACTCCAGAAGGGATACAAACAGATTGGAATACAAGTAAATTATAAGACCTCCTTGTCCAAATTTGGTAACGTGGACGGAACGGCAGGCTTATCTCTGCAAGGTTGTGGATCGTTGGTTAGTTGCAACACAGCAAAAATACAATTATTACCCAATGATAAAAGGGACAATCCAGACAAGGATGTATACAAATATCTACTTTATTATTATCACAACAGACAGTTCTAGCACACTGCAAAATACAAACCATGCTGTAAAGGAATGCAGAGGACACATGCTCTATGGATACTGACAGGAGGGTAGTCTGTTTAGTAATGAATCACAATAGTTCAGGGATACTTAGTTTCAAAACAAAGGGAGCAATGGGGCATAAAATGTCACTTGGGGCCTTCAGAGAAGGACCAGGGCAACAGAACCATAATGTACATTGTGCTGTAGGAGTTCTTGGTGCTCGACAGGGTCGAGTCGGTTCCAGGGCGCTTTGTATTTTCTTCGACAGAGTTCAAGACGGGAGACAGCTGTGGGTATCGGGCAGGCAGTTCGTCAAGTGAAGTTGGACGGATGACTGCAGGCTGGCCTATATGAGAGCTCTGGGTCAGGAATCACTGTCTCAGTGCTGGTAATTGGTTCTGAAGAATTGGTCTAGGCGTCTCGGATGGCTTTGGTGACTGCGGGGTAACAACAGTCAGTGGTGCAGTCGGTTGCAGCTCGAGGGGCTCGACTGACTCAGAAATGTGCTTTAAGGTGGACACTGGTAGATGCTTGTTGATACCCTCCTCCTAGCTTCTTCACTGGGCTCATGTCGTCCTTTAAGGCTGGCGGCTCAAAGCTGAGGAGAGTGTTGCAGGCAGCTGCCTTTTCCTTGGTTTGGTTAAGAGACACTCTGGCACTTCCCACCTAGGAAGCTTGCTACAGAGCCTAGCAGGGCATGCAGTGTGCTGGCTGGGACGGATTCTGGAGTTGCTGGAGGGTCTTCTGTATTCAGTATCTCCCCCAGTTCCCTGGGAGATGTTAAGGGGAGGGAATTTGCTTCCCTTTTGGTGGTCCTGGCCTTCCTTCACTGGTGGAAGATGTAAGGCAGACTGTACCTTCAGCCAGGGTCCAAATGATGAGTTCTTCCTTCTGCTTTTGGTGAAGCCTTCAGATGAACTGCCCAAAAGAGAGGCTCAGCCCTCTTCTAAGGCCAAATGGACCACAGGGATTGGTGCAGGCTAAGCCTACCTTAATGAACAAATCATGGATCCCCACCAACAATCTCCTGTGTGCATGCGGTCATATCCAGAGTGCTTTGCAACAGAAAAAGGAAAGGGGTGAAAACATGTAATACTAAGCCGCACCCATCTTCCTGTCAGTTTTGGATTAAAGGATCTCTCTGGTTAATGAAGCTCTCTGGTTCCTTTTTAAAGCGGCAGCTCTACCTTGAAGCTGCGTAGAGACCAGACTTTCTGGCGCCATCAATCCACATACTTGTACCTTCTGAATGGGGGTTCGCTGTGTGGATCACTACTGTAATCATGCAGTCCCAGACATGACATTTCATTGTCAATCGATACTTGCGGCGGAAGCTTGCATCAGTTTAACACAGTGCCTGTGAAGCGGTGCTGATGCCTGTATCCTTTGTTAGCCTCTGCAGCCAGGCCCCATGTGGGCCTGTTTGAATTCAACTCTGATTAGTTTGAGAATGCTGGCATCAGCTACAGGGTGCAACAGAAGTACAGGGCAGATCCATGGAGCCTTTGTTAGTTAATTAGGCTGGCCATGGCAGGTGCAAGGTGTGGCCCTCCCCTTCTGAGATGACATGGGGTACGCCTGGCTGTCATATCCCATCTAAATATGACAGGGGGGACTGCACCTGCAGGCTGTGCTCATGGGTCTATGTGTATGCTGTGCAGTGAGCACAGGAAAATGTGTGCGGATTAGCCCCACACATTTTCCAGAGGTTGATCTATCATCAATCAATTTCATTTAAAATTTCAAAAAAGCCCAGGCGAGCGCACATCCACCGTGCGGATGGTCAAATTCCTCACAATGTCCCAATACCTCTCTTAACTTTTACCTTCCTCTTCATCTTCCATCAGTCCCCTTCTCCCTCTCACCTTTCATCCACTACTCTCTCCACCTTCCTTCCGCTCTCCCTTTCCCTGTGAGAATAACTGCCTTTATCAGAGTATGAAATATTCAAACTGTGCACCGCTGAACCCTGAAGAAGTGCCTGAGAGGAGAATCCCATCCAATGATGCCTTACAAATAAAAGGTGTACGCCTCTTATTCGACATATATACATAAATTGAGCTATAAAAAAGTACAAAGCCAGAGAAAAAGATAATACAGAAAAGTAGTGTGGAAATGTCAATCTACCGATCTTCTCTTCTCACCCCTTTCTATTCCATGCACTCTTCCTTCACTCCATCACCTTCCAGCCACACCTCATTGCCACCATTTGTGTTTAACACCAATCCCAAGCAGTACACATATCCTCACCTTGATCTCATAGCCTGACTGGGGAGAATCGAAGAGGATGCCTCATATCTTCTACGATGACTAAGAGACAACACCCAGTGGCCTTCCTCCATCTCACCCTTAGAGCTCTCCAACAATGTCTCCTTGAACACTGTGGCTACTCAGTATTCTGTGAAGCAGGGGCTTGGTCTCCTGCCATCTTGTGTGAAAGATATACCCCTCCCTAGAATACTGCAGGATTGATTGTGTCATTGTATGGCTTAAACATTTTTTGTTAACGGTACAATTTATTGGCAGCGTTTTTAGAGCACATTTTCAATTAAGCTGTGGGCCAGAGGGACTGCTACGATGCAGGAGAAATAGGCAAGGGTCAACAGCAATTGGACATGTAACCACCATCCTGAAGGTGACACACACATTTGGAAACACCATCTGCTACTTTGTATGGTGAAACGTCACTATTATTACATGTAGAAGTCCATTGATCTAGTAAACCATGAGTGAAGGCTTGTGGAATAGCCCACACTGTACACTGATTAGCTCCTATGGGCTCTTCATTTTGGCAGATAATTCACAGTGAGATAGAATGATTTGCACAGGATCACACACTTTGGTTAAGTGGGCAAGCTGGAATTTGATCATAGTAGGAAACGTAGGTACTTGACCACATATCTTTCAAATCTCAAGATGATAAAAACATGCACTAATGTTAGGATTTGGAAACCGAAAATATTATGTTTTTAAGCAGCTGACTTTAAAAGTGCACACGTCACACACTAAACCAATCTAACAATGTATACATCATTGTAGAAATAGGATATGGAGGTTATTTGTTTTTTTGCATTCTGAATTGCATGGAGGGGACAACTTACTTCTGCAATTTTGCTGCACTCTGGGAACTTTTAATTACTTCTGCAACTTTGCGGAACAGTAAAGAGTAAAACACAGGTGAAATTGCCTTCGCTCTTCACTTTTCCACTAAGTGTTTGGAAAACGGTAAATGTCCCTCACAATTAATGACTACGGGAGGCATCTACAATGGATTCCTGTAATATATCTGCTTCCACCTGGTGTGAAAGTCAAGCGGATTCCATAGGAATCCATTAGGAAATACATGCTGGCTTAAAACCAAGTGGATGGTGCAGGCTTGGATGGCAGAGCAGGCAGGCATGCTAACTCTGCTTCCTTCTCCAACTTTGCCTGTCAAATCATACAAAATCTCATTGTGCATAGAAAGTGGTGGTAAACACTTTTACCGCCATTTTGTACAATTTGCAGAAATTGGACAATGACCCCTTATTCTTGCAGCTTTATTACCCTCCATCCTAAATGGAAGCCTACAAGTTCCAGCATACAATGTAATGAAAATCTATAACCATGTTCCACAAAGTGATTTAAATGTCTAACAAGGTCATTGTTTCACATAGCTTGCAGCTTGCTCGGTGCCAGTATAATTTCGAATCACCCAATAATTGCAGTAGAACACCTTAGTACATACAACCATATGCAATTCTAAGAAAGAAAAGCGCTAAGCAAAGGTCTCTTCCAGTTACTTATTCCCATCAGCAATGACTTCTCGTTGTAACTGCTATGCTGAGGGGAGATCATAAAAAGATGATTAAGACCACAGGGAGGCCATGTACAGCCCTGGCTGTTTGCCTCTTAGGTGGGAAAGGCAGAGCAGGGGGCATGAGCGTTTGCTTCGTATGTGTACCCCCTTTGCATGAGTGCTTGAAGTCAGAAGCATGTGACAGACAGTGGCCAGTGACAGACCTCTGCCACTATCAGTGACGGCAAAGTCATGACCACATGCCAAGTCAAAGGTAGGGATGGGTGGCATTTTAACTCAATTGGCCTAATTTTAAAAAAAAGGGTTGATGCCAGCCCTGTAGAAGGCCACCCCATTAACTTTTCAGATGAAACCTATTGATGATTCTATATGGGTTATATGTATGGATGAAGCCAGTATACTTCCCATTTTTGTTATTCATTTGAATATTTTTTGTATTGTTTTTCTGGACATACCTATAGTGTAATAAAGTTAATTTAACACACAGGAGGCCCTGGTTTTTAAAAGCTCAGCAGTTAAGGGGGTTAATAAAGTGTATGGCTTTGACCTATATTCTAGGGAAAATGGGGGAATACAGTGCAAGATATAAAGGCAGAGCAATCATAAGATTCATAGATTGTTTCATTTAAAAGTACTTAATAAGGTGCCAGTGTCCCTGTTGTCATGATATCCTTTTTAGTAGGGGGGACTCTGTTTAGTTTTTAAGAAAATCTGACTAATCCCACACAGAATATTTCTGCTACACCCCTGACCACGCCCCTAACATTGGAGCACACCAATCACTGCATACTTTCCTTGCGCCCGCTATCCCGTCGGCATGAAATTCTCACTCTCGGGACCGTCCAAATGGACCACAGAATTTTTCACTGGATTGTGTCTTTTTTGGGATCGACTAGTCCTCGCTTACCACAGTGATGTGCAAACTTGTTTGTGCTGGGACTCCTTTGAGTAAAAAGTTTGTTGCTGGGCCGCCCCCTAAGCCATAACTGCTTATGTTTTCTACTAAAAGATGTTACTGTACTCCCTTGGCCACTGGGTACATCCTTTGGCCACCAAGGGGAGGGGTCAGCAGACCACTGCCTTACTGTTTCATACCCCTGTGAACTGATCAACATCCTCCAGTCACTCCCACGCATCCTATACACTGCACACCGCGCTGCCTCTTTCACCGGCACACCCCCATCTATTTCCTCCCATTTCCTCATTCCCGTGGGCCACAGCACCCTCACTGCACTGCATACCCTCACTCACTGCAACAAGCTGCCTCTCGCGGCCCTAGGGCCTCTCCCAATAAACAGAAACTGCACCCCAGTGCACAGCGCCCACTCCTACCTACGGGTCCCCTTCTGTCCAAAATTAGCACTCGCGAGAGAGGCCTCCGGATGTATAACTTGATGTTATTACATTCCAGCACGGGGGCTGCTCTCTTGGCTTTTTGATCTAATTAATCTTCCAATTTTCGTTTTAATTTCGCTGAGCCACGAACCGGAATTTGTTAATTTCATTTTAATATCAAATACCCATGCTAGGAGCGTTGCCACATTACTTCTTGGCAGTGGGCCCTGCCAGCATGCCTCCTGTTGCCTGCTAGTTGCGATCTTGGACCGCTTCGAGACAAAGCACCCCCTCCCGGCCCTGCCTCCCCCATTCCTGCCTGGTATCGCACAATGGCCTGGAAGACACAAGGGCGAGATTCAATCTCAGCCAGGCATCGTCTAGAGGACCCAGCAGCACCACAAGGAAACACAATCTGTCATTTGCTGGCACTGCCTCTTCAGATGAAATGAAATCTCTTTTGAAAGAACATCTTGGAGGATTTATTAGCTGTCTAGCGCCACAGGGACACTCTTTAGCAAAAAGTCTCCAATGCATTCTGGATGTGCTGATAGGTTTCTGAGGTAGCTCAATGGGTTTGGCACCAACTGCAGTGATATGTGTGCAACCAGCAACTCGTCCCTCGCCAAAATGGAAGATCTTATTTTCATCTTAGTTTTTCTCTTCTCCATAGTGGTCAATAGTGGTAACGTAGTATTCAATACTAAAAGACTGGAAACAAGTATTTGTTTAGTATTCTGTGAGTAATCGACTAGTAATCAGCAGACTGAATAGCCTTCTTATAGTATACCGCTTAAAACTAACACTATGGAATACTAAAAAAGACTAGCTATAGACTTTGAACATTATAAAAAGACAAGTGAAATAGTAAGTGTAGTATCCGACTTTTGTAAGGGGCTGCTTATACATTCTCGCAGTAATGTCTCTCCATGACATGCTTCTCGGATCAATATATTGATTACCATTAAAGTGGGTAATATTAGCACCTATTATTTGACTCTCAAAAGGAAATGCAGTTGGTGGCCTGATCCATAACATTAAATAGGATTCATGCTGGGCTACATAATGCAAATCACACCAATATTTACCAGGTTGCTATATACATGTAATGAGGAGGCATGTAAATGCACACATCCGGATACAGTGGCCCTAATGAGGAGGCATGTAAATGCACACATCCGGATACAGTGGCCCTAATTTGCAGGAGAGTTTTTTCACATGTGTCAAGAATCCATGCTAGCGAGGAAAAACAGCAAACGTGTTAAAAGTGCTAAAGCACGACACCTGTTACTAACCACCCTTTGCCATGCTACTAACTCTCTTTCTTCAATACTCATCCTTCTTGACCGCTCGGCAGCTTTTGACATGGTGGATCGTCCTACTCTCCTTTCTTCACCCTCTAAGCTTGGGCTTTCTACCTCTCTTACTGCGTGCTTCCATTCCTATCTCTCCAATTGCACTTTCTCTGTATCTTGGGCTGATCATGTTTCTCCTCCCCAGCATCTTCAACACAGTGACCCCCAAGGTTCGATGCTGGGCCCCCTTCTTTTTTCTATCTACACGTTCAAGCTTTCCTCTCATTTCTATGTGGACGATTCACACATATTCTTTGAGTATCTTCACGCCACTCTGCTGGCCAGGGGGAGATTCATTCCCGCTTTCTCCAACTTAACTGAAAACCGAAAGATTCTAGATTTCCCTCCAGTTTCTCCCCCCTCCGGTCTCCTCCCTTGCCCTTCGCCACCTCGGCCCGTAACCTTGGTGTTATTTTTGACTTCTCTTTAAACTTTTCCTCCCATATATCTTTGACTGCCCGTACTTGCTGCTTCCTTCTTTACAATATCCGCAGGATAGGTTCTTTTCTATCCTTTCATGCTGCTAAACCTCTCATTAATTCCTCTATTCTCGCTCGTCTTGGTTATTCTGCTGCTCTTCGCCTTCCTCCTGCCCATCTCACTCCTCTTTGCTCTGTCTTCAAGTCTTCAATTCGTCTTCTTTTCGCACTTCCTTCTCGCTCCGATATCACCCAGCCTCTTCTCTCCATCTCTTTCCCACCCTATGACTCTTTTCACATTCTATGTATTGATTTGAAGTGCTATCATGGCTTGGCTCCCCTTATCTTGCCTCTCTTGTCTCCCTTTATTACCCTTCATTCTCTTCATTCTCAGCATCTCCTTTCCTCTCCCTGCATCCGTCCCTTCTCTCTTCTAGACCCCAAACACTGGAATGCACTCCCGCCTGATATCCGCGCTTCCCCCTCTCTTCAGATATTTCCCTCACGCCCTAAGGTCCATCTTTTCGCTTCACTTTCCGAACTCTTTCCCATGCTGTTTGCTATTGGACTCATTATTTCACTATTTTTGCCGGTTTTATTCATTGTAAACGCCAATAAATGCAGAGTAAAGCTGCACAGGCAGATGCATTCGAGCATGCATTTCTTTTTTTGCACGTGTGAAAGGTACGTTTTAGGGGCGTGCCTGCAAGTGAAAGCCTCACCCTGGAGGGCATACCTTATTCTCACAGGACTGTGCTTTGGGGATGCACTCTCCCTGGGACAGTTCCAGCTGAGACTGGCTTGCCTTACTGCAGGTCATGTTCTGGGAAAAGTGCAGTGGGCATTTTAGAACCCTGTTTGCACGGCTGTGCATGCATTTCTCAATTGCACCCCTCTTGAAAGGCACCCTCGGCATACGTGTGGGTGGAGGCGGTATCCAGCCTTTCACGCCTGTGGGTGTGGGAGGTCTTAGCAACATTTCCATATGCCTGGTGGGGTGAACAGTAAGTCCCTTGCAGCTGCAGCAGAACCCCCCCTCTAACTCCCTCATAAAGGATGTCCCCTTCATGACAAGGGGGGTCCTGGGAGTCTCTCTGCCAGACATTAGTCCTGGTTACGAGAGACTTACCCAGAGTCTTTAGCTCACTATCTTTCACAGAGAAGAAATATCCCAAACATATCAGTCTTTGTCCTGCCCTGGGGCAGTCCAGCACTGAAATGATTGGCAATTCTCCTCTGAACAAGAGTACCAACAGCATCCCCAGACACGTTTTTCGGTCTGGTTGGACCTCATCAGTAGGGAGGAGCTGTGCCTCTCTAAGAATAGTGAGCAAGGGGTCCACGTCTGGATTCCCCTAGTAACTTAAGGTGAGACCCAAGGTTACTTGAATATTTAAACTGACAAAGGGGGTCCTGGGAGTCTCTCTGCCAGACATTAGTCCTGGTTACGAGAGACTTACCCAGAGTCTTTACCTCACTATCTTTCACAGAGAAGAAATATCCCAAACATATCAGTCTTTGTCCTGCCCTGGGGCAGTCCAGCACCGAAATGTTAGGCAATTCTCCTCTGAACAAGAGTACCAACAGAAACCCCAGACACGTGTTTCGGTCTGGTTGGACCTCATCAGTAGGGAGGAGCTGTGCATCTCTAAGAATAGTGAGCAAGGGGTCCACGTCTGGATTCCCCTAGTAACTTAAGGTGAGACCCAAGGTTACTTGAATATTTAAACTGACCCCCTTTGTTAATCTGCATATTTAAGTAACTTTGGGTCTCACCCTAAGTTACTAGGGGAATCCAGACGTGGGCCCCTTGCTCACTATTCTTAGAGAGGCACAGATCCACCCTACTGATGAGGTCCAACCAGACCGAAACACGTGTCTGGGGTTTCTGTTGGTACTCTTGTTCAGAGGAGAATTGCCTCGCATTTCGGTGCTGGACTGCCCCAGGGCAGGACAAAGACTGATATGTTTGGGATATTTCTTCTCTGTGAAAGATAGTGAGCTAAAGACTCTGGGTAAGTCTCTCGTAACCAGGACTAATGTCTGGCAGGGGGACTCCCAGGACCCCACTTGTTAATCTGTCCCCTTCATGAGCCTGGAGTACAGGACATGGCGGACTCATGATGCAGCAAGCACTTTGCTGGTCACAATCTGGGCCTAGCTTGTTTCTTTGACTTTGAAAGAAAGCCACAAGTGAGTGAGATTGACAGCAAGGTCAGCTGACGGACAGAGTGCACTCTTGGTGCAGGGTGTGTCTAGCGAGTTATGAGCCTTTGACGGCCCGAACACGGCTCTTAGGGAAAAGCGGAACATGTGGATAGGTCTAAAACCACACGGGAAATCCATTTGGAGTATATCCTACTCAAACTGGCATTGAGCGGCAAAAAAAAGTTATACAAAATGGTTCACTGCCACCAGCCTGTCCTGGGCACATCACAAAGGCATACAAGAATGCCAGGGGAAGTGGCATAAATCCTGTGGGTGTGCGGGCAACATTGGTCAAGGAAACGCTACAGGAAAGTTGACAGCCCCTACAGAACGCCATCACGGAACGGACTGATCAACTCGCCACTGGGAAGGGTGCTCAAGAACTTGCCCAGAGAACTCCATTGGATCCACCCTTGGCTGTGGCCAGAAAAGAGCCCGGTATACCAACACATCAACCTGCCCAGCTGCACTGGCACAGTTCAGTATTGGTTACGTTGGTAAAGTCAGCATGTGGAAGGATTGCTGATGGCTAAGTTCTACGTGAAGCCGACTTTTCAGCTTTTTCTGGCGCACCCAGAGAATTTTGTAATTTTGAGTATGCAGTACCTAGGGGCTTTGTAGCCAAGTCGCTGCTTCGTTTAGTGTTACGTGTGCTCTTTGAGGCACTTTTCTCTAGTGGACGTTTTAGGTGAATTTGAGGGTTCAGCAACCCATTTAACAATCTTGGGTATCGCACTGGATATGGTGGAGCTCAGAAATGGTAGAAGGTGAATAGGGCTGGTTATGTGGCAAGCAAGGCTTCCCCACAACCTGGTTAGGCTATGATGATGGAGGTCCCTTGGATTGCTAGGAGACTTTTCTGGAGGGATTTGAGAAGCATCTCCAAGTGGCTACGGGGCAGACAGGTCAGAAGCTATTGCTTGTTTTTTCAGGTGCTTTTAGATTTGGGCTGTACTTGGATGGGCACTGGTGAGCAGAAGAATGGCTTGACAGGGGCTTAAGAAAGGGCATATCGTCACATTCATACCGTTATGGTGGAGTGCCTCTCTGGCCAGGACAATGCGGGAGAGGTGGGTATGTTTCGATTGTGACAATGGGCCTCATTACAAGTTTGCCGGTCTGGGAACTACGGTACCCGTAAGCTTGCCGGTACCGTAGTTACCGGACCAGCAAACTACGAGTTCTGCTTGTGGGTGCCTTACCGGCACCCGCAAGCTGAGCGTGTCGGATGCACCGGCACCATTCATGAATGGTGCCAGTGTATCCAGCTTCCCCATTCCCATTGAGCCCTATCAGGCTCAAATGGGAATGGGGAAGAACATTTTCCGGCACCCAGGAATGGACAATTACCGGATCCGCTGGGGTTGTAATACCCCTATAATTGCCCATTCCTGGCTGCCGGAAAAATTTGCAAGTTTGGCGGCAGCCTGCCGGTTTTACCGGCAAGGCTACCGCCAAACTTGTAATGAGGCCCAATGTCTGCGGTGGGAGTGGCGAACAGGCAGTCCATGCACCAAGGTGAAGAGTCTACACACTGCTGAAGATGATGGTTTTGTGCACTTTGAAATGTAATGTTGGGTTCATGGCATTCACTTGCCGATGGGGGTTACCAACCATGCAGATGTGTTGTATCGTTCCCAGTGCTCAAGCTTTTGTTGGCTTGCCCGCTGCATATACGCAAGGCTGACCCCCGCTTTTAGAGGGGATTTAAATAACAGGCATCTAAGGATTTTGTGGGTGGTGGAAGTCTTCCTAGCACGGTCAATGTGGAGGCAGACATGGCGGGAGTTTATGGGAAGGAGGAATGTTCGCGTGAAGGCTTGATGGAGCGGCGGCACAGGTGGAAGAAGAATGCCTAGAGTTATGACTCTACTTGATAAGTGGTTAGCACCCATTACTCTGCTAGCCAATCTGGGGGGCTCTGCCTGTTTCAGGAGGTGCTGTGGGGGTTTTCACCAACAAGGGAGAGACTGGAATATGTATATTAGAGCGCCAGGCCTGGGAGGCAGGGTGAAAGATAGGAGAAGACCGATCACAGTGAAACTTGCCATGGCTCTGAGGGTGTACTATGTTACTGTCTGAAACTCTGGCTGGGAAGGAACCTCTGCGGTAGAATATGCACCCATACTTTCCAGGGCCTTTAGGGTAGCAGATCTTTTTGGGTGAAGAATGAGGCCCTATGGATTGCTGAAGGGGGAAAATGGTGCTGACTGTTGTGCAGAGTGGTGACTTTGGTGATCAACCTAGAAAGGACAGACCAAGAATGGATGGGGCAGAGGAGGGTACTCCTAAGATCAAGGGAATGGCTTGTCTCATGCCAAGGTGACACATGGCTTTTGGGGCTATTTTTGGCAAAGTGCCAGTGGGAAAGTGCCCTGGACACTGCAGTAGTGGAGGCAGAGTGCGGTACTGAGTGACACAATACATCCGTCCGGGGCGACATCTGAAGGGGAAAGGGTAGGCTTGGGTGACCAGAAGTTGATGCATTGCAAATTATCCAAATACAAGATGCATGTGTAAGGTTGGAGGAGTAGAGGCAATTGTGTTCAGTGTTTTCTTTCCCGCCTCTTAGTGTTGTTCCATGATTGAGGAGGAGCAATCAGAGAGGCAGATGAGGATCATGGGCCACTTCCCTGCGCAGTGGACCGGAGCAGACACCGAGAGGCAATCCTTTGCCAGGCATCTTGGATGTAGTACAAGTGCATTCAAGGTATGGTGGTCGGAGAAGGAGTAATGCATTGGAACCAAATGGCGATTCCTATGATGCATGCGCCAGAGAGATGCGGACCCCCTTTTGAGGTAGTGATCACCCATTTGGGGGGCGGAGGGAGGGCCTGGAGCAAGCTACAAGGTTAGCCCTCAGGAAGGCCATCATGGGTCAGTTGAGCGAACTGGTGGTTAGCGGGTAGGAGACCCAAGTGGTTTGGACATTCCTTGCCTGCAGAGGGATGTGGATGGGTCCTGAACACCCCGATTCAATTAGCAAGATTTGCAAAGGAGTCAATGCAGATGTAGCGAGTTACTGTACCCTGGGCACAAAGGGGCTTTGCCAGGGGTGCCATGTGGACATTCTATTTTGTTTGCATGCAGTTTTCCAGCATGGTGGCTTTATTTGTTATTTGTAGCTTCAGAAACGTATCTTTATACATTGATTGAATATTTGGAGTGATATTTTTAAAGGACAAGAATAAAGGTAGTGGTCAGAAGGAAAACATTTTTCGCAGGATTCCCTTTGGGTGTTGAAAAGGCTCAGCGTTAAAGTATTTAAAGGGAATATTTGAGTTTTAGAGTAACAGTTTTACTATATTTAAAGGAAGGGTTGTTTTTAAATAGATAGAAAGTCAAGTGAAGAGTGGGCATTGAGAGGGAGCACCTGGTCATAATGTGGGGGCAATGATGAAGACGCAGAAGCTTTGGGCCTGATTGGCAGGGGTTGAGTGGTGGACTGGGGAGGGGGGAGCCAGGGAAGCCATCAAGAGAGGGGACAAGTAGAGGGGGAAGAGCCTAGAGCAGGTGATTAGGGAGGGTTAATGTGTAAGGGGTGGCAGAGGATAGGAGCGTTACTGTATTGGACAGTTCTTATGGCACATTGGGGGTCATTCTGACCCTGGCGGGTAGGGGGTTAACGGCACAGGTAAGGATGCTGGTGCTGTTAACCCCCTACTGCCCTATTACGAGGTCCCTTAACAGGTCCCACCAGGGCCGGCTGGTTTTACCAGCCGCCCTTAGCGGGACCCGTTAAGGGACCATGGAGCTAATAATGGGCCCGCAATTTGTAGGCCCAGTATTAGCTCCTTCCCCATTCCCATTGAGCCCTATTGGGGCTCAAATGGGAATGGGGAATGGTTTTCGAAATGGGGACTTACCGGGTCCGCATAGGTCGGAATGTCCCGGTAAGTCACCATTCCGACACTACGGACCCGGACCCGAGTTTGGAAGCAGCCATGGTGCTAATAGCACCATGGCTGCTTCCAAACTCGGAATGACCCCAATTGTGTTCTTACGCAGAAGGGATTGTCAGGGCCTCATTGCGAGTTTGCTGGTTTTCTGGCAGTTTTACCACTAGGATACCAGCAAATGGAATTGCTGTTATCGACACCTGGTCTGCCGGCATTATCAGCAGATTACAAGTGCTGGTAAGGGGAGTAAATCACCATTCCATGGAGTCCCATAGGACTCCATGGGGGGAATGTTGCTGCTATTACTGTCAATGGTATTACCGTGTTGGTAATACAGGCAGTTTTTTGCCAGTAGGGGTTAGATTTACTGTCATCTTTTAGCTGGAGGTAAATCCTTCACCCCTACCAGCAAAGTTATAGTTGGCCGATCCAGTAAAGGTGTGGGTAAATCTTGTTACCAGCACTTTTACTGTGTACAGGACAATTTGTAATGAGGGCGAGTCTGAGGAAACCTGGCTCGTGCCTTGTACATCGTTACTCCCAAAATATGGTTGATCGTTTTGCCTGGTTTCCATATGTTTATGTTTATATTTATGTTTGGTGCTTATAACCTGCCAAAGCCCGTATGCATCAGGGCGCACACAGAACACGGGACAGAAAAGAATGATACCAACATAACAACCACCGAAAAGCAAGCAGCCATAGATAGTGAGTCAACAGAGCGAAGTCTAGATCACTATTAGGCAGGAGGTCTAATTAAACAGTAACGTCTTAAGCAGTTTACGGAAAATGGGGAGACTTTTCTCTGCACGCATATCGACTGGGAGGTCATTCCAGGTGAGTGTTGCTATCACCGGCAAAGATCGGCCATTGCCGTGCGTTCTTTTAACCTTAGGACAAACAATGCTGTAGGTGTTACTAGATCTCGTGAATCTTCCCTGTATTTGCTCGGTAAGGCAGCCTTTTAGGTAACTTGGCGCAGAACCATACAAGCATTTATGCGTCAACTTAAGAATTTTAAACTTAAATCTGGACGCGACAGGCAACCAATGCAGTTCTCTCTTGGCAAGAGTTACATGGTCTCTTTTGTGAAAGTTTTTAACAATTTGAACCACATTATTTTGCAAGGTTTGGAGCTTTCATACACTATTCTTACTTGCTCCGCCTAAAAGAGCATTGCAATAATCTATGCAGGGCATTATAATTGCTGTAATGAGCAGTTCCTGCTTGTGACATATAGCTTTAGCAATCTGAGCAACCTCAGGTCATATTGGGATTTCTTTGTGGCGTCTGCCACATGTGTCACTGCTCCCAGATACTGATCGACAGTCACTCCGAGGGTTTTAACTATATCCAAAGTCTTGTTGCAGTGGCCATCAATGAGGAACTCTGAATATTCAGAGCCCAATCTCATCCTAGCTTGGAAGGATCGCACAACCAGTAATTCAGTCTTAGCACTGTTGAGACAAAGCCATTTGTTTGTCATACAGTTTTTCACTATTTGATATATACTCTGGATTTTTTTACTGTCTTAGGCTTAGTCTCCACTCAGTTCTATCAAGAGCTGAGTATCATCGGATATAGCTTGCAAATCTGGCCCCAACTTTGTCCAGAATGTTACACAAGGGGCGCAGATAGATTTCAAAGAGTGCCGGAGAAAGACATGTACCCTGCGGAACACCGCAATTAGATGGTCTGTGCATAGAGGATGCCTGGCCCCAACAGACTCTCGACATCCTGCCTGACAAAAGGACTTCATCCATTTCACAGCTGATGGGGAATGAGGGCCCACGGAAGACAGGGTGGCCAATAGTTTCTTATGACCCAGGAGGTCGAGCACTGCTGCTCAGTGGAGCAACATTAGCAGGCACGACTTACTCCTGTCCATGCAGTCCAGCATTTGGTTATGGGGGTCAATTAAGGCACTTTCCATGCCATGGTGTTCTTGGGAACCAGATTGTCTTAGATGTAAAATATTGGCCTCCTCAAGATGTTTTTGTAGCTGCCTGGTGGCCACTCGAGCCACGATCTTCAAAAGAAATGGGACACTCGTAATAGGCCTCTAGTTACTAACATTTTTTGGATCTAAAGCTGCCTTTTTTAGCAGGCATGTAACTGCGACCCTCTTAATACCTTCCGGAATAGTTCCGTGACAGAAAGTAGCATTGGTAAAGCGTCTGAGGAATGGTGCAAAGATGTTGGCATTGTTCAAAATGATTTTAGCCTCTAGGGTATCTCCGTTACATGACGTGGGTCGCATATTCCCATATGCGTAAGGATACAAGTCTTTTAGCTCCTTGTGTAAAACTGAAGAAGCAAATTGTAGAGAAGTCTTAATACAATGAGGCAACAAGTTATTATTCAGAGCTTGCTGGCAACAGTGAGATTGCAGTGCTATGAAAGGGACCATTGCGTACGGTAACATAACATTTCTATTTTATGCCACACGAGGCTATTAAAGCCAAACCATCTCTCTGCATTTAGAACAATGCAGTTTTCTTATTTGTTTCTGAAATAGGGTGAGACTGTCAGTTTTTTGGAGATCAGGTCAGAGACGATTCCATAATTTGGCAGTCAACACAGCACTAGATCTGCTGAATGCTCTCGGGCATTTAGAGGGAAGTATAAACATCAAGCAGCTATAAACCGAGCGTTGTGGTCTCGAAGACGCTAGCCACATAAATCGCTGCCTGTTGTAATGAGGGGAGGGTCCATCAAGGGCCTTGTGGGCTAGAGTAAGCAGGCAAGGAACTCGTGTATGTCTATTGCGCACCCTAGTCTCTTGATGAGGTTTGGGCTACACAAATGTTTAAATCGAACAACAAACCCTTCATGCATTCTGTGTCTAACATGCTACATTGTCAGGCAGATACAATGTGCACTTTTTTATTCTGAGCTCATCTGTGACAATAATCTCTCTTGGTAACACACACTCCTATTCCTATTTCCTTTGCGTGCACCAAATTAGTACAACTTTGCATAAAGAGTTGCACTAGGCGAAGGCTGCCCTACGATTAAGTGATCTCCTGATGTCATAGAGGATATCAATGTTCAACGCCTAGTCTTCCATCTGAAAAAAAAGAAAAAGCAATGGATTCTGGGAGATGCCTATAAACGCGTCGAAAGAACTAAACAGAAAAAACAGGTCACTGTAAGTTGTAAAAGGAAAGTCAGATACTGGAAACGGGTAACCCGTTGAGTTGCAGCAGCGTGGCTTCCCTCTGCTACCTTAAACGGTTATATGTACTTAACTTGCACACTCACAAGGCCCAGTATGAGAACACTCACTTAATTCACCGAGTTATCCACATCCATTTCTGAATACTGCATACAATGTTAATTCCCTAATTGTACAAAGTACACAGAAATAAGTACTTTGAACATTTTACAATGCAGTATAACATAAAACATCACATGCGCGTGTGCACAGGCAAACACACTGTATACATAAGTAAAACAGCTGCTCACACAATAACAATTGGAAGATGCCATAGTACGTTCTATTGTGAATAGGTTTTCACTTTTGTACATGGATAAAGCATACACTCCTTGCGGAATGCTTGTGGCGGGGGCTCCCACTGTGCAAATAGTCATCATTTAAAAAAGATAAATTCCACTAAACGCATTGTGGGCCCAATTCATGGAATTTTTTGAACGGCTCAAAGTGAATTTGCACCGCTGAAAAGTGACTTTGCACTGCCGAAACAAACCCTGATTAATGGAACTGTGCAAAGTGTATTTTTGCAGTGCAAAGTGTATTTTTGCGATACAAAATGAACTTTGCACTGACTTTTCACTGCAAAAATACACTTTGCAGAGTTCCATAAATCAGGGTTTGGGTCGGCAGTGCAAAGTCACTTTTAGGCAGGGCAAAGTCACTTTGAACCGTGCAAAAAATTCCATGAACTGGGCCCTTAGAGTACAGATACCAAAGTGAATAATTTCAGGGTGGCTGTCTTTTTTACTGAGCGCTAAATCACTCTTTGCCATATAAATGTGAGGGCCAGTTGGGCAGGGACCTTAGAGGCACTGCCAGGGGTGCCACATAGATTTACAGAAGTTGCAGCTGGTACCCCTAGCTGCCCCCAAATGATGCCCATGATCTGTGCACTCGGGGGTTCAAGAGGCTGGGGAGATGGGCCGGCTGAAAGGTGAGCTTCTCAGGAGCCTGGGCGTTGCGTGGGGGCCAATGGGGCGTGATGTTGCAGTGCACGGTTTCGTCTTCACGTGACTTCCGGCAGCTGGAAGTACCAGAGAGGATAGCATTTATATCTAATTGACAGCATAGTTCACAAGTCAGGTACTGACCCCCACCAGGAACACCCAACACGTAAACCAGCATCCTTAAACTGCTGACTCAGCAGTTCACGCATCCCACACCCCACGCGTCACCCCGGAGCACTGCGGTTACATCAAAATGCATGCAGCACTCGTGCTGCAATCGAGGAAGATCATAACATCTGAGCCATCATCTCCCTTGGTTGATGTTCAGTTGCCAGAAAGTGTGCGTGACATTTTCAGGCGTCTCGTGTATTTTGCTCCCAGCTAGTGTGCTCGTTTTTTGTAGATCTCTGTGCAGTGCATATCAACATGCCCCAAGTCACCCAGGAGATTTCCCTCCAGCCATACAGCAAGTCCAGGAAGGCACGGGAAAAACACGGCTGGATGACCATATCCTAAATAACATGGGACATGTTGGCGGGTACTCAATGTAGTAGAAGCAACTCGCCCCAGACAGCAAGTTGCCCCAGGCCCGGAGTGAGTGGTTTAGCGAACCTCATAGTGTACACGTGGGGATTGTTGGTGTTGCTGTTTCCTTTGTAGATTTAGGTCTTCAAGTGCCAGCATGTAAAGTGTTGTTGGAGAGAGGTCCAAGGCTGGTTGAATATATCACACAAGCCAATACGCCACTTGGCTCTGCTGCATTGAAGAATGCGGGTCATCCAGGGACACCCCTTTGGAACACTTTGACTTGATCATCAGTGACCCCCACAGATGCCGGTCTACTGGAGCCAGGCTGGACATGTTAATAATAAAATAAGATAATTTGGCATTTATATAGCGCTACGAACCCTCAGGTATCTGAGGGCTGCTTATTATTACCCATGGTGTTCGCAGACTCTGCACTGATGTCAAAGCGAGCGCTCTACTCGCTGTGCCACTTGACCGGCACCCACACTTGACACCCACAGAATTAGGTGTTAGCCTAATAGATATCCAGGGGTGGGCGACTGGCCCACAGGGAACTCGGGGCCATGGGCCTCTTTTCTGTGCTGACCTCCTTTCTTATGGGAAAGGTGTTGGGCTTTCTCACACTGTGTAATATGGGGCCACTTTGAAGCACATTTCCAGGGCCTCTTTTGGTTCCCAGTCAGCCCTCATAGATACTCCACAGCTTCCTGTGCGTGCACGGCGGGGAGAAGTAGAGAAGACACGGTGCATTTCTTGCTCTTTTGTCCAGGCTGTAGGGAACTGGGGAGGAGGGGGCTGGTCCCGGTACTTGGGGTGCTGGCCCACACAAGTTGCAGGCGGGCTTAGATTTCGCTGATGCATCTGGACCAAATGCACTCCCAGCACATGGCGACCAATTTTGTTAAATTGGGTGTACGTCACAGAAACACCCAATTACATTTTCTACATTTTTTAATGCTTTAAAATAGCTGTGCCATATTTTAATATTCAGTCATTAGATACATTGAAATGTGTATGTGTTTGTTCTGCTTAATCTGTTTGTGCATGTTGTAATCGTCCTTTTATATAACGAAATAAAGACAATCTAATCGTCTAGGCAGGTGCTGGTATGATAATGAATGATGACGAAAAAGCGCAGTCGATAACCACTCAATTGAAGCGGGTACGTGTTCCGGTTCAAAGCCATAACTCATGCTATTCTGAAGCAAGATCATTAAAAATCAAATGTATTGTGTAAAGAGTTGAAAAAATAACGAAACCCTGAGCACGATTATTACTCTAAAAGCCAAAACTTGGGACCAAACATCAGTTGTGGAAGCCATACGGCTAAAGTGCATCACACACCGCCACATGAATGGGGACAACCTTGGTTTGGCTCTTAGTGCAACGGGCCGGGGATCGCAGACCCAACGACATGCGCTTGCACACCTGCGGGACACTGAGACGCCCTGCCTCTGAAGGCCATGGGGTGTGCGCCGTCACCCACGGACGCAGCACTCACGCCTGCAGGTGAACTGGCCTGCAGGTTTTGAAGCCCATAATAGCGATCTTGTACTTCACACAGAGAACTGCGCAGAGTCAGTGCAGATGATGGAAAATGGGGGAAGAGTGCTTGTGTGGCGCTGCCCGATGACGTGGCGCGCACGCGGCAGCGTGATGTTGCATGCCGCCGCGTGCAGCATAAATAAATGGGGCGTTTCCCGGCCGCGCGGAGCGACCGGGAAGCCCGAACCGCAAGGACGTGTGAGGCTGTGTCCTTGGGGATCCGGGGCTTGCGGACAGCGCTGGGAGGGCGCCAGCAACCCCCAACAGTGGCGACGAGTGGGGGAGATGATGCCTGGGCCCGGCGGTGATTATTGATATACATTTTTTCACTGAAACGAGGTCGGATTAAAACTTTGTTTCAAGCCGCGGGTAGTGCGTCACCAACGCGGCTGGTGGCCATTTTGTCTATCAGGCTGTGAGCTTCACAAAGCTCCGGTTTGAGCTCTGAAGTGAATCCAGACCTAATTTTTGGAACTTCTGTCAGCAGGCAGCTATACCTGCATACACATGTGCCCAATTTGTGATTTTTTCATTTTCTTGGGTCTCCTATGTCAAGTGCAAGCAAGGAGGAGGGCTAACATGGCTGGGCCTGCATAACCCATTATTTTTCCTTGTCTCAATTTTTGGAACAGTCGAGGGCTGGAGCCTTCTTCATCCTCTTCATCATCACAGAGGTGTGCTGCAGTGACTTTAATATTTCTTCATCAGGCTGAAACCATCTTCATCCTCTTCATCATCACAGAGGTGTGTTACAGTGACTTTTTCAGTGTGACTGCTGGTGGCCCTACTGTTTTTCATCCTCTTCATCATCACAGAGGTGTGTTGCAGTGACTGTTTTCCTCCCTACAGGTGGTTTGAGTCTGAGTTGCGGCCCCCATATTCCACACTGGGGGTGCCTGTGCGCTCGAGCTCATGAGTGACACTGAGGATCAAGACGGTGCACCAGCAGCCGCAGCTGCAGCAGTACAGCAGGTGCAGCAGCCTCTAGTTGGGCAGGCAGGTCCTCCAGGTCTGCTACCTCCTGTGCAGCCGGTGGTGGTACCCGTTGTCCAACAGATTCCTCCAGCTATGGCCCAGCCTCGTGCACACGCGGCCCTGCAGCCAATCCCGGAGTTTGATGTTTTGGGCCCACCTTCCAGCTTGGGGCCCAGATGGAAGAGGTGGGTCGACCGCCTGGACATGTACTTTCAAGCCGCTCAAGTGGCTGATGATGACTCCAGACTGGCAACCATGTTATATTCAGCAGGGCCCTCAGTTCAGGAAATGTTTGAATCGCTTCTGCCGGGGGATGGGTCCTACGGTCAGGCGAAGGCCGCCCTTCAAGCTCACTTTCTGCCTCTAGCCAACGCGGACTATGAGCGCTTCATGATGTTATCCGCCAAACAGAAAGAGGACGAGACTCTGGACACTTTCTATGGATGCCTGAGGCGCCTGTCGTTAGCTTGCGCGTGGGGTGATGCAGAAGATATGATCATGATCATCCTCATACAGGCGTGTTCTTCAGGAAAGCTCAGGCGACAAGTGCTAAGGGAGCCCGGAATCACACTCCCACGCATCCTTGAACTGGGAAGGTGCCATGAGGTGTCCGAGGCGAGGGCAGCGAGAATGGAGGCTGGGTCGCGCTCCATCAAAACCGAGGAGGTGTGTGCGATGTGGCGCGGTGGCAGGGGCACCAGAAGACCTGGCGGTGGCCCCCGAGACAAAGCTAGGAAGGCAGGAGAGTCTTGCCAGAAGTGTGGCTACGACCTGCCCCACCCAACGGAATGACCTGCGGCCGGAAAGACTTGTGGACGGTGTGGGCTACCAGACCATTTCTCAAGAGTGTGCAAGGCGGTGATGCCTGTGCTGGTGCCGCCAGGCCCCACCCGGCCCATCTTCATTCGCCAGGGTCGACCGCCCAACGTCGCTCAAGTGGACCAGGGCGAAGAGGATGTCCAGGCAGAGGAGGCTAACGAAGAAGAGGAAGAGAACATTTTCTTTGTCTCAAGTGTGGAGCTCCTGAAAGGAAAGAACAGGAGACAGCCAAGATGTGTGGTGAAGGTAAACCATTCTCCAGTCCCGGTCCTGGTAGACACGGGTGCGTCTGTCAATGTGATGGCCCGTGGACACTATGACGCCATTAACCGGCCTCCAAAATTGGTCGCACCCAAGGCCCGTCTCTTCGCGTTTGGTGGCATAGACCCTATCCCATTAGACGGCGTCTTCGTAGCGAAGGTGGAGCATGATGGATCTCAAATCACTGCACAGTTCTATGTGACACCAGTGAGCAACAATTCCTTGCTGAGCTGTGCAGCGGTGGAGGCCCTTGGTATTGTCAGCTTTGCGTACTCCGTCTATCTAGAAGACATCAATGATTTGCTGGAGAAATATGCCGCACTATTCAAAGGGATTGGACAGCTGGCTGGTGACCCAGCGAGATGGCACATTGACGAAACCGTGCAGCCCATCGCCCTGAAACATCGCAGGGTACCATTTCGCGTTTGTTGAACATGTCGACAAGGAGCTGGACAACTTGGTCGATCTCGACATCATAGAGAAGGTGGAAGGTCCGACTCCCTGGGTATCCCCAATTCTGGTGGCACCAAAACCCAAACAACCTGATGCCGTCCGGATCTGTGTGGACATGAGGTTGCAGAACAAAGCAAACAAAAGAGAAAGACACCTCACCCCGATGATAGATGACATCATAGCCGAGGTACAAGGCGCTCGCTTCTTCTCGAAGCTGGACCTCCGAGAGGGTTATCACCAGGTCGTCCTCCACCCTGAGTCGAGGTATATTACTACCTTTACCACCCAGCGAGGTCTGTACCGTTACAAGAGACTGAGTTTCGGGGTGTCCTCGGGGGCAGAGGTGTTTCAAAACATCATCAGGGGCGCCCTAGCAGACCTGGAGGGCGTCCTGAATATCAGTGATGACATCCTGGTGTTTGCCAGAACGGAGGTAGACCACCTGAGACACCTGGCAAAGACGTTTGAGAGACTGTTTAAGGATGGGGGGGTGTCACCTGATCCTAAGAAGGTCCAGGACATCAGAAAGGCACAGCCTCCAGAATCTGTATCGGATGTGCAGAGTTTTCTGGGCATGGTTACTTACTGTGGACGATTCATCCAGAATCTTGCCTCCAGGTCGGAACCGCTCAGGGCGCTGACAAGAAAAGAAACCATCTGGAACTGGGTCCCGCTTGAACAAGGGGCCTTTGACGACATCAGGGGTGCCCTAGCAGCAGAGGACACCATGGCCTTCTTTGATCCTGTGTTACCATCGGAGATCATTGTTGATGCCAGTCCATTTGGCTTCGGCGCCGTGCTGACACAGATCGACCATGATGGGGGTGTCCGCCCGGTGGCCTACGCCAGCAAGGCGCTATCGGAGGCGCAGCAATGATACTCGCAGATTGAGCGCGAGGCGCTGGCCGTACTCTGGGGCTGCAGGCACTTCAGGCTCTACCTTCTTGGACGCCCGGTGATGGTGGTAACAGACCACAAACCGTTGATTCCCATCCTGGCGGGGTCATCCTCCAAGCCACCAGCACGAATTGAGAGATGGATGCTCGCCCTCTTGGAATATGGAGTCACCCTGGTGTATCGGCCGGGGGCGAACAATGCAGCAGACTATCTCTCTAGACACCCGGGGGCGCCTGGGGCGGAGGACTATGACACCTGTGCGGAGGAGGCCGAAGAGCATGTCCGGGTGGTGGTGGAGGCGGCCACCCCGAATGTTATGCCCTTAAAGGAACTTGAGACATCTGCAGCAGATGACAAGTGTTTCAGGATACTAAGGCAATCCATGCAGCAGGGATCCTGGAAGTCGGTGCTGGAGGCCCTAGCGGGGCGCACCCACGAGGCCAGAACTGGACTGGAGCAGTTATGGAAGGTCCGGGAGGAGCTATTGTTCTCAAACATCCGGCCTTCTACTCTGGGGAGATCGAATTGTGGTGCCCCAGTCGAAGGTGGGGGACGTGATTGCCCTTGCACACCGTGGTCACCAGGGCGCTTCCAAGACCAAAGCACGCTTAAGGCTGAAAGTGTGGTTCCCGGAACTAGAGCGGAAGGTGGACGATTTCGTGGCAGCCTGTGTTTGGTGTCAGGCGGCGTCACCCCTGCAGCGTGAACCTGTCATAGAGGTGATGCCTCGAGGGACGCATCCGTGGGAAGTTGTTCATGCAGACTTTGGCTCCACCACGATGGGCACCCACTTCCTCGTGCTGGTTGACAAATACTCGAGGTACCCCGAGGTGGAGTTCGTAGAGTCAGTGGCATTTGAGCATGTCGTGGTGGCCGTGGAAAAGGTGTTTGCGGCCCATGGTTTCCCACATACGGTGTGCTCAGACAACGGGGCGCCGTTCCAGAGTGAACGGTTCTCGGAACTGATGGAGAGCTATGGGGTGGTGCACAGGAAGATGTAACCTCTCTGGCCAAGGGCAAATGGTGAAGCACAACGGATGATGAGAACCTTTAAGACATTTTGGATCGCCCAGGGCCAAGGACAGTCCCTCCAAAGAGCCCTCTATCAGGTGTACCGTACCACACCGCATGCATCCACTGGAGTGGCCCCGGCAGAGGCGTTGTTCAAGCGGTGTCCTCGGGGGCTGTTACCTGAGGTCGGAGAGAAAGAACTGGGGGTAATTGGCAATCAACAGGTCGAGGCTGACCGGCGAATAAGGATTGAACAGGAGAACCTTCGGAGGGGGCTTCGCCCACAGCGGCTGGAGCCGGGTGATGAGGTCCTCATTCGAAATAGACATCCCCATGGGAAGCTCTCCATACCGTACGAGCCGGAGCCGCTGGACGTTGTTGCGGTCAAGGGATCCATGGTGACTGCATCGGATGGCCGGTCTGAGGTAACTTGCAACGTGAGCTTCTTTAAGAAGTTGCGGGATCCCAGGACTGATCCACCCCCTGATCCGGACTTGGAGGTCGTCCCTGAGTACGAAGGAGAATCAACATGTCTGCCCGAGTCCCCGGCCCGGGGAATGCCTATGGACCCAACACCCGTGCCAGAGGTGAGTAGGAGGTACCCCCAGAGGGCTGGGCGAGGGAAACCTGCTCACCTCAGCGACTACGTTCTGGGACAGGTGTCTGATCATCCTGACAATGGGAACAGTTAAGTAAGGGGAGCCGGGTGGATGTTAATAAAGGGGTTTTTCAGAACGGGACATGTGAATTGTTATAGACATATAGTGTTTTGGTTTGCAGTGTATAGTTCTTCAATGTTTGTTGTTTGTCCTCCCTAAAAAGGAGGAGTGTGGCACAGCCCGATGACGGGGCACGCACGCAGCGGCGTGACGTTGCACGCCGCTGTGTGCAGCATAAATAAACGGGGCGTTTCCCGGCTGCGTGGAGCGACCGGGAAGCCCGAACCACAAGGACATGTCAGGCTGTGTCCTTGGGGATCCGGGGCTTGCGGACAGCGCTGGGGGGGCGCCAGTAACCCCCAACAGCTTGTAGCATCCATGTTCTGCGCCGGCCTTGTCTCTGCGTTGGGTGGGGGTCAGGCGGGGACGGGTACCAGTGATAAAGTGGCCCACAGCGGCATTGACAACTCATTCCATTTGTGACAGACTATTTGGGTAGTACCGAAGGGGAGGTTTTTGAAAAAACGTGATGCAAATTGTGCATTTTAAACAATATTTATTTAATGACACTAGTCAAAACTACTAGCTGCATGGTGAAGAAACTTATCAAACTGGTCCACATGCGCCAAAAAAGTGGCGCACTTTGACCAAAAAAAACGGTCACACTCTAGCATTTTGCATTTTTTGATCGGGCATTGGCCTATTGCCCTACAGGCCAGTCCGAGCCTGCGTTTGGTACAAAACATCTTTGCACAGCACTCATCATCATACACAGTCCTAACGCAGGAAGACCGAGGCATAGAGCAATGCTTGCAAGGCTGCTGACAGCAGAAAAGCATGGGAATCCCTGATAGGGCAGAGATAGGGTGACCAGACGTCCCGGTTTTGTCAGGACTGTCCCGGTATTTGGTGCTCTGTCCCCTGAGCAGACGTCCGGTTTTGCTGGGACTGTCCCAGTATTTGGTGCTCTGTCCCCCTTTCTCAAGATTATGTTCCCATTGGGAACTGCAGTGGTCCCGGTTTTTGGTAGTAGGTCTTCATGGCTGGCAGCAGGAATGCACAATCTCGCACAGAAGAAATGCTGCGTTTTACAACTTAAGATAGTGTTAGTTTCTGATAAATTAATTATAATATGTGTTTCTTTGAACAATAACACTTCACTACTGTAGCGTAGTGCCTTGACAGTCACTTTCAAGAGTTAGTCCTACTTTTATGTTAGTTGCCCTGTCCCAGTTTTTACTTTTTAAATCTGGTCACCCTAGGCAGAGATTAGAAAGGGCCTGCCTCAAACACACCGGCACCTTCAGCACACAGATCCAGGCTTTGGCCCAACTATTAAAAACATGTAAAAGTGTTGAAGCACAAACGTCAGCAGGCTGCATAGCACAGCACGCTCAGACGAGTCAGGGAACCGGGATGAGCCCCCCTGCAGCTGCAGGAGTGCATGCATAACAGGTAGCTTGTCTTTACGTAACTCGCGTTTTCTCTAACACAACTTATTGTTAATGAAAGGTGCTGATAATCGTCCAGTTGTTTAACTGCACTTCTCGCAATGTTTCGGTAAGCCTCGCCCAATCCTTCTCCTCTGCCTTCTTTCATATACTTTCTGCCTTACTGGCTCTCCTCCCTCTGCCACTCCATTGGTCAGGGCCAAAACACACGTAAACAATCAATGTTATGATGTTATGTTATTATTGCACACGCAAGCTTTATTCATTGCATTAACATTACAGATCTTATGTGGAGTTAAGCACCCGTTCCAAGGCCTGGAACAGGTGGTAACGGCGTGGCAACACGAGGCCTATAACAAGGGCACCAGGACGTTACCACCCGTTCCAGCCCTTGGAACGGGTGCTTAACACCATTTGCACACTCGTCCCAGTGGCTGGGACAGGGCCATTTAAAAGTAGGCTATTTCACAGCGTCCCATTCACGGAAGGAAAATTCTATTCAAAGATGGCCACCATGGAAAGGGAAGGCGGGGCGCCATATAGAGCCCCTCTACCCTTTCCATTGCGGCCTTCGGGAGCCGAGAGGAAGGAGCGGCTGCAGCATTCGCCGCCACCTAAATGAGGTAAGTGGGAGGGGGGGTGAAAATGTTTTTTAAAAAGGGGTCAGATGGTGGGGGAAGATGGCGGCAGGGGGAACTGGCTGGCAGGTGGCTTGGAACGCAGACTGAGATCACCTGTTTAGGCCAGCGTTGATAGCCACGTGATTGGATAGCTCACCCCATTAGTGTGCTAATGTGTATTAATATACTCATTTAATGTTCACAATCTGGCCCTTGTTATCCATGCTTTCTAAATGTATTGGGATTCTGCAGGCACAACCCCCTCATTGGCTGAGCTGCAAGCCCACTTCAATGTCTTGTAAATATGCCTCGTCCCCGCCTCCTTGAGGGCGAGTTTCAGCAATTCCTTCGCCAAGGCAATGTAAAGAGGGCATATAAACAGAAAGTGGGCGAGAATCTCGCTTGAGAGGCCACAATCACATAGCAAATTGCACAAGTATGTTCCTTTCCAGCCCCCCACTGCCTCAGCTAAAGGCAGAGTACTAACAGGAACTCCAACAGAAAAGTCCCTTATTTCAGGATTCAGGATTCTATCTAAGTATTTTTCTCAGCCCAAACTATGTTTTAATTACAGTAACATTCTTGGCCCTTCGACTGAGATTCCTAGAAGCTTATTCTTCTTACTCTCCCAGTACTGCACCCCCAAGTCTGTCGGGTCTACCTTTGGGATCAATGCAGGTTGATCCCACAAATGAGCCAGGCCAAGGACAACTTAACCTGTCCTGACCCGAGAGCTTCTTACATAGGTTGGACATAGAGCTCAGAGAGGTGAATTTTATAAATCGAAGAACCTGGATAAGCCCAGATCCTTACCCGGATCATCATGGGCCTCAGCGCTAGCTCCCCAGATATAGCTCTGACCCCCAGTTCTTTCTGGGTCAGGATTGTGGATGTAACAGAGAGACCTTTAATAAAGATTTCAAAAAAATATTCTTGTTGCGTTGGAAGACATGTCATTTAGCATAGTCCTATAGCTCACTGGCGTAGGGGCCTCCAGCCACAGCTTTAGACACTTGGTTCTAAATTCCTTGTGGTTTTTTAATTTTCTTTCTGAGAATAATCCCACCAATACTGCTGCCGTGAGTGGTCTAGCTGCGGAGGACCCAGCACTCTAATGAGCGCCTCACATTGATCAGTTTGGCGGAATTGGCACATAATCGTTTGCAGGTTTGTGTTCTTGATGCGGCCATTGACATGTGGGAGGGAGGGGAGATCTATGTCCGTCAGGGAAAAAAGAACCAATCATCCGAACACCTCAAACCACAATAAAACTCAACAGCAGCACCACAAAAGAACAAAAGCCTCATACAGGCCTGCTCAATCTCCAAGCACAGAACAGAAGGCTTCAATCTCCTTCCAGAGGGATACACACACACACACACACGCACCTGCTCTTCACAGCCAACACACGGATAAGCAAAGACTATGCACCAGTAGCAAATCCCACCACACCTCTAGTGAAGGAGTGAGGGGAGGGTTAGTCCTCATTCATACGCGTCAGAGCGAATCAAATGTGATTGCAGCCGCAACACCAGACTGTCAATCACTTCTACCTCTTTCTAACAGCACTTTCTGTAACTGCTTGAGCTTCCTGCTAAATTATAGACCACCGACATACAACCCAAAAATTATAAAACGGATTTCACAGGCAGTGATTAGTGTAGTAGTGAATTAAAAACAACTTACAATCCTACGCGATTTTAATGTCTGGTTTGGTCATAGCTGCAACGCAGCTGCCAGAAATCTATCCGCCAAATTGGAATGCATCAATCTAAAAAATGTGGTGAAAAAAGTGACACTCAGTAGGCCATACACCGGATGCACTCTTCAGTAATGAATACTTGGTGATTGGGGGCCCCATGTCTACCACTCCCATGGTGCAATCACCTCACCATCCCACTCAATGTCTGTGCACCAACCATCACTCTTCTCAAACAGAAGAAAGCAAAAACTATGGCCTCCAGAGAATTGAATGACCTGAACCTGGATGACCTTAAAGATGCACTCAACAAAACTGCCCCAACATCAGACCCCTACCTGACAAATATCCGGAAAACGGAACAATGACATTATAACACTGGACCCTCAAAGAAACCTTCAGACCCTTGCATAAAAACCTTGCAGCACGATAGTTCACCACAGATAAACCCACTAAAGTATCTGGAATGTATATGGATAGAGAACTACAGACCAAGGACCAAGATCACAGACCACTATCTGGTTTAACTCCATGGGAGGGGTCACAATTCACTCACCCATGGGCAAGGACTCAGCACTTTAAGGCCACTATGCCGGTGACTGATGCATTATAAACATAGCAACCACAATGTTATTGCTACATATCAATGACACCAGAGCAATTACAGGCAAAGGATAAAGAGCAGAGCAAAACACTACACACAAATGTGTGAAACAATCAACATTACACCACAAGGAGAATTTCAAATGAATAAAGGAATTCCTGAATCCAGCAGACTCTGCAAATATGCCAACTCTATCTCAGGACCCAGGCAATGCCACCACTTGCATGTCAACTCCAACACGTCCATGATCCTCATCAACAATGCCAAGAAAAGAGGATACCAGGAGACGATATTAACGTTCAGATGATACTCCCAGGCACTAGTGCTAAATTCACTCACCCCCCCTTACTGGATCAGACGTGGCAAACTCTGTGAGAACAAGCAACCATGCAGGCTCATCAGTAGACTCCGGCCCCTCGGATATCTACGAAACCATTTTCAAATGGCAAATCCCAGGTCGCAGATTCATGGATTTGGTCAACTCATCCCTCCACCAGCAGATAGTTCCACAAGATTTCAGGACGGCTCACTTGAAGCCTTCAAGAAGAAAATCAAGGGAACCCCAGAAGATCCAGCCAACTGACTGCTGATATACGACACCTCGATCCTGCCAAATAGTGGTGCATTATTTATTGACAACCTCCCAGCACACAGTAACAAACCCCATCTCACCATATAATAAAAGGCCAGATGTCTGTTTGTCCCTGTATGTTTTACCTATGCAGTAGCTTCCCCTGCTGTTACCACTAGAGGGAGCTGTTGCCTTAGGATGTACAGTGATCCAATCCCCAGAGCTTCGGCTGTTGGGCTGTTTTCAGCGCTAGTGGGAGCTGTTGGTTTAGGATATAAAGTGGGCCTACTGTGTTAGTGAAAACCTTCACTTTGGCCTGTTTACACGGGCCTGTACACCAGTAAGAAATAATTCATAAGGAGGAAACAGGCCAATGAAAGGAACCGGATTAGCCCTGCTGCCAATCTGTGCCGACCTGAAGAAAATACAGACACAGAAAGTCCCTGCACCATCATCCTTCTGGACCTATCGGCAGCACTTATTAACATCAGCCACAACACCCTTAAGAAAAGAAAGGAAGAAGCGGCCCTGATCAACACAGCACTCCAGTGGATGGCATCTTTCCTCACCAACAAAACAGAGTGTCTAACTACCACCCGACATGGTACCTACCAGAGGACATTCCTGTCTCTGCCCCCTGCTGTGATGCCCCTCAAGGATGCCGCCTCCCCACACCTCTCAACATCTAAATGGTACTGCTCATGAGAATCATCCAAGAGCACAACTTCACATTCCAGGACGACATCGTTGACACCTTCATGATGTTCTTCAAGTTCGAATGGGACAATCCATGCACGCACACGGGGCTAGACTACTGACTCACCCACGAGGGTGGCGCAGAACTAGCTCTGAGGTATTGATCTGCGGCACCAAGGCACTATGTCCAGCCCAGCTCACCATATAGGACCAGGTGCCCATTTCCATTCAGAATGCTGCTATCCAGCGCAATCAGCCGAAGCTGATACTTAGCTCAGTCCCGTCTGCCTTAGCCCTGCTACCAGCATAGAACAGAACATGTCAAGGAGGCTGGTCTTCTGCCATTAGGCCTCTCGTGCATAACTAACACGCACACAAACACAGACTCTCTCTCTCTCTCTCTCTCTCGCACACACACACACACCTGCACGCAGGCAATGATAAAACACAGCCTTCCTCACACAAACTAGACAATCTAATAGCAACCTATGTTCTGCTTCTCCACCCCGAACTCACCGTTTTTACTTGCAGGAGCCAACGCGCCAAGAGGTCTTGCAAATAGCAAAAGCAGCACTCGAACAAGACCCTCTACCATATCATTTCGAACCAAGCCCCCCACCACCAGAATTTCTGAAAGGCTTAAAGTTCCCTTGCGAGTTTAAAACCGGTGATGACCTCCAGTACACAAGCAGGGCCGCTGTATGATTGATGTGGGTTCGTTACCAATGTGCGTATCGCCCTCCACGCCTTCTGGCTGGCGTACACCCTTCCAGTGGAACCTGCCGCCCTCCTGCTCACTGTGGCCTGCGTTTCCAGCGCATGCAATAAATAGCGCCACTCAAGGGAACGAGCTAGGAGTTCCTCCAAGCCTCCTGGCTCCATATAGTTTTATTTTTCATTAAAATAAGACATTTCCATTTTCATCTCTCCTCTTTGCTCATCGAATGGACTAGCCTTACGTTGGAAACGTAGGAACAGAATGTTCTGCTCGCCTCACATGGACGCTCTCATTCCCCCATCGCGTTCAGTCGGCCCGTTCCCTTTTCTCATATTGAAGGCGCGCCTGTCTGATTTACACTCTGAGCCAACGTGGTGCTGGGGAAGAGATGTTTGCACAAACACGTTTTTATTGTCCCAGGTTGTGGGAAACGCCGGTATGCTTATTTTAAACATATCATGCGTCTCTCTGCGATTCACGTAAACAACAGTGAACAACATGGCTATAACACGGTTTCAATGAAACATCTATTTAGCCGTATAGTGCGTTATGGAAATGGGATTGGCGTTTTAACAGAGGCCCACCAATAGTAAGGCATCAGAGTGTTTCTTCCAATGCAGTGGGGGACAGAAGGCAACGATGCACATTTGATGCTGATAGGCTACAATTCTCTGCACAAATCAACAGAATTCCATGAATGAGTTAATCTGCTTTTTACTATGGGTGGGGGTACACCCCAATGCGGCCTTCCTTTAACAAAAAAGGTAAATGGTCTGTCTTTGCCTGTTCATTGCACATACAGAGGAACAGCATTTCTACACGAGTGTTCAGAAGGGTCCCTTTTCCTACTTGTGTTTCAATAACGTTGTCCTACCTTTGTTTCAATAACTTAATTTCCCAGCTCTGCTGTCACAGGACTCCCGGTATAATCTTAGGCAAAACGGCAGCAGTAGGTGCTGTACCTGTCAAGTGTGGGTACGCCTAGGCTCCCCTGTTCACAAACAGGCTCTTTCGAAAACAAAAGCCAAATAAAATGCAGCAGGAGCACAACACAGCGGGCAAGGCCATCCCCGAAGAGCAAAGCCCCCGATGATTCCCTGTCTACTGGAAATCTGTTGTGGGTATGGCAAGGGGAAGACCGTGCTTCCCCCAGACAAATGTCCACTTCTGGGACATCCCACAACTCTGCACAAGAAGAGGAAAACATCTCTGCGGTGGAGCAGGCCTCAATAAGAGGGGGTGAGCGCGCGTGCCTGAGAGGGGTGAGCGCGCGTGCCTCAGGAGTAGGGAATCTCACATACCTGTGCATGTGGAAGCAAACTCATAGGAACAATGTGGCTATTTAATAATGTCCATCTGAGCACCTGACCAAGGGGGCAAGGGTTCCCCAAACCATGTTGTGCTGCCAACTTAGAAATTGCTAGAATGATGATAATTATAGCAATTCAGGGCTATCAAATTAATTCAAACTACACCTCCTTGGATAAGCTACTGGGGTCACTGCACTGAAGGGTTTACAACATTCATACGAGAATTCACTTTATTTTTCGAGGTTTTCTTGGACATACGAATCAATTCCAGATGCATTAGAGCCCTTGTCTCCATCACCCATTGGATGGAGGCAAAGGAGCTCATCCCTTTAACTCCCTGTGTGCCTGTGCAAGGCGAGGCCTGCACACCTGTACAGCTACGCCCGAAATCAGGAAAACAAATTCAGACGCTGAAAATGAATATGACTTCTGCAGATAAAGTTGGACTGCTCTCTTTAAATCGAAAAATGAGACATGATATGCTCTGGAGAAGCAGAGGAGCATGAACAAAAATAGCACTCAATGGCCACCGAAAAGGGTACGAGGTTGTTACACCGCCAGTTTTTTTTTTTCGATTTGTTTTTTCCGAAAGATTTTTGCTGAAAAAAATAATTGAAAAATATGGGGATGGCGGGGTAAGCGGATTAAAGATGTAAGTGGTTGACTAGGGAGTATATAATAGGGGAGAGGGGCTGGGAGGAACCCCCCAAAAATAAAAAATAAAAATGTCAATGAGTTTTTTCTGCAAATTCCTGTCAGAAAAAACTCATTGAAAAATAAAAACTGCCAATGTAGGGACATAGAAGAGAAAAGACCAGGGTGGGGCACTAGAATGTGAAGACCACTGCACTGACCAATAGAGTCTTGTGCAAGGGGCGATGCTGAGCGTGATGGGGCTCAAGGGAGGCAGTGTCCTTCCGCCCCAATTGGGTTCAGCAGACGGGGTGAGAACACTAGTCAATATGCGGCATGGGCGCGCAATGCGTTCAGTTGTGACTAAGATTTGGTGACAAGGAATTCAACTATGACTAGTTATGTTGTGGTAGTACGTTATTGGCTGCATCTTGAATTGAAAATAACCCTCTACCACAACATAACTAGTCTTAGTTGAATCCCTTGACACCAAATCTAAGTCACAACTGAACGCATTGCACGCCCATGCGCCATTGTGACTAGGGTTCTCCCCTCGTTGCCTAGGCAGGGCCTGCCTTAGCGGCAGCAGCACCCTTTACTTTACAAAAGTATTGAAGCCCCCCCATCCCCACGCACCCCTGGTCAACAGGGGGAGGGATAGAAGGGGTGGGGCAGTCAGGAGCACCACACTTTTTTTCTAACTCCCTGCTCCAGCACCTGGCAGGGAGTTAATCACTGGAATAGGGCACTCATGCTAATGCATGAGTGCCCTATTCCAATGAAAACCACCAGCACCCTATTGCTATCAAATGCACCCCGCTGCCACCGCGGGCGCATTTGATAACTAAAGGGCGCCTGCCGAGCCTTCTCCCACTATGCCAGCTTGGGGGGGCCCTTGAAAGACTCCCCCGAACTGGCGTGGCAGAAGTCTAATGGCGCCCTGTGGGGCATGGCGCCCTGGGGGATCACCCGGCCGGCCCTGCCTTAAGGCCGGCTCTGTGCCTAGGAACATAGAGCACGTGCACAAAACATAACCGGCAAAAACTAGGGTCTTCCAAAGATCATTGCTTGGTGCAAATCCCTGGCAGCCAAACATACTGCACCAGCCCAAATTCTTTATGTCACCTGCCAGTCTTTTGCCATAGCATGTGACTGCCAATCTCATTCCTGGCAGTATAGCTCTTCTGTGGCAGAGTAAACACACGCGCATGCTCAGTCGAGCTCGGAAGTGTGCCTTGATCAAGAAGCCGGTCTGTGCGATTGACAGAAGCTAACGTCCATTTCCCTGGACTCATTTCTTGCTGACCTTTCAACGTTCTCTTTTAGCGACTCGAAGCTTGTGGCGCTGTAACATTTCTTTTGTTTTCATCTTTATTTTTTCAGATCTTCTGGCCTGACCCCACCACCCCCCGCCCCCTGGCCCCTGCCCCCACCGTTACCGGCGATTTCCAGTTACCTTTGTGTTCACGCCGTCGTGTGGTTAATTAACTACTGTGGGCGATCGAGAAACAGAGCGTTCTTGTCCCTCATTCCAGCTGTGCAACCTCTGCACACACGCCGTTCGAGAGATCCCCCTGCAATGTATAAACAAAGTAAAGTGCCCCCATTTGCATAAACATGGCTCAGATTAGATGGAGGGGGCCGCCGGCTTAGGCTCTGCACCTGTACTGACTGCCTTCCATCACAGACTTCAAATGCTTCTGCGTCCAGGTGTAATCATGTTTTCCATTGATTACATTTCGAATTGGTTTATGAGGACAGGGATTGAATTTATATTGTACACAGGCAATGCCGGAGGGGCTTCTGGAAACCAATCGCCTGCGTTATTAGGGCGTATGATTAGAGTAGGAGAAACGGGCAAGTGTGGGTTTATGTCTATACGATTGTGGACACGTGTGTCAGCCATGTCCCACCTGCAGGCTAAATTAGGGCACACTGGGCCCAACCACTGCGGGCATGTAGGATGCCCCGCTTCGCACAGCATTTGCCCATGTTCAGGGGCAGTGGTAATACCTGGAGTGCCAAGTCGTGCCCTGCCGGCATATTGACCATGGGTTATAACTCGCACACGTAACCCCACACCTAGCGCCTGGCCATGGGTATTGGCCATTTCCCCGGGCAAAGTGAACCCACCATAATTGATGTTTTATACGTAAGGTCTTAAAAGCAAACCCCTTCCGAGGGCAGATGCTTCAGTCTAATGCCCTGGCAGACCTGCATTGGAGGGTTTGTCTCTCTTTCTTCTGCATCGTTCATGACAGAAGTGACATGCATTCTACAGGTGCGCTGTCCCTTTCATGTGAGTACACTCTGAAGGCCTGCAGGCAGGCACCTCGAAACAGGGGTGGGCCAGGGTGGCCTGAGGGCCCTGTGATGGTCCTGCGGGTAGGTGCCGCCTGGGCCACTCATTTAGTTGCCGCCCTCTGGGGGTAACGCCTGCGGGTCGAAGTGTTCTCTGATTGTGCCATTTGCTGGATGTCCTCTGCAGCCGACTGCTGTTCGTGTATCCTTTTGTGGGGTTTACTACAAAGTGTGCTTTTGTAACAACACTGCTTTTTTTCTGTTCTTTGGCTAATCACATGCATGCTTAATCCACAATTGTAAGGCTCTCTCTTTGAGGGTGTCTTCTTTGAGGCATCGCGGTAGGGTTGTCCACGGAGGAAACCTCAACATTTGGGAGTCTCGCATTGCAGTTCATTTTGCTTTGCCAACTATAACAACTACATGGCACTTTTCTATAATGGTTTATAATGTTGGCGATGGGCTATGTGTCAGGAATTGGCATGAAAACATGCAAGTCATGCGAGCTATCAGAGATATCGGACATGGGTTTTGTATGTTGTGTAACATTAGTGATGTAATGACAAAGAGTTATTGTGGTTCTCAAAAACAAGAGCAGACCGACTTGAACAATCTTTGGGCCCGCTTCATGGAATATTTGCCCGGTTCAAAGTGACTTTGCGCTGTTGAAAAGTGACTTTGCACTGGCCACACAAACCCTGGTTCATGGAACCGTGCAAAGTGTATTTTTGCCAGGCACAGTCTGGGCAAAGTCAGCGCACAGTCATTTTGACAGCACAAAATGACTTTGCCCGGCAAGAATACACTTTGCACGGTTCCATGAACCAGGGTTTGTTTCGTCAGTGCAAAGTCACTTTTCAGCGGTGCAAAGTCACTTTGAACCAGGCAAATATTCCATGAAGCGGGCCCTGTGTCTGCACTGAAGTCGAAGTGCAAATGAGGCACAAATGCTGCAAAAACCTTGCAACGTGCATTCAAGAAAATTCACTTTCAGTCTCAACAATAAGCTGTGAAGTGTTGCGTGCTTTTGTGCCTTTATTTAAAATGTAATGTTCTAAAGGCATATAGAAATATGAACTGATATATCTAATTAGCAACCGGGTGGGAGAGCCAGCCAATCAGGTTTCTTCGATGGCCGGCTGAATCTAACGATACAAGCCTGCGTTCCAAGCAACCTGATGGCTGCTTCCACGCCCCACCATCTTCCCACCACCCCCCTCTTCTCTTGGTCACCATTCCCTCACCCCTTTCTCCCACTCATCTTATTGTTTTGCGCCCCTGCCGCCGCTCCAGTCTCCCTGGGTCCCATGGAAATGGAAGAGGGACTCCACTTGGAGCCCCGTCTTCCAGCTCCGAAAACACATTGGCGTCCCACATTGTGGATCACAAACCCAGGGTGCTGATAGAAATGATGGGTGGTAACGGCACAGAGGCCCACCTTTAGGGCCCTCACCATGCTCTGCCCTGTAACTTGGGCCCTTGGCCCTTACCACCCGATCCGTCCCGCTGGATCAGGTATCATTGCTTAAATAAGAAATACGTTGTTCTGATAAAACTATTGTATTAAAAAGAATACATTGTGACACTGATATGCAAGTATTTGCAACAGTGGGCCCTTGTGGTAAGGCCTGCAGTCTTAGTTCAAATGTGGCTTTTATTTTTACATTTTAAATTAGATTTTTTATGTAAAAAAACGTCCACCTGAAATGTGAAAGTAGAAGAAGTCATTTGAGCCAAGGCACACGCGCCACAGCGCCACCCAGCAGCCATTGCTGGAAGTTCACCTGCAGTTCAGCGCCCCGTGAGCAAAGCTTTGTGGGATTAATCTATGTATAAAATAGCGCTGCCCTGTAAGACGTAAACAATTTTCTGGAGCAAAGGGCTTGCATTGGGGCTAATTTGCATACCACCAATGCTTTGCTCGTGAGGTTCTGAACTGCAAGTGAACTTTTAGTGATGGCTACGGGGTAAGCGGTGTGGCATGGGGGACTTGGCTCAAATGACTTATTCTACCTTCAATAAATACATACAATTACAAACATCAAAGGCAAAAGAGGTCATTTTGCAAGTCCCCCAAAATGGAAAAATAGATGCACAGACAGGTTTTACACATGGCTGTCTTACAACATTTTTCCGATCTGGGGACTTCTTATTTTGTGAGTTGAAGTGGGGACACTGAATGGAATACTTGCGCCCTTCATACACCCCTAATCTGCCTTCCAACAATGTCTGGCAGACATTTACCTGCTCATGTTAAACCAATAGATTCCTATGCAATCTGCCTGCTTTTAACATTTGGTAAAAGCAGGCAGATTCCATAAGCATCAATTGTCAATGCCTCCCGCAGCTGTTAACTGGGGGAAGCATGTACACTTTTTAGTTTGGGCTGTACAGTGGTGCTAAAGCGCCACCTGTAAGCCAAAACTATTGCATCGGTGTACCTCTAGGGAGAAGTGGCCTACGAGGAGAGACACAAAGCTTGCAGGTGTGCTTTGGTTATTTACCCACACATTGACTGCCCACAGCCATGCTAATCTCTATGGCCATTCCCACCCACTTCCTGCCCCTACCCGCCCTAAAGACACGTTGCTGGGATCTTTTTGAGCTAGCTTTATCAAGCATTGCCATCAAACGGTGTGCTCAAAGTGCCTGCTGGTATTTTTCAGTGCAGTCTTCTGAGAGTTAATAACTTAACTGGAGCTGTAAACGTGCTGCTGTTGTAAACTGTCAACCAGGTCTGCCTTCAGCCGCTCAATTTATAAGCACTACGGGAAGTCCTGTTAAAAACAAGCACTGGCAAGGGCAACCGTTTTGACTTGTGTATACCTATTAGTCATTTGCCAGGCACTTTTGCAGCTACCACTGATGGCAGTTAATATCGCTTTGGTAGTGTCTGGCAACTCCCTTTCCCATGCCTACACAAAAGCCATAACTGCTGGCATTGCCAATGCTTGTTCTAACACGAAGTGGAATTGAAAGGTGTTATGGCAATTTGTCCTCTTTCAGCTCCTTTTTTAACACTAAGGGCCTCATTACACGGATGGCGGTAAGGATTTACCGGTACCGGTAAATCCTTACCGCCTTACTACGAGGTCCCTTTGCGGGTTGGTTTTTAACGCAGGCGTTAAAAACCAACCCGCAAAGGGACCCAGGGAGCTAATTACGGTACCGCAATTTGCAGTACCGTAATTAGCGCCTTCCCCATTCCCATTATGCCCCATGGGGCAGAAATGGGAATGGGGAAGGGCAATGGTGGAAGGGGGAATTACCGTCCCGCCAACCTTGGAATGGGGCGGTAATTCCCCTTTCCGCCAAGGCGATGCCGGTATTTTACCGGCATGAACCATGGCGCTAGTAGCGCTAATAGCGCCATGGTTCTCCACCATCCGTGTAATGAGGCCCTAAATGTTATAAATGAGTTAAATTGCTCAGAGGAGACGTAGAGAAAATATAAGTTCCCCTTTTGTGCAGTTCACTTTTCAAATTCAAATGATCCCAAAAATATTTTGGCAGCAGTCATTTCACCATCACTAGTGGGTGAATATATCGGGGGACTGTTCGACCTTTCCTAATGTGAGCAACTACGCAGGAGCGAAACAAGGTCCTTTTCTTTAAACATAACCTTGTAAAGCCTCTAACGTTTGTTGCTATCCACGGCATCTGCCTCGTGCTTTCCTGGCCCTACCTGGCTCGGCACAGCTGTGTGCTTGTATTCCGAGCCCCCGCCATGCACTATGACCCCGAGGTCACTGTTTTACGCTTGCTGGAAGCGCAGGGCCTTTGCGCTGACCGCACGGGAGCTAATAGAGATGGAACACTGCAGCCTGCGCCGCTGCTCCTGCTGGCAACAGGACGCCTGGCGCCACAGGCCGCGGGAGCAATGCTTCACGGCGCAGGTCAGCTGTACTGAAAGGGGGCGGAGGCCGGTGGGAGGACAAGATGTCTCTGCAGACGAAGCAGCTGGGGTGTGTGTGCGCGTGTGGGGCAGGGGGAGGGGGGTGGGTTACACGGCACAAGGAGCAAAACACTTCCTCGCACCCGCATCTTCAGGGTGTTACTGCAACCAGCGCTTTGCCACTTGGAGACTAATCTGAAGGCGGCGCGGGGAGTGCCGGGCATGGCCTTTAAGAGGGGCATGTGGCCCCTTTGGATTACTCAGCAAGGTCTCGGGTGCATAGAGCAAATATCTCTCTCTCGGGTTCAGTTTGGAAATAAACAACGGTCTGGAAATAAATCATTTGCTCACTCTGTAAAGAATTCAGTCAGTGAGTATCACCCTCAGTATGTCAATAAATGACACAGGCCTGGCACCAGGGCCTGCTTAATAGCCCTTGTTTAGGGGTCGTTTAAGGTTTCAGTGACTCGCTGCCTGCCATCCTTTGTTCTGCCATGCAGAGGTCAATACACCTGTCCTGTATTACTCTTCAATCATCGCTCAACCAGTCCCTCCATTGTTTTATCTAAGAGCCTGCCACGATATTAAACCCCGAGGTGGGGTCGATGGTATGCCCATATTCTCTAGGGTCGCATCATTTGCCACACAGCAAAGGCTGAGTCACTTTAAATGGGCATTTGCTGACCAAAGACAGACTTCTTTAAATATTGTTACAGCTGGAATCTGTCCAAATAGCCAATGCCTTATGAAATATTCCACGATCTAATTATTAAGGTTGATGCTATTGGCGATGAGGCAAGGATCTTATGTTTTAAGGTGTTGAAAAAGTGTAAGGGATGATCACGCTTATCTTTTCTCTTAAGGTTTTATTATTTAAAACTTACACCCCAGTAGCACCTTGACACCGCTGCGAGTGTTCATGCAAAGGTTTAGTTCATGTTTTAACTCATGTACAGATTTATGATGATGTTGTATGTTTTGACTCGACCACATCAGTTGGTAACGTGGTGCCTTTTTGAACTTTTATAATTGTGATGTAGATCAAGTGCATAGTTTAAATGTTTTAATTGAATTTTTTAAGATGATTTATGAATTGTATTATACTTGAACATTTCTATCAAATATTGAAAAGTTGGTTTAAGTCATCTATAAAAAAAATGGTTAACTCATCACTGCCATGTTTTTCCCCACTGTCAGCTCTTTGGTGTGGGGCACATGTTATTCACCCTCAGCAATAAGCCAAATCACCCATTCGAGTTTTCATTAGGAAACCTCTCCATTATAATCTATACACCACACAGCTGCCTGAGAAGGGGGTAAAAGGGAGGGCACCAAACATCATTTTGAAATGGGCAGCCGTGCATCTTCAGCCAGCAACAAAATTACCTATGGGAAAAGGGGGCGGGACAAATAGCACCCATGTAAGCTACTGGCTGCTTTGCATAAAGTAAAAGTATGTTGGGAACTTATGACAGGCCACCATTTATTATATTTGACCAATGTATGTGTGACCTTGATTCAAGGCTGCAGTCCTTCTGAGCACTTATTGCACCCTGGTCCTGCTGCTCATTTCATTTGTGATAACACCCTAACAGTAAATTGATTACACACTTCGAGTCTTATATACTCATTTGGACAGTCTCAGCCTTAGAACGTATGGTATTGGCTGCCCTGCCCGAGTAAACAACTGCTTTTGCTTTCCCTGCACGTATGCCTTTCGCAGCATTATACAGCAGCACGAGTAGTCCCCCTGTGTTTGCTTTCGGACTCTTGACCTGCTCTCCCAAAATACACTGTCGGGTGCTTATTTCAGAGGGAATGAGGGGGCCCAGGCCCAGGGGCTGTTTTTGGAGACAGCTCTGGCTTGCCAAGGCAAGCACAGACTGTAACTTGGATTCAGCGATTAGCAGTTTGCGCTCCTCTACCATGCCCACTGTGTGCCCGATTCATGGAATATTTGCACGGTTCAAAGTGACTTTGCACTGTTGAAAAGTGACTTTGCACTGCCGACACAAACTGAATCGGGCCCTGTGCATCTAGCGCAGTCACAGCTAACGTACACTGTAGGGCTCGGGGGCAAGGGAATTGGCAACCTTGAGCAGAAATGGTGTGCCCACATTATCTGCAGCCACACAGTCATTCAGAGGTGACGCACTTACAAAAATGCACAAAAAAAAAAATAATTTGTGCAAATAATGGGTGAGCGGCTGTTGCCAAACTAGAATTAATTGCGGCACCTCCCAATTCACTGGCTTCAACCACTCCCACGAGCAGTGCTTCTGACCCCTGGCCGCGTGCACTCTTGCTGCATGGCTGCACTCACGCCAGTAGGGCCACTGCTGCAATACGGGCAGTCTAGGCAGTGGCGTATGGCAGAGCAGCAGCCAGTAGGAGGGCAGCAGGCAGCACTGTTTTGGCCCTAAAAGCATATACTATGGCCCAAACGCAGGGGGCTGCCAAAATGGTCTGACATAATCCTTGCAGCGGTCCTGCATGTCAAGCATGAACTCAACTCCACATTGCTAATTATTTTCCCTCTTTTCCGATTTTTGCTGTTCCTCCTAGAACGTGAGACCTGATGGGGTCTTTAAGATGTCCCTCAATCAGTTCCAATCTGTCAAGTCACACCTGGACTGACCCCACACAGGAAAACAGTACTTTCGTAAAGTCACCAAGCTTCTTTTGATTGTGACGTTGATTGTGATGTTGATGTGATGGATGCCCATTGTGATATCCAGTGGATTCTGGCTATTTCACTGTCCAGTTTTGTGAGTTCAATATTTCTTTAATAAAAAGATGGAATCAACAAAAAAAAGCCACCGAGTTTCAGCATAACTGTGAAGGGAGCAAGGGTGCATACAGTACAGCTGAAATGACATTATACATAGGCAGGTTTTTTATTTACTTTGCTAAATTAGGATTAGTTGAATAACGATATGAAGAGCATAAGGGACACGTGATTGGATGGGGCAGGCCAGTGAGAAGGGTGTGGGCCGGATACTGCAGGTGTTTGTATTTATTAAGAACAACAGCAGGTAATGATGCTTCTAACGCAAACATTGTACAGAAAAACAGTGCCGATATCGGAGCAATCCCCCCAAAGTGGAGCTCTACAAAAGAGGGCAGTGAGATGTGGCTCCACTACAATACCATCAAAGCAGCGCCCCACTTAAAGAGGAAAGGAACCCCTCCATGCTCCCCCAATTGGCTCCTCATTGTGGTAAGAAGGAACGGAAAGTGTGTGGAGGAGCAAGTGGACACATTCTCCCTCGTCAACACACCCTCACTACCAACCTATTGGAGCAACAGACGAGGAGCTACGATTGGGGGCCCATGTACAAGTTTATGTGACATGTCCCTACCACGTCGATTGAATGAAAAATGATATGCACTCAGGCAGCCATTCAGAAGATACCCTCACGTTGAAACAATGGAAGAAACTTACCAAGAGGGGTGTTCCTTGCCGAGTTGTGGAAAAGCCGACATGTATAAAATGATGCGCTACATAAATGTGCATTAAACAAAGTCTTATAGCAGCAACATAATGTCTGAAAGAAGATATATGACCCTATGCTGCAAAGTTATGAGAATACTTAAGAATGACGATGTAACTGACGCAGTAATAGAACCATATACTTCACATACTTCATGATGCAGTAGATGGAAATACAAAGAAGAATGAAGTCACCCCCTGGTCAATAACTGTAGATTCGCTGAAATGCAAGGTATAAAGAATACATAAAAGTTTGCCTTTGATGGGTATATATTCCACGTTCAGGACTACCGTCAGAACAAGATGGACGACGGCTCATGTAAATCAACCCAGTTACCTCAAAATGCGAGCCCAGAGTTTGAATATGGCAAGACGATGAAGAAGCTGTTTTCCCTGTGAAATGGGGGAGCACGTTGGCTTTGAACCAAGGATGCTATTTCGAGAGATGAATAGAAAGCAAAATTCATCCCCATAAACGTGCCAGCCACCCACCCCCATTTTGGAACAATTTATTGTCATCTTGACCGTGTGCTCCCTGTAAGGTATTTCTTTCAAGTGCCAGACCCTCGCCTGTGCTGCGACACCCACTACTAACCTTAAGCATTTTACTACTATATATGTTTTTACTTGTACTAATGAGTTTGAAACCTAGGAAAGATGCGAAACACAGCCTGATTCTTTTACATGCACAATAAGGGCCAAGGTCTTCAATTACAAGCCACAAATGACCCAATTGTACTGACAATAATCATTGTGTGTGACTTATGTAGAAATGTGAAAAGTAGCATAAAATGTTTTAGATAATTTGTTATTTAGTGTTTTTCGAATGCAACATATTAGCTTAGGTAGTGACCACAGTGACCGGATCCTGACCTGCGTGGAACACAAGATATTTGCATCCGTCATCTCATCAGCCACTCAGCCAACCAGAAGGAAGAGATGCCACCCACACCTACAGCACCACACCGCCTGGCCAATCGGGTCCATTTAGCATTTTTTGTTAGAGTTACTTCAATTAATATACATACAAGGTTGATGTAATGTTGAAGGGAAGAGTTTTTTTTGGGGTTATTTCCTAGCTGAAGAAATAAACCATCCTTTGAACTCTTGCAGCCGGGTCTCAGTGCCTCTTTCCCCGACAAGGGGTTGTGCCGGTTATTTTATTTTTTCTCTCACACGTAGTAAGCCGGGGAAAGGCACCTACATTTTTGGTGACCCCCGCGACGTGATTTAGAGAGGTGCCTTGAGGCCTGCACCATCCGTGAGTTCACAAGCAGACGATGCAAAAGAACATATTTTCTAAAGTTTGGGAGGAAAACGAACATTTACTAATGCCAAATATTGGGTGATTAAAGGGCTCAAAAGTTAATATAAAATGGAGTGAGCAAGTCGCTAAAGGACAAAAGAAGAGCTGCATCCAGCACAAGTTGAATCAAATAAGGATAAAAACACTGTTGCTATGGATTCACGGTCTTACAACAGGTGATGAAGAGCTTGCAAACAAGGGCTGTTCATTAGGCCTGAAACTAAGATAGTGGTGTACCTACACTCCCTCAGATGCCCCAAGACTGTGCAGACTGGCAGGCCAACCTACAAGTAGAAGACGCTGGCATGAGGCCTACTGATGAAAGGGGAGGCCTCATTGGGAAACAAACAAAGAACTGACGTTTCTCCAACCACCTGGGTTTCATTTCTATGTATGCGCTGCTAGCAAGCCGAATGTCCAAGCTTGACTTTGGGTTGCCAACCAATTCGAATACCCTGCCATGCACATAATGTTGCAAAGTATTATTCTGCTGCTACATTTTCAGCTATGACGAGTGCCTTCCACCACATGTTTAGAAACATCCCAGGTTGTATCTCACAGATAAGAGACCACCAATGGGAGACTAACATGCACATTTTGTATATGTATATATGATCCCCTAATCCAATCGCAACCCTCGATAAGTCTTTATTGTTTGTCACGTAGGATGACATCATAGATGACGCAACTAGCATTATATAAGATAAAAATGAATGATAAGAACGTGTGATCCTGCATGAGTCGAGTTGATGAGTGTATATTTGTCCTGCTTTACTTCTTCAGATGAAAGCAGTATTTTACCATCTCCTTTGGGTCTCTCTGATGATTGGGTCCGAAGTATTTTGTATGGTAATTCCATCCAGCGCAACAAATGTTTCAAGGTGCTGGTGCACGAGAGCTTTGCAGAAGCATATACACTTTGTCATGAAGTGTAGAAACTTTTGTAATTTGTTATGAGTAAAAGGTGGAACTTTCATTGTTTCACTTGTAGCAATTAAACGAAAAGAAGGTTAATTACTAATTATTTGGGGAAGTCAATATATTCTCTTCAAGATGTAGACTTTGCCCCACTGAAGAGACGGCAAAATAATCTCAACAATGAGAGCTGATACAGGTAAGCCTGCAGCGATCACTGGCTATTTCTGACTTGCATCTCCGAGTGGAGTTACGGTACAGGACATACCTTTGCTGTGGTTTTAACTAAGAAGAAACCAGGCTTGGATGCCAATACTTTCGCAATTTAGGTGCTCGCACTTTTCCCAGCAGATACGAGGCAAGTATATGTCTTTGAAACAAACGGGGACAGGCAAAAAGTAATTTGACACGCCTCATTCTTTCACCTCCTGCTGTCAGAACACCCATGTTTGAGTTCTGAGGTATGTGTTTTGCAGTGCTTTATATACAATGTACACTTTACTGGCACTATGAATGTATGATATAGCAGTAAATTTCATCAGCCAGCATCATATGGATATGAGGATCTGATGACCAGGTTGCTGTACACACCACAAGAGGGAGATCCTTTTTCCCACAATTCCCTTTTCCCTTGCCAGCCAATATTTATGGCATACTCAATGTCTATTGATTATGACACAACCATTGCTTGGACAAAATGACCATAGTTGCAACTCTGTAAATATGTTAGAGTACACTTGTACAGCGGTAGGGGTTGACCTTTGGCTTTCCTCTTTCTCCCTATAGGGGACGGAGGTATTCTCCCAATCCGGGATTTGTGATTTCTTATGGAACAATGTCGATATGTGAATAACCCGGTCCTGAAGAAGAGGACAGCAATACTATTAGTCATCGAAACATGTCGACCGATTGTGAATATGGTGATATCCTTGAAGTTGTGTTAGGATACGCGTGTTACACTTTGCTTACACCCGTTCCAAAAGACATGGTTCCCGCAAATGGGATTTCTTGTTTTATTAACATCCACGAGTGACTTATAGATGCTCCTCGAGCCTGCTACCTAGATGGTTGATAAAGCTATGCAAAACTTCCCCAGGCAGCACGCATCTTGAGAACACTTATCAGACAGGATTAACTAAGTATACTCGTTTGAGATCACCCGGTTTGGATTTTTAAACTTTTCAGAACTCGTTCAGTGTGTCATTGGTTATTAGGGACAGCTTTCTCCCGCTTTCTCTTTTAGATAGGTGGCACACCACCGGCAACCTAGGGAGAGCTCTCCCTGACAGGGTCAGGCTGTGCTTCTTTTTGAGGGACAGCTTGAGTCGTCTTGATGCATTTGTTTGCACGAAAATAGTTATGTTTCAGAAGGTGCTTTACAGTCCGTTTTGATTGTGTTCAAAAGTTACAGGCTATAACGGCAGGAATGCAACTGTTTTCCCATTATAATTCTTAATTGTCTACCCTGTTTGTTGTGCACCGATGCAGAGTAAGCCAGGCTTAAAGAAAACCCCTTAAGAACATATCAGAAATGGGCAAAAAGCATCCCAAACCTAACTAGTATGAGTAATTCAGCATCACCCAAAACAATCATTTATTGTGATGAAAAGGAACAGAGTTGCAGCTGAAATTTCGAGGGATTTTTAAATATGTGTTCTGATGTTTGTCTGAAGATGCAAGTTGCTGCACTCCAATATGAACGCGTCCAGTCAGGGTTGCCCCATCAACACACCAGGGTCACTGCGCTCACCCGCACCTCTAACTCCCCAACCACTCTCTCACCACTCAAAGCCACCCTGCCTCCACATCCTCCTTGATGACCCCTCCACTACATGCCGCACTGACAGTGACTCCTCCCTCCTTCACACTCATTCTCTCTGTCTCGCCGCCTCTCTCTCCCCTTGCTTTCAAGGATTCTGTCCTCTAATGGGGATACCTCGGACACCCCTATTCCACTGGAAGTCCCCCAAGTCTCAAGCCTGGGCCCCCTAGTCCTTACACTCTACACCTAATTTCATGGAGAGGCCACCTCCTCATTCAGATTCTCTTGCCCCTTTTTGTAACTGACACCCAAATCGTCCACTTTCCCCATTTCATCCTGAATTATCTACCAACTTCTCCCTCTCTTCCTGTACCGCCCATCACTGGGTGACACTCACACACTAATGAGCTCTTTTAATGCTGAAGTCATCATCCCTCCTGTCCCTACCGCCCTGCTCATTGGAAAGCAACTTTAAGCTCCAGAAATGCATCGCCATGAGGGCGACAGCGGCCACTCTCAACTGACTCCGTGCATAACATCCACTACAGCAGGTTTATGGTTATTGCATCGAATTCCTTGCATCGACATGCATTTGCATCAAATTTGTTCCATCTAAAAATATGCATCGAATGCATTTTTTGTTTCTTTTTTTTTGCTTTTTATTGCCCCCCCTAACCTCTGTTTTTTACCCTTTATAATGCACCTATAGAAAAATTAACACTTTACCCCCCAAAAATATGCATTTGCTGGACATTTTTTAGATGGAAACATTTCGATGGAATGGCATTAGATGCAGTGACATTAGATGCAATGACCAGATACTACTACAGCCGCTGAGCCGCACCACCCACTTCACCCAGACTCAGCCCCTCTCAACTGACTCAGTACATAAAATCCACTACAGCCACTGAGCCGCACCACCCACTTCCCCAGGACTCTCCTCTCCTCTCTTCTCTGGTCTTCTCTTCCATTCACATTACTCCTCTCAAACAAGCAAATCAACACTGCCACCCACACGCTGCTAAACCACCCACGCCCTTCCCCCACATCTGCTCATCAACCGAGCAGTGGCGCTACACTGATCCCGATTGCTCTTTACATTCCTTCTTCTGGGTTTAACATTCATCTTTGGGTTGCTCCCCTTTCAATCAAACTCTACATCACACTACATCCCTACAAGGGCCCTGTGATGTCATCCTCCACCTGTCTGTGCCCCGCCCTTCTGTGCTGCCTTCAGCTCCTGCTCCTTCTCGCTTCTGGCTCCGCACTCCTAAGGTGCCAACATCCATGGTTTTAGGATTGGCCTATAAAAGCACCCCCTATCCCTTGCAGGAGCTCATGGGGTCCACGATGCAATAACAGCTCCCCATGACACCCCCACCTCTCTTAAACAGACCACCACTGTATTTATCTGTATACTGCAATTGTCCATGTCCTCTTACAATTATTGTGTGGTACACAGGTTCTCTGTTGAAATACCAAAGCCGACCACGACACGGCATGATACGGCAAATCGGAAATGTTTGCATCACGAAAATGCAGACTGCATACCACTGTAATAAAAACGGGGAACACTCCTGAATACTTGAGCGGGGGACACCCCTGCAACCCATGGTCCCCTTCTTCGGCATTATGGGATTCAGGATTTTTGTCAATTTTCATTTCTGATTATTTTCGGGCACACAACTTTTTTTTTTTTTTTTGTTATTGTTCATTTATAACGCGCTTATACCGGCGAGTGGTTTCTAAGCGCGGGTTTCGGGATGCAAACCTGTATTGCGCCACATTGTTTTGCTTCCAAGACAAACGTGTTGCCCCTGAGCTATTCTCCCTCCCCTCCTTCACTGTATGTGACCTCACAGCACTCTATGCTTTTGTTTCTTTACTCCTTGTCATTGCCCATTGGGAACTGCTATGTACACCTGTGTCATTAAGTTGCCCTCTCCCGTCTCACTGTGCGGTTTAAGTTACACTCTGATCACAATAACATCACTAGTGTAAAGCCACTGGTAACATGATCACCCCACAATGCGTGGTGTACTCTGCAATACTACGCTAAATTGGCAAAATAAATTAATACAAATTACAAACACAAAGAAGCATGGAGACAAAGGCAAGAACCAGTGTGATGAGGAATTCTGTCTTGAATCACTTGCCTTATATTTGAGGCCCCCAAAACAATCAGGCAAGTCAGTTATTTTCACCAGACACCCATGGCTAGCTTTCCCAGAGGGCACATTGGCAGCTTGGACAAGCGAAAGCAACACAACTCAGCTACAACATATGAGTGGACCGAAGAGGCCTGAGACTTCTCGTAGTAAGTCCAGACTGGATTGGAGCAGAGGTACTCAAGCTAATGTAGTCCTACAAACAGGAGGGCATGGAATGGTATACTTTATGTCATAACCAAAACGCAGTGAAGCCATTTGAGTGCATTGAGACCTCTGAGCGAAGCCAACCCAGATTCCTAGAAGATCAACACGGAGCAAAATGGTGACTGGGACCAGAGCCTCTGCAGTGCCAACACAAGATTGTGGCAATGGAGTGAACCCCTAGCCCTGGGGATGTAGCATTGAGGAGGCCCGGGAGGACATTGGCCCTCAAGAAGAATGACCGCGGCCCTTCAGCCCCGAGTCTGAGACCCCCCCCCCCAGGTGTCTGCTTTCTGCAGAGGAGTAACACTGTCCATGCCTGCACCGTCAGATCTCAGCCAGCACGCGGCGTCCGCACTATAGCGGCCCGTGGCCTAATATGAATGCCTGCCCTGGTGGGGGCAAGACATGCCGCAAGGTTTTTATTAAACACTTTTTTACTCAGTTCCCCTCTTTGGAGACTAATCTCCTCATGTTGGTTTTGTTTTTTCTGCATTAAAAACCCGTTAGGAACTTGAATTCTGCTTTTTTTAAAGTCTATAATTTTCTAGGCGATGGGGGTTCAGTCGCAGTGTGACTACGAGTGATGATTAACTTCAAATGACTCAAACACAATTCTTGGGACAAAATACCATTCTTCTTTTATACTGTTAGCTTACAAAACCATCAGCAGAGCGTACGGGGCAATCTGTTATTTACTCCCAGAGGAGTGAGAACCACACCCTTCTGAGATGTAGGAACCATTCCTTTCCAGGTGTTTTAAGGCCCTTCCCTCATTGACCACCGGAAATGCGGGTGCTATAATCCTGGGCCAGACGGTAAAGGGGTCTCGCCACTTTTCTACTGCTGGCATAAACCAATAACCCCTTGGGCAATGCAACGGGCATATCGTGCCAGGTGATCTAGACAGTCTCTCTTCTCTTTCTCGCTTTCTCACAGCGGCAGGGGTTCCCTCTGGCTAAGGGAGCACTATGTAAGTGTTTACACTCATCAGTCAATCATCTTTCGCATTCAAGAGGCTGTGCCAACTCAAGCCAGAGCTGTGCTGAAATAAGCAGCATGTCACAGCACCTTCTAGCGCCCCCACAAAATAACCAGGGGTCCATGAAGCCGAGGGGCTAGTCACAGCATGCGCCTCCTCGCCGCAGAGGCTCTAAAGGTGACACAACCGTTTCTCCTAGATGTCTGCACTTAATGCCTGTCCAGTAATAGTAACCATATGTGTAGCCCTTTGTTGAACCCTGAGCTATCTTCCCTTGGGAGAAGACTGTCACAGTAGAGCAAATTTAGCTTTGTAAATATTTAATTTTCTCCAAACAACCCTTTGTCTTTTGGTTGCACAACCCATCAATCCAGTGGCCTTTGTGTGTACTCTCTTTCCCTCTCTTTATCGCTCTCATCCTCCGAGTATAACATTGCGGTGAGAACCCTGTGTCAACTTTCTAGGCCCTCTTCCAAACTGCAGCAGGTGTTCCTGGCCAATCCGATCTGGGACTTCCCGGGGCTCGGGGGCGTCGTCATGCTATTGTTGTCTTTATAAAATGCGGATACATTTCAGGATTTGGTGGGCAGATCAATTTGCTAACGGGACCGGGGATATGCCTGCAGTCTGTGGACCTCCACTGGAATTCCCTCCCCCCACTTCAAAACTATTCAATGTAGGGAGCTCTTCAAACCCTCAGGCCCCACCTGATGATCAGAGAAGACCCCCATCCTACGCTCCCCTGATGAAAAACAACTGCACATACATGTACTCATATAGACCAATAGACATTATGTTCATCTATACAACCTTCCCATTCCATCCTTCCCTGTCCTGTGCCCATGCGAAATAACTTTGTATATATGTATAAAAGTATTCACATTAATTCTGACCCATTACCAAGATTTAAATCATGCCTCGTTACAAAATGTCCCCGTTCTGTGTAGCATGTCATTAACCCTCCAAAACCTGGCTCATTATCACCCACACAAGCGATATGTACATATGTATGACAAACCCACCATAACTCTGCTGGTGTTTGGAAAATATGCCCTCAATGCTCCAACCACAGGGATGTCTGACTGCACCACAGGGATGTCTGACTGCACCACACTCGTGATCCCCAATGTGTGAGAGATGTGTATGTGGTTGCCTGCATCCTTAAGAGCTGTCTGACGTTGGCCCGTCAAGCTATGTATGAACTAGTTCTGCCCTATAAGACATGTTCCTCACATGGAGCAACCATGCTTGCTTTTTGGTTAGTTTCATGACCACAGTGCATTGCTACCTGTTTCCCAGCCATTGGCGACCTTTCAAGCATGGCTAGTGTGGGCACTGTGGCCTGGGTGCTTGTTAGCTGAAATGGCCTATTCTACCCTTGCATTTCAAAGAGAAGGGCTTTTCATACATTATTTAAAACGCTCCATAACTTTGATGGTGTTTTGTACACATGCCCAAATACTCCAAACACAAGGATGGAGGATGAAGTATGAAGTATGACAAGAAAAATGACAAAGTCCTGCTGAACTCCATCCTTAAAAGACTATTGAAAGAGTTAACTGCACGGGGGTGCACATTGCCACACCTGATGCAAAGCGTTCCAAGAAACATCAATCAAGTAGGTGAGGTGTGTATGTGGTTGTCTGAATCTTTGAGGTAGTACTGTCTTGTGTTGATAAAGGTATGTATAATATAGAGCACCTCCAGCAGACAAAGACGTGTTTGTCACGTGAAGCAAATCTGTATGTTTTGACTCATTTGAATGCCCACAATGCACTGCTCAGTGAATCAGAACTGAGGGTGAACTTTCAGCGAAGCCTTCTGGGTGGTGCTTCAGCACGCGTGCTTGTTAGCTGACATGACCTTTTCTACTCTCCCATTTCGGATAGAATGTTTTTTCATACATTTTAGTCAATCCCACCATAACTTTGATGGTGTTTGTTTGTAATTATGGAAAGGCAGTATAGGGACTACATTTCTACCTGTAATATTGTGCTATGTATGAAACTTCGGTTAGAAGTTTCAGATTAACCTACAAAATAAATGTAACATTAGGTTGCATGCAGGTGAATACTCACACAGGACTACAGGTGGGAGGGGGTGGAAAGCATTTTGGTCTCTGTCATTGTTGGCTGACTATTTGTAAAAGTAGGGTTTGCAACATGAATTTCATCAACCCCTCCATTTCATCACATGCATTCAATCAGAGGCGTTGCTGGGGGTCTGGGGGCTAAGGGGGCTATAGCCCTGGATCTTTTGGTTGTGCCCCGGATAGAAGTTCAGGAACTACCACCAAAAGGCTAGCTAGCCCCGAATCCCGCCAGTCCCGACATTAGCTTAGCCCCTGATCATTTCCAGACCTAGCAACACCCCTGCATTCATTAACGTCTATCTATCTTTCGATTAAACTGCCACACTTGCGGCAGCATAGACAGGTTTACATTGCACTTTACATAATAAAATGCAAAGATTGTTTCCTCTGTAACTTCTGTTCTTGTCCATGAATGTTCACTACACACGCTATGCAACTGATCAGGCCCAATGCAGGTTTCATCAACGTGCTCATGCACAAATCATGTTAATTTGATAGAATTTTCCATGGAGACTGAAAACTTTCTTTTGACACCCATATTTTAAGATTGTTCAGACTGATGTATGAGCTTTTTGGCACAAACGTGGCCCTTTTCCTGAAGCTTTGCGTGTCAGAAATTACATCGCCCAAATTCAAGATATATATGTATAGGTCCATGAGCAGTTGGCACAGACGAGCAAAGTGAATTAAAAATACACCACAGAATACAGAAAAAAACACCAGCAGTCCCTAACATACACACACTCCTATACTGCCATGCACCGGTTGAGGTTGTGGAAGAAAACACGTGATAAAACATACAGCGAAATGAAACCTATTCTGTGAACCGCATGAAAAGACGAGCCTCGTCCAACAAGCAGAAGTGTCCAGTAAGGCCGGCGGGACACAATGAAATGAAAAACAATCAGCAACATAACTAGGGGTGTACCGAACTTCGGCTTCGAGTAAGTATTCGGCCGAATTCCGGCTGAAAAAAGGCTATTCAGCTCCGGCCGAATAGTTTCTTGCTATTCGGCTCTTGCCGAATAATTTGACATTCTCACTTGAATACAATGCAACATGAACTCATGAAGGCAAATATAGACATCAGTTTGAAAAACTGAATAGAATTAGAGCAGACATATTGCTATCACACACCTGAAAAATATCTTACATTGTAATCTGCTCTTTAGGGCATGTTTTGTTACAGATTATTAGACAAAAAGGTGCTCATCTTTTATACTTAGCCTGCAACAATACAGGAACATCTTTTCTTTTGGTGAATGTTTATATGCAATGAGCACTTTTTTCAGTTGGAAAAAACAAACTGAAAGAAATGTGGATAGATACTTTCAGTTCCTGTCATGTCACTTCCCATTGCTTACGTCCTAGTATCCCCTTTTCTTTTTTTAAGGACTTGAGTCCTGAGTTTAACATTATCTGATATTTTATCAGGAATTATAAGTTGCATATGTTTGTGTATTGGCAAGAAAGAGTGGCTAGAATAAGTGAAAAGTGACCAGCATTTGTTTGGGTGGGATGAATAGTTATGAAATGGAGTTTATGCATTTCACATTTCCTCTTGACCTGTGTCCTGCATGAGCCGGCATGAACCATTTTATATGTTTCTATGTGAGCTGCAAAGAAATTTCGAAACTTGACCGCACTGACTTTGCAACTGGATAGAGAATGCAATGAATCTGATTCACAAAGGCAGTCCTTTTGCATTTGTGAAGCCTCTTACTTTAACCGGCACTGAATATGTAACAATCTTCTGTACATTTGGTCCCTTCATTTTGGCTAAATCTGCTTTATTTCTGGCTCTTATACTTTAAATAAAGATGCAACATTAATTACAACGAAGAGAAATAAAAGTATAGAAAGCTTTTAAAATGGTGCTTTATTTGTTTTTTTAATAAGTGTGTTTTTTGAAGTTTGGAACATGATTTATTAAATAAAGCAAATATTCGGCTTCATATTCAGCTTCGGCCGAATAGTTGACAAACTATTCGGTATTCGGCCGAATGCTAAATATGCTATTCGGTACAGCACGAAACATAACACATATTCTGTTGGGCTACCATACATGTGCAATAAAGGGACTGGACATAAACAAAACGATAATCGTTCCAAAAAAAATGAAAATATGTTGGCACATACGCAAGATGATCACCCCCTCCGGCACCCCCATGAAGAAGGGCTGCCATATATTGGTGTTGGGACCAAGGTACAATAGGAAATGAAATGAAAAGCAGTGCACAAAACTGCAAGTCAGCAAAATCAAACACTATTCCATGAAACACACAAGAGGATCTTCGTCACTAAACAAACAGTCCATAGCAAACATGTAAGGACTTGTAAAACAGACACTGCAATTTAGATAATAGTTCTAATGCCGCCGAGCCCCTTTAAGATTAAAAACTGTAACAAAAAAATACACTGACATGTACACAAAGAACTATCCCAAAAAACATAAACTCGTACAATTGACTTCACGCTATATTTAGGCGCCCAGCAATAACGAGCATTCAGATACTAAGTAGAAACAAGCACACGTACAACAGTAATACACACACAAAAAAGATCACACTATTAATACATGAACACATTAAGAGCAATCCTAAACAAATGTGTGAAGTAAGGATCCAACAATGTTCTGTTTAGTGATTAATAGTAGGTAGTACTGCTAGCATTCCAAACGTTGACATCCTTTAACTTTCTAGAGGTGGTAACTTTAACTTGTGTTGTCAAACGGTTGCCATACACGACATCACAAGCAGCTGAAATGTGGTTTCCAAGTCATGATTACTTTACTAACCATAACTGGTGAAGTTCTATCGTCTGTAGGTTTTGTGTTGCAACCGTACCATCTCTTCATCTGAGAATTTTCTATAACTGTGTGAGGTTTTTATTAAAGACGTTTAACCATAAATGTTCTCAATAGTGTATATTCAGTGACTTATTTTTAAAGAGATACACTTGTATACCCCCAGTGCCCAGTCAGCAGAGCCAGTGGACACTATGCTGGGAGCAAAGACGTAGGCCATGATCTGGGCATCTCAACGAGAACCAAACATGGGTGCCATACTTGTGGCATGGCTTGTAGGCCATGTCCCAGGCTCTTCAAACACACTCTAACTGCCCATTTAGCATGTTATATCAAAGAGATCCAATATGCCCCTTTGACATGCCCTGTGGGTCAAGGAAATGGCTGCGGGTGCCTTAAACACAGCCTGGGTGTCCATGGGGCATGGCCTGCACCCAGGGCCAACTGGGAAGGGGGGCAAGGTGGTAATTGCGCGCCAGGCTGGCTGGGTTGTTTTCCCTGGGCCAGAGCTGCATAATGTAATACAATTACTGAAAAAGACAAAATCCTCCAGAATCCAACCTGCCTCGAAGGAACCAGACTCTGCAAAGTCTGTTTGACTTCTGTGCAAATGGGGCAAAGCACTCCCCTTGATTTCCGCAATATTGCAGATGTTCCTGGGTGTCTCCCACCTATCTATCTATTATCTATAATGTTCTTATATAGCGCCATTCACCCATGGGCCTCAAGGCGCTCTACAGTGAGTGAGTGAGTGGGAGAAGAGTCTACGCTGCAGGGGCATGTTCATACCACCCAGTGGCAGTGTATGCATTTAAATGACATGTTCTGTGACCCTGGATGGTAATATTGGCACCACTGTGCCCCCTACACCACTGGGCTGTTACAACCCACTGCAGCTTATCATGACTCCTACTAGCTAAGGAAATAAGGGTACATATCTAATTAGAGTTTGTCCTCAGTTTCATTTTGTAAGTAGGCCCACCCTATGTTCTGGTGAATTTCTTAATCACCAATGAGCTGGTTACAAAGAGTTTAATAGCACCCAGAATGGCACTCATGGATGTTACTATACAGTGTTACAGAAATGGCTGTTGGATTGTCTGTGGTACTCACCTTTGGGCACAGTTGAAAAACACTCACAGAAAGATTAACCTTCAGGTATTATTAATAGGCTACAACCTAAGGTGTATCATTCAGAGTTGGGTGGATCTTTTTAATGAAATACCGCTGGATAAAGTTACCACCGCCATCAAAGTTATTTCTGAAAATCCACCCAATTCAAAGTTTATTTCAAGAATACCAAACCAATGTGAAGGTAGAAATAGAAACATGCTTCCCTGCTGTACAGTAAAAAATAAACAATTTTTAAATGGGGGCCAATTTTGATTTTTACCTTGACCTCGTCTGTCGAGGTAAATATAAATGGATTTTCTACAGAAGAGCCACCTAAAATACTGCTGCTGGTATTTCCATTGAATACCACTGATGGTATTTGATCAAACACTGAATTGGGTGAATGATAAAATTGGCTGTATTTGCCCAATGCTGCCGATTTCAGCATTACCCCCCAACTCTGAATGAACCCCTGCGTCTGTGGTTATTTTTCATTGCACTGTCCAGAAACCTCCTATCTGATATGTAGAGGAGCAGGTGGATGCCTCTTCTCTGATCCTTGAGCTACAATTGGTAACCCATGTATGAATCCATGCAACATTCCTATACCGCCTTCGAGTGTATGAAAGACGATATGCACTCAGGCAGCCATTCAGAATATACTTTCACGTGGAGGCAGTGGAAGGATGTTACTAGGAAGGATGTCCGCTGCCAAGATGCCAGTATGCGGTTATGGGTAATATGGAGGAACTCTAAAGTATAGTCTGACGCTAACAGAATGATGTCATAAAGAAGATTAATGAACCTATACCGAAACGAAATGAAAATGTTTAAGATTGAGGACGTAACTGAAGCACTAAGAGAAAGATGTACCTAAAGATGAAGTAATCGTGAATATAAGAAGATGAAGTAACTTGCTGACCAATAACTGTAAATACGCCATAAAGCACTGTAGAAAAGACATATACAAGCTTGCTAAAAAGAGGTATATACATAACGTTCAGGATGGCCATTGGAAGAAAATGGGTGACAGCCCATGTTAAGAATCAACCCTGCTACCTCAAAATACGAGCAGAGGATTGCAAATTGAAGAACGGATGAAGCTGTTTTTGTGTGGAGAATAAGGGAGTACCTTGGCCTGGAGTCAAGGAGGCTATTCCAAGAGATGGGTGCAAGGCACAAAGAGAGTTGAATGAGCAGACCATGTGCATAAGACGTATTTCTGCTCAGATCAGGAGAGGCAAGGACATTTGCAGGTGCCACGTGTTGGACAACCATGAAGAAAAAAGCCTATGTGAGGTGGAGTGAGCAAGTTTCTAAAGGCGTAAAGGGTAATGGAACCCTTTTTAATAAAATCAAATAGCAGTAATTGAGAGGCTGAAATGGACAAAATCGTGGTCTCCTAACACGTGATGTAGAACTCAAAACAAAGGCTATTCATTAGAGCTTCAAGTAAAGATAGTGGTGTGCTCCCACTCCCTCGAATGTCCCAGAACAGTGAGCAGACTACGAGGCCAACTACAAACAGAAGATTCTGGCTAAGGATCAGGTTGATTACATATGATGGAATAATAGGAAAAACAAGGAATGAATTGTTGCAATTAGAGCACCTAGGTTTCGTTTGCACTCACGTGCTGCTAAGCAAGCCAAAAGTCCAAGGTTGGGTGGGGTTGCCAACAAATCGTAAAGCCTGCCACGCACTTTCACATACAATGTTGCATTTACCAATTTGCTGCCATATTCTCTACTATAATCAGTATATTACGTATGTAGAGGTAGCTCAGGGCGTGTCCTACAGACAAGGGGCAGCCAATGAGATATTAACCCTTATATAATTCTATAAGGAGACATGTTCCCCCAATCAAATCCCTTCCATTAATAGGTTTTGCAAATGCCACGTAGGATGACATCATAAATGACGTATGTAAAAGTCTATAAACTCTGGTCAAGCAAGATACATTGTGAATATTCATGCATCTATTTTGATAGCTGTTATATCTCCCTGCTTTCTTTCATCGATATTAAAGCAGTATTTTACCATCTTCCTTTGGTCTGTCTGGTTATTTGGTCTAAGATATTTACTGGTAATTTAATCTAGCACATAGAAGACACTTCAAGGGAACAGATGTGACCAACAAAAGATACACATGGAAAACCAACAACAGACAGATTCATAGAGATAAAGTCACATAAAACACACCTAAAAAAACACACCCTCTTCTTTGACAATACAAATATAATAGGGCAATCTTGCTCCCTCTCCATCACCAGAATCCAAGGGGGGTTCCCCTTCCAGTTGCCCCTGCTTCCATGAATTCAGATTTCAAGGTGATTTTTGAAGTAAGTGCAACTTGGGAGCACAATGAGAGCCCGAGCCCCTCTGCATCTTTTGTTCTATGTTGTCCAAGCACAGACCCAATAGCCACAATTACCAACAAGAACCCGACCACGGCATCTTGTTGTATCTGAGAGGCTGACTGGTAAATCAGGATGGTCTCCTGTCTACAAGTGAGCCAGAGCAACAGAAGGTGGCGGGGGCAGCGAATGGGCCGGTGTGATGTTCAATTAAAGGGAAGATGAAGACTGAGCAATGTGGGCAAAGGAAGAGGCTCTGTGCAAGGTAAGGGAAGGGGATTGAGCAAAAGGGGAACAGAGGTCTGAAAGTTAATTCTAAAGAATGGGGTGCATCAGAAATGTGGTGTAAGGGAAGGACACTGGAGGGTGATGGGTAAGAAAAATATGATAAAGGGCACAGTTGTATACAGCTGGAAAAGTAGGTCAACAGGTTGACGGTTGCTGTGATCTGTGCCTGATCTGCCTGCCACTACACCTGTGGGACTGGCTCGACCCCTTTTTTTCTGACGAAGTGATGCATACTTGCACTATGAACATATGTTTCAATTAAGACTGCTCTTATATTTTCCAGGTCGCTTTATCATATGACCTCGTGCTTTGAAAGTACACAGAATTGTGTAGAAAAAGATTATAATCGTAAAGAGTTTTCATTAAAATTATACGCTTAGTCTGCACAATTGTGTGTACTCTCAGATGCATTTGCCTCAAGATACAGATGATTGACAGGCTTCCATCTTGTAGATAGACTGGTGCTTTGAAAGCTAGATGCATTGATCTGTGCACAAGTTAAGCCCTTGAATATCCACTTTGCAGAAAAGGTTTTGTTGTTTTGAATATTGGAGATGGAAAAGAAGAAAATTAAGTCTCCCCTGCTTTCTAAATTGGAAACTGCGGAACCAGGAAGACAGGGTTCAGACCCCCACTTTCCACACTTCATACATTAGATGATCGTGAACAAATCACGTTTCGTCACTTTGTCTTATTTTCCTTAACTATCTGTAGAGAATGTCCTTTTCATATGGATTTGCAGTCGATAGTGTTACTCCATCATAAATTATAATCTTAACCATTATTATCATGCGTGCTGGTAGGTATGCAGGATGCCAAGTGAGGGGGTCTTAGGTTGTAGTGGGCTGGGTAGACAGGGTGCAGCTATGGGATTTGTGTTGTGGGCTGTGGAGGCAGGAAGCCAGGTATGGGTAATTTGCCGCGCCAGCTCACGTTTGGCTCCTAGAACGAAGCCAGCCCCCCCAAACCCCCGCCCTGGTTCAGCAGTGGCTCAGCAAACTGGAACGAAAGAAAACCTCAGCTCAAATCCCGGGTTTCCCCTTTTCACCACTTATATTATCCTGGTGAAATCATGTTACTATGTATGTGGAAGAGTTTCCTACGGTACAGGTCGCTAAGAAACCATAAACACAACTAAAAGATATGTTGCATAAAAGGAAAGTAATGGTAATAATGTCTACTATATATAAACGTGGGAATGTGTGGGGATAGAGGTTGCCACTGAGTTTACTTGTTCTTGAAGATGCAGGCCCCTGCATTGTGGGCTTTTGCTACCGTCACATGGGCCAGAAAAATGTTTTGCCCCCTCGGCCAAATGTTGCTAGCCCTCCCCTGTGCCTATGCCCTTTGGACACTCTGCCTGGGGAATCGCTGTAGGTCACACCCCAGGCACCTTAATGAGACCCAATGTAGACACTAGATAGGCTCTGTAAACACACCCAAAGGGTCCATTAGACATGGCCATACCCCATGCACAGTCATGCCCAGGAGATACTATGCCCAGCACCTCTGGCAGAGGGAACACACTCATGGTGCCCATCAGGCAAGGCCCTAGTTGTGGGGCATGCAGGATAAGCATGACTCAGAAGTAGTAGTAATGGGATTTCTCTATATTCCTCCTGGTGTGTAACACTGCTGCCAAGACAAAAGGAATCAGTACTCTTAGTGTGGTATATGCCATGTGGTGATATTGTGGGATGACATTTTATATGTTTTTTTCTGGTATACACATCATAGCCACAATACACAATGGAGCAAGATGTTGTGGCATCAGCACTGCATGTAATCATTTCAAAATGTGGTCATGGACAGCATACACAAACATCATAGTGAATTATTGTATTTTTTAAGGAGATTACAAGAGCATTACAACAGTACCATACCAGAAACCAAGCACAAACCCTGTGTCCAAATTCCGCTCCACAAGGCCCTGCTGATCAGATACTGCATTTCTGTGTTTGCATATGGAATATTTCTTCTGTAAAACATAAACAGACTTGCCCTGTGGCTTTTGGAACTATATTAAAACAGTTGCATACGTCATTTGTTTGCATCTAGCGGCCTATGAGGGCAGATGGGGCAGCAATAACGAGGAAAATGTGTGGACTTCATAGACATAAGCAATGGTCCCTGAAACAGTTTCCCTGGGCGCCCCATTGCATACTCATGCCTTGCACTCTAACTGTTGTATCTTGCACAAGCCATGCTTACAGGCACATCAGGTGCATCGAAGCGGGATTCGCAAGGGCCATGTCCTAGGCCAAATATTCACTGGGCATAGCCTGCCAGGGCCTGGTTTCTTGGAGGTGTCTACATCGCCATCAAAAGGGCATGCCCTGAGTACGTAGTTGGAGTCCATGCCCATTGTGTACATTGGTTGCAAAGGACATGCCCTAGGCATGGCTGAATGCCATGCCCAGTGGTCACGTAGGGTGTCTATGAGCTGGAAAATTGTCCACTACACATTGCCCATGGCTATACCAAGGGGACACATTGGGGGTGGGTGGGGTGGGCAGAGGCGTTGCTAGGGGGGGGGGCTGAGGAGGCTGTAGCCCCGGATAGAAGCTCAGGTGCTATAACCAAAATGTTAGCTAGCCCGAGTTCCGCCAGTCCCGACGTTAGCTTAGCCCCTGATCTTTTCCAGACCTAGCAACACCCCTGGGGGTGGGGGAAGAATGTAAAGCACGGCTTGGTGCTATTCCCCGGGCGTAGTGTTCAATGGGCATGCCCATCAGCCGTGTTCGGGCTCTGCCAAGCCATAGACTCCTTTCAGAGCCCCAGTAGGGCTAATGAGCATGTGCTGCAGCCATACCCAGTGAACACTTTGCCTGGGCAATGGCCTTTGTCCGAGTTAGCCATTGTGTCCATGGCCTGTGGCCCACTGAGCATGGATGAACACCATTGCCCCGGTGATGTGTGCACTGGGCATGCAGCAGTCGCATTGTGACTGATGGGAGCACAATGTATGCCTGAAGGCCATGCCGGGGGAACATGGGGCATGACAGAAAGACATGTCCTAAGCAAAGTGTCCACTGAGCAATAGAGACAAATGGAGAGTAAGAGGCTCCTATGTCCTAAGCAAAATGACCACTGGGACCATGCCCATTGGAGGCAATGATAGGCTAGTGTGTGCCTGAGGCATTACCAATGGCAAAGCTCCATGAAAATGGCCTAGTGTTCATGGGAAGTGGTCAAACTGGGTGTCAACGAGGTGCCTGGGGCATGACTATTGGCCTTACCCTGGGCAGATTGTCTACTTGGCAATGCAAGTAAAAACTTTGCTTAAGAGATTGTTATGGCGAAGGATATCTCACGACAACCATTGAAATGCAGTGAAAATGTTGGTTAAGGTGACATTATGTTTGCAGCGCAGAACAACACACCCCATAAACTCACCAGTTATGGATCTTAAAGCAGTCACATTTGGCCACTGCCATTCACTGATCTTGATGCAACATTAATGGCATGGAATTCATATTTCAGTGTGTTCACCCCCACCTCCTAGAGGACCTTACAAGCAAGAAGAGCTGACCGTAGTCTATGTGTGAGAGATGCTAAGAGTTAACTTATAAGATGTGTGTGTGTGCATCTTGCCAGGGTAGGACTTAGGTGGGCTGGCTAAGCTCCAGTAAGCAGCCCCAAGGTCAGGCATGTGGGGTGCTTCTGTTGGTGGTTTAGGATAGAGTGCTAGTGCTGGATATTCGATCTGTATGCCCAGCTAGACCGACATTTTGCATAGGTTGTCGCTGTATACTAATGGCAAAGGTGTTGAGGTACGTCAGGGGTTTCAGGGTGGGCAGCTATGCGGGTAGCTAGACTGGAATTGCATAGCCATAGCATCAGTCTAAGGTGCAAGATGAGCAGCGGTGCCTGCGGCCTGAGTCCACAGATGTGGTGCAAGGTATTCATACCTTAAACTCTGATGGAGTTCATCTTCAGTGTCGTTTTTCTTGGTCCAACGTGATTGGCTAGTCTCGCCAGTTGTGGTCTCCCTAGATTGAGAGCCTGAACAGTGGGAGGGGGGCAAGGATGGACAGGGAGTGAACGATCACCTGTGGGCAAGGGAGCGGTCAAATTTATCACAGTGTGCCACTGCAAACGCTTCCAGCATCCGTGGGAGTTGGGTGGATAGGTGTGTTGTTGGGTTTGGCCCAATGTTTCGGTGCGCGTATGAACAGTATAAAGTAAGAGTCGGTTTCAAGAGGAGGAAGGGAAGAGCCAGGATTTGAGGGCTTTTCTGAATGCCAAGTGATTGACAATGTTGTGGATATGCATGGGCAGAGAATTCCAGATGATTTGCACTTGGACAGAGATGAATGATCCGCCCAGTCTGATGTAGTTGTACGGTGGGACAACTAGGAGAGATGCTGTGCCAGATTCTAGTGTCCTTGAGGGGTGTTAGCGGGTGAGTTGGTCTTGGAGGAAATCAGGGCCGGTGTTGTGGATGGCATGGTAATCGTTGCACATGGCTTGAAAGGCAGTGTGTCCACCAATAGGGAGCCAATGAAGTACTCTTAGAGTAGTGCTGATTGTGTTCACTGGGAGGGAGGCTAATGAGCAGGCAGACTGCAGCTTTTTGGATTCTTTGCAATTTACTTAGCTGAAAAGCTGATGCGCCTAGATAAAGGCAGTTTGCATAATCTAAGCATGAAAGGATGATGGAGATGATGGCTTAGAAACAATGAGGATAGATGAGATATGGGAAGATGCGCCTGATGATACGTAGGTGGAAGAAACACATTCTGGATACGGATTTGATGTGTTGGGAGAGGGATAACTCCATGTACAGTGCGCATCCAAAGTTTTTCGCCGAGGTGGAGGTTGCTGGGGTAAGGGGGGACCTAGGGAGTGAGGCCAGGGAATTGGTTGGGGAAGGAGCGCTGTTTTCCCACAGACTAAGATTACTGTTTTCTCATGATTGAGGATGAGGTGGTTGGTCGCCATCCTGCAGTCAGTATCCGAGAGGCATGATGACAGATCTGGATGGTCAGAGCCTGGCGATTTGGGGATTTTAAGGATGATCTGGGTATCGTCTGCATAGCTATAGCAGGTTTACATCATTGAACCTTCTATCTTTCTGGAAGCAACAAAAGATGTTTATGCCATTTTGTCTATGTGACGAATCAACTTCCGAGGCACCAGTGGTCCAGGGATGAATATCGGTTTCTAAACTATTAATCAGCCGCACACCTCTAGTACACCAGAAGGGATCCGAACAGATTAGAAACACAAGCAAATTATAAACCTCCTTGTCCAATTATGGAAACGTGGAGGGAACGGCAGGCTCATCTCTGCAAGGTCGTGGATCATTGCTTAATTGCAACACAGCGAACATACAATTATTACCCAATGATAAAGGGGACTGTCCAGTCAAGGTTGTATACAAATATCTACTTTATTATTATGCAACAGATAGTTCTAGCCCACTATAAAATACAACCCACCCTGAAAAGGAATGCAGAGGACAGACAGTTTCAAGAAGGAAAAGGGATGCACTGTGGATACTGACAGGAGGGTAGTTGGAAAGGTAATCAATCACAATAGTTCAAGAATACTTGGTTTAAGCACAAAGGGAGCAATGTGTCATAAAATGTCATTAGAGGCCTTCGAGAAGGACCAGAGGGACAGAACCACAAACTACCTTGTGCTTGTAGAAGTTCTTGGTGCTCGACAGGGTCAAATCGGTTTCAGGGCGCTTTGCAGTTCCTGCGTCAGAGCTCAAGACGGGGACAGGTACTGGTATCAGGCGGCAGACAGTTCGGCGAGCGAGGCTGGACAGACGTTTGCAGGCTGGCCTACACGGTGGCTCGGGGTCAGGAATCGTTGTCTCGGTGCTGGTTGGCAGGTCTGAAGCACTGATCGAGATGTCTCGGATGACCTGAGTGACTGCGGGGTGACAACAGTTAGCGGTGCAGTTGGTTGTAGCTCAAGGGGCTTGACTGGCTCAAAAATGTCCTTTAAGGCGGATGCTGGTTGATGCTTGTTGATGCACTCCTCTTAGCTTCTTCACTGGGCTCCTGTCTTTTAAGACAAATGGCCCAAAGCTAAGGAGAGTGTTGCAGGCACTGGCCTTGTACTGGGTTTGGTTCAGAGACTCTCTGTCACTTTCCACCTAGGAAGCTTGCTTGCAGAGGTTAGCAGGGCATGCTGTGTACTGGCTGGGTACCGGTTATGGATCTGATGGAGGGTCCTCTGGATTCAGTATCTCTCTTTGTTCCCTGGGAGATGTTTAGGGGAGGGATCCTGCTTCCCTCTTTGGAAATCCTGGCCTTCCTTCACTGGCAGAAGATGTAAGGCAGATTGTACCTTCAGCCAGGGTCCAAATGAGTTCTTCTTGTTACTCCTTGCAAAGTCTTAAGATGATCTGCCCAAAATAGGGGTTTGGCCCTCATCTAAAGCCAAATGGACCACATGGATTGGTGTAGGCTAAGCCTACGGTAATGAAGCAATCCTGAGTCCCCACCAACAATCTCCTGTTTTGCAACAGAAAAGGTAAAGGGGAGAAAACATGTAATACTAAGTCCCACCCATTCTCCTGTCTGTTGTGGATCAAATGGTGTCTCTGGTTTATTGATATCTCTGTGGTTCCTGATTAAAGTGGCAGGTCTCCCTTGAAGCTGAGGCAAGACTAGACTTTCGGTCACCACCAAACCACATAATCATACCTTCTGAATGGGGCCCCCCCTGCAGGGATGACTACTGTAAATACATAGTCCCAGACATGACAGGTCACTGCCCTTCATACTGAGAGGTGGGAGCTGGCTTGATTCGTTTTTTATTTATTTGAGAATTGGTATAGCGCATACCCAGGAGGGTCAGGCAGAAAATCTGCATCTGGGCGCAGATGGCCACTAAAAAGAATATCACACAGAAAACTAAAGATACATGATTTTATATAAATAAATATGTCTTCAATTGCTTTCCAAATATGCTCAGGGATTCGCTTTATCGTAAGTTATCTGGCATTGAGTTCCACGTTCGGGGGCCCATAAGGAGGAAACACCTACATGTTCGCCCCATGTGGAGGTTCTGGAAAAAAGGAACCACCAACAAAGCCTGTGCAGCAGATTGCAGTGTATGGTTATGGTGATAGAGGATAATCTTAGATTATAATTAAACTGGTGCCAAGCCATGAATGCACTTAAAGGCCATACACAAGATCTTCAACAGAATCCTTTGCAGGCTCCTTCGAAAAGGAGAGAAGGTAGTTTTCCTAGGTAGATCAAAGATCAATCGGACCGCCGAATTCTGGGATACCGGCAGTAGCTGATATTTAAGAATTCCCATTAAGAGGGCATGGCAATATTGTAATTTGGCATTAATTAGTGTTCCAACCACTATCAGTTTATCTTTCTCTAAGATAAGAGGTAGTAGCGGTTTTAGGAGCTTAAGCTGAACGTAAACTGACTTCACAACTTGATTAACGTGCAGATTGCAACTCAGACCAGACTGCCAAATGCAGCCTAGGTTTTTTACTTTCTGAGTATATTTGGTTAGAGCCCCAAATAGAGTAGGGTAGGGAACAGTGTGTAAAACATTAGCCACCTGGTCTTTGAGACAAAGACAATGATATCTGTTTTTTACGGATTTAGCTGGAGTTTATTCTGCAGCATCCAATTCTGAATTTTATCAGCACAGGACAGGACTCGCTTCAATGACTCCACTGGATGATTAAACCTGACGTAGATCTGGGTATCGTCAGCATTGGAATGATAACAAGGATCGAATTTGGAGTAAATATCAAACAATGGACGAATGTACACAAAACAAAACAAAATGGTGACAGGGAAAAGCCTTCCGGGACTCCACAGGTGACAGACAAGGGGTCAGACAAATATGGGCTAGCTTTAACCTGTTGGACACGATTGGTCAGGAAAGACATAAACTACTTTAGCGCATCATCAGATACTTTTGAGCCACTGATAGCAGTTTAGACTTAAGGACATCAAAATCCATAGTATCGAAAGCCACCGATAAGTCCAGCAAGACAAGCATACAGGCATCACCATCATCGGCAGCTTCGAGTAGATCATCCCAGACGACTGTCAATGCCGTCGCGGTACCATGGCCTGGCCTAAATCCTGACTGCAAGGAGTCAAGGATGTTTTTCTCTTCTAGGAACATCTGAAGTTGTCCAGTCACAACTTTTTCCAGAACTTTGGCAGGCCATAATAAACCAGCAATGGGATGATAATTGAATAAAACGGTGTGGTCCAAAGTTGGCTTCTTTAGCAGAGGAGTGAGGTAAGATCTCTTGAGTTCCAATGGTACAGAGCCTTGGGTTAATGAAGCATTGATCACGGTCTGAACAGCCTCACTAAGAGCCAGTGCTGCTGCTTCACAAGACAAGCAGGGACTGGGTCATACGTATAGTTGGTGGGTTTGAGAAAGCAAATTCAGGTAATGGCTTTTGATTTTCCGAAGATGCTACCTCAGTGATTGCATGAGATGTAAACTTACACAGTGTGCATCTATATTCATCCTGATCAACTCAATGTTTCAGAAAAAAACACATTAAAATCGTTAGCCACTTTTTGAGATGCTTGGAGACTAGAATTGATACACAGAGGCATAGTGGAATTTGTAATTATATTGAATGAAGCTTTTGGTCTGTTATCAGCAGAGTCTATCTGCCTTCGTAGACATACAGATTTGGCTTTAAAAATCTTGGCATTGTATGTCTTCAAATCGGCTTTCACCTCAGTGCGATCACTTATGTTTCTAGTCTTAAAACCACCTTTTTTTCCATTTTCTGATACAGTCCCTTGAGGGTATTCAATCCATCGTGGTACCACTGATTATTCCTCATAGGAGTTTTTTTTTACAGTTTTACAAGGAGCAATCACATCTTGCAACTGGCAACTTTGTCATCAAGGATGAACAGGTCATAGTAGACTGAAAGGCTGTTATACCAGCCAACAAGTCTTCACTAGATATGTGGTCAAGATCTTTCTTTCGACGGCAAAACTCTGACTTAGCCTCTTTGTTCCTTTGCGATATAGTAGAATTAATAGTCATAGTGAAGCACACCATAAAATGCTTTAAATTCATGCCTCTATATAATATGGGATCCAAACAATGGCCTCCTATGAGTAGGCAGATTAGATAAAAGATACAGATCATGGGATTGCTGAATATCAATTAAATGTTTACAATCTGTCACTTTGGGTTCATTACACCAGATGTTGAAATCCCCTAGGATAAACATAGTGCATCAGAACCCAAATTGGCATCCAGGCCATCCAGAAAAGATCCAGCAGGTCCAGGAGGTCTATAACACAGGATCAAATGACAAAAGTAATTAGGAGAAGAATAACAAGTACAGGCCAGAATTTAGGAAGTAGAATCCCAATAAGGAGAGTGGAAGTTAAGCAACTCCAATGTGGTTTTTGCCAAAATGGCAACACCACCACCCTTTTGCGACTCTGTGTTAATCCATTTAATCTGAAAGGATTGTGGACCCAACAGGTGAAAATAATTGGTGCAGGTAGAGGTAAACCATGACTCGGTTATGAAAAGGATATCCAAGTTACTTGCACATTTAAAATAAGTTATAGCGATCACAGTTTTTATTGCAGATCTTGCAATAGTAAATGCTTGGGACAGCGTAGGGGTTATGATAACTCCTTCAATCGGTCCTAAATCATTGAGATCGATATGAAAAACAAACATTTTGTTCAACGAACACAAGGATAAATAACCCTGCGTTGTATTCCTAAAGGAGTGCAATCTTTCACTTGAGTATGTGATCACCATAGTAAAGCACTCGAATAGACAATAGACATTATGCTTATATAGGAGAAGCTGTACAAATAAAGAAAGAGGTACCTACCAATTTACAATTGGTGGAACATCCAGGGAGGGTGGCCGTAGCCACGTATACCACGGAGCGTCACAGACCGACAGGTCTCTGTCGCGCCAGCGGTGTTGTGCCTGTTTAGATAAGAAATGGATAAAAGAACTACAATTCCCTTGAAAACGGTGGTTCCTTCTCGATTAAATCGCAGGCCACGTTTGTTTAAGAATACACGTGGTAGTCTAAGAAGATTGTGCAATTTAATAGCAATGAAAGCAACAGTAATTAAAATGTCCTGAACACCTTAAACTAAAAGCCATCACAATTCCTTGAGCACAGTTAAAATTACAAAGCTGAACAGAAGCCAAATAGATATCACAATTTCAGTGCACAGCGTAACCGCTGTGCCGTGTAGTAGGCAACAGAAGAATAAGTATCTACTTCCTTTTAAGCGCACAGACCAGCTGGTCTCTGTCATGCCGGCTCTGTCAGACATGTTTCGATAAGAAATGGACGAAAGAACTACAATTCCCTTGGGAACTGTAGTTCATTCCCGTTTAAATTGCGGGCCGAGTTGTTTTAAGAATACATGTGGTAAGCGTTAAAACACGATATTTGAATTTTCAAATCTAAGCAAATGGTGCAAATTAACAGCAATGAAAGCAGCAGTAAAATACAATTACAATTTAATATTTTCTGAACACCTAAAAATAAAATCTAGCACAATTCCTTGAAAACAACAAAGCTGAACACTATCTATGTAGTGTAATAAGTTTCATGTTGACACAGTGCATACAAAGGTTGTTGGGGTTTCCTGTCTCCTTTGTTAACCTCTAGCAGCCAGGCCCCATGTGGGCCTGCTTGGAGTATACTTTATTAGCATGTTAATTATGTTAATTGCTGCCACCATCTGCAGAGGGTAAACAAACGGACAGTGCGGATCAATGGAGCCTTTGATAGTTAATTAGGCTGGCCATGGCAGGAGGAAGATGTTAGCCCACTCCTTTGTGAGATGCGTCATGTACTCCACCTGTCAGATCACAACTAAATATGACAGGGAGGACTATTCCTATAGGCTGTGTCCACCTAGAGTACACAGGTCTATGTGTAGGACGTGCAGTGAGCATAGAAAGTTGTGTGCGGATTAGCCCCACACATTTTCCGGAGGTTGGTCTACCATCATTCAATTTCATTTAAAAATTTTAAAAAGCCCAGGCGAGCTCACACCCACCGTGCGGATGGTCGAATTCCTCACGGTCTATCCCTCACATGAGGCTTTCCCTGCACCTGGAATCTGACCACTTAGTTATCAGAGGGGATCTGATAAGAAACTTACTTCAAAATATTTCCCTAAAACTGTGACATTTGACTATTTTTAACAAGCTTGCTGAGATAGGGGGATATGGTGCGAAACATTAAGACTGTTCCCCCAAAATCAGGATGTCTGGTCACCTCACCCCAAAAAAATAAACGGGAGCTAGCGTTATGAGTAGGTGACTGTTACCTTGCCTCGTTTCTGTTGTTCCCCCCCACCCTTCACTCCACGTATTTCCATTTCCACATTTCACACCTCAGCTTAGGCCACGGCTCCCACATAACGATGTGGAGCACATCTAACAACACATAAGAAACCTCTGATTTTGGAGATAGGGGAACAGAGACATAGGGGGTCATTACGAGTTTGGAGGTAGCCATGGCCCTATTAGCGCCATGGGTGCCTCCAAACCCGGGTCCGGGTCCGGTGTCACTGAATGGTGGTAAACCATTCCCCATTCCCATTTGAGCCCCCAGAGGGCTCAATGGGAATGGGGAAGACGCTAATAACGGCCCGCAAATTGCGTGCCCATTATTAGCTCCAAAGTCCCTTAACGGGTCCCGCAAAGAACGGCTGGTCATACCGTTCCTGCTAGGACTCGCTAAGGGACCTCGGAATATGGCGGTAGGGGCTTAACGGCACCGCCATCCTTAACGGTGCCGTTAAGCCCCTACCACCATACTCGTAATGACCCCCATACACTTCACCAGAAGCTGACTGGTCTGTAGCCAGTCCTCGCGAGGCACAGTAGCCCATCAAACTAGAGAGCACTGTGACACCCAGGTGGGCTTAATGCCAAACCTCAGACAAGGTTTAGGCGCCGTATGACCCCCACAGTGGTGAAGGGCGCAGTATAAATATTCATAGTTGCACAACATGCATCTGATCCAACATGACACATTCGGAGTTATATTAAACACCTAAAACACTGAAAAAATGATTGAGAGAAATAAAAACAATGTAGTCATTCACACAAATCAGTAACCATTTACAATGCATTTGACTCAATATAGTCTATCACATATTGAAAAACAGGAACAAATATGTATCTTTCGGGATCCCAGCTTCAATGATTGAATTGCATCAACCATCTGGAGGGCTCCTGTTCACTTAAGTGATTGCAAGGTCACAGAAGCACTGAGAAAAACATTAAAATAAATAAAACAATAACGATCTACATTAACGAGTATATGAATGGCTCAGGCCCGGGGGAAATCCTCACCAGGCAGGATAGAGCCCCCGCCCCATGCAGGTGGAGCCGCAGGTGCTGAAGACTAATTGGAGTCCTGGAGTCACTAATTAATGCTGCGTCACTGACACGCTACCGCCAACGCGCCCTGGAGGCCACGTGAGAGTCAAGGCCAGGGGCTGCAGAGCAGGATGCAGTGGCTATTCCGCCATTCAGGAGGTTATAACCGATCTTTTCCCCACAGACACTTAGTGGGTGTCGAAGCCATTAACAAAAGGAGATTAAAAACATTTCTTTGTAAAAAAAAAAAAGTTTGCATCTCTTTGTTGCACCTTCACTCACAGCTGTGTAAGTGCTTCAGCTCCGAACGGGCCACAGTGGAGTAAGGAACAAGCTATCAAAGTGCACGTCCCTTCCCCCACCAGGGACGCCATTTTGGTGCCTCAAGGGGTCTCAGTTGCGACCCCTGGGTCTCCCTTGCTACTCCTGTGGTCTCGCTACATACCCCTAAAAAATGTTTAAAAAATAAGTATTAGGCCCTCATTACAACCCTGGCGTTAAGGGGTTAATGGCGCCGCAAAAGGTGGTGGCGCCGTTAACCCCTTAATGCCTGATTACGAGGTCCCTTTGCGGGTTGGCGATTTTAATGCCTGCTTTTTGCAGGCCTTGAAATCCAACCCGCAAAGGGAGCAATTTGCGGCACCGTACTTAGCGCCTTCCCCATTTCCATTGAGCCCTATGGGGCAAAAATGGGAATGGGGAAGGGCAATGGCGGCATGGGGAATTACCGCCCCGCCAACCTCGGAATGGGGTGGTAATTCCCCATTCCGCCATGGCGGAGTCGGTAAGTTACCGGCATGGACCATGGTGCTGTTAGCACCATGGTCCAACGCCAGGGTGGTAATGAGGGCCTTAGTCTTTTTTATTCTTTTTTTACACATGGAAGCTCCTTGGCTGTGGCCAGCACCCTGGGGCTCTTTGTTTCTGGAATGGGCTGGCTTTCTTGTTCAGGCCTCTTAAAAAAACAGGGGGTTCCGCACGTGTAACACTTTGAGCACTGCCCCAAAATCAGAAAGAATAGGAATACATATTAATTTGTCTTTCTGGAATTCTAAACAATAATTGCTAGACTCATTAAAGGTTTATTTCAGGCACACTTCGGGGTGAGAATCACTGGTTTGGTCTATTCTTAAACACCACAAATTCACAATGCAGACAAAAACTTCCAAAAAAGCATTTAGAATAGAATAAGCATCCATTTTGGACTATGTATTTTGCTTTTCACAAGTTGCAGTTATAGCATGTTTTTTGTGTGCCGTTGTCTCTGTTACGATCATCACAAGAGATTCCATCTCAGTGTTCTCGGTCACGTCACTTGACAAAATCCTTGTGCCTAAAAGCTCGTGGACAGTGTAGAAATGTTTGACCATAGCACATAAAGTGGCCCTTGCTTTCATTGTGTCACAATGAATGCTTTGTTGTAATGTGTCTATCTTTCCTATCTCCCTGGCATGCTGTTCAGGATGTTTGTTTGCATGTATCATCAGGTAAAGCGTGCCCGTGTGAGTCCGCTGCATTCACCATACCAATCTAAATTCTTTAATACAGAGTTATGAACCCTCCAAATGGTATGCATTTTGCCAACCTCTGAAGCCTGAAAATTAGATCCAAGCAGGATTGATATGTGGCCAACTTTGCACCAGACCTGCAGGTGAACTGGCCTGCTGTTAAATCTCAGTTACCAATATAATGGTATCCACTAGAGAGTGTCATTTGGTTTCTGACTTTGAGAACATTCAGACATGTAATTGCTCATTTTACTATAGCAGGTAAGATAGCTATAGCCGGAAAGATAGCTCAGTGGGTTGAGTGCTTGCTGCTGCGATGTGTGTGTGATCTGCAGTTTGCAGGTTTGAATCCCGGCAAAGCAAACTCAGCCTTTCATCCTTCTGAGGTCGATAAATGAGTACTACCACAGGTAGGGTGATATTGTATGTATGTTTGTTCTATATAAAGCGCTTAAGCTTAAGTGCTATATAATAACACATCATTATCATTTGGCCTTGGACTTCTGCTTACATTCACAGTAATTGGTAATATGGGCCTATACACACTGATCTTAATGATGCATATGGTGATTCATTCTTGTCTGAAATGTATGTCACACTACAGTGATATTGTAACCATATTTTTGTAGTGTACTTAAACAATGCTTTGTGATGCCAGTTCCTGTTTTGTCAAGGGATGAAAGGTTGTGTTCCATCGCTTCCTGTGATGCCACTTCGGGGTGTATCACTTCCTGTGATGTCATCAGATGTTAAGGGTCATGTGATGTCACTTCCACTGCCCCTGGCATTTTGGTGAAAGGACATCCCTGACCCCCCCCCCCCCACCATTCAGCAAGTAATCGTATGGCAGAATCAAAGCGCATGCAGAAGCTTTGGGCATGCACATATCAAAGTCACATCATTGTTAATAGCAAACACACCGAATACTAGAGCAGAAAAGGAACAGATGTAATCCCATAAACCCAGTGCTCTGGCAGTCAATCTGGGTTGTCTGTTCATAACTGTACGTTACAGTGGGCGTGTCTTAGCCTATTTTTGCCTGTTAGAGTTTATCCTGTCGCAAGACTAGTCTTTTTCATCCCCTTCTTAAGGCCGTCTGCTCTCAATCCCATTTTCAATGTTCTCTCTCTTTCACATTACTTCCTCTACTTAGGATTGTCCTTGCGACATCAAAAACTGTGCCTAAGCGCAATGGTCTGCCTTCCCATTTTGGTTCATTGGAGGCACCTACCTAGGGCCAGCCTGAGTGGTAGCAGCCCCCCGGGCAGTGAAACAAAAATTTGGCACACCGTCCAGTGCCCCTGTTCCAGGCCTGGGGGTGGGGAGAATTATTTTTTTAACTCCCAGCTCCGAAGCAGGGAGTTCATCACTGGAATAGGGCGTGGAAGCCAATGCATCAGCACCCTGTTCTAATGAAAACCGCCCTGTACCTGCACCGGAGCAGGGAGGTAATCAGCTCAATAGGGTGCCGATGCAAAAGCATCAGCGCCTAAATGCACCCCTCTCCCCTGCTGGAAAGCCTGGTGCCAACACAAGAGCAGGGCACATTTAATTTCACGAGGGTGCCTCCCGCACCTTCTCCCATCACGCCAGCTTGGGAACCCTTGAAAGACTCCTCCGAGCTGACGTGGCGGGGGGCTAATGGTGCCCCGGCAGTCATCGGGGTGGCCCTGCCCTAAGGATGGCCCTGCACCTACCTGCACTACAGAGGCCACGTTCAGCTCTACCTAGGGGAATTATGTTTCCTATATACTTGGTTTCAATTTACTTTTGGGTTTTATGGAGCACCTCCGACTTCCGGGCTGGCGGCGGCGCTGACAGTTAAAATTTAGACAAGCCACTCACTCTGAGATGTCTCAGAGTGGTCTTTCTAAATCGGTCTTTTTAATTTTCATGAAAAATTAGAAAAATCTGTTTTGACTTTATTCCATATCTTACTGGCCGAGAAAATGGGCAAAACCAATTAATGTTTTTGCAAAGATCTGTGTGCAATATGGACAGGGGGAAACCTTGTTTACTCCAGTGCATATTACGGATGTAGGCGGGTGTCCTGCCCTATGATTATGATTGGTCATTTATAATCCAGAAAATACCTGGAGGTTACTAAGCGCGGACCCAGGGATCAACCCTGTGTTGCTCTGCATCGTCTTGCTACCAAGGCGAGCGCTTTGCCCCTGAGCTATCCTCCTGAGACAACAGAATCCTGGCATCGTTTTTCCCTAATGCAGGTTCACATTTTGTCCCTCTCCCGCTCTAGCTTTCATGGGGGAGGACCCCATATCCTCTTTTTTTCTCAATGACCCACTTCCCCTCACATCCACATCACATACACTTGTACTCTTTCCAGACTACTCCCTTCCCTTTCTTCTTTTACGGAAACATGTCACTGTTTCTGACACCTAGTTGGGTAATGACCTCATGAACTTATTACACAGGAGGTGAAACTGGTGCTTAATGTATTTCCACAAATGGTATCACCCGGGTACCATAAAATAATCTGGCCCCATGTGTTTTCAATCTTTTGTACCTGGTGACAGGTGATTTTCTTGAGGATTGTTCCCAGTGGCATCGCTAGGGGGGGCAGGGCTCCCCACTGAAATCCTGTTCCCCACTTGCTCCCCCTTACCTAAGGGGAGCAATGACCATGTTCTCTGTTCGTGGTGTTATTTGTGACACTCACTGAGGCAAATGTCTGCATATCACATGGCAATACTCCTTGTGTCTCAAAGCTAGTAGTGATGGAGCAGCTAGCAGCCCCTCCCATCACAATGTAGCCATGAACCTGCTAAAGATGGGCCATTAGTCACTGAATAGTTTCGTGCCTGCATCCTGATGGGAGGGGAAGTGCAGTGGGGTGTGGGTAGTTGGTGTGCACAAAAGCCTCTCTGCAGGAGTGCTTGTGATGTCACACATTATCTTTCATAGCCCCCCCCCTACTTTTGTCTGTGCCCTCCCCTACTTTCGTGCCCCTCCTAAATTTGATTCCTGGCGATGCCACTGACTGTTCCAGGTGTTTCTACCGGGTGGCCTGCACGAGTTTCTGGTGAATCGCCTCAGGACGAGAAGCAGCACTGAGTTTCCGGGACACAGGTTTCTTGTGGAAACTGCGGTGCTAGATGTGTAATAATATCCTTTGTCCACTGGGAGGCAACAGGGAGTTTGGAATTCTGTGGACATGTTTGTGCTACCTTCCATGACTTGTTGTATAAACTCTATTGTTTTCTGAGCCTCCCTTTCTGGTTGGCTCTTGTGCATAACAACACACCCTCCACTCTTGCGGGTGCTGATGGGTTGACCACCACCACCTCTGACATCACATAATATCATAATATGTAGGTACCATTGCCCCATCTGTCTGAAGTTCTGCAAGCTCGGGGAAGACCATTTCCTTTGCAGTGGGACTCGCACCTACGTTCTCCACCCTATTAGTTTTACCACAGATCACCCCCCCACCCCCCCCACATTGCATTCTGTTGTTAAAACCAACGGAAATGATTAACTAAACAGTTAGACCTTTTCCCGATCCATAGCTACAATTTGCTTCCTATCCATTGTACAGATTCTCTTCTTTTGCTAATGCAAATAAACCCTGGCTGTGATTCTTGTTTTTCAGGACTGCTTGCGCATTGCTCTCATTTTAATGTAGTGCTTCATTCCCTCCTCTTCTAAGCACCTTCATAGAAGATGCTGTAATCCTCCAACTGGTACTCAATCCATCAACCTCAGAAGTATGAAGGGCAGAGCCGGCAATGCTGGGGTTTTACCTTGCGGGTGACAGACTGGCCCCATGTCCATGGAGAGCACCAAACTCACTGAGCTATCTTCCAGGGCATGATACCCTTCTCTGTTTCCTTCTAACTAAGGCCTGATCGTGCTCGGCCTTCATATCCCAATGGATCGCTCTACTATGGAAAGCAACTCTGGAAGGCACCCGTGTGCACTGTATGTCCAACTCCCTGGCCTGCAACATAAGCATTCAATGATGATAACACTTGCTACTGTAAGCAGAAAGCGACAGTTCAGCTGGATATGTGCAGTTAAGAAATGGTTAATACAGGGCTATTCAACCTGTTCTTAGTCAAGGAACAGCTGGAAGAGTATGGACATCAGTGCATTTCCCGAGAGTAAGCAATAGTTTCATTGAGCTAAGGGTCACCTAGTAGATTATTACAGAGGAATTTCCAAAAATAGAAGAATACAGCTTCCCTGTCTCTGACAAACTCTATGGGCCTCATTCCGAGACTGGTGGTAGTCATGGTGCTATTTGCGCCATGACTGCCACCAATAACGGGTCGGGCACCGGTCCAGTTCATTGGGGACTTACCGGTGTAGTCCGACCTTTGCGGGACCGTTAAGTCCCCATTGCAATTTGCCATTCCCCATTAGGGCTCAATGGGAATGGGGAGGGTGCAAATAACGGGCTCGCGTATGTGAAGTCCTTTATTTGTGCCCTGTTCCCTTAACGGGTACCGTCCATAACGCCTGGTCAGACCAGGCGTTACTGGAGGGACCCGCTAAGGGACCTTGTAGTAGGGCGGTAAGGGATTACCGGCACCGGTCTCCTTACCAGTGCCCGGTATCCCTTACCACCCAACTCGGAATGAGGCCCTATGTCTCTAGATGGATGGCCATGGGAATTCATTGATGGGGCAAATGAGGACTTGGCATGCCCCAATATGTTTCAGAAGGAGATGTTGTGCTTCATTGATGCAGAGAAAGCTGATCTTTTTAAACACTATTTAATTGAGCACCAAACAACAATAAGGTTATGGTGGGATTAGAAACGCTTGAAAAAAAAAAAATGTTCCCAAGAAATGTAAATGTAGGATAGTCCATTTCAGCCAACTGACGCATTCCACGGCGCTATCTAGTAGCCATTGCTGGAAGTTCACCTCCAGTTCTGAGCCAAGGCACTGTAATATGCAAATTAGCACATATGCAATACCTTTTCTCAAGGAAATTGTCTTTGTCTTAGCGGGCAGTGCTACTTTATGCATAGCTTAATCAACCCAAGACTGACATTTGGCAAGGCTGTCAAGCATTAGCAAGAAAGATGATATTGACAACCTCCACATCTGAATCTGGAGCATGTTACATACCTGCTGCAGCGGTTTGTTATGACCGAAGAAAGATTCCCACTCAAAGCATTCCTCTGATGGATGACTACTGGCAGTGCAAGACCTCTTCCAGGTTACGGTGGGCGACAGAGTTTGGAATGTGATGAAAAGATTACTCTGGGCTTGGTGTTGCATGAGTGGGTTTCATAAAAGACAAACCAAGCTAGGAAGCGCTCTACATAGAGGACGCACCTATGTGGGTTACAGGTAGCGTGCAGGGGTAGTAGAGAAGCGTGAATAGGTAGTGGGAAAAGGGGAGCGGCGGAGCACCAGAGGGGGAGAATTAGGGTTGAGAGAAATGATCAGCGATTGGTCGGAAGTTCTTCCAAGAGTAAGCTCTTTCGTTCCTCTACGCCCCAATTGGTCTTCGGTGTTTGGAAAATGTGAGGGCAATAACTTCAGATGCACTTGATGACCTTTTTTGGGCACACTGAAGGACACCGTAAGGTTGTGTGAACTGACCAATCAAATCCAAATGATGTGGCAAATGATGTCCCTTTGCACTCTGTGCATGCATAGAGGCAAGCCGGGCTTATCTAGATAATTAGAATTCACCTTTGCAAGCCTGGAAGGACTAAGGGTGAGTAAGCGTCCCTGGGGAAGTCTGAGGGGCCGGCACAGGGCCTGGAGATAGACGTCACTGTATTATACTTAATCCCGGAGCATCACAGTGAGCAAGAGAGAGTCAGTTGGCTCCCAAGGGACACTGGCACTTCCCAGCATGAGTATCCCGCTGGGATGTGGCCTACTTATTTGGTAGCGAGGCACCAGCTTGGCCGCTGAGCCCTGACTCACCTGTATTCACTGGATCAACACACCGGGGCCTCCAGCCGTGAGAAGGTGGCATCATCCAAACATGGCACTAGCCATGTGCAGCTGATCTTGAGTCATGATGAACCAAGACAGCAGTCCATGTAGATATGGGGCACAAATGCATCGGAAATGCATCCTGTTTGCACTAGGGCAATATTTGCCCTGGTGCTTTTACCATGCCAAACTGCACTTGTCATGGGGCAATGCTTTTCTAATGTGTCCCAGTGTTTTTAAACATAGGTTTTTACTAAACATTGTCCTAGTGCTAATACTGTGCAACTTTGCTCTTGCCCCTGTGCACATTTTCTGTATTCTGGCCCCTGGACTCTAAAGTCCCACACCCGACTGATTAGGAAGGATCTCAAATTGATTAGGGATTAAACCCCTGTTCTATTATGTGCGCACTTTCCAATGAGGTACGGTCACTACTATTGCACTAGGGAGAATGACAATCAGTATGGGCAGACTTTCAGGATATTCCACTCCTCACACCAGACTCTGCGGTGTTGGCGATCTAGCCCAGCTGAGGGTCCCGGGGGGAATCATCCGTTTCTGCCACTCCCATCAACCCCCGTTGCACCAACCCCAGCCACCGCGACAGCGTCAGCGCCAATGAGCAATGCAAATGGAGCACTCTATGCTTTACAAATACTGCTGAACAGACATAATAGAAAGCACATTCAGACACGTTATTACAGTGGGCATCACAGCTGAGTAGTAATGCCACACACAGATGCAAAACGAACATTATCAACAACTCCACAGGCTTCCATGTAACAGAAATGCAATACATTGTTCACAATTATCTTCATGTTCTGCATCATTCTTTCTTTCATTTAATCTATGCCATTTTCTCTCCCTCCCTGTACACCCTTTCATTGCATTTCTGCATTTTTATTTCTTCATTTTGGCCCTTTCCTCCTCATTTCCCCTTAGTTTGTGTGTTCATTTTTTTTATTCCATTAATTTCCCCCTTTTTTGTCATCCCTATTTCTTGATATGCTCTTGGGCCTTCACTCCTTTCGGACATGTTTCCTATGTTTTTCCTATTGTTTCTTGCCTTTCCTCAAATCTCTTACCATTTCCTGGCTTCTGAGAAACCCCCCCCCCCTTAGTTGCAACAAACAGCTGCATTTAGCTCATAGTTTGGGGCAGGCAAAACGCACTCTCAATTCGCACTGTGGCAGAGGTATTTCCGTAAATTCCTCTCCATATTTCTGCTAGTGCCACGTGCAACCATGTCAGCCAATCAGCAGGCCAAACTATTTTGCTCGCTCTGATTGATTGGAATGTCAGTTATTTGAGCCAATCAAAGTGCAGAGCTCATTCTGGCTTTCTGATTGGCTGAACTATCCCTGCATGTTTACATACATCATTTGCAGCCCCTTTGATTCTGTGGGTGCTTCACAATCTGTGGGTGACTAATGGGGGTAAAATCTGAATTCTGCAGTGCGGGTGGCATGGAAGCCATAATAGATGTACACCCGAGTTTCCAGTGATACTGGACCTGGGATTTTACCCACCCCTACTCACAATCAATTAGTGAGTGATGAAAAGTGCTGGCTGCTGGAGCTGTATGGGACTTTGTGACATCACTATCAGCTATAGAAAACTATTACAGCTAGATAGCCAATGAGCTTCTTGTTACAAGCAGGATGTGCCTTCAGAACCCTCTTGCAATAGGAAAGGAATTGCAGGCTTTTATAGGGATATTGCAGCTACCGAGTCTTATAACATACTATAGCACGGTGTATGACTGTGAGGAATTCGACCATCGGTATGGTGGGTGTTCACTCACCTGGGCCTTTTTGAAATTTGCAATTAAATGGAATGATGGTAGACCAACTTCAGGACAATTTGTGGGGCTAATCCACACATACTTCCCTACGCTCCCACCATGACAAAAGCATTGACCGTTGTACTCTAAGCTGGAAACCGCCTACAGGCACAGTCTCCGCCCCTGTCATATTTAGTTGGAATATGACAGTCAAGGAGAGCACAATGTTATCCTAGGAAGCTGCCTGCAACACACTGCTTAGCTGTGGGCTGTCCGCCTTAAAGGACGACACAATCCCTTTGAAGAAGGTGGGAGAATTGCATCGACAAGCATCTAACACCATCCACCTTAAAGGAAATTCTCTAGCCAGTTGAGTTCCTCGATCCATAACCGACTGAAATACTGACCGCTGTCAAGCTGCAGTTACTTAAAGAAACCCAACATGTCTTGACCAGTGCTTCCGAACCGCCGAACAGCACTTAGACAACGATTCCTGACCCTGAGTGCCATGTAGGCCATTCTACAGCTGTTCATCAAGCTTTGCTAACTGAACCATCTTGCTGCCTGATACCCGCAGCAGACTCCCATCTCAAACTGTGTCATAGCAGCCTACAAAGCGCCCTGAAGCCGACTCGACCCAGCCGATCACCAAGAACACCTAAGGTACATTGTGGTTCTGTCCCCCTGGTCGTTCCCACTGGAGACATTTTAAGACCCTTTTCTCCCTTTGTGCTGAAGCCAAGAAACCTTAACAAACTGTTGTGGTGTATACCGACTACCCTCTTATCAGTATCCAGAGTGCATCCCTTTTCCGTCTTTGAAACTGTCTGCCCTCTGCATTCCTAAATAGGGTGGGTTGTATTTAGCAGTGTAATTAGAATATCTGTTGTGATAAGTGAATCTTTTTAATACAACTTTATCTGGAGACTCCTTTTATCATTGGGAAATACTTGCATTTTTGCTGTGTTGAAACTAATCAACGATCCACAACCTTTTGGAGATAAGCCTGCCGTTCCACCCACATTACCAAAATTGGAAAAGGAGGTTTATAATTTTAATCGTATCCTTGTGTATTCCAATCTGTTCGGATCCCTTCTGGTGTACTAGAGGTGTGGGGCTGATTGATGGTTTAGAGTCCGATATTCACCCCTTGACACAGGTACCTTGGAATTTGATTTGTCACAGTGGGGCAGCGGTATTCAAACTGTGGTGTTGTCCCCCTTTGGAGGGGGCTGTAAGAGGTCCAGGGGTGGCGGGTGTGAGGCTCTTTAAAAGGGATTATGGTGGCAGTTTTTGATATAGCATTAGTAACATGTTCCATGGGCTCTACCTGGGGTAATGGCCCAGCAGCCCAAGTTAAAAGCCTGAGCAAAGCGAGGGCATTTAACGAGGGCACTGGGACGGTACCCCCAGTATAGTCCATGTAACCGGTTACTAATGCTATTAGCACCCCGAGTTACCAAAGCGATAACCGGGGGTGTTAAAAAAGTATTTTCATTCAAAGAATAGGACATGCGCAGTGCCCTTTTCATTAAAAGAAAATGCTGTGCAAAGATGGCTGCCATGGCTGAGGAAGGCGGGCTCCGTACAGAACCCCTCTTCCCTTTCCATGGTGGTCAAACAGAGCAAGGAGAGAAGCTGTAGGAGCTGCGGTGGCCAGCAAACAGGTAAGTGGGGATTTGGGCGTGGGGGTCAAAATTACTGCGGCGGCGGGGGAGGAAGATAGTGAGCTGGGTAGCCAGTGATCAGGCGGCTTGTAAGGCGAGCTAGATTAGGAGTATCAGTCTGTGTTTCTAGCCTCCTGATTGGCCGGCTCCCATCCACAGGGTGCAAAAAGAAAATATACACATTCAATTAAAATATATATATATATCCATTTATAGCTTGAGGAGGGACCAATAACAATATTTTTACTCAAGATGGGGCCCAGCATTAAAAGATTTGAAAAACACTGCTGTTGGGTAAAACATGCAAATACATTGATTTGCGCAAATAACGGATATCCCAAAGTCATTTAAAGTAAGAACAAGCAATGAAACAGCAAGGGTAGCAGTCAATTCCCATTTTCAAACGAATTCATACTTTTCTGTCATACTTTATATTATCAGTCACACAGACATATGTCTTGGAAAGTGCAATTAACAGTGCTAGCAGAAATGGTGGGCTACAAAAGGAGTGAATGAATACAAAAAAAACATGACACAGCAAGAAGAAAACACTGTTGTGTGGGCAAGACCATTCAGGATAACCCGAGTGCCACGGATACCCCCTTTATCCTCTCATCCGATGCCTTTCTTATGCGGATAAAATGGCGCCTCCAACCTACACCTCCCACCACACTCAGAGCAGCCTGTTAGATGAGGCCATGCCATGTTCCAGAGGAGGTTGCCTTTAGGAGAGTAGGTCCAGTTTATTCTTCCAGCGTGAAGGTCGCTTTTGGCTCGCCCTTTACCTTGTCATTGTTTACTCTCTTGTTGTTGTTCGAAGTCTCCCCTGGAGTCGCAAGTCATTAACAATCTACCACCCCTCTCAGACCACTATATACGCCAACATCCATGCCTTTTGTGAGATGCACGACAAGCTAAACAGAACATTTTATTTCTCCCTATTCAGAGCAAAGGATACAAAGAGAACATTACGAACAAATGGGAATAAGATAGTTTTTTGGTCTGAATACTTACAGGTGTAAGTAAATATATCATTGTTATATTGCTGATAATGGCGGAGGACAGAGACATATTCTGTCACACAACTACAATTAATAGTGCGACAGGGGATCACATCACACGTAGTCTGCATGACATCATAGCATCCACGTAAAGAAAAGAAAATGGCGTCCACGAGACGCGTGGAACGCCAACGCAGGACAAGCTGAACGCAGTACCGATGAACAACATCCTAATAATTATAAAATATGCGAATTAACAGGAGCACGTTTCTGTAGTTTAGGGCAAATGTACACTTTGGTAAAAAAAAACATATATTATATTCCATTGTAGAAAAAATGTTGGACCATTTAAAATAAGCGGACCAATAGTACTTCACCAACAACATTGAAAATGCATTTCTGTGACACAAAACTCAAGCTATATCGGCGACGTCATTTCACCAAAATACCAGGGGTAGCAGAAGTGACATCACATGACCCTTGACCTCTGATGACATCACAGGAAGTGATGTCGTTTGACCCCACCCTGAAGTGACATCAGAGGACGCGATGGAACACAACTCTTCACCCCTTGAGAAAACAGGAAGTGGCATCACACAGCATTGTTTCTGAGTACACTACGAACAATATGGTTACGATAGTTACGATATCACTGTAAAGTGATAGACATTTCATGCAAGAATGGATCACCATATGTATTGTTAATATCAGTGCATATAGGCCCATATTGCCAAATCACTGTGAATGCAAGCAGACGTCCAAGGCTAAACGATAAGGGTGTGTTATTATATAGCACTTACGCTTAAGCGCTTCATATAGAACAAATATACATACAATATCACCTAACCTATGTTGGTACTCATTGATCAACCTCATCAGGATGAAAGGCTGAGTTGACCTTGCTGGGAGTCGAACCTGCAACCTGCAGATCACACACACATTGCAGCAGCCAGTGCTCAACCCACAGAGCTACCTTACCAGCTATAGTTATCAGAAAGCCAGCCTCTCCAGAGACAAACAGCCACATGCTGCTTGCCACAGCCCATGAGCCTTTATCTAAAAAAAATAATAAAAAAGCAAGGGAGACCACAGGGGTAGCAAGGGAGACCGGGTCGCATTTGCGACCCCTGGTAACCCCTAAATGACATCCATGAGCTATGTATAACAGAAAGTAGGAAAGCAAACAAGAAACAAACAGACCATGATAAATGATACCATTATTATATATTGATATGAAATAGCACGGTAAGACTTTATTTATATTGTGAAGCATTAACTAAGGAAGAAGTGTTGATAGTTAACTTGTAGAATCATTGCAAGATGGGTAAGATCCAATGTGTTACCTCCTGTATTTTCATGGTAACGATAAGAGGAAACATTAATATAATAACATTCATATATTAATAAGAACAACTTCAAAAACATAGGTATAGACATATACAGCTTAACACACTTTCAATATGAGTAATGCCCTTTTTGTATAGTGTTGCACTGTATTAGGTTCCATAGGGAACACGACAATTAAATTGCTAATAATTTGGCCCTGGCCAAAAGCAATGGATGGCGTCCTGTAAAAAAAACTATGGTATAACAAAACCCTTAAAATTCACTGAAAAAATCCTAGTTAAGGTGCAGATAAGTTTTGCAGTTTTAATGCAACAAATCCCTTAAAGTTCAGCAGATGTGGGAAGTCATGATGGCTATATGTGATTTTACCGTTCACAATTACAGTGGTAAATTTTATTGCGAACAAAATACCAAAAAACACTGAATAATTCATTTTTTAAAAAATTTTTATTTGGGGGTCCCCAGCAAGCCCCTCATTTTCTTACCCTTATAACGCCGCCTCAACCTCATCCATACCCCTTTTAACCCCTTTAACCCACTACCCTTAATTTGCTTAATTAATGTTTGCTGTGTTTTTCGGTATTATGGTCCACTGTGAAATGTACCACTCTATAATGTTTTAGATATATTGATTGGGAACCGTCACGACCGGCTTAACTCAGCACGTTCCTGTTGCACAGCCCATGAGCACATACTTATTATAAGAGAAAGCATTCACTATGACATACAAAATGGCATTATGGGGACCTCAACAGGAGTTGTCAGAGTTAGGCTGCTCATGACTTCCCACATCAGCTTAATTTCAAGGGTTTTGTTGCGTTAAATCTGCACAACTTAACTGCACCTTAAGTATGGCTTTTCAGCGAATATATTAATGACTATATGTTTTGTTTTTCTCTCTCCCTCGCTTTTTTTGTTGTACTTCTTTTATACTCTTGTATTTTACAATACTTATCTAATGGTCATGGTAGAATTATTTAGGAATGAGCTACATTAAAATGTGTGGTTTATTTATGATTCTAGCATGTACAGGAAGTATATAACCAATCTAAACCTTGATAAAGACCTGTTGGGTCGAAACATGTGTTGGCAGGATAGGTTTTGCCAGAATAGGAAGAGCAGGCTGTGCATGTTTATGTCACCAATACAATTTGCCTCACAATAAAGAGTTCCTGATGGAATTGGTTACTGTAATACCCTTTTCCATGTAACCATAATTTGAAAATGGGACAATTAAAAAACTATCTTGTGCATCTGTGACGGGTACAGATTTGGAGAGATGGGCGAGGTGGATGATGGGGTCTCCAAAGGTGTGTTTGGAGTTGGCGAATGTGGTGTCGAAGAAGAGAGGATTGCGGGGCGAGATCAAAGCTTTGGGTCATGCGTATGTGGCAGCTAAGGAAGGAAGCAAGGTGTTCACGGATGGTTTGAAGGATCCTGTGTCTGGGAGAGTGGGTATGGCGTATTATCTGGAATGCACTGGGGAGTATAAAGGGGGACGATTGACGAATGATGTGTCGATTTGTACGGCTGAGTTGGTGGCGATTGCATTAGCGATTGATAGGGTGTGCGAGTTGGGGTTAGAGAAGGTGGTGATGTTTTCAGATTCATTGAGTGGGTTGCAGGCGATTGTGGCAGGGGATGGTGATAGGAAGGATGTGATTATGGACATCAGGAGGAAGATTGATCGGTTTGTGCGTGGGGGAATGGATTTGGAGTTGGCATGGGTTCCCAGTCACAGTGGCATTTTGGGTAATGAGCTGGTGGATCGGGCGGCGGGTGAGGGTATGAGAAGGGGAGCGGTTGATGTGAGGTTGCCTTTGAGTGTGGATGAGGTAAAGACTGTGGTGGTGAGACGGGTCATGGAAGAGTGGCAGGAGAGGTGGGTAAGTGGGGTGAAGGGCAGGTGGATGTTTGGTGTTCGTGGGAAAGTGTCGGTGAAGGTGGATGCGGGGAGCCTGGAATGGAGGAGTGGGGAGGAGGTGATGCTGAATCGGTTGAGGATAGGACATGTGGGGCTGAATGACTGTCTGTTTCGAGTAGGGAAGCGTGAGTCGAGGGATTGTGCGGTGTGTGGGGTGCCTGAGACTGTGGGGCATTTTCTGCTTAGGTGTGAGAGACATGTTGAGGAGAGAGAATTGATGAGGGTTTGGTTGTCTGCGCTGGGTGGGGCTGAACTGAGTGGGAAGGCTTTGCTGGGAGGTGACGGGGAGAGAGGCAGGAGGAGGAACAGTGTGATGTTGGATTTTGTGAGGCAGACTGGGCGGTGGGAGGAGTTGTGAGTTTATGGGAGATAAATATTGATTGGTGGGTCTGGTGCACATCATCCTTTAGGATGGGGAAGCGCCTGCGTGGGTCCGCCCACGCACCCGATAATTAAGAAGAAGAAGAAGAACGATTATTTTAATGTAAATCTTTCTTCATGAGTAACCAAAAACATTATTATTAAAGATAAACATACAATATTGAATAGAAGTTATCTCCAAGTCTTTGTAAGAAGATGAAAACAACATTTATTTGTTTGCCTAAATTTACCGAGTCAGCACAGTACCATTATCTGCTAACTTTAGAAGCCGATTCTGTTCTGTACGCACACATCTTCAGCCTGTCTGTGCAACAGCGCCTTTGATTGGCTTTTGCATAGGGAAGTAATGATGTGTTGCCTGGAGTAAGGCAGCGTGGGTGGGACATATCCTCTTAATGTGTAATTTAGAAAATAGAGTCTGTATGACACACGAATCCCGTTACCTATGGAGGAGAGCACAGTCCTCTCACCGCAGAGGCGCCAATGTGTCTTCGGATCTGGAATAAGAAGAAAATGCTATAGAGACCTGAGTGTTTTCCCCCAGGTTTTAGAGAGTTATCATCCTGGACTTCCCTCTAATGTGGTGCAATTCACTGAATGTTGCTTGGCTTAACCTGTTCCACATCCAGATTTGCTGCATTTGTGGAGTGTATTTTATGTCTTTGCTGGAGATACCATGTCTGGCGAGTCTTAGGGTCAGTAGGACTGAAGGCAGGAGCAGGAGCCTGGTGGTATAGTCTTTCTGTGGTGGGACCCATGTTGTGAAGGCCTACTAGTACCCAGATACTGGTGGATTTTCAAAAGGCCCTTCTTCCTGTAACAAGAATGACAGCACACGGTCGCCATTCGCCTTAGTGAAACTAAAAAAGTGATGGGGTAGCTTTTGAATTAATCTGAAGCACTAGCACTACTCTGGCCATCTTCCACATCACTATTTTAGCCCACCTGCACCATTGCAAGAGGGGCCCAGCCATATGCAAGTCAGTCAGGCACTGCCACCAATGGGAGCAGCCCTGCCCGAACTGCTAGGGCAGGTCCCCTCTTCATGGAAAGACAAGCAAACCCAGACATGTTTCGGCCTTTTGCCTCATCAGTGAGGTGCAGTTTGGTTCTTTAAGGCGCACAAGCAAGGTACTCACATCTGGGCAAACCCTCTCTCACATAGGGAGACAAACTGAAACCATAAAAGAGATGGGTGGAAGGTTTCAAATTCATCTGAACCACTGGAACTGCTCTGGGCAACCTTGCCCAGCTCGTGCCTTAGTGACTTGAAGGCCAGTGGACTGGGTTCCATAGCGAGGTGTTCCTAAGAAATCGAGGACACAGGGAAGCCAAGCGGGCAGTGAACCATACACCATTGTAAGAGCGATGAGAGAGTTAAGAGTTACAGGGCCTGATTTACAACATGTTTTTCAATGCGATTGCACCATTGTAAATCGCTTTTGTAAATGAAGCCCACACACTTTAACAACAAGAGAGAGGAAAGATGGGCCTTTGAGGGAGGAGTGAGAGGGGCGAGCAGGGGAAGTATGGTTGAGGATCTGACACTGTGGGCTTAGTAATTAGTAAGACGCGTTGTGACGTAGGAAGTTGCCTAAGGCGCAGCTGGGCTAATTCACTAACATTTCTTATGTTGACGAGTGTAAGTGAAAATGGAGTCCACCGAGGTGTGAATACAAAAATGGGAGTTGCAAAGATGGGTTCTTCAAGCCACATTGCTTCAAATATATTCACTGATCCCTTGTGGGTAGGAGGCTGATCATAGAGTCTCACACTCATGAGGTCTGTGTGATCTAATGCATGTTTACGTTTTGGGAATAGGGCAGGCAACCGAATATGCAGGGAGCGGCTGGCTGCATGTCACTTGCTCCCACGGCCAGCCCTTCCTCACCTTGCAAGAACTCTTTGTGAATCAGCGGCTTGTGAGGGGACCCCTCTAGGAACAGAGGTTTGGGGGCAAAGTGCCTTGCATCTGTGCATTCACAGGTGATTGTAAATGTGTGTTACCACGTGAGCTACAACTTTTAATTTAACAAGCTGCAGTACAGAAAAGATTTTAAAAAACAGAATAGAAACAGTTGAAACATCGCTGTTTTAATGCAAATAATGTATACGTACACACTAAAGATGAGTAAACTGCAGGGGAGAGGTGTTTTGTTTAATCCCGAGTGAATCACTTTACTTGGGCAATATCTACATTTATTTTGACTCACGTACATCATCAAAACATCTGGCGTTATGTATATATTGTTCTACATTTCCATCTGCATGTATCCATGTATATTGTTTTGTCATTTTATCTGTATTAATCTGCATTCGTTTTTTGCTCCTTAACATAAATAAGTTGCAATTATTATCACGGTAATACAGAAAAACAGTATTTTTTCTCATGTATTCAAATTAAAAATTGACATTAGTGCTTGAATGGCTGTAATTTGACACTCAAAGTGATGGGCTCCGAGAGATCAAGATGTCTTTCAATTTCACCTTTAACACATTTGGGGGGCACTGTTTGCTTAAGACTCCTGGGGCACACATAGAACAGCTTTCTTCCAAATGAAGGTCAGTTTCAGCTGCATCTTCTCTGCAAATGTCCAAACTTGCAGAATGCACTCATCTTGTTTTCTGGAAAACTTGGACACACCTGGACCTGGACTGCAACTGATCAAATTAATCTCAGATGTTTCACCTTTAGCTGGGCGTCTACATACACACCCACAAGAATACCCGTGCGCACACACACAAACACACACTCCATGTTCATCTTAAAAAGAAAGCAATGCTCTTACTAATGCAATGGCCCTATGATTACTACTGACACGAGGCAAGTAAAACGATTTAAAGGGAAATCCCCTTAGTTCTTTGCACTCTTCAATCTGCCACTCTGCAGAACCATTGGCCTGCAATGCAAGGCTGACAGCAGGGAAACCCAAACAAGTGGCCTACTTTATCATTTTTTCTCTGTTTTACAAATCAATACAGAAAAGAAACAATTTGATATCTTTCTGGATGCATGTGTAAAATGAGTACAAATGGAACACACAGAGTCCTAATCATGTATAATGCTTACGTTTCATTTCATCTGGCTTGCTTTCTGAGTCATAGATGAAGGTGAGTGCAAGGGGTGTGTTGTAGCCATATTTCTATAGTCAATTAATCAAGAAGTGCAGGTGGGCAGACGTAAGCCCTGGCTGTGCCAGCTTGCTTTGATGAGATGCTGGCACTGCGTCCACAGTTCCTACTTTTACTTTTCGATTTCGCTTGATGTGGGGACAGCGTGGGTGTAATGTGTGCCGTGGTCCAGCAATGTGTATGTGCGGTTATAGATCACTTTTTTGTCAGACTTTTCCAATGGGAAGGTGGTGACACTATTTAGAAATAATGGATTGGATTTTGAGGTTTATGTTACAATAAAGAGAGGTCCCAGCATTTGGCTGACGTCACCTTATATTAAGCAAAGCCCTGCTGCAGGAAGGTGTCAATTTGCTTTTCCTTGGGATTCTCATGGAATTAGCCTTTATGTAAATGCCATTGTATAATTAAATGCATCAATTAAAGGGTTTAGCCCTAGGTGGCTGCCACAAGCTCAGTGGGACAAGCTAGGGTGACAAATATTAAGATGCAAATCAGATCAGCAGCGGCAACAATGTGTTCACATTATCATTCCTGGCTTTTGATCTAACAGACAGGTAAGATATCTATTAGAGTGCCCAGCTGAAAGCTGCATTGTCTACACCAGGACATCTTTCTTTAGTCAATAGAACATGTCCTTAAAGCCTAAATTAAGGGTGGTAGTTTCGCTATAGAAGGAAACTATCTTGTATACCGGCCAAATAAGCAACTTGATCCCTGACTCTATGAAGTGGATTGTTTTAACTATAAAGAAAAGCTACTGTTCGCTAGATATTGCTGATCACACAAAGCAACATAAGTTGGTTATCTTTCTATCACTAGACTTTATGTTCAGTCATTCTGACAGCTCCCCAATTATCAGAGATGTGAATTGTCCTTGACTCATGGTCGTGAGGCGACATGGCTGCCCGAGACTTGCTAGAGCCCAGTGCAGACCCTTCTACTGAAAGATGCTTCCTTGACTGCAAGAACCCCCCTAGATGCTGAGACATCTGTGTACGTGCCCTGCACAAAAGGTGTCACTGCTCGGCACTCCCTTCAAGGTCTGCCTTGGAAAGGTATCTTTAGTAACCGTGAATCTAGACTGTACCCCTCAGCGCAAAGGTGTACCCTAGCTGTTACTGCTCCTCATATTATTGATACTCTGTTTATATGCAATGTGGTAAGCTGAGCATGTCCATCCATCTTCTACAAAGTACAGCCTGAATGGGCCTCATTACGACCCAGGCGGTAAGTTACCGCCTGGGCCGTGACTTTACCACCATGGCGGCGGACTTACCGCCCCATTCCGAGGTTGGCGGGGCGGTAAGTCCCCAATCCCCATTTACCCTTCCCCATTCCCATTTTTGCCCCATCGGGCATAATGGGAGTGGGGAAGGCGTTAATTACGCCACCGTAAATTACGGTGGCGTAATTAATTCCATGGTCCCTTAGCGCCATGGATTTTAACACCTGCTAAAAGCAGGTGTTAAATCCGCCATGGCGCTAAGGGACCTCGTACTCAGGCGGTAAGGGTCGGCGCTGTTAACGCCGCCGTAAAACCCTTACCGCCTGAGTCGTAATGAGATGTCATCTTGCTGCCAAAACTGGATTTGGCTGTTCCTTCAATCCCCCTGTTTGACTTAACATTGTGATGTGTTTATGCTGGAGCATCAGTTATATTAGGGAGGACACCTTTGGGCCTCCAAATGTTTCCCAGTGAACTATAGACATACTCCCGCCCTCACAAAAATCTACAATCAATGATTGGATTTTCAGGAATATAGTAGTCATGTGTTTACAGTCAATGCGTTGAGACACATGGGTGATGTAGTCATAAAATGCAATGGAGATGTCTTGGTGCTCTATTAATGCACCTACAATCAATAAATGGAGTATTAAGGTTACTTTACCTGTAAGTATACAGTCAACTAATATAGTTTCATGAATTTAGTATTCATGCATCCACAACCAACGAATGAAGAAGTATGAACAGCGTATGCATGCATGATATGATATGATGTGGCATTTATAACGCGCCTGTACACAAGTGTTTCAAGGCGCGACGAGGCGGGGGGGGAACAAAGGGAGGACAAAATAACGATCTTACTAGGTCTTGTGCCATTCAGATCGTGAAAGTGCGGGGAAGAGGTAAGGGGAGAAGTGCAGGGGGGGAACAGAAGGGGGAACTGAAGTTAACTCACAAGTGCAGCTATCGAATGGTTCATAAGTGCAGATGGAAGGGACTGTAGGGTTGTACGTACAGACCCTTAAGTGCTGGGAAGCCCGGAGGCAGTGCAAGCAAAACTGGACATGCAGGAGCCTGGGCCAGGGTTCAAAGGCTGACCAGGTGACCAGTGCGCAGAGCAGTCTGCTGCATCAGCAGGGGAGAGCAAGGGTGAAAGCGGAAGGGAAAAGGAAGGTCTTGAGTTGTTTCCGGAAATAGGGGTGGTTCTGCTCAACTTTGAGAGAGGCAGGGAGGCTGGTCCAGGGGGAGGCCCCAGCCGAGGGGATAGATCTGCCCCCAACTCTCTGTTTGGAGAATCGTCTGACCCTCAGAGAGTTGGAGGTGGATGAGCAGAGAGCTCGAGAAGGAATATGTTTTGGAAGGAAAGTTGGAGGTAGAGCAGTTCCAGGCCACGATGCAGAGGGTCTTGAACTTGATTCTTGCAGCCACGGAGAGCCAGTAAAGAAATTTTGGAGCTGGAGAGATATAATCCCTTGGCTTGAGGCCAAGGACAAGTCTTGCAGTCCTGTTCTGGATAAGTTAGAGAGTAGAGGCAGGAAGATTTAGAAAAAGGCTGCTGCAATAGTCCAGCCCAGAGAGGACCAGAGCTCTAGAGACAGTGAGCTTCTGGGGGAAAGTGAGAAAAGGAAGAATACCTCTGAGGAGGTGCAGCTGGTCGTTTGACTACTTCTTAGAGATGTCAGAGATGTGAGAAGAGTAGGAGAAGGTGGAGTCAAAGATGACATCAAGGTTCTTACCCTCACAGGAAGGAGAAGGAAGAGGGCCCAGAGTGGGCGGCCAGAGAGAGAGAGAGGAAAGGAGGGAGTGTCCCAATGAGGAGGATCTCAGTCTTACTGGCATTAAAGAGGAGATCATTGGTGGCCCACCATTGCTGAATTGAGGCCAGACAGTCTGGTATGAGAGAAGAAGCGGAGGTGGCTGAGGCGAGCCTGAAAGAGAGCTGAGTGTTCCGCATAACATTGAAAATTGGACCAGAATGTAGAGATGCATTGGGCAAGAGGTGCCAGGTAGTGGTTGAAGAGCCGGTGGGGAGCACCACAAGTAGAGAGAGAGAGAGAGATAGAAGAGAGGAAAGACCCAGTTGGACCTGAGAGGGTCGGTCGGTGAGAAAGGAGGCCAACCAGGCTAGGGCCTGATCAGTAATACCAAGGTTGTCGCAGAGGCGATTGAGCAGGATGGCATGGCTGATCAAGTCAAAAGCAGAGGAAAGATCAAGGAGCGTGAGGACTAAAGGGAGATTAGAGTCAAGAGTGGAGAGTAAGTCATCACAAGTATTCAGGAGAGCAGTTTCAATGCTTCTGACAGCTCTGAAGCCAGACTGGTGGCCGTGGAGACAACCAATAGATTCAGTATGCAGATTAAGCTGGGAGATGGCCAGCTTTTCCAGGAGTTTGCCCAGCAAAGGAGTAATGGAGATCAGGCGATAGTTAGCCGGAGAGGAAGGATCGGCCGAGGGCTTCTTTAGAAGGTGGTGCACAGGAGAGTGCTTAAGGGAGAGGGGAATGTTTCAGTGGCAAAGGAATGATTGCAGAAATCGTCCCAAGTCTGGAGCAGGGTGTCGATGTGGACCTTGATGGTTCTGGATGAGCAGGGGAGAACTTGCTTTGACAAGACTTTCATAGATCAGACTTGTCCAGAAACATCATCAGGGGTGAACAGGGGAAAGGGGGAGAAAGCAGGAGGAGAGATGGCATCAAACGGGCCAGGAGTGGTAGAGGAGGAGGAAGAGAGGGTGGACAGGATGTCCTGAGTTTTAGTAGTGAAATGAGAGGCTAACAACATGTAGAGTCATTAGACAATGTAGATGTTGTGTGTGTGTGTGTGTGTGTGTGTGTGCGTGTGTGTGTGTGTGTGTGTTTGAACTGTATTTATCAATTCATGTCTCGGCAGTCATGTCTACATCATTGTCAATAGGCTGAGCACTGTAGATGTTATAGTTATGCTTCCTCATAAATGTTGAACTATGGTTGTATTCATATAGTCATAGTTCATGAACAGAGAATAATGGGGTGAGCTGCTCAATCACAAAGTGTCAATGAATGGTGGTACTTGGGGGCGAAGGACTCTATCGTGTGCAAATTTAATTCAAAAGTTAAATTCAATTTATGCTTTATTTTGGAAAGGATAACATTCCACAAGTCGATACTTACGAATTTTTGCTTCAAAAAAACACAAAAATATAAAACGACACAATTTCGTACAGGAGTACAAAACACAATGTTTAAGAATGAATTTCAGTAATTCTAAAGTTGTTTTTTTTCTCCAGAGGATCAAAGATCATTTTCAAAAGACTAAGTTAGTGTGGTACGCTGTCAGCCCGTTGACATGCACTATATATTGAGTCACCTCCTTTGCGGAGTGGCTCAAACTCTGTGGAAGTGCCTTTGCAAATGAGGCAGCAGGCTTGTGGAACTCACTCCCATTGCATACTAGATCAATGGAAGACCACCACTGATCGATAGACACTTTAAGGATCCAGTAATTCAGGTTGAAATGGCTATCATGACCCCTCCCACCCAGAAGGAACCAGTTTACATCAACTATGGGCAAGAACTGCAGTAACCAACTCAATCAAGGCTGAGCACCATTGAGCACCAAAAATTATGTACCAGAAAGACCCTAACCATACTTGCCTAAACGAGATCCAGCAAGTTCCAACTGAGAAGATATGCCACTTTTAAGCCCAGGTGGAGGTCATCCAATTAACCTTTAATGAGTAGTTGCCCCATAAAGTGACAGATACATGAAATATGTATGTATACAATATTCCATTTAGACAGAAAGACTTGCCCCTGTCGTATCCAGAACGGACACCAGAATCACTCAGTTTAAAAAATAGCACACACACAATCAGTAAAATATTTGCTTAAAGTGTTTTTCATGTTCAAGAAAATCAGCAGTCAAAATATAGAAAAATTCCATTAACGTTTGGACCTTCAAACACACTATAACCATTAAAAATGTCATCAGGTGGTTAGGTGCTGAAAGTCTGAAAAACAAAGGTTTCCGGCCCTGTACGGTTTTGACTTCTGTGGGAAGAAGGCTCCTGTCCAGTCTCTCGGGTGTCTTAGTGGAAGAAGCCACTACCAACAGTTTCATAGGACTAGTTATGCCCTGAGCGTTGCCAGCAGTCTGAGCAAGTATGCAGTAATTATGCATCATCAGCTTTAATAGTGGCTGTGTAAATGCTCCCCATATGGGCTAATTAGGCGACCCCCCCTTTCAATTTATCTGTAAAGTGTATGATCTGTGTAAGAGAAAGGCCTTCCACTTTTTCCCCATACATGTGTCCTTCAGGTATGGGGGAAGTGTGGGAGAGAGGGATGCAAAATACTCTTTCAACCTCCAACTAGGCTGGAATTATAGGCAGGCCTCCATTTGAAGTTACTATTTTGAGCAGAACACACATAATAACTGTGGCGTATCTGACACATAATGGAGACTTCTATCAAGCCCCACGTTAGAATCGACAGTCAAGAGGGAAACGGCCAAAAGGGAAAAAATGGGCAAATCCCATGAGCGCCAGCTAAAGCGCCATCTAAGCAGGCTGCCGCATCATGTGGCTGCCAGACAATGGAAGATGTGTGCAGTGGATTCTCATGAGTAAGCATCCTCCCCTAGTGAATGGTGGACTCGTGCTTACTGACTTTTAGGGGCTGCCTGGGGTCCATGTGTTCAATAGTTGGGGGTTAGGCTGGCACAGATCTGTGCGCACTGGTATAAACAGGCTCCTTTGGCTGGAGAGATAGAGAGCTGATTCACTTGTTATCTGTAATTTGGTGCTTCTCCATAACTGCATTCCCACTCCTTCACTACTTACCTTTCATCATGACATTTTTTTTAAAACACACGAGCTGTTTTCCTTTCTATTCTCTTAACCCCTTTTCTTGTTCCCTTTTCTGTTGTTTTTTTTAAAATCCTAAACATGTTTTGCCAGGCTGACATTACACTACCTGCCTCACCCGAGGCCACCTGTCTCTTGGGGGTCAACCTTTGAACTAGGTACCACTTTTCAGACTGTATCCCACAGCGTTCCATTGTGTTACAGAGCGTTTATGGGATTTACTTGGAATGTTATAGCCTAATCAGAATTAAATGTACAATAAAACTGTGTTTACTTCCTTTTTATTTTACTATCTGACTGGATAACATTAAATTCAATTTTACGATTTAAAATGATATAATTCTTGCCCAATTAAAATCATATGCTGTAAATGAAAGCAGGTCATCAATTTTTTTATTTGGCACATATGTGAGCTATTCATTGTGTGTTTGTGTATCTGTACGTATACCCGTCTTTGTTGCACTATGCCAAGTAGGCTCTGTGTATATTCTGTTTCTGCCCACCTGTCTGCTTCTCTGTCTAAGTGTTTCTATCTACCCGTCTATCTCTGTCTAAATGCACCCACTTATCCATGCAGCCATCTCCCCGTCATGGTCCTTTCAGCGTATCTACCTACATTTCTAATTGCCAGCTTGTCGCAGCAGGCTACGCAAACATGTTTGTAGATTGCCACCCAATTAGCAAGAATAATTGCAATCGATACACCTTTGTCAAGCCTGAACTGCCTGAATGATGTGTTTGCAGCCTGTGCATCCACTTTTCCGTATTGTGTCAGTTTCTACTTCTCTTGTTCTAAATCAGCCGCTCTGCTCTCTGAAGTGTGGAGCTGCTTTCGAAGCCGCCGCGACAAGCAGTGCCGGCTCTTATTTATCTTACAATAAAAATGGATTGCATAATTACGCCGAGATTCTGGCATAGCCTGCCCCACGTGTGAAAGCGTAAGGCCTCTCTGCATGGGCGTAATTTTAGGGGAGCACAGGGGTGTTTGTTCCCCCCAACTTTCATGGCACACCATGTTGTCCCCATTCATTTGGCTGGGGCACCTTTTCTTGAGATGTCAGGGCCCCCAACATTTTCAGCAAAGTTACTCCACGGCCTCTCTGCAGTAAGGAATCTAACTCCACCAGACCAGCACTGGGCAGGTTCTGTACCAGCCTGGCCTGGCTGCTCTCTCAAGCCCCGAAGGGATAGAGGAGAGTACGTTGCATAGTAAGGGAGCCAATACAAGAAGCTTCATTATTTGACTGTAGATGTCTAATTGCAGCAAACACACTGTGCCATTCAATATATGCGGATGTTTGAATACAGCAGCCATATTACTGTATTCAATGACTGTGGATGTTTGGATAATAAGCCAGCACAACGGCCTTCATTGATAATTCTGCGAATACAACACCTGTATTACTGCGCTCAGCAGTGGAGTAACTTTGCTGAAAATGTTGGGGGGGGGGGCATGACAACTGAAGGAAAGGGGTGGGGTGAAGGGATGGTGGATGATGGCTCTGAGGGAGCGTTTCAGCCAAATTGTTAAGAGAAATTTGTTTGAATGCTAGATTTCACCAAATTCGGTCACCACCATTAGTTCTAGGCCGAAGATACCCAACATGAAGAGTAGTGGTTGCCCCCTCAGCCCATGTTCGGTATTTTTGGCTTCGGCGGTTGCGGGCAGGGGACACAACAAAAAAAACAAAAAAAAGAACAGGGACACTGCAGTTTACAGGAGAGGCAGCAGATGGAGAAAAGGTAAGTGGGGGTTTTAGGGGTGTACTGACGGTTTGAGGGGACATGGGTTTGTTTTTTTGTACCAAGGTAAAAATGTATTTGCAGCGAAAATGACTGCGGTTAATTCCACCCTGATTTTGTATGTCAGTCAAACAACCTAAATACCTGAGGGATAACACTAAACTACTACACCACAAGAGTCCATTGCTGACGCTCTGTTATAACTTTCATAAGACTGGTGGCGTATCTTTAAAATTCAATTGGGCCCCCACACATCTTCAGCCGGCCTGACATGCACCCAGTGACACAACATAACATTCACAAACTTAATTCCACTAGAACGTAAAAACAATGCATTATTTATCATTCATTCAGACACAAAAGTCAACACACATATGCTTGCAAACATTTTCACTCGCACACAAATGCACCCAGCACCTCCACTGACATACACTGTGTGCACACAACATTTATATGTACATTTACAATAACACATGGAAACAGTGGCGCAACGTCCATTGAGCAGACCAGACTGTCATCCGCAATCGCCACCGCAGTTGGCGGCTCTTTCCACGTTGGAGACTGCGAACCGGCAGATAGGGATTGCAGTCCCTTCTTTGTTTCTGGTATAGGCCCATTGGCCGGACGCAGGGCTGCCGGGAGTTATATTCTCCTTCCTACCGGCAGTCGCTGCGTTTCAACCTCGCTGGTTCTCGCTCCAGCTCCCCTGGTTCCTTCGCTCTGTTTTGTGGCTCCTGTTATCCTCTGCCCGCTTCGGCTCTGCAGCGGATCTTGTTGCCGGCTTGTTTTCGCTCTCCTAGCGAATCGCTTTATCTACTTTTCTTCTGTCTCTCTGCCTTCTCCTCTGGCAGTGGTTCTTCCCTCTTCCTTTTTCTCTCACTGATCTCACGGCGATCCCTGTGTTCTCTCTTTCCCCTCTCGGTTGCTGCTTCGGCAGCGGGCCCTGTTTTTCTCCTTTACCGCTACCCTCTCCGTTAGCGGTCCTGCAGTTTTCCCTTTCTCACTTCTTCTTTCTCTCTGGGCCGTGTTCCCGGGGCCTGGTGGTCCGGCAGTACCATTCCCTCCACGGCTGCCGGTTCTCTACCTCGTAGGGATTCCTCTACTCAACTGCAGTAATCTCCTCAGCTACCGGAGTGTGTTCCTCGTCATCCTTCCGGCGGATTTCGCCACTTCTTCATACCGGCAAGTTCTGCCTTGGACTTTCGCCTGCCTACGATCTCCTCACTAAGGGTTTTTTCCCCCGTGTGGGTTTTTCCCTTATTTTCCTGCCTGCTCCCGGAAGAGGAGTCCCGGGACGGCTGTCCAGTCAGCAGTCACTGTGGCTTCACTCCGAGACAGGCAAGTGCTACCAAAAAAGGGAAGGGACTACCTAAGCCGGCGGAATCTACTAGATACAGACAACTCAGGAAGTTCAGGTGAGTAGAGTGTGGAGGTACGGGAGGACAAGGGGGTTCAGAAGCATAAACAGTCACACAGACTTTATCACCCCCTGATCCCTGAAATGTTTGGGCTATGTTGACTTGACGCAGCTGAACTATAAAGCCATGGCCGAAAGGACCAGATTCACTGGAATGTCAGCAATTTGCATGATGTTTCCTTTCATTCAGAGGCAGAAACCATTGTTTAATGCAGTGCAGTGGGTGACCAAGTATAATTTGTATAGATTTTTAAATGCCACATATCTTCAAACTTGGGTTCTGCACAGCACCTTATATGTCTACGTGCTGATAGATGTTTTCTACATAATTCTGACGGATTAAAATTAATGTATGTTTTCCTGTGTTCAAATGGCTCCAAGCAGTGGAATACTGAGCGGGAGAGTCGCAATGTGGTGGTCAAGCCGCCCCCCAGTAGCTCTTTTAAGGCCAGACTGGGACATTTGTCATTGGGACACACATCTCCCATTTGGCAACTCAAAGAGGGTGCCCAACGGCAAAAGTGTCCCCTGGCAGGACAATGTGTGCAGAGCAATTCCTGCACAGCACGCTCATTGTCCTGGCAGCAGGACACCTTACCCGTTGCGAATGGTAGAGGTGTCCCGCTGCCAGGACAATGTCCCATGGAGCGCCGAGCAACAGGGGTCCTCACGTTGCTCTGTATCAACAGAGTATTAAAATGTGAGCCATAAGGAACTGATGAGAGTTAGGGGGGTACTATTAGCAGGGACTATCGTCCCCTTAGAAATGTGAATGGGAGGGAGTGATTACAAGTGAGAAGGGTGCATAATGTTGCATGCTTTATGAAATCATGACCATGGCTTTAAAACCCAAGGAGGATTTGTTAGGCTCACATTAATCTGTATGATGCTATTGTGACTTTGCATGCATGATGAGAAGAATAAAACTAAAGCCATACCCTCATTCCTCAACATATTTCTATGACAATGTATATAGTGTATGGTTAGTTTACTATGAAAGGCTAGCTTATAATGTAATGTGGTTTGCTTCCAATGCATTGCTATACATAATGATATGTTCTATGTGTTATATAAATAATAAGCACATGAAATGTAAAGCAAAACCTTAATAAATATCTATATCAACTAAGCCTGGAAAGATGTGCACAGTCACTTAAATTGTCCATTTAACCAAGTGTGTGATCCTGAGCAAATTATTTAATCACATTGTGCCTTATCTGCAGCTCTAAGTGATTCTGATTCACTTCAACGCTTATGTTAATGTATTATGCTATTCTAATGGAAAAGGCTAATGACCATAGAGTTGCTCCACATATAACAATAGTGCAATTTAGGTATTTTGCACCACAAAGTTATTTGTCACTTGGCTTATTTATGGCAACTTATTCTAAAGTCACTTCCATGGTGCCTCCAAGTATCAAAGACTGATGGCGTGCCTTGCAATGTCCTTTTCTGTGAAGTAACTTCTGTTGGTGCTACCCATATGCTAATGAGGAGGTTTGGATGTATTTTGCCTCAGAGGACTTGGACAGAGCTCCCCAACAAACATACACAAACACAATTTTAAATGATTTTAAAAAAAGTACTTCTGCTCTGCTTTCAAATGCTGCCCGGGCCACGTCTCATGTTAGACCGACCTAACCTCTTCGCACTCAAGCGCCTCCAGACAGAAACCAGGAAGCGGAATGAGCTTCCTAGTTCATGTCTATGTGTTGCATGAACACAAAGCCGGAAAGCGATGCTCTGTACCGCTGGCCCCCGGAAGTGCTGCTGCTAGCATGACAGCACAGGCGCCAGGCCCTGCAACACCCAGTTCAGCACTCTGGCTGCTGACTTTGGGTCAGGCCAGCTAGGGTGAGCGACTGAGCCATGCAGGGTATCCCGACCCTGAATGTGTTGCAGCCCAGCTGCCGGGCATCTCTGCCTCATGTAATGAGACAGTGCAAGCCTTGCTGAGCACCCCAGCCGGGCTTGCGCTGTCCAATTACATAATTGACGATTGTGGCCTTGCTGAGCACCCCAGCCGGGCTTTCGCTGTCCAAATACATAATTGATGATTGTGGCCCGCCTGCCCTCCCTCCAAAAGTTGGGGGGACATAAAGGCATGCCACAGAAGTTGGGGGGGACAAAACCCCCTGTCCCTCCTATAGTTACGCCCATGGCACTCAGTGACTGTAGATGTATGGACACACAACTCACATTAGTCGCTTCAATGACTAAAGATCTATGCATGCAGGGGTGGACTGGCCTATAGGCAACTCTGGACATTTCCCGGTAGGCCTTTGCTGCACCCTGGGCCTCTTTTATTTTAACCTATTTTATTTACAAATGTTCTCCTAGGAAAATACTTGGGCATGCTGAAAATGTGTAATATGGGGCCACTTTGAACATTATTTCCGGGGCCTCTTTTGGTTCCCCATCCAGCCTGTATGCATTCAGTATCCATATTATTTAATTCAATAATTGTAGACATGTGTATACAACCCTCACACTACTTTATCTACCAACTGTAGACTTATGAACACAACACCCACATTAGTCCCTTCACCGACTAAAGATGTATGCATACAGTACCCATATTATTTAATTAAATTACTGTAGACATGTATTCAATTGTATTGTAGCTGCTATTTATATAGCGCCTTTTACCATTATTGTAGTCTCAGCGCGTGTGTGAGGAAGTGAGGAATTCGACCATCTGCATAGTGGGCGTGCACTCGCCACGGCTTTTTGAAATGTTTAATTAAATGGAAAGATGGTAGACCAACCTCAGGAAAATATGTGGGGCTAATCCACACACATTTTCCTATGCTCACACCATGAGAAACGCATAGACCTCTGTACTCTGGGTGGACACGGCCTACAGGCACATTCCGCCCTGTCATATTTAGTTGCAATGTGACAGCCAGGTGTGCCCCATGTCATTCCCATGAAGGGAGAGGGCCAACCATCCCCCTGCCATGGCCAGCCTGTTTAACTAACAAAGGCTACATGGATCCGCCCTGCTCTTTTGTTAGACCCTGCAGCTGGTGTCAGTGATTAACATACCAATAGAGGGTACTTCAAACAGGCCTCATTGGACCTGGCTGAAGAGGTAACAAAGCGGACAGGAAACCCAACAACCTTTCATATGTAACTGTGTCAACCTGAAGCCAGCTCACACCCTCAGTATCAATGCTATTGAGCTGTTATGTCTGGGACTGTTTGTTTACAGTTAAACACCCAGATAGGGGGCCTAAATTGATAAGGTACAAGAATTCGGTTTGAGTCAGAGAGGCTGGTCTCGCCGCAGCTTCAAGGGAGACCTGCCGCTTCAACAGGGACCACATAGAGAGGACCATTAACCAGAGAGTCTCTGATCAACAACAGACAGGAAGATGGGTCGGACTGTTGCCAAAGATCTTTCTGCTGAGAGAAGGTTTATGCCATGTTAGTTCTGGGGCACACCTTGTTTCTGTTTTCACCCCCTTGTCTTTCCTGTTGCAAATCTCTCTGGTTATGACCTCCCGCATGCTGGAGATTGTTGGTAATTTGTTAATTAAGGTAAGCATAGCCTACGGCAATCACTGTGGCCCACTTGGCTTTAAAAGAGGACTGGAGCCCCTCTTTTGGCTGATCATCTGAAGGATTCACAAGAAGCAGCAAAAATAACTCATCCTTCACCCCCTTGTCTTTCCTGTTGCAAATCTCTCTGGTTATGACCTCCCGCATGCTGGAGATTGTTGGTAATTTGTTAATTAAGGTAAGCATAGCCTACGGCAATCACTGTGGCCCACTTGGCTTTAAAAGAGGACTGGAGCCCCTCTTTTGGCTGATCATCTGAAGGATTCACAAGAAGCAGCAAAAATAACTCATCCTTGGACCCTGGCTGAAGGTACAGTCTGCCCTACAGCTTCCAACAGTGAAGGAAGACCCGGACATCCAAAGAGGGAAGAAAAATCCCTCCCTAAACTTCTCCCAGGGAACAGGAGGAGAAACCGAACTAAGAAGAGCCTCCAGCCACTCCAGAACTGATACCCAGCCATCACATAGCATGCCCTCCTAGGCTCTTCAGCAAGCTTCCTGGATAGGAAGTGCCAGAAGGTCTCTGAACCTACAGCCAAGGACAAGGCAGCTGCCTGCAACACACTACTTAGCTTTGGGCTGTCCACCTTAAAGGACAACACAAGCCTGTTGAAGAAGCTGGGAGAAGTGCTTCGACAAGCACCTATCGCCGCCCGCCTTCAAGGACATTTTCGAGCCAGTCGAGTTTCTCAATCTGCAACCAACGGCAATGCTGACCGTTGTCAAGCTGCCATCGCTTAAAGACATCCGAGGCGTCTCAACCAGTGTTTCAGAACCGCTGATTAGCACTGGGACAATGATTCCACTGTGTAGGCCAGTCTGCAGCCATTCGTCCAGCTTTGCTTACTGAACCGTCATACCGCCTGATACCCGCAGCAACTCCCATCTCAAACTCTGTCTCAGAAGCCAGCAAAGCACCCTGAAGCTCACTCACCCCTGTCGAGGACCAATAACATCTACAGCACAAGGTAAATTGTGGTTCTGTCCCCCTGGTGCTTCCCAGAAGGTCCTACAGACATTTTAAGACCCTTTGATCCCTTTGTGCTAACGACAAGAAACCTTAACACACTGTTTTGTTTATTAACCATACTGACTCCCCTTCCGTCAGTATCCAGAGTGCATCTTTTTCCTTCTTTGAAGCTGTCTGTCCGATGCATTCCTTTACAGGTGGGTTGTATTTCGTTATGCTGTTAGACTATCTGTTGTAATTAATAAAGTAGATCATTGTAATACAACCTTGACTGGACACTCTTTTTACCATTGGACAGTAATTGTATTTTCACTCTGTTGCAACTAACCAATGATCCATGACCTTTTGGAGATTAGCCTGCCGTTCCATCCAGGTTACCAAAATTGGGCAAGGAGGTTTATAATTTGCTTGTTATTCCAATCTTTTCAGATCTCATCTGGTGTATTAGAGGCGCAGGGCTGATTCATGGTTTAGAAACCGATATTCACCCATGGACCACTGGTACCCCGGAAGTTGATTTGTCACAGCGAATTACAAAATGTTGGTAATCATGGAGTATGATCAGAATGCGTGTGCGCATTTGGCCACAATAAGGCTTAGCAAAGCTGGCCAGGCTCTGGTTAAAAGCAACCCACGAGGTCAGGCATGTGAATGAGTGCTGAAAGGGGTTGGGAGATGGCGTGAGTGCAAGAGACTCCCTTTGTGTCAGGCTGGCGTGAATTTGTCATAGGTCTTCGCTGCATACTGAAGTCAGAGGTGTTGAGCCGTAGTCTGGTGTAAGTACACTACTCTATCCACAGACTGTAGACTTATGAACACAACACCCACATTAGTCCATTCAATGATTATATACGTCTGCAATCCTCACACTACTCTATCCGCCAACTGCAGACATCTGACCACAACACCCAAATGAGTCCATTCAATGACTACAGAGGTACGAATATGATCCCCCGCCCTCCAGCTTATAGTGACTTCACGATCATGTTAAATACTGTGAAATTGGCTGTTGTTAAAAAAAAAGCTAAATCAGCTGTTTAAAAAAACAAAGAAGCAAATCAGGATTTTTACAATAATTGAAAAATACCCATAATATGAGGTGTAAAAGGGAAAGAGAAGGGGGTCTATGGCCCAGATAGGGGGATCAGTGGGCCAGATGGGGTAATCAGTGGACCATAAATGGGGCTCAGTAAGCCAAATGAGGGGTGCAATGGGCAAGAAAGCAGACGGGGAGCGGTGGGCCATAAGGGTAGAGGTGCCCCAGAGTGGGAACTGTGGGTAAGAAAGCAGCGAGGGAACGGTGGGCCAGAGGAGGAGAGATGGGCAAGAAAGCTGAGAGGGAGTGGAGGATGAGAGGGGAAGCGGTGGGCCAGAGTAAGAGTGGTGGGATAGAAAGCAGAATGGGAGCAGTGGACTGGAAAGTGGGAATGCGCAGTAGATTGGGAGAAAGATTGGGGAAAGAGCATGATAGACTAAGAGAAAGGATGCAAGATACAGAAGGGACAAGTGAAAATGAAGGACTGTAGGGTACAGAAGGAACTGGTGAGCCTAAGGTGTGAGTTGGCAGCATGGTTTCCAGTGTGGCTGGGACTGGAGAGTGTCAAAACAAGGAGAGGTGCAAGGGAAACAAAGCCCACACCTAGCATACCCTCAAATAGGTTCAGAAACCTTTAGCAGCAAACAAGAAAATATTAGGGGGCAAGTCCCTCTATTGCATAGAGATGAATGCCAACCATAGAACATTGGTTTAAGAGAACATATTGCCTCCATCAGACTCACGAGGCAATGGATACAGAATATAAACAATTTTACTGGTTCAAAAACAATCTTAAAACGCAATCAGAATTGCCAAAACTCAAGTTAATAGGTGACCATTGCTAAATGAAAAGTCAATTATACAGTGCAACAATGTAACACACAGTGGGCCTCATTACGAGTTTGGAGGTAGCCATGCCCTTAATAAGGGCATGACTACCGCCAAACTCGGGTCCGGCTCTGGGTCCCACAAAAGGGGAATAACCAGGCCCTTCCGACCTTGGAGGGACCTGGTAATTCCCTTCTGCAGGACCCGGAGCCGGTATTTCACTATTCCCATTTGAGCCCCCATAGGCTCAATGGGAATGGCGAGGATGGTAGCAGCGGTACCATTCATAAAGGTACCGTTGCTACCACCCTTGTCTGCTTGCGGGTGCCACTCTGCATGCCTGGTCTGACCAGGCATCCAGAGCGGCACCCGCGAGCAAACTCGTAATGTTGCGGCATGGCAACAACGGCGTCAGTAGCACTAGCTGCACCGTTGTTGCCTGACTGCAACAGTCGTAATGAGGCCCAGTGTTACGTATTATGGGCTTGTACAGTCCAGCCCTATAAGGTTATGAAGAGAAAGTGTCTTATGCTGTACGAATTCATCAGTGGCAGTTGTGACTTGGTAGTGTGATACAGTAAGTGAGTATTCACATGACTGGAAGAGTGAGAGGTTTGGGAGTGTAAAATGTGATGGAGAATTGGTGATTGGGGTGTTGGTGAGTGAGGGTGCTTGGTGGGTTTGTAGAAACATGGAAGGGAAGTATTTGTACCATTACAAGTGATAATGGCCAGTAAAGTCAATAATATAAAATAGCCCTGCACATGAAGCCAAGAAATGTACTGCAAAATAAACACTGTTCCTTCAAGCTGGGGACATCTGGGTGTCTTTCTATTAAATTGATAGCAGAGACCACACACAAAAGGTACAAAAAATGACAAACTGGCCCGTCAATATAAAAATGTGACACACCTTTTTTTTTCCAAGTGAATGCCGCAATATCCTGGTGGGTCTGAAGAATACAACCAGCACACTACTCCATCCACTGACTGCAGATATATAAATGCAACCCCACACTACTCAATTCAACGAATGTAGATATTTGATTACAACGCCCACACTACCCCATTTAATGACTCCATGTATGAATACAAATCATATATGAGCTCCTCTAATGGCGGCAGATACATGAATGCAATACCCATGTCATTCCATTCAATGGATGTACATGTATGAATACAAGCCCACACTACTCCATTCAATGGCTGTATATGCATGGACACAACTCCCAAATTACTCAATTTAATTTCTATAGATATAAGAATACAACACCCCTAATATTACATTCAATAGAGGTTGATGTATGAATACAATTCCCACACAACCAACTTAATTCAGTGACTGTATATGCATGTGTTCAGCACCCACACTACTCACAGATGGATACAATACGCATATTACACCATTCAATGCCAGTAGATGTTTGAAAACATTCCTGCTACTTCATATTACATTGTGCTACGGGCCCCAAGCTACTCCATTCAATTACTGTACTATGAATGCCTGAGTACACAACCACTATTGTTCGATGTGTTACCTATGAATATATATGAATGCATGTCTACGTATGAAAACAACACCCACACTGATTTATTTATTCAGGTATTTATTTATTTATTTATTTGTTTATTTATTTATTTATTTATTTATGTGTTGGGTATTTATAATGCACGTATACACAAAAGCTTAACAAGGCAAGGGCGGGGCAGGGATGGCAAAAACAAAAAAATGGTCCCACTGGGCCTTGTGATATTTGGATCGTGCAAGTGCAGTAACAAGAAGTGCGGGGGGTAAGGGGGAAGTGCCGGTCAGGGCAGAAGGGCCCCTGGGTTGAGCGAGTGCCAGTAGAGGCCAGGTGGACAGAGCCAGGGGGATGCAGAGAGTGCAGGGGAAAGCAGGTCCACGTACTAAGTGCGAGATATGGGGCTGGAAGGGCTCAAGGGATGCAGGCAGAGCCAGGCTAGTGCAGGGGTAGGGGGGCCAGAAGAGCAACTCCAGGTAGTGTGGTAGTGGGGAGACCAAGTGCAGGGGCAGACTGGTTGAGGAGTGCCTGGTGCCTGTAAGAATCTGAGGGAACCAGGCAGCCAGTCAAGAGGCAGAGGGGATGTTGAGAAGCTTCCGGAACTTAAGGAGAACCTGATCAAGTCTGGTAGGGGCAGGGAGGCCCTTCCAGAGGGTGGCACCTGGGGAGCAGAGAGATATACCCCCCCACCCACTCTCTGCTTGGCAAAGCATCTGATCTGCAGCAGAGAGTTGGACCTAGAAGACCAGGGAAGTATTTAGGGAGAGAGAGTTGGATGTGGTCCCAGGCCCCAGAAATCCTTGTGGATGAACTAGAGGGTTTTGAACTTGATCCTCGCAGCAACCGGGAGCCAGTGGAGAGGTTGTAGGGCTGGAGAGATGCATTCCCTGGGCCAGAGGCCAAGGATAAGTCTTGTAGTACAATTCTGGTTTAGTTGAAGAGGGCGAAGAGAGGAGTTAGGCAGATTGAGGAAGAGGCTGTTGCAGCCTGGAGAGGACCAGAGCTCTGGAGACATTGAGTTTCTGTGGGAAGGTGAGGAAAGGGAGAATGCCTCTGAGGAGGTGCAGCTGAAAGTGGGCCTTCTTGCCAAGGTCTGTGATGTGAGAAGAGAAGGAGAGAGGGGAGTCGAAGGTGACACCAAGGATTTTTGCCTCACAGGAGGGTGAGGGGAGGGGGCCCATCATAGCAGGGACGAAGGGAGCTGGGGTCCCAATGAGAAGACTCTCAGTCTTGCTGGCATTAAGGCAGATATTGTTACCAGTGCACTATGCCTGCATACTAGACAGACAGGAATGAAAGAGAAGAGGAGGAGGCAGAGTGCTCCACTCACGGAATGTAGATGTGTGAATAATGACAAGACTTAACATCCCAAAGATTGCCATGTGACTGGGTCCTCACCCCTGCCAATCTTTCAGCGACCCATCTGACAGCGCTCCCCTTTTACTCATAAGCGTGCCCGTCTCTTATACTACACCTGTATACTGGCTGAACTCTTGAGCTAGCATATGGAGCAATGTGCCCTCTCCTTTACACTAGCCAACTGAGGTTGGGGTCCCAAAACCTTGCAAAGAGCTACAACAGAGTGAAGGCTTGAGCAGTACTGGAGTAGGGTGACCAGACGTCCTGGTTTTGTCAGCACCATCCCAGAATTTGGCCCTCTGTTCCCCATCCAGAGAGTTTTTTTTTTTAATTTAAACGTGGAAAAGGGGGGGGTTACTCCAGAAACGCACCAATTCAAGCTGACATTTTTATATAATAAATAGTTAACCAGCTTCCCTGCTTCACATGATCTGCTTTGCCAGATCTCTGACACCCGAGGCTAGCCTTGAAGCTCCAACCTTGTTGCTCATAGCCATATGCATTTACTGGTTGCACCACATAGACCGGTTGAGAAGAAAGCGGAGCAAAGCCGGTAACAAGCAACCCTACAATATATATATTGGAGAAGGGCTGGAAATATGTATTTTAATGTGTGTCCTGGGAAGGGGGTGGGGTGACAGAGTTGGGGGTGGTGGAATTTGAATGGGCTTGGGGTAGTAGTTCTACTTTTATGCATTTGGCCTGTTCCGAATTTTTATTTTCAAAATCTGGTCATCTTCTACTGGGGTGGATTATGAGATATGTGTAGCATTACGATAGCGCTTACAGACACATGGCAACCGTTTCTAAGGGCTGTATAGCAAAATGCAGCTGCATTTCAAACAAGACGGCACCCATTTTACGAAGCTTGGAAGGCTGAGAGTTCACAACAGCCGATGTGTATTTGAACTCTTGTCCTGCAGATTTCACAGCATGCAGTTAACCCACAAAGCTACCTTACCAGTTTTGAAATATAATCAACTCTGAAAGCATTTTTACTCCTGTCATTCTAGTGCTGGAAGTGTGATTGTGCAAATGGGGCAAACACCACATCACGCACCGCTCCTCACACCCCCAAAACTTGTACATAAATACAAAATAAGGGAGTTCACTTGAATGGTTTAAGGCCCTTTTTTCCACTCTGTTTTCAAGAAGCATGAACGCAAGCAACACACTAACACAATTAGAATAGGGACACATGTCTTTCGTTAGAATATAAAAACAAGTAGAATAGAATTAGTTGCAACACTTTAGGTAGTTGTGCCGCATTGAGGGAGTTAGGTTGCAGCGTACACTGAGAAGATCACTGAGAGTTACATAGACAAGGAAACAGCATTCCTGATGAACTATAAATATAGCATGGAGCAGAGGTTCCGCCATTTTGCAGTAAAGGCCTCCTGTGAAATTACACAACACGTTATTTTAGAGCTGCCGTGCTGCAGTGCTTAGATTTGTCCAATTTTATGAAAAGCCCATTCTGGCCTGAAAGTATGAGGCAGCCAAGCTTACAGTGGGAGGGAGAAGAAGATAGTGCTTAATGGAGCAGCAAAGAGACATTGTTGTCATGACACAAGAACAGATATATAGCAATCATTTCTGGTCCAAACGATAATTGAATAAACAATTATTGCTAGCCACGCCTATAGAGGCTCTCCCTCCTGGTATCTGAACACGTAATTCCTTCCTGAGTTACAGCACCTCAGCCCCCTGCCCCACCAACAACCTAAGTCTTCATCCACCACACAAAAAATCCTATCTAACTCTGATCGAATCACCCCCGGTCCTGCACCAACTTCTTTATTCTTATGCATCCTGATCAACTCTAGATCATTTTTTGCCCACACAAACGACATTGTGATCTTATAATCTCTAATAACATCGACATCCTAGCCATCACTGAAACCTGGCTTAACCATTCAGCTAGCCCTGCACTAGCTATCGCAGTACCTCCCAGTAATGCCATACTCCGAGAAGACAGGTCTTCTAGCAAGGGAGGGGGTGTTGCCTTTATTTACAAGAATTCCATTCCACTTCGCTCCGTGGTGACCATCCCAATCATGCATTACAAATCCATCCCCACCAAACTCAATTGCTCACCTAGCTCGCCCACCTGCCTCCATCTCATCCACCAAGCTCTGGGACCTTCTGCCGCCTTTGAAGATTACCTCATCCAATTCATTTCCACCAACCTCAAACCCTCCACTCATCTCATCATCTTGGGAGACTACAATCTGGGCTAACAGGACCCCTTACATGCAGATGCCTCATTCCTCACTAAAGCTATGTCTGCCGTAGGCTGCACCTAACGTATTGTCAACCCTACCCACTCACAAGGCTATACCTTAGATTACCTCATGGACCACAATTGCAATGTTTATATTCTCTCAAATGTACCTTTCCCATGGACCGACCAACACAGTATAACCTTCACCTTCCCCATCCCAAATAAACATACCAAAACTCTCACCCCTTCACCCCCCACACTAGCACGGAATTCCTGTAACCTAACTAGTGACCGTCTTCTCCCCCTGCTTGTGGAGCACTATATCTCCATCTTAGCTAATGCTGTTGAGTACCTCTCCCTCCTCACGGCTCAGAAAACAAAAGAATACTACGCACAAAAATACCTGGCTCACTGTGGAACTCCAACCGTTATGTGGAAAAAAACAAGCCATCCATGTTACCAAAGCAACCTCCTACAACAAAAGGATTGCTGAGGCCTCCTCGAGCTGCCAAGAATTGTTCACCATCCTTCGTGAACTGGATTCTCCCATTGCCCCCCCCCCCCACCATGATCGTCATGAATGACAACATCTGGTGTAGTAAAATCCAAGATTCCCTCATCAGCAAAGTCACACAACTGCAATGCAAAGTCAATTCCAAATCAGCTACCTCATCAGTCAACCTGCCAGACCACACCCAGGCTGCCTTAGCTGGCTACACTTAACTTTTCAAATTCAAAACCATTGCAGAGTCTGACCTAGCCACCATCATGAAAGGCCTCAAACCATTGCGCTGCAAAGGTGATATTTGCCCACCCACCATGGTAAATGAATGTGCAGACCCCCTTCTCCCACTCATCACCACCATCAGCAACTTCTCCTTTGCCTCATGCACTGTCTCCACTTGTTTTAAAGAGTCCTGCAGCACCCCCCTGCTCAAATAACCCTCACTAGACCCAACCATCCACACCAACTACAGACCCATCACCACCGTTCCTTTCCTCCTGAAAGTCATCCACAGAGTTGCCTACACCTAAATGCAAGAATTCATGGAAACAGACCATATCCTCAGCCCCCACAAGTCTGTCTTCTGACCTAGACATGGGACGGAAACAGCCCTCTTTGACCTAAAGAACCAACTTGACAATGCCAATGATGCAGGAAAGCTATACCTCCTCTTGCTCTTTGACCTATCTCTGGAGGACCAGGTGGACACGTCATCCCTAGCTCCCTCCCCATTACCTCTGCCATATTGGAACAGCAGAAGAGCCCTATGTGGGACACCAGGTATCATCCAAATACCACATAGAGTATACGAGAGACAATCTGCACTCAGACGACCATATTGAATGTACCCTCTCACTGAAAGGGTGGAAGGATTTCAGCACACATCGTTGGACATCATAGAGCTATAAGTGAAATCTGATGAGAGCACAGTGACATCATGAAGGAAAGATCCTGAGACAAACTGAAACGATATGTAAATATTTAAAGAATGAAGATATAACAGAAGTAACAAGATAAACATGTAATTGAGTATGAAGAAATCATATATGCAAAGAAGATGAAAGGTAACCTGCTGACAAGTAAGTGTATATACACAGAAACACAAGGTAGATGAGACATATAGAAGCTTAGAAGCAGGTAACTGATGTTAGTCCTTTGTTGGTTTGAGGGGCAAAACGGTCCACCATGTTGCACAATGGATTGGCCATCTGTGAGAAGGTAGCTAAGCAAACAGTGAGGTTAGGAAGAAGGGGCAAAGGCAATATAGGGTAGAGGTGAGATGGGGTGTTGTGAAGGAGTAGGGAGGAGGGTGAAGAGGGTGCTGAGGGTCTTGAAGGTGTTAGATATATTTGTTGAGAAGTACAAAGCAAAAAGCAGAGTCATTAGGAAAAAGGGAGGATAGATTAGTTCACGAGCTAGATGGAGCCAATATGGCTTGGAGGGTAAAGGAGAGTTTGTTGGGAGGAGAGTGTATACAGAAAATGAAGTTGGTGCATTTGGAGGTGTCTAGAACCCCTGTAAGTCCTGTGGACCATTATTTATGCAGTAAGGAGTAGAGGGTGTAGGATTTGCACGGTCAGTGGAGGTGGAATTGTATGCCTGTGTCTGACTGGTGAATCTCAGGGGTAATCCAGGGCAGGGGCATAGGGCTAGAGGAATTTAGGGAATGGTCATGATAGTGGTTTTCAAAAGAGGTGCTATGAGTCAGGTTGACATCATCGAAGGCCTGTTTGATCGGAGAGGCCCAGAGCGAAGACACAGTTAGGGGAGAAAACCTGGCACATGATATGATATGATATGATATGGTATTTGTAACGCGCCTATACACAAGTGTTTCAAGGCGCGACGAGGCAGGGAGGGGGGGGGAACAAGGGGAAGACAGACAAACGATCCTACTAGGCCAGGTGTCATTCAGATCGCGCAAGTGCAGAGGTAAGGGGAAAAGGAGGAAGTGCAGGGGGAGGAGGTGGGGGGGAAAGTGCAGTACAAGGTAAGTAGCGTAAGAAATAATAATTAATAAATAATAAATAAAAAGGGCCAGCTGGTGGCAAGTGCGAGGTAAGTGCAGAGCAAGTGCTGGGAAGGGGGCTGTAGGGTACAGTGACAGTCCCACAGTGCACGGGGAGCCAGGGAGGCAGTGCAAGTGGAGAGTGGCTGGGCCCTGGACCGAGGTTGCTGAGAGTGGCCCAGATGCAGGTTTAGTGCTGAATTCAGTGGGGGGTTAAGCAGGTTTAGCAGGGGAGAGGGAGAGAGAAGGCAGAAGCGAAGAGGAATGGTACATGGCATGTAGGGAGAAAAAACATCAGGTATTAACTTGAATTTGGGTATGTAAGAGGTGGGGAGGGATAGAGAAGGAGGGACACACCTGCATGACAGAATGGCCCAATGTGGCTTGTTGTTGTAAGGGAATAAAATAGAATGGCAATGACACTGGAGTTCCCTTAGTAAGGAGTAAGATTGTTCTAAAGGAAAGCCAGAAAGTAGTAATATAGGACAGAGTGAAGATTTAGTTGGTGTGGCCAAGGGATTACAGTGAGTTTAAGATCTCCTATTAGTGCAATGGCGGTTTGATGGGGCCAGCGGGCCAGTATATCTCTAACATACAGAGGTGTTGGGTGTAAGGATTGGATTGCAGAGGGAGGGGGGAAAGTCGGGGGGTATGCAGTGATTAAACTGAAGAAAAAAAAATGAAATAACGAAAAAATCAAGAAAATAAATATGTGGTATTATTTGATTCTCGTTTTATTTTTTAATTCATCGTAATCACAAGTAACCAGTCTGGGGGCAGAGGGGTAGACCATGTTGATCATTAAACCAAACTCAGCTCTTGTTGACATCTGGGCCGAGTGATAGAAGGTATGGCAGAGGGGGCTAGCCAGTGTTACGTATGCGAGTTAATGCAGTTAAAATGGATGGGGAGGAAGGATGTTCATTTGCAGATGGACTGGGGTTTCACAACCCTGTAGTAAGAGAAGTGGAGGAGGGGGGGAGAGAGGAGGGAAGAGGGGGGTGCTTGCCAGGTAGCTAGATGGGATTGGGGCTAAATTGATGGTCACAATGTCATGTGTGAGCTGTGTGACGGACAGAGGTGGGATAGATAGGGATTGCCAGGGCTTGGAGAGCAGGTTGAGGGGGAGTTCTGTCCCAGTGGGCTTAGAGGCTCTTGGAAAATAGTATTGAGAAAGGGAAAGTGTAGGAGAATTGAGTTGCGGACAAGCACGCCGACACTGGTGGAGTGACCAGGAACTAGTCCAGTTTGCTCCACCCTAAGAACAAATAAAGTACAGAGGGCCTGATGGGGTAATTGGATAATTACATGTGTTATCCTATTTCAAGCATTCATCCAAGAGCCTGGTCAAAAAGAATCTGGGACCAAGCCTGATTTGCATATGGTCTTTCCCCTTCTGTAATGGCTTGGCAGAAAAACAACGATGGCTTGGAGGGTTGGCCTGAGCAGTGCCAGAGTTTAGGATTAATTGCAAACCTTCCAGCCATCCCCTCTTTTGTTTTGCAAAAGAATCTTGGAAGCAGAAGGCGAGTTAAGTCTCTAAAGGTTTCAAGAAACACAAACAGCTCTTTGTGTACCCTGAAGTCAGCGCAGCAGCTTACTTTGGATAGCCCATTCAGGGTCGGTCCAGGGGCAGCCCTCATCTAATATATAGCGCTCACTGGTGAAGATGCATGAATACTTAAAAGGAATCTTTAGCCCCTATAGATCAGAAGCATAACTAAGATTGCCTTTCCAAGTCATGTAGCTGAGGGGAATATTGGAGGATGTCATTGGTGTTTTCGCCAAGCAACCAAATTCAGCAATCAGAGATCCGCCTGACCATCGAGCTGAGAGCACGTGGCCTGTAGAGAGAGAATTCATTCTCTAAGCCTCCCACCCCCTACACAATGTGGGTTAGTTTTATGGGCCAACACACAACACCTCAAATCCCCCGGGTTCATTGATGTGAAGGATGGTAGTCGAGAGGCCAGTCATTGGTCTGCTGTGAGTGCAGTGCTGTCCCTGCTCCCCGGTGCTGACTTCTCCAACTACCAATCCATTGCTAGCAATGCTGAGGCGGCAGCGGCGTAAGAACATCTGGGTGGGGCCATTACAAGGGCCCATTTGGGCCCGAATGGTTCTATAGCTTTGGGGGTCTCCGCTTTGATGCCTGGCCTGGGCGACAGAACTTGCAGGCTCCTCGTTTGACGGCCAGAGTGGCAGAATGCCTTCACTGCACCCCGCCAGCATCTTTCCAGAAGAGCCTCGCAGAGAGAACACCACATCCATCCACTCGCTGGTGAGGGCAAGGGTGCCCAGAGGCAACTAATTACCAGGGTGCTTCTGAATCTCCCTGTACCCCCCTAGCCGGGACCTTCCAGCCCAGGCAGAGCTGTGATTGCCCCTGTGAAGAGAGTTCATAGGCCTCTGCCAGTGGTTGAAGTGAGCGGGAGCGGTCGGGAGCGGTGCTCCTCTACTTTTTTAAATGACCTTTTACAGCTCCTATACTTTTATTTTAAAAAGAAACAGTTCTGGAATGGTTTCGTTTTAAAATAAAAGGGTAGGAAGAGGTTGAAACTTGCACTTTTAGTGCAGTGCACTGAACGTTCCCTTAAACAGCAGGTGCACGTGTTTGGTGGTGTGTATTGTGTGTAGCAGGGGACGTGATGATGGGTCTTGTGGGGAGCGGGGGCAGTCCAGCAGGGAACATAGTTCCAATACTTCTTTTCGTACACTTCGACCACTGGCCTCTGCTTTGATTGGTGGATGAGTGAGAAACAAGAACAGTCCTTTGCAGGAGCTTTAGAGGTGACAACGGATATGCACACACTGTATCTGCTTTCAGAAAATTAACTTCAATCGCTCTTAAGAGGGCATTCAGTACCTGTCCTGTGGCTTACAGTGAGCAGCAGCCGGTTCGTTTCCAGAATGTGAGGCACGCAGCCATTTTATTGCACCTTATTAAACCATATAAAAGTCCTGTTTATGAGTTAAGCTCGATGCTGAAAAACTCCAGGGCATGGTAACATACATGCATGCCTCATATCATTCAGGAGCTGCTCACGGCGCTAGATCGTTTTCTTAGTATTCTGGCACTTGGAGTGCTACATTTGTACAATAAAAGCAAAACTAACCCGTGACGAATCAACTTCTGGGGCACTAGTGGTCCAGGGATGAATATCAGTTTCTAAACCATCAATCAGCCCCACACCTCTAGTACACCAGAAGGGATCGGGACAGATTGGAAACCCAATCAAATTATAAACCTCCTTGTTCATTTTTGGTAACGTGGACAGAACGGCAGGCTTATCTCAGCAAGATCGTCGATCATTGGTTAGTTGCAACACACCAAAAATACAATTATTAACTAATGGTAAAAGGGACTGTCCAGTCAAAGGTGGATACAAATATCTACTTTATTGTTATTGAAAAGACAGTTCTAGCACACTACAAAATACAACCCACCCTGTTAAGGAATGCAGAGAACTGATAGTTTCAAGAAGGAGAAGTGATGCACTCTGGATACTGTCAGGAGGGTCATCAGCAAAGTAATTATTCACAATAGTCAAGAATACTTGGTTTCAACACAAAGAGAGCAATGGGTTTTAAAATGTCACTAGGGGCCCTGTCATTAGGGAACAGCACCACAATAGACCTTGTGTTTGTAGAAGTTATTGGTGCTTGACAAGGTCGAGTCAGTTTTAGGGTGCTTTGCAGCTCCTGCGACAGAGTTCAAGATGCGTATCAGGCAGCAGGCAGTTCGGCGAGTGAGTCTGGATGGACGACTGCAGGCTGGCCTACATGGCTGCTTGGGGTCAGGAATCGTCTCAGTGCTGGTTGATGGGTCTGAAGCACTGGTCGAGGTGTCTCGGATGATGTTAGCGACTGCAGCATGACAACAGTCAGCGGTACAGTCGGTTGCAGCTCAAGGGGCTCGACTGGTTCGAAAATGTCCTTTAAGGTGATGCTGGTTGATTCTTGTCGAAGCACACAGTCATACTTCTTCACTGGACTCGTGTTGTCCTTTAAGGAGGACATCCCAAAGCTGAGGAGAGTGTTTCAGGCCCTGTCCTTGGTTTGGTTCAGAGACTCTCTGGCACTTCCTACCTAGGTCCTCTGGATTCCGTATCTTCCTCTGTTCACTGGGAGATGTTTAGGGGAGGGATCTTGCGTCCCTCTTTGGAAATTCTGGCCTTCCTTCACTGGTGGAAGCTGTAAGGCAGACTGTACCTTCAGCCAGTGCCCAAATTAGTTCTTCTTGTTACTCCTTGCAAAGTCTTCAGATGATCCGCCAAAAGAGGGGCTCGACCCTCTTTTAAAGCCAAATGGGCCCCAGTGATTGGTGTAAGCGAAGCCTAACTTAATGAACCAATCCTGGGTCCCCACTCCCCACCAACAAACTCCTGTATGCGCAAGGTCATAGAAAAAGTAAATGGTTGAAAATGTGCAAAATTAAGTCCCACCCATCTTCCTGTCTGTTGTGGATTAAAGGGTCTCTCTGATTAATTGAGCTCTCTGTGGTTCCTGATTAAAGGCAGGTCTCCGTTGAAGCTGCGTCGGGACCAGAATTTTTGTCTCTGTCAAACCAAATGCTCGTACCTTCTGAACGAGTTCCCCCTGCAGGGATGACTACTGTACATACATAGTTCCAGACATGATAGGTCTCTGCCCTTGAAACTGAGAGGCAGGAGCTGGCTTCAGGTTGACACAGTGCATACCAAAGGTTGCTGGGGTTTTCCTGTCTTTTGTTAACCTCTGCAGCCAGGCCTCAGGTGATCCTGTTTGAAATATACTCTATGAGTATGTTATGTATGTTAGTTGCTGCCACAGTCTGCAGAGGGTAAACAAACGGTCAGGGCGGATTGATGGAGCCTCTGATAGTTAATTAGGCTGGTCATGGCAGGAGGAAGGTTTGGCCCTACCCCTTATGAGATGCATCATGTACTCCACCTTTCAGATCCTAACTAAATATAACAGGGAGGTCTGTGCCTTTAGGCTGTGTCCACCCAGAGTACACAGGTCTATGTGTATGTCATACGGTGAGAATTGGAAAATGTGTGCGGATTAGCAGCACACATTTTTTCTGGATTTTCTGGATTTCAAATTTCAAAAAAGCCCTTGCGAGCGCACATTTACCGAGCGGATGGTCGAATTCCTCACATAAACCCCTATCCCCCCTCAATGCAAAGAAAACCATAAGACTGCATATTCCCAAGTGATCATGGTTGCAGCTGTTAGCGGCAGAAAATGCAGGGGGCGTGGGTCATGCTCCATGCAGTGTGGGCAGTACATGGATGCAAGGGTGTGTGGTCACTGGAATTAAACCAGCACAGATGTGCAAGGGATAGTGCTTCCTGAAGTGCAGCCGGCACAGGAATGCACACAGGTGTTCTTAATGCAGTACAGGAGGGCAAAGGGATTTTTCCTTCAACTATAACTAGTACAAGGGTCCAAGGCGATGTGTTACTTGCAGTAGTACCAGCTCAGAGGTGCAATTCTATGAGTGTGGCGAAACACCCTGACACGTATATCTCCTTTGCCTCTTTTGGCAACATGGGTGGGCGCAGGGCAGGCTAAAGTCTTCAGGAGGGGTGTGAGCTGAAGCAGTTTCAACACAAACAACGATAGTACCAAAATAAAAGAATGTCCAATTATTGAGGTTCTAGAAAAATGGGAACTAAACCAAAAGATAACAATGTAAACAACTAATTGAAAACACTAAAAACCCACCACACAAAAGGAAACAGAGACAACGCATACTCTGAGAATAAAGAGCATTATGGGTTGATAGGCATGGGTGTTCAGACAAAATATTTCAGCAGCAATGTCAATGATAATGATAATGATAATGATGTGTTATTTATATAGCGCCTTAATCCAAAGCGCTTTACAAAGCACATATTTACATACAATATCACCCAACCGAAATTGGTACTCATTTATCAACCTCGAAAAGATTAAAGGCTGAGTTGGCCTTGCCGGGATTCGAAACTGCGACCTGCAGCAGTGAGCTGATCGCAGCAGTGATCGAAGCAGCGAAACTCAGATCGCAGCAGCGAGCGCATGGCTTCTTGTCTTTGGGACTCTACGGAGTTGGGCCAATCTTCTATGTGCTTTACCACAATAAATCCAGTGTTGAGAGGTCAAGGTATGCTTTCACAGTGGCATTGAGTCAGTACAAATCATGGGCTCCCGGTGGGCCGAGTCATCGTTCGAGATAGGTCAAGTTAATGTTTCCAGTATTGCGAGTTGGCCATGAGACAATGCTCCCACTTGGTCGAGTCGCCATTCGAGATGGGCAAATCAATGGCTTCCAGCAGGCTGAGTTAGCATTGATGGTGGTTGCGTACATGGAGTTCAGTCGGCGATTGGGTTGAGTGAAAGTGATTTGCTTCAATGGATTGAATCAGCGTCTCAAAAGCTTGAATAGCAGTTAAGAGGTTTGAAGATTGTGGAATGCCAAATGCAGCACACAGATCATGTAGCAGCTTAAAGGGATTTCAGCGTGGTCAAGTCAGCTTAACAATGTCTTGAATCATTGTACAGGGATTCTGATCTGCTTCTGGATTTCTGCATACAAGTTCTCCAGGGACAAGGTCAGTCCTTTGTTCCCCACTTCCACTCCAAAAAGGTTGTCCGGCACCTGCAGGCGGTTCTTCACATCCAATGAGAAGGATCCTGATTCCGATGCTCAGGCAGCAGAGAGACCTTGGTACATAGCAGTACCCCCCCAGAGCTGTACTCTTCCTTGAAGCTTGTGTCTTCACCTGTACAGCAGAGGACTTCCAGGTAAATCATTTTTGTTGTGAAGATGAAAGATGAATCAACATTGTCCCCCTTCTAAAGGCAAAATGTTACAGTGGATTGGTCCAAAGCAATCCTGTTGTCAGAGGTCCAATCAAGGCTGCTGTAACAAGTGTATTTTGCCTTCTGATGTCACATTCAAAGTGCCTTATCTGCATGAAGTGGGGAGAAGCAGGACATTTAAGGAACCATATGATGTTTAAGGAACCACTCTCTGAGCCTAGACCTTTCATCTGGCTACTCTAACTCCAACCCATTCCCATATCTCCCTACATCAAACTGACTCCAGTGATCATCACCCTGGTGTTAGAGTGACTTTGTTATGTCTGGACTGCTCTTGGAATCACTGATTCCCAGGGATCTCTTTAAGTAGGTTCCTTTGCCCTGAAGGAAGGTGTTGCCTTCCTTAGGGAGATTGAAAGAGTAGCTTCATGGGACAGGGTCTCACATGGTTGTTGTTGAGATGTCCAGGCAGGATGGATAATACACACTATCCTTATCATGAATACAGCACTGCTCTTCAAGCTAACACAAATATGACATCCTGATGGTGTGGCTGTATAATTGTGTGATCCCAGTAGCCACCATGTCATAACCAGAAAAGGCTTATATTTACAGTGTAACCTGCCGCCAGGATGACTAAGGAGCACCATGATTATGCTTGAGTCAGAGGTTGCAGACCATTACAATACCACCACTGCCTGTTAGAAAGCTGTGTTCCAGCAGCAGTCAGAAATACACATGTGACCTTTGAATCTGCGCTGCTGCTTCTGCAAGGCTGTTGATGGAGATGGCAGGAGATGGGTGCAACAGATTTACAGAGAGTTCACTATGATTTATTTCACGGAGCATTATCAAAGGGTGGTCTGATTAGCAGACTTCCCCTTCATACATTGAATTACCAGCATCATTGTACTAATAACTAATACAAATCAAAAAGGCGATAGCTTTTGCAACCATGCAAACAGCAGTTTGTCAGAGCTCTTCCTGTAGTATAAGCAGCATGGGGGTGTAGGGATTGCAAATGCGTTCCTTGGCAGTATACCTAACAAACAAGTGTGCAAGGGTGTACCCCTTGCATTGCACCTAGCACATTTGTGCAAGTGGGTTTTTCTCTATAGTAGTGCCAGATCAGTTGTACAGGACGCTAACCGTGTAGTAGTGCTAGAACAACAGTTCAAAAGGGGTAAGGGGACTGCTCCCTGCATTACCACAAAAAGAAGGAGTAAGAGTGTGTTCTATTTGCATTGATACCTGTACAGCTACAAAGGAATGTGAAACCTGGGGTACAGCCTTTCAGGAGTAGGGGAGCACTGCAGCCAACATAGGGATACATGGGTGGACTGTTGAATGGAGTACCACTAGTGCAGGGGTTTGAAGTGGTGTATTATCTCTAGTGCAGCCAACACAGGGGCATGGAGGGGTGCAGCCAGCTCATGGCAGCAGAGGGGTGGTCTCCCTGTGGTGTAGTTAGCAGACTAGTAGCCGGCATCTGTATCCAGCAGTAGGGTCGCCGCAGGGGTGCAATGGTATGAGTGCTGCTAGCACAAGGATGTGTTGGCACAGACTTAACTGCTGAAGTATATTCTATAGCCCTGCCGAAACACAGCTGGGGAACCTCGTGTTGCCCCAGAACTGTCAGCCTCACAACATGTAAAGCCACAATGATTCGAACCTACAGGCCTGTCATTGGTCAACAGTCATCAATGCCCCCTGCCGGAAGTACACACAACCTGTTTGTTTTATTGAGGTAACATAATGCCTCGTGGTCACATTTAATCACTGTCGCTGCATGGGTCCTATGTTGTATATATTGAGCTAACATAATGCCTCGTGGTCACATTTAATCGCTGTATGGATGCATGGCCTGACTTTGGGACGCGTGTGGGCTCATGTGCTGCATGCGGGAGAGAGTAGTCCTCTAGTGTGGAGGCTCCAATGGGTCCGTAGGCGATACATGAAGGGCCAGTCCAATAGGTCTGTGGGGCTGTGTGAGGACTTGGTGTAATATGGAAATGGCTGTTTTTACCAAAGAGATAGCAACGAATAGGCTAACTCAATCACTCCAAATGTAACCCCATTCCCCTCATGAAGGTACTAAGGTCTCTGGAAAAGAAGGCTGCAGGGCAACCAAAGGTACTAAAATCTCCCACCTTGCCAACACAGCTTCGCAACACCAAGAAATCCCTCAGCCCCAAGAACAACCAGACGAACTACACAACGGCACTGCTGGTGAGAACATTGATCAAAATAACCGTACCTCAACGACCAAGTCTGGCGCCGTCTAAACTTGCATTCACGGTGCCAACACCATCCTCGCTAGAAGGTGGGCACTTCATCTCACTGAGGTCCCCAGGACTTGGGAGACTGAGGAAAGAGCACTGACCTTGAACTCCTGTAAACAGTGGCCACTTCCATAAGAAAGATCAGGGTCAAAGCCCACCCACTCCTGAGATGTGTGGGAGGTCTGAAAGTCACAGGCGTCCAATCCTTGTGGGAAGAATTGAGGCCTTCCTCCTCTCGAGGCTGGTGAAGGGTTTACACCTGGTGGGGCATTTGTAGTCGCAACGCTGGGGCCGAGGGACATCAGTAAGTGGCGTATGCGCGTCTTCATTAACCAACACAGATCATGAGCAGCTGCAGAAGACCCTTGGGAAGCTACCACTGGACCGCAATGTGGGACCTGCAAGGTAACTGCTGTGGACCTACGCCTCCTACACTTGTGTCACCCTGGAAGTAAAAGGTTTATTAGGAGCACTACCGGAAGTGTGCCAGACATTGAGTGGGTGAAACAAAGGCAAGGCTCTGCAACACCATCCTTGGTGCCTATGTGTACCCAACACGCATAAGAAGAACTGGCCCAATCACATTAGTGATCAAAGCATCACAGCGCTGCACAGGGCAGTTTGCATTATGCTGGCCCTGCCCTACGACTCTTTAAGAGGCCTCGGCCGGCTGCAAGTCATGATTTCACTGGAGCCCTCATTTGTCTTTCTGCTATTCCAATAACTATCTGTGCACAAACTGTTTTTCTGTGTTGGGCCTTGGGAGCGCAACACATGGCAGTCATCATAGACCCCTTTCAGGTTGCCTGAAATGAGGTTTATTCTGCTCACATATCCTTCCACAGCACTAGTCTACGTTATTGCATTCCCAACACTTCTAAAATATAAGAAACACTTGTGTATGGGTGCCATACAAATGCCCAAAAAATAAATAAATAAAGATCAGCTGGTGATAGGAAGTCTGCATCTGAAGGCCATTGGCAGGGCTCCATGGTGTGCCAGTCTTTCAAATGCCAATCTACTCTTTTTGTATGTTTAGCTGGATCTACACAATTCCTTCGAGTTGTGCATCCCCTGGGGGATTCCCCTTGCAGAGCATTGTCCTGGAGAATGTCCCCAGTGTGCCCTTGTCATGGAGTAACAGGTTGTGGTTGGGCATATGCTGTAAAACTAGAGGTAGGTTCAGGGTTAAGGCTGCATGCAGGGCTAGACTTAGGGTTAGAGCTAGAGTGGGGAGTGTGACCAGGGTGGATATTGTAAGGTGGGGATAGGGGCATTCCCACTGTTGTAAAGAAAGCCAAGGTTAAAAGGGGATAAGGATTATGAGGGATTGGAGCAAGGTTTTTACCCTGTTTAAAATAAATTTGATTTAGAAAACAACATGCTGCGGGTATTAAAAAAACAATAAAACAACGCAACTCAAGGAATAAGTCCTCAGTAAAAAACAACTGGAGAAAAAATCTAGAGTAAAAAACACTCCAGGAAGAAGCATAGCTACCCCTATCCTCTCCCTACAATGGGGAACAAATACGGCCATTTCAAATATATATCTTAAAGAGATCATAATTATCCTTTCCATTAACTGAGGTCACAGTTTTATCCTGATGGTTGGCTACCTAGGGATTACCAGTTCCTCTGCGCTGTGTTTATGGTGTCAGCTGTAGCCCCCCAAGAAACGGTTTCTAAGCACCTCATCCACACTTCACCAAATGGAGTTATCCTGCACAAAAGAAGATATCCTCCTGGTTTCATGTCCTCCCTCTGTCAAAACAGTGAGGGCTTACAGCCAGACTTATTAGACAATAGGGGCCATTATAACTCTGCCGGTCAGGAAAGAAATGCCTGTATTTCCATGTACCGACACTGTTCCGGACTGGCAGAGTACAATGTTGCCAGTCCGGGTACCTGATTTACCTCCAGCCAATAGCTGGAGGCAAATCTGGCCCCCACCAGCAAAAAACAGCCAAAATTACTGGCACCAGTATTTTCAGTGATGGTAATATCCATGGAATGGGGATTTACCACCCTTCTCGCTGCCTGTAATATCCCGGTAATACCAGAATATCCGGTGGCGGGAACGGTAATACCAGTTGTCGGTATCCTGCAGGAATTACCAGCATGATTACGGGAAATGTTTAATGACCCCCACTGTATAAAAACTAGACATTAAGATTTACAGTCAATGTTTGCAGTTCCCTTTCGGTTTTAACGGCAGAAAATTGAATCTGTCAAAGACATGGGCCTTCATTCCGAGGTTGGTGCTAGTTAGGGTGCTATTAGCGCCATGACTAGCACCAATACTGGTACCGCTACCGAGGTGGTGGTATGGGGACTTAACGGTCCATTTCGCCCTTTGCGGGACCAGTAAATCCCCATTTGAAATGCCATTCCCCATTCCCATTTGAGCCCCCATAGTGCTCAATGGGAAGGGGGAAGGCGGCAATAACGGTACCGCAATTTGCAGTACCGTTATTGACCCCGGTATCCCTTTGCGGGTCCCGTCCTTACCGCCTGCTAAAACCAGGCGTTAAGGGAGGGACCCGCAAAGGGAACTCAGAATAGGGCGCAAAGGGATTACTGGCACCGATGTCATTAACGGTGCCCGGTATCCCTTTGCGCCCGGGTCGTAATGACCCCCATGCTCTCCACTATGCGGGAGTAGACTGGCCAGTAGCTCTACCTCCTCTGAAAGAGGTGCAAAGAGCGAATGTCCCTTAAGCAATAACGACCCATTCCTTGGGCTGCCCGAGTGCTGCAGTCCATGGAATGGGTGGTTATTGCTCTTAGCACCCTGCATTGCCAATCCGGTAACCAGGATGTTGACAGCAAGGTTTGTTGTATGAATGAAAGGGACGTCTTGAGGCCGGGAGGATAGCTCAGTGACAACGCATTTGTCTTGGAAGCAAGACAACACATAGCAACAAAGGTTTGACTCCCCTGCTCATGCTTAGAAACTGGTCCCCGGTATTAAGCATGTTTTAAAGGAACAATCATAAATGATAAATTACAACAAACTGGCTTAAAATGGGCGCCACGGAACTGGAAGACTGGGCTTCAGACAGAGAGCCTCTTCCATTTCCATGTCGGCCAGAAGAAGGAAAAAGGAGCGGCGGCAGCAGTGTCGGGGATGCCACTCCAATAGCCATCGGGTAAGTGGGGGTGGGAGGCACAGGGAAAATGGTGGTTAAGGGAAAAGGGACTGGGGGAATTTGATGGGGCGGGGGAAGTAGATGTCAGGTTGCTCGGAACACTGGCTTAGATTTTGGGATTCAGCCCGCGGTCCGAGCAACATGATTGGTTGCTTCCCCTGCCCTGGGTGCTAATGAAGATTGCAAGGGCCTGTGCGTCTTGTTGACTTCCCATATCTTTCATTGTGTTCAACAAGGCCCACAGCAGTGGCACATGATCCAAATATTGCCACACTCTGAGCAGTTGCGCAGCTGTAGAGGTTCACTATGTCCGATGCTACCAACCGATTAAAAGTCTCCCTGAATGCAAAACATACACCTTAATTTTTAAGCCATCTTGTTGATCAGACAGTACGACGACCACCATATCTCAGGGACGTCATTTCACCAAAATGCCAGGGGTAGCGGAAGTGACATCACATGACCCTTGACCCCTGGTGACATCACAGGACGTGATGTCATTTGACCCCACTCCGAAGTGATATTGCGGGATGCGATGGAATGCGACCTTTCACCCGTTGACAAAACAGGAAGTGCTATCACATAGCATTGTACACTACAAAAAATATGGTTACAATATCACTATAATGTGATGTACATTTCATACAAGAATGGATTGCCATATGTATCGTTAAGATCAGTGTGTATAGGCCCATATTACCAAATTACTGTGAATGCAAGCAGACTTCCATGACCAAATGATAATGATGTGTTATTATATAGCACTTACGCTTAAGGGCTTTATATAGAAAAAATATACACCCAATATCACCCAACCTGTGTTGGTACTCATTTATCGACCTCAGAAGGATGAATGGCTCAGTTGAGGTGTTTAAGAACAGACTAAATGGGTGACTCGCCCCCTGAAGTGTGCCTGAAATAAACCTTTAATGAGTCTAGCAATTATTATATAGAATTCCAGAAAGACACATTATTTGGTATTCCTAATCTTTCTTATTTAGGGTCAGTGCTGAAAGTGTTAGACTTGTGTCACTCCTTTTCTTCTTTTCTTAAGGGGCTTTAACAAGAAAGCCAGACACTCTACAACTAAAGAGCCACATGGTGCTGGTCACAGCCCATGAGCTTGCATTACAAAAAAAAAAATACAAAAAAACCCTTTTTTTCTATTTTTTTTCTAGGGGTCGCAAGGATGACCTCAGAGGTCGCAAGGGAGACCACAGAGGTCGCAAGTGAGACCACAGAGGTCGCAGTTGCGACCTCTAGCGACCCCTAAATGACGTCTCTGTCATATCTCCTGGCTTTTGGAAATAGACAAACAAAAGACCAGGCAGGAACTGCACCTGGACACTCAAAAAAGGCGACCAGGGATGTCATTTCACCAAAATGCCAAGGGTAGCGGAAGTGACATTACATGACCTTTGACCACTGGTGACATCACAAGAAGCGATTGCATTTGACCCCACCAGGAAGTGACATCACGGGAAGCGATGGAACATGACCTTTCACCTCTTGACAATACAGGACGTGCCATCACATAGCAAGAACACCACAAAAAATATTGTTACGATATCACTATAATGCGATATACATTTCATACAAGAATGGATCTCCATATGTATCGTTAATATCAGTGTGTATAGACCCATATTACCAAGTTACTGTGAATACAAGCAGGCGTCCAAGGCCAAATGATAATGATGTGTTATTATATAGCCCTTTCGCTTAAGAGCTTTATATAGAAAAAATATACATACAATATCACCCAACCTGTGTTGGTACTCATTTATCGACCTCAGAAGGATGAAGGGCTGAGTTGAGGTGTTTAAGAACAGACTAAATCAGTGACTCACCCCCTCAAGTGTGCCTAAAATAAACCTTTATTGAGTCTAGCAATTATTGTTCAGAATTCCTGAAAGACAAATTATTTGTTATTCCTATTCTTTCTTATTTAGGGTCACTGCGCAAAGTGTTACACTTCTGGAGCCACTGTTTTTTTAAGAGGCCTGAACAAGAAAGTCAGCCACTGCAGAAATAAAGAGCCACATGGCGCTGGCCACAGCCCAGGAGCTGAAGGCAAAACCCAGTAAAGGCACCCAGTCTCACACGGTAAAACACAGGAATTTTAGAAATAAGTAACCACTTTACATGAACAAAGAAAGTCCTCGAAAACACTAATGTTACTTGTTCACAACCAGTGGAATCTTCTGGAATACACACAACAGGTGAGCCAGGGTCTCAACCTTTTCTTAAAATGGAGTTGTTTTAACTCTGCTGAGCCTGCCTTGTCTGCTGAGGGTGGAGGTCATGGCTTGTGCAAGCTAATGACGCCCAGTGGCGTCGCTCGGGAGGCATGGGGGGGCCGCCCCCCTATAACCCTGTGCCCACCCACCTAAAACAAGCAGTGACCATGTACTCCCCCTACTTTTGTCTGTGCCACCTACTTTTGTCTTTGGCCCCCTCTGTGCCCCTCCTAAATTTGATTCCTGGTGACGCCACTGATGACGCCCATTCGATGGGTTTAATGCTCGCATTGCCAGCCAGCGCTGTTGGCCACACCGCACGGTCTCTCCAAATATTAGCGGCTGGCCCTGTGAGCATGGCAGAAAACCCATTATCGACGCCTGCCAGGGATGAACTCTGCCAAGGGAATCCTGTTATGGCTCTGACCATGTGGGCAGATAACCCCGCCCGGGTGCCCCGCAGCTTTGGCATCCTGCATCCCTGCCTCTGCAACGAAACAGCAGGCACTGGAAGTGCTGTGCCAGCTAATCCTGTGGGCAGGCAGAGGAGGAAAAAACAGCGCATTTGCATACATACAGCTGGCAACCAAAATCCCATGACAGTGAAACTACATTTGCATCCCGTTAAAAAAAGGGTAACTCAGACTGTGTAGTGTGCCTGCAGTACTGGATCCATAGAGGATGGGGGTGTGGGGTGGTACTGGATCCATAGGGGATGGGGGTGTGGGGCAGTACTGGATCTATAGAGGATGGGGGTGTGGGGTGGTACTGGATCCATAGAGGATGGGGGTGTGGGGCAGTACTGGATCTGAAGGGGATGGAAACCTGGGGCGGTACTAGATACATAGAGAATGGGGGCCAGTGTTGGTACTGGATGCATAGAGGATGGGAGCCTGGGGTGGTACTGGATCCGTAGAGGATGGAAGCCTGTGGCAGTAATGGATACGCAGAGAATGGGGGCCTGGGGTGGTACTAGATCCATAGAGGATGGGGCCTGTGTTTGTATTGGATCTGTAAAGGATGGAAGCCTGGGGCGGTACTGGATCCGTAGAGGATGGGAGCCTGGGGTGGTACTGGATCTGGAGAGGATGGGGGTCTGGGGTGGTACTGGATCCATAGAGGATGGAGGCGTGGGGCAGTACTGTATTCATAGAGAATGGGGGCCTGTGGTGGTACTGGATCCATTGAAGATGGGACCCTGGGGTGGTACTGGATCTATAAAGGATGGGAGCCTGGGGCGGTACTGGATCCATAGAGGATAGAAACTTGGGGTGGTACTGGATCCATAGAGGATGGGGACCAGGGGTGGTAGTGGATCCATAGAGGATGGAAGCCTGGAGTGGTACTGGATCCATAGAGGATGGGAGCCTGGGGTGGTACTGGATCCTTAGAGGATGGGAGCCTGGGGTGGTACTGGATCCTTATAGGATGGGAGCCTGGGGAGGTACTGGATCCATAGAGGATGGAAGCCTGGAGTGGTACTGGATCCTTAGAGGATGGGAGCCTGGGGTGGTACTGAATCCATAGAGGATGGGAGCCTGGGGAGGTAATGGATCCATAGAGGATGGAAGCCTGGAGTGGTACTGGATCCTTAGAGGATGGGAGCCTGGGGTGGTACTGGGTCCATAGAGGATGGGAGCCTGGAGTGGTACTGGATCCATAGAGGATGGAAGCCTGGAGTGGTACTGGATCCATAGAGGATGGGAACCTGGGGTGGTACTGGATCCATAGAGGATGGGAGCCTGGAGTGGTACTGGATCCATAGAGGATGGAAGCCTGGAGTGGTACTGGATCCTTAGAGGATAGGAGCCTGGGGTGGTACTGGATCCATAGAGGATGGAAGCCTGCAGTGGTACTTGATCCTTAGAGGATGGAAGCCTGGGGTGGTACTGGATCCATAGAGGATGGGAGCCTGGGGTGGTACTGGATCCATAGAGGATGGAAGCCTGGGGTGGTACTGGATACATAGAGGATGGAGGCCTGGGTCAGTACTGGTACATAGGGAATGGGGGCATGGGGCAGTACTGGATCCATAGAGAATGGGGCCTGTGTTTGTACTGGATCCGTGGAGGATGAGAGCCTGGGGCACAACCAGACTAAAATCTCGGAGGGAGAGAGGGTAACCCTTCATATGTTGGGAGAAGTGCTCATTTCTGAAACTGTGGGGGAGGGGCAAACTTACTTGTGTGGTGGCGCTCTCGGCCAAGGCATGATTACTGGAATGAGTGTCAAGTAAGCAGAAAAATATGCAATTTCATGCACATCCGCCAGATCACTGATACTGCATTTGAATCTGACACGACTGAAGGCCAAGGTGCGCATTTCTATTGTAATTTGTCAGCAGCGTAATACTGTGGTCAGGATGGATCAAGTTATTTGCCCTGGATGTCACACTTTGAAACAGTGAAGCCAAGATCTTTGTGAGGCCATCAACGCTAGGTCATGCTCTTAACTTTAGTGGTTGGCAGTGGAGTAACTTTGCTGAAAATGTTGGGGGGGTACATGACATCTGAAGAAAAGATGCCCCAGCCAAATGAATGGGGTCAAAATAGTGTGCCATGAAAGTTGGGGGGACAAACACCCCTGCCCCCCCTAAAGTTACGCCCTTGGTGGTTGGTGTTCCCGCTTCAGGGGTCCAACGTGAGAATGGCCAGTGGCCAGCTATGACCCTAATGTCTTGACACGTTCACTTTGGGCCTGTTTGCCTGCATGCATGCAGTGGAGGGGACTAGGGAACTGATATGTGTCAAAGTTAAACATCAGCTGAGTGTCAGCGGCATAGTCACATGCCGTGACTCCCAAATAATCAATCAATTGAGAAAGGGGCTGATGTAGATAATGAATATCCGGGGCGAGAGCACTGATCCCCGTGGGACACCGTACTCACGCTGGAGACAATAATGGTGGCATGGAGACCGACCCTGTGGGCGCACTCCAGGCGGAAGGAGTGTAACCAGTCAAGAGCAACCCCTGCGCAGCCTGTACCTGCAAGTTGGGAGAGGAGTAGCTTGCAGGGTAGCGTATCACATGCGGCACACGGGTCCAAGAGCACCAGACCTCCAGAGCTGCTGTGGTCTGTCCGTCATCTGAGGTCCTCAGGAATGGACGAGGCAACTGCTTCAGTGCCATGAAGACGTCTGATCCCAGCCTGTAAGCGGTCCAGGGTGTGATGAGCTTCCACGAAGTTCCCATCCAGTGATTTTACTGAAAATGTTTTTTCGATGCATTGTTTAACCAAAACAAATCTATCGGAAAACACCAAATGTGTTTTAAAGTATATGTATGGAGGTTTAAGGGGTTAAAACGGGTGGGGTGGTGATTGCTGTGGGATTAAACACGTTAAAAATATATGGAAACAGGAGGTTTGGGGGGTGGAGGGGCAAATTAAAAAAATGTCAAAATGCCGTGATTTTTTTCGATGGATTTTTTTGGGTTAAAAATCCATCGACATTTTTTTTTCTGGTAAAATCACAGTGAACCACAGAAACTAGAGGGGGGATTAAAAGGGTCAAAGGGATCCACAGTAGGTTTCTTGAAGAGATGAGTGACATCAGCAATCTTTGAAACTTTTGGGCAGGGTTCCTGAAAGTAAGAGAAGCATTTAGTATCTTACATAATGTTTTGGCAATCCCAGAATTTAATAACAGGGCTTTGGACATTTTTTGGGCACAGAAAAAGGCAGCAGGATGTTTTACTTAGCTCCCATAGTTTAAGAAATGGGGGCCCCGGTGAGTGGCGCAAAATCATAAAAGGTGTTTTTCAAGGGGTTACTGATGTAGGACATTGTTGGTGTTTGGACTCTCAATCCTAGCCCATGTTTTTAAAAAGAAAATCTTCTCATGAAAGAATTTGGCAACATTGTTACAGTTCAGCCGCGATGGAATTATCTCATTATTTTATCATTATAGGGTCTTGTGGTTCTTTGGAAAATTGATATTGCGCCCTCTGTGAAAAACCTGCCTTATCCAAAAGTTCCTGAGAGTTTGATTGTTTCTTTTCGCTGCAGTTTCACGTCTGTCTGCAGGGTCACCCCTGGTTCGCCAAGGTCGTGCCAGTTTCTTTTTCTCCTCCCTTCCTAGCAGTAAATCCTTGGTGATCTCATGCCTTTTCCTTCCCGTCTGTGAGTCAGTGAACTCTGTCACAGCAATGCAGTGCTTGAGAGTAGAGCAGGCCCTTATTAGAGCAACAGAGCCTGCAATCGCAGTAGAGGCAGGTGGTGTTAAGCTCGAAAGAGTCCGTAAAACTGGTGGCGCCCCCACTCAGGGGGTTCATTTGTAAAATGGCATCGTGGATACATCACAAAGGTCCATTTTCATAAAGAATGCACAAGAATAGGATATTTCACAGGGGTGGGCTCCGTTCCATTCGGCACGTGGGCAGGTTGCGCCCCAGCGGCATGCCCGCTGTTCGTGTCCTACATAATTTCTACTGAAGACAGACTTTCACCCATTCAATAAAGTGCAAAATCAGTAGTACTTAAAGTAGCCCTAACACATTTGGTTTCATGGGTCAACTCTTTAGCTACCAAAGCAAATGATGTGCCTCTTCACGAGTTGGGCGGTATCCCGTCGGTATTACTGCCGGGATACCAATGGGGCTAATAGCGTTACTGCCAAAGCCCCCATCGCTATTAGCACCGGATCACAGGTTTGGCAGTACAGGAATTCCCCATTCCCTATTGGGCCCATTTGGGAATTCCCCATTCCACATTGTGCCCATTGGGGAATTTTCAGCGCGACTACTGTTAGCGGTATTACCGCGCAGTAATTTCACCGAAAATTGGCAAATTTGCAGCAAATTTATCACCCGCTCAGAGCTAGGGGGTAAATCCTGCCAAACCCGTGATTTGGCAGACCCTTAAATGCAGCGGTAATAGTGTTACCACCACATTTAAGGGTTACCGCCAAACTTGTGAAGCAAGTAAAGCAGTTAAAAACAGTTAAACAAAGTAGCGTGAGAGGGGTCATTTCCGAATAACCCCAGCGGGTCTGGAAGTGTTTCAATGTGGTCCATTTAAGCCCAAAGGTGTCCTCATCTAGTGTAGACTGATTAAGAGAATATCAATAATAAAAATAATAATAATACCTTGATTTTGCAGCTTCTATTTCCATAATGCTCCTTTTTCTTTTTACAAGAATGTAAAATATATTTATGTGTTAATCCTTTTTATAATGATATGTAAATTTGCTGCTAAGCGCGAATTTCTGGGACTAGTGGGTTAAGTGCAGATTTCTCTAGCACGTGCATCTTAGAAATGATTTTCAAAGTGGCCCCATAATACGCATTTTCAGCAAGCCCAATCCCTTTCCTATGGGAAAATTTGGAAATAAAGTAGGTTAGCATACAAAAACGCCCAGGTTGCAGAAGCCTACCGGGAAATCTCCAGGGAAAGGCCAGTCCACCCTGATCCTGGCATAAAGTAAGGATAATGAGCTACTACATGGGGCAGCGTGAAGATGAGAATGGGTATCTCCCCAGAGCTTCTTGAATGTGGGCCCGATCACCCTGCCGATGGCTCGCAACCTCTTATAAAAGAAGTGAACACTAGAAACCCCCCCAAATAGCTGCCTTAAACCATTTATGTGAAAGTAAAGGGGGGCCCGCACAACACGCACCAACCTCGGTCTGACAATTGGGTAGCTTTAACAAAAGTATGAGGTCCACAGAATAAAAAAACAGAATCAGTACGCTCATGAGTCTCACAAAATAACATAGATCCTGAAACACCCGTGATGGAATTCCACATTTAAGCCAGATTAGATATGGACAAAACAGTTGAAGGATTTGCAACCACCCCAAAAAATTGCCTTTTATGACTGAGAATTATCTTTCCCTGGACATCCTAGAAATAGCCCACACATATTTGTTCAAAACCAAACTAAATGCCTGCCCCCTCACTTCTGAGCTACCCTCTTAAACTACCCCTCACCTGCCTCCTAAATAAGATTTGTCCCCCACCTCTAACCTGCCTCTGCCCCTCACCTCCTCTGCCTTTACTTTAACACCTCACCCATCATGGTCACATCCCGAGCCCAGCTGGCCGTACCACCTACCTGCACTTAAAAATGTCCAGTCACTGTTCCACTTACTACCCTCCGAACCCTGGTCAGAATGTCCCTCAAACTCACCCCATTGTAAGAAGCTCACCACTACTCGTTAAATCTGATTTCTTATCTAGTGTACATTCATTTGTGATCAAAAGTTACTCCTGTATGTAAATAAATGGCTAAAATAAAGATAACTCAGTGAGTTGAGCGCTCCAATCTGACATCTGTGTCCAACCTGTAGTCACATGTTTTTAAGCTGACAGGGGAGACTAAGTGAGTCAAACCTCTGATGTCAATAAACTGAGTACTATTGGATATTAACAGCTATTATTATTATTATTGTTCAGCTTTTATTCATGGTGAAAGGTACAGTAGGATACAGTGCTTTGGGTTGTTTGGATGTCCGAAGGCTGCTTCAAAGCAATGAATGGGCAGCTTTAGCCTCAAGGATCACAAGGAAGGCCACTGAACCATCTCTTGTTATTCAACATGTAAAGTGGGTAGAGGTGCACTCCAGGGTGCAGTGTGCTTGAAGGCGGAGGAGTAGGGAGTCATTGCACACTGTTTGATTATTGTATTTTTTCATTAATCGACCAGAGGCTTTGCGCATTATGTACTGGTAATGACATATGTGCTGGAAACTTTGACATTCTTTGCTTACAGGAAACCTGGTTGGCACAGAATCCAATACTGGACGGTTTCAGTTCTTACCTTAATCCGGCATATTGTGGTATTAGTGGGCGTCCATCCTCGGGACTGCTTACTTTTGTGAGAAATGGGGTGGACCCGGGGATTGTCGCAGCTTGGAGTCCTAATCCTTTTGTACAGCTTCTCTGTGGGAAACTAGATGCTGGTTCCCGACCCCGCTTAGATGTATACTGGAACCCAGCTGGGATACCAACAGAGGCGTTTGTAAAGTCAGTGGTAGGTGTAAGAGATACATTTTACACGCAAGATTCTGCGCTTTGTAGAGTTGTGGGAGGTGATTTGAATATCCCTTGTATTGATGACCAATGGAGGACCATTAAGGATTTAGATATTACCTTTAGTAGAAGACAGGACCACGCTCTTTTAAAATTAACGTTGGGTTGCCAGGAAAAGACAACTGATGAAAACTGCCAAGTTAACTTAGACGTTTCTCAAAGGAGGACGTGTCTACTTTTAAAACCCCAGGAGGTACCAATATTGCTTGCCAATTATAGCAAACATATGGGACAACATGCCCACATAAATGATGCTCAATTGTTGTTGGAGTTTAAGGTAAATATTAAAACAGGACGAAATCCGGTTCCAGCCCGTAAGCACTACTGGCCGGACGTATTTTAGCTGAAAAAAAAAACAATTGCATAGAAATCTGAAGATTATTAGTCGAATGGACCAGGGTCTGCGAATAGCACTGTAGAGAAAAAGGAAGCAAAAATACAAAAACGGACTTACTCTTCTTAAAGTCCAAATGTTACAAAAGGACACAGAAGAGATGTTAGCCGCTTTGGCAAAAAAAAGACATGACACTGATTCGGCAATGGATTAATAAGTGTAGCTCCACCCAATCAGCTTTCTGGTCCAATGTGGTCTCTGAAGAGAACTGGACATGGTTTTATGAGGAGCGAATTGGAAAGAGAGGTGGGTCTGATTCTGACTCACTTGTAAAAACAAAGGGTGCATGGTCTTTTTCTGCTCAAAATGTTAGACCTTGAACTTCTAATCAAGAAAGCAAACTCGTCAGGGGGCTACCTTGTTTAATCTATTTCTATCTGACCTTTGGGAGACTCCAGATGGTGTATGAGTGGTTATAAACTGGCATGGATTCTGTATACTGATGATCTTGTCATGATCGATCAGACTCCAATAGGTCTGCAGAGGAGCCACTATGCAACAGAAATATATGACCAAAAACGGGTTATAGATAAATTCAGCTAAAACTACTATCTTAGTTCTAAGCTCCATCAGGGGCAGACAGATACGGGCCTTCAAATTGCATCTGGGTTGTTACATAATTAAACAAGTTCCATACATGTCCTATATAGGAGCTTACATAAATACCAGTTTAGATGACACTGCCCGACAAAGGGATTTGAAAACAAAAATTAAAAGTCTAACAGTCCAAGGATTGCTGATTCACAAAAATATGGCAAATATTCAATTCTCCCAATTTTGACCTTTTATGAAACTAAAGTGGTCTCCATTGTGGAAGCCTTTTTGTCTACTCCTTGGAAAATCTGGGCCTCAATAGAGGTTTTTCTTGTGGAGGAAGATATTCAGGCTCCCCAGGATTGTTCCAACGTCTGTCATTAGATTCGAACTTGGCTTGGTTTCCAGAAATGCAAGAACAGTGTGGAAGACACTGTCTTTATTTAGAAAGTGTATCCTGATCCCACCTGCCTTTCCTTATAAAATATTAAAATTAGAACTGGCTAATGATGAGAATGATCTACTGTGTCAGTGATGACAGGGCTATCGCACTGAACTAGAAGATTTTGGAAATCAAATAGGAAACGTTGGTGTTACATGCGGGGAAGGTCAAAAGAAAGCTTTGGGAATCTGACTGGATTCTGACTAAAGAGGAGAACAACAGGCTAATCTGAAAAACGAAAATAAATCATATAATTACCTACCAAAATATTTGATTATATTCCCAATGCTTGGTACAGACATCAGTGCATCAAATTCTGCTTGAATATATATTTAACAAAGCAGATCTTGAAGATATACAAGCGGAGAGACGATTCTAGTTGCAGATTCTGTGCTATAAAAGGGAAGATCGAAACATTAAAGCATATCATACTGTTTTTTACGAGTATGACAACTGTAAGAACCAAACATATTGGTAGGCTTTTGTTGACTAGAGAGTAATTGGACGCAACACATCTGTGAGCGTTGTTTTTAGCTGGTGAAAGTGTTTTAGTCATTTTCTGCCTAGGGCAGTTTCAGAAAGAAGTTTTTGAACTGACTGAAAATGTATTTTGAATCCTGTGGGAATTTTATAAAGACTAATATAATTAGAATTTTCTAATAGGGTTTTGAGAAGATTATTGGGGAGTGGCGTAGAATTGTTGAGTTAGGGACCCCACCTAATTGTGGTATGTTTATTTCTGTTTAATCGATGTTATAGAAAATGTTTTGTAATAAACCATGTATCTTAATGAAAAAATTTAAACGAATCGATTTATATCTACAACACAACAGACAAGTACAAAATATATATTCATTAACAACCAAACATTAAAACACCTATACGAGATTTCTTTGCTGCTCTTTTTGCAAACCGTTGACAGTAACTTACCCTGATAAACATGATGTAGAACTTTCCTCATATTAAGCTTATTTTGAATGTGCATACAGTCACCATTTAAAAAAATACTAAACAGCTGGTTAAAAGATTTGCTGACTTAAATCAATTTGGCATGTCTGCCCTCATCCTACTAGCTCTGTTAGTGCCCCCTGCTGTGTCCCCTTAATATTGGTTTCCAGAGCTGCACCTATAGGAGATCGAGAGCGAGAGAGAGAGAGAAAGCAAGAAGGAGCAGGAGAGAGGTATGCATCATGCCTAATGAAATCCAAGAGCCCAGAATAATCACACCTGAAAGACGGGGGAGCAATGCCTGAAGTTGATCTCATAACCTGGAGGGAACCATGGTATCCACTTCTTCATCTACTGAGGAGGTCTGCAGCCTCTCGCTTTCCAGATGTTTTGGGCTACGACTCCTGTGATCCCTCATCATTGACTGTGCTGGCTTGGAGTCATGGGAGTTGTAGTCCCATACATCCGGTGAGAAAAAGGTTGCAGATCCATGATCTACCGCCTTGGATAGGATAATAGAGAGACCCTCGACTACTGGAAATTCTCCTGGGGGAGGAAGGGATTTCAAGAAGTAAAAGTTACAGATTTGATGTGATTATAACACAGACTCGACAGATGAAGCCCTGGAGCAAGCACCTGCCAGTCTGCTGTGACACGGGGAGAAGACTCACGTGTACAGCATTGGTAATTCAGAATGTGCATCTCTCAAAGACACTCTAATATACTATTACTGCACAGTGAAGTATTGCATCTAGTGATTTATACTGTGTATATCGCCTCCTGCCTGCTGAATGTAATCACATCAAAGCGTGTGCTGGAATTATTCAAGTTCAAGACTGTGGGGTCGATTTCAAGGCGATGGGAGCAGATCAGGGGTATAGAGCGCATTTCATGCTTCTAGTTGTGGATTTCAAGGTGATAGGGGCAGCTCAGGGGTAGAGAGTGCATTTCATGCTTCTAGTTGTGGATTTCAAGGTGATAGGGGCAGCTCAGGGGTAGAGAGTGCATTTCATGCTTCTAGTTGTGGATTTCAAGGTGATAGGGGAAGATCAGGTCATAGAGCTAATTTCATGGTTACAGGGGTGTATTTGAAGGTGATTGGGGCATATCAGGGGTATAGAGAGCATTTCATGGCTACAGTAGTGGATTTCAAGGTGATAGGGGCAGATCAGGGGTATAGAGCGCATTTCATGGTTATAGTTGTGGATTTCAAGGTGATAGGGGCAGCTCAGGGGTAGAGAGTGCATTTCATGCTTCTAGTTGTGGATTTCAAGGTGATAGGGGCAGCTCAGGGGTAGAGAGTGCATTTCATGCTTCTAGTTGTGGATTTCAAGGTGATAGGGGAAGATCAGGTCATAGAGCTAATTTCATGGTTACAGGGGTGTATTTGAAGGTGATTGGGGCATATCAGGGGTATAGAGAGCATTTCATGGCTACAGTAGTGGATTTCAAGGTGATAGGGGCAGATCAGGGGTATAGAGCGCATTTCATGGTTATAGTTGTGGATTTCAAGGTGATAGGGGCAGCTCAGGGGTAGAGAGTGCATTTCATGGTTATAGTTGTGGATTTCGAGATGATAGGGGCAGAACAGGGGTAGAGAGTGCATTTCATGGTTATAGTTGTGGATTTCGAGATGATAGGGGCAGAACAGGGGTATAGAGAGCATTTCATGGCTACAGTAGTGGATTTCACGATGATAGGGGCAGATCAGGGGTAGAGAGTGCATTTCATGGCTACAGTAGTGGATTTCACGGTGATAGGGGTAGAGAGTGCATTTCATGGCTACAGTAGTGGATTTCACGGTGATAGGGGCAGATCAGGGGTATAGAGAGCATTCCACGGCTACAGTAGTGGATTTCACGGTGATAGGGGCAGATCAGGGGTAGAGAGTGCATTTCATGGCTACAGTAGTGGATTTCAAGGTGATAGGGGCAGATCAGGTCATAGAGCTAATTTCATGGTTACAGGGGTGTATTTGAAGGTGATAAGGTCAGATCAGGGGTGTAGAGCACATTTCATGGCCATTGTAGTGTATTTCAGGGGGTTAGGGGCATATCAGGGGTATAGAGAGCATTTCTTGGCTACAGTAGTGGATTTCAAGGTGATAGGGGCAGATCAGGGGTATAGAGAGCATTCCACGGCTACAGTAGTGGATTTCACGGTGATAGGGGCAGATCAGGGGTATAGAGAGCATTTCATGGCTACAGTAGTGGATTTCACGGTGATAGGGGCAGATCAGGGGTAGAGAGTGCATTTCATGGCTACAGTAGTGGATTTCAAGGTGATAGGGGCAGATCAGGGGTATAGAGAGCATTTCATGGCTACAGTAGTGGATTTCACGGTGATAGGCGCAGATCAGGGGTAGAGAGTGCATTTCATGGCTACAGTAGTGGATTTCACGGTGATAGGGGCAGATCAGGGGTAGAGAGTGCATTTCATGGCTACAGTAGTGGATTTCACGGTGATAGGGGCAGATCAGGGGTATAGAGAGCATTCCACGGCTACAGTAGTGGATTTCACGGTGATAGGGGCAGATCAGGGGTAGAGAGTGCATTTCATGGCTACAGTAGTGGATTTCACGGTGATAGGGGCAGATCAGGGGTAGAGAGTGCATTTCATGGCTACAGTAGTGGATTTCAACGTGATAGGGGCAGATCAGGGGTAGAGAGAGAATTTCATGGCTACAGTAGCTAAACTTGCTGGGGCATGTATAGGTTTATTGTCTGCAGTTTCCCATCCAGATTCCACAGGCTGGGGCAAGGCAGGAACGAGGGTGGGCAACAGCAGATTGGTCCTAGAGACCTCCTGGCTTCCTAAAGCGGAATGTTTCTATGGCATTTCTGGGAGGGGCACGGTCTTATCTGTAGGGCTGGCGTGGCTGCTCTAAAGCTGGTGAGCGTGTACCCCTTCTTGCCCTCCTATCCCACCTATGTGGCTGGAATGGGAGCTGTATGGAAGAGGTGGCGGGGGAAGCAGATGGCTCTTGTTCAATGATAGGCGACGGTTGCAAATCCCAAACATCTGGGAGGGTGGTGTGCTTTTCTCAGAGACAGAGTCTCTTGCCACCAGACCACTGGTCCTGCCCCTCGACCCCCAACCTATGGCCAATGCCACTTCGCGAACCTCTAGGTGACCCTTGCCTTTGCCACTGAGCACCCTGGCCACCATCAGAGCACATCTTCAGGCAGTGGAAAAACTCATACCCGCCAGAAATCCCCGCGGCAAACCACTTCCGCTTTCCCCAAGTAATTGCTGTTCCCATGCTCGCAATGTTTCCTGTTCCGCCCACTGCAATGGAGTTATCTGACAACTGCGTTGCCGTCTGCATCACAACATTGTCAAGATGCAGACAAAGCCGGTCTGGCGCGCGAGGAAATGAAAAAAACACTTTACGGCTATACAAAGTTTTATGAATTAAGCTGCAAAATAAGGAAGCACAGAGTCCTGGCTCCCTGCCGAGAGAGGCGAGTATATGTCGCATACAGAACCTCAATTTATTTGAACTTAAATTGACGTATTTCGTAGATTGGTTTGATTAAATCCGTTTGAGTGCTACCTTGTGTGTGGGAGTCCTCGGCTATTTACGGAAATGACTGAAGGAACGCAGGCTGCGCACGGCAAGTATGTTGATTTTAGTTTCTACCCAGTGTATCCTCTCTCCCTCTTGCTCTCCCCCCCACCTCCCTCTCTCTGTTCCCCTGCCTCGTTCTATGTGGATGAGAGACGTGTTGTCAGGTGTGCTTTCCTAGAGCCACCCCAGCTGTTGCTGATAGCAGTGTGACTAGAGAAAACAAAAACAGATAACGTAAAGGGTTTTTTTTTTTTTCAAAAGCAGTTGTTTAAAGAAACATTATTACATTTTTGCTAACATTATAAACTGGCTCTTTAAAATGTTACATTGTTCATTTCTAATGATCACTTCTGGTGCATATCTTTTTGTCATAATATGAACGTTACATGTGTATTACTGAGGACATCACTATACATTTCTAATAGAATGCTTTCATTATAAGACAGACAGTCTGGTACACGCATACTGCACTCTTTGAATATATCCTTAAGGGGAAGGGGACAGCTTTGCATAAAGTCAAAGTGCATTTTGAGAATTTATGAGTGACCGCAGATCCTTACATTTGACTAATATGTCAGCAATAATGCACGCTGGGCCTGGCGCTCATTTAATTTTTCACCGCACTCACCCTATCATTAGAGCCGGCCTTAGGGGAGGGCGGGCTGGGAGACCGCCTGGGGCGCCACGTCCCCCTAGGGCGCCATTAGCCCCCGCCAAGCCCGATCGGGGGAGTCTTTCAAGGGCTCCCACGAGCTGCCGTTGTGGGAGGAGGCGTGGAAGTCAGCCTTTTGCTATTAAATGCGCATGCCGCGGTGGGCACATTTAATAACAGAAGAGCACCATTAGCCCCCCACCACGCCAGCTAGGGGGAGTCTTTCAAGGGCTCCCCCGAGCTGGAGTAGTGACAGAAGGCACGGCAGGCACCCCTTTGTTATTAAATGCGCCCGTGGCGGCGTAGCGCATTTAATAACAATAGGTTGCTGATGCACCCTATTCACATCATTACCTCCTGGTAAAAAAAATAAAAGTTGCACATCTTGGCCCGCCCCACCTCCAACCCATCTCCTGTTGACCATGGGCGCGCAGGAACTGGGGCGGGGGGGCGCCAATTCGCCCAGGGCGCTGCTGCCTCTAAGGCCAGCCCTGCCTATCATTAAAGTGTTTGTAACATTAAACCATTTAGACTGAGTGCGACAGCCTCAGGATTTGGATGCAAGAATAGAATTGCTGTGACTTCAGTCACTCCATTTGGATCCAAAGGCCAAGCAGAGATAGTGTTTCCTTTCCCCATCCTGGTGTCAGGGTCAGTGACGTATTTACAACGCGGCCCAGTAGGGCGTGGCCTGGAGCAGTGGATTCACAAAGGAGCGGCGTATATTCAGACACATTCTTTGTTCAGACTTCAGTTTATTTTTGTATGCACCTCACTTTTTACTGGCTCTTGATTCTCGGAATTGGGCGGTCCGACGTAAGATGTCAGTGACATCACGGCGTTTGACATTGCCCCCAAGGCCTCAGCAGGAAGAGGGAAGCACCAGCAGTGGGTCACCGTGTTCGCGCTCATTTGGGGCAGCTTGTCCACGAAACTGAAAGCATGGGCATCCAGCCTCCGTCCTACAGCAGCGGTTCCCAACTGGCCTATACGGAACTCTGGAGATTTCCCGTGGGCCTCTGCACCCTGGGCCTCTTTTCTGTGGTATTTCCACATTTTCTCATAGGGAAAGCATTGGGCTTGCTGAAAATGTGTCCTGTGGGGCCACTTTGAACTTTATTTCCAGGGCCTCTTTTGGTCCCCAGTAATTATTTCCTGGGCCTCTTTTGGTTCCCAGTCCTGCCCAACATGAAAGAGCTGAAATCCCCAATCTAACGGCCAAAAAATAAGAAATGTCATTTTTTTTTTAATAAAAAGACCATAGCAAAGGGAAAGGGTTGGATCGACCCCTAAAATAAGATAAAGTTTACCAAGTCTAGTAGTGGGGCTTGATTAGGGTGACCAGATTTAAAAAGTGAAAAACCGGGAGAGGGCAATTAACATAAAAGTAGGACTAACTCTTGAAAGTAGCTGTCAAGGCACTACACTTCAGTAGCTGTTGGAGGAGAAGGCAGTTTAATTGTTACTGTTCAAATAAACACAGATTATAATTTATCAGAAACGAACAAGTTGTAAAATGCAGTATTTCTTCTGTGCGAGATAGTGCATTCCTGCTGCCAGCCATGAAGACCGACTACCAAAAACCGGCACCACTGCAGTTTCCAATGGGAACATAATCTTGAGAAAGGGCGACAGAGCACCAAAAACCAGGGCAGTCCTGGCAAAACCGGGACATCTGGTCACCCTAGGCTTGACCGCTACGAGCAGAAGGGTACATGCATTGTGCCATGACAAGCCTAAGCAAAAACCCAGGTTACTCACAGCGGTGCCATTTACTGCCCAGGATTGCTTACCATGGTCAAGGATATGGCCAGTTATCACACCAATGTTTGGTTCATTTATGTTCATGATTAGCAGAGCAGTTCCTTATTCCATTTTGCCCAACAAGGACAGCAATACCGTGGCAAATGATGCCCAAGGTGGCCTCCTGGGAGGTTTGAAGCTCTTCTTCCTCTCTGAACAAAAATAATGACTTTAGAAACATTATAAAAATGCAAGCCATTTGAAACTGCACGTTTAAACACATATCAAATGTTGTGTTCGGGCCAGTGGCCCTTCCATGAATTGGCCAGCAGGTACTAACTTTACACGATAGCTGCCTGCTCTTTGGTTGTGAATTGCAGAATGTTTGCCTTTCCAGTTTAGTAAACGAAGAAGCCATCTTGGCCTTCGCGTGGAAGCACAGAATGGGGACCAGTGACCAAAGCTACTAGCAAAATTGTGAAATGTTGCAGAGTAAAGTGTGTGGGGGGCACATTGACTTCATTGGGCCAAGGACAAAACAAAACCTTAATGCCCCATCTGCTCAGGGTAAGGTTGGCTGTCTAAATGCCCAGTTCCCAATGCACAGACATCCTAGTACAATTATATATATATAAGATTGCCAAGTAATTTGAAATTAATATAATCTTAGGCATTCACTTGAATAGAGAAAGTTTAAAGTATAAACCTAATGTTCTCCTTACACCTGAGCATACATATAACCATTCACCCAGCCAGCCAATAGACCACGCGTCCTACCACTAAACGCCAGAGTGGGCCATTTGAACCTGCCTCTTATCTCTACACCACACGGCATGTCATTATAACATGCCCCCTACCACTACACCACACAGTGTGCCAATCAGAACACGCCCCTATCACTAGAATTCACAGCAAGCCATAAAAAGCAAGCAACCAATAATGAACAGGGTCAGCATCCTATTAACACATGCACCGTCACTAGACCGCATAGCATTCCATTAAAATATGCCCACTTTAACTAGATGTCACAAACAGCCATTAGAACTCGTGACCACACAGCAAGCCACAAAAACATGCAACCAACCATTGAAACACACAGAATTCTATCACAGCCACTACACCATGCAGCGTGCCATTAGAGCATGTCCCCTGTCACTAGACCACACAGCAAGCCATAAGAACATGCACCCAACCATTAAAACACACATCATTCTATTACAGCAACATGCCCCATAACACTACACCATGCGGCGTGCCATTAGAACATGCCCCTGTCACTAGACCACACAGCAACATGCCCCATACCACTACACCATGCAGCGTGCCATTAGAACATGCCCCCTGTCACTAGACCACACAGCAACATGCCCCATACCACTACACCATGCAGCGTGCCATTAGAACATGCCCCCGTCACTAGACCACACAGCAACATGCCCCATACCACTACACCATGCAGTGTGCCATTAGAAGATGCCCCCTGTCACTAGACCACACAGCAACATGCCCCATACCACTACACCATGCGGCGTGCCATTAGAACATTCCCCCTGTCACTAGACCACACAGCAACATGCCCCATACCACTACACCATGCGGCGTGCCATTAGAACATGCCCGCTGTCACTAGACCACACAGCAAGCCATAAGAGCACCCAACCATTAAAACACACAGCATTCTATTGCAACATGCCCTCTACCACCACACCATGTGGCGTGCCATTAGAATAAGCCCCCTGTCACTAGACCACACAGCAAGCCATAAGAACATGCACCCAACCATTAAAAAACACAGCATTCTATTGCAACATTCCCTATAACACTACACCATGCGGCGTGTAATTAGAACATGCCCCCTATCACCAAACACATCATGTGCCATCACAACATGTTCACCGTTGTGTTGCATCTTTCGTCAATGGACCAAATATCCCACCACTAAGCAACATCTCCTGCCACTAGTACTCAACAACCATCTCTAACCCACACTTTGTGTCACTTAACGTTGTGACTTGTGCTACTAAGCTGAGCACCCTGTCACTGGACAACACCTCATGCTACTAAACCCTGCCTCCTGGGACTACAATAATGATCTGACTTTAGGACTGCCAGCTTCTGGTGGAGCGCCAGCAGTCCAAAGCTATAAGAGACTCCATGTCCCGATTCCAATCCTGGGCTTTGCTTTTCCATGGGCACATTGGATTCTATTGAGCTGACACAAGACCACAGCTCCCAAAAGGCAGCAGATGGGGACATGAAATCCCAGGAAGTGAGCATGGTATCCACGAATACACCGAGTCACCTTGCAACCTTGCTCTAGTCACTTTTTTCTTCCTGCACTTATCAGACATACCCTGTCTGCTGCCTTAAACCCAGCCCTTGCCACTTGCTGGCTGCACTACCACCGTGTGTTGCCTTTATTTTATTGTTTTTTATTATTACTTATCTGTTTCTCCTTTTCTCTGCACTTTACACTTCTCCTCCCCTTCCTTGCACTTTTCCCCTCCCCCTATCCCATGCACTTGCCCGTTCTCAATGTCACTGGGCCTAGTAAGATCGTTGTTTTGTTCTCCCCTGTTCCCCTCCCTTGGCTTGTCCCGCTCTGAAACACTTGTGTAGGAGCGTGATAGAAATAAAATATCAATATCAATATCACAGGGCTCTAACAAGCTAACTCCTCGGGAAATCCTCCCTTCCAGGCGGCACACACCTGGGAGGCCATGCACTGACGGGAGCGCTCGTACGGCGCAGCTACCCTGGCAGTGTCAGGGGCACGCAGTGTCAGCAGCTCCGCAGAGGCAATGGAGCGGACATAGAAGGGAAAATCAGGTCAATGGATCGAGCGAATTTGTTGCTCCTCGGCTGAGCTGTCACAGAGAGACTCGCGCGAATCGTAGCTGGAAACGACGGCGGAGTGCTTTAGCGGAAGAAGCCAAGCGGAAGAGACTCGAGGCAGCAGAGGGCCTCTTCCTGTCAGCGAGCTCCAGGCTTTGCTCCGCTTTGCACATAACCTGCACGCTTTGCTTCTACCGCACCGCCCGCAAATCATCGCTGCTCAACCAAGCTGGGCCTGCTTCTTACCCAACTGGGCCTTCTTCTCATAGGTAGAGGCCCGGCAACGTATGCAGCTGGTTAGCCCTCCCATCAACATACACCTATATCCACAGCGGCCCCTGATAGAACCCAGCTACGAGTACCTAGTGCAATTAGTGATGTCCCTGGCGAAGGCCAAGCGCGAGAAACGTGCCTTATAGACTATGTGGGACCACAAACAGAGTTCTGGCCACTGGCAAATATGGCTGGACGAAAAGTAACTCGTGAATATTCCCTGGTCACAGAGCCAAAAGTTCCATGACCTGTGAATATTCACGGGGTACGAATGGGGGGTGCAGGCCAACCCCCACGCTTGCATCACAAGAAGCATCTCCATGCGTCACTCTGCCAAGCTCCCAGTGCCACCCAATCCCCCAAGACTATCATAATGTTTTGTCTAATTTCAGTATAGCAGCACTGGAAGTAGAATACAAGTTTAACATATCGACGGCCCAGAAGGAGCCTGCCAGTCCCCTTTTAGGTCCACATGGGGAGGAGGGCAGCCTGGCTTCCCTCGAAGGGCCCTCACTTTTACCACTGGGAGGCCTTGAACTTTTCTGGATGAATTTACGCAAAAGTTCTAAAAGTTCACATGAACCGAAAACATCCAACATGTTTTCTCCGAAATTTGTTAGAAAACTCTCGCCGTCTGTTCGTAAACTGGATTTTGATGATGGACGTCTTTGACTATTCATTCCTCAGCATCAGTCAATGAATCCTGAATGGGAGTCAACGCTTGCTTCCTAATGCCTTTGTCAGAATCTGCAGGAGTGACTTCACCATCCCTGCCCACAGCAAGCAGTGCCTTTACAATCCCTGCCCACAGCGAGCAGTGCCTTTACCATCCCTGCCCACACGAGGAGTGCCTTCACTATCCCTGCCCACGGCGAGCAGTGCCTTCACTATCCCTGCCCACAGCGAGCAGTGCCTTCACTATCCCTGGCCACAGCGAGGAGTGCCTTCACCATCCCTGCCCACGGCGAGAAGTGCCTTCACCATCCCTGCCCACAGCGAGTAGTGCCTTCACCATGCCTACCCACCGCAAGCAGTGCCTTCACCATCCCTGCCCACGGCGGGCAGTGCCTTGACTATCCCTGCAGACAGCGAGGAGTGCTTTCACCATCCCTGCCCACAGCGAGTGGTGCCTTCACTATCCCTGCCCACAGCGAGCAGTGCCGTCACTATCCCTGCCCACAGCGAGCAGTGCCGTCACTATCCCTGCCCACCACGAGGAGTGCCTTCACCATCCCGGCCCACAGCGAGCAGTGCCTTCACCACCCCTGCTCACAGCGAGCAGTGCCTTCACTATCCCTGCCCACAGTGAGCAGTGCCTTCACTATCCCTTCCCACAGTGAGCAGTGCCTTCACTATACATGCCCACAGCAAGCAGTGCCTTCACTATCCCTGCCAACCACGAGCAGTGCCTTCACCATCCCTGCCCACAGGGAGCAGTGTCTTCACTATCCCTGCCCACAGCGAGCAGTGCCTTCACTATCCCTTCCGACAGCGAGCAGTGCCTTCACTATCCCTGCCCACGGTGAGCAGTGCATTCACCATCCCTGCCCACAGCGAGCAGTGCCTTCAATATCCCTGCCACAGTGAGGTAGGCCTTCACCATCCCTGCCCACAGCGAGCAGTGCCGTCACTATCCCTGCCCACCACGAGGAGTGCCTTCACCATCCCTGCCCACAGCGAGCAGTGCCTTCACCACCCCTGCCCACAGCGAGCAGTGCCTTCACTATCCCTGCCCACAGTGAGCAGTGCCTTCACTATCCCTTCCCACAGTGAGCAGTGCCTTCACTATACATGCCCACAGCAAGCAGTGCCTTCACTATCCCTGCCCACAGGGAGCAGTGTCTTCACTATCCCTGCCCACAGCGAGCAGTGCCTTCACTATCTCTTCCGACAGCGAGCAGTGCCTTAACCTCCATGCCCACAGCGAGCAGTGCCTTCACTATCCCTGCCCACCGCGAGCAGTGCCCTCACTATCCCTGCCCACAGCGAACTGTGCCTCATCCATCCCTGCCCACAGCGAGCAGCGCCTTCACAATCTCTGCCCACACCGAGCAGTGCCTTCACTATCCCTGCCCACAGCGAGCAAGGCCTTCACTATCCCTGCCTACAGCGAGCAGTGCCTCCACCCCCTCTGCCCACAGGGAGCTGTGCATTCACTATCCCTGGCCACCGCGAGCTGTGCCTTCACTATCCCTGCCACAGTGAGGTAGGCCTTCACCATCCCTTCCCACCGCGAGGAGTGCCTTCCCCATCCCTGCCGCCAGCGAGCAAGGCCTTCACTAACCCCGCCCACAGCGAGAAAGGCCTTCACTATCCCTCCACACAGCGAGCAGTGCCTTCACGGTCCCTGCCCCCCCCCCGCGAGCAGTGCCTTCACCATCTCTGCCCAAAGCGAGCAGTGCCTTTACAATCCATGCCGACAGCAAGCAGGGTCTTCACCATCCCTGCCCATCGTGAGCAGTGCCTCCACTATCCCTGCCCACAGCGAGCAAGGCCTTCACTATCCCGGCCCACAGTGAGCAGTGCCTTCACTATCCCTTCCCACAGCGAGCAGTGCATTCACTATCCCTCCACAGAGCGAGCAGTGCCTTGACCATCTATGCCCACCGTGAGCAGTGCCTTCACCATCCCTGCCCACCGCGAGCAGTGCCTTCACCATCCATGCAGACAGCGAGCAGGGTCTTCACCATCCCTGCCCACCGTGAGCAGTGCCTTCAACATCCCTGCCCACCGCGAGCAGTGCCTTCACCATCCATGCCGACAGCGAGCAGGGTTTTCACTATCCCTGCCCACAACGAGCAGTGCCTTCACTATCCCTTCCCACAGCGAGCAGTGCCTTCACTATCCCTGCCCACAGTGAGCAGTGCCTTCACTATTCCTTCCCACAGCGAGCAGTGCCATCACTATACATGCCCACAGCGAGCAGGGCCTTCACTATCCCTGCCCACCACGAGCAGTGCCTTCACTATCCCTATCCACAGCGAGCAAGGCCTTCACTAACCCCACCCACAGCAAGCTGTTCCCTACCCCATCCATGCCCACAGTGAGCAGTGCATTCACTATCCATCCACATAGCGAGCAGTACCTTCACTATACATGCCCACAGTGAGCAGTGCCTTCACTATCCCTTCCCACAGTGAGCAGTGCCTTCACTATACATGCCCACAGTGAGCAGTGCCTTCACTATCCCTGCCCACCGCGAGCAGTGCCTTCACTATCCCTGCCCACAGTGAGCTGTGCCTTCCCCATCCCTGCCCACAGCGAGCAGTGCCTTCACTATCCCTGCCCACAGCGAGCAGTGCCTTCACTATCCCTGCCCACAGCGAGCAGTGCCTTCACCATCCGTGCCCACCGCGAGCAGTGCCTTCACCATCCCTGCCCACCGCGAGCAGTGCCTTCACCATCTCTGCCCAAAGCAAGCAGTGCCTTTACCATCAATGCCGACAGCGAGCAGTGCCTTTACTATACATGCCCACAGCGAGCAGTGCCTTCACTATCCCTGCCCACAGCGAGCAGTGCCTTCACCATCCGTGCCCACCGCGATCAGTGCCTTCACCATCTCTGCCCAAAGCAAGCAGTGCCTTTACCATCCATGCCGACAGCGAGCAGTGCCTTTACTATACATGCCCACAGCGAACAGTATCTTCACTATCCCTGCCCACAGTGAGCATTGCCTTCACCATCTCTGCCCAAAGCGAGCAGTGCCTTCACTATCCCTGCCCACAGCGAGCAGTGCCTTCACTATCCCTGCCCACAGTGAGCAGTGCCTTCACTATCCCTTCCCACAGCGATCAGTGCCTTCACTATACATGCCCACCGCGAGCAGTGCCTTCACCATCCCTGCCCACCGCGAGCAGTGCCTTCACCATCTCTGCCCAAAGCGAGCAGTGCCTTCACTATCCCTGCCCACAGTGAGCAGTTATTCACCATCGCTGCCCAGTGAGCAGTGCCTTTACCATCCATGCCAAAAGCGAGCAGTATCTTCACTATCTGTGCCCACAGCTAGCAGTGCCTTCACTATCCCTTCCCCCGGCGAGCAGTGCCTTCGCTATCCCTGCCCACATCGAGCAGTGCCTTCACTATCCCTGCCCACAGTGAGCATTGCCTTCACCATCTCTGCCCAAAGCGAGCAGTGCCTTCACTATCCCTGCCCACAGTGAGCAGTGCCTTCACTATCCCGGCCCACAGTGAGCAGTGCCTTCACTATCCCTTCCCACAGCGAGCAGTGCCTTCACTATACATACCCACAGCGAGCAGTGCCTTCACTATCCCCGCCCACAGCGAGCAAGGCCTTCACTAACCCCACCCACAGCGAGCTGTGCCTTCCCCATCCCTGCTCACAGCGAGCAGTGCATTCACTATCCCTCCACACAGCGAGCAGTGCCTTCACCATCCATGCCCACCGCGCGCAGTGCCGTCACTATCCCTGCCCACCGCGAGCAGTGCCTTCACCATCAATGCCCATAGCGAGCAGTGCCTTTACCATCCATGCCGACAGCGAGCAGGGTCTTCACCATCCCTGTCCACCATGAGCAGTGCATTCACTATCCCTGCCCACAGCGAGCAGTTATTCACCATCGCTGCCCAGTGAGCAGTGCCTTTACCATCCATGCCAAAAGCGAGCAGTATCTTCGCTATCTCTGCCCACAGCTAGCAGTGCCTTCACTATCCCTTCCCCCGGCGAGCAGTGCCTTCACTATCCCTGCCCACATCGAGCAGTGCCTTCACTATCCCTGCCCACAGTGAGCATTGCCTTCACTATCCCTTCCCACAGTGAGCAGTGCCTTCACTATCCCTGCCCACAGCGAGCAAGGCCTTCACTATCCCTGACCACAGTGAGCTGTGCCTTCCCCATCCCTGGCCACAGGGAGTAGTGCCTTCACTATCCCTACCCACAGCGAGCAGTGTCTTCACTATCCCTGCCCACAGCGAGCAGTGCCTTCAATATCCTTTCCACAGCGAGCAGTGCCTTCACTATCCCTGCCCACGGCGAGCAGTGCCTTCACTATCCCTGCCCACCGCGAGCAGTGCCTTCACTATCCCTGCCCACAGTGAGCTGTGCCTTCCCCATCCCTGCCCACAGCGAGCAGTGCCTTCACTATCCCTGCCCACAGCGAGCAGTGCCTTCACCATCCGTGCCCACCGTGAGCAGTGCCTTCACCATCCCTGCCCACCGCGAGCAGTGCCTTCACCATCTCTGCCCAAAGCGAGCAGGGCCTTTACCATCCATGCCGACAGCGAGCAGGGTCTTCACCATCCCTGCCCACCGTGAGCAGTGCCTTCACTATCCCTGCCCACAGCGAGCAGTGCCTTCACTATCCCTGCCCACAGTGAGCAGTGCCTTCACTATCCCTTCCCACAGCGAGCAGTGCCTTCACTATACATGCCCACCGCGAGCAGTGCCTTCACCATCCCTGCCCACCTCGAGCAGTGCCTTCACCATCTCTGCCCAAAGCGAGCAGTGCCTTTACCATCCATGCCAACAGCGAGCAGGGTCTTCACCATCCCTGCCCACCGTGAGCAGTGCCTTCACTATCCCTGCCCACAGCGAGCAGTGCCTTCACTATCCCTGCCCACAGTGAGCAGTGCCTTCACTATCCCTTCCCACAGCGAGCAGTGCCTTCACTATACATGCCCACAGCGAGCAGTGCCTTCACTATCCCTGCCAACAGCGAGCAAGGCCTTCACTAACCCCACCCACAGCGAGCTGTGCCTTCCCCATCCCTGCTCACAGCGAGCAGTGCATTCACTATCCCTCCACACAGCAAGCAGTGCCTTCACCATCCATGCCCACCGCGCGCAGTGCCGTCACTATCCCTGCCCACAGCGAGCAGTGCCTTCACCATCAATGCCCAAAGCGAGCAGTGCCTTTACCATCCATGCCGACAGCGAGCAGTGCCTTCACTATCCCTGCCCACAGCGAGCAGTTATTCACCATCGCTGCCCAGCGAGCAGTGCCTTTACCATCCATGCCAAAAGCGAGCAGTATCTTCACTATCTCTGCCCACAGCTAGCAGTGCCTTCACTATCCCTTCCCCCGGCGAGCAGTGCCTTCACTATCCCTGCCCACATCGAGCAGTGCCTTCACTATCCCTGCCCACAGTGAGCATTGCCTTCACTATCCCTTCCCACAGTGAGCAGTGCCTTCACTATCCCTGCCCACAGCGAGCAAGGCCTTCACTATCCCTGCCCACCGTGAGCAAGGCCTTCACTATCCCTGACCACAGTGAGCTGTGCCTTCCCCATCCCTGCCCACAGGGAGCAGTGCCTTCACTATCCCTACCCACAGCGAGCAGTGTCTTCACTATCCCTGCCCACAGCGAGCAGTGCCTTCAATATCCCTTCCCACAGCGAGCAGTGCCTTCACTATCCCTGCCCACAGTGACCAGTGCCTTCACCACCCCTGCCCAGAGCGAGCAAGGCCTTCACTATCCCTGCCCACAGCGAGCTGTGCCTTACCCATCCCTGCCCACATCGAGCAGTGCCTTCACTATCACTGCCCACAGCGAGCAGTGCCTTCCCCATCCCTGCCCACAGCGAGCAGTGCCTTCCCCATCCCTGCCCACAGCAAGCAGTGCCATCACTATGCCTTCCCACAGTGAGCAAGGCCTTCGCCATCCCTTCACACCGTGAGGAGTGCCTTCACCATCCCTTCCCACCATGAGGAGTGCCTTCACCATCCCTTCCCACCACAAGGAGTGCCTTCACCATCCCTGCCCACAACGAGCAATGCCTTCACCATCCCTGCCCACAACGAGCAGTGCCTTCACTATCCCTTCCCACCACAAGGAGTGCCTTCACCATCCCTGCCCACAACGAGCAATGCCTTCACTATCCCTGCCCACAGCGAGCAGTGCCTTCACCATCCTTGCACACAGCGAGCAGTGTCTTCACCATCCCTGCCTACGGCGAGCAGTGCCTTCACCATCCCTGCCCACAGCGAGCTATGCCTTCACCATCCCTTCCCAACACAAGGAGTGCCTTCACCATCCCTGCCCACAACGAGCAATGCCTTCACTATCCCTCCCCCCGGCGAGCAATGCCTTCACTATCCCTGCCCACAGCGAGCAGTGCCGTCACTATCCTTGCCCACCACGTTGAGTGCCTTCACCATCCCTGCCCACAGCGAGCAGTGCCTTCACCACCCCTGTCCACAGCGAGCAGTGCCTTCACTATCCCTGCCCACAGTGAGCAGTGCCTTCACTATCCCTTCCCACAGTGAGCAGTGCCTTCACTATACATGCCCACAGCAAGCAGTGCCTTCACTGTGCCTTCACCAACCCTGCCCAAAGCGAGCAGTGTCTTCACTATCCCTGCCCACAGCGAGCAGTGCCTTCACTATCCCTTCCCACAGCAAGCAGTGCCATTACTATGCCTTCCCACAGCGAGCAAGGCCTTCACCATCCCTTCGCACCGCGAGGAGTGCCTTCACCATCCCTTCCCACCACGAGGAGTGCCTTCACCATCCCTTCCCACCACAAGGAGTGCGTTTACCATCCCTGCCCACAACGAGCAATGCCTTCACTATCCCTGCCCACAGCGAGCAGTGCCTTCACCATCCTTGCACACAGCGAACAGTGCCTTCACCATCCCTGCCCACAGCGAACAGTACCTTCACCATCCCTGCCCACAGCGAGCTATGCCTTCACCATCCCTTCCCACCACAAGGAGTGCCTTCACCATCCCTGCCCACAACGAGCAATGCCTTCACTATCCCTCCCCCCAGGCGAGCAGTGCCTTCACCATCCCTGCCCACAGCGAGCAGTGCCTTCACCATCCCTGCCCACGGCGAGCAGTGCCTTCACTATCCCTTCCCTCCACGAGGATTGCTTTCACCATCCCTGCCCACAGCGAGTGATGCCTTCACTATCCCTGCCCACAGCGAGCAGTGCCGTCACTATCCTTGCCCACCACGTTGAGTGCCTTCACCATCCCTGCCCACAGCGAGCAGTGCCTTCACCACCCCTGCCCACAGCGAGCAGTGCCTTCACTATCCCTTCCCACAGCAAGCAGTGCCATTACTATGCCTTCCCACAGCGAGCAAGGCCTTCACCATCCCTTCGCACCGCGAGGAGTGCCTTCACCATCCCTTCCCACCACGAGGAGTGCCTTCACCATCCCTTCCCACCACAAGGAGTGCGTTTACCATCCCTGCCCACAACGAGCAATGCCTTCACTATCCCTGCCCACAGCGAGCAGTGCCTTCACCATCCTTGCACACAGCGAACAGTGCCTTCACCATCCCTGCCCACAGCGAACAGTACCTTCACCATCCCTGCCCACAGCGAGCTATGCCTTCACCATCCCTTCCCACCACAAGGAGTGCCTTCACCATCCCTGCCCACAACGAGCAATGCCTTCACTATCCCTCCCCCCAGGCGAGCAGTGCCTTCACCATCCCTGCCCACAGCGAGCAGTGCCTTCACCATCCCTGCCCACGGCGAGCAGTGCCTTCACTATCCCTTCCCTCCACGAGGATTGCTTTCACCATCCCTGCCCACAGCGAGTGATGCCTTCACTATCCCTGCCCACAGCGAGCAGTGCCGTCACTATCCTTGCCCACCACGTTGAGTGCCTTCACCATCCCTGCCCACAGCGAGCAGTGCCTTCACCACCCCTGTCCACAGCGAGCAGTGCCTTCACTATCCCTGCCCACAGTGAGCAGTGCCTTCACTATACATGCCCACAGCAAGCAGTGCCTTCACTGTGCCTTCACCAACCCTGCCCAAAGCGAGCAGTGTCTTCACTATCCCTGCCCACAGCGAGCAGTGCCTTCACTATCCCTTCCCACAGCAAGCAGTGCCATCACTATGCCTTCCCACAGCGAGCAAGGCCTTCACCATCCCTTCGCACCGCGAGGAGTGCCTTCACCATCCCTTCCCACCACGAGGAGTGCCTTCACCATCCCTTCCCACCACAAGGAGTGCGTTTACCATCCCTGCCCACAACGAGCAATGCCTTCACTATCCCTGCCCACAGCGAGCAGTGCCTTCACCATCCTTGCACACAGCGAACAGTGCCTTCACCATCCCTGCCCACAGCGAACAGTACCTTCACCATCCCTGCCCACAGCGAGCTATGCCTTCACCATCCCTTCCCACCACAAGGAGTGCCTTCACCATCCCTGCCCACAACGAGCAATGCCTTCACTATCCCTCCCCCCAGGCGAGCAGTGCCTTCACCATCCCTGCCCACAGCGAGCAGTGCCTTCACCATCCCTGCCCACGGCGAGCATTGCCTTCACTATCCCTTCCCTCCACGAGGATTGCTTTCACCATCCCTGCCCACAGCGAGTGATGCCTTCACTATCCCTGCCCACAGCGAGCAGTGCCGTCACTATCCCTGCCCACCACGAGGAGTGCCTTCACCATCCCTGTCCACAGCGAGCAGTGCCTTCAACACCCCTGCCCAGAGCGAGCAGTGCCTTCACCACCCCTGCCCACAGCGAGCAGTGCCTTCACTATCCCTGCCCACAGTGAGCAGTGCCTTCACTATCCCTTCCCACAGTGAGCAGTGCCTTCACTATACATGCCCACAGCAAGCAGTGCCTTCACTGTGCCTTCACCAACCCTGCCCAAAGCGAGCAGTGTCTTCACTATCCCTGCCCACAGCGAGCAGTGCCTTCACTATCCCTTCCCACAGCAAGCAGTGCCATCACTATGCCTTCCCACAGCGAGCAAGGCCTTCACCATCCCTTCGCACCGCGAGGAGTGCCTTCACCATCCTTTCCCACCACGAGGAGTGCCTTCACCATCCCTTCCCACCACAAGGAGTGCGTTTACCATCCCTGCCCACAACGAGCAATGCCTTCACTATCCCTGCCCACAGCGAGCAGTGCCTTCACCATCCTTGCACACAGCGAACAGTGCCTTCACCATCCCTGCCCACAGCGAACAGTACCTTCACCATCCCTGCCCACAGCGAGCTATGCCTTCACCATCCCTTCCCACCACAAGGAGTGCCTTCACCATCCCTGCCCACAACGAGCAATGCCTTCACTATCCCTCCCCCCAGGCGAGCAGTGCCTTCACCATCCCTGCCCACAGCGAGCAGTGCCTTCACCACCCCTGCCCACGGCGAGCATTGCCTTCACTATCCCTTCCCTCCACGAGGATTGCTTTCACCATCCCTGCCCACAGCGAGTGATGCCTTCACTATCCCTGCCCACAGCGAGCAGTGCCGTCACTATCCCTGCCCACCACGAGGAGTGCCTTCACCATCCCTGTCCACAGCGAGCAGTGCCTTCAACACCCCTGCCCAGAGCGAGCAGTGCCTTCACCACCCCTGCCCACAGCGAGCAGTGCCTTCACTATCCCTGCCCACAGTGAGCAGTGCCTTCACTATCCCTTCCCACAGTGAGCAGTGCCTTCACTATACATGCCCACAGCAAGCAGTGCCTTCACAATCCCTGCCAACCGCGAGCAGTGCCTTCACCATCCCTGCACACAGGGAGCAGTGCCTTCACTATCTCTGCCCAAAGCGAGCAGTGTCTTCACTATCCCTGCCCACAGCGAGCAGTGCCTTCACTATCCCTTCCCACAGCGAGCAGTGCCTTCACTATCCCTGCCCACGGCGAGCAGTGCATTCACCATCCCTGCCCATGGCGAGCAGTGCCTTCACTATCCCTGCCCACTGCGAGCAGTGCCTTCACCATCCCTGCCAACAGCGAGCAGTGCCTTCACTATCCCTGCCCACAGCAAGGCCTTCACTGTTTCTGCCCACAGCTAGCAGTGCCTTCACTATCCCTTCCCACAGTGAGCAGTGCCTTCACTATACATGCCCACAGCAAGCAGTGCCTTCACTATCCCTGCCCACCGCGAGCAGTGCCTTCACTATCCCTGACCACGGTGAGCTGTGCCTTCCCCATCCCTGCCCACAGGGAGCAGTGCCTTCGCTATTCCTACCCAGAGCGAGCAGTGTCTTCACTATCCATGCCGACAGCAAGCAGTGCCTTCAATATCCCTTGCCACAGCGAGCAGTGCCTTCACTATCCCTGCCCACGGCGAGCAGTGCATTCACCATCCCTGCCCACAGCGAGCAGTGCCTTCACTATCCCTGCCCACTGCGAGCAGTGCCTTCACCACCCCTGCCCAGAGCGAGCAAGGCCTTCACTATCCCTGCCCACAGCGAGCTGTGCCTTACCCATCCCTGCCCACATCGAGCAGTGCCTTCACTATCGCTGCCCACAGCGAGCAGTGCCTGCCCCATCCCTGCCCACAGCGAGCAGTGCCTTCCCCATCCCTGCCCACAGCAAGCAGTGCCATCACTATGCCTTCCCACAGCGAGCAAGGCCTTCACCATCCATTTGCACCGCGAGGAGTGCCTTCACCATCCCTTCCCACCACGAGGAGTGCCTTCACCATCCCTTCCCACCACAAGGAGTGCCTTCACCATCCCTGCACACAACGAGGAGTGCCTTCACCATCCCTTCCCACCGCAAGGAGTGCCTTCACCATCCCTGCCCACAACGAGCAATGCCTTCACTATCCCTGCCCACAGCGAGCAGTGCCTTCACCATCCTTGCACACAGCGAGCAGTGCCTTCACCATCCCTGCCCACAGTGAGCTATGCCTTCACCATCCCTTCCCACCACAAGGAGTGCCTTCACCATCCCTGCCCACAACGAGCAATGCCTTCACTATCCCTCCCCCCTTGCGAGCAGTGCCTTCACGATCCCTGCCCACAGCGAGCAGTGCCTTCACCATCCCTGCCTATGGCGAGCAGTGCCTTCACTATCCCTTTCCTCCACGAGGATTGCTTTCACCATCCCTGCCCACAGCGAGCAGTGCCTTCAACACCCCTGCCCACAGCGAGCAGTGCCTTCACCACCCCTGCCCACAGCGAGCAGTGCCTTCACTATCCCTGCCCACATTGAGCAGTGCCTTCACTATCCCTTCCCACAGTGAGCAGTGCCTTCACTATACATGCCCACAGCAAGCAGTGCCTTCACTATCCCTGCCAACCGCGAGCAGTGCCTTCACCATCCCTGCCCACAGGGAGCAGTGCCTTCACTATCCCTGCCCAAAGCGAGCAGTGTCTTCACTATCCCTGCCCACAGCGAGCAGTGCCTTCACTATCCCTTCCCACAGCGAGCAGTGCTTTCACTATCCGTGCCCACGGCGAGCAGTGCATTCACCATCCCTGCCAACAGCGAGCAGTGCCTTCACCATCCCTGCCCACAGCAAGCAGTGCCTTCACCACCCCTGCCAACAGCGAGCAGTGCGTTCACTATCCCTGCCCACAGCGAACTGTGCCTTACCCATCCCTGCCCATAGCGAGCAGTGCCTTCAAAATCTCTGCCCACACCGAGCAGTGCCTTCACTATCCCTGCCCACAGCGAGCAAGGCCTTCACTATCCCTGCCTACAGCGAGCAGTGCCTCCACCCCCTCTGCCCACAGCGAGCAGTGCCTTCACTATCCCTGCCCACAGCAAGCAAGGCCTTCACTATCCCTGCCCACAGCGAGCAAGGCCTCCACTATCCCTGCCCACAGCGAGCTGTGACTTCCCCATCCTTGCCCACAGGGAGCTGTGTATTCACTATCCCTGCCCAGTGCGAGCAGTGCCTTCACCATCCCTGGCCACCGCGAGCAGTGCCTTCACTCTCCCTGCCACAGTGAGGTAGGCCTTCACCATCCCTTCCCACCGCGAGCAAGGCCTTTACTAACCCCGCCCACAGCAAGAAAGGCCTTCACTATCCCTGCCCACTGCGAGCAGTGCCTTCACCATCCATGCGCACTGCGCGCAGTGCCTTCACCATCCCTGCCGACGGCGAGCAGTGCCTTCACTATCCCTGCCCACAGCGAGCAGTGCCTTCACCCCCTCTGCCCACAGCGAGCAGTGCCTTCCCTATCCCTGCCCACAGCGAGCAGTGCATTCACTATCCCTCCACACAGCAAGCAGGGTCTTCACCATCCCTGCCCATCGCGAGCAGTGCCTTCACTATCCCTGCTCACAGCGAGCAAGGCCTTCACTAACCCCACCCACAGCGAGCTATTCCCTACCCCATCCATGCCCACAGTGAGCAGTGCCTTCACTATTCCTTCCCACAGCGAGCAGTACCTTCACTATACATGCCCACAGCGAGCAGTGCCTTCACTATTCCTTCCCACAGCGAGCAGTGCCTTCACTATACATGCCCACAGCGAGCAGTGCCTTCACTATCCCTGCCCACCACGAGCAATGCCTTCACCATCCCTGCCCCCCGCGAGCAGTGCCTTCACCATCTCTGCCCAAAGCGAGCAGTGCCTTTACCATGCATGCCACAGCAAGGAGGGTCTTCACCATCCCTGCCCATCGTGAGCAGTACCTTCACTATCCCTGCCCACAGCGAGCAGTGCCTTCACCACCCCTGTCCACAGCGAGCAGTGCCTTCACTATCCCTGCCCACAGTGAGCAGTGCCTTCACTATCGCTTCCCACAGTGAGCAGTGCCTTCACTATACATGCCCACATCAAGCAGTGCCTTCACTGTGCCTTCACCAACCCTGCCCAAAGCAAGCAGTGTCTTCACTATCCCTGCCCACAGCGAGCAGTGCCTTCACTATCCCTTCCCACAGCAAGCAGTGCCATCACTATGCCTTCCCACAGCGAGCAAGGCCTTCACCATCCCTTCGCACCGCGAGGAGTGCCTTCACCATCCCTTCCCACCACGAGGAGTGCCTTCACCATCCCTTCCCACCACAAGGAGTGCGTTTACCATCCCTGCCCACAACGAGCAATGCCTTCACTATCCCTGCCCACAGCGAGCAGTGCCTTCACCATCCTTGCACACAGCGAACAGTGCCTTCACCATCCCTGCCCACAGCGAACAGTACCTTCACCATCCCTGCCCACAGCGAGCTATGCCTTCACCATCCCTTCCCACCACAAGGAGTGCCTTCACCATCCCTGCCCACAACGAGCAATGCCTTCACTATCCCTCCCCCCAGGCGAGCAGTGCCTTCACCATCCCTGCCCACAGCGAGCAGTGCCTTCACCATCCCTGCCCACGGCGAGCAGTGCCTTCACTATCCCTTCCCTCCACGAGGATTGCTTTCACCATCCCTGCCCACAGCGAGTGATGCCTTCACTATCCCTGCCCACAGCGAGCAGTGCCGTCACTATCCTTGCCCACCACGTTGAGTGCCTTCACCATCCCTGCCCACAGCGAGCAGTGCCTTCACCACCCCTGTCCACAGCGAGCAGTGCCTTCACTATCCCTGCACACAGTGAGCAGTGCCTTCACTATCCCTTCCCACAGTGAGCAGTGCCGCCTTCACTATACATGCCCACAGCAAGCAGTGCCTTCACTGTGCCTTCACCAACCCTGCCCAAAACGAGCAGTGTCTTCACTATCCCTGCCCACAGCGAGCAGTGCCTTCACTATCCCTTCCCACAGCAAGCAGTGCCATCACTATGCCTTCCCACAGCGAGCAAGGCCTTCACCATCCCTTCGCACCGCGAGGAGTGCCTTCACCATCCCTTCCCACCACGAGGAGTGCCTTCACCATCCCTTCCCACCACAAGGAGTGCGTTTACCATCCCTGCCCACAACGAGCAATGCCTTCACTATCCCTGCCCACAGCGAGCAGTGCCTTCACCATCCTTGCACACAGCGAACAGTGCCTTCACCATCCCTGCCCACAGCGAACAGTACCTTCACCATCCCTGCCCACAGCGAGCTATGCCTTCACCATCCCTTCCCACCACAAGGAGTGCCTTCACCATCCCTGCCCACAACGAGCAATGCCTTCACTATCCCTCCCCCCAGGCGAGCAGTGCATTCACCATCCCTGCCCACAGCGAGCAGTGCCTTCACCATCCCTGCCGACGGCGAGCAGTGCCTTCACTATCCCTTCCCTCCACGAGGATTGCTTTCACCATCCCTGCCCACAGCGAGTGATGCCTTCACTATCCCTGCCCACAGCGAGCAGTGCCGTCACTATCCTTGCCCACCACGGTGAGTGCCTTCACCATCCCTGCCCACAGCGAGCAGTGCCTTCACCACCCCTGTCCACAGCGAGCAGTGCCTTCACTATCCCTGCCCACAGTGAGCAGTGCCTTCACTATCCCTTCCCACAGTGAGCAGTGCCTTCACTATACATGGCCACAGCAAGCAGTGCCTTCACTGTGCCTTCACCAACCCTGCCCAAAGCGAGCAGTGTCTTCACTATCCCTGCCCACAGCGAGCAGTGCCTTCACTATCCCTTCCCACAGCAAGCAGTGCCATCACTATGCCTTCCCACAGCGAGCAAGGCCTTCACCATCCCTTCGCACCGCGAGGAGTGCCTTCACCATCCCTTCCCACCACGAGGAGTGCCTTCAACATCCCTTCCCACCACAAGGAGTGCGTTTACCATCCCTGCCCACAACGAGCAATGCCTTCACTATCCCTGCCCACAGCGAGCAGTGCCTTCACCATCCTTGCACACAGCTAACAGTGCCTTCACCATCCCTGCCCACAGCGAACAGTACCTTCACCATCCCTGCCCACAGCGAGCTATGCCTTCACCATCCCTTCCCACCACAAGGAGTGCCTTCACCATCCCTGCCCACAACGAGCAATGCCTTCACTATCCCTCCGCCCAGGCGAGCAGTGCCTTCACCATCCCTGCCCACAGCGAGCAGTGCCTTCACCATCCCTGCCCACGGCGAGCAGTGCCTTCACTATCCCTTCCCTCCACGAGGATTGCTTTCACCATCCCTGCCCACAGCGAGTGATGCCTTCACTATCCCTGCCCACAGCGAGCAGTGCCGTCACTATCCCTGCCCACCACGAGGAGTGCCTTCACCATCCCTGTCCACAGCGAGCAGTGCCTTCAACACCCCTGCCCAGAGCGAGCAGTGCCTTCACCACCCCTGCCCACAGCGAGCAGTGCCTTCACTATCCCTGCCCACAGTGAGCAGTGCCTTCACTATCCCTTCCCACAGTGAGCAGTGCCTTCACTATACATGCCCACAGCAAGCAGTGCCTTCACGATCCCTGCCAACCGCGAGCAGTGCCTTCACCATCCCTGCACACAGGGAGCAGTGCCTTCACTATCTCTGCCCAAAGCGAGCAGTGTCTTCACTATCCCTGCCCACAGCGAGCAGTGCCTTCACTATCCCTTCCCACAGCGAGCAGTGCCTTCACTATCCCTGCCCACGGCGAGCAGTGCATTCACCATCCCTGCCCACGGCGAGCAGTGCCTTCACTATCCCTGCCCACTACGAGCAGTGCCTTCACCATCCCTGCCAACAGCGAGCAGTGCCTTCACTATCCCTGCCCACAGCAAGGCCTTCACTATCCCTGCCCACAGCTAGCAGTGCCTTCACTATCCCTTCCCACAGTGAGCAGTGCCTTCACTATACATGCCCACAGCAAGCAGTGCCTTCACTATCCCTGCCCACCGCGAGCAGTGCCTTCACTATCCCTGACCACAGTGAGCTGTGCCTTCCCCATCCCTGCCCACAGGGAGCAGTGCCTTCGCTATTCCTACCCAGAGCGAGCAGTGTCTTCACTATCGATGCCGACAGCAAGCAGTGCCTTCAATATCCCTTCCCACAGCGAGCAGTGCCTTCACTATCCCTGCCCACGGCGAGCAGTGCATTCACCATCCCTGCCCACAGCGAGCAGTGCCTTCACTATCCCTGCCCACTGCGAGCAGTGCCTTCACCACCCCTGCCCAGAGCGAGCAAGGCCTTCACTATCCCTGCCCACAGCGAGCTGTGCCTTACCCATCCCTGCCCACATCGAGCAGTGCCTTCACTATCGCTGCCCACAGCGAGCAGTGCCTGCCCCATCCCTGCCCACAGCGAGCAGTGCCTTCCCCATCCCTGCCCACAGCAAGCAGTGCCATCACTATGCCTTCCCACAGCGAGCAGGGCCTTCACCATCCCTTTGCACCGCGAGGAGTGCCTTCACCATCCCTTCCCACCACGAAGAGTGCCTTCACCATCCCTTCCCACCACAAGGAGTGCCTTCACCATCCCTGCACACAACGAGGAGTGCCTTCACCATCCCTTCCCACCGCAAGGAGTGCCTTCACCATCCCTGCCCACAACGAGCAATGCCTTCACTATCCCTGCCCACAGCGAGCAGTGCCTTCACCATCCTTGCACACAGCGAGCAGTGCCTTCACCATCCCTGCCCACAGTGAGCTATGCCTTCACCATCCCTTCCCACCACAAGGAGTGCCTTCACCATCCCTGCCCACAACGAGCAATGCCTTCACTATCCCTCCCCCCTTGCGAGCAGTGCCTTCACGATCCCTGCCCACAGCGAGCAGTGCCTTCACCATCCCTGCCTATGGCGAGCAGTGCCTTCACTATCCCTTTCCTCCACGAGGATTGCTTTCACCATCCCTGCCCACAGCGAGCAGTGCCTTCAACACCCCTGCCCACAGCGAGCAGTGCCTTCACCACCCCTGCCCACAGCGAGCAGTGCCTTCACTATCCCTGCCCACAGTGAGCAGTGCCTTCACTATCCCTTCCCACAGTGAGCAGTGCCTTCACTATACATGCCCACAGCAAGCAGTGCCTTCACTATCCCTGCCAACCGCGAGCAGTGCCTTCACCATCCCTGCCCACAGGGAGCAGTGCCTTCACTATCCCTGCCCACAGTGAGCTGTGCCTTCCCCATCCCTGCCCACAGCGAGCAGTGCCTTCACTATTCTTGCCCACAGCGAGCAGTGCCTTCACCATCCGTGCCCACCGCGAGCAGTGCCTTCACCATCCCTGCCCACCGCGAGCAGTGACTTCACCATCTCTGCCCAAAGCGAGCAGTGCCTTTACCATCCATGCCGACAGCGAGCAGGGTCTTCACCATCCCTGCCCACCTCGAGCAGTGCCTTCACTATCCCTGCCCACAGCGAGCAGTGCCTTCACTATCCCTGCCCACAGTGAGCAGTGCCTTCTCTATCCCTGCCCACAGTGAGCAGTGCCTTCACTATCCCTTCCCACAGCGAGCAGTGCCTTTACTATACATGCCCACAGCGAGCAGTGCCTTCACTATCCCTGCCCACAGCGAGCAAGGCCTTCACTAACCCCGCCCACAGCGAGCTGTGCCTTCCCCATCCTTGCTCACAGCGAGCAGTGCATTCACTATCCCTCCACACAGCGAGCAGTGCCTTCACCATCCATGCCCACCGCGCGCAGTGCCGTCACTATCCCTGCCCACCGCGAGCAGTGCCTTCACCATCTCTGCCCAAAGCGAGCAGTGCCTTTACCATCCATGCCGACAGCGAGCAGGGTCTTCATCATCCCTGTCCACCATGAGCAGTGCCTTCACCATCCCTGCCCACAGCGAGCAGTTATTCACCATCTCTGCCCAGCGTGTAGTGCCTTTACCATCCATGCCAACAGCGAGCAGTGCCTTCACTATCCCTTCCCACAGTGAGCAGTGCCTTCACTATCCCTGCCCACAGCGAGCAGTGCCTTCACTATCCCTGCCCACAGCGAGCAGTGCCTTCACTATGCATGCCCACAGGAAGCAGTGCCTTCACTATCCCTACCCACGGCGAGCAGTGCATTCACCACCCCTGCCCACTGCGAGCTGTGCCTTCCCATCCCTGCCCACAGCGAGCAGTGCCTTCCCATCCCTGCACACAGCGAGCAGTGCCTTCACCATCCCTGCCACAGCCCCAAGGCCTTCACTAACCCCGCCCACGGCGCCTTCTACAGCGTTCGAACGTGTTTTAGTCGCGATCCCTCAAAGTTTGGGCAAAGATTGTCTGTGTAGGCCTTATATCCATTTGAAGTGAGCCATAACACATCTAGGCCGTTGCCTAGCTCTGAAGTGGACGTCTACATACACGCATGCCTTTTCTATGTTGTTAAACATTTTCTCACAGAACATTTTTAAACAAAGCATGTTCTAAACAAATCCAGGTATGGCACCATTTGTTAAAATCCCCAGTCACTGCTGTGTGCATCCTGTTCCCAGCAGAGACCCCAATGGCGACGTTTGCCACATGGCCCTCGTCATCATTCCACTTCCTCTCCCGCTTGCATTCACTTACAGGTACAACATGGGCCCTGAAGAAGGCTTTGTGTGCAAGGACTCTCTGGTTTGGTGGCGTGGTATACGTCTCAGATGTGGGGGTGCAGGGGTCTGCTGGGGTTCTTGCAGGCCCAGCCCTCTTCATAGACCCAAGGATGATGGCACGCGAAGCCTTCAGACAGAAGGCTAAGGTTAAGGGGGAACGGATCTGTGTGATTATTGCAACGGCTGAAAATGCAGACTTTTTTTAACCCCTTACACCACATATATATGAGGGGGGAGACCCTCGCATCCCCCCATATTAATATTATACTCTAACACCCCCCACCCACATATTTATGTGGTATAAGGAGGGGTTAAAAAAAAGTCTGCATTTTCAGCCGTCGCAATTCCCAGGTCAACATTTTTGTACAATTCCTTCCGGAACCTTTGGGATAGGATGCAGTGCACGGCCAATTGAGAACAGGAACACCTGGGAGAAGTAGGCAATCATCACATGCACCCGGCTTTCGACCAATGAAGAGCATGCACATCTGATTTATTGACTGATTGATTGATAGATTATTTATAATGCGCCTATACACAAGTGTTTATCTTGCTCCTTCTTGGAGAAGAAGGGGTGAGATGAAGGCTTCTTCCTGCACCGTGATCGTTGCAGTGAATCGATTAATGGAAGAAGAGCACAGTCACACATTCTCCTCCACAACTGGAAGAGAACATTGGGGGCACAGGGGCTGGCACGGCTGCTCCTGTGCCACACAATGAACATCTGTAGCAAGGAGATTAGCTGCAGAAGGGCAATGCGGCTGAACAGTGGAATGCTGGAGCCTGGCCCGAAGAGTGATGGCGGGCAGCTGCACTGGGGTCAGGCCGGGCTCTATAGGGCGGATTGTCTTTGCATTATACTTTTATTGATGGTGTGATGAGGGGATTTCTAAGGACCCTGTTCTATCAGGTTATACCTTCCATCCAGCGTCAGACTGGGCCATAAAATTGTCTTGGGCACTAATGAAAAAGTGGCCCACGGTTGCAAATTCCTTTTGTGATACCGTTTGAACAGTAACTAATAGGGATTATTTTGAAAAAGTGTGATGTAGATTGTACATTTTAAAGAATATTTATTCAGCAACACTGGTCACAAATACCAACGCAGAGTAAATTAACTCATCAAAATGGCCCAAATTGGCCCAAAAGGTGGCCCACTTTGACCCAAAAGACTGTCCCAAACCATGACCCTACAGCCGTATTTGCCAGCCTGAGCCTGTTTCTGTCTCGAAAAACAAACTTCTGGTTAGGAGTTTACTAATCTGAATCCTTTTCTCAGCATTATATGCAAATTGTATAATCTCTCCAAACAGAGAATTGCCTTTTGGCACCCATTACAGAGGAGAAATATTCATTTGCATGTCAGTCTGGTCCCGCTCACGAGGGCAGTCCAGCACCGAAATACTAGGCAAATCTCCTCTGAACAAGAGTACCATCAGCAACCCCAGACCCGTGTTTCAGCCTTGTTGGGCATCATCTGTGAGGCAAAGCTGAACCTCTCTAAGGCACAGTGAGCAAGGGGTCCACGTCTGGATTACCCCCGGCTGAAATGACTGCTGCACCCTGAGACCATGACACCTTTCACCGCCATACCACCCTATGCACTAAACCCTGCTGTTGCTTTGCAAACACCCTGATTTCATGACCAGGATTGGGGAACATGCACAATGCACTTCATCCTTTATGATAGATCTGAATACCCCACAAATAGGGACATCATTCACAGCTGGGGAACCTTTCAGGCCACCTTGAAAAGTCAGAATTGCCTTCCCTGCACCCCGAAGGAACTTACATGGTTTGATAAGAATTGTGCCTTGTGGGTTCTGGGTCTGCAACATACTAAAACAAGTATTGGCAAAGCCAACCGTTTGGGATTTTTTTTGTAGGCATGATATGCATTTTCCAAGTACTGCCACAAGGAACTACTATCTGGCAATGAAATGGCAGTAACTGGCAAATGGTGTTAGAGGCCTTGAATATCATTGCAGTGACTGGCATATGCCTATTGTATGCATATAGAACAGCCAAAACGGTTTGAGTTGCTTGTTTTTAACAGGAATTCAGTGCAAGGGCACACATACTGCATATAAATCAAGTGGCTGAAGGCACATTTGGTTAAGATATTTTATCACACAAAGAGCTGGTTTACATTTGCAATTAAGCATTACCTTTCGGAAGACTGCTCAGAAGTAACATTGGCATTCCCTTAAAAGCACAGAGCTAACTCAAAATAATATGAGAGGGTCTTTTGGGTGAGAAGGGGCAGTGAGTGGGTTGGAATGGCCATTGGGACAAGCATGGTTATGGGGAGTCAATGGGTCTGTAAAAAGCCAAACAACATCCACAGGCTATGTCCGTCCACACAGCCGTACAGGGCTACCCAAGAGACAAAATATTGATTTTTCTCACTACCTGTAAAACATAGAAAATTCAATCAGCCACCGATTTGTATAGCATGGATTATGGGGAAAGTATTTCAGGTTAAAAGTCATAATTGCAAAGCAACATTTGAGTGACACAGTTGGGCGTTCAACTACAGCCATTTTGAGAGAATTTTTTTAACACGTTCCTTCTTTACTGTCTTTAGGAAACATGTTTTATTGGTGAGGCAAGACACTGAGAACACTTCCCCAACAATGCATACGACCTTTGTACATTCAAAGGTTGCAATATTGCAATAATCCTACAATTTCACAGTGAGTTAAAGGGCAAAAGTTTCTACCTCCCCTGCATCATCTGGTCTTATAACCACACCCTCTCACCCATTGTTAAGGACACTGGTCCTCTGCCCTGTAAATCAACGTTAAAATTGTTGTAAGAATTTTTGTGCCAAAAATGCATTGTTTTCCCTATAATTTCCATCCATGAATAATTATAAAAGGATACATTTCTGTAAACATTTAGACTCTGCCATCATTCTCCAAAAATATGATGCATCATTAAAAAATGCATTTCAGCCTGTAGGTAATTATTCCACTTTTAGCAATGAGTTGGCTGCAATGAGTTGGCCGTCTCTAAATGTCTAAAGGATGCTTGGGTAGAGGGTGAAAAAAAGAAAACAAATCTGCCCCAAGTTAAAGAGAGAGGAGATTAGCAGTTACCGTGTTATGCAACGCAACGGGGCGGACACCTACTGCAAAGGGCCAAGGGGAGGAGGGCTTCTTTGCGGGGTCTAGAATCCTTTCCTGTTAAACAGACCAAACAGGTGCTCGGCTACTGCATCACTCGAGACCTAGACCCCTCCCCCATCAGTGGCAATGTTGCCCTGGCACTGACGTTTGGCTGGAGCTTCCAACTTTGAACCATACCATGAAAACCACACTTCAACTGGGGATTTGGTTGCCTAGAACACATTGCCCTTTTCATCTTCCTCTCCAAAAGCGTCCATTGAGCCAGTCAACCAGTACGATGGCTCAGTGGGTTAAGTGTGCTGGCTGCTGAGATTTGTTGCTGATCCGCAGGACACAGGTTTAAATAACGGCGGCAAGGTCAACTCAGTTTATCATTCTTCTACGGTTGTCAATTAAGTACCAATTTCGATATACAAATAAAGCAGCTTGGTAATTGTAATTGGTTATTTATAATGTGCTTAATACCCAGAGGTTTCTAAGCGCGGACCCGGGGATCGAACCTGTGTTGCTCCGCATCATCTTGTTTCCAAGGTGAGTGTGTTGCCCCTGGGCTATCCTCCCTGTGAAACGCTACACAAAATACTGATTATTATTGCTATCAATTTCAGTGCTAAATGATAACCACTGTCCGTGTTATAATGACACCTCTTATTCTGCGTGTTTACATTAAGTGACACATTCAGCCACACTTGTGCTTAGCTGCTGTTCAACACAAGGATTCATTTCAAAAGCATTTGCATTGCCAACGAAAACTGTACTTATATTGAGAAACAGCCGGTAGGTGTTTCATTGTGCACATGCTCATAGTTTAGATGAACGTTTTATTCCTCAGCTAGAGAGATGTCTTCGTGCAAATGCCTTCGTTTATTGTATGCAGACCATCTGCAGTTTCAAATGCGAGTTTAAAAGCCAATGAACATGCACGAGTATGGACAAGTAGGCCATATCTCCTGGTTGCCTACTGACACCTGCGCTGGAAATGTTCTGTAAACACTACATAATAATTAATAATAATAATAATAATAATAATAATAATAATAACTAGTTTTCATATAGCGCTACAAACCCGCAGGTATTTGAGCGCTGCAGTAACAGTTGTTTTGGAAGATCAAGCTAAGGAAACATGATGGCTGTCCACTTCGGCTCCTACCTTTGCTCTCACTGTGATGGTTCTGTCAGTTTCATTCAGAGAGATCTGCACTATATCAATAAACCGATATGAAACTGACAACTTTCAGAAGTGTCCCAGATCTTAGAATCCATCATATATTGGCAGTTCAAGTTGCAGCCGGGAACATTAACTTGAAATTAATTCAGTGACTTTCTGTAGTGGTCATTGTTGCATCAGCCAGCACAGGTCTTTTGGTATAATGTTCTTGCAGGATTGAAATTCAAAGAATGTAGGTACATTCGCTTTGCATTCAATTGAAACAGTATTTTAGATGTTTTAGAAGCAGTTGATGGGTCGCTGGTAATCTGGGAATTTCTATGTAGTCAAGGTATCTAAATATGAAGCAATGGTTTCATATAAGTGGTCACAAGTATCTGTCATGTGGGAGATCCCGGGCTGTTTGTAAGCAGTGCTTTTGTTGGTGTTGGTACTCTTGTTCCGTGGAGAATTGCCTTGCATTTCAACATTGGGCTGCCTACGTGGGTGGGACCAGACTGATAAGCAAATGGGTATTTCTCCTCTGTAAAAGGTACACTGAGCTAAAAGGTGGTTGTGTACCCTCCCGAGTAGGCACCTTCTCATAGAACAGGTAATTTGTCCACGTTCATTCTTGGTAGAGTGGTTTGAAGACCCTTTTGTGCATTTTTAGGAACTTTGGGTCTCACCCGAAGTTACCCAGGGTAACCCTGACATAGACACCTTGCTTCCTGTGCTCAGAGAGGCACAGCTCCACCTCACCGATGAGGCCCAACTAGACAAAACACGTGTCTGGGGTTGCTGATGTTACTCTTGTTCAGAGGAGAATTGCCTAGCATTTCAGTACTGGACTGCCCATGTGGGCGGGACAAAGACTGATATGCAAATGTTTTCTCCTCTGTGAAAGATACACTGCGCTAAAATGTGGTTGTAGAGGGGCTGTCAGAGCTTTTTGTGCATTTTTAAGCAGTCATTTTGCATTACAACTCTTTGTGGCTCATCTCGAACATTTCAACCATTTGTGTAACCTATTCTGCCTCCGCTCTGGCCTTCTTAAATCTGACACTGTGGATGTTGTGGTCAGTGGTATCGAATGAGGCAGATGGGGCTACCATGGTAAGCAATTTCTCTCTACCCTTGTCTGAAATGGCTACAAGTTCCTTTCCAACAATCGTTGGAGCTGTTTACATTCAGCTATTTGGGCTGACACCAGTCTGCAAAGTGTATGCAGCTTATTTGGGTCAATATGATATTTTGCTCAACTCTTGGCAACTAATATATCAATATTAGTTGAACGTGATTTGTTCAGTAATGGATGGTAAATGGGAGCTATGCAAAATGGCAGCCTATATTTGCTGTACACGCCAAAATCCAGCACTCTTACTCCAAATGAACCCACTGGGTTTTATATGGGACCAATCAACTTAACTTACTTCCCCTACATCCTGCAGTGACAGGACGTCTACTTTCCCATACAATCCTATGGACCAGTCTCCCTTGCCTCCTCCCCTTCTGCTTGCCCCTATCCCTTCAGGCCCCTAAATTAACTGTTAGGGCTACCGAGGTACTGAGCCCAGGTCAATGTTCTCCTGGACCAAGAAAGCTGACATCATGCACAGTCTGTTGTCCAGACTGGAGAGTAGGGACCAACATGTACCACTCAGGCAAGCACAACAGTCATGCACAGTCTCTGCTGCATAAAACTAATCCAACTCGAAGAGGTGACTCACCCGAACCAGAGAAATTCTTTAGAACTCCCCTAGTATGCGTCAGGACCCAACTGTATGGAGAGACCCACGGTGATGTAGGGAACCCCTGACAGTGACGAGCCAAACGAGATAGTATTGAAGTGTATTAAACTAGAGCCTGACCATAAAATAGTGCCTGACCCTATAATGGGGACTTATGAAGCCTCTATGAAGCAGGGGCTAATGGCACATTTACCTGATGAATCTATTGCCATTGTTAGGCAATCTCGAAAGGAGAGCATAGAAAGCCTTGAGCACTGGATGAGAAGAAAACCACAACACCTGTGGTTGATGACTGAAAGAGGCGAAACATGTAAAAAAGGAAGACAAATCGAAGATCAATTTCATAATTTGAAACAACCAGGGAACTTGTGCACCAATGGAAGATTGGCTTGAATTAGTCATGTAATGTGGACACACATTAAATGCGACAGGAGTCTTCACACTTAAGAGGGTGTCACATTTGGCGTTAGGATGGCATGCCTGAGGGAGAGTAAATGACAGAGAGTGTGGGAGCAAGTGTAGAGATCCGAGTGTGGGTAGAGCCACGCCACAGCCAGAGAAGCAGGGAACAGTGCTGGAATCACAACAAGAAATAAATACAAGAGGTGATGGCTGGAAGGTTTAGAAGTCATCTTAATCTCTGGCATTACTCTGGGCAACCCTCTAGACCACCGTTCTTCGCCTGCCCAGCCATTACTGAAGGGGAAAGACAAAGCCTGATCTGCGTACGGTATTTCCCCTTCTGTAATGGCTTAGCAAGCGAAGAACGATGGTCTTGTGGGTTGCCCAGAGCAATTGACAGAAGTTTAAGATTAATTGTAAACCTTCCAGCCATCACCTCTTTGTTTTGCTTTGTCACAACAACACATCCTTTTCATAATTCATGAAAAGAAAATGGGAAGGCTACAGCAGAGATGGAGGAAGGCTAGGACTGCGATGTTGAAATGCCCCTGCCATAGTTCCACGGAACACAAAAAATTGGGCTCTTTCAACAATATCTGTCAGATGAATAAAAATCCCTCTCTCCCTCCAAGTACTGCATTACTATATAAAATGCCAAGCCGAATTCAGGCACAGTACTGTTGTACAGCGCTACGCCGCTTTTGAGCTAGGTTTGCGCTATAAGCAATAAAATAACTGCTATCCAAGCAAGCGAGAAAGGCCTGAAGTCCTGGAATCAGTGACTGGGAGCCAAGAGACTCTTGTAAACCCTTGGACAAGAGACAAACAACCTGCTGATAACTATAGTCCAGAGCTGTGGAGCCACAAGAGCCCCAGACAACCAAAGGCACATTAGACCTCAGTCCAGGGCTAATTAATTAATTATTTCCAGAATAACCCTTGATGAGTGGGAAAGCACTGCAATGAATTTGCAAAGTACCCCAGAGGCAAAGGGAAGCATGGTCTTACTAAGGTATCTGCATGAGGCCACCACTTAATGAATTGAATGATGAAGCCACTATCACTGCATGTTGACAGCTGCAGGACAGGTCAGGACCATTACCACAGCCTGTACTACTACCCCACTATGTCGAGAGGCCAAGCATCTTGAAAGAAGCATACAGGGGAATCCCTGTGGCTCTGCGTTGTCGGAACACGGGCCTGGATGGGTGTCTTGCACCCTTAGGTTTGTTAAAAGAGGGCTGTATGTTGCGTCTTTGATCGTTTGGTCCTACAATCTATTTGACTGGGTGCCCTACCACAGAGCTTGTTGTTCCGCTGATGCCTTGCACTGTTGTGGTTAGACATCTCGCTCACTGTGTTAGTTACTTGTATACCATAGACCACCCTCCATCCCCTTCCTAGAGAAACGCGATATGGTTTACCCCAAATTATGAAGCTTCTTCCCCAGGAGAAGAACCCAAAGAATCTAAAGAGGGGAGTTTTTGACACTCAACTTACTCCTCCTGGGGCTAGACAACTGTGGGTAGATCACAAAGTCACGAAGGCCTCCCTCCATTAACCTTGCAAACCTGTGTGAGTTCTGATTCCCCAATTCATGACCAGGGGAAAGTGGAATGCCACCACAAATATATTTACCACTACCATTCGATTGCTGGCATAAAGACTAAAAATGAATAAAAGTGGTGGAATGGCAGGGTAATGTGTATGTTTTTGAATGGGGGGGAGGGAGGATTCCGAAATCATTTAAGAAACTTGGGAATATTTCAACGCACAACTAAAGCAATGATATTCTCTGTAAAATGAGGCAAGCAAAAGAATTGCAATTTGGTTGTTGAGTGTAGTGTGGGGCTTGCATTGCCACTTACCACCATCTATCCAGGATTGCAACCCCGCTGGATCTCAAAGCTGCCAACATTTTTAGCACAAATCACACTGTACAACATCAACAACCACCTTGGTTCCCAAGTAATGATATTTTTATTGTGTATGGGTTGCGATCATGCTCACAAAATGTGCTCGCATGTGGCAGGCCTGAGACCCCATGTGGCAGGCAGGGTGAGAGTTGAATACACTGAGATGGTTGTGGATGTTGTGCAGTGTGTTTTGTGCTTGAAAGGTGGCAGCTTTGAGATCCGGGGGTGGCAGTCCCAGATAGATGCTGGTATGTTTCCTATGATGGTTTTGAATGTTAGTTACTCAGTTGGTGGAATATGCTGTGGTGGTTATGAATGTGGTTTTGTTACAGTGGGGTTGGTTGTGTGTTGCTGGGCATGGGATCCTGTCTGGTAGGGCTGTGTGTGTGTGTTGACCCCTTCCTTTCGACTTTTAAGGAAGGGGGAGGTGTAGTGTGGGGCTTGTATTTCCACATGCAATGCAAGCCATAGAATGTTAACTAGTGGTGGAACCCTGGGTTCCCTCAAGGTTCCATGGATGACTGTCATTCAGGATGGGAGACACTACTGAGAGGAGGATTTAATTAATGCTCTCCCTCTTCTTCTAATGCCCATAAACTTAAATAAAGCACTTCTACTGTGTGTACCTGCTAGCCCAAGTGTCGCACCTGCATCCTGTGTCTTCTGATGAAGCGGTACACTACAGTGAGGCAGTTTATTATCAGTTGTCCTTGCTACTCGCAACAGTTCAGTGGGCGGATCACATGCAGAATGGCTTCACTTCAGTGGGCAGATCACGTGCAGAATGGCATCACTTCAGTGGGCGGATCACGTGCAGGATGGCATCACTTCAGTGGGCGGATCACGTGCAGGATGGCATCACTTCAGTGGGCAGATCACGTGCAGAATGGCATCACTTCAGTGGGCGGATCACGTGCAGTGCAGAATGGCATCACTTCAGTGGGCGGATCACGTGCAGAATGGCATCACTTCAGTGGGCAGATCACGTGCAGAATGGCATCACTTCAGTGGGCGGATCACGTGCAGGATGGCATCACTTCAGTGGGCGGATCACGTGCAGAATGGCATCACTTCAGTGGGCGGATCACGTGCAGAATGGCATCACTTCAGTGCGGGGATCACGTGCAGAATGGCATCACTTCAGTGGGCGGATCACGTGCAGAATGGCATCACTTCAGTGGGCGGATCACGTGCAGAATGGCATCACTTCAGTGGGCGGATCACGTGCAGGATGGCATCACTTCAGTGGGCGGATCACGTGCAGGATGGCATCACTTCGGTGGGCGGATCACGTGCAGGATGGCATCACTTCAGTGGGCGGATCACGTGCAGGATGGCATCACTTCAATGGGCGGAGCACGTGCAGAATGGCATCACTTCAGTGGGCGGATCACATGCAGGATGGCATCACTTCAGTGGGCGGATCACGTGCAGAATGGCATCACTTCAGTGGGCGGATCACGTGCAGGATGGCATCACTTCAGTGGGCAGATCACGTGCAGAATGGCATCACTTCAGTGGGCGGATCACGTGCAGGATGGCATCACTTCAGTGGGCAGATCACGTGCAGGATGGCATCACTTCAGTGGGCAGATCACGTGCAGAATGGCCCGTAAGCATCAGAGGACTGCAGCCATTTGCATTTTGAGTTTCACTGTTAAGCGGTGTCCAGGGACATGAAAGGGAAAGAAAGTTCAATCACAAAAAATGTCGGCCCTCAAATGTCGAGTCGACATTGTATGGAACTGGATTCCTGGCAGTCCCAAGGGCAGGGGGGTCAGTACACACGATGGAAGGAAAGGAGGCTGGGCAAAGACGTACAAGGGGTGTTTAAGGGTCTCCCTGGAGAAAAAAAGAGTGTTGGCTTTTGGAGACTGCTAGTCATGGTGGGGGTACGTGTGACTGCATGCCGTCCACTGGCTACACACAGCTTGTGGTTAAAGTACATATGCTGTCGAAAGCAGTGGTGTAAATGGAAAAAATGGGGAGGTGGATCCCTCGAGGGCTGGTGTGGGGGCGGAGTTCAAAAGGGGCAGAGCTGCCAATTGAACTCCAATCAAAGGAAATGTTAAACATGTTTTTAAAATGGCGCAATTCCTTTAATTGTTCGAAAAGTAAACAAACCATAGTAAGCGTACCTGACTTTTCAAGCCAGCACCGTCCGTGTCAAAACGTAGTTTGACATCCCAAACTACAAATACCAGAATTCTTTTTGGAAAGGCAACATTCACAGAGCACACAAAGCTGGGGGCTCGGGGATCAGTTTTCCGAATGGATTGTGCTTTTTGCTAAATCACAGGGTCTTTGACCCTCGGCGAACCTGGGAGCTCGCCGCAGTGATGTAACCTGGTCTGTGCGAGCACACTGAGCACAGTGCGCTCGCACAGAGCAGATTAGGTCCTAGAGGTGAGCCCCCAGCTTCGCTGTGGGTCTGCCTTGGCTCCTGTTGCCTGTGGCATGGGGAGGGGCGGTACCAGAAGAGCGCTCGCCAAGGTGCTGTGTGCGGCTTGTTTTTTCTTTCTATTTTCTTTTTTTTTGTCATCAAAAGCCCTTTCTTTTGTGATGGGCTACTTGGCGCCGAGGCTGGCTAGATCCCGAGATCCGCTTACACATCTGATGCCTGATCTCAGATCCGGCGAGAGCCGGCCCATGGGCCAGCGCTGGTCAAAAGGTTTTTCACCAAAGAGGTGCCACTGGCAGTGTGATCCATTTGAAGCTTGTGTTACCTTAATTCCTATAGTCTACTGGACTCACTGAACCCCCGCGTGCGCCATTCACTTGAGCATCACTGTAGAGCAGTCCGTGCCCTGTTCCGTGATCAGCACGCCTTGCTAGGAACGGGACCTCGCTGAACACAGAATGGCATTGCCCGTGACTCCTCCACCATGGTGCTTGAGTACTTGCGCCAGGAGACGAGGGGATGCCCCTTGAGGATGAACTCAAAGACGCCCCTGATCATCTGCTTAACACGCAGGAAGAAGCCAGCCCATGACATTCATGCTCGCCGGAAGCTCTGTGAATTTGCCGCTCGTCATGGCTTCCGCTCCGGGCTCATTAAAACAGCAAACATTTATGGGGCTCATTATACATCGGAATTGCGACATAAACAAGGCAAATATGTCTCCGTGTATTCTGCACCGTCTAAAATACGCTCCTGCAAAACAGTTTTACAGCCTAACAATCTGCTCACTTGCGTCAAAATCCTGCACATTAATTTCCCGTCTGCTTTACGCCACACAGAGAGACTAACAAGGCTCCTGCTTACTGCCCTTAACACTGCAATCAGGTACTAAGAGCGCTTATCACAGCACGTCTTCTTCTCTTTAGCCAATCAGGACGTGTGGAATGCAGGCTCCAGCCAACCGTAGAAGCCTGCATTCCATGTTTGTCTTTTGTTCTTTTCCTTGTTTCCAGCTTTTTACCCAATCAGCAAACTTAGAAGGTAGGCTCTTACTGCCGGTAACATGCTACATTCCAGGCTTTTTTTGTGTGATGTGTACATACTGGGCACTGGGCAAGGAGACATGTTCAAGCTCTGTCACAGGAAGCTGAGGGAGAAGCTACCTGTTTTCCCTTGTACAAGCTTTAATAGTGTCAGAGACCTTACCATTGGGCTCTTTTATGTGCTGTGTGAACTTCATCCCCTTCTTATAGGCCAGTAACTTGGGGAGGCAGGCAACCACCACACAGTAGACCCCTTTGGTATGGACCCTAATGCTTTATCAGTACCCGGTGATGGCCAATGAGCTTGTAACAAGCAAGCTCATTGGACATCATCGGGTTGTTACCAGCCCGACGAAGCCTTTGTCTGGCTGGCAACACCTGCGTTCTGGCCGCCATGGAAAAGGAGAAGGGACCAAGTGTTGTCCCTTCTCCCCGAACCCTGGTGGCCATTTTCTTTTTCTTTTTTTTCTCGAGTTCAGAAACGGTTTCAATGCCGTTTCTCAACTGGAGAAGAAATGCTATTAGTAATTTGGAATAATGTCCCGGGGTACTAATAGCAATAGAACCTTCAGAGGGAATGGCATTACTGGTAGGGTAATGCCCCTAGGGCTAGGTTAAGGCGTATAGGCGCTAGTCATAAACAGGAATATAAGACAAGTAGACTTGGTGGGAAAGTAAGAAACAAAGGTTAGCTAAACAGGTATGTTTTTAGATGTTTTCTGAAAAGCTGGTAGGCGGGCTCAGATCGTACATTAAGTTATACTATGTGATTCTGATTTATACTGCCCACCGCTACCACCCGCGGGCAATCTCCAGGCGCGTATGTCACTCTGCAAAAAAGAGGGGGTGGAGGGTTAGTAAATATAGGATCAGAGGATAGGGTCGGAACTAGGAGGAACTGGCATCTGTGAGTGTTGTTTGCATGTGGAAGTTGGTACGGGAGGCACTGTGCATTGTAACCAAATGGGTAAGACACAGTGCCTCAGGTGTGTGCCAGTGTTTGTGTTGGTGTTAGTGTGTCGTGGGATGTTGGGTGGGTTGTGGTTGTGTGCACTGGTTAGAATGTATCTATAAGGGACCCAGAGTCATAGGTGGCTGTTGCTGTATGACCACCTGCTGTCTTGATGTGGACTATGTGGCGGTTGGTTCACTGTAGGTGTGCTTCCAGAATCTCAGAGAGATGATGGGGTGTGAATATTCAATTGATTCTTGGTGTGTTCATGTTTAGTGTGGCTAGCATTAGTGTAGTGGTCTTGGTTATGTTGGAGGAACAGGAAGGGGAAGTGGGTTAGTTGGTCGATAGTTTTGGTGGAGCCTCTGGTGTGACTCTTTGGTTACTGTTTGATGGTATCAACCCATATTCTTGGTTGTGGTTCGTTGGCCCCTCTCGCCTCCTCTGCAGGTCCGGGCTGACTTCCCTTGTGGTTATGGTCGCAGGTTGGTGTTGAAACTAGTGTGTTCTCTATTTGTCCAGGTTAGGTGTGGTTGAAGGGTGTGGAAATGATGTTTGATCTGTTCTCAGAGGGGTACACAGCAGGGGTTCTAAGTATAGTGGGGAGGGTACACTGTTGGGTAGCACTACGGTTATGGGTTACGGTTGCACTGGTTGTGGGTGGGCCCGTTGAGGGGGTGCTAAGATTTTGTGGTTTACCTGTCTGAATGTCCTAGGTGTATAATTGGGCTTGCTGCCATCCCTAAAATCTTTCCTTTGGCTGGTCTGCAGTCTTTCTTTTCTCTGTCTAGTTCTTAGGACATGGAAGGGGTGCAGGCAGCAGGTGGGGTCCTGCCGTGTTCTAGTCCTCTACGCTATTAGCACTGTTATCTGTGAAACCGTGTCCCTTAGTGTATGTCTTTTCGTCTGTGATGTTATTGCCGCCAGGGTCCCTTTGCGGTTGTCATTGTCTGTTGAATAGCCAGGTTTTGAGTCATTTCCTGAAGGTGATGTGGTCGTCTGTGGTTGTAATTTCTTTGAGCATGTTCCAGAGGTTTGTAATTAGATGTGAGAACGCTGTTCCACCAAATTTCCTTTTTTCATAATGTTTGGTCTCTATTTGTAGAGTTGTAGGTCATTGCTGGATCCTAGGTCCCTTCTTGGGCGGTACAGGCTAATGTTGTCTTGGAGGAATTCAGCACCTTGTCTGTGCAAGGCTTTGTGGGTGATGCAGAGTGCTTTGATTTTAATGTGTTAGTCCATTGTCCATGGTTATTCCTTGGTTATTTACTACGTGGAAAGTCTCCGGTTGTGTTCCGATGCCGGCCGGCCAGTCCATTTGTGGGTTGCCTGAGTCGATTTCTGCGGGTGAGAGCATTATTTCTGTTTTTGCAGGGTTCAGTTTAAGGTTGTTCGTTGTCATCCAATTGTAGATGTCTGGGAGGCAGTTGTTAAAGTAGTTATTTTGTTCCTGGGTTGTGTTTGTTGTCCCAATCAGTTGTGGGTTGTCTGCGTAGTTGTAGGCGGTTAGTCCGTGGGTTCGAATGATTGTTCTAGAGGTTTGCTGCCACAACCGGGAAGCTTGCACCCCCGGCTCGCTTCTGTCTGAATCGTGGGGTCAAGAGGCGGGGACTGTGGGAAGACCTTAGTTACAGCAACAGGTGTTGGCAGAAGAGCTGTCACTTTAACTCCAAAGATATGTAATGACCACACTGTACCCCACATCTCACGCTTTTTGTGGGCCTGTAACCCATGTCTTTCTGCAATTAAACACATCGAGCCTGATTCAAGGAACCTTTGGCACGTTGGAAAGTAACTTTGCACTGGTACAAAGTGGCTTTGCACAGCCAACAAACTCCCTGATTCACAGAGCAGTGCAAAGTGTACTTTTGCAGTGCAAAGTGACTTTGCACTGGTGCAAATGTGGTGTCACTGTATTTTCGTCCCATTTAATGAACAAAAATACTTTCTTTTTAACACCCCATGTTACTGGATTGATAACCCGGGGTGCTACTAGCCGTAAGACCTGATCCGGCCCACCTGTAATAGCTGACACTGCATAAATGCAACATTACATTTTTATACTACATGCATTACATCTTAAAGTAGTGTTAGGTCCACTGGTTGCAGTGGGGTCCTACCAGATATCCTCTATATTCTCACCAGTCCAGATTTTAGGTGCTGCCTTTACACCATATTCAATGGTTTTAGCAAATTGTTAAGAGGGGTGTCAACATTTTAATGGGGAAACAAACATCATGGCCCAACATTTGACCCAGGTGATGTCCAGTGGGGGCTGGTACATAATGGGTGGTGGAGCATAGCCGTAATTATGCACCAGCCATCGCTCCTCTGTCATGCAGAATGCTCCATTTACAGCAAAAGATGCCACGAGGAGACAGAGATCGTATCTGCACATTGACAAATACATGGAGTAATATAAACGCCCCTGCCTCCTTGTAGAAGCATTTCATGAGTTGTATGGCCTTGCTGAGGATGCAGGGCTTATTAGTTTGGAATATTAGGCACTTAAGAGCCACCTAAAACCGATACTATTGCATGGGAGTACAGCTGGGAGAGAGATGACCTGTGAGAAGGGAAACACAGCTTGTGGGTGTTGTTCATTTAACAAAAACTTGACTGCCCATGGTCACGTATATCCCTGGGGCCTTTCTCACCCATTTTCTGCTCCTCTCCACACAGAACAAACCTTTCTGGGATCTTTTGAGCTAGATCTATTAAGCACTAACACCAAACGTTGGCCTGCCAGTTGTATTTCTAAGGAGTTTGCTCAGAGATAATGGCTCCAATTGAATCTTTAAATACAGTACCGAAATAATACAAACGTCTTAATCGATTGCGCCTTCAGTCACTTCATTTGCATCTGTTCCTTGCATGCAAGTCATGTTAAAATTCAAGCATTGCTAAAGCCAATAATGTTGGCTTTTGTTTAGGTATCAGAGAGGCATTTGCCAGGCACTGCTCACATATTCCAAGGAAATCACACCATATTCCAGCTGTTATCTCCAGGAAGTACCGTTATGACAGTGCCTGACAAATGCCCATCCCATGCCTGCACAAAAGCCAAAACAGTTGGCTTCGCCAATGCTTGTTATTCATGATAGTGGCGGAACAGAACATGAACCATGTTGGCCCAGAATTACATTTCCAAAATGGGGAACAGGCCCTGCGCTCTCATGAGTTTAGCTCAGACCCTACCTCCTCACCTAATGATGGAGTAGAAAGCACTTTTGTTTTGTATTTAAACACGAGTCAATGGTCTGTAAAGCATAGAAACGAGCCTGCTGACTGTTGTCTATGGTCTGCAGTCCATAATTGAGCTATATTCTTAGAAAGACCCCAGTGGGTACCTGTAGCTTGTGGCTATGCTGTATGAGGAGCCCTGAGGACCTTGTGGGTATGAGAGCATACCTGCCTAACCTCCGGGTTTCCCCCAGAGACTCTGGGTTTTTAGCCATTTCTCCAGGTCTCCAGGGAAGACCGTGGAGTCTCTGGGTTTTCGATGCAGTTTCCGGGTCCTGTCCAATCCTCCATCTGATTGGCTACCGGCAGCAGTCTTTTGCAGCCAATCGAATGGAGGATTGGATGGAACCCGGAAGCGGCTCAAATGCAGTATTACCACGTTTTAAACTGAAAGTGACTAAAACATAAGGCCATCTGGTCAAAAAGAATGAAAGCTGAAAGCAAAAAGAAAAAAACTGAATACTGCTTTCAATCCGGTGTCATTTTGACACTGGTTGAAAGCAGTATTCTTTGTTTTTCAGCTTCCATTCTTTTTGGGCAATTTTTACCAGGGCTTAAATTGAGGGTACGCAGGGGTGGACAGAGTCCACCACCTTGTTTCAGGGGGTGAACTCTGTCCCCACCTTTTGAAACGAGAAACATTGAAGGTCCTCTTTGAACTCATGAATTAAAGCCGAACCGAGGAATGGCACCTCAGCGATCAGGTTTGCAGGCTGGACACCTCACAACTGCACTATATAACCACATGAAAAATAACACACTACTAAGGTGAAATGTCCAATTTCGGTACTGCAAGTTCCCGGGAAAACCTTTGTATTGGTTCTTGGAGTTTAAAACATGCACACATGTTAAAGTTTTCAAAAACATTATTTGAAGAAAACATCCTCTCTTGGTTTTGTGTGTGCATTGCTTTTATGGAAGGCGAATGCCATTCGTCCTATGCAATTTGGGTGGTCATGCATGTCCTTGGACATTCACATTTATTGCATTCCTCTGTAAAGTGCAAACTGCAAACGTGTTTCTAATGACAACAACCGAGTTTACCTTTTTGACAGGTGGGCGGGGCGTGTGGGCGGAGCCGTTTGCGAATTGGGTGGGGTCTTTTGTGACGGTGGGCGGGGCATACATCTCAGGGTTTTTGATTTTCAAATGTAGGCCAGTATGTATGTGGGATGAGGGAGTGCTTTAGACGTGTACACAGCTGCCACGCCCATGGCACAAGTCCAGGGTACGCGCCGGGGGACTGTGACATCCCAATTCTTTCAGAGGGAGCACAACTGAAGTGTGAATGGGATAAGACCAGAAACCTAGCAGCTGGACCCCATGAAAGTGCAAACAAAATGCGTGTGAAACGTCTCAAATTGGGATATTGCTCTGCAGGGATAGTTTCAAAAAATGTGCGCCCCGTTTATACTTATCCAGCAACTTATTGTAGGTGTTGATTAATTTTCAGAAAGGCAAAAGCTCCCTTGTTCTATGCACTTTCTTCCATTGCTAAAGGGTAAACCCGCTTCCTGTGACGTTCCTTCCCATTGAATATCTTACCTAGTTGGGAGGATAACTGAGGGGCAACGTGCTGTGACGCGGACCAACATATGTTCGATCCCCGGTCCGTGCTTACCTATGGGTATTAAGCGCATTATAAATAGCTAATTAGAATGAGTCCCTCCACCTTTCTTTTTAGGACTTATGCCCTGGCTACGCCACACACGTCCCTTGTGATTGTCATGTATTTCACGTGATTCGGGAGCTTTAGTTAGAGGTTTGTTGGTAATGGAATTTGACAACTATCGGGTCAAGCACACTTCAGTCTAACTTCTTGCTGCAGAGGTTGTCTGTAATAAGTCACGCGCCACGTGTGCACGCACCTCTCACCCAAAGCTGCTATGTCGCACGACCAGCCCTCAAATCTTGACCAAAACAAATACCAGAATCCGAAAAAAGTAGGTTCCGCGTGAGCTGTTTACACCCGGACATACATGTAATTTAGGGGTCGCCAGGGGTCACAATTGTGACCCCTGAGTTCTCCCTTGCTACCCCTTTGTTCTCCCTTGCTACCCCTAAAAAATATTTAAAACATAAGATATTATTTTTCTTTTTTCTTACATTGCGGCTCATTGGCTGTGGCCAGCAGCATGTGGCTCTTTTTTTCTGGAGTGGCTGGTTTTATGATAGCTATAGCCACTAAAATAGCTCAGTGGGTTGAGCGCTGGTTGCTGCAATGTGTGTATGATCTGCTGGTTGCAGGTTGGACTCCGAGCAAGGTCAATTCAGCCTTTCATCCTGCTGAGGTTGGGTGATATTGCATGTATATTTGTCCTATATGAAGCGCTTAAGCGGAAGTGATATGCAATAACACATCATTATCATTTGGCCTTGGATGTCGACTTGCATTCACAGTGATTTGGTAATACGGGCCTATACGCACTGAGATTAACGATACATATGGGGATCCATTCTTCTATGAAATGTATATCATTTTACAGTGATATTGCAACCATATGTTTCATAGTGTACTCCGAAACAATGTTATGTGATGCCACTTCCTGTTTTGTCAAGAGGTGAAGCGCTGTTTTCCATCGCTTCCCATGACATCACTTCATGGTGGGGACAAATGACATCACTTCCTGTGATGTCAACAGAGGGCAAGGGTCGTGTGATGTCACTTCCGCTACCCCAGGCATTTTGATGAAATGACGTCCTTCCTCGTTCCCAGATGCGGCCTGTGTGAAGAATCGCAGTGCCTAGAGTTCCGTAAATTGGACAGTAAATAGGTATTTCACACGTGCCTTCAGTCCGCAGACTTGCTCTTGATTAACAGATTGTCTCGGCTGTAAACCTCCCAACGCGTGGCAGCTGCAGCACACTGATAACTCCCAACAAGCAACGCTAAAACGTACACTTTGGGCATTGGGATCTAAGGCATTTCTTTGCAGCGATTTCACCGTTTCTTTACTGCAAAAAACGGATGGGACGGGGAGAGTGACCCCCGAATCACCGTCAACCAGTGGTCGAAGTGCACAAAAAGAAGTAGTGGCACCATGTTCCCTGCTGGCCTGCCCATGCTCCTCACTAATCTCATCACCACACCGCCTCCCACACATTTTACAAACCCCCAAACACATGCGCCTGCTGTTTAAAGGAATGTTCAGTGCAGTGCACTGACAGTGCAAGTTTCAACTTCTCCCTACACTTTTATTTTAAAACTAAACAAAACCATTTAAAATTAAAGTATTGAAACAGTAAAACGTAACTAAAAAAGGAGAGGAACACCGCTCCCAACAGCTCAGGCCCACTTTGGCCGCTGCCCTCAACCCACCCCTTTCTAAATATGTAACCCCCAAGCCTGCCTCTACTTTTTTTGCGTTAAAATGGAGTAGAAAAATGACTGTAAAAAGTGATTTGGGCAATGTGGTCTGCAAGAAAGCGGGGTAATGCCTGTCTTATTTCTAGTTTTTACGTATGCATTCTGTGCACATTCACAGCTTGCTAGCTGTTGACGACATTGGCCGGTTACTCACATCATTGGCCAGCTATGGTGAGGCATCAATGCCTGACTATTTATGTGCAGTCCACCCCCACCCTTTATGCTGGAAGGGCACACCCTGCCCCCTTCTGCTCCGGGGAAGATTGCATTCCATCACATTGGGTGTCATATGTAACGCATGCACTCCTTTGCATGTGGAAGGATTCATGGAGTATGCAATGTTTTGTTTGCAGTAGTAAATGTGGTCAATCTGTCCATCCACCAAGTGACAAATAATGGCACAGCCCGCATGAATATGTATTCCGACAGTGGCATTATTACTGGCATTATGGGCAAAGTCAACATGAGTATTCTTATGTGCGATCACTGGTATATTTTGGCACAGCCAAAATGGGAATGTTTTCTTACAGTGGTGTAATTGGCAAAGCCAACATGAATGTGTTCTTACTGAGCATTAATCTAGGACTACAGGGATATATGGGCACAGCCAACATGGGCATGTTTACCTACAGCTGCATTGCTGGCATGTATAACTGGTTGACCCAAGTAAGGCTTGGGCTGACCCGAGCCAAAACAGTGGCTCTACTATGATCTTGGTGAAGTGGGAGAATGGAAGACCAGGCTCCCGTCCTTCACCTCTCGCGTTTGGCCTAGAGGGTCACGGCCCAGACACCCGCCGCGAGAAGAATTTGTCCATCTACCAGACGACCAGGTACCCTGGTACAGGAACATACGGATGTGTCCACCTGCCTGCCCAGCAGCCCGCACTGGCCATGCCGACACCTGCGGCTCGGATCAGCTAGACTAAAAACCACACGTCGTTAGAGATGCCATGACGACCTAGACAACGGGAAGCACATCTGTATAAATATACACACTTAACATTCCCACACCAATCTACACGAAGAATATACTCAGTGCTCTGACGTAGGCGACAGGCATATTCACGGACGTGCATCTTTATTATTTTTACATAGGCTTTCAGAGTACAGAAACGCAAGACGCATCATGAACTCATCTATAACGCTTGCTCATGCTTCCCTTGAAACCCGTTACCACCGTGAGAGGTATAATGGAAACACGATATTGGTCATGGAAATATATGCCACTATAATCTAAAGCACCCATGCACGAAATGGATCACTTATGCACCAGGCCCAAGTAGGCCTCAAGCAAGAGTTCCGTGGACATTAACAAAGCAAAAGTCAGGTTGCTGATCCTGCAGAATGAGCCTGGTGGAGCACCCAGCCAAGGTCGCAATGTTGCAAACCTACATCCAAGAACAAATCATCAAAGGCACGATGTTGCAACCTCGCACTCCGCGTACCAACGTTAGAATCATATCTACAAATTAAACCAGACACACAGTGGAAAAACAATATTAATTGTGCAGAATTCTGCCTCAAACACGGTCCCGCCTCACGTGACCAAGCCGAACCTGACGAGATGCCAAAACCCAGGAGAGACAGGGCGTCTGGGTCCCTCACTACGAGACACAGGCCGGGACACTTGAAAGGCTCAATGGACACCTGCTACAGTGGGAACGGTCAGCTCCCACCTATGAATAAATCCTCACATTGTCTGCATGTACCCATATTGAAACATTGTTGCAAACACGGGTACACCGAGAGCTGGGAACAACGGTGGTCCCAGGCTGGGGAGCTCACGGATGCACCAATCAGAACATGGGGCTCTTATCTCAGACGTCAGTAACATTAGCCAATCCTCAGGGGTCTTCATGTAACAATTCTTATGTATCTAATTGAAGGGACAACCCAGATATACCACCTGACTACACCTTGACCACTAATATCATTCTCTATATGTGTACTATACTAACCCTACCACTCGAGCAACCAATTAAGAGTGGCGATAGGTTTTTTGTTAACTTTCTGAAGTGACGCAAGTAGCGCGTCATAATGTAGTAAAAAGGGCCTGCGAGCCCCACGACTGTGTGTGTGTCAGGACGAACGCGTACGCTCCTTGACCCATCCCTGCCGTTTTGCATAAATAAACAGCAGAGTCGCCTTGCTCCTTGTGTGCGTCTCATACTCTATCTCACACCTGGGATATACGGGAGGTGTTGGGGCCTCCCTGCCCGGAGGTCTGCGGACGGCCCGGCCGACCCCGGCAGAATTTCCCCCCCGACAAGTTGGAGGCACTGCTGAGATCTGTTTAAGATCAACTTTTATTTTTAGTTTTCCAGGCACTCCCGTTGCGAGGAGGCCCGGCGGCGCGGCCCCCTCTGCCGTTGCCCCCTTCTGAGGACTACAGGACCATCGCGGAGCCGCGAGAAGACCGGACAGCGCAATCCGGATATTGGCCCTCGGGAGCCGGTTGAGAAGTATCCCGCCCGCGGTCGGCGAGTGTCCAGACGTGGTCCAGACGAGGGGAGGTGGCGAGCCGCTTGGAGGGTGCACGCAGTCGAGCGGCCCTGCATCGAGAGAACTTGGTGAGCATGACACGCACAACAAGCAATGCGAAATTGTGAGGGAGGGGGAGGAAGTAAATAAGGGAGGGGGGAGGTATTGTAGAGATGTGCAGCGAAGGTTTAACTGAGTGTTGCAAATGGAATGAATGATAGCGAAACGAGTGCGAGAACAGTGAGCTAACGTTACGCGAAAGAGGGGGGCGGGGCACGAAAACATCACGTGCAGCCGCTCGTAACAAGTGAGCTAACGTTACGCGAAAGAGGGGGGCGGGGCACGAAAACATCACGTGCAGCCGCTCGTAACAAGTGAGCTAACGTTACGCGAAGGAGGGGGGCGGGGCACGAAAACATCACGTGCAGCCGCTCGTAAGACACTGATGATCTAAATTGCGATTAAGTGTGAGGATGGGTGTGTGTGGTTTCCTACGACTTGACATTTATTGATCAATGAGTAGATGAGGTTCCCTATTGTTCGAGCAAGAAACTCGATAGGTAGATGAGGTTCCCTATTGTTCGAGCAAGAAACTCGATAGGTAGATGAGGTTCCCTATTGTTCGAGCAAGAAACTCGATAGGTAGATGACGTTTCCCTGTGGCCGGTAGCTAGTCACATAGTTGCCCAAAACGGAAGATAACTGGCTGGTTAAGCCCTCCTGTTGAGGGGCGTATCACACGCGAGGCGACGCAGCGTGCGCAGTCCGGTTATAATATTGATGAGATTACCTTGTTCCAGGAGAGACAGGAAGACAGCTGTAGGGTTAGCGGGGTAGATTGTAAGTGTATTTTGAACTTAAAAAAAAAAAAAAACTATAACAAGAATATACCAGTAGCTCGAAGAAATAGGTGACGTCACCAGTAGGGATTTAATAGGATATAGCGAGCACAAGGAATTTTGGATTTCAGAGTGGTGGGAAAGAGAAGCATGATAAAGGAGCTGGTACGGAGATAAACTATAAACCAGTGGATAGAAAGAAGAAGGGGAAAGGGGCGTGGCTGCGCACGGAGAACGCCGGCCACGGCAAATGTAAAAGGGGGAGGAGAACGGAGAAACAGGACGACTGTATAATATCATCGTAAGGGGTACGCAGCCGCAGGGCGCTGCGTGCGCTTCGGCCGCAGGGGGCCGTAGGGGAAGGAATATACTATAACATCATATCTATTATTATTGCATAATTTGTCAGAGGATTATCGTAAGTCCCCACACTTACGGGGCGAGGTAAGCAATACAAGGTTGTATATTGTAAACTGCTAAGTAAGGGGAAGGGCAACACGGGGAGTGAAATTATGTCATACGGGAAAGGGTCGGGAGGGTGGGGGAACACCCTCACTACCCCACTACAGCACATATGCACCACACTGCCACCACATAGGGAGAAGTTAATTAAGTACAGCATAGAGTGGACCCAGGGGACAGACAATAAAATGTTAACACCATGGCCGCCTAATGGCAGTTTCGATCCATATGCCCAACATTCACTACTAAACCATCTGCACAATACATACAAGGGGAAGAAGTTAGCAAACCATGTGGAGGTGTTTAACTTATGGAGGATGTTCCAGGGGTCTAGACCAGGACCAAATGGAATGTTCACTATGGGGGAAACACCGGAAGAAAAGGAGATTAAGAAAGAAGGAACGGATGGGGAAAAGGAGTGCGAAAGAACAAAGAATACGGGGAACGAAAGACAGGGGGGAGAAAAGATTGATAAATCAGACGACATAAAAAAGGAACCGACCAATGGGATACCCATAACACCGGGAGTGAAAACAGAGGGAGGAGGGTTGTACCCTTTAAGAGAATTAGGAGAAATAGCAGGACAGTTAAGGGCGGCTGAAGGATACTCAAACCCGGCATACAGCCCTCCACCATATGTGGCTCATGGGAAGATACCAATGGGGGACAGGAGGATTAGAGAAGAACAGACTGTAGAGATAGGAAACGATGAGTGGATAGCTGCACAGATATTGTTGAAATTACGAGGCTCACTAACTGGAGAAGAAAGGGAGGCGGTAGAGAGAACAAACGAGGATAATGCCAGAGAGAGTGAAATGAGGGGAGAGGAGCTACTAAGGCAGAAGGAAGAGATTTTGGAGGGAAGATTAGCAGAACTAAGGGATGAGCAGAATGAACTGGTTAAACAACTTGAGCGGGAGGAAAGAGAGAGAGTGAGGAAAAGGAAAGAAGATAAGGACGAATTGGAAAAATTAAGGGAACGAAGTGAGGAGAAAAAGAGAGAAGCTGAAAGGGTAAAAGGAGCAGCAGATAGGATATCGAGAGTAGTGCTGAGAGAGAAGAAGAAGGAAGAAGAAGAAAAGGAAAAAGAAATGGAAATATGGAGGAGGAGGATAATATCAGAGGCAACTAAGAAATATGAAGAGGGGAAGGTAATAGAGAGTATAGTAGAAAGAGAAAGGGTGAAATGGGAAAGGAAGAAAGAGGATGAAAGGATATTGGAACAGATGAGCAACGAAGTAATGGAGGAGTTGAAAAGGAAAAGGGAGGAAAATAGTAGGGAAATGGAGGAGAGGAGTGAAGGAGGAAGAGAAGAGAGGGGTTGGGAGAGTGAAAGATGGGGAGATGTATATAAAAATAGAGAGGTAGCAACAACATCAGCACAAAGGGGAACAGTTGGTAACAACGGAAAGGGAGAAAGAGACCTAATAGACTTAAAAACAGTAACAATAAAAGGAAAAAAGGCAGAGTGGGGGGTGCCATTTATGAATGATTTTTGTAGTGAGGAGGAAGGAGGAGTGGAGAAGGATGGAAGGAAGAGTGAAAGGGAAAGCTTAGATAAACTATACCTTACTAGAACAAACATAGATTCGCCCTGGATGAGTAGAAGATGGGAGGAGCTGGAGAGAAGTAAGGAGGAAGTGAAAAGAATAGGGGAAACACAAACCAATGAAACCACGCCACCCACATCACCACCGCGCCCTCCCACGTCACGCCCTACATGTTCAACTACCGCGCGCTCTCTGCACAGAATAAAGCTCGCGCCCTTCATGAATGAACTTACACCTTATGCATGTCGGCTTAGGGACCTCCCTAGTCGTAGGCAAGACAGGCAAATAAACATACCTATATGGAACACAGGAAATGATGAAAAAAGGGGAAAGGAAGAAGAGGGAGGTAGGAGCAGAGGTAGTAAGGAAGAATTTGAAGTAGTAAACGAAATGGGGGAAGAGGAGGGGTGTGAAGACTCAACATTATGGAGCGTAAAGGGTGACGCAAGACAGAATTTAATGCCACTGCTAGAGAGAGGAGGGGCTAGACCACAGTATGTACCTTGGAAACATACGGATAAGGAAAATATAAAATGTAGGCTCCCATCACTAAGTGGAGGTGCGGGTAAGTGGATATATGAAATGGAAAAACACACCGCAGGACAGAAACTAGCAGTAGGAGACGTGAAGGGCCTGTTAATATCAATATTAGGGGATAGAGCGGATGACATTTGGAAAAGAGCGGGATTCCATGGGGTAACAATAACGAACACATCGCATGATGGGGCACCATTTGCAAATTGCAGACATGCGCTATGGCAGGCACTGAGAGTACAGTACCCAGACACATCAGACATAGGAGCCATTACTTCCCGTAAGATGGGCGAAAATGAGGATCCTGTTGATTATATCCAGGATATTCAAGAGAAGTGGCGCATGGAAACTAGAGAACAATGGGACAAAACACCAGCCATATTTTATCATATACTAGTACAAGGGCTCCCAGAAGGAGTTCAAAAACAACTAAAGAAAGTAGTGGGGATGGAAGTAAAACCATGGCCAGAAATACAACTGACTATAGTACATCACTGCAGAACATGGCAAGGAAAAATGAAACAAAAGGAAGAGGATAGGAAAACAGAAGAGGCCAAATTAGTACAGAAAAAACTTACTAAATACACAATGGAAGGGGCACTAATAACTACGCACACACCAATGGCCCAAAGCCCAACGCAAGTAGTGGCTGCACAAGATCGCGCTCAAATAGCGCCTCCACAAGGGGTAATAGAGCAAGTGCCGCCTCTGCAATTACACGCACCAAACATGGGAGGAGGGTACCCAATGCAAGGAACTGGGTATTATAGTTATAACAGAGGGAGAGGAGGGTTTATGAGAGGGAGAGGATATGGATATAATACCCAACAACAGGCTGGGGGACTCAGAAATAACTACTCCACAGGGCAACCCGTATACCAAGACAACGCAGGGAGCTTCCCATGGCAAAACAGGGAACCACCCGTGTGTTGGAGCTGCGGAATATTAGGACACATGTCACGTACATGTAGGGTCAGGCCAGGAACACCAGCATGGAATGAACAAGCACAACCTAGGACATCACAAGAACAGCAGGGCATACAACAGCAGCAGATGTCACAACAAGGGAGTGGCCAACCACAACAACCACAACAGCAACAAACCTATTCACTGCCACAACAACAAATAACACAGTATCTGCCACCGCCACAACAACAAGTAGCGTTAATACAACCACCACCACAAAATGAACGAACACAATTGGGTGGGGTGACGGTGTTGGGACACAACCCTTACACAGGGAATGGCCAATCATTGTACCCCCAATAGGCCAGCCCACAGACGGCCTTGGTGTGTCCCATCCTGTCAGTAACACCTAATAGTGCGGAGGAACCACGCATAGAGGTAAAGATAGGTGACAAAAAATTATCATTTCTTGTTGACACCGGGGCAACCCGGTCTTGCATAAGGGAAGGTAAATTTAAGATGTCAGGCGAAGCCATGAACACCCAAGGATTTTCTGGGGCTAAAGGGTTGGTTCCATTTACTGATAACGTTCCGTTATCTATTGGAGATTATGATCTGTCAGTTCCACTTTTGTATTATAGCGCCTCACCAGTAAATATACTGGGGAGGGACATAATGAACAGGTTGAACATGACGATCTCGTTTACAGAGGATGGCATAATTTGCTCTACTCCAGGGATTAACATGCTCGCAGCACGACAGATTTTGCAAGCATACTGTGGACAGACAGCGATTAGGGCGGAGCCAGTAGATGGCGAGATATTTCAATATGGCACTGACATGGCATTTGCATGGATGCCAGGGATAGAAGGGAAAATATGGAGGAGACCAGCAGCCTATCTATTCCGACCAGAAACACCAGGTAATGAACTAGAAGGGAAGGTGTTTGCAGTGGACATTGAGAGCATTATTGCAACAGCTGATTATGTTGCTGTGCACGCCCAAGATAAAGAAGGGAGAGCATGGAGGGCGGTGATAGCACTAGCAGAAGGATGTAGGCTGACCCAGGTGTCAGATGAAGAGCTGTTCTCAGAAGAAAAGGAAGAAAATGAAATGGTGTTCATGATGAGTGTAGAAATATGGCTAAGAGTGGCTCACAAACAAATAGCACAGAAAATTGCAATGGCACTTGAGGCACCCGCAGGCACCCCAGTCCCATTTTTTAAGGAGGATATGTCAAAGGTGCCCAAATCATTATGGACTATTAGCCCTTATGACGTAGGATGCATAAAAAGCATAGGGGGTGTAAGGATAAAGTTGAAAAAGGGTGCCATACTACCAAGAGTGAAACAGTACCCATTGTCAAAAGAGGCAGATGAGGGAATATATGAAACCATAACGGCCCTTATAAACAATGGCATATTGGTCCCCTCAGAATCACCATGTAACACAGCTGTGTACCCGGTGCGCAAGGCTAAAGGGGGGTCTTGGCGCTTCATACAGGACCTCAGACCCTTGAACAACATAGTAGAAGCAGAGTATCCAGTAACAGCAAACCCGGCCACAATATTGTGTGGCATTCCGGCAGAAGCATCACGTTTTACAGTGATTGACCTTAAAAATGCTTTTTTCTCAATACCATTACACCCAGACTCACAAGATTTGACAAGCTTTACTTACCGAAATACAAAGTGGAAACATACCAGATTACCACAGGGGTATTGTGAATCACCCTCAATTTTCAATAGAGTAATACAGATGGATTTGGGTAACGTTGAGGTGGAAAGCACAGTGTTACAGTATGTGGATGACATAATAATTTGTAGTACAAACGAAAGCAAATGTAGAGAGGACTCCTTAAAAATGTTGACGATACTGGCAGAAAAGGGGTACAAGGTAGACATGGAAAAGATACAATACTGTCAGGAACAGGTACTTTACATTGGCCAACTGATATCCCAACATGGAAGAAGGATTGCACCACAAAGAGCACAGGCCATCTCAAGCACTCCCGTGCCACAGACTGTGAGAGAACTACAGCAATTTCTGGGGCTGTGCAACTACTGTAGAGCATGGGTATTTGATTACAGCTCATACATAGGACCCCTGCTTGAGGGTTTGAAGGAAGCAAATAAAGGGGAGAAAAAGTTGGGATGGACTATGGAAATGAGGGAGGCATTTGACGAATTAAAAGACGCAATATCAACTGCTCCAGTACTGGCATCCCCAGACTATGAGCGGCGCTTCTTTATATTCTCACATTGCGACTCAGCAGTGATGAAAGCAGTGTTGGCCCAAAAAACTAGCATGGGCTATAAACCAGTAGCATTTTACAGCGGTCACTTAGACCCTATAATGTTAGGCCACTTCTCTTGTGAACAAGGTCTCGCTGCAGCTGCTTTTGCAGTAGAAAAAGCATCAGCAATAACTATGGGGTGTCCAACTACACTATTTGTGGAACATGCACTATTTGCGATATTGAATAAACCTAAGTCCACATTAACGACACAGAGGGCATCAGGTTATGAGATTATTTTGTCTAAAGCTGAACTAGCAATTGTTAGATGTAGCACGGTTAACCCTGCAAGGTTCCTAGCAGAAGTAATTGAAGAAGGAGATTACGCCCACGACTGCACCCAAGTAACTGAACTATACTCATGTACTAGGAAAGTTGAAGAAAACGCACTAGAGGGAGGTGAGCTTTTGTTTATTGATGGGTCATCAACTATTGATCAAGGAGATGGGATACGAAGGACTGGGGCAGCAGTAGTAAAAATGATGGAGGCGCCGGTGTGTGTGGCTATGAAGTGTGTACAATTACCACAGCATTACTCTGCTCAAGCGGCGGAACTCGTTGCACTCATATTGGCATTAAAGGAAAGTTTTAATAAAAGAGTAACCATATATTCCGACAGTGCATATGTTACATCCACTGTCCACTCAGGGCTATCAAAATGGAGAAGAAGAGGGTTTAGGAGAGCTGATGGCACTCCAGTACAACATGCCCTCTTGTTGGCTGAACTAATTGAAGTAATAAACGATCCCCAAGAACTAGCCCTAGTAAAATGCACCGCACACACCAATGGAGAAGACTACGTATCAAAAGGAAATGCAGCAGCAGACGCACATGCGAAATATGCTGCATATTTTGGTGAGATATGGAACCCCACCGACTCACAGAGAGGGAGAGGGAGGGGAATAGCGAGGGAGATGTTAATAAGAGAAGGGTACACCCATCTCCCAGCCACACAGATTATGGAGCTACAAGCGGCTGCACCAATGGCCGAAAAAGAAGTATGGGTGAAAAGAGGATGCACAATGTCACCAACCGACGCACTATGGCGCCAGGGTGGCACTGGGAAAGTTGTAATACCAGTGGCACTGTTAAATACCGCCTTGAGCCAATTACATCACCCTGCCCATACAGGCAAGGAAATAATTGCAGCACGAATTAGAGAAGATTGGTTTTGTCCCGAGTTAACCTCCCATGTGTCAAATTTTATCAGCAATTGCCTCACATGTCAACAGTTTACGGCCGGTCATACTTTAAAAGTGATAAGAGGTACAATACCCCGGCCAGAAGGACCTTTTCGGCACCTTCACATTGACTATGTTGATATGATCAACATCTGTCAAGGCAATAGGTATATGATTGTAGTAGTATGCCCATTTTCTAGGTGGATTGAAGCAGGGCCCTGTTCACACCCTGATGTGTTTAGAGCAGCCAAATTCATAGTAAGGGAGGTCTTCCCCAGATGGGGAGTGTGCGAGGTGTTAAGATCAGATAACGGCCCCCATTTCGCAAATGAAATGTTCCAGCATATCACATCCCATCCCTGCTGAACATTAAACACAAATTTGCATGTGCATACCACCCACAGGCTAATGGTGTATGTGAACGCCTGAATGGCCTGTTGAAGGAGGCAATTGCTAAAATACAACAAACAACAAAGAAAAGTTGGTTGTATTGCCTTCCGTTAGCATTGTTTGAACTTAGAAACAGGCCAGGGTCCGACCACCACCTCACCCCTCACGAAGTGGTTACTGGACGTCAAATGCGCCTTCCCCTAACTCCAACGTCAAGGGCATTCACCGATAACGAAAGTTCAGCGAATGTGTTAGGAGATGAAATGTATCAATATGTGTCTTCTTTGATTACTAGTGTGGTGTTTGTGTCTCAACAGCTCGAGCGCACACGGGGTGGGTCCACCAGCAATCAAGAAAAAGACGAAAGTACGGAATTGGGAAAGGAGAACTCCTGCAAACTTGCCAAAGGTGACCACGTACTACTTCGCAATTTCAATAGAAGGTGGCACGAGAAGAGGTTCACTGGCCCCCATCTGGTAGAGGACGTATCAACAAGAGCAGTAAAACTAAAGGATAAGCGTGCCTAGAACCACCTACATGACGTAAAGATCTACAAACTGCAGACCCGCCCCAGCGCCAACGACAGGTCCGTTGGACGAACAGCAACAACATCGCCGACAGCGGAAGAAAGTTCCACCACAGACAACGACCCAATTGTTCTCTCGGAGACGATAACTGACGAAGAAAGGGGTGATCCCCATACTGCCCACCCCATGGTCACGCGCTCAAAGAGTAAAAATACTTTCGCCATCTGAGCGCAAACCCCCCCCCATTGACTCCTAAGTACAATTGTAACTAAAACTAAAGGACATTGCGTACACCAATACACATGTAAACACGTGAATGTTCTCTTTTTCTCTCGCACATACAGGAACTGCGTAATATTGTATTGTTAAGAAAAGCTAATTAACAAGTTCAGTGTACAGGCGTAGATGGTGCTGCCAGACGATAACTACCCAGAAGAATTGTCACACCAATTTGTATACGAAATAAAGAGGCCAACATACCTAAAAAAGAAAAGGGTACGTGTATACTACACAGCCTTCCTCCTGGCCATAGAATATCACATGCCCCACCTCCACCCATACTTGCCAGTCCTAAGAGACCCATCACTTAGAGTAGCGTGGGAGCAGCTCTTCGCCTGGGCACTGGATGACTACTTGATAGGGAGAGCTTAAAGGTAACAAAACTAACATTTAATAACCAGCACTTTTGAGAATTTTCAGGCGGGCAACTGTAACGTCGCAAGAATAAGCTGCCAGGACCGCAGCAAGGTAAGAGCAAAATGCCGGTGAAATTAGCATATGTAATAAAAATAATAGGGATTTTTATGATCACCGGGTTCTTGGCTGCTTCTGTCTGGCAGTACAGCTATGCTATTGATTTTATTGCTGCACCCAACCTTAATATACCCCCGTACCCTGCTGCAACAGGTGTTACGTCAGGTGGTAATAGTAATTTTGCACCCAAGCAAAATAGAGTTAAACGCAGCACGTACTCAGACAATAAAGGTATTGATAATTATGTACAAGATTCAGCACACGTCACAAACAACATATGGTACCAACACATGACCCGCATTGGTAAGCAGACAACTGAGGATAGCTGTTACGTTTGCTCATTAATACCATACGCCATGAGCGCTTCACGAACATTTGTTGCCACAGAAATAGATGAAAAAACAGCACAGTGCGTAATATATTTGGCCCTGTTCCAAACGAAAGGAAGATTTCAAGGAACAGTAGTGCACATGACATGGAAAACACGAGACTCATACCCATATGAAAACAACTTCCTCAAGACCTATCTGAGTTATCACAAGACCAGTTTACATGCTGAAGCATTCAGGTACATAACAAGTGGCCCTGCAAAAGGAGAAACAAAGAAGGTAACATTGCAGTACCTACCATGTGATTGGTACGCCACTGAAGTTCCGGGTAAACAAGGATGCTGGGAAAGGCCGCTACTGACGATAACAGGAAAGGTGTTCCTGGGCAACAGCTGGGAGATAGGAGTGATTGGCAGCAACATGGTAACAAAAGAAACTATCTCAACTATCGAGACACACAATCATCGATGTTGGACGACGTGGATCAAGTATGTACCAATGCTCACATGGGTAGAAGAAGATGAAGACCCGATAACTATACTACCATTGACTGCACCCAAAGTATGCTACCAGCATAAAGGAGAGGTGGACGTAGGATATAACACCAATTGTGCAAACGTGATGGAGTTACCTGAGGGGGGAGCGGGAACAGCAGTAATAATGGACCATTATTGGGCCTGTGGGGAAAAGGCATATCATACATTGCCTCCCCTGTGGAATGGTGTGTGCACAATGGTACACGTCAATGTACCATCACTAGTGGTACCTAAGAAGCATGTCGATGTGGCGAAATTTCCTAAAATGGATGAAGGGGATAAGAGAAGAAAGAGATCTGCACCACTCCAGAAGGAGCAAGGAAACAGGACCAACAGCAATGATACTGTCCTAAACAGGAGAAAAAGACAAGGAGAGCCATTGACAGGAAATTACCTGTGGGGAAGATCGGAAACGGAACTAACATCAATACCGCCAGAACATAGACTATTCAGCAGAGCAGCAATGTTCTTCTCCTCAATAATACATCCGGGACTGCAGGCATACGCAAACGCAAAATGGCTCCAAATAACAAGGTGGGAACTAATGATGACCATCAATTCAACAGTAAATGGGTTCAACGCAATTAAAGAGGAGCTGCGAGCTGTAAGGATGGTTGCACTCCAGAACAGATATGTATTGGACCTCCTCACAGCAATGGAAGGAGGAGTTTGTGCAAAGATAGGACAATCTTGCTGCACGTTCATACCTGCCAACGATGCTGACAATGGTACGCTGACAGAAGCAGTTTCACAATTGGCCCAGATGCACTCCAAAATGATGGACGAAAGTAACGGTGTGAACAAGGATAAGAGCTGGTTTTCACTATTATGGTCATGGATGCCATCTTGGCTGTCAGATGGACTGAAAATAATAGTGGGATGTGCTATTTTGGCTGGAGCTGCCCTGATCATAATTAGGTTTTGGAAGGCCCGGAAGGCACGCACGACTGACGAGTTGCTGGAAATGGTGGGAATGCACCCCTTAATGCCAGCAGATGACGGCCAGCATACAGGTGTGATAATACAAGAAAGGGAGAAGTTGCGCACCCAAATTATCACCAATCATCTAGACCCACCATCAGTGAAGATCGAAAACCCAAGGAACCCCAGGAGCTACATAGGAAGATGGGTATACTGTACTCCTGGAGGAACATGTGAATACATGTATTGGTCATTTGAAGATCATGTAAACCATTATGGACATCTCGGCGGGATAACTAAGATATGGAGGGTAAGAGGAGATAACGAGAAGGATATGTTTGTGGTCGACAAGTCGACCAGAGGGGGGACTGAAGTGGGAGAATGGAAGACCAGGCTCCCGTCCTTCACCTCTCGCGTTTGGCCTAGAGGGTCACGGCCCAGACACCCGCCGCGAGAAGAATTTGTCCATCTACCAGACGACCAGGTACCCTGGTACAGGAACATACGGATGTGTCCACCTGCCTGCCCAGCAGCCCGCACTGGCCATGCCGACACCTGCGGCTCGGATCAGCTAGACTAAAAACCACACGTCGTTAGAGATGCCATGACGACCTAGACAACGGGAAGCACATCTGTATAAATATACACACTTAACATTCCCACACCAATCTACACGAAGAATATACTCAGTGCTCTGACGTAGGCGACAGGCATATTCACGGACGTGCATCTTTATTATTTTTACATAGGCTTTCAGAGTACAGAAACGCAAGACGCATCATGAACTCATCTATAACGCTTGCTCATGCTTCCCTTGAAACCCGTTACCACCGTGAGAGGTATAATGGAAACACGATATTGGTCATGGAAATATATGCCACTATAATCTAAAGCACCCATGCACGAAATGGATCACTTATGCACCAGGCCCAAGTAGGCCTCAAGCAAGAGTTCCGTGGACATTAACAAAGCAAAAGTCAGGTTGCTGATCCTGCAGAATGAGCCTGGTGGAGCACCCAGCCAAGGTCGCAATGTTGCAAACCCACATCCAAGAACAAATCATCAAAGGCACGATGTTGCAACCTCGCACTCCGCGTACCAACGTTAGAATCATATCTACAAATTAAACCAGACACACAGTGGAAAAACAATATTAATTGTGCAGAATTCTGCCTCAAACACGGTCCCGCCTCACGTGACCAAGCCGAACCTGACGAGATGCCAAAACCCAGGAGAGACAGGGCGTCTGGGTCCCTCACTACGAGACACAGGCCGGGACACTTGAAAGGCTCAATGGACACCTGCTACAGTGGGAACGGTCAGCTCCCACCTATGAATAAATCCTCACATTGTCTGCATGTACCCATATTGAAACATTGTTGCAAACACGGGTACACCGAGAGCTGGGAACAACGGTGGTCCCAGGCTGGGGAGCTCACGGATGCACCAATCAGAACATGGGGCTCTTATCTCAGACGTCAGTAACATTAGCCAATCCTCAGGGGTCTTCATGTAACAATTCTTATGTATCTAATTGAAGGGACAACCCAGATATACCACCTGACTACACCTTGACCACTAATATCATTCTCTATATGTGTACTATACTAACCCTACCACTCGAGCAACCAATTAAGAGTGGCGATAGGTTTTTTGTTAACTTTCTGAAGTGACGCAAGTAGCGCGTCATAATGTAGTAAAAAGGGCCTGCGAGCCCCACGATTGTGTGTGTGTCAGGACGAACGCGTACGCTCCTTGACCCATCCCTGCCGTTTTGCATAAATAAACAGCAGAGTCGCCTTGCTCCTTGTGTGCGTCTCATACTCTATCTCACACCTGGGATATACGGGAGGTGTTGGGGCCTCCCTGCCCGGAGGTCTGCGGACGGCCCGGCCGACCCCGGCAGAATTTCCCCCCCGACATTGGTTTCGGATCTGTGCTTCTCCAAAGCACGGGCCAGGCCATAAAGTCCACCTGATGCCTTACTTCCCCCAAAGTTACCTGATACAGACAAAACAATATGAAATGATATAAACTTGCATAACCATGTGCACTCCTGCTGCATGACCCACCCATCAGCCACCTATTCAACCCATTGACTGGCAGATTTTAGAGAGGTGTGAGACATAGAGGAGTGGAGCCAAGTGGCGTATGGACTGCGGAACATTTCCTAGCATGTTGTAAAAGTGGTCAGCAGACTATTGACAGCCTCCTGATGTACAGGCAAGAGGAACTGGGCCCTGGAAATCCCCTGCACCAAGAACGGGAGACCCAGCCATAAGGCAAAGTTCAGCTGCCTTTATTACAAATTCAAATGACAGGCATTGCAGCATGAACAACGTAACATTCTCCACGCACACTCTCAGTGTCTAGGTGGCTGTTAGCTGTTTGTTATTGACATCACAACATGCAGTTCCATCGCAAAAATCTAACGTACAATGGAATAGGTTAGTAAGGGGAACTATGTACACATTTCTATGAAATGATAAGACATGGCATTTATAACACGCCTATACACAAGTGTTTCAAGTCGCGACAAGTCAAGAGAGGGGGAACAGAGGGAAGACAGAGACAGCGATCTTAGTAGGCCAGGTGACATTGAGATTGTGCAAGTGCAAGGGAGAGGGGGAAGGGAAAAGTGTGGGGGGGTTGGGAGGGGGCAGTGCAGTACATAGCAATAAATAAAAGACAATAAATAAAACAAACAATAAAATAAACAAAAGATAATAAATAAAAGTGCGGCCAGCTGGTGGCAAGTGAAAGGGTAAGTGCAGACATCAGGTGTCAAGTGCTGGAAGCGGGCTGTAGGGATACAGAAACAGTCCCTGGATGCAAGGGTTGCCAGGGGAGCAGTGCAGGTGTTAGGGCACCCATTGGGTAACCATATCTGGTGGCTCCTCCAAATACAAAGTTGCAGGTTAGTGAAAAGTGGTTGGCCAATGCAACGATGTATAAACTCATCAGGGCAAGTGAATAAGGATTGGACAGATGGGGCCTTCTCAGCTTTGGAGCCTTGGACAGGTACCAGGCCAAGTGCAACACTGAAGGAAGTGGGAACGATTCTGAAGGTGCTGAGTGTTAACAATACGTTACCTTCCCCGATCTCCTGTGCTGTGAGACAGAACACTTGCCTTTGAACCTGTGCTACATTTGTATCTCCCTGTATTCAGTCCGACGGGAACACGTATCTCTACCTAGCACAACTGAATAGGCATTGTCCACCATGCTCAGGTCACATGTGTAAGGACCACGAAATAGCTCTCCACTGCCTGTAATTATGCTTGGTCTTCTCGTAGGTGCTCCGTCCCTCTCTCTACATGGAAACCTTCCTTCTCCCTGTGTCCTTGTCTATCTGTGCACAGTGACTTCACTATAAACCTGTCCTGTCAGATTCAGCTGGATCAGTCTGTCAGCTTTCTTTGTGTCTCGAACTCTCTAAGCTTCTCCCATTTACTCCAATGTACCCATGTCATCCATCTTTATTTGCATGGCTGTGCCTGTTAGTTGTATTTAAGTTTCAGCAATCTGTCTATATGTATTCTTTTGCTTCTGGCGGTTTTGTGCTCAGAAAAGGGGTATATGTGTGTGTTAGTCCTCTATCTATATGAGTCATAAGCATATCCTTTGTGTCTATCTGCAATAAACTCAAATGTCGGTGTAGCTTGGTGCATGGATGCATATATGCTTCATGTCTAACCCATCTATGTCATAATATCAGTCGTGACATCATTGAACCAATGTGGCTGCAGTCAGTCGACTTGATCTATAGATTGCAGGCTTGTCTCCTCTGTCTGAACTTCTCGGCCATGTCACCTCTGCATGTTGCCTTGTTGGATCTAATAGGTGGGGAATAACTTAATTCCCTAGGTGTAGTAAGTAGAAGGGTATCCGGTGATATTAACGAAAACCATAACACTGAATCACATCGAAAGTGATTCGATATTTAAGCAAGGGACTAACGTCTAAGGGCTTCATTACACGGATGTAATTTTAAATAAAATTACCGGTAAATCCTTACCGCCTTACTACGAGGTCCCTTTGCGGGTTGCGGGATTTAACGCCTGCTTTTTGCAGGCGTTAAAAACCAACCCGCAAAGGGACCCAGGGAGCTAATTACGGTACAGCAATTTGCGGTACCGTAATTAGCGCCTTCCCCATTCCCATTGAGCCTTATGGGGCAAAAATGGGAATGGGGAAGGGCAATGGTGGAAGGGGGAATTACCGCCCGCCAACCTTGGAATGGGGCGGTAATTCCCCTTTCCGCCAAGGCGGTGCCGGTATTTTACCGGCATGAACCATGGCGCTAATAGCGCCATGGTTCTCCGCCATCCGTGTAATGAGGCCCTAAGTATCCACTATTTATCAATTAGGAGCACAAACTAAAACAAAGTATTGGGTGAAAGTCTTTGCATCCATCATAACCTCTGGATTGGCTCTGGGCAGCCATCCGTACAATTGTATACAAATGCGCCATGTCTTGCCACCAATGGGAGCCGTCCGTCTCTAGCACTGGGTTGACAAGGCAAAAACATGGCTGAGTTGCTTTGACTCTCATGCAGAGGTTGGGAATATGCCGAGCGGTTCAGACTGGACTGCTGCCTTTGGTGATGGGAGCAAGAATGATTTGCATGTAGCAGGTCCTTTCCTCTTGCAATGGCACGGAAGGGCTAAAACGTACTGGTATAGAGCGCTGCCTAGAGCAACAATAGTGCTTATCATTAACTAAAAACCTTGCATGAATTGCCTTTGTAGTGCCAAGTGCCCAAATGACAGAAGTCATGCTATGCAAAACACAGTTGTCTTACATTGCATTACTTTTTCGATCGTAGTCTTCTTTCCCCTTACCTTTATTTTTTTCATCCTACCTTTACTAGGTAAAGCCACATAATAATTGGAATATCATTTGTAAGGTACCTCAGTTGGTTGTTTCTCCACTGCAGCGATCTGTGTGTAAATTGCAGGTCACATGTCTATATTCTGAACCAGTCGGCAAGCTCGTGCTTCTGAGGCTGATGAAATGAAGAATTTTGAGATGGCTCATAGCTGCCTGTCAGCTAATCCCAGCAGTTATGCGTGATCATTCAATTTCTTTTTTGTTTGTTCTGTGTTCATTTTTCATTTTCCTCTGGATTGCATTCTGTACTTCTATAAAAGTAAACTTAGAAATGATCACAGTTAATGTCAGGAGTCCCTTTCTGGTGACATTCTGTGATCTACATTTTCATCAGTTTCACTCTGCGGGTGCTTTCACTGTCGGAAACATTGTCTCTTTTCTAATGCCTTGGGCGGACGCTTGGCAACTGGTTTGGCAGACCTTCTGAATCGCTGCATCGCACCTGCATGACACTGCACCTGGGAGGCAGGAGGAACTCACAGAGGCACCATGGAGTTTACTTTTGGAGCAATGGGACTGAGCTCCTCTCTTCTCATTTTAGCGGATTCTAGCCCGGCCAGTTCCTCGAACTGCCCCAATGCACGTTATTGGTTGCTCGGGCTATGGCCACCCCCCTACCGGGGTAGAGCTTGCATTGCTCTGTTGTCTGTCCAGCCCCTTATGATATGGTCGGCCTAGTAGCGCAGGGCATGGTGGGATATGGAACATGGTCCAACACGCCGGTGCGACTAATGTGTCCGTAGGGTTTAGACAAAGCCAGTCGCATGGCAAGCTCTCCTAGTGCAGCCGTTTTACGTGTCCGCGGTACTGGGCATTTATGAAATCGCCCAATATTTCTGTAAGTTCATTAACCAGCTTCATGTTGTGCATCATTACCAGTGCCAGCCCCAGGTCTGCCAGCGCCCAATGTGAGATTTGTGTGCCCCACACCCACCACCACAAATGCAGAACATCAGGGGGCTCAGTTCCGAACAACAGAACTAAGGCCCTTGCTGTTCCTGTAAAGTGTGTTTAAGGGCGCCTTGCCTCCAGCTCAGTGTCATGCAAACAGCGCCTATTAAAGAATCTTGCCGCGATTCTTTAGTAGGCACTGTTTACATGGCACTGAGCTGGAGGCAATGCGCCCTTTATTTGCGGTGCCGTAGTGGCACCCTTGTGCGGCCGCACCCTCTGAGCGCACCTTGAGCCGGTGCTGCTCATCATGCAGGAAGGAGGAGTTGCACCCATGTCCTACAAGATTCTTGTTCCACCATGTGACCAACCTGCCAACATGCCCCTTGCCATTTAGGACTTACCATGTAGTCACCATTTTTTCTTGTGTTCTGGGACCGTATTTGGGGAATTATAATAATAACAGCACAACTCCAAGTCCCAGAATCCAGTGATAAAAAAAGAGTATGTGATGGGCATCTCCCAAACGACATGGGATATATGGGATATGTGGGCATGTTGGCATGTATGCCGCATGTGATTAAGCTATAATTACTATGCCACATTTATTTTATTTATTTATTTATAGGGTATTTACAATGCACCTATACACAATGTGTTTCAAGGTGCAACAAGACAAAGGGGGGGGGGACAAAACAAAACGATCCTACTAGGCCTTGTGACATTCAGATAGTGCAAGTGCAGTAATGAGAAGTGCAGAGGGGCAGTGGGGAGCAGGTCAGGGCGGAAGGGTCCGTGAGAAAGCGAGTGCCAGGGGAGTCCAGGTGGAAGAGCCAGGGGAAAGCAGAGAGTGCTGGGGAAGGAAGGTCCATGAGCTAAGAGCGAGGTAAGGGGCTGGAAAGGGTACAAGGGTGCAGGCACAGCCAGGCTAGTGCATTGGGAAGGGCCTGGAAGGGCAAGTACTGGCTATGGGGAAGGTCAGGGGGACCTAGTGCAGGGGTAGACTGGACCAGGGGGGCATGGTGCCCTGTAAGACTCTGAGGGAACCAGGCAGCCAGTAAAAGGCAGACAGGGACATTAGCAAGGGAGGGGGAGATCGAAGGAAGAAGAGAAAAGGAAGGTCTTGAGAAGCTTCCAGAATTTAAGGCGTTCCGACTCAAGTCTGAGAGGGGCATGGAGCCCATTCCAGAGGCAGGCACCTGCGCAGGAGAGAGATGTACCCCCACTCTCTGCTTGGAAAAACATCTGAGTTGGATATAGTAGGCCCCAGAAAGCCTTGTGGATGATGCAGAGGGTCTTGAACTTGATGCTTGCATCATCTCAGAGCCAGTGGAGAGATTTTAGGGCTGGAGAGATGCGGGCGCTGGGCTTGAGGCCAAGGATAAGTCTTGCAGTCCTGTTCTGGATTAGTTGATGGGGTGAAGGGAGGAGTTAGGCAGATTGAGGAGGAGGCTTTTGCAGTAGCCCAGCCTGGAGAGAACCATAGCTCTGGAGACATTGAGTTTCTGGGGGAAGGTGAGGAAAGGCAGAATGCCTCAAAGGAGGTGTAGCTGAAAGTGGCCCTTCTTGGCAAGGTCTGTGATATGAGGGGAGAAGGAGAGAGAGAAGTCGAAGATAACACCAATGTTTTTGCCTCACAAGAGGGTGAGGGAATGTGGCCCATGGAGGGCAGTCAGAGTGTGGGAGTGAAAGAGGGAGCAGGGGTCCCAATGAGAAGGGTCACACATTCGTGGATGGCGCAGAAGAGCTGAGATATAGTTGAAGCCAGAAGCAGTCAGGGACATGCTTGTGGCAGGTCCTTAACTCTGCAAAGCTCCAGAAACCATCATCCCCTGTCACCACTACCACCCAATATCATCTGGCCAGTAGCAGGACCCAAGAGCTCCACGTTCTCTTCAATCCAGGTCACTCGTCTGCACCTGTCATCTACCACCAAGGCCAAACGCTGGCAAAGCTGTTAGCCAGGGGTCCACTTTGTGCATGTTATACACACAGAACAATGCTTATGCAAAATGTCAGAACTAGTTAAACTATACTGAAGTCTTCCAGTCAGAACCTGCATTGCTTGGTTTGTTTTTAGTTTGAAAACAGAAGACTAAGACCAAGATTTAACTTACCAAGAACATTAGCAAATTGACTATTTGCAGAGCACACATCCACAAAGTGATGTGCCTCTTACTGCTTGAGTGATAGGTGTCAACATAACCAAGCTAAATGGACATCTCCTGCATGCATCATCATGCCTCTCACAAATGTAAGAGAAGATGATGGATAACAACCTCTGTCGTAATGCCCCCACGACAGAAATAATCGAATTCAAATTGGGATCATCATATCTTTTTTTTCTCCTGCTCTCTTGAACCTGTTGGGTACCATGCTTTCCCCATCCACCCTTGCTAAAAGAAAACTGGGTGTCATATTTGATGGTCTTCTGAAACCGTTGCTCTACAATTTCAAGAGCTCATCCTAAACATTCCAGTTCACATACACATGTGCATACTCTGTCTGGAGGCGGGGGCTGTGGTTCTTTCCAGGCTGGACTGCTGTTCCAGACTTTCCCTAGACCTTCCTAATTGCCTTATTCACCAAATTCATCTTATTCGCAATAAGGCAGCTAGGATGAGCTTCAGTTTGAGGCCTAGAAGCCACATCACCCTGGCAATGCGATCTTTTCTCTGGCTCCCAGCGGACACCACCATTATGCTTGGAATGCTTCCCTTTACCCATCAACCACACTTAGGTTCCAGCTGTTCAAGCAAAACATATAAGACTCTCCATCAGCTCATTCAGGAAAAAGATGTGAGGCAGTAAAACGCTGGACACATCAGGAGTTGTCATGTGGAGTGACCCGCTTATCATCCTCAGAGGTGAAGAAAATCGCTGGCTTTTCAGAAGGAAGCTTAAGACGTCCATGTTTGGAAGACTTTTGAATCCTGAGCACTCAATCTTCTTTTATTGTCTTGTCATCGTCTTGTCATGATTGGAGATGAGACTAGAAATCAAGTTGATCCTTTGAAAATGTACACCCAGGAGCCTTGCACTTGCCCTCCATTCTTTTCCTGTGACCTCTGCTGCACTTATTCTGCTGCTGTTATTAATCTTATGTACCAAAGTTGTTTGTAGCGCTGGTCCTCGCTGCTCGAAGCACTTAACTGACCTGGAATGTCTCTAGGTTGAGAATGATCAGACTACATTCACCTTGTTCTTCCCCTCTCACGCACCCGACCTTCTTTTCCCTAATGTTGCGCACAGTGTGACTGCACTCTTTTGGCATCTTACAAAACACCAATAAATATTAACCTTAACAGGACATATGCTATTATGTTTCTTTGCACTTCTGACCTTCAAGGGGGGGGGGGTGGGATGAAGTGCAGAAGAGACTTCTGCATGGAGGATCCTTGGTGACGGATGAAAACAAAGTTCTAGGAAGCTGATCTAACGTGTTCCGACATCTGGAAGAGCGGAAGCAATTTGGTGCCTGACCATGGATCACTTAGTGGGCCTGGCTTAAGATCTTCAAGTCAATGGCTTAAGATCTTGAAGTCAATGTTTTTTTAAGCTGGCAGCCAGTGCAATGACCTTAAACCCAGACCCTATGGAAGGTTCTCATTCGGCTGATAATAACCTGGCCAGTATGGTTGGGTGCCCTTTGTAGTTTTTACAGCATATTGGCAGGGACTCATGCATTGAGCCTACTGTGGTAACGGAGCAGTGACAATACTGCTGTGATAGACTGGGGCATCAGTAGAAAGGTCTGGATACCTTGCACAAGCTTTAGGTGACAAAAGGCAGATTTTGTAATCGAGTTGACCTGCTGGATGGAGAATAACTCAGGATCAAAACCATCTCCTATGTTCTAGATTGCAGAAATAGATGGGTGGCTGTGCAAGGCCCTGCAAAGATTTGGACTTGGGTATCACAGTTCATTGCAGCAGATGCTTGCTCAGCCCACTGGGCCCCCTACTGGAGAACACTGGTACAGGCCCTGATGATGGATGGCTGTTTTACTCAGTCAGTATCCCCATTAACAACAACCAATTACCTCAACTCTGCACAGCCTACTTAGCTCTATGTATGAGTTTAGATTGAGGTTATTCACCGGGGCAAGGCCAGACCATTTTTAATCGCTTTTGCCCCCTCCCACTGGAAGACAGCTTCATGCATTCATGCTAACATGCACCTTCTGGGTCTTTTTTGGAAACCGATAATTCTGAGAGCACCCAACTGGAATCTGCTCAGCTCCTCTGCTGTAAGTACACCCTTTGATATTTAAATATCCGATCTACCCCATCTCACCTTCTCTCTCAGACTGAGCAGATTGACATCCCTGCATCTCCAACCATGACATTTCTGATGCAAACCTTGTTTCCTCCATCAGCTGCTGTGAAAGGGTTTATCCTGTATGTGGAAGGTACTCCAGATCTGAGCAAACAAGCGGAGGCGTCCAAAATGGCCACAGATCTCCAGAAGTTACCTCCAGATCCGGGTGCAATGTCCTAGAGTGGCTATGTGGAAGAGGTCAAAATACTCAAAATAATGACTCCAGAAAGTATGTAAAACCTCCAGAGCTGGGCACAGTGTGCCACACGAGGCTTCCAGAACCAGGCATGATAGTCCAGGGGTTGGCAAACTTTGGCTCTCCAGATGTTTTGGACTCTAAATCCCATCAAGCTTAGCCAGCATATTGAGTGTTGAGGGATCCTATGAGTCATAGTGCAAACCATCTGAGGAGCCTCCACAGGATGCAGACCCCATCAATAGTCCATGAGATGCCTACAGAGCTGGATGAAGCCTCAATGACTGCACACAATGGTCCATGCACATTTATTAGAAGCTGGCACCATATTCCCGTAGATGCCTGCTGACCTGGGCAGAGTTCTCCCGGTGTAGCTCCCATAACTGGGCCCAACATGGCAGATGGGACTCCATAACTGGGGTAATACTCCAGGAGAGGCCTCGGCAGCTGCAAACAATACTCCAGGTTGGCCCCCTTCAATAATGTATACATTGATTACAGAATTCGCTTTTTCTGCTGGTTAAACATTTCCTTGTGCACCCCAATGCCCTGTGGGGTCGGTGCTCCACCAACTAACCCCCCACCCCACTCTTAGCAGCACATCTTCGCTTCTCGCTATTCAGGCTGTTATTTACAGGCAGGGCGAGGCCCTGCCCTCCCCTCCCTGCAGAGCCAAGGCCTGCACCAGCTCATTCAATATCATGTAATTGCTCGCTGAAAGCGATTCTATTTCAGAGCATAATGAAGGCCCTGATCAAAGACTTCCATTCAAGCCCAGGCAGGAGGGTGGTGAGCAAAGCCACAGACAAATATAAGGAGTAGGAAAGTGGAAGAGGGGGGTTAAAAGCAGCAAGGCCAAGTCAGAAGGGGATCAAAAGCCAGCAGTGAGCAGACGCCTGACAGGAGCAATTAAAGACCTTCACCAAAAAAGTTAAAAGAGTTGCCACGCTGAGCCCTTTTTGATTTAACCCTATCAGTGTCGGTACTTCCACACTGTCCCGTGAGAGTTAAGCAGCACATTGAGACATGACATGGAGGTCACACAGCCAGCCAGCAGGGCACAGCCCACTCTCTTACAGTCTCAGGCTTCAGATAAGGATTGGAGCTGAGATAGTAGACAAGAAAAACTGTCCCTTTCCCTACCTTCCCAATACTGCCTTTCATGAGTAGAGACCAAACAACTTTGATTAAACATTTGGGTGGTGATTTTGCCCTCATATCTCCATAGGATTGTGATAACATAGCTCAGAAGTTTAGGTGATTGCAGCATAGACTGTACGCGGATTGAATTTCACGCGTTCAAGTCCATTTGGGTCGACACAGGCCTTAAACCCTGGGAAGTCAACAAAATGAGTGTCAATTTCCTGGGTAACAATAACAATTACATGTTTCAGAAAGTTAAGGACGTGCAGCCATTGACTAATCCCCAAGCTATATGAACTGTTACAGCCCGCTGATACGCGGCTAGCCACGCTCCCTCAATGTTTTCTCTCAGCTCCGGCACGCAAGCATGACACTCTGTTTGGTGCACCCCGTTATCGCAGGAGCGCAGCAGTGAGCTCCGACCATCAGGCCTGCCCCAAACTTCACCCTGCTGCTCCTGGCAGATGAGGGCTGAGACTTCACTGTTCACAAGCACCACCTCCCACCACTCCTCAGCCCTGGATCTTCACTCCGCTGCCAGTGCAGGTCCGCTGCTTGCCCAGTGTGACGAATAGTCATCCAGCAAGGGTGTGAAAGCCCTGGCTTTTTTAATGTTTATCAAATAATACAAATGATGTGGGTAATTCCATCTCAGAAAGGGGAATCTGCTGATCAGGTTCCCCTTTCAAAGCTCCATGCCAAAAGCATCAGTATCCTGATTTGCAGCACATGCTCTGCCAGTGGCACAGCGCAGGTTCAGAGGCCATATGTGTCTTCTTGACAGCTGCAGCAGTAACCAAGTCACTGCAGCACAGGGGATGCATTTAAAATATGCACCCCTGTTCCAAAAACAACATAACCCCTAAGATGTTTTCCTGTTGGCACATACAACTGTAAATATAAGCCATACCTGAGTGATTCCAGCCACATTAAATTGATCTTGCACATGTGTCAGCCTGGGCCCAGTTCAGCTGTGGAAGGATTATGTGTATTCCTCAGAGACAAGGATCACCTCTGTCCACTGACATGGCTGGCCTTCGGGGATTGCTTTCCTTTGTTCCTTTGGAAAGGTCAGGTAACACCCTTTCCCCCAGGACAGCCACTCCATAGGACGCTGGCTTGGGAACAGAAACCAAGAGGCACAGCCATTCACAGAGAGCCAGGCATCACGCCAGGGGGCTGCATGCCTAAATGCCATTTGATCCTATTGAGAAAGGGAGGGGTAGAGCTAGGATGGTCAGAAAGGGGTCTGTACAGTTTTTGGAAAGTGCTGCCAACTTCATTTTCTGTGCCTCTCTTTCTCTTTCCTGTTCCCTCCGCTTCTTCAGGAGCAAAGCACTTTGGGTGTGACATCATAAGGGCAAAGTCCACTTATTTGAAAAACAGGGATTGGACCCCCAAAGCAGGCAAGCTTGGGCCAATCACATGGGGACGTTTGCCTATAAACAAAGAGATCTCCCACTACTTCTTTCAATCACCAGGACTTATCTTGAGCCATCCTGATGATTTTGTTGGTCCCTGCTGAGAGAGCAGTCCTTTCTAAAGTGTTTTAGTTGTGGGGCGAAGGCATAGGTTTGAAAGGCAGAAGCAAGATCTGCTCCCTAACCACCTCCAGGGACCATTGGGGGTGAACACTGCTGCTGGACCAGAAGTCTGCTTCTCTGCCAGCCACACTGTGCCTAGGACCTCGCTGCGCTGCAGGTCCCAGAAGGTGTGTGCCAGCCTCTGCTGTGTTTGGGAGCTCAAGAAAGGACTGACATTGGCCCTTGAGATTCTGGCGTGGGACTCATAGCACCTGAAAGCCAAAACAGCAGTGATTCAAGTACAACTTGTCGCCGAGCAATTCAGCAGGACCCATCGATGCTGCCCTTTAGTGTCCAATGTTCTTTGAACCGCTGTCAGCTGTTTGACCTTGGTCACAACTCTGCAAAGTCCTGCTGCCTTGCCTTGCCCGAGTCGCTGTCTGAAACGCCAGCTTCTACATCGCTGCTGCTGTGAGACGGCTGATGTGACGCTGGTGTTCCCCGTACCATGACCTTTGCGCCTTCACATCAAACTGACTCCCCTGGGCATTTTGGGACAGGAACAACTGATGTAGATCTTCGAATGCTGAACCAGACCTGGTCACCATCTGATACTCACAGCTCAAGTATATGCTTCGAGAGTGCAGTTCCTCTTCCGTTCAACCCTGCCTCCACACCAGCTTGCTGCTGGACCATTGCGACTGACACACCGGCGACCAGGGCCGACACAGCAGTCGATGCTGAGAAACCTGGTTCGATGATGTTGAACCCTCAATACGTTTTCAGAAGGTATTTCATTTTGCTGTTTGGGTTGCTACTGGACCACATTCACACACCACTTAAGAGTAAAGCCTTCTCTCGGCCCACGTTACCACAAAAGTAGGTATATCTCTTGACTGTGTCTGTTTTACCTTTATGATTGTGTTGGCTCTTGGTTTGCAGAAGTGTGAGGGCAGAGTGGGCATTTTAGCCTCTACTCATCCTTGTACTTCTGCAGGGCAAACGTCAATTTGTCACACCCATGCTGCACATGGCAGTTGTGACCCAGCACTTTTAAATGCAGGTGTCCCCCTCTTCCTCACATTACTGGCTGAAAGTGCTCCCATGCCCGAGCCAATGCCCTGCAAGCCCCCAGGAAGATACCATGTTTCTTGCATGATTTTTAAATCCCACATTCAGGATATCAAATCTCTACAGAACTCGCCTTTGGTCTGTACCAGGAGTTATGAGCCCTTTTACCTCATTAAACCCGGCCTTTAGGACTCATAACTCCTGATACGACACTCGAGCAATGTCTATACATTTGAGTAAGTATATGAAATTCATTGCGGCCTTCTATAAACCAATTAGAATGTTTACAATGCAGTCACTGAACCCTGTTATTGACCCATTTCCAAATATTTTGACTTCAGCTGTGGCCTTTGCACCCCTTTATTTATTTGTCAGCAAAGTTCAAAATGCCTGATATACCAAAGCAGGGTTCATTACTGCATAGGATAATGTTCTTTTCCAAAGTATTCCTGAAAGCTGCACCTCAGCAATACCTTGGCCATGGGTATTAACTCATGATAATAATCTGCCTCTTGATGTATGAGGCATCATCATCCCTTACACTGCAAAAGACTTCTCAGTCAGAGGTGTGTGCTGTTCAAATTGCCCACGTTGTTATTGACAATTATTATTTCTTTATTTCACTATTTATTTGTCATGCGCCTAAGCCCGCAGGCATCAGGGCGCACATCAACACAAGGACATTTCTGAAAGACAGGACAGGGTACAAGGAACAGGTTACAAAAACCTTATACTCAAATGATGGGGTTTTTAGGTGTTTTCGGAAAACCTGCAGGTTCTTTTCCTGGCGCAGATCCGTGGGCAAGATGTTCCAGGCACGAGCTGCTTGAGCTGGGAAGGCACGACTGTTGATGCCTGCTCGTTTTACTCCAGGGCAGACTAGGCGCTTTGTGTCACTTGAGCGTAAGGGTCTGCTTGGTCTGTATCGTTCAGACTCTGTTTGAGTTAGGAAGGTGCATTTCCATAGAGGCACTTATGAATCATGGTGGTTACCTTAAAGTGCACTCCAGCGGATACCGGCAGCCAGTGCAGCTCTTTCCTAACGATCGAGATATGCTCTCTTCTCGGGACATTACTGATTATCGTGACTGCCTCATTCTGGACCATCTGGAGATTATGGATAGAATCTTTGCTGGCACCACTTAGGAGCACATTACAATAGTCTATTCTGGGCATCATTTTAGCTGTAGCCAAGGATTCACAATTCTTGTTGGAGACAAATAGTTCAACCAGCCTCAATACTCTCAAATGATACTGCAATTTTTTAACAGTGCCATCAACATGCACATCTGCGCCTAGTGAGGCATCGAAAAGAACACCAAGGGTTTTCACGTTATACAGCACTAAAATACAACTACCCTTCAAATCAAAGCTCATGTATTTAGAGTCCTATTTTACCCTTACTTGCTCTGATCCATAGCTAATAAGTTCAGTCTTTGAACTATTCAAGCATATCCAGTTTGCTGACATCCAATTCTTCACGGACCCACAGATATCCACTGACCTGTCACAGTCCCTGGTATAATTGCCACTTAACTCCATCAGCAGTTGAATATCATCTGCATAATTAGGTAACTGTACCCTTATTTTTGCCAGTCGGTGTCAAAGGAGTTTGATGTAAATATTAAACAGGGCTAGGGATAAACACGTACCCTGTGGAGCTCGACGATGCATTTGTGCCTCTTCAGAAGCACCAGCGTTTACCCAGCACACTCTAGGCCTTCTGTTTCTCAGACATGAGTAACTCCAGTCTGTAGCATGCCTTGAACAGTCTCCTGTGGTCAGTAGAGTTTTCAGAAAGTGCTCAAGATATGGAAGATGGAATGCCGCTGATAGGTCTAAAGATACCAGCAGCCCTGTTTTACTTCTGCCCATGGTGTCTAGCATTTGAGTTTGGAGATCCAACAGAGCGCTTTCTGGCCATAGTTTGGCTCAAAGCCTTATTACCTTGGATGTAGAGTACCAGAACATTCTAGATGTTCCTGTAGCTGGATGGCAGCGATCTTGTCCACAACCTTTAGGAGAAAGGGGGTGTTTGAAATGGGTCTCAAATTGGCTGGTTCTTTAGGGTTAAGCCCTGATTTCTTTTTAGCAGCAAGGTTACAACACTTCTTAAATTAGGTCAGGGACCATTTTATGGACAAAGGTCGCATTGACAAAACATACAAGAAAAGCGACAAAGAGCTTTGCTTTACCCAATATAAGTTTAGACGGAAAAGCATCACCTGGGCAAGTGGTGGGATGCATACTCTGAAGAACTCTCTCCATCTCTGCCATAATGACAAGTTTAAACCAGAAATTACTGAGGTTGTACTTAAGCTATTGACATTTTTTTATGGCCCATGTTGACCGTATCTAAACATGCCTGCTGTACTCTAGCGCAATATTCATTAGTGTGAGCGAAGTGTTGTGGCTGCACTTTGGGCTTTTCAAGTTTTCTAAAGATTTGAAAAGGGTTCCTAGTGTTGTTCCCAGTGCTTTATTTTATTTATTTATTGGATATTTGTAAGGGGCCTAGACAAATAATGGTGTTTCAATGCGCCACAAGACAAAAAAGGCAGGCGGGGGACAAGGGAGAAAGATAACAATAATGGTCCTACTAGGCCTTGTCACATTCAGATCATGCACGTGCAGTAACAAGAAGTGAGAGGGAGAAGGGGGGTGCCGAGCTGCACAAAATGCAAAGTGCTAGGGTGGGAAGGGAAGTGCAGGGTAAAGAGCAGAGAGTGCAAGTGAAAGAGGGGGTGGAGATGGGGTGGGAAAGAAGACCGAAGGGGCTACGCAAGTGCTAAGGAGAGGTTAGGAGGGCAAGTGCCAGGGATTGCATGAGGTGCAGGGTGCGAGGGTCCACATACTAAGTGCAAGGAGGGTGTGGTCTGGGTGGGGGGGTTTGATGCCCTGTAGAATTCAGGGGGAACCAGGCAGCCAGTCACTGCAGCAGATAGGGGTGTTAACAGGGGTTGGGGAGAGGGAACGAAGAAGAGTAAAGGAGGGTCTTGAGGAGCTTCCAGAATTTAAGGAGATGACTCAAGCTTGAGAGGGCCAGGGAGACCATTCCAGGGGGAAGCACCTGTGGAGGAGAGATATCTACCCCCACTTTCTACTTATAGAAGTGTCTGATCTGCAGAGCGTTGAATTAGAAGACTGAATGGCTCTCGCAGGGAGGTATTTAGGGAGTGAGAGTTGGATGTAGGGGGTCCCAGGCCCCAGAAAGCCTTGTCGATGATGCAGAACATGATCCTAGCAACAACTGGGAGCCAGCGGAGAGATTTTAGGGCTGGCTAGATGCGATCCCTGAGCTTTAAGCCAAGGATAAGTCTTACAGTCCTATTCTGGATTAGTTGAAGGGAGTGTAGGGAGGATAAAGGAAGATTGAAGAAGAGGCTTTTGCAGTAGTCAAGTCTAGAGAGTACGAGAGCTCTGGAGACATGGGGCCTCATTACAACCCAGGCGGTCTGGAAATAACGGTGGCGGTAAACCCGCCGCTACCGTTGTTTCCGGACTGCCTGAGTCCGACCCCTGCAGGCGGGAGGTGATGTTCCCGCCAGGTCTGACCTGGCGGGTTTAACACCTCCCGCATGCAGGCGGACGAGGAAACACCGGCAGCATCACGAGATGCTGCCGGTGTTTCCATGATCCCCATTTCCATCGAGTCCCATAGGACTCGATGGGAATGGGGATTTACACCATTCCGCCTCCGTGATTCCTGGAAAACCGGGGTTGTAATGCCCCGGTAATTCCGGGAATCACGGAGGCGGAAAGGTAATACGACTCCGGCGTTAACCAGGCGGTTTTACCGCCTGGTTAACGCCGGACTCGTAATGAGGCCCATTGAGTTTCTGGGGGAAGGTGAGGATAGGGAGAATGCCTCTGAGGAGGTGCAGCTGATAGTGGGCCTTCTATGCATGGTCCGCGATGTAAGGAGACAAGGAGAAAGAGGAGTCAAAGATGACATTAAGGTTTTTTTGCCTCACAAGATGGTGTGGGGAGGGGCCGAATGGAGGGGGGGGCAGAGGGTAGGAGGGAAGGAGGGAGCTAGGAACCCAGTGAGAAGGATCTCCATCTTACCGGCATTACGGCAGAGATCATTGGCAGCAGACAATGCCTGAATAGCAGTGAGACAATCAGGGATGAGAGAGGAGGAAGTAGAGGGAATCTGCGTGTTGTCTGCATAACACTGGAAATGAGGAGAGAAGGAGGAGATCACGTGGGACAGAGGGGCAAGGTAGATGTTTAAGAACCACAGAGAGAGTGGATAAGGCCTTGAGGGACGTTGCAGGTGGAGAGTGTGATGGGGAGAGAAAGGGGCCCAGTTGAACCTGGGAAAGTCGGTTGGAGAGGAAAAAGGTCAACCAGTCCAGTTCTAGGCCCGTGATGCCAAGGGTGTCCCAGAGCCGATTTGTCTTGGTGGCATGATTGACTGTGTCAAAGGAAGAGGAAAGATCCAGAAGGATAAGAACGGATGGAGAGTTGGAACTGAAATTTGAGAGCAAGTCTTCACAGGTGTTCAGGAGAGCAGTTTCCGTGCCTGTGGCTGCTTTGAAGCCAGACTGGTGGTCGTGGAGACAACTAACACATTCAGTGGGTTGGATCAGTTGGAAGATGACCAGCCTCTCCAGGAGTTTGCCCAGGAAGGGGGTAATGGAGAGAATGAGGTAGTTAGCCAGGCAGGTGGGGTCGGCAGAGTTCTTTTTGAGGAGAGAATGCACAAGGGAGTGCTTGAGGGGTAGCAGGAAGGAGCCCGTGAAAAAGGGATGATTACAGAAATCGGCCAAGGCAGGCACAAGGGAGGCAATGTTGTCCTTGATAGTTCTGGAGGAGCAGGGGAGCACCTGTTTGGAGGAGACTTCCATAGAGAGGACTTGTCTAGAGCACTCACCAGTGCTATGGTTGAGAAAGAGGAGAAAAGAAGGGAGGGGAAGAAGGGGGCCAAGGGATGTGTGAGAGCTGGGGAGAGAGGAGGGTGGGTAGTAGAGCAAAGTGGGGACAGGATGTGCTGAGTTTTGGTTAAGAAGTGGGTGGCCATTGAAGTACAGAGGGTCAGGGACGGCAGTGGAGAAGTGGAGACTGCAGTAGGATTGGCAAGTTCCTTTCAGATTTTAAACAGTTTGCCTGTGTTGTTAGTAGCCCCATAGATACAGGCTTGGATATGGTCCCTCTTCTTCAAGGGAATGGAGAGTCTGTATTGCCTTTGGAGCAGGCGGCAGGCCAGTCTGTCTGAGGATGTGCCTGATCCCGGCATTTCCGTTCAGCAACTCTGCACTTGTGTTTCAGGGAGGTTAGGTTGGTGTTCTACCAGGTGTTGCGCTTGGAGACAGGCTTCATGCGGATCCTCATGACAGGGGCAAGGATATCCAGGGTGTTGGTGATGGAGAGGTGAAGATTATCAAGAGCAGAGTCAGTGTGGGAGTCTGTGGTAGGAGGGCAAGGGGGAATGAAAATGGTGGCAAAAGCAGCAACTGACAGTCGATTCATCGGTCAAATGACAGAGAAGGAGACTGTTCATGCAGGTAGAGGCTTACCCGGGGGACCAAAGAGATCCAGGTGAGAGGACAGGAGCATGGTCCGACCATGAGAGAGTTGTGGTAAAAGGGTTAGAGATAGGGATGTCTGCTGAGATGAGAGCATCCAAGGTATGTCTGGCTGAGTCCGTTGGACCTTAATAATGGTGAGGGAAAGGAAGTCACAGAGGCTGCAGATCAGTGCAGTGGACGAATCAGGAGAGTCAAGGTGAATATTGAACTCTCTGAGGAAGAGAAGCTTGGAGGTGGAGGTAAGAAGAGAAGGGGTGAGGTCGGACCACTCTGAGAGGAAGAGGGAGACTGAACCAGGGGTCCTGTAGATGGTGGCAAGAGTCAACAAGAGGGCTGGAGAGACACCAAGCCTACAGACATGGCATTCGAAGGAAGAGTAGGTCTGAGTGGGAATGAAAGTAGGAGGGACCCATTCAGGGAAGATCAAGGCCACTCCGCCTCGAGATCGGTTAGGTCTGGGTTGAGAGAGGATCTTGTATGTGTCTAGCCACGTCTCAGTGAGAGGGAGAACATCATGGTCAAAGTCCCCAAGAAGGAGACAGATATCAGAGGAGTGTTAAATGGCAGAGTGGGAGTTGAGGGTAGCTAGGTGAAGCTGGTTGCCACCTTTGAAAGTCCTCTGAGGAGGGGTAGAGGGAAGTGGTACACCCAGCATAGGAGGAGAAGGGGCAAACGGGTTGGCAGACAGAGGAGTGGCAGGAGAGGGAAGGAAATTGATGAGAGACAGAAGACGTCTATCAAGAAGGAAGTGGTTGGGCTGAGAGCCCTGGGCCATGACAGTGCCATTCTGCTAGACATTAATGATGCACCTAGTGGATGGGAATCATGCCAAGAGTACTTCCCATCAGGTGCCACCATTTAATGGGGGACGAAGAGTAAGGGGAGAGGACAGACACCATGTGGGGAGACCATGGGTCGGGAGAGGGAGCGACAAGGAGGATGTCTTTGACAGTCTGCCTGGAAGAAACATTGATGTAGGTGTCAGCGATGGGTAGGCCTGGATTGGACACCAGGAGATCTTTTTTGAACGTTTTCCTTCTAGGCTTCTAGAGAGAGGTAGGGTAGGTGATAGAGTAGCAGTTAGAGTAAATATGAGAGCTGGAGAGCACCATGGAGGGTGAGGGCAGAGAGATGTAAAGAGGGAGAGAGAGAGACTGAGAAACTACACAATGCATGGAGAAACTGCACAATGCACAATGAACTCACCGGGTGGCCCAGCAGCAAGACAGTTGCAGACAAGCAAGGTGCACGAGATGCCCCTGGTCGCAGAATACAAGGTGGTAGCTTGATGCAAGGACAGGCTCCCCTTATTAACTGCTATGGGTAGCAGGGCCTCCCAAGCTTTCCCAAGTGATGTGCACCATCAGGACAATGTTGGCGGTGAGAGACTTCATAGTCCAATGGTGGACCCCCTAGGTGAGTAAAAAGGTACACGAGTCCCAGGGTGAGGGTATAAGGTGGAAATAAAAACCAAAAAGGGAAAAGAAAGGGCAGAAGAGGCACAAATTGGCAGGGAACCATAGAAATAGCTTGAATACGCCAGAGCTGGCCCTAGAAAAGGGCATTTGCGCACACTCTGTGCCAAGGATGCTTGTTGCAGGCTGTAATAAGGGTCACAATGTTACATTACAAATGGCAGAACCGATATTACTGAAAGGATCCTCCGTGGAGTGCAAGGGAAACCGAAAATGTGCGGCTGGTGAGAAACACTGAAACAGTGGCTCCAGGAGACGATTGCTTAGTGCCCACCTTCACGTTGCTCGGCTTCTGGGCGCTACATAAGGAATAAGGTGCAGGGCTCTAGTTACGATAAATGATGGGAATGTGCAGGTACAAGGGGCAGTATTTTGTAAAATTCCACAGATCCCCTCTTTCAATTTGTTCGTTAAAGAAACTCTTCCTCCCTCTCGGGATGATATATGGGGCAGAATGAATGCTGGTAGAGAAACATGTTTTTTTCAAATTGTTTTTACTAGGCATTTTGTTGCCAAACAAGCGGTTCTTATTGCGTCATTACATTTAAGCATTCAAAGGCCGTCTTGGGTTAACATTAAAACATTTAACAGTCCCTTTCCTCTCGCTCACCCCTCCCCCTTGAGACGAGACGAGTGAAAGAGATTATAAGCTACAGACATTTTGAGAATGTTGGAAATGTTTTTTTTCTTTTAAATGCCCTAAATAGGGAGATTATTTTTAGCAATAGTTATATACTATGCGTTTTATCCAACTATGCGCCTTTTATTGCAAGGTGATTTTTAAGGTGTTGTTCTGATGTTCGCAAATTTTATATTTTTTAATTATATGTGATTTGTTTGATTTTATCATGTGTATTTTTGCTGTAAATTTGAAAGATCAGATCTTAATCGAAGCAAATAAATACAATTTAAAAAAATAAAAACAGTTTTTTGTTCAATTTTTCCAGTGATTTTCAGGCTGCCTTGTTTATGTCAGACTTGTTTTTTGCCCAGACATGCTCTGCCTGTCTTTCTTTCTTTTTGAGGTTAGTTAAAGCTGGAGTGAGCCAGTTATGATGACACAGTCCATCTCTAATCTTTATTGACTTCATGGGAGCAACTTTGTCCATCACTGTGACCAAGTGCCTTCCATAGGAAGCAGCTAGCATATACGGGGTATCTAAGTCTGTGGTAGAGTTCATGAGTAATTTTAAGCAGTTGCCTAGGTCCTCTGATTTGACCTTATTCAGATTCCTGCTGACAACTCTCTTAAGGCCATTCGTTTTTATACACTGGTTTCTCCAGTAGCTGGAGATGACATTCTACAAAGAGGTAGTCAGACCAGATACAGGTTTTATTGTCTCCAATCTCTATATTGATATTCCGGGATGCTACCCAGTCTAAGATAGTTCCTTCAACATGGTTGGGTTCTTTATTTTGTACTGTAATATCAATAGTATTGAGATGTGCTCAAGAATTAGCACCTCCTTATTAGAGGCGTCTCCAAGCCATCAATTAAGATCACCCAGTACTAAAGTAGAGCAATTCAGGTTATTCAATGGGGCCAAAAGGCAAACAATTTCCTCATTAAAACTGGGCATATCATCTGGTGGGTGATGGCCTATCTTCTGGTGGGTGATATAGCAATATAACGTCCATACAGTTATTATCACTGGGAGTGATCTTCAGGTGAATGATTTCGCAACCTTCACAGGACACAGTGGATTAAAAAAACAAAGTTCTGTTTTAGCCAGAATGGTCAACTCGTACACCTCGCACAACCCTTCTCCGCCGTTACCATGCTCTCATTTTTTACAGAAATAATTGTATCCTGGTGATGCAGCCAGGTCTATTTTTGGTCCACTTGAGTCTTTTAGCCATTTTTCCATCACACACATGACATCAATATCATTGTTCATAATATAATCGTGAATATCAATGGCATGTTTACCTAGCAGCCGTGTGTTCATATAATTGATGTAAATTAAAATGTCAACGAAATCAAAACATTTCGGATAACACATATTTCCTCCACATTTCCATCAGGTTTTAATGATCCGGGAATTTGAAGAATCTGAAGGCTTCTCCTGCAGATCAGACTGTCACATACAGAAGTGTTAAAAGCCACTGTGCCTCTGAGTGACCGATTCAGAGCATGAATATGAAATTCTGATGGCTGGGAGGACAGTCGGAAGAGGGTGATGTCTGCAGAGAGAAAGAGAAAGTAGAGACAAGCCGGGATGTTAGTCAAGAGACGCAATATCCACAAGCGGAGTTGATGAGTCACCAGAAATCTTCTAATCTCCACCTGATCCGGCACGATGCGGAGAGGGAACTGGAGGCAGTTATTCCGGAAGAGTACCGGTACAGATTGAATCCACCACCGAAACATTAGCACTTATCCTGGAGATTGGCTGACACGCATTGGCAGTCTGACCTAATGTGTCTGTCCGGCTGGCAGTGCAGGAAACCTAGGTGTTGTAGCCTGGCCCAGGGTCACAGAAGGCATCAGGGAGTCCTCAATTCCCACGTGCGTACTGCGGTTCTCATCCCTCTATTCTCTGACTGTTCGTCGTCACCTGTGTGCGCATCCTTCATTTTGCGTCTTTGAGCCTTTGGTTCCAAAATCTTGGGATTCGCTGCCCTTATCTATTAGCCCTGCTGCCACTCTTTCATCCTTTTATGTTTCTCTTCAAGCTCCCCTTTAACCTTCTTCTTGAATGAAATGTTGACATGCTTCTGCATTACCATATGTTGCATCCTCCTATTAAATTATGCATAGTGCTTTGCCGTGAAAACACTTTACAAATCCAAACAAATAAACAATCCAGTACAATCTCGCCATTGCTTCATTGGCAGCCGGTTGTGGTTCTTCTGCGCATCTGATTGCTCCAGTGAACGTGAGGGGGGAATGAGGGGGGCTGGATGTGAGACTGCTGTGGCTTAGGAAGGAGGTTATCTGGTGGATCAATGCAGAGCTTTCTGCAGTAATCAAGTAAATGGGTGGGCTCACAGAGACAAGCTGTGGCGCGGCATCTCCACTCACAACATCTACACACGCTGTGTGCACTTACCTAATAGTCATAGGCCCTCATTACGACCCTGGCGGAGTGGGTTTACGCCAGCGTTATTCGCGGCGGACCCGTCCGCCCTACTACGAGTTCCCGTAGCGCCATGGAACGTTTTCCGCCTGGTTTTTCCGGGCGGAGAAATCCATGGCGCTACGGGACCTTGATGTTAATTACGCCACCGTATTTTGCGGTGGCGCAATTAACGCCTTCCCCACTCCCATTATACCCTATGGGGCAAAAATGGGAATGGGGAAGGGTAAAATGGGGAATGGGGATTTACCGCCCCGCCAAGGTCGGCATGGGGCGGAAAATCCGCCAACCTCCATGGCGCTATCGGCAGCTTTCCGCCGTGCTCCGCGGTGCATTTAGCACCGCGATTTCCGCCAGGGTCGTAATGAGGGCCATAGTGTCTGTGGTGATGGAGCAATGCAGTGGGAAGTCCAGTATATACACCCCAATCACATTATATCGGTGTGATTCATGAGAATGGGGCGACTGAGCCCTCCTGCAGTGTTCTCCATGAAACACAGGTGCAGTCAAATACCATGAACCCGAGTTATTACATGCCTCAAATGCAAAGTCCTGGCAAGGAGACAACTCTACGGACCAGGTTTACAAAGCGTTTCTCAATGAGATTTTTCGATAGAAAACCGCTTTAGCAACTTCAGGCCCTGAGTTGGTGGTGCAGAGACCTGAGAATATGCCATGAATCGTACACAGGCTTACCAACATGATAACTTAACCCACTCAGCTCTCTTATAAAACTACCAAGCCATTTTCCCATCTTTTGCAACACAGGAAACTAGAAGAGAGAGAGAGAGAGAGACAGAGAGCGATATCCGAAGAAACATAGGAATGTATTTACTCCTTTCCCTTCCCGCCTGTGCCAGAGCTCATGCAGTTAAATAATGAATATTCTTTGTGCGACGACCGATTTTCAAAACAAAAGCCTGCAAAAGAAAGGGCCTTAGTCCCCTTAGTCCCCCAGTTTGTCCATTATGCAAATGTGTATTTTGTCGGCACCCCAGAGTTGAGAAAAAGTACTGTTGGTTGTTATATCGCCACTCACTTGCTTCTCTGCTCCCCAACCTTGTTCTTCACCCTATGATTGTAAAACACTCTGTTGCTTCCCCAAGCCAGGGCCGCACTCAATGAATGCCCCGGGGATAATAATAATTGCCTTTTCACAAAGGTATGTATGCACTCTCCCTTGTGGCGCCTGGCCCTCTGCCTTGTGCACACTGCTGCAGACAGGACCCAGGAGAGCACCCCAGGATCTCTGTAGACCTGCCTCACTTGCCATGCCATGGCCAGAATGCAACTGCTCAACCACAGCCATCTAATCCAAACATGCTCTACATGGGGGTCCCCAGTAGACTATAAAGACCCCGGCCTAAACTGCTGTTTCCCGTAGGACTAGCCTGTGGCATGGCAGCCTGGATACAGAGAAAACAGGCCTTGGAAAAGCCAAAGATGTTTGCTTTTGGTAGACATGGCTAGACATTTTCCAATGCAGAGATAATGGGGCTGCTGCTAAGGCTATGCTATAATAATGCTTGTTTTTAGAAGATTAAGGTTTACGGAAAAGTTGTTGCTTCTAATGCAAGTGGCTGAAGGCACACTTGGTTAAGACATTTGAATTAGTCCGGGAGCTGGTTTACAGCTTCAATAATGCCATTACCTTTAAGAAGTCTTCTTAGGAATATCATTGGTATCCCCTTAAAAGCACAGTGCTTTCTCAAAGAGATTGCATGTGTGTGTCTTTTTGTGTGCAGGGAGTGGGTGTGCGAATGGCCCTTGAGACTAGTATGACCATGGACGATCAATGGTTGGCTAACAAGCCAAATAACACCCACAGTTAGTGGGACCCTCACATCCAACATGTTCTAGGGCTAACAGAATTATATAAACACGTTTGGTGTTTGCAACACTTTTTGGTTTATTTTTCATCCAGTAGTTTACACATGTGTTGTCACATGGCACTCAGCTCTATCTGGAACTCTCTTACTTATTAATCAATCTCTGGCATACGTGCTCGTGGTGGGAGTAACCGCTACCACACACTAATCACACAATCTTCCACCCTTAGGTACTACCCGTTACCATTGCTGACTATATCAGACTTACTTCCAGGTTCATATTAATAAAATCGAATGACATTATAATGTCGAAAGTCATTGGGCCTCATTACGACCCCGGCGCTAAACCATGGTGCTATTAGCACCATGGTCCATGCCGGGGTCCGCCATCGTGAATGGCGGAATTACCGCCCCATTCCAAGGTTGGCGGGGCGGTAATTCCCCATTCACCATGGCCACTTCCCCATTCCCATTTTTGGCCCATAGGGCTCAATGGGAATGGGGAAGGCGCTAATTACGGCACCGTAAACTACGTGCCGTAATTAGCTCCTAGGTCCCTTTGAGGGTTGGTTTTTTAACCCCTGCTAAAAGCAGGCTTTAAAGTGCAACCCGCAAAGGGACCTCGTAATCAGGCGTTAACGGTTTAACGGCGCCGACCCTTTTACGGCGCCGTTAACCCCTTAACGCCTGGGTTGTAATGAGGCCCATTATGTCGAAAAAAAAGGTTGAAAAAATGTTTTCGAATTTCTATTTTTGCTTGTATTTGTTCGTAATGGGGGGGTCCCTCCACCCAACCCCCCCCTTTTTTTAACCCCTTTTTTCTAATCGTGATAGCCAAAAAAAAAAAAATAAATAACTAATTCGAAGAAAAAAAATGTCTACATTTTTATTTTCGACATTATGACTGTCGACATTATGTTTTCGACTTTATGACTGCACACCATACTTCCAACCATCCGGAAAACACCCTAACCCTGCAATTGGTAAGCTTCGCACAGATGCATGCCATAAGCTGGCTCTCTATTTTGATAAACCCTAAACATACCAGCTAACCTAAGGAATTCTCTCGTTTCTCTCCCAAATACTAATTCTTATTCCCTGTGTTCACTGCAATTAACATTATTTAAACAACCATATGTGCAAATAGGATTTAAAATTAACTGGCGACTCCCATATGCAACTGTAATTGAACTCATATGACCAATGACTATGCACATAAAATGTACTACAAATATATGAATATTTATTTATTTATTTATTTATTCATATTTTTAAAGCGCACATCAGCCCGAGGGCATTGTGGCGCTGTTACAGAACATCATTGCTGGTTACAAGGGAATATATCACACACGGGACAAATGTCCACGGATTATTAACTCTCTATATGAATATGTCAACTATCGTCTCGCTTTCTAAACACCTAACAACCAACTATTGGTTAAAAATGTATTTCAATAAATTGTCACACCTTCACCACCCACTGTGCACCATTTCACTCATGTCACATATATACAGCCTTGAGAAAGACCTCAAAGGTTGAAACACGTGTCGGCACTAATGTAATGGAAGTATACCAAATACTATGTACCACATGTAAATACTAAGCAAGAATATGCTTGTCATGAAAGTGACAACACATGTGTAAACTATTGGATGAAAAATAAACCAACAAGTGTTGCAAACACCAAACGTGTGTGGAAATTAACGCTCATTGGATACTAAGGAACCACTGTCCAGCGTCTAATAGCACACTTTTGGATCTCAGTCACCCAAAACACTAATTACAAAATACTGGGGCATCAGGAGCTTTGTCCCCCTGAGATCCGCCAAGAGGCGGCAGACAACGCTAAGAGGAAACACTGCATACACCAGCGCAAGACCCACGGTTCCAACAAGCTCTAAAAATCACTTCAAAGAATTATATAAACAAACTCCAGTCTTTGAATATGTGGGAAAAGTGCTGGATAGTGGGAGTAAAAAACCACCTTGCTCGTGGGCGATCTTAAATAGCTTTGATGATGATGTCTTCACATTTGCTGTGTAGGATGCTAGCCCTGTAGTGTGGGATCCCCCCGGCGCCCACTCTTTCTCCTTTGTTATCCAACCTCAGTGGCTTCCCATTAGCTCGCTTTCTGAACTCTTCTGCGGATAATACCAGGGTCATATTCCAAATGGATGGGCACCTGGAAGCAATATCCGCAGACATTAGCACCTGCGTGACATCTGTTGACCTCTGCAAGTGCTGCAACCATTTAAAATGAAATGGCATAAAAACAGTGATGGTGTACCTAATAGCCTCCCAGGTCCTACATGCTGGCCTCTGTGTGTGTGGAAGTGCGTTTCCTTGTCTTTGAAGTAAAGGACCGTGGTTTTAATTTCAGTTCTGAACTTACAGCCCAAATCGCAGCGTCGAGTCCAAGCCTCGCTGGCTCCAAACATAAGCTATAAGTCTTTTAATCACAATTATTTTGAAGCTCAATGAGGCTCTGGTGGGTGCATTGGGTATATGTGATTTTTTTTTGTTTTCCCCCGCCTTTTACTGCACATATATATGTGAGGAAGACACCCGAGATCCCCCTGATATTCCTCCATCTTTTTATTAACTTAACCCCCCCCACATACATATATCTGTGGTAAAACGGGGCTCTCGGAATTCGGTATTTTGAGCTTCGACATTTGTGCATCCTTTATTTTGGTAACGATCCATGTGCATGCCTGGTTTTATAAGTACAGATGCTGTTATTATGTAATTTTGCCCTGTGAATAAAAATGCATCACCTCCTGTGCGTCATGGAGTTATAGGCGAGTTGGTAAACCACGGATGTAGGCAGAGCGTATAGAACTTCTACAGAAAATCTTGGAACGCACTGAGATTATGTTGGGCGTTTCCACGTGACCCCCGGGCATGCGTCGATGAAGGTGTTTGCTGCGCCCTGCAAGGGGCGGGCATCACTTGTGATAGCTCCTCATTTCTCCTGACCTAAATTATATGGGATCCCGGGCGGATTACAACACGGAGGCCGTTCCAGATGTGCGGCTTCCTAGTGGCATCCGGCGCCACTCCGTGAAAAGCCGCGCCTGTGCCATCTCGGGGCCTCACTGGGCGGGCTGCAATCACGGTGCCACGATGCCCCCAACTGCTCCCAAGCAGAGCATCTTCTTTCCAGCTCATTGCGGGAAAGTAGTTACTGAAATGTGACCGACTCTGCCCCAATCCTACCGTCTTAGCAAAAGCACTGGCTATTTACGGCATATTGCAGATATTGGGCCTCATTACACGGTAGGCGGTAAGGATTTACCGGTACCAGTATTTCACCGGTACCGGTAAATCCTTACCACCTTACTACGAGGTCCCTTTGCGGGTTGGGGAATTTAACGCCTGCTTTTTGCAGGCGTTAAAAACCAACCCGCAAAGGGACCCAGGGAGCTAATTACGGTACCGCAATTTGCGGTGCCGTAATTAGCGTCTTCCCCATTCCCTCTATGCCCTATGGGGCAAAAATGGGAATGGGGAAGGGCAATGGTGGAAGGGGGAATTACCGCCCCGCCAACCTTGGAATGGGGCGGTAATTCCCCTTTCCACCAAGGCGGTGCCGGTATTTTACCGGCCTGAACCATGGCGCTAATAGTGCCATGGTTCTCCGCCTACCGTGTAATGAGGCCCATAGAGTAGGCCCATCTGTCTCTGGCAGTGCTTTAAGTGCGGTAAGAAATGGAGGGGGGCCCTCATTTGGGGGCGTGACTTCCATGATGGGCGTGGCCTGAAAATGACCATAGTAAGGTAGGCAAACACATATATAAATGTATGTAAGCACTTATAAATTTGTGTGCGTACCTTACTATGGTTTGTGTACTTTTCAAGCATCTTTTATGAACACAGAAATGCATAACAAAAGATGGCTTGAAAAGTACACAATTGAAGCTCGAGGCGTATTTTTTGACAACGCTTTGTAAAAGACGGCTTGGATTGTGTACTTTCCAAGGGATCTTTATAAACATAGAAATATGTAAAGATGGCTTGAGGAGTACACAATTGACGCTCAACGAACCCGGGGGCTCTGTGAGCCGCTAAGTTCACCAAGGGTTAAAGATGTCTCGTTTGACCTGGGGAGGGGGTGGGGAAACAAAGGGACCATAACTTCCTCTCGTGACCCCGAAGTTGCAATGACTGAGAAGCGTCAGACAGCCACAGCGTTGCTGAATTTGAGCGACGCTGTGGCTGGCTGGCACTTCTGTCATTCATCTTGCCTGACTTGAAAAGGGCGGGCTCATCTCCCATCGCTGCTGCATCCGTGGCGGGATGTGTCCCGCTTTGGCATGGTGGGACAGGGGGCCCCGCAAGGGCCCCCGCCCAGCCGCACTTTTTGGAGACTGCCGGGGCCCAGCCACTTAAAGGACTGGTCTCTGGCATCATAGTGGGATGTAACTCAGTGCAATTACCCGTGGGCCTAGTGGTGCCTCTCACAAGCGATGGGTTGAACTTTGTAAGTATTTGACCTTCCTCTATGAAAAGACTCGATTTTCCTGCCAGGGGTGGAAGCTGCAACCATGTTTTGTCGTCCTGCCCCTCTCTCTGCACTCAATGCTTGTGCCCATACCTTTCATTGGACCGACTAGTGCTACCCGAAGCCATGCTATGATAATTGGCTTATTAGCAACTGTTTCCCTTCTGTGATGTCATGGCAGAGGATTATGGAATTCATATTTAGCTGTTATAACGTCACAGGGGGGGGCAGTGGTGGGGGCAGGTTGGGCAGCTGCCCCCACCTCCCCTCTGGTGCACAGTGTGATACCACTGGCGCCTACCACTGGCAACCTATTATCCGCTGCCCCCGGGCACCAAAAACTGCCTCCGGGGGATGGATAAAGTACTAACTCTGCCATTTACTTCTTTTTCCCCTTTCTGGGGTTGCTCTGTGCTTAGGAATTGGATGCATTCTGATTGCAAAAAGGTCGGTCCATTTCGGGGCTGTCTCTTCTCCATTGAATGGTCCCGTGCTTCTGGGATCCTGGTGTGAAATCCATTGATACAGTGCTCAGGGGGGCTGCAGTTGGGGAATGCTGCTGTTCGACTGCAGACTAACGTTGTTGGGTGTTGGCCATCCTCAATCTTAATTTATCTCCATGCATGCCATCTTAAGGAACCTGAGGCACAACACACCAAAAACCAAAGCATGTCTGTGATGCTGAGCATCTCTGAGCTTTCTTTAGCTTTGGCTGCAAAGTCACTTCTGCACCGATGCTGCCTTTGCCTTCTTACATTGCACTGCATTTTTGCTTCAGGCCACAGGAGGCCAAACATGGGTGTTGCTGATCCATGCCTTATGCTTCATGGATGCAACTCTCTTCCATGAAACATGTGCTTGTGATCCCAGGAGGGCCGAGCGAAGTTTAGTGGCCTAAACTGGAATCCGGAATTTGCAGCTTCCGCAGAAAAATGCAACGTATGCACATTTTCTGCCACTGCTTATTCCGCTAATGTTGGCATGCCATTTGCCAGCTTGTCACCCAATTCCGTGCACAAATGATTGTGTTACCACAGACTTTCACACATCCCAGTGGCCAAAACGCATAACTCATTGTCTATAATAACCGAATACACAAAATCATTGCTTCTCAGGGGCCTTTGCGGACATTCGCGGACATTCGCTCCACTCTGGTCATCGCAGCTCCCATGAAGGGGTTTGACGAACACATCGCTGGTGACTCCCACAGGGAAAATGGGATAAATTGCAAGAAAAAAACACATACTTCAGCAGATGGTATCCGTGCGGAAGAAGAAAATTGTTCTGCGCCACGGAAAGCCTCAGCGGAAGTGAAAAAAGGAATTGCACCCATGCCTACTCCTGAGTCAGGAGTGCAAATCTTGATCGAGGGCTGCAGAGGCCATGAGGATGCTGTAAGAGACGAGGAACCTGCATTGTCTACTGAACATTTCCCTGGATGGCTTATTCCTAGTGCCAGTACACACCACATGACGAAGGTTAAGTTAAGGGCAGCTCAACTGGAGCAAAAGCTCAGCAGTCTAAGTTCCTGCTCATAACCCTGGAAATCACCACCTCGAATCCCGGCAGTGGCAGTGCCAACCAGCATCCTTAGACAGAGCAACATTGAGCTGGGTAGTTATGACCACTATACTTCAAGTACCTCCAGGTGGTGCAGTTGTGTGAGGGTCATCGAAGAAGAGAGGTCGGGGATGAGAGCAGAAAGGATCTAAGGAGACCATGTGAGATTTATCTGAGGGGAAGGAGGAGATCTACTTTATTGGGCTGAGTAGATCAAGAAGAACGGAGATGTACATGGTGTTGACAAGAGCTTGAGGTTTAAGATGATTAAGAGGGGCTTCTCCACCTGAAACGTAAACCCACCCTATAGGGAGATCATGGCTGACTCTGTCCGTCTACCTGTTCAGAAATCTACTTGTTCCTAATCAAGTAGGTACTGGATGCAAAAAGATCCACCTGTTGGTGGTTGACTGCCCATTCCAAGAGATAGGCCGTGACGCAGCACTTTGAGCTGGTCCAGCAGCTGCAGCGTTAGCATCTGTCGAGTTCAGAGGTGAGGGTTCTTCAGGGCGTGCGTTGCGACGGACATATTGATGGCTGACTACCCACATACACAAACTTTGACAGAGAACAGACCTGGGTGGATTTGGCAACAAAAAGTACCAGTAAGGAGTATATTAACGGGAAAAGACTGAGCCCACCCATTGGAACTTATGCTCATGAGTTTCCGAGCCTCAAAACTAGAAAGCTGTACATCAGAGTGAAATTCAACATCGTGGAGACACGGGATAGACTCGGAGCACGTACGGCCGTTCCCGAAGACGAAAGGACGTGCCAATTTGGATGTACTGCCAGTACTGAAGGCATTTACTCTGTGCCTGTCCCAGATTTGCAGTGGACAGAAGGCGGGTGCGGTTGGCACTGGGAAGATATCTACAAGAAGGCGAAAAAGTTCTTTGGCAGGCTTAACTGGAGGGTAATGATATCCCCCTGATAGATCACTTGACTGGATTATGGAGGATTATTAATGCTGAACTGGGGAGACTGACTAGCAACTAGCGAGGGAACACAGTGACACTGGAAGTACCTGGAGATTGCACGAGGTCTATGTTTTATAGAAAAGCCAAATAATTGGCTGTAATATAATACCATAAAAAAGAGACTTGCACATTCAACAAAGAACCACGCAACGTGATGTAACACTGTATCGCCAAAGGTTTGCCTTTTTGCTGCTTCTCACTACACCCTTAAATTCAGGCAGGATACCAGAAAACAGGTGTTCTGCACGATTTTGCTGGTGGGCTGCCGGCGGGTGCTGGGCAGGGCGCTTGGGGGGTTTGACTGGTGAAAAAGCTCAACACTCTAGGTGCCTGCTCTAAAACTTGAAAACTACAGGTTCAAATCCTGGCTATGGCAATGCAAAAAAAGAGAGAGGCGAGAGTGCACAGCTTCTTTCACAATATATTTCTTTGTTGTATTAAATGCTAGTTGTATAGGTTATATTTTTATTAGTAGGGTGCAGCCCACTATCTTGTGCCACCGTGTAGGGCATGAACATGGAGAAAAAAGACCTAGGCATGTATGCCTTCGGTGTGGGCCGCACACCCAAAATCCCACTCGGAGTTAATCAATGTATTCCTGTTGCTTGGTAAGTTGCAAGACAGTCTTTGAAGATTATTCCAAAAAATACAGTCTTTATAAATGTTCAAAGGTTTTTAGGATTTATTAAGTTCAAATAATTGTACGTTTTATTGGTTCAATTTCACCAATAAAACTGTAGCTGAGTGTTGAGGAAAAAAAATTAAACCCATATGGCTAATGCATTTTCGGAATCTATCCTTCTTCAGAGCCAGGGTATTGTTATCCTGGAATACAGTGAGAACGTCTTGCTGTCTCCCCCGTAAGCAGCATCTGGTGCCCGCGGTTTGCTCGCAGTTCGAACCGCGAGCACCAGATGTGGCAAAGCAAACCAGCATCCTTAGTATAAGTACCACTGAGCTGAGTAATTATGACAGCCATGATTCAAACACCTAGAAAGAGTGTCATTCTGTGAGGGGTGTGAAGAATTGGACCTTCCACATGGTGGGTGTGCGCTCACCCGTGCTTTTTGAAATTTTATATGAAATTGAATGATGGTAGATCAACCTCTGGAAAATGTGTGGGGCTAATCTGCACACATTGGGCCTCATTACGACCTTTGCGGAACGGCTTAACGGGGGTCAGCTAATGGAAGCGGACCCGTTAAACCCGTTCCATGAAATTACGAGGTCCCCTTGCGGGACCCGGTAAGGACGCCTGGTAAAACCAGGCGTCGTTACCGGGTCCCGCGAGGGGAAGAGGGAGCTAACAACGGGCCAATCATAATCGGCCCGTTGTTAGCTCCTTCTCCCACTCCCATTGAGCCCTATGGGGGCTCAATGGGAATGGGGAAGGTCCGGGCCCGGGTTCCCAGAGGGAGGAATTACCGGGCCCTCCGAACTCGGAATGGCCCGGTAATTCCCCATTCTGGGAACCCGGTAAAGGAGCCCGGTTTGACGGCAGCCATGGAGCTAATGGCTCCATGGCAGGCGCCAAACTCATAATGAGGCCCATTGTCCTATGCTCACCGCATGACATACACATAGACCTGTGACTCTAGGTGGACACAGCTTACAGGCGCAGTCCTCCCTGTCACATTTACTTGGAATGTGACACCCAGGAGTACATCAAAGCATCTCAAAAGAGGGAGGGCAAAACGTTCCTCCTGCCATGGCCACACTATTTAAATAACAAAGGTTCCATGGATCTGCACTATCCTTTGTTAGCTCGGCTGGTGACAATGATGCATACTGATGAGAGTTACATTTAAGTAGGCCCACAAGAGGCCTGGTCGCAGGACTAGCAAAAGACAAGAAACCCCAACACCTTTGATATGCATCTGTGTTAACCTGAAACCAGCTCCCGCCTCTTAATATCAATGACAGTGAGCCGTCTTGTCTGGTACATGTGTTTACAGTAGGCATTCCCCACAGGGGGACCCCATTCAGAGGGTCGGAGTATGTGATTTGACAGAGACAGAAAGTCTGCTTTCGCCACAACTTCAAGGAGACCTGCCTTTAATCAGGACCCACAGAGAGCTCAATTAACCACAGAGACCCTATGAAACACAACAGACAGGAACACGGTGGGATTTAGTAGTTCATGTTTTCACCCCTTTACCTTTCCTGTTGCAAAGCACGCTGGTTATGACTTCACACATAGCAGAAGATTGGTGATGGGTACCCAGGATTGGTTCATTAAGGTAGGCTTAGCCTACACAAATCACTGGGGCCCACTTGTCTCAAAAAGAGGGTTGAGCCCCTCTATAGGTAGATCATCTGACTACTTGGCAAGGAGTAACAAGAAGAACTCCTTTGGACCCTGGCTTAAGGTACAGTCTACCTTACAGCTTCCGCCAGTGAAGGAAGGCCAGGATTTCCAAGAGAGAAGCAAGATTCCTCTCCTAAACATATCGCAGGGAACAGAGGGAGATACTAAATCCAGAGGACCCTCCAAGCAGCGCCATAACTGGTACCCAGCCATCACACAGTGTGCCCTGTTTGGCTTTCAATAAGCTTCCTGGGTGGGAAGTGCCAGAGAGTCTCTGAACCAAACCAAGGACAAGGCTTAGCTTTGGGCCATCAGCCTTAAAGGACAACACAAGCCCAGTGAAGAACCTAGGTGGAGTGCATCGACAAGCATCAACCAGCATCCCTCTTAAGGACATTGTAGAGCCAGTCGAGCCCCTCGAGCTGCAACTGACTTCACTGCTGACTGTTGTCACACCGCTGTCGCTCACCTAATCCGAGATGCCTCAACCAGTGCTTCAAACCCACCAACCAGCACTGATACAAAGATTCCTGACCCTGAGTAGCCATCTAGGTCAGCCCGCAGCCATCCATCCAGTCTCGTTTGCTAAACTGCCTGCCGTCTGACACCCGCAGCTGTCTCCCGTCTTGAACTCTGTTGCAGAAGTTGCAAAGCGTCCTGAAACCGACTCGACCCTGTCGAGCACCAAGAATGTCTACAATCACAAAGTTCATCGTGGTTCTGTCCCCCTGGTCCTTCTCCGAAAAGCCGCTAGTGGCATTATACGACCCATTGCTCCCCCTGTGTTGAAACCAAGTATCCTTGAACTATTGAGATTGATTCCTTTACCAACTACCCTCCTGTCAGTATACAGAGTGCATCCTTTTTCCTTCCTGAAACTGTCTGTCCTCTGCATTTCTTCACAGGGTGAACTGTGTTTTGTAGTGTGCTGGAACTGTCTGTTGAATAATAATAAAGTAGATATTTTCAAACAACCCTGACTGGAAAGTCCCTTGAATCATTGGTTAATAATTGTATTTTCGCTGTGTTGCAACTAACCAACATTCCACAATCTTGCAGAGATAAGCCTGCTGTTCTGTCCACGTTACCAAAATTGGACAAGAAGGTTTATAATTTGCTCATGTTTCCAATCTGTTTTTGATGCGTTCAAGAGTATTAGAGGTGTGCAACTGATTGATGGTTTAGAATCGGATATTCATCCCTGGACCACTGGTGCCCCAGAAGTTGATTCGTCACAAGGGTCATTGAAGGATAGAGGTCTAGCACGGGCTGGGTGGTGGGCAGCAGGTGGAGACATGGTCACTGGACTACACCTCTGTAGTCTAGCTCACCATGAGAATGGCGGTGCCGCTGCATGGGAAGGTTGGAAGCTTGGGAGTGCAAGTGAAGGTACGCATACATATGTAATGTTGTGCTCACACTTGGAGTTTGTACTAATCATCATATGCGTTAAAAGAATGTACTTTTTGCTAAAAGAAGAGGCCTTCTCTTTTATACGGTGGCGTTTAATGGCCATATATGAATAGCAATTGCAAACTAGAAAGAGACCTGCTGACCTGGCAAGAACTTGTTTTTAACAGAAGAATTGTGTTTGGTCACTGTATGTCGAAGCATGTTGAGCCTGCTAAAACTATCTGCAGATTACGGGTGGGGAAGGAATGAGTAAGCACAGCCTCGTGCACAGAGATACACAGAGGGGCACGAGAGAGAGCGAATAACAGATAACAGGAAACCACAATAGCAGATGTTGAACTGTTGACCTTGATGCAAAGTCATGACTGGGAGGAACCGCCTTGTGGTGGACATAATCTATGTGCAGCAATGTATGACAATGTAAAACAGATGGGTATAAAAGGACCACGATGTGCAGGGCAAAGCGCGGCACTTTGACGACTTGCTTTGCGAGACGTTTGAACTTGCTGCCCATTCGCGAATGCTTGTGCATTAATAAAGTAATGTTAACTTGGCTCTTTTCTGTCTGAGTTATTGCAGGGTCCCTCTTGTACTGGTTATGGACGGCGAGAAATCGCACCCACAATTTTGGTGTCAGAAGTGGGACGCGAAGGAGCGACAGTCCGTCACTGGGTGAGGAACGCCGCGGCGGAACCGGAGAAGGAATTGATCACGGGGCCCCAACAACTGAATCCGCACCTTTGATTGCAACCAACGCGTCATCCTTGTTTTTCCGGCTCCGTCGGCGGTGGAACAGCAGGCTGTCGCCCTTCGGGTCCGGAACACTCTGGCGGGACCCTTAAGATAAGTGGTATGGACGGATGCATGATGGAATAAGGGAATAATGATTCAGGGTTTGTGAAGAGGACGGTGGTAAGTCCGTCTATGAAGAAGTAATGTTGAAATGATGATATGATATGTTAGATACGCCAGGAGGATGTATTATTATTGTTAACCAATAGGTGCATATTTGGGAAAGGTGAGTGTTTTAGGCAATTGCGGTATACCAACAAAATGGGTCAAGCGGCTTCCAGCAAGAGTGGTATAGGCAAGAGACACTATGCCCCTCTTGAAGGAACCCCTGCATTTGATATGTTGATTAAACATGGATTGAATTCAACATTGTTCTTAAAAGAATGGTCCGAATACACAAAAGATTTGATTGAGCATAAATGGCCAGACACCGGGTCCTTTGATGTGGACCGCATATCCAAAGTAGAAATAGAGTTAGTAAAAAGACGGGTTAGACCCGCACAGTTTGAGGCTATACGACTATGGAGGGTAGAAGCAATGCGCAGGCGCAATGCTCAGAATAAACAAAAAGCAAAGGAGCAGAAGAGAACGGTAAATCAAAAATTACATGATCTAGAGATAAAAGAGAAGGGTGAGAGGCTAGATCAGTTGGATAGACATATGATGATTAAGAACAGTGGGGGTATGTATCCTGCCGTGCCGGTGCCTCGATATGAAGATGTGATAGGGCTAGAAGCAGAACAAACAACGACTGAATTATTGTTTCCAGGAGCTACAGCTCCACCGGCAGACAGTGAGGGTGAAAGGGTGGAATTCCCAATGAAGTATGGGGACCCAGATAGGTTGATAGACCATAGGAGAACGACTACTGTAGAAAAGGATAGAGATGGAGACTTGCAAATCCTTATGACCGGGCTGTATGGCACACCCCTCAATGACAGCCTACGGGACCAATTGGGGTGTTTGACACCTTTGGAATTTAGGACAGTGGCCACTAAACTATATACCTTTCATGAGGGTAACTGTAAATTGAGAGGACAGAGTACTGCGGATCTGCCCTCAGCATATCAGGACGCTGTCGCGTTACTACCAGTGACTGCGTCCAGTGTTCAGTTATGGGGATGTATGTCAGACATAATAGAGGAAGTCATAAGGGGCAGTGTTGAATGGGAGAAGGAAAAGAGGGCATGGGAAAGAGAGGTGAGGGAAAGAGAGGCTAAACTCAAAGATGCAGACCAGGCGGGCCAAAACGTAGCTAATCGTATGATAGCATCCATACACTCGCAGTCCATGTCCACCCTGGTGAGTCTGATGGAGGGCCTTGGCTGGCCTATACAAGTAAACGTAATTAAATATCTTCTTATTAGGGTGGATGATATAGAAGAGGAAAAGGAGCCTAGATATGTGTCCCAGTGGAATAGGATTAGGACGGAATTGGATAAGAAACTGCTATCTAATATAAGAGTGGATGATTCAGGGGCGGAAGAATGGAGGATGGCTAAGGTGGAGAAACTATTAAAAGATTATAAAAAAATAAAAGAGAAAACTCTTAGTCACCAGTCCTCTGCTTCATCACCAGTGCAGGCCCTTGTGAGTGAACAAACAAATACAGAAAAGTCACTATTAATGCCAATGAGAGAGTGCCAACCCACCATAGAGGCAGCCACTGGTAACATGATGCGCACCTATGTGTATGTCCCTTTATCCCGAATTGAATTAATGCATATCACCAAGTCCATCCCCGACCCCCGTATAGACCCGGCAGGATTCTACAAAGAAGTGGGAAAGTTATTCAGACCAGGGTTATTTACCGTAGAGGATGTAGATAACATATTGTTAGCCATTGTCCCAGAAGAAATATGGACCCCCTTTCGTGCCAAAGACAATGAAACAATAAAATGGAAAGATGTAATGGATGCGAGCAAAAATAGAAAACTGCATGAGGAATATCCTGAACCCCTAAGGGGGCATGGCATGGCAGTCCTGAGGGCTCTAGAAAAGGTGTTACCCCCATTTGATGTGAATGTGGAGAAACTGTCCGCTGTGATACAGGGTGCAAGTGAGGAGGTAGCACAGTACTTTCTGCGTTATGAAGCAGCATTCAAAGCGCACAGTGGGCTAGAGATAGGGTCTGAAACGGGCCAACGGTACTTTGCCACAAACTTTGTAGAGGGGCTCCACGGGCCAATTCAGGAGAACATTAGGAGGGCAGAAAGTACATGGATGACTAGAAACCCCCGGGATCTCCTCGAAATGGCCAGGTATTATGAAAGAGGGGAAAGAGTAAAGGGACAACAAAAGGCACGACAAGAGAAGGATTTAAAAACCAAAGTGTTGATGCAACAGTTGCATCAAGGGCCCCAAGGCAGGTATAACTACAATAATAACGGCCCGTCACAGGGCTATAGCAGCAACATGATAGGGGGCCAAGGGACAGGAAGAGGTACAGTGCAAGGAGGTGCGCTATATGGGAGGAGTGATGGGCTACCCCAAGATGTATGTGCCTTCTGCAAGAGACCCGGACACTGGAAATCCCAGTGTCCCCAGAGTGGTGGGAGAGGAAGGGGCGTACGGCCCCCTTCACAGACAACATTTGCCCCAGGAAATAGGACTGGTGGGTACGGCAACCAAGACAATAGAATGTTTAAACCCCCTCAACCCAATGCCTTTGACGGACAAGCAAGAGGGGATGTTCCCTGGCCGGCCCCGCCTCCCCCCAATCTACTGTATCAGCCACAACAAACACCACAAGTACAAGGTGTATGCCAGGGTGAAGAATGTGGAGAAGGGGTATACTATAGCGATGATTTTCAGGATAACACAAGCGATATGTCCTGAGGATGCCGGAATGAGATAGCGGGAGTGGTGCAGGTTCCTATAGACCAAAGGGGGCCTTATGCCTCTATTAGGATCGGCCCCCACCGAAACTTGAGATGTCTGGTAGACACAGGAGCTGGAAACAGTTCCGTGAATATCAGAGCCGTCCCCGCTGTCCCATTATCGGATAAAAGCAAGGTATCAGTTGGATTTGGGGGAAATCCAATAAAGACTCCTGTAAGTGAAATAGTAGAAGCGGAACTTCATGGGGTAAAATGGGAGAATGGGTGGCTGTTGACCAATCACTGCCCAGAAAACTTGTTAGGTATTGATGCATTAAAAACGCTAGGGGCCACAATATATTGCTCCCCCCAGGGAGTGAGAATGACCATAAGCAAACCTATGAGTATGATAGGAGTAATGCAAACCCTGCCCCCGGAACTCCAAGACATCCCGAATGAACTATGGGCCACTCATGGGAATGATGTAGGAGTGTTGGATGTTTCCCCAGTAGTAATCAAACTAAAGCCCGGTGCCAGGTTGCCCAGGATAAAACAATATCGCATATCACACGAGGGAGAGCAGGCACTATATCAAATAGTACAGGACATGATACGGTTAGGGGTGGTAGAGCCAACAAATGATAGCCCTTGTAACTCTCCGATCCTTCCAGTACACAAGAAAGGTGATGAAGCCGTACCCTATCGTTTTATTATTGATTTAAGAGAAATAAACAAAATAGTAGAACCCAGATATCCAGTTGTCCCTAATATTTCAAGTGTACTCACTTTAATTCCCAAAACAGCAAAATGGTTTACGGTAATTGATTTGAAAAATGCCTTCTTCAGCATTCCTATTGCCGAAGAAAGCAGGTACCTGTTTAGTTTTACTCTTCGAGATAGACAGTATCGATTTACTAGAGCCCCGCAGGGATATACAGAAAGTCCCGCCATATTCAGCCAAGCACTAAAAACACAGATGGATAACCTAGCCCTACCCGCTAACACTGCTCTGATACAATATGTTGATGATTTGCTATTATGTGCAGCCACCGAAGAGGAATGCCATTATGTGACCAGATTGGTGCTAATGCACTTAGCAGAGAATAAGCACAAGGTAGCCCTAGCCAAAATGCAGTATGTAAAACAAAAGGTCCATTATTTAGGCTTTGAGCTGTCCGAAGAGGGGCGAACCCTGTCTACTGATCGCATTGCTTTGATACAGTCCATAAAAGGTCCAGACACGGCAAAGGGTCTCCGAAGGATAATTGGTGTTTTATCCTACTGTAGGCACTGGATTCCTGAATTCTCTGTATTGATCCAGCCCATGCTAAAAGCCTTAAAAGAAGTACAAGAAAACGGCCCATTAGAATGGACACCTGAGATGGAAAAAGCCCTGACAGCTATGAAAGATGTTCTATGCCACGCACCGGCCTTAGGCACACCTGATTATACTAAGAGATTTTGCCTTTTTGTTGATGAACAGGAAGGTTGCGCTGTGTCAGTCTTGACACAGGAACAAGGGGGTAAACAGAGACCATGTGCATATTTTTCTAGCACTCTGGACTCAGTAGCTCGAGGCCTACCCCCATGCATGAGAGCAGTAGCTGCAGCAGCGACAGCCCTAAAACAAAGTGCAGGTATCATCCTAGGGAGTGAAGTAACAGTAAAAGTTCCACATACGGTAGATGTTCTTCTGAATAGAGTGCATACACAGCATTTGACTACAGCTAGACTCACACAGTATGAGATGATCCTGTTTGCCAGTAATGTAAAAATTGAACGGTGTAACACTTTGAATCCAGCGACACTGCTTCCTTTGCCCACCTCACCTGATGACATTAGGCATGATTGTGTGATTCAAATGGAAGAACACACTAAGGGTAGAGCAGACCTGCAAGACACCCCGCTGGTTGATAATGAGGGTATATTATTCTGTGATGGTTCCTGTTTCAAACTGCCAAATGGGGAGACAACAGCAGGGTATGCAGTAACTACAGGGGAACAGTTGATTGAGAGTGGGAAAGTGTGTGAGAAATCGGCGCAGGCGGCAGAATTGATTGCGCTAACTAGAGCATTAGTGTTAAGCAGCGGCATGAAAGTGACAATTTATACTGATTCAGCCTACGCGCACGGGGTGGTTTCCAGTTTTGGTAAACTCTGGGGAGAGCGTGGCTTCTTAACCTCTCAAGGTGATACTATTAAACATGCCCGATTGATTGCTGAATTATTGCAAGCCCTTACGCTGCCCAAAATGGTGGCCGTAGTGAAGTGCTCAGCGCATAAAAAAACACTGGATTATGTCACGCAGGGAAATTCTTTGGCTGACCAGATGGCTAAACTAGCTGCCACAAGGGACACTCGGTGGGAAGCCCGACAGCTCATAGTGGGGAGGGATGTGACTATGGAAGGGACGAAGGAGCGCGTAAAGGAAATCCAAGCAGATGCAACCATTGAAGAAAGACTATCTTGGCACAAGGATGATCAATATGAGGAGACGGTAGATGGGCTATGGGCACATACCAAAACGAACACCTGGGTACTACCTGACGCATACTTACCTGTGATAGTGAGCGTGGCTCATGGTCCAACCCACGTTAACGCAAGAACTATGGAAGAAGTTTTAAGTACTGTGTGGTACAACAAAAGATTGGGAATGTATTGTCGCCAATGGGCAAAACAATGTGAAATATGTGTTTTATATAATGTGGGGAAAGGTGTACCGGCCCCGGCGGGCCACAGTAAGTTACCCACCTGCCCTTTTGAGGTGGTGTATATGGACTTTATACAGCTGGAGCCTGTAAATAAACATTCCTACTGTTTGGTGATGAAATGTGGGTTCTCAGGATGGGTGGAAGCATATCCCCTGCGGGACAATAGTGCCACCTCCACAGCACAATGCATATTGAAACACTGGGTGCCCTTGTATACGGTCCCCAGATATCTATGGTCTGACAATGGGACTCATTTTACTGGTGAAGTAGTACGCAAAGTTTGCAAGGCCCTTGGTATTGATCAACGTTTCCACGCAGTTTTTCATCCTCAATCAGCTGGGATTATAGAGGGCACAAATAAGGTATTGAAGAACAAACTGGCAAAGGCTTGTGCTGAAACGGGACTGAAATGGCCGGATGCATTGCCTATTGCATTATTGAGTATGCGTACTATGCCTAAGCGTACACATGGTTTATCTCCTTTCGAAATTGTTATGGGGCGTCCACCAAGTATTGGGACCCCCATATCACCTAAGAGATTGTCTGAGCAAGCATGGCCTGCATTACAACAGTACTGTATTGGGTTAACTAATAGACTGATTTCTATTAATGCACAGGTGAACGCAGTAGCTCCATCTCCTCTGATAGGAGAAGGTCACGACGTGCAGCCCGGTGACTGGGTTGTTATAAAAGCCTTCGATCGCACCAGCGGACTGCAACCCAGATGGAGGGGCCCGTTTCAGGTTCTCCTCGCAACACAAACTGCGGTAAAAGTTGATGGCAAACCGCACTGGTACCACGTGAATCACGTCAAGAAGACGCTGCCACTATTGATTCCTCCAGAAAAGGGAACCGACAAACCGCAGGTTGCAAGTGTACTGCCAGATGCCAGTGACAGGTGTGCCCATCGCCTCCGATCCCGTGACGTGTATGTGCCAAGCAACGTGTAAGGACACTGTTTTGAACTTTGATCATTAGGGAGATGAACATTTGGACTCTCTTGTTGGTTTTAGCAGAATTGTGCCTTACTGAAGACGACGGGCTTGTAGCCTGAAGGGCCTTCGGCGTTCCCCTCCTGGGACAGGCACTACGAGACGTGGGACAGATCGGATGAAGGTTTTCAGTGAGACCTACCACTACTAGAGTAATAAGGACACTGGTGCTTTAAATAGGGGATATTGCTATATCGCTAGGTTGCAACTGATATACGCTGTATACTGAGCCATATACTGAACTATGTCTACACCCGTGTATGCTGGTTTAGTCCCTGAACGGATAAGTGTATGCTCCTCAAACACAGAAGGTAAGAGGAAAATACCAGTTTGTACCACAAGAGGCAAAATTTTGTTTTCTGTATGCACGATAGTAGTACTAATAGCATTTGCCATAATATTCTGGTATCTGGAACATCCATCTAGATATGAATTAAAGAACCTGTTGCCCGAGTCAAATGAAACAGGGAGAACAGATTGGGTCAAGAGCAGGAATCGAGATGCCTATGACCAACACGACCCGGAAGACTATGCTAAAAATGAATACGTGAAGATAATAAACACAACATATGGGGTAGTGAATAAAACTGATTGCTGGATCTGCACCCACATGCCCCGACATAGCAGTGAAGGCATCCCAGTGTACGCATCGCCAGTTACTGAGGATGCGGGGTGTACATTAATTTACATGAGAATAGTGTCAGCACAGCAATATATGATACCGAATACCGCTTGTTATGTTAGAGGAGAGAACAAAACCCTTCTAAAGGAAAAGATACGCTATAAAATCAAAACTGAGGGAATCGGGCTTGCACCTGCTATGGTACAGATAGTAAGAGAACCTCCTCCCCCTATCACCATCACACAAGAGTTTAGGCCAAAGAATATATGTTTTAAGAGGAGCGCAAGAGGTAATCAAAGAATGATCTCGGGGTGCAGTCAAATGGTGAATCTAAATAACTACACAAAGGGATTGTTACAGATTGAAGGACATGCCTACGTCTGTAACAAGAGGGCTTATTTGTGGTTAGCCAAAGATTTTGTTGGGGTATGTTACATAGCCAGAATAATGCCGGCTGTGATGGTATATGCCCCGTCTACTCTGCATAAAGAAATACACAGCAGAAATAAACGAGCAGTAAACCCAAAAATTCCTACGTATCAACCTACAGGATGGGAAACGTTTATAGATCTGATGGGGGTCCTGGTTCCTCCAGCGGGCATCTTTATGAACAGTCAAGAAATCCAAAAGCTAAGCAGGGCCCTTGAGTTCGTAATCGAAGAATCTGCAGACCTAATGGAAAACATCACTTATGAAATGAAAGCAATTCGGCTAGTGGCTCTCCAAAATAGGTATGTCTTAGACATACTCACTGCAGAAAGGGGCGGAGTCTGTTTTTTGGTGGGATCCCAATGCTGTGTTTACATACCAGAAGGGAGTACAGGAATCCTGGATGGAGTAAACAAACTGCATAAAGTGGCGGATAGCATCCACCAGGAGGAAGGGTCAGGAGATAGCTGGTGGATGAAGCTCCTGAAAGAAATTGGATGGCAACTTCTTACGCCTATACTGGTTCTAGCGGCAATAGTTGTAGGTATTTGTCTCTGCATCCAATGTTTCCCGGTATGTGTGTCGTGCTGTGTTTCCATGTGTTCTTCCAGCATAACGCGCCTAAATCCAATGGATAAAAGCCATGTACAACAGGAATTTTTTGACATGGGAGGCCTGGAGAAGATTATGGTACATACAGTATGTGATGATGTTGCTTTCCTGCCATCTGCTTATGCTAGGAAGGTTTAGATTGATGCTCAAGTGTGAGCAAAGGGTGGATTGAAGGTACGCATACATATGTAATGTTGTGCTCACACTTGGAGTTTGTACTAATCATCATATGCGTTAAAAGAATGTACTTTTTGCTAAAAGAAGAGGCCTTCTCTTTTATACGGTGGCGTTTAATGGCCATATATGAATAGCAATTGCAAACTAGAAAGAGACCTGCTGACCTGGCAAGAACTTGTTTTTAACAGAAGAATTGTGTTTGGTCACTGTATGTCGAAGCATGTTGAGCCTGCTAAAACTATCTGCAGATTACGGGTGGGGAAGGAATGAGTAAGCACAGCCTCGTGCACAGAGATACACAGAGGGGCACGAGAGAGAGCGAATAACAGATAACAGGAAACCACAATAGCAGATGTTGAACTGTTGACCTTGATGCAAAGTCATGACTGGGAGGAACCGCCTTGTGGTGGACATAATCTATGTGCAGCAATGTATGACAATGTAAAACAGATGGGTATAAAAGGACCACGATGTGCAGGGCAAAGCGCGGCACTTTGACGACTTGCTTTGCGAGACGTTTGAACTTGCTGCCCATTCGCGAATGCTTGTGCATTAATAAAGTAATGTTAACTTGGCTCTTTTCTGTCTGAGTTATTGCAGGGTCCCTCTTGTACTGGTTATGGACGGCGAGAAATCGCACCCACACAAGGGACGGATACAGAAAGTGGGGACCGATGGAGTCACAGAGCACGTGGGATGGGGTGATTACATGGGTGCTTGCTGGTGAAGAATTTGTGTAATTCCTTGGTTGGTCAGTGGGGTGAGTGGATATGGTTGGAGTAACAGTTTTGGCAAATGTGTGTCTACTCAATAGAGACTATTAAGGGTAGTTAAGGACACAGTACCTTTACCCCCCAAGTGAATGAGTTTTATTGGAACCAGAGAGGGGCACATTCACAGCATATAGAGATTTTGTTGAAGGTAGTGAGAGAACTGGGCCAATAAGGATCTGGGACAGCGGTGCTAAGGTATTTGGAGTTGATCATCACAGAAAGAAGTGGCAAGTTCATTTGTAGGCATGGTAATAAGCATGACACTAAGAGGTGGCTGCTAAGGCAATTGAGCTGCTAAGAGGTCAGTAGGATCCTTGATCATAATAAGAGCTGTATTTGTCTAACCGATAACATATTGTAGAGGATTACTGTAACTAATGGAAATGTCTTTTTGTTTTTATTCTTGTTTTTCTAGGTTCTGCCTCCCTCTCCATGGGCCCTGCCCATTGTTTTTCTATATCCTCTATTTTATTCTTGAATCAAAAATTGCAATATTTGACTATTCTTGACATATGTGTATACTTAACAAATGGGGATTTTTTTATATGTTATTTATGGAACTATGGCATTGGTGCAACTCAGCCCTGAAGAAAACCTGTGAAAGGCTGAAACACGTGTTGGCTTTTTTGTTAGATAAAAATAAATGTGTTATATTATATTTAGTATTAATTTTGTGTAGGAAAAAAAACTTTTTTCAGTTGGAAAATATATATGTGATTGAATGGAATGTGTGGTTGTTGGTGTAGGACGTGGATCTTTCAAAGTATAAAATATCAGGGGTAAACCAACTTGCCGGCGTTGATGAAATGCTGCTGAAATTAGTGCTCAGCCCAGAGTGGAACCGTCCATCATTTCTCCTCTTAGCGGTGTTGTCAAGGGATGTGAGATGGCGGAATTGCAGCAGGAACCTCATCAGGAGTTCAGAACCATATAATATTTGTAGTCAATCTGTCAGGGATTCCTAGGGTCACAGGTGGCCATCTAACGCTTCTGAGACTATTATTGACGTGAATAGAAATAGACTTGCACAGATGTTTGATTCAAGCAAGTGTGAGAAAGAATTCTAGTCCCAACAAAGGAGACCCACAGCTGTGCCCTGGGGCAGAGACCGAGGCAGGATTCTATAAAAACACTCTAGACAAATGATATTCACATGGTTCAAGCACTTGGAGAGTAGAGCTATGCCATGGCGCCTTGGCCCTGCACAGTAGGCTCAGCACACCTGCATCCAGTCTATAAGATCCCCTTAATTGCTTGATTATGGCATTTCTGGTGCACCCACATGCCTAGTTACACATAAATGTTTTCACTGGTATTCAAACATTTTTATACTGACCTCGGCCCCTCCCCACAAGTAAAAATATTCTTTCCGGGGCCCAGCACAAGCTAGAACTGCTTATATTTTCAAATAAAAACCGCCCCATGATCCCTTTTTAAAGAGCCTAGACCTTTCCAGCCATCCTTTGGGCTGCCCTAGGGGGGCCGGTCCCACAGTTTGAAGACCAGTGGCTAAGATGGCGGAATGAAGGACCCAGGAGTTGCGCAGAACACAAATCAACACTTTAAATGGTGGAATTGAGCAACCTGATGCGAACATGCACGCAGAGACTACATTTGCATGCAGGCTGTTCTTTCACAAACATTTTCATCCGGCACAATGCAAATAAAGTGCATGTTGATGCACTGCGCCACCCCACAAACTGTCCCCAACACAAGCATGCGTGGAGGACCGAACACTCTGGGAGGGCCCACGCTGCCACACATGCTCATTTTACATGTGTGACACTCTTCCTAGGCAAACCCAACACTGACCAGGCCGTTACCTACTGGCCTACTCAAAGGCTTCCATGTCCCAGAAAAATGAGGCAACTGCAATAATATGCGGAGTACTGAAAGCGGCTTCTATTCCACTAGTCAGACTTTAGTCTGGCACGAGGAACACACACTTCAGTGGGGCACAACATGCGGCCCCCCAAAACATTATTTATGGCCCTCCAAGTCACACGAGTTTAATGATGAAGGGCCTCATTACAACTCACCCGGTATGGAAACAATGGTGGTGGTAAACCCGCTGCCACTGTTGTTTCCATACCGGGTGATCACGACTCCTGCAGGCGGAGGCGTCAATCCCGCCAGGTCTGACATGGCGGGTTTAACACCGCCCGCCTGCAGGCGGACGAGTAAACACCGGCACCATCACGAGATGGTGCCGGTGTTTCCATGATCCCCATTCCCATTGAGTCCTATGGGACTCAATGGGAATGGGGATTTACACCATTCCGCCTCCGGAATTCCCGGGGCACCGGGGTTGTAATGCCCGGTAATTCCGGGAATCAGAGGCAGAATGGTAATACGAGTCCAGTGGTAACCAGGCGGTTACCGCCAGACTCGTAATGAGGCCCGAAGTGTTATCTGGCCTAAAATCAGTCAGTCACTAAGTCTGTCAGGTCAGGTGTGTGAAGCCTATGCAGTACCTGGCTTTACATCACGATGCACAGTTTTCGTTCCACTTGAAAACAATTTCTGTCCCATAATATAAATAAATCAGAGGGGTAATGCCATTAAAAGGCTATGGGCCTCATTACAGGTTGGGCGGTCCAGAAATAACAGTGGCGGTAAACCCGCCGCCACTGTTAATTCCGGACCAACCGATCCTGCCCCCTCAGGCGGGAGGTGATGTTCCGCCAGGTCTGACCTGGTGGGTTTAACACCGCCCGCCTGCAGGTGGACGTGGAAACACCGGCACCATCACGAGATGGTGCCGGTGTTTCCACTTCCCCATTCCCATTGAGTCCTATCGGACTCAATGGGAATGGGGATTAACCGAATTCCGCCTCCGGAATTCCCGGGACACCAGGGTCGTAATGCCCTGGTATTTCCAGGAGTGACGGAGGCGGAATGGTAATACGAGTCTGGCGGTAACCAGGCAGTTTTACCGCCTCGGTTACCGCCGGACTCGTAATGAGGCCCCATGCATCACATGTTACAGTAAAAAAAAGAATCAAAAGTACACCTTCAAAACCATTGGTCTCATTATGAATTTGCCGGTCCGGGAACTACCGTACCGGTAAACTTGCCGGTAGCGTAGTTCTTGGACTGGCAATCTAAGAGTTGTGTGGGGGGGGGCTTTCTGCACCGGCACCGTTATCATCCAGCTTCCCCATTCCCATTGAACCCTAAAGGGCTCAAATGGGAATGGGGAAGAATATTTTCTGGCGCCCAGGAATGGGCAAATACCAGGTCCGGCAATGCTGTAATGACCCAGTTATTGCCCATTCCTGGGCGCCGGAAAAAAAAAATACCAGCAGCAGCCTCCTAATGAGGCCCCATGTTTTTAGTTTAAAACTCAGATTTGCGCACCGATGCCCCATTACTCGTTCACTGTCATGGATAGTTCGGCCAACTGTATGGTAGTTTTGTGATGCATTCGGCCCTGCAGTGAAATAAGTTGTGCACCCCTGATATACTGCATTGGGAAACATCTGTCGTGGTCTCCTCATCTCTCTGGGTGACGGAAACCCACAGCATTAGACATCCACAGTACTTCTGCAGCCCCTGGAACTGAAAGCCAAGCCTCCTTTCTTAATAGGACAAGAGTGAGAATGGGGATTTGAGACCCTGTCCTAGAACGGATCCACTCATTCCTCCAAAACCATGGCCACCAAAACCAGGAGAACCCATGCCAGGATTAGGGTGTCATGTATGGAGCAGCAGAGACCTTCCTGGGAGCTACTGACGATCCCTGTATGCTCCTACTGGCACATGTCATGTAAGCGCACCATCTGCAAATCCAGACACAGATGGATACCCACATCTGGCTTAGTCTGGGAAATGGACGCAGGAATCAAGTGAAGGCCACAAAGTGCTTGGACACTGTCTACTACACGATGAAGCAAAATGGCACCCACCTCTTTCGCACCAAAACAGAGATGCAATTGTTTCTGGGTGTCGCCAAGGGCAAGGCAGACCGTTCACTTAGTCATTTATCCTAGGACTACCCCTAACCCGAACAAAGAGTTGACAGTCAAATACCCTGACTTGATCTTTGACTCAAGGTTATCCTTTGTTGTCCCTCCACCCTCAAAAAAAGAAACACAGCGGTAAAGAGTTTGAAATTCTAGTTATTCATGCTTCGAGAGAATATATCTGTTCTGCTAACCATCCACTGAGCAGAGCTCACGAGAGCCCCGTCTTTGCACATCTGGACCACTGGAGCGCAGCCGACACTGAACATTCAGGAGAATTGACCTCCCAATAAAATGTCATTGACAGGCTCCAGGAAAAATAAAATCATGCAATGACATGGGCCCCTAAAATGAAAGGACCACGACTATACAACCCCACCATGGAAACACAGCGCTGGATCCTGGTGGAGTTTACAATTGCATTCATTGCCCTCTGGTACAAGGCCTCCCGGAGTGATGCCCAAGTACACCTGCAGAAGCCGGCCCTGAGTCACTCGCTGTCCTGGAATCACTCATAGAGAGACACTGAGATAACTTACTGACCCGGAGCTCTGTATAAGAGGCTGGGCCCTCGGAGTTCAGGGCTCGGCCTTTGGAACACTCTTAATATGATAGGTTATTTATAACGCACTTAATACCCAGAGGTTTTTCTTAGCACGGACCCGGGGAGCAAACCTATGTTGCTCCGTGTCGTCTTGCTTCCAAGGCGAGCACATTGCCCCTGAGCTATCCTCTTGACTGAGACCTGGCAGCACACCATAAAGTGTCGTCATAAATATAACTAAAAGTGCCTTTTCAAGCAAGCACTTGTACCCTGGGATAGAGCGAGAAATCACCTTGTATCTTAGTCTGATTTCAAGAGTATTCAATTCCCTTCATGCCGCCTGCCCTTTCCTCACCAACTTCATCGGCCTTGTAGTAGCTGAACTGGCGCCTGCTTCACCAAGACGGCTATCATAAGACTCTGAGAACTCTGCTCCCTAACCTCGCACCTATGTTTGTTTACTTACCCATCATGTATTTGTAAGTGTAAAAAGACTAGTTCAAAGTGGCTTCAAGGTGACATTTTTGATGCGCTACAGAGCACTTTAAAGAGCACTTTCACGTACTGTGGGGGGTGGGAGTGGAGGATGTCGGCCTCCCAGCCAATCAGGAATCTCACGGAAAAGGGCCCACTCCAAACCTCCTTGGAAGCAGGAAGATCTGCGCTGCGCTCCCCTTCCCCTCCTCACCTCAACCCCAATTTCCACATCCCTTGGCCGCCATGGAAAGGGTGAAGAGACTTCATGTCTCCCTAATCAACAGTGGTCACCTTGGTTTGTATTTCTTTTTATTTGAGAAACAGCAACCGTGCCATTTCTCAACTTAAAAAAACAACCATTAGCATCCTGGGAAGTACGCCGGGATGCGCACAGCAATAAACCCCTCTGGGCAGGGGGCATTATCGGGACAGGTAGTGCCCAGTCTCCCGTTAAAGCCTTTGCTTCCCTCTGGCTTCTAACTGGCCTGGACATTACCGGGCCCGGTAAAGCCCCGCCCCCAGCCCCCACTGGGGTTTATTGCCTAAATACAATTAAGAACCCAATTCACAATAAACACATCCGGGCATTTTCTGCATTGGCTGCAAAATGATCCGAAAGACCAACAACAGGCAGAGTCAAGTACTCTGCAAATCTTTTCACTTCTGGGTTATAGTGGTGTGTTCTGCAGGATGGAGCTGGGCGCACAGCACATAATACACGCCACCTGCAAGTCCTGCTCGGTGCAGTAAAAACCCCTGAGTCTCCCCCATCTAATTCTGATGCAACAGAGAAGCTTCAGTCCCTAGAAATAGTCCTTGCATTTTGCACCTATAAAAAAGCAGGCAGAACCCACAGGGGCTTTCATTAAAATTTGGTGTCGCCAGCATAGCATACACCAATCTACCGCTCACACTCTTTCTTTCTCTCTCACCCTCAATTTCTCCATCTGCCCTTTTTCCATCGTTTCCTCTGCCTCCTTCTCTCTTTCATGTCTCTGCCTTTTCCTATGTGGGTACGAGTCGGGTATGCGTTTGCTAGAGCCTGCTCGCAGGTTGCTGACAGCGGCGTGACTAAAGGATCAAAACAGATCTTGGGGTTTGGTGCAAATTGGTGCAAAATCAACTATAAAACAATTGTTTGATATGTGGACAAACATTGTAAAGGTATATTTTTAAAATGCTACAGTGTTTATTTCTAATGATCACTTCCAGCGTATATATCATAGTCATAGAAATGTTACACATGTCTTAGTGAGGAAAGCATACTATCCAAACCTAGAATAACCATATATATTATTTTCAGATACAAGATTCTCATTCCAAGATGGACAGTCTGGTGCACTACTACTGTACTCTTTCTAAATATCCCTCTGAGAAAGGGCAAGGAAACAAATAGCACCATTAAGGATTCCCACCTGCTTTGCATGAAATCAAAGAGCATTTCGGGGACAAAAGTATGACCACAGATTTTTATATTTTACAAATATTTCTGTGGTAAAAATATCATATGCTTGAAACACTAAGTACATAATGCACACTGCGCCTGGTGCTCATTTCTCATTTCACAGCACCCACCCTAAAATTAAAATGTTTATAACATTGAAGGTTTTATACTGATTTGGACGACACCTTCAGTCTATCACAATAAAATGCCTGTGGCACGTGTTAGTCACTCTCCTTGTGCAGTGTTTTGGCTGGGCCTCAGAGAACAGGAGGCTGTGCACATGTTCAACTCCCAATGCTCAGACATCCTAAAGGACTAATGAATATAGGATGCCTGATGCAGGCCACCAGGAAGGTACAGGGCAGAAGGCCTTGCCACCTAATATCTGGGCAGGATTTAAAAAAGCTACGGGAACTCAGGACTGCCCAGGTTCCTGTACCCTTCCTACAGCCCCACCAGAAAAAAATGCAAATCCCACTGAGAGGCCAGCGGGAAGTGTTAGAGGACATGATCCTTTCTGTGGGATAAGTAGTTTAACTAAAAGAACCCGATAGTGACTGAATGACATTTGATTGCTTAGACAATTTTCCACAGAAAGACAGAAGTTTTGTCCACAGCACCAATCCTGCCCACAAAACGTACCGGAAGGTTCCGCGATGGCAACCTATGATCTGATGCCTTCCAGCCTCTGATCAATAAAACGCATCCAACATTCCAGTTCTGGAATCCTTATTGTTTACTGAGTCACCGGAGGTATTTAAATCATTTCCCAGACAGGGCAGAATTCTTCAATAGAAAAAATGGCGCTGCGAAGGTGTGACGAAAAAAAAGTGGCGGGAAGATTTATACTGTATCCGGGTGTGAAATAGCGGGAGGGGAGCTATCTGTGGTGAGGACTCACCTTCGCCGCCGGGGGATTTGACAGTTCTGTCACAGTATCTTTGCTGCTGCTTACATAAGCACGAGAATGTCTGCAAATATATTCAAGTCAGAGAAATGTGCATATTTTTTCAACGGCGATGAAAATAATGATGGCGTTTTCCTATCGCTCATTTTATTTGAGCTGTTTGGTGCCTTGAGCATTTGTTGCTCTTTTATCTGCTATCCTTTTCGGTTGAAATTAAATGCATACATTCTTCCAGCGCAGAGCTGAAGATATGCATCAATAGTTAGTGGGTGCATGTGCTATGCCTCTGCATCTATAGAGGCCCCTTGCTTTGCAAGGCTGTCAGGGTGCTGCATATCATGCATAGGAAATGTGTACACTTAGAAGAAAAATAACCCAGCAACCAAGAGACTTGAGATTCATGGATCAAAAATAATGGCTGAAGTTATTATTTACAGCCATGTTGTATTACAAACATGAGCTGTCACGTTACAGGCAGGCAGAAGAGCGAATTAACTAAAACAAATATTTCTTTCACAGCAAGTCTGGCTGCAGATGTCACAAGGAACACCACACACGAAGCAAGATGCCTGGGCTGGCAGGGGGAGGCAACAGTTTCAGTCAAAGCAAGGACCGTGAAGAAAACAAGAATAGCTTCTTTTGTTTTCCTTGGGGATTTTAATATGGCATCGTCCACCACTGCCGCACTGCAACGCAGGGACCGCATGCACGCCCCTTAAGACTTTCCAGGACTAAGCAGAACACAAAAGTCTGGTCCTTGGAAAATAGAGTACACGTGTTGTATTCCAGTGGCAGCCCAAGACTGGGCCTGAGTGGTGACCAGAGCTGGAGATGAGCCGTTTGTCTGGGTGGATCTCTGATTGGACTGTGTGAGGAATTCGACCACCTGCATGGTGGGTTTGGGCCTGCATGGGCTTTTCTGAAATGTTTAAGTAAATAGATGATGGTAGACCTGACTCAGGAAAATGTGTTGGGCTAATCCACACACAGTTTGCGATGCTCACACCACAGCAAGTGCCTAGACCTGCATACTCCGAGCTGGACACAGCCTACAGCTACAGTGTGCCCCTGTCATATTTAGTAGGAATATGACAGGATAAGAGAGCACAATACCATCAAGGAGGGGGAGGAAAATCTTCTGCCTGCCATGGACAGCCTGATTAACTGACAAGTGCTCCATGGAACAGCCCTGCTCTTTTGTTAGCCCTGCAGCTGGCGGCAGTGTTTGACATACCAATAGAGGGTACTTCAAAAAGGCCCCCATGGGGCCTGGCTGCAGAGGATAACGAAGGCTACAGGAAATCCAACATACCTTTCATATGTAACTGTGTCAACCTGAAGCCAGCTCCTGCCCCTAAACATCAATGACAGTGAAATGACATGTCAGAGTCTAATTCTGCAGTGGACAACCTCCACTAGGGGGGCCCAATTCATAAGATACAAGAATATGGCTTGCGGAAGCCTGAGAGTCTGGTCTCTCAGCATCTTCAAGGGAGATCTGCTGCTTTAAAACGGAGCCACACAGGGAGAACCATTAACCACAGCAGACACAAAGGTGGGTGGGACATAGTATCACATGAGAGTGAGCCCCAAACTCTTTCTGTTGAGAGAAGGGTTCAGCCATATTGGTGATTCTGGGGCACCCGTGTTCCTATAGGACCCCCTTAACTTTTCCTGTTGCAAAGCACTCTGGTTATGACTTCAAACATACAGACAATTAATGTTAGAGACCCCAGGATTGGTTCACTAATGTAGGCTCTTCCTACAACAATCACTGTGGCCCACTTGGATACTCCAGAATTAGATTTGTCATAGACCGCATGATCGGAGTGAGTGAAGCCTCTTTTATCTCCAGCACTCCACCAGGGTTGAAATTAATAAAGTTTTCTATTCCAGCGGGTACCCAAACCAGGATCAAGGCCAAGGTCTGGAGATGGGCCGGATGGTGCCAGATCCAAGATCTAGGGATATTTTTCTGGCTGGATCTTAGATCGGGCCATGGGTTACACGTGAGTGAAGACTCTTTACCCTCTTAGCAGACGACCTCAGCATGTGTGTAATTAAACCCAGTGCATTGGATATGGATCCAGAGCCTTGAGCCAACCACTTTGGGGGTTTGTGCTCATCCTACCATAGGTGTCCCAGAACATCAGCTGACCTGGTACTCACATCTATTCCCAGTTCTACAAAGAGTCCTTTCGTCTGCCCCGTGTTTCGCAGGACACAGTGATTGTCAATGGAAGATCCTCACTCGAGCCCCACCTTTGATGGCTTCCTGATCTTCTGCCCAGGTTAATGACAGTGTGTTCTCCTCTGCACAACACGTCTGGGCAGCACAGCAACCAAAGAATGAGGCATGTGTTTTGCGAGTTGATACAAATCAAATATGTGTTTCTCTTTTGGGTGCTGATAATAAGGGAATGTGAGACCAGTGTGTCCCAAAACACCAACAGCGAGAGAGACAATGGAGTTCTCATTAATCGGATATGTTTTATTAGAAAAGGGAGATGCATACCTATAGCGACTTATAACTCGATCTATGGTTTTAGGATGTAATTAATTGATTCTAGATATGTAATGTTTTGGATTTCTAACATTTTTGCCTGTTTGATCTTTCAAAGTTTTTGAAAGGAGAACAAACTAGGCACTAAATCTCAGCACTCTATTTCCAGCTGAGAATCAAAAGGATAATATTACACGAGAGGTGTTGGTAGTGTTACATTAAAAATAATGTATAATGCAGATATTGTATCATCAAAAGGATAGCCCCGTTGAGAGTTGTTGGTATCTCCAATGACAAAGAAAGCACCACTTCTGGGACATTAAGGTAGGTCCATGTCAAAGGTATAGCAGGCTTGCTAAGAAGTGCTGATACTGACGCTATTGCATTAGAAGACCTTTTGAAAAGTGCTGATATGTCCGCCATACAAGTGCAGCAGTGATGCTTAGAAGTGGTGCCACATTAGAAGTATTGCAGGCTTGCTGAGAAGTGCTGATACTGACGCTAATGCATTAGAAGACCTTTTGAAAAGTGCTGATATGTCCGCCATACAAGTGCAGCAGCGATGCTTAGAAGTGGTGCCACATTAGAAGTATTGCAGGCTTGCTGAGAAGTGCGGATACTGACACTATTGAATTAGAAGACCTTTTGAAATGTGCTGATATGTCCGCCACACAAGCGCAGCAGCGATGCTTAGATATGGTGCCACATTAGAAGTATTGCAGGCTTGCTGAGAAGTGCTGATACTGACACTATTGCATTAGAAGACCTTTTGAGAAGTGCTGATATGTCCGCCACACAAGCGCAGCAGCGATGCTTAGATATGGTGCCACATTAGAAGTATTGCAGGCTTGCTGAGAAGTGCTGATACTGACGCTATTGCACTAGAAGACCTTTTGAAAAGTGCTGATATGTCCGCCACACAAGCGCAGCAGCGATGCTTAGATATGGTGCCACATTAGAAGTATTGCAGGCTTGCTGAGAAGTGCTGATACTGACACTATTGCATTAGAAGACCTTTTGAAAAGTGCTGGTGTCACCGCCATACAAGCGCAGCAGCGATGCTTAGAAGTGGTGCCACATTAGAAGTATTGCAGGCTTGCTGAGAAGTGCTGATACTGTCACTATTCAATTACAAGACCTGAAAAGTGCCCTATAAGTGTGGCAGTCCAGGGCATGCAAGTGGGGTTATGTACTAACTGAAAGGTATATGCTGCGCTATTCCAAAGAATCAGCTTTAAACGTCATATTAGCTTTGTCATTGGATGTAAGCAGCAGAATAAAAAGAAGGAACAGAAAACAGACTTGCACTTTGGTTTTCCATTAACACTTTGAATGCCTACCCCATGAACTCAGCATGCCTAGACAAAAATAAAGTTTTGCCCAGCCTCCCTGAGAGCCTGGCAGAGAGGGTACAGGATGTGTTGCCTCTCGCTACCTCCAAATTATGACATGGAAAACAAGACCACTATTTAAAGTCTGTATGTATAAACATCCTGAGGACACTCAAAGGAATGAAACAAAACTTCAGTTTCATTTAATTGGTTGCAGGGAAAGATCCAAAGCATGAAGGTATATAGACGGAATGCAGATTTGAGAAGGCCATGTTACTTTAAGAGGAAGACATCTGAAGCCAAGACTAGTTTGCTTGCAGAAATCTAACAGAAATGCAGCTCAGAGAGGGATGCCTTGAGAAAAAACGAAATGAAAGGGCTACGTTGGTCTCACGCTACAATTAAAATGTATGTATTGTAAGGGAGAAAATAAAGGAAGATAGAGACTGGCTGAATCAGATTGATATAAGAAGTGCATATTTATTCATGTACAAAAACAACCACCCTGGCTTCTGCTAAATTGGTAAATGTCATGATGCAGATAAAATCAACACCAGGTGTGGCCCGGCCCCAAGACATTTGCGAAGCTGAACGCATGTATAAGCTGACAAATATGACAACTGACCTGTAAACAGTTTGTTTAAACATTAGGGACAATGCAGCCGCCATAAAGAGTAGAATAGGTTGCGCCACACAAAGTAGGGCCTAAGTAGCGAGCACATACAAGCTTATAAAGATTGGAGCAGACCCAGATAGGGTTACACAAAGCAGCACAGACATGAACATAGGTAGATTTAGATGGCAGTATACATGGGCAGGGACTAAACATAAGGTGGCACGCATTGCACGCGACACAAAGAACATTAACATGGCGGAGAGTGAACCTATGTACCCCAATTTTAGACAGAACTGTAAATGGCCCTCATTCTGCAATAATACATCCTGACATCAAAACTGCTTTGCACACACAGTCCCAAGCCACGCAGTATTCAGACAGACTCTAGGGCATCAAGGTTAGGAGACGGGGGGGTCCCAACAGGGAATCAAAACCACTAGATAACATTTCCCAGAAGTTCACAGTAAGTTAATTAGTTTCTATTGGTAGCAGTGAGAAAATACAGATAGCTTTTGATCTCCAGGTGCAAGAGGCTATCGTGCCGAACAGCCTATTAATAGATAAAGGGGTTAGAATAGCGGAAAACTCAAAAAATAGATGGAAAGGAGGTCTGAAATAGTGGTCCCCTTCCACATGATCGGAACAATGACCATTTATTCCTGACTTGACTAGACACCACACCTGCTATTTCCATGGTACAGCCAGACACAGGTGCAGTGTCAAGGCTACACGCAAACTGGCAGATGAAGATTTCAGCCCTAAGAATAGGAAGGGAGTTGACTTCTTTAAATTGAATCACAGCAGTTCGCCATCTCCCCATCCCCACTACGCATCCCGGCATCCCATTAAAGTGCCCAAGGTTGAATGAGCAAACCACCAGCCAAATAGAATTGTGTCCGGCAGGTTGGCCACCGAAGCATAGTGCCAACCAGTAAGGTAGCAGGATACAGCTTAATATAGCTTAAACACTTTTAGTTGTCTGGCTTTAGGTCAATAATATCAAATAGTAGTAGCTGTCATATATAAGATGTATAGGAACTATATTCCCTTAACCAATAGTCGAAGATGTTTTCTTATGACTAACTATGACATCATGTGTGATGTATTTTGGACTTAAAAGCCTGTGTTTTACATTGTAACACTGAACAATGCTTTTTTGTGTTTTCCTGCCTGATTCATGTTTGAATAAAGCTGGGTGTTCCCGTGCACTCAATTGTCTTGAGTTTGTTCCTTTATTGATTATTGATTGGGACCACTTTCACATTAATAAGAGGACACACAGAAAATGACTTTTTCGAATGAACTGGTGACTGCTTCTACCCATTATAGGAGAGATGCTGCCAACTATTTAAATAAACCCCAGCTTTTGTCATTGTAATTTTTACAGGCAAAGTCATAAACCTTTAATTGTATCAGCCAACATGCCATGTGTTTTCAAATGAAGGGCAGTTTATTTTTTTTGCATGAAGAAAATGAATTCTTCCCCAAATCCGAAATGCATTGCTACCAAGAGCAATATATGATTCATAATTGACATTGTTTGTTTTTATTCTGTAATTTATTTCATTCACTTCCTTCCCTGACAGCAGTACAGGTGGACAGTGCACTGGGACTTTCTGTATATGAAGTGGGAGAGAAATAGCTGTGGTGTAATTATAAATAAAGGCCCACATGTTAAACCACATGCGAAATAAGTGGGGCATGTATCATATTAGGAATTGGGTATATTGCAGTATTAGATCGCAAATATCAGTGTCCCAATTTCGGGCTTTGTCACAACTTGTTTTTGCTGATTCTTTAGTGAGTCAAATACAAACTAAACTTCAGTCCAACTCACACGGCAAGCACAGGAAAAGGGGGTGGTTTAAGGATCCAGGGGATTAGCTTGACCATCTGCAGGAGGACAGAACTCTTTATCATCAAAGAAATACATTGATCCAGCACTACAAAAGAGTTACATGCTCAAGGCTCTTAATTAATTGGCTGCACCAACCCAGATGAGCTTGGTTTAAGATAAATGCTCCTACAATTACATTGAGATACATTCCAGTAGAGCCCAAATACAGTCATCTGAGTGCATAACAATCCAGGTCAGTCACATGGTAGGCAGCTCTGGGTTTTAGAACTTAAGCTTCAAAGGAAATCAATGCACGTCAAATGTCAAGGTGTGCTAATGGAAAGCTTCCCAAAAGGACCTTTCTGCTACTCATATTATTCATTAACTGAAAGCCAACATTAACACGAGGTTTTCACATGCAAGGTTCAACAGAAATAAAGCTGACAATGTAAATGGCATTATTTGGTGCATTTAAATGTTTTGGACTATAACCTTCCTTCCAAAGCTGATCTCTAGACAAGAAAGGGCATGTTCTAAAACTGTGAGAGTCTCCCCTACAAAATGAGACTAAACATGATATATTAATATTTATTAAGATTGATGAATTATATAAATATTGATAACTTTGTGAAATGTAATCTTACACAACGTTGTCAAATGTAATCACACAAATTAATGCCATGTATGTGTGTTTTTTTCTTTATCATGGGAAACTAAAAATCCATATTTAATTGATGGGAAAAAAATCCTACTGGAAGATCTGGAAGAAATTCTGGACATGAATCCAAACTGTTCTGAATACACCCCTGTCACATATAAAAACCTGATTGACCTATGAAATTAAGGGATGTATTCTCTGGGATTGTCAATTTGCTAAACCAGCCCATTTGGGAGATTTTTCCAATCAGAAATTGTGATGTAAATGTGACAGATTGTGGGAAACTGTGAGTTTATATAGGCAGAAACCCACCAGAAATAGGGGGAGATTTGGGATATTGAAGGCTTCAGAGCAGGGATCCTAAATGTAGGAGTGTTGAGATGGAATAATATCTGGAGATGGAAGATTATATGTGCCTTGTCCAAGAGAAAGTCTGAAATAGATTTTACATGAGGCAGACTTGATGTCCCTAAGGCAGAGAAAGCAGACAGCGGATGGACGTAGTGAACTGGGGATATTACCTGGAGGTGGTGATGTTCCATGCTAGCTATTTTTCTTCATGAATTACCCAAAAGTGAGTATGAAAAGTCCCAAATGCAATTACATGTACGTCCTCTATAATCAACTCTCTGATGAGCCCCTGGAATGGTTGGAACTGGGAGGGGAGCCATTAAGATGGAACAGATTACAAATAGAATGCTTTAGAATTTTAGTGCAAATTCCAGCCTGCTATTTCACTGTACTCAAAGCCAATTGAGATCTGAGTCCATGAAGAACAAGTAGCATTTCTATGTAGCGTGCACAATATTCTAAAATCATAGCCCAGTAAATGTAATCTTGTGTTTTCACAAGTATTGTCAACAAATGGGGTTGTGAACAGGCGGACAATGCTCCGTAGCCTAACAGAAAATGTATAAATCAAGAACTGTGAAGGCGCAGTCATTTAAAAGGAAACATATCGGAAGGAAAGGTAGCTTATCTGAACAATTTCCATTCAATAGAAAATGATTAAATGAACATTCAAATATCACCCAGCACACTCTGAAGAAAGGGGAGACCCTATTCTAGTAGGAACCAATCTGCAAAGTGAAGCAGGAGGGATCATTATTACACTGCCAGAAAACTCATAAAACTATATTCCTACATAGAGTAAATAAATAAATATTCTGTGTGATCTAAATTGATACCACAGCTTCCCTAAACCCAGACCTGGTGAAATGGATGCAAACCACCATAGCTTGTATTTAATTGGCATTCATATGCTAGGAACCCACAGCACTGCACCTATAGATGGGGGGAGGGGAGGAAATCACGCCAAATGTGATTAATATTTCTTTTGCTCTTTATGTAACCTTTCTTTAACACTAATACTTGCCACTGCTAGAGAAAATAAAGTGTTTGTCATAATTTGTCATTCAGTAAAATCTAAGCAATTTTAATGATCTATGTTTTGTGAATGTCTTTCCCATGCACTAGCGGACAAGTGGCTATGCTTGAAGGGAAATGCAAATTGAATTGTGCTATTTAGAAATAGATGTTAAGATGGGCCTCATTATGAGTTGGGCGCTGTGACCAAAGACTGTGGTAATGCAGCAGTGATGGAGTTCCCACTGCATTACCGCACTGCCCAACTACAGTGTTGATGGAGGGGTGGAGGAAAAACCTCCAGCAAAATCCTGGAGGTAATTCCACCCCCTTAACACCAAAAAATGGCAGTAATTCTGCCAAAATCCCCATGGAGTCGTATGGACTCCATAAATGGGGACTAACACACCATACCGCCACTTGTAATCTGCCGGTAATTCCGCAGGACCAAGTGACCGTAACAGTAATACAGTTTGGCAGTATGCCGGTGGTAAATCCACTGGAATACCACCAAACTCATAATAGGCCCTATTATTCTTTGATTCATATAATTGTATATGTGTGCAAATGAAGTGAGATTTAACAAGCAGGTAAACTCTTGTTTGTGGTGACTTCACCAGCATAAAGTCAGGGGACCAACTTTGGTTGAAATTCTTCATTTCGGTAGAGTTTTAGCTCCAAATATATTTTGTCCCAGAATTGTCGGTTGGGAATTTCAATCTCAGGGTGTACCTTAGCAAAAATATTTTTTCTAATAATTCATAGAGCAAACCACCAAACAACTGTCACAACAAACATCCCCACATCATCACAGCACTGATCTTTTCCTTAAGTATGTTATGTAATATTCCCAAATTGAAGAAACATGGATCTTACAGGTGGACTCAGTGAGCCGGGAAAAGCACAGCGCCATTCATGGTACAGCAACTAAGGGCCTGGTTCACAGAAATGTTTTCAATGGGACCTTCCCATGTTAAAACATGTTTGTAAATCAGGCCCTGATAATCTTCACAGCCCGAACATACAAGGTTCCAAAAGGCAAACGTCGAAAACATGAATCCTTCTGCATTCGGTTCAGAGGAAGAATGAACATGTGTTCGTACAAATGCCAACATTCACATCCCTGCCACAATCCGTCTGTGTTTCCAAACCAATGGGCTGTCTGGAGTCTGCTGTGATTCATTCCATGCACAAAGGAAGGGGTTTACAAATGCTGGCCTCTAGCTCCCTGCTTGCACAGCCCCGGATTTCTTTGCAGTATTTTCTGCGCACAATGTAGGGTCAGACATCAATACTAAGGGTGTGCACCCTCTCTGGATTCTCTAGGGCGTAGAATCGCTGACAATTACCTGCGTCCCTCGAGCTCTCTGACTTGCATACATTGTACCAGAAACACAGGGACACGGCTTGCAAGTTTTGGTATGTTGTGTCGTTAATAGTAGATGTTACAAGAGTTGGTGTCTGGAAATTGCTGCCCACGGGTGTCACTGAAACATCAATGGCACAATCTCAGGTTCTCTCTGTGATGGGGTTGGTCCCTGGTTGGATTCTAAGCGTAGTGGGGCGGGAAACTCAAATTGATGCTTAGATCAGGTTTTTAGGTCAAGCATCTTCAAGCACTCGAGAAACTCTGGGGGTTTACATTTTTCAGAGAGGGTTGGCAAGCGTATCCACCCTGCACGCCCACTCCACTGAGCTTATATTGCACATAGCCCTGGGCATATTGTGTATTGTGCCTTAAAGGATACAAAGCGGATTTTGATCAGACTTTGAGCGAATTAATATGTTTGCACAAACTGGGATCCAGGCAGTGAACTGCAGCCAATGTCTGTTTGTCTTTAGGCAAATTAGAACATGTGCAAATACGGCGATAACCTGTGTATGAGCCCCGCCAGGGAGGAAAGAGGGCAGCGGTGGGTTGGCATATAGGGAAATCGATTGATTTTGCAGCGCGCTGGCGATTATGACAGTCTGGCAAGGTTGGGGCAGTGCCCGCTGCATATCATTAAAGAACGCTGGCACATTTCGACTACACGGCCCTATTTATCTGTGATCTGGCGTGATAACAACTTGCTGTTCACAGTGCAAGCCTTTATCTGTCCTTCATTTGTTTTGGTTCTGCACCATGCCGTGCCCTCCCCCTGGGGCAAGTAATTCAAGAGTTCCTGTGAATGAGGCTGTGTGCCCCATTCATTAAATGGGGGAGGCTTAATGATAGCAAGTACATGTGGATATTGCTTTTATAAAAGTGCACTGTGAAGAATATATCTTCCCATACAGGATTAACACCTGCACAGCTCTACTCTACTTTCAGATTAAAATAAAGAACTTGCAAAGGAATGTCCATTTCTCTTCCTATATGCCGGCCTGATAGCACAGCGAGTAGAGCACTCACTTTGATATCTGTGCAGAGCCTGCTGACCCAGGTTCGAATACTGGCAGGGCCAAACTCAGCCTTTCATCCTTCCAAGGTTGACAAATGAGCACCACAAACCCTGGGTAATAAGAAGCAGTGCTCATTTATCTAGCGCTACTAACCATTATATTAAAAAAAGACAGTCACAAGGGGGCACGGATGGGGTGGTGTTCAAACAGTCAGACACCCGAGGGTTCGTAGCGCTATATAAATACGAAATAATTATTAGTAAATTCTTATTATTATATACAAAGACTGATATGCAAATGGGTATTTCCCATCTGTGAAAGGTACAGTGAGCAAAAAGCGTGTGCTGCAAACTCTCATCTCAGTACAGGTTATCATGCCGTCTTCTTTCTGGAGAGGAGCGCCTGCTACCTTTTTTGAAATATTTGCAAGGAACTTGGGGTTGGTCACCCTGAGTTACCTGGGGGCAACCAGACGTGGACTCCCTGCTCACTGGGCTCACAGAGGCACAGCTTCCCCTCACTGATGAGGCCCAACAAGGCTGAAACACGTGTATGGGGTTGCTGTTGGTACTCTTGTTCAGAGAGGAATTGCCATAGCATTTCGGTGCCGGACTGCCCATGTGGGCAGGACAAAGACTGATATGCAAATGGGTATTTCCCATCTGTGAAAGGTACAGTGAGCAAAAAGCGTGTGCTGCAAACTCTCATCTCAGTACAGGTTATCATGCCGTGTTCTTTCTGGAGAGGAGCGCCTGCTACCTTTTTTGAAATATTTGCAAGGAACTTGGGGTTGGTCACCCTGAGTTACCTGGGGGCACCCAGAGTGGACTCCCTGCTCAATGGGCTCACAGAGGCACAGCTTCCCCTCACTGATGAGGCCCAACAAGGCTGAAACACGTGTATGGGGTTGCTGTTGGTACTCTTGTTCAGAGAGGAATTGCCATAGCGTTTCGGTGCTGGACTGCCCATGTGTGTGGGACAAAGACTGATATGCAAATGGGTATTTCCCATCTGTGAAAGGTACAGTGAGCAAAAAGCGTGTGCTGCAAACTCTCATCTCAGTACAGGTTATCATGCCGTGTTCTTTCTGGAGAGGGGCGCCTGCTACCTTTTTTGAAATATTTGCAAGGAACTTGGGGTTGGTCACCCTGAGTTACCTGGGGGCAACCAGACATGGACTCCCTGCTCACTGTGCTCAGAGAGGCACAGCTTCACCTCACTGACGAGGCCCAACAAGGCTGAAACACGTGTATGGGGTTGCTGTTGGTACTCTTGTTCAGAAGGGAATTGCCATAGCATTTCGGTGCTGGACTGCCCATGTGGGTGGGACAAAGACTGATATGCAAATGGGTATTTCCCATCTGTGAAAGGTACAGTGAGCAAAAAGCTGCAAACTCTCATCTCAGAACAGGTTATCATGCTGTGTTCTTTCTGGAGAGGAGCGCCTGCTACCTTTTTTAAAATATTATATACATTGCTTATGCAATTATTTTTCTAAATAGACACTAACCATATTTTGTGAGATTAAAATAAAGAAGCACAGCAATAAGACAGTTAGAAGGCCAACATATATTTCATTAAGCATGCAATTGAAATTCGTTTGGGGAGATCTTGCTTCAGAATTATCGTTTCATAGAGGTTTTCTATTTTTAGCTGTTTTCAGCCCAACCAACACACGCAACCCTTTTGATACTGTACTGGCCAGAGCCATGTCCATGCTCTGGGACTCGCTTGCGAGAGCTGTCCTAGGAACTGCATCCCTGACACAGGTCGGCGCAGGCCATCGAGATCACTGGCCATCTACTAAGTGCTGAGGACGAGTATGATCGTCCTATTTGCATAGACATGCATAATAGCCCAGCAGTTAAGGGGTTAAGGATTCCATCTGGAGAGGACGCTGTTCTTGAGGCAATTGCTGTGGGCTTCTTGTTCCAATCTCAGCATGTGAGTTGCACTCATTGGGCGGACTCACTAGCAACTTTCCTTTTCAAGTAAGAGAGACTGAGCTCCGAGGAGGGTGAGCATACCAGAAATGAAGAGACGCCAGTCATCTTGGAATTGCAGGCCAGTAGAGAGTGTTTTTGGGGTGTCCTGATGCCTCGCTGCAATAAAGGTTTCCTAGGCCAGCCGAAGAAAACCTAAGAATGGGTGTCTTCTGGTCTTGCCATCTGCCGTAGTAGCAGCATTAAGTCCTTTGGAGCATGTCCTGTCCCACTTCCAGAAGCCCACACACATTTGCTCCTCCCACTGCAAAGTGGCTTGTCTCCCAGTGCCAGAGCAGGGCAGCTTTGGGTTCTTTCCTGGGGAAAGGGGCCAGTGTTGGTTTGCGGGCTTGGGTCATTGCTTGCAGATCAGGAGCACTTCCTGGCAGAACTGTCAAGACATGTCCATACTACTTTACGCAGGTGCTCGGTGAGCCAGGTAATGCTGAGGGACTTAGAGATGTGTGCTAGGAGCTTAACTACAAAACAGAAAAGTCAAACAAAAAGGTCTGTTATCCTGAAGAAACCCTGTCTAGCGGAAAGCTCTGAGATCTGAGCCTATATCCGACTGTACAAACGGCGGAAACATCCAAAATGACCGATATTAAAATCCCGAATGTGTGATTTGGCCGAATTTCACCCATTCAAAAATTCTGAACAGCTGAAAAGTTCGACCAAATCACACATTTGTTGCTGAGGGCTGCGGGCTGCCCCCCACACCTTTGCTCACTATATTGTGAGGAGGGGTTTCGGGGGTGTCCCCTGCAGCTGATCCCAAAAACCAAAAAAAAAACAAAAGGAAAGGGCCCTGCAGCGCCGGTCCCGATCACGGAAGTGAAAGGGAACAGGCGTCGCAGGGACACAGCGAGTCGGCGGCCGTTGCAATGTAAGTAGGAGGGTGGGATGTGGGGTATGCGAGTGGCTGTGGGAAGGGGCGCGGTGGGGACCAAGACAAAAATGTTCAGGGGAGAAAAGACCAAAGGTTATTTTGGAAAAATAATCTTCGGTCTTTTCTTCCTTGATCATTTCCTTGACGGTCAATCAACCCCGATCCACAAACGGCAACAACACCAAAGTCCTGTGTGGGATAGGATCTACTTAAGTTTATAAAAGTGTTTTTCAACAGCTTCAAATTAGACGTACGATTTGTGCCCACTCTACAAGATTGCAAACAAGCTGTCATCACCCAAAATCTGGACTGAGAACCTAAAGTTAGACAGTGCCGAACCATATCCTGTGTGTACGACCCCCGATCCCAGCCATCCTCTGATGACAAGGATGGGCATTGGGGTCCTCTAATGGACACTGACAAAGCGAAAGGTCATTTTTTTAACGATTTATTTTTGGGATGTTCCAGAGAGAAAAAGATTGGGATATTTTCGGTCATTTGTTTTTAAGTCGTCTCTATGTTCCGTTTCTCTTTTGTCATGCACTTTTGTGCCATTAGCTCATATAGTGTTCTTAATGTTTATGAACTTGGTTTGAACTATATATTCTTTTTCTTGTATCTGCATTGTCTTGGGTCATTCTTCTTTACTTGCACGCGCAAGCACACCTCAATGTAATCTTAGAGCGTTTCAGGGCCCCCAGGGTCAGAATGAGGTAGGAATTGGCTGCAGCATGAATACACTAGATTGCTTAGAAAGGAGTAAACAGTGCCCTCTTTGGGGGTGTCTTGCATTGCAGTACAGTAATCACTGCCCAAACCAAAACTATCGTTCTCTTTCTACTAACCCTCCCTTTTCTCTGTCCCACTTTCTCAATACTGGCACGGGTAGTATAGCTCAGTGAGCGAGACGATGCAGAGCAACACAGTTTTGAATCCCGGGAACGCGGTATTAATATATTATAATTATCAGCCCACTCTGTCTCTGATTCTCCTCTACTTTTTCTCGCCTTACTTAAACCAACTCTTCTTTCGTTCTGAGTCTCTTTTACCCCTCTCACTTCCATCTTTTCTGCACCCCTGTCTTTCTATGTCCTGCCTACCACTTTGGTGCTATTTAGCTTTATATATCCATAGCAAAATGTACCTGTTCTCCGAACGGGTTCTGTAGACAGACATGATAACACTCTCATCAATTGTTGAAAATCAATGATCCTGAAGGTCGCTGTTCCGATTCCCTTATCCCTTGGTGTGCTTTGCACTATGAAGTAAACTGCACTGAGAATGGGTGCATGTGGCGTGGCTGGCTGACACACCTCACAGCAGACGTTGGGGGAGGGGAGAGTTGGTGTTCTGCTGCATACTGGGACCTTCTGTGCTTTTTCCCCACCTGTCGCCTAACCCAGGCATGGTGCAGTTTGTCGTGGTGCATTGCGGTGCAAATATCTCGGAAACCGTGCATCCAGAGCCTTCAAACGTGTTTTTTGAGTTTTGTTCCTTGCATCGAGACTGGTCCTTCTACGACCGCATTGATGTTTTGCCAATTTCAGGCGACCGTCTAATGTGTGAAGGTGCTGAAATCAGGGGAAAGGGTGGAATGTCCAAATGTCATGTAGACAGTAATGTCTGAAGAGTCCTAACAGGTATCTATGCAGAATGTGGTGCAGATTGGTGAAACTGTGTGGAATTGTATAAGGAACAATGGTTTGCCAAGCCACAAACCCACAAATACATTTTTAATTTTGCTGAAATCCGGGGAAATGGGTGGGGTGTCCATATGTCATGTAGCTAGTAATACCGGGAAGATCCTAACAGGTAACTTTGCAAAATGTGGTGCAGATTGGTGAAATGGTTTGGAATTGTATAAGGAACAACGCTTCGCCAAGCCACAAGCCCAAGACTTTTATAAACATAGATCTCCAACCACTCATCTTCTCTATGTCCTTTCTCATGTTCTCCCACACCTGATCTTTTGGGTAACACTTGGATTATCAAGCTTCTTTTAGCTGTAGAATTCAATAAGAAGGCTCTCTGCATCAGTGCTAACCATTATTCTCACTAAAGCTCTACTGAGTTTCAACATCAAATTGATCAAGTCACTGGTGTTCCCAAGGTATATTTTTGGTACTCTAGCTATGAAATCCCACACAGTCCCTATTCAAATCAAAGATTTACAAAACGACCTACCTACTGTACAAGTACCAATATAGCTGGGACTGTGTCTCAGTGGACTCAACCTGATGATATAGCCGGGACTGTGTCTCAGTGGACTGATATAGCCGGGACTGTGTCTCAGTTGACTCAAACTAATGATATGGCCGGGACTGTGTCTCAGTGGACTCAAACTGATGATATGGCCGGGACTGTGTCTCAGTGAACTCAAACTGCTGATAGTCACCGGGGTTTGATCTCATGGTCATTTGGCAAATGTTCTAATCCTGGCAGGTCCACTCAGTCGTCCATCCTTCTGTGATCGATAACATGAGTACCATTCAGTTGGTAATGACCAAAAACTATTATTTGTAAATAGTGACGGCTGGGATTGAATCTGTGCTCTTCAAATGCACCTGTAATGTTATAGTCCTAATTAAATGGCATCTAGTTGTACACAACGTTGCCTTATGTAACATCTAGCAAAATAGTCACAATATCATTTAGAGCTGTCTTTTCTACATACCCAGTTCCATAGAACATGATGGTGAAGCATCTCCCGGCCAATACATCCATATTTTACACAAACAGATGTCGCGGAAACATCTCTCCCATCTGCAGCCATGGTGATTTAGCTATAAACTGACCAGAGTTCAGCCCAATGAGGCTCAAGTTCAAACAGTGTCTGCTGATGACACAGCAGAAATGTAATCAGTACTAGAAAGGAAAAAGATAATACTCTGGGATTCCATGTGGGAGAAGAGGGAGGTTTCACATGGGCGGACTGGAGTGATGAGGTGGGTCAAGGGGTGGAGTCATAAGTAAGCAATAGGCTAAAATAAAATAGCACTTTGTTTTATAGAGATGATGTAAAACTTGCACAAATCACATACTAAAACATCTTGAAAATATACACATTAGATAGTCTAATTTTAAAGGGGGATGCGTATTAAATGAAGGCATAAAAGCAATGCAAAATGCTTTTATGCCTCCATTTAATGTCACCTCATTTTGCAGCAGATCTGTGCTCACTGTCTCAGCCTCAAGAGCGTGGTTCGCTGTACGACTGCATGAGAATTGCAATGAATGCATTCCTATGTAATCATTACGGCAACCCCCTAAATATTTGTACTTATACCCCCTTTTCAACCCAAATATATGCAGGGTGAGACAGACCCCACAGCCTCCCTTACATGTATTAAATACTATACCCATCCGACCACATATATAATGGGTGTAAAGGGGTTTGACATTTTTTAAAAAGGCTGACATTTTGGGGGACGCAGTAATTGTGGTTGCAGTAATTGTATGAGCCCATGTAATCCACCTCAGTTTTACACGTGGTTAAGACCAGGTGCGTGCCAAAGGAATCCATTGTAAATGCTCTCTGCTAAGTGTATTTGCAGGCAGTGTTTACATTTTCACAAGGCGGAGTGGAAAAGTAGAATACAAACGAGTTCAGCTTGCTTTTACTCTTTTCTTGTTCACTCCTCCTTGGAGTGGAGCAGCCTTTCTGCAAACACTGCGGATGAAGAGGGCGTGCACTGCTGTTCTGAGTAGGGCGACCAGACGTTCCGGTTTTTCCAGGACTGTCCCAGCGTTTGGTGCTCTGTCCCCCTTTCTCAAGATCACGTTTCCATTGGAAACAGCAGTGGACCTGGTTTTAGGTAGTAGGTCTTCATAGCTGGCAGGCAGGAATGCACAATCTCACACAGAAGACATGCTGCATTTTACAACTTAAGATAGTGTTAGTTTGTGATATATTAATTATAATATGTGTTTATTTGAATAGTAACTCTTAAACCCCCTTCTCCTGCAAACAATACAAAACTATAGTGCCTTGAGAGCCACTTTCAACAGTTAGTCCTACTTTTATGTTAATAACCCCGTCCCAGTTTTTTACTTTTTTAATCTGGTCACCCTAGTTCTGAGGCCCATTTGTCATAGTTCCTACCTTACTCTGCCCCCTCATTTCTAATTCCCTGTAGTGCTATTTCATTTGACTGTGACTCCCTGATTTCTCTTCCAATAGCGATCTCTTTTGTTCCTCCTCTTTCCCTCCCTCCCAGTCTGCAAACCCCTCCCTTTCTTTTTTTCACCATAGTAGCCTTTTGAAATGGCATGAAGGTTGTATTAAGCGCTATAAAAGAGCATGCAGCATGCACAAGGAACGTTGGCAAAAATAGCAACCAGTCACAGGTTCGCTCTATAGTATCATTGGAAACGTTGACAGCAATAGCAACCAGTCACAGGCTTGCTCTATAGTATCCTTGGATAACAATGATTATCCTTGGAAAGCTCCTACAACTACCTTGCCGTTGCCCTAGAAAAGGAGCGTCTCCATCCTCCCTCTTCGGTAACAGGTAAGTCATACTTCCTGAAGTATGCATGAAGCCACGCCCATCAACACATCTACGGCCAGGGGTGTTGCTAGGTCTGGAAAAGATCCGGGGCTATGCTAATGTATAGCACTTACGCTTAAGCTCTTTTTTATAGAACAAATATGCATACAATATCACCCAACCTATATTGGTACTCATTTATCGACCTGAGAAGGATGAAAGGCTTTTTGAAAAAAAGAAATATGTGGAAAATATATATACATCTTTTTCACAAATTTTTTTTTTTCCCAATCGGCCCAGGCATGGCCAGAAACTGGCCCCCACTCCTCAGGGACGATTTCGGCCCAGCCACGGGCCGAAAGGCAGAAGGGCCAATCCGACCCTGGCTGTAGCTCCTGAGCTTCTATCCATGGCTACAACTAAAAGACCCAGGGCTATAGCCCCCTCAGACATCCCTAGCATCGCCTCTGTCTACGGCCTACGCGCTCCAATATATCTCTCTCGCCTTCATCGCTCTCGCCGCATTGTAGCTTGAATCACTCAACGACACATTTGCCGTTCAGAACTGATCTGTGTTCGAAAAAGTTTCAGTTGAGAAATGTAATACATGGCAATATATAATACCAGTGGATCTAGTGAGTGACGATATCACAATTGATACAGATGAATCCCAATATCGGAAATGGGAATGCATGAAAGCCTGGTAGACATGCGTCATTTGATACAAAACAATAGATTTTAAAAATAAAGTATAACAAAACATACAATAAAATATAAGAAAAATAGACAGGCACAGTAGGGGGTTCTCGGAGAACCTTTAACCTCTAAACTACAAGATGGGGAAAATTAGGAAAACATCAACACCGGAGACAACAAAGTTTGTGAAGCTAATAATGGTTTTGCATGATGGCAGACACCATATACTGAGACTCGTTACGAGTTGGGCTTTAATTGGATGGGAAACCGGTGTCCAGCCAAAGGATCGAAAAAAAAGGATCGAATGCCCATTTTTTCGAAACCAAAAGGACCGAAAAAAAAAGGGTCAAATGCTTTCTTTTAAAATGTATTTATATATTTTTTCTGCAAAATGTGGCCTTAAAGTGGCTGGTTTAGCTCCAGACTGATGCTGGAGGGAAATACTCCACTTTAAGGTCAGACTTTTAGCTCGGCGGTGTGGTAAATATGGTGGTAATTCCGCTACCACCCCAAAAATGACAGTGATGGAGTTTCAATTCAGAGTTGCCACCCTGAATTGAAACAACCTTTGATATGGATGATAGGTAAGGTCCCCGAAATAACAAATATGAATTATTATGGTAAAACCAATGGGAGATGTACTATATAGAAATAACATCAGCATAAACTTTATACTAATTGGATGTTCTGTTTCTGTTTATTTTTATTTATTTTTCTTTTTGTATTTTCCCTTAAACTTCCATCCCCTTCCCCCTTCCATGCCTTTCTGTGATTTGAAATTATATTTGTGAAATTCACCTTATTTATTTTTTTCATGTTTTTCTTTTTTACAATGGATGTATCACTGGATGTTGAATGCCAAACAATGTATTATTACCTGTGTTTGCTCACTCACATTTTATTATGTCAGTCAAAATTAGCCCTGATTTGAGAAAGACACTTGTGTGTCGAAACACGTGTTATCTACAAAGGGCAACCTATTAAAAGCAGATATTTTTTCACTCAAAATACAACGTGGCGCAGTTTGTGTCGTCGTTTCCAAGGGGTTGGGGCTTTGACTTCCCCCTTTTTTGTTGCCCTGCACTTAACTGCGACACTAAGTTTAATCTTTAATCAATATTTTGGCGCATGGGTCTATAAGTCGGTTTAAAAAAAAAGCAACCCGCATCCCTTGGGAACAGGGCAATGCCGAGTGTCATGGGTTCGACACTGCCATCGGCTCGCCTCGGCGCATCACTACCCTTTCACCCGAGGTAACGCATGTAGTATCAGCAGTTGCCAATAATAATGCCATCGAAAATGACAGTGCTTAGATGCCCGAAGTAATGGACATGAAGCACTGCATAAATGACCAAACTATTATTGTTATTGACTGCAAGCATGGTGGCCAAGCCAGCTTTTGCCAGAAGGCTCATTCCTGGCGATGCAAGCAGACATCCCTGCATGTGCGCAGAGGAAAGCCTATGGCTATAAGGGACCGATTCACAGAGCGTTTCCCTATGGGGTTGCACCATTATGAGACCGGTGCTGAAAGCCGCCCGGGCGAGCTGGTTTGTTGCACAGGTGACGGGGATTTCGAGTGGGCTTGACGCTGTACAAATAGATTATTTAACTCTTTGTGCACAAAGAGGGGAGGATCGCTTCAGATTCAGGAAGCCGCAGGCGTGAGCGCGTGGCATGGGGCTGCCAAGCGCGTAACAGAGAAGCGTCAGGTAACAGAGACCTCATCCAGAAGGTGTGAGAGCGTGAGAGGGTGTGGGCGAGAGGAGAGCCCGCCAGTGCAACAGGGCACCTGGGTGAGGCAGGACAAACAGTCAGGTGTTTATTTCCGATCACAGGCTGCTCAGGTGCAATATGACTTGATGTATGTATTTACTTATTATTGAATTAGCTGACGTAAATCAAATATGATTTGATATCCGAAGTAAGGAGCCCCAGGTTCTTGCTACCAAGTGAAAGTGTGTGTGTTGCAGCTTTGGGGTCCTTGTCTTCGGGGTGTTGAGGGAGAAGCCTGTTTAGCGAGGAAGGGAGAAGAGGGTCGGGTGGTGCGAGGGGCGGTTTCCTGTGAAGCGCGTGGCAGGCTTAAGCAAAGTGTAAGAAAACACCGGACTGAAATAACTCAATATTTCTGAGAGATGGCGTGAAACATGTACTAATGGCATTATAAACCGACCTGTCCTGTCAATATAAATGGAGTGAACGCGGATATGGTTCTAGATGTATTTCCTCCGCCCAGAACGGAAGCCTAGAGTCACCGGCTTGCAGATCAAGGTGAGTCTAATAAGGTCAACTCTGGAAAGAAACATGATGGAGAAAAAAAAAGAAAAGGCACAAAAAGCCAGAACAGAGCTCTTTTGAGCTTGCTGTGTCAATGGGAACAGCTGTTCACCTTGAGTCCAATGTGTTACCGTGTCTCAGGCACTTGCATTGCCTTTTGGTGTCCCCAGATTCAGGAATCCGTGAAGACCATTATTTCCAGATTCCAAAACTGTGGAAATCCATCCCAACTCCAATAGTTCTTGTGATGGACAGTTTGCAGTGAAGTTAGGTAAGATGGCTCAGTGGGTTAAACGCTCATTGCTGTGATCTGTGATTTTGATCTGCAGGTTGCTGGTTCAAATCCCAGCAAGGGCAACTCAGCCTTGCATGCTTCTGTGGTCGATAATTGAATTTCCATTTGGGTAATTATGTAAATATGCCCCAATTAAAGCACTATATATTAAAGCGCTATATTAAAAACAATGTATTATTACAGGAGGCTGGTTGTAGGAGGTGAATAGCAGTGAAAGCAAGCCTTCCAGGGAGCCAATGCACCTTAGATATCATGAGGTCAAGTTATATCAGAAACCTGGCATGCAACTACCTAAATGCCAGCTTGGGCAGGAGCCAGAAACCCCGGCAGGTCAGCAAAGACGGTGCCACTTAGTGTTACCTGTGCTGCAGAGCAAGCGCTTGCACTACCGTTCTGAGGCAGGCGGCGTGTAGCTTTTTGAAGGGCACGTAGAGTGAGGCGGATTTCTGAAAGATTTGAGAAAAGTTGGGAGCAATGGTCACGTTCTGTCCAAAGGGAAGCCTTGGTGGGTGGCGGAGGAGCCAATCCCATGGGAGATGACAAGAGGACATGGGTGTCCCGGGCATGTGTGGACATGCAGAATGGAGGTCTACATTTAAGGCAGACCTAGACATTGAAGAGTCAAATGTAGCAGTAATAGCGGTACCACCACATTTAAGGGTTACCGCCAAACTCGTGATGAGGCCCATATTATTTCACTTTAAATCTTCATGGACGCCCTTAGATGAAATCAATTGGAGTCCGTCAGGACCTGCACAAAGGAAAGGTGGCGGCAGAGGGCATAGTCCTGGAAAGTAGCTTTCCATATCGTTGGCATCACAGCACGCAACATACCTTTATCTCCATGTAAGGCCAGTTTGATTTTTTTAAAGTTTGACTTTTGATAGCCACATATCATGCTGAGATGGAATAGTGCTTTCGCTTTCAAAGCCTTAGAGACCTTCTTCACCCAATGGGGCCAGCAAAGGTGAGGTGAGAGAAACCACTCTGAGAAGTTCAGGCCTGGGATGCAGACAATGCAATGCCGTTATGCCCTTATTTAATAGGGGTAAATGCACTCTACAGCTGCATCAGCTGGCAGCTGGAGCACGTAGACATAGTTCAGTCTTCAAAAAATGCGTGCATTTAGATCGCTCCTGGCTCGTGTTCTGTGTCTTTCCAAACAGGAAACAAACAGGGCCCGGTGAATTTAAACATATGCCCATCTCTGTTCATGGGAATAATAGCTCAGAGTGCAGATCTCAAAAAGACAGAGTAAGCACATGTGATGTGCTATTCATTTCACAGGTTAACTTGCATGGCTGAAAACATCTCCACCAAAAATGCGTCTTTTAAAATCCTGGCTGCTTATTCTGCTTACTGACTGACTGCAGTGATGATAGCATTAAATGTACTTTGCAAAGGCGCTTTACACGGCTGTCCATAATGAATTGTCTTTTTTTTAGGAACAGACAACTCTGTGTGGCTTCTATGATTTGGCAAAAAAAAAGTATAATTACGAGCACCGACATGAAACCGAGGTATTCATTACCATTGTTCACGGGCGATGATGCCGGATGCAACGGGGGTCAAAGTTCACCGTGGGGGCACATTAAACTGACATCTCTGTTGAAACCTCTGCTTGCTGCTTGAGATCCTCATTGAGTGCTCATGATCTCCTGGGTTTTTTTTATCAGCGCTATCTCCATTCATTGGCAAAATGGGCAGGCTCTTAAGTGTCTTTCCATCCTTTGTGAAGCAGAGTCCCGCTGGTGTTTCTGTTGCATTCTTCAAGATGGTTTGCCTCTGTGGGGTTGTACTTAGACACAGCTCCCGGCTGGTTTCACCCTTGTACTTCCCTTGCAGGGATTTCTTTCATAGAAATAGGTATGCAGTGTTGGGTGATTTACTGTTGTTATGTCCCGAATCTGTATTGGTCGCTTCTGTGTTGTTGTTATTGTAGATTCACTGCAAATGTGTTGGCAGCTTTTGCTTCTCCTGATGCCACCTGGGTTGGATCTAGGTATAATGGTTTTCTAGGTCAATCATAGATCCGCGTCTCGTCCAGGACAGGGCAAGATTTGTTGACTGTTTGAATGCAATCAAAAGGCCTTTATTGAAGATTTCTTTGATATGATATGATATGATATGATATGGCCTTTATAACACGCCTATACACAAGTGTTTCCTCATTGCTGTTCAACGTCGGTTGTGGCTCCTTAGCGATTTGGTTCAGTTGTGCTAACAGTGGATGACCACCCTCGATTTCACTCTTTTTGTAGTTGTGCTTTCTCTGTTTTGTAGCAGTTTCTCTCTTTGGAATTTTCATGTCAATGCACGACCCATCACTCTGTCAGACTGTCTGGCCCAGCGTCATTTTTGCATCTGGGATGTATGGAGGGCATCAAGTTGTGAATCAGGTGTCCTCCTTGTTGGTCTGTATGTGCTGGTGCCTGAATGCTTGACAGTTGATACAGTGACATAGTTTGTGTAGCTACAAAGCTAGTATTACTGCACACTTAAATAGAATCTCTTTATCGTTAGCATACCTTCTTATTGCCTTTAGCTCATGTGTAGTATCCCTGCAAAGCTACATCACTACTGAATCAGTGTAGTCACTCGATTGGTAGTTACGGAATTACGCAGAACTGCCTACGACCTTTGCCCCTACATGATATTGTGTTGTACATTCCACTATCATCTCGCATATTCACTCTTGTCGCAACACTGCAATCATTTCACTCCTGAAATAATAATAATAATAATGAATTTGTGCTGGTGTATAGTGCTTCATGCCAGATTCTTCCCACTACAAAGTTCTGCAGTAATAGTTATGATATGATATGATATGGCATTTGTAACGCGCCTATACACAAGTGTTTCAAGGCGCGACGAGGCAGGGGGGGGAACAAGGGGAGACAGACAATGATCCTACTAGGCCAGGTGTCATTCAGATCGCGCAAGTGCAAGGGTAGAGGGGAAGGGAAAAGTGCAAGGGGGAAGGGAGATGGGAAAGTGCAGTACATGGTTTGTATAACAAGATAAATACTAAGGGCCAGCTGGTGGCAAGTGCAAGGTAAGTGCAGACAAGTGCTGGGAAGGGGGGGCTGTGGGGATACAGAGACAGTCCCGCAGTGCAGGGGTTGCCAGGGAGGCAGTGCAGGGGAGAGTGGCTGGGCCAAGGACCGAGATAGGTGAGTGGCCCAGTTGCAGATTCAGTGCAGTTTCAGTAATTTTAGCAGGGGAGAGGGGGAGAGAAAGCAGAGGCAAAGAGGAAGGTTTGGAGGTGCTTCCGGAACCGGAGATGGTTCTCCTAAAGGTTCAGGGAGGCTGGAAGGCTGTTCCAGAGGGAGGCCCCTGCAGTGGAGAGAGATCTGCCCCCCACTCGTCGCTTGGCGAAGCGGCTGACCCTGAGGGAGTTGGAGGCGGATGAGAGAAGAGCTCGAGAAGGGAGATATTTAGGAAGAGAGAGTTGAAGGTATTTTGGCCCAAGGCCCCAGAAGGCCTTGTGGACAATGCAGAGGGTTTTGAACTTAATCCTCGCAGCCACTGAGAGCCAGTGTAGCGATTGCAGTCCTGGAGAGATACGGTCCCTGGGCTTGAGGCCAAGGACAAGTCTCGCAGTCCTGTTCTCGATGAGTTGCAAAGGGCAGAGAGTAAAGGCAGGCAGATTTAGATAGAGGCTGTTGCAGTAGTCCAGCCTAGAGAGAACCAGGGCTCTAGAGACAGTGAGCTTCTGGGGGAAGGAGAGGAAAGGAAGGATACCTTTGAGGAGGTGTAGCTGATAGTGAGACTTCTTAGAGACGTCAGAAATGTGAGTAGAGAAAGAGAATGTGGAGTCGAAGATGACCCTGAGGTTTTTTGCCTTGCAGGTAGGAGCAGGAAGAGGGCCAAGAGAGGCCGGCCAGAGAGCTGCAGGGAAGGAGGGAGTGGGTGTGCCGATGAGTAGAATCTCAGTCTTACTGGCATTAAGGCAGAGGTCGTTGGCGGCACACCATTCCTGGATAGCAGACAGACAGTCAGAGATGAGGGAAGGAGAAGAGGAGGCCGAGGGTAGCCTGAAAATGAGCTGGGTATCATCCGCATAGCACTGAAAGTTGGGGCAGAAAGTGGTGATGCGGTGGGCAAGAAGTGCCAGATACTGATTGAACAGCCAAGGAGAGAGGTTAGATCCCTGGGGGACACCACAGGTTGAGAAAAAGATGTCAGAGAGGAAGGACCCCAGTTGGACCTGAGAGGGTGGATCAGAGAGGAAAGAGGTCACCCATGCCAGAGCCTGACCAGTGATACCCAGGTTATCACGGAGACGTTTGAGCAGGATGGTATGGTTGACAGTATCAAAGGCAGAAGAGAGATCAAGCAAAATGAGAACACATGGAGTGTTAGAGTCAAGGTTCGAGAGCAGGTCCTCACGGATGTTCAGGAAAGCAGTTTCCGTGCTTCTGGCAGCTCTGAAGCCCGACTGATGGTCATGAAGACTACCAACAGATTTGGCATGGAGATTAGGCTGGGAGATGGCCAGTTTCTCCAGGAGCCTGCCCAGGAAGGGAGTGATAGAGATTGGGCGATAGTTAGCTGGGCAGGAGGGGTCGGAAGAGGGTTTCTTAAGAAGGGGGTGAACAAGGGAGTGCTTGAGGGGGGATGGGAAGACTCCAGAGGTGAAGGAGTGATTGCAGAAGTCAGCCAGGGCAGGACCCAAGGAGTCGATGTGGTCCTTGATAGTTTTGGAGGAACAGGGGTGGACCTGTTTTGACAAGACTTTCATAGATCGGACTTGTCTCGAAACCTCGTCGGCAGAAAAAAGGGGAAAGACAGAAAAGGAGGGAGGAGGGGTGGCTGCAGAAGGGCCAGAGGAAGAGCAGGGAATAGAGGGGGGGAGGTGATAGGAGGAGAGTGAGGAAAGGATGTCCTGAGTTTTTGAAATGAAGTGAGAGGCCAGTGCCATGCAGAGGGCCTGGGAGGGGCCAGGATAGGTAGAGACTGCAGCAGGGTTGGCCAGCTCCTTGCAGATTTTAAAGAGTTCGGCCGAATTGTTAGATGCCGCAGAGATGTGGGCTTGGATAAGGGCTCTCTTCTTGATGAGAACGGGGAGCCGGTATTGCCTTTGGAGCAGGCGGCAGGCCAGTTTGTCAGAGGATGAACATGAAGCACGCCATTTCCTCTCTGCCACCCTGCACTTGCGTTTAAGGGTGACGAGATCCGAGTCATACCAGGAGTTACATTTGACTTTGGGCTTCAGGCGGATTCACATGACAGGGGAAAGGATATCAAGAGTATCAGATATAGCAGAGTGGAGTGTGGAGAGGGCTGTGTCAGGGTGGGAGTCAGCCGAAGGGGGAGGGAGGGGCGAGAAGGTGGCAGCGAAAGCCTCAACTGACATACGCTTCATGGGTCGGATGACCGAGAAGGAGGGTGACAGTGATGAGGGTGGCTTTGCCTCTGGGGTAGGGAAGGTGAGGTGGGAGGATAGGAGAAGTTGGTATTATTACCCAATTATGATAGAGCCTGATGACTGCAGTGTGCACATAGAAAGAGGCCTTAATCAGGATGCAGAAACCCATAAACCAAGACATGCAGCAGTAGTGGCAGCAGCCGCCCCTGCTAAAGAACCCCCCCACCTCTGTAATGCTCGAGTTATGGATTGCTTAGAGTGTATAGCATTACTTTCTAAAAGGCGAGATTACGCATAGCTGTTTTTTAAAAATACAACTGTAGCAGTTGCCATGTATTCCTTTGCCTTGGTTCGTAACACCTGCGGGGCCGCAGCAGAGTGCAAAAAGAGTGCTGGAATGCGGTTCGGCGGCAATAGCTGAAATAGCTTGCTACTCAAAGCTGCAACCATGTTCCTCAAAACAAGCCTGGCATTTTTCAACAGGTTACGTTTTGCTGTCAGAATTGCTACAATTTCGTGTGTGAACGGGTGACCTATGCTTGCTCAGGTGCATGTGCTATTTCAGTAAGAGACACAATGAGGATGAAAGAAGACATAGGGCCTCATTACGACCCTGGCGGTAAGGGGTTAACGCCAGCGTTAGCTGCGCCGACCCCTTACCGCCAATTCCGAGTTCCCCTAGCGCCATGGAGGTTTTAACACCCGATTTTAGCGGGTGTTAAAATCCATGGCGCTAAGGGACCATGGAGTTAATTACGCCACCGTAATTTACGGTGGCGTAATTAACGCCTTCCCCACTCCCATTATGCCCTATGGGGCAAAAATGGGAATGGGGAAGGGTAAATGGGGATTGGGGACTTACCGCCCCGCCAAGGTCGGAATGGGGCGGTAAGTCCGCCAACCACCATGGTGTAAACGTAGTTTACACCATGGTGGTAAAGTCACGGCCCAGGCGGTAACTTACCGCCTGGGTCGTAATGAGGCCCATAATGTGCATACAGATCAGTTTACTTGTAATTAGTCGTTCTCATACCATTTAGAGGCTAATTCAGCATTGGAACCAGTCCGCGAACATTAGTGCTGCACCAGGTGTGACTTGCTCCTGACCTTTGCTTGTGCTGAAAAGCCGGGCACCATCTGTGGATTTGCAAAATTGTGCACAGGCTTTACTGCTCTGACCATCTCCACTGACCTGGACTCCGGTCCCCGATGGTGTTCAACCTACAGCGCCTTGGGACCATACCAATGGTGAAAGGCACTATGCAAATGCCGATTAACATGTCATAACACATGAGAGTGTCAAGAATGAGTGCACTCTGGGACAACACATCCATGGTGTATTGGCATGTGTGTAAAAAGTTATATTTACCACATTTTTAGCTGAATAACTTTGAAACATTGTAAACTATAGGTGCCTACTCTTTGAATACATTTAAAATAAAAACACAGCAAAATATTGGAATTAAAATCAAAAAGAATTACATAAAAGCTAAATAAAAACAGGATCACAGCAAAACATATTGAGATATAATACAAACTCTGTTTCCAAAAACTTGTATTGGGTCAAGATAATAAGCACGCTTATCTATCCAACTTGCGCTACCAAGGGCTCAATTATTTTTCATTATTTTGAACCCGAGTCACAGCGCGCTTTCCTATGGGATTGCGCCATTATAAAACGCTTCTGTGAAGCCAGAGTTTCAGCACCAAATGGTTTGATTCATTCGAGCTGCTTTCATCCCCCGGAGTTAAGACACCTTTGCGTCTATTTGAAGCATGTCTGCCCATCCCTTGGTGTGTGGAAAGCAAACTTGGAATAGCATAGAAGTTGCTGTCACATTATGTATTAGACAACATTGCTATCGTTAGTGGAAGGACTAGTTTACGAGTCCTTCTTCTCAGGGCTAAATTAATATTTAAATATATGGTGCATTTATAATGAAGCAGATCAAACATTGTCAGTATATTGTACGGCAGAAGCGTTCTCTGTAGTTATCACATAAATCACCCTGAAAGCAAGGGCCGCCTCAGGCCACATCATCCCTAATTACCGCTCCTTTGCTTAATCGTACGTTACACAGCCGTGCTGTAATTTGTGCCCACTTACCTGTAGTGCTATCAGCCTGTTTATTTTCAACGCTAAACTGCTTCTTGAAGGCGGCCCGCTCTCAATAAAGCAAACGTGTTTTAAATCTTGGAGCAAGCATTCGCCCTGGAGGCAGGACCCCTGAAATAACTAAGTGCCTAACAAGCAAACCATAAATAAATAAATAAATAAATAAATAAATAAATAAGTTGGTGACACCAAGATCTTAACTTCCATCTGCCCCAGAGAGTAGTGTGCTGCTACCTAAGGTTCTTCAGAGGGCGCCAATAAGCAAAGCAACCTTTTACACATGTGCTGTAATCACCTTCTCTCCAGCCTTGGTGGAGGCCCACGTGACCTCTCCAATCTCTATCCTTCGCTGGCTGAACTGGTTCTCTACCAACAGTGGAGGAGAAATCGATCACACAGGAGCAGGTGTTTACAAAAGCCATTCCCCACTCTCCATGCATCAGAAGAGCTGGGATAGGCTTCTGAGACAACTCTCTCTATATGCAAAAAACAGTAGCCCTCAGAAGAGGATAGCACCGGGCACTGGCCGCCGGGAGCCGTGAGCTGTTCAGGCCATCAATAGTTCCACTCTTCTCTCCATGACGATTTGGAAAGGCGGGGGAGAGAATATTTCACAAAAAAAGTGCTTTGTAAGGATGTGGAAGACTAGGAAACAAAACACTGGCTGCTCTTTGCAAGGTTTCACGGCATATTATGTGAATAGTAGCTGGCCTGCATTTTGGAGTACACCTGGGGGAAATGGTGCATTGTAATTCACAGTGCACCATTAACAGATTAGCACTACGAGCTGTACACATGTTAAAGCGGTCCACGCTGGCACAGAAACTGGCCCGCAGTGATATGTTGGGCTGGCCCCCAGGCACTGTCCCATTGCCCGCTGGGGCATTCAAAGCCTGCGTGTCAGTCATGCCCACGTGTCATCTCGGCATATTAGGGGGTGTCGCTGGGACTAAGGCAAGACTATCATGATGCGCCCACCTGACTGCTATCCACCAGAGTCGGTCTGGGCATAGAATTGGTCGAGGCACCACTGAAGACGTGGCCCACAATCACACATTACAACTCATTACTATCCAGAACAGACTGAGTGCTATCCAAGGGGGTCATTTTGGTAAATATATGTTGCAAATAATACTTCTGAAAACACATTTGCTTAGTAACCTTGGTTTAAACAAGTGTAGTACCTTGCGAAAAAGGCACCACTCCGGCCAAACGAAAGTGGTCCATTCTGTCAATAAAACTCGCCCAACCTAGAAAAACGGGCTGCCATTTTGGGCACTGAAATATAGGGGATTAAACAATTACTGTGCCCCATTTACTGCGACCCCCTAAAATGTCGACTTTATTTTTACTTCAACCCCCTTTTCATCCCATATATATGTGAGGGGATGGGTATAGTGTATAATGGATAAAGGGGGGGCTGCAGGGATCTCCCCCACATATATATGGGGTGAAAAGGGGGTACAAAATAAAAAAGTCAACATTTTGTTTGGGGGTCGCAGTAAACGGGGCACATTATTTGCATAGATATGATTATAGGCTAGTCTGGGTCTGCTAACCAAACCAGTGCACGTAACCAGCTGTTTACTCACTGGCATTAATATTTCAGGGGTCCCAGAAAGGGCTGTACTATACACGTGGGCCTAACTAATAAGGTGCTCTTCTCTAGTGACTACTCCTGCACGCTATGACGCTGCGACCCATACTGAGTTGGGGTATTTGACTGACAAGTCCCTGTCTGTACTGTCATCAAAGACCCGCTGAGCAAAAGCCGTTACTTTACAGGCCTTCTCACCTCAGGTGACCCCTAGTGTGCGTTTGGGAGCGCCGCAGAAGCCGGTGGGGTCAATATCAGGCATATTGACCTAGGAGCAAGAGGAAATTGCTCACATTTCAGCACTGCATCCCACCTTCATTACGGCAGAAGAGGGCTGTTAATGGCGGTGCAGACCCCCGCTGTTATTCTGAATGTGTGGACCCAAAGTACCTACCACATGTATCGTTTGCACGGGGGCGGTTACCATGCTTCCGTTATAGAACTATCGTCAAGGGGAAAAGGGCAATTGGGTGAGTTTCTCTTTGACTCTGATGGTTAGCTGTATCTTTCCTCTGTGCTTCCCTGCTTTGATCTTTCTCCCTCTTGTTTTCATCTGACTTGCTGCGCACAGAGGCCTTTGGGTGAGTTGCGCCTCATAAAAGGTATATAACAATAACTATAACAAGTTATGTCTGCCACCCACGGGCGGAGGACATGTAGTGATCTTGCCTTCCCTTCCCCCACAAGGCGGAGAAGGTGGTCTTTTTATAAGAGGCATGAAGGGACCAGTAAATGCGCCGGACAGCCCCCGCCCCACCCATGCTCTCTCATGGGGGGATACAGTCTGCGACTCTCTGGGTGTACTCCTGGTTCCCTTTAAAACTCTGGATGTGAAAGGGGCAATTATGTCAGCATGATCGGGGTTGGATTACGAATGTCTAGTCTTCTATATGGCCACGTATGATGCTATATTAAAATGTGCTTTCCCCCGCTTCCCATGATCCCCACTCTCAACCAGGAACAGTCACGGCACGCTATGAACTGCTGTCGATACCGGCCCACTCCAGGGTGCCTCGAGAGATCTCCACACAAGAACCTTACCCCAAGGCTGCCATGGCCACGCTGGATGGCCCGGCCATCGAATAACCTCCCCTGACTAACCTTTACAACCTCTCTGCTCAAACGTACTATATGTGCACACCAACTAAGCCACTTGCACACCGGAACCGAATAACACTCCCGACAGACATCACACAACAGTACACCTCTGCGATCAACTTGCATCTCACATCCCCTGCCAATTCATCCTAGCCCCACTGGAACACAAGGCTCCCTTCTGGATGCAAAGGCCTCTATGCGCTTGACACAGAACACCCACTAACAGACCCATAGACTGCACTCATGGCACCTCCGGCACACACGAATCACTGCACCAGCAAAGCTGTCTTGTATTTTCCCTCGCTCCCCGACTCTTTCAGATCTGGAGACTGTGCAAAAGGCAGCAGTGCACCCCATTAATCCCAGGAACCTGGTGCCAGTTTGGGCACAGCGCCAAGTTACTCTAGTGGCCACTGTGTACCATCTCAAGTAACAGGATCCCAAATCAGCTGGCGGTCCATCCAATAAGCCAATTTGACCTACTCCTCTTTTTGCACATGCAGTGCTTGGACTCCAGCTTCACCCAGAGTGCCCAATTCTAATCTTCACATGTTTCTGTCCAGGCAACTGGGAGACGTGCACCAGGTGTTTCTAGGGTGTGGGGGGGCTGAAGGGGCTATAGCCCTTGGTCTTTTGGTTGTAGCCCCGGATAGAAGCCCAGGGTCTACAGCCAAATAGCTACCTAGCCCCGAGTCCCGACAGTACCAACATGAGCATAGCCCCGGATCTTTTCCAGATCTGGCCATGATAAATCAGACTTGCACAGCACTGTTGCATTACTGAAGAGCGCGCAGCCTCCGTGCTGTAGCAAGGCGTCCGCGCCACTGCACCACGGCTTACTCAACGAACAGACGCCGCAGACCCTGTCAGAGAACGCTAAGGAAATGATCGTGCCTCGGTCAAACACAGACAAGTCCCCGATTCATTATTTTCCAGTTGTGACATGCAAGATGGAAAAGCCGAGAACAAGCTGTGAAAGGGCTCGTGTGATTGCAGTTAGGTTTGACATTTTGGCATGGCGCTGTGTGCGCGTACGTCTCATTTATCGCTCAGTAAGGCCATGCTTGCCGCGGACTCCCGCTCTCTCATCAAAAGAGGCCAGGCTATTTAAGGGCAACACTCAGCTACGTATTACAAGCCGTCAATCAGACGAACAGGACAGCAGACAGCAGCGCTAGTATTGGCAAAGGGCGGCTCGTTTTGTTTTTCTAATTCTGAAAATGGGAGCTTCAGTCTTGTATCAGCAGCGGATGCAGAATTTTGCAAGTAGGGAAGCATAAGTAGGGTGACCAGATTTCGAAAATAAAAAACTGGGACAGGGCACGACATAGAAGTAGGACTACAGCTTCAGCCGTGCAACTGTAGTATCACTTCTATGTGGGTGGCATCTCCCGTGTTATTTTGCAGCGCCCGGGGTCCCGAGGCAACTTTAAGTTTAAAAAACCTGTCTGGTATTCGGGCATCGGGTGGATACCATCCCGGTTTTTGGCAAAAATCCTGATATCCGGACAAAAACCGGGATTGTATCCACCCGATCCCCAAATCCTTGCACAGGGTTTTTAAACTTAAAAAAGTCTTGGGACCCCGGGATGGAGGTGCAAATGCCTGGACAATCCCGGCAAAAGCGGGACGTCTGGTCACCCTAAGCATAAGGGGCTAGTTCACAGAAGCGTTTTATAATGGAAAAACCTCATCGGAAAGAGCTCTGTGAATCAGGGCCTTAATGTTTCCCCCAAATCGGTGCGAGTGACCGTGTAGCGAGGTAACCGGAAAAAACAACCAAGGTATGCTCCAAGATGGTTGCGCGCCACAAATGGTAAAAAGCAAGCAATGTATTATTGTTTCTGTAATGTAAACCAAGTCCAACAGATGCCATGTCACCAAAGTGCACAGGATGCTTTTCCCAACACATTTCCACAATGCCTGTGACCGCAGCATTGCCCTGTAAAGCACATGTTCATGTTGCCTGTGCCGACATTATACAGGCCAGCATTACCACTGTAAAACACCTACATGCCTGCGACCACAAAATATATCATCCCTGCCCCTTTGAAACACATTCAGGATGCCTGTACCCACAATATATGCCGGCATCGCCATGTAAAGCACATTTTCATCATGTTGTTCATCATGCCCAAAATTGCCCGGTATAACACTTTCTCATGACTGTGCCGAAAAACTATACCAGCACTTACATTGTAAAACACACTTTCATAATCCCCGCCCAGCGCGCCTTTATCATGCACCCTTTTGCCTGCTTCTGATTGCCTCAGGTGATCACCGACTGTGGTCACTTCCTGGGCCTTCCACGGAAGTGTAGGGAGTAAAGAGCTCCTCCTCCACCTGCATCTGAGGCAGGAAGAGAAAGTATTGAATGTCTTTAGCTGAATAACTGTGCAACCCATTTCTTCAGATACTGCTACAGTGTCTGTAGGGGAGGTCCAGGTTTCTTTGGATATTTCTGACCGAGTTGAACCCTCTAGTAAGCAAGCAGGCCCCGCAATCACCAATTACGTCACATTTACTTTACACCTGGCAGACTCTCACCTAGAAGCATCTTCTACGTGCCTGGCTCTCTTCTCACTGTTCCATACAGTGGATCTGTCTCTTGTCACATCTTCTGTCTGCCGGCTTTTACTAAACACACAGTCCAAGCTGTCTCTCCCTTGCCAACACATCTCAACTCCTCCTGGTGTTGCGAGCATGACTTTGTCGTCTGCACATAATAGGGCTAGGAGTGAGCCAGCCCACCCAATTTATAGGGGAAATAATGATAGTGGAATCTAATAGGGCAGCCTGTTTGTTGACTTTTGTCACACAGAGTCTCTGTCTTGGCTAAGACACCACTCCACCCCATCCTCCCCCACAATCTTAAAAGGAAACACCAAAACCACCAGCGACTCACTGCGAAAGCTGGTCCTGCACTGGGAGATGGTCATCGTGGCCTAACCTCATGGGTGAGTTGAAGAGACAGCAGGATATGCATTTGGAACATCCTGAGAGCAGCATGCACCGCTCTTAACACAAACTTCCCTGACCGTCCTTGGATGGCCTCAGCGGGTGAATGACGGATCGGGCTCGTTACAGTCGCGCTGCTACAAGTTCCAACCGTAGAGCTGCTTGGGCCCGGGCGGACTCGGGAGGTTCCACGTTCCCTTCTTCCCTTTGCAAAATCAAACAGCAGGCGCAGTTATGGAGGAAGACCACAGGCTTCAGCTCGAGCCGTGGTGGGCTAGTCCTGAATCGACTGCACCACAGGCATGTGGGGCAAAGACGAGGATGTGCGGCCATTACTCTTGACCAGCCCAAGTCATGCTCTTAAGGAGCCTGGGATTTCCGGGACTCGGATATCCGCTTTGGCTTTGCCGGCGGGATAGGTTTAGCAAGCATTGGCTTATCTCTGATCCCACTCCTCCACCCGACCCCAGGTGGTGGGAGGCGTGGGTAGGAGGTGGTATCAATGTTGCTTTCTAACTACAAGGGCCTAGGTAGTGATTGCCCCTCAGGAAGCTACTTTTTGTGTAGTTTTTAATAGTGACTGCTTCCACATCTGAGCATCGAAACTGTGCATGGTGGGGGCTGTTCATTGTGCTACCTGTAGCCTTCCACTGGTTCATTTGAAAAACATCCCAACTCCCTCCCTCTGTACAACAGGCAACTACAGCCCGATTCATAAAAAACCGGGGATCGGCTTACTGTGCAGAGGATGCTCCTTTGTGAGACCCCCATTTCTGGACATACGAATGGCTCTTTGCACACAAAGCCGACCTTGACATTTCTGGAGGAGGGGCTGCAGCACAAGTTCCTGGCAGCCTCTCTGTCATTGGTACATTACTGTGGAGCAAGCAAGCACGTCACTGAAGCATCCATTGGCTCCCGCTAAACGGAAGAATATAAGGACAACATATATACCCTCCCATAACAATGGGTGAGATACGTATTTGGGACTGCGGCAGCCTATTGACCTGAGAAGATACATTGCATGTAGAAATTAGCGCCCATGCACTGTGTAGTTCTACAAAAGCGCATTGAGGCCACAAAAGTGGGGAAAGAGCGCTATATAAATAACCAAATACAAAACAATATGTATGTGTATTCCATTTTTGAAAATTGGATGGATGTAGAAGTGTGAGAGTGGACCCGCCTACCACCCAGATTTCTGCAATTGGCCCCAGAGGACAAGAAGCATTCGCATGAGGTCATCCAGAATGTGCACAATCAGAGCGCCCTGTGTGAAGTGTGCACATGTATCGTCATGCATTCCTCCACTTGCATGAACAAGAAGCTCTGTGAGGAGGACCCTCAATGTGCAGCCACCACACTGTGACCATGTTGGTAGTCCGGCATGTACTTAGGTCTGCGCGGATGGGATTCATAAAGCGCCCCCATAGCTGGCAAGCAACAGAACGCTATAACTAGGGCAGAGCGCAACGACTGCCTGTAACATGCTTCCATCTTCTAGCCCATGAAGACCAAGGTTGTCCGAATTCAGCACATGTGCATCCCGGCTACTTATGACAGGGGCATAATGATGCACGCCATTTCCCTAGACTGCAGGAAGCCCTTGACTCACAGCATGTTATAATAATAAACAGCGCTTGGATACGGCACATCATGCGGGAATCCTCCGGTTTCTAGGTGCTATAGCAGCAGGAGCTATTTCCCATGTACATGGCTCCCTTATTAGGGAACCACGTGCTTCAGTGTATGATGTCCCTAATAACCATTAGTGTTAGCCCAATAAGGCCATCAGCCTTTCAAAATTGTTACTGGCACCCCCATACCCTTTAAAAAGACCCAGCCCAACTCTTAAAGACAGTTATATGAAAGTTTTGGGAGCCATATGCAGAAAAGTCCCAGTTTAATTATGGGATGGTAGAGACCCCACAGAAGTATGCTTCACACCCACTGCGTGAAACTTTGTATTGTGATTAATCTAAATTGCCCCCGATTTGACAACTTTCAAGAATGCTTGCATTTGCCCTGGATTTTTCTTGCTCCTGGGTCTCTTATGCATATCACGGTCTCCTATACATTGAGGCATAAATTCCCTTCCAGCCTGACTCCTAAGTCGCTACTAAAGCCCGTGAGTTGGGTCTAACACAGACCCTTGTGGTACTCCACTATCCACACCATGTAGACGGAGTGAGCTCCGCCACCAGCATTCTGTCTTCTGTCACTTTGCCATTGTCGGAGTTCCAATATCGTGAAAAAGGTTGCAAAGTAAGGCTCACGAGCCGCAAATAATACGCTAACCAACGGCATTTATGAATCGTGAAAGGCCGGCGCTAATGCACAAAATCATTGCCGCCGAAATATGGATCAACAGCCGGAAGATCAAGAGAGACGGGCATTGTAGTGGACCCACCCAGACGGGCGAGGTCCAACCGATCACCCTGAACCATGTGGGAAGTGACTGTGAAGAAAGGGATTGAGAGATTTGGAATGGAGTAATACAGCCAGTACTTCTGAGGTAGAGTAGGGACATCTCAGTATTAGCTTGTTTTTTACATCACACACCCAGACTCAAGGGGTGCAGATTTGTAAATAGCAGATGGTATTATAAATCAACCAAAGAACAATCAACAATGGGTTTATCAACATTGGGAAGGTGAAAGTTGAAGTCAAACACCCCAAAAGCAAGCCAGAAACAAACGCCATCAACAAATATCATATCCCAAAAACATGAGATACGCTTGTGACTGTTGCTCGTGCTTGAGCACCAAACCTTCAATTTACTTCCATAAACTCAGTGAAGATTTTTCAAAACTGAGTAGGAAGAAATGGAAAAGAAAAATCCCAAAGTAGGTTGCTTTGAAAATAACAGATTGCTGCTTCAGAGGGTTCAATACTGCCCTCGGGTTTTAACGCAATTCAAAATGGCCGCCAAGGCTGCGATCAGAGACTCTGGCATCAGTTGCTGAGCAAGCGATAAAAACAGTCGGAGGAATCTGATGGAACGTATACAGACTCAATGGTGATAGCTCACCTGCAGCTGATTGCAGAGCCCAAACCTGGGGCATGACTTCCACTCCTGAATAACGCCTCACGTGATTACCGACCTGTATTACTGGTGTTTAAGTACTAGAAGGTTTGATATCTGGTATCTTGTGAGAGTGCGTATGGCATTTGTTTTCTAATGTGCTCTTGTGGGCCTTCTCCTGTGAGCAAGGCCTCAAGAAAAGCGAATGTTTTCATGCAGGAAGGCAGGAGCAGATTCAAGGAAGTCACAGAACAGCAATCTGGAACATATTTTGTCACATCACAACCATTTTTGAAGCTCCCAACAGGATTGTAGAGGTGGTGTCCATGACCAACAAGGTATACTGCATAATCAAGTTTGGATACAATTTTACTAGAAGTAATAATAATGCGGGTCCTGAAAGACGAGTCTGCAATATCAGTTACATACAGGCAGTCTCACTGTCAACATGACCTCCCCTCTAGGAAGTGCAACTAGATGTCTCCCTTTCCCTTTTTAGTTTTGGCTCATAGAGGTGGGGGTAGACAACTGTATGAGGAAAAGCTATTGGCACAGAAAGTATATGTGGGTTTTACACTTATTTTGAAATTTGTAGAGGGATACATATGTGCCATTAGCGACTGGTGCACATTCTATGTGTTATCTAAGTTCTTGTCATATTAAGGTGATATTAAACACCAATGTTTGCTTGTAGAAAAATAGTTCTGATAGGGAATGTGTTAATTACAGTTATTGAATGACACGTTGTCAATATTATTGTCACATTGCAGGAATTTACGACAGCCTTTTCTGCCGGCAACTGTCTGACAGCTAATCGTTTACTTGTCAGTAACCGAGGCAACTGCTGGTGTAATAACAACTTCTTAATGTAGTGCACCTTCTGCTTCTTGATTTCTAAGCATTCGAGCACCCCAGCACAGAACCCTGAGTTAAAGTACCTAACTGGTCTCTTTTTTTCCTTTTCAAAAGAAAAGTTAAAGATTAATAGTAACATGTTATTAATCCTTTTGGGGTGATTCATAGCAAATCTGTCATAATACTGACTTGTGGGAACATGTTTGCCTATGAAAAGCCAGAACTGTGGTCATCTCATCCTACTTGTTCCTTTCTCTGTGTGTCCATGTGAGCTGCCTTGCTTCATCTGCCGCACATCCCTGTGAATTGTGTTCATAGTTATTTATTTATTTATTAAACATTTGTTAGGCGCCTATACAACAGAATGCTGTTTTGAGGCGCCACAAGACAAAGTGGGGAGGGAACAAGGGGAGTAAATAACAGTGTCAAAAACAGTAAATATACAATTGTGGTCCTACTAGGCCTTATGATATTCGGACGTGCAAGTGCAGTGAAGAGAACTGCGGGAGATAGGGAGGGTAGAGGCGGTGGGTGGGGGGTGCAGAACAAGGTAAGGACAAGTGCTGGTGGGAGGCTGGGAGCAAAGTGCCAAGGGGAGCCAAGGTAGGAGGCCACTGACTAAGTACTAGGGTGGAGGAATCCCATGGGTGGGAAGGGGGCCCGCAAGGGCGCCCGCAAGGGCAGTGCTGAGGGGGGAGGGTGCTGGTGTCGACTGGGTAGAGGGCCTGGTAACCTATGAGATTCATGTCTCAGCGGCAGTGGGATGATTAGCAGGGAAGGGAAAGAGGGCTCAAGTCTAAGAGGGGCAGGGAGGCTGTCCCAAATGGAGGCACCAGCCGAAGTGATAGACCTGCCCCACACTCTCTGTTTGGAGAAGCATTTGATAAGCAGAGAGTTGGAGTTAGAGGAGCAGAGGGCTCAAGCAGGGAAGCATTTAGGGAGGGAAAGTTGGAGATAGCATGGTTCCAGGCCCCGGAAAGCCTTGTGGATGATGCAGTGGGTCTTGAATTTGATCCTTGCAGCCACCGGGAGCCAGTGGAGAGATTTTAGGACTGGGAAGATATGGTCCCTGGGCTTGAGGCCAAGGATAAGTCTTGCAGCCCTGTTCTGGATTAGCTGAAGGGGGTGTAGGGAGGAAAGGGGGAGATTGAGGAAGAGGCTGTTGCAGTAGTCCAGCCTGGAGAGAACCAGAGCTCTGGAGACATTGAGCTTCTGGGACAAGGTGAGGAAAGGAGAATGTCTCGAAGAAGGTGAGATTGGAAGTGGGCCTTCTTGCCAAGGTCAAAGATGTGAGAGGTGAAGGAGAGAGCAGGGTCAAAGATGACTCTAAGGGTTTTGGCCTTACCGGATGGTGCGGGTAGAGGGCCCAGGAAGGGTAGGAGGGAAACAGGGTGCAGGTGTCCCAATGAGAACAATCTCTGTCTTATTGGCATTAAGACAGAGATCATTAGCCGCACACCATGCCTGGATGGCAATCAGATAATCAGGGATAAGAGAGGGGGAGTAGGAGGTGGCAGATGGAAGTTTGAAGGAAAGCTGTGTATCATCAATATGACACTGGAAATGAGGAGAGAAGGAGGAAATCAAGTGAGCAAGAGGGGCGAGGTAGATATTGAACAGTCACAGTGATAAGATAGAGCCATGGGGGACGACGCAGGTAGAAAGTGATGTGGTGGAGGAGAAAGGGCCCAGTTACAGCTGCAAAGGGCGGTCAGTGAGGAAGGAGGTTAGCCAATCCAGTGCCCGATCTGTAATGCCGAGGATATTGCTGAGCCTTTTTATGAGGATAGGATGGCTGACCATGTCAAAGGCAGAGGAGAGATCAAGGAAGATTCATGCATTAATTATATTGGTGCTGTAGGGCTCCTGATTAGTCCATATCACGAGAGCTCCTCTATCAACACAACACAGCTGCACGAGACAGAATTTGACATGAAGCGCTTCATAAACATGTGATAATGTTATTTTTCCAGCTAGGCACTGAATTTAGATTTTGGGACATGAATAGAATGGTGATGCCGTCAGTTTTTCAATCTCTGGCACAACTCTGTAACAAGACAGGTGATGTTTACTGATTGCAGAAGCACCATCAGGTTATTTCATTGTATTAAGAAAAGCAACTAGTAAATATTTACTGAAGAGAACTCCTACAAGAAAAGTGAATTCTGAATTTCCCAGGTGGAAGGAAGGGTTTTATTTTCAGGAGGTGGATCAGCTTATACCATGCTAACAGGTTGGGTCAGACTCAATATACAAAATCACGAGACCTGGACCTGCATTACTCATGTCTTGTGTCATTTCCTTGCTCTAAAAAACCACAATCGAGAAAAATGACATCTATCATTTGCACAAGAATCACACCTACTATGTTTAAATACAATCAGAAATTATATCCTGCAACTCCACTCCAATCATTTGGGCATCAAATGGCATACTAGAATTTTATAATCACAAATTCAGATTGATATCTGAATTGAAATGTATTGCGCCAATCCAACAATTCAATCAGTAAACATTAACAAAATCGTTTTGCTTAGTTAGAATCATTAAAATAAATGATGCAACAATGTTAAGAAGGTGGCCATTCATATGTGAAAATGGAGTTCACAAAAATTAAAAGATAATGTGTGAATTTGATGTATCTAACAGATCTACCATGTATTCATTGTAAAATGAGAAAGATACACATTTGAGAAAGGAGAAACCATGCAACCACCATTGGATATACTTCATCAACAAATGCAGGAATAACCTTCAACTCAAAAGCATGAATTAGTCAATGGTTCATGTATATAGGAATTGATTGGTACAAAATATTGCTGTTCAAACAAATCCCATCATGTCATTAATATCGTAGTAAAAATGTCATATCCCAGAGGAAGCTGTAGAACCAGCGAAACATGCCAAAATAGCATGCTGTTAATATGGAAAAAGATGGCTTCCTGATTTGCTGATAACCAAACTATGAAGTCAATAACAAGAATATGATACCACATTACATGGCTTACTAAGTTTGGGTCTGTAAACATAGGATGTACAAGCAAATATTAATTTGTTTAAAAAAATGGTTCAAAGAACACACAGAGCACGAATTTTCAAAGGAGTTTGCGTGCACAAATGCATTGTGTGTGGAAGTCCGGCACAATGCGTGCACGCAGTGTGCATGTAAAATGCAGATGGGTAAGTAACTGCCTGCATGCATTTATGCCACTTAATCAGCACCAGGCGCTTGCACCGCCATTAACACCAACCTTGTATATGTGTCTGGGTAAGTGACCAGGGCTAACTAACGCAAATCCGGGTCAGGCCTACAGAGGTAAATGGAGCGTCACCAATCCTCGCAAACAGCAGTTTGCTCCTGCCCCAAGCTGGGGAAGTCCGATTTAGGAGAAAGACAAATTTGCTGGAACAAATTTCATGTTTTAAAACACCTTTCCCTGAAACCGATTCCCTTTCCACAAAGCTTGGTACACACTTTTTTGTTTCTCTCTCACTGTTTCCCTTGGCATGTCAGTTTCACTGTCAGGGACTTGCACCTGCTCTGTTTGTTGCTTTGTTGTGAATCCGTTGCAGTTGGGAGTCTAAAGTGCTGTGCGTGCAAATGCTGCGTGCCGCATGTGTGATTCTTTGGAAATCACTACGCCTGTTCAATTGGCGATGCTGCAGGTGCAGAGGGACCCGCAAGTCGGAGGATGACCTACGCTCACGTGCATGCTGCAGGCGGAAGCACGGGGACATAGCTTGTGGGGTGCGTGATTGCACTTCTCTTTTCGCTACAATTTCCTGAAGTGCTTGGATTGAATGGGGGGTTTAAAATGCTATGAAATAGGTCACATCTAACCCCAATCTGTGTGTATAAAGCAATCTGAAAAAATACAAGGTCAGTAAAAGGAACCAATAATCTGAGGGGCGCTCAGAAAACAGTGTGAAATGTGAACCCACAGAATGAAGGGGGTGTGGCAGGGTATGGATGGTTGTAGGTCATAGTACCGAATCAAAAGGATTGAATGAAAAAGGGTTGAGTCAATTCGACCGAAAAAAAGGATTGACTTTTTTTTTTGGGGGGGAGGGTCCCCCCCGAAAACCCTGTTTTTGGTGTAAAAACACCCCTTTAAAGCTAAACTAGAGCAAAAACAAAACAAAAAAAACATTGACATTTTTTTTCCGATCCTTTGGTTTTCGGTCGAATGCACTCTCACCTTTTGCATTCGATCCTGGACACCGGTACGGATGTATCCTATGTCCCAAATGAAACAAATCTCGGGAAAATAGCTTTTCTGGAACAATGGACAAAAATCCATTCAATGGTCAAATAGCGCAGGCCACCCGGCGCATTAAATCATTGGGGCCGGTCCATGTCCTTGTTGATAGCACACCAGTCCTGTGCACACATAGATAGGGTTGTACATAGAAGATGCGCTCTGGATGAAGGGCAGGCTGGCGACCCCTCACCCAGAGTGTGCCATGCTAAAGGCCGAGAAACATTATTTTCATGTGACCGCAGAGTATCCCTACAAACACGTGTGGTCGCGGCCATTGGGAAAAAGTAGTCTAATTGGCAGCTAAAACCCGAGAGGCACCAAAGGCTATGCCCCCGCACATAATTCAGAGGGAACTATCTATATTTCCTTCCCAAAAATTCTGTTCTAAGTTTCTGACTGTTATAGTATTTTGTCCGTTCTAGGTCAAAAGACCTTTTTATGAAAAGCGAATGAAACAAAAGGGCTGTAGAAAGACCGCTCTGTGACCGCACAAAGGGGTATTTCTAAATCGTACTGTCAGCCCCTGCGACGCACGCGAGTGGGCACAGGGGCTGAGAGGCATGCCAGGATCCGGAGGCGGCAACGAGGGAGAACGGGTAAGTTCATATGCGCGTGTGTGTATGTGTGTGTTGGGTGTACGTTTTTTTTGTTTTTTTGCGTGAGTAATGGGGGCAGGGTCTTGGGAGGGACGGAGGCTGAGGGTACTGAGGGAGGGGAGCTGGGCGGGTGAAACCCCCAAATTTGAGCAAATTGGGCAATAGAGGGTGGGGGTGGCGGTCAGGGGTGGGGGGAGAGGAAATGTCCTTTTTTCTATTTTTATAGGCCGCCTAAAATCAACCGAAACAAATCAGTCTTTTGGTAAGGAAAGCTACAAAAATTAAAAAAACGACATAGAACCGTTTTTTCTTGTCACAGGCTAGAAAACATCCTTTGGAAGAAAAGAACATTCAAACCATTGAATTGGTGCACCGTTTTCAGTTTAAAAAACAAACAGGTGTACAACAATGGTGGACGCAATATTATTAACATTCTCAAATGATATCACAGTTTGGATTCGTTCAGATCAACACCGGCCATCGTTAACCTAGCAGGGATTTCCTAGGGATGTTGGGAAACAAGAGCAGCTGTTCAAACACTGCTGCAATGCTGTTGCTGTGCCTGTGACTGGAACCTTCCGCAGCAGCGTAGTACCTCTTGCGGAGATTTCGCTACGCTGTTTTGCAGATGAGTCTCGTCTCGTGCGGGTTCTCAGCTCAGAGTGGAGAGTGTGATCTTCAGGAACCGCCTGCCTCCACGCAGCTCATGTCTCCTGAGAGAGACATACACATTGCGCCTGATTCATGCAAGTGTTTTATAATGGCGCAATGCCATAGGAAAACGTCCTGTGAATCAGGCCTATTGTATGTGTGTGCCCCCTTTCCTGTGGGAGTGTGGTACACGTATGTGTGTGAGACCCTGTCCCTGTGGGAGAACAGCAACATACGGTGTGTGCATCCCCTTTTCTGTGGATGTTGGGCTAAAACTCCCCTTTCACTTTGGGAGTGTGTCAAAAAGGACATCGGCATGCCCGCTTCCTTGAGGGATGTTGGCACAAGTTAGGTGTGCGTGCACCCTTCCCTGTGAAAGTACAGTAACAATTAGCTGTGTCTGGGCCTCCTTCCCTGTGTGAGGGCAGGATAAATAGCATGTGCTCCCCTTTGACAGCATAATCGCGGCAAACATTTGGGTTGTGTGCCCCCTTCCTTACAGACATAGTGCAAACATGAGGTGTGTGCATCCTTCTCTTTGAGAGTGTGTCAAAATTAGGTGTGTGCAGCTCTTCACTTCTCCTTCTAGGCATTATAGTGCTGTCACACTGCCACTAAAGCCATTGTCAGACATTGTAAACATTGTTAGCCGTGCAGGCCCAAAACACTTTCCCCCTACCTGCAAAGTGCCCTCATACATTTAAGAGAAATTAAAGTGCCTGTGTAAGCTATCGTACACAACCCAAATGTTGAGAACATTTAACCTGACGCAGTGTAAATTCCTCTTCCGTCCAGCCAATGGTGTGTTGTGTCACACATCCAATCACCCTGAAACTAATGCAACTAACTCAGAGATCAGCAGGACCCTGCAAACATGTATTCTTCCCTCCAAGTGTGATAACACAATTAAAAAGAATTCTCATGTTCGTGTCATTTGTTTGCGTTTAACCAAGCTCTCTGTGAGCACAAGTAGAATCAAGCTGCACCAGCACAAAATTGGCAACAAAATTGATTTTGGACCTGGCAGACAATGTGAAATCTGTTTTAGGCAAAACCCCAAAGCCCGAGCAAGTTTGACCAGCCTGGTGACAGTTATATTCCTTGCAACAATGCCTAAAATCACACATAAAATCAGGGATGTCATTTCACCACAATGCCAGGGGTAGTGGAAGTGACATCACATGACCCTTGACCTCTGATGACATCACAGTAAGTGATTTTATATGACCCTTTCCCAAGTGACATCATGGGAAGTGATGGCCACGACCTTCAGATGTGTCTAACACCTGTATTTCCAACCAGAACTTTCAAACACACACTATCGCATTCCTACTCATTAACCCGCCAGTCACTCACTCATACACCTTCTCTTAGATCCACTCTTACAGCATTCTGCACACAGGCACACATTCAAACACACACACTATCACATTTCTTCTCATTCATCCACCACTCACTGACCCATAGCACGAACATACATCTGAAACGCTCTTCACACATGCACAATACACAGCACATTTTCATTTTAAAAGCCTTTTTACCTGTTTTTCCAGCTTCTGTCTATCACTCCAGGGCACCCTCGGCTCCTCTGTGCTGCTCACAAACAGGAACCAGGAAGCTGGGAGAGCTTCCTGGTTCCTGTATATGAACTGGGAGGAGCTGGAGGAGAAGGGGTTGGAGCTGAACGTGGCATATGACACGTGCCACATGTCATGGTCAGCTTACCCTACAGAGCGCTTCCTTCTCTCACTGCAAGCCCCAACCCAGGCTTCACCCTGATGGGTGAGGCCTGGTCCTGCCCCCTGCCAGACCTGACCTTGTGTGGCAGGGCACCTGCTACTCCTGTGCCCAGGAGCTTCCATATTAAAAAAAAAAACATAAAACGTTTATTTCTTTTTTAATACAGGGATGGCAAGGGAGACCACAGGGGTAGCATAGGAGACCACGTGGGTCTCATCTGTGGCCCCTGGCGACCCGCAAATGGTGTCCCTGACTAACATCAATGCCCAAAAGCCCCACCTAAGTCAAATACCCCAGCTATCAAACAGCAAGAGACATCACCCTGCTGATTTGTTGGAAGATTCCAGCAACTGCTGAAGAAGAAATTTCCTTATAATTAAAGCTTCCAGTTTTATGGTATTTATTTTTATGTCAGTTCCGACTGTCGGTATGTATCCATATTTATTCTTTGGCCATTTTTTCTGTATTTATCCACATTTAATTTTTGTCATATAAAAAGATAATTTGCAACCAGTATTTTTCTGCATTGATTCTAATTAAAAAATGCATTTATTAAAGCACACATGCAGCCATATAGGAATGAAATGTTAGCTCCAATCTTTACCATAAAAAAAAAACGGTTGCTCCTGTGACTGCTGCTGCCTTAAGATATATGTTGTCAGCAATTTGAAGAATTTCAATGCTATTTTTATACAACTTTTATACTCTCGATTCTGCCAATTTGCAATGCAATTGGCTTGCGATGTATGAGTGACCTCATAGAGAACCAGACAGAAAGACTTGTTTTCTGTTGTTTTCCATTTTATAAATAAACACAGACAGAAAGCAAATTGATTTCTGTCTGTATTTATGTGAAAAAATCAGTGAAAACAGAAAACTGGAAGCCTTACTTACAAAACATGGCTGCCTGCAATATCTGTATAAAAAGCTGGAAATAATGTTCCTATTACCACCCAAAACCTCAAGAATCAACTTGATGATGCCATGGATGCTGGCAACCTTTCTCTCTCCTCTTACTCCTCGACCCCTCTGCCGCCTTTGACCTCCTCTAACCCAGACTCTTTGCCGCTTCCTCAACTCCTCTGCACACTTTTCCACCAAGGCAGCTAAATGGATTCCAGCATTCCTACCTTACAGATCCTCCATAGTTTTCGATGGCAACTCTGCCACTCCCCAACTTCTATCTCTTGTGGTGTCCCTCAAGGCTCTTGTGTCTCACCCACCCTCTACAACATTTAATCAAAGCCCCTATTCGGCCACCTCGACTCGGTAGGCATCACCTATACGAATTATGCTGACGACACCCAAATGCTCATTGCGCTTTTCGGAAACTACATTTAGGACATCCTCAAAGTAAACACCACCCCTGTCTCCACATTGGTAAAAACACTGGGAGTGTACCTAGATGCATCTCTTACCAGGACTCGCCATGTCAGTCACATCTCCTCCACCTAAGCCTCGGCTACGAAGCTCATCACCGCTTGTAAGACGTACCTCTCCACTGAAAACCACCTTACTATCTTACGGGTACTCATCCTGTCTAAAGTAGACTATTGCAATGCATTTCTCTGGGGCACCTCTGACAAAAAAACTTTTCCAAGCTTCAAATAACTTGAGTTCCCACAAGGGGGTGTTTTGGGCAGCGAGGGGCAAGAAGTGGATGGAAATGGCCACTGACAATAGCATGGCTATGGCAGTCAATGGGTGGTAACATAACCAAACAACACCTACAGGCTGTTTGTCCCATGTCATATCTAATTTCTATATATATGTACTCTAATGCAATCATTTTGGCTTATAGGTGTTACAAGCGACACCTAATAGCCCAAACTAAAATGTAGATTTCAGGTCACCTTGGAGTTTCGTGACGTTCAGCCTTGTTCCTCTTTTTGGTCAGGAAACTCCTCGGTGACTTGCAATATCCTTTGAATCTATGATAGGGGGCATTTTACCCCTTATATACCTATATAAACAGGTGAATCTGGATGCCTGAACTTGATTATCAGAATTCCTTAAAAAGTTTGAGAAGTTTGGCGAATCACAAATACAGTTGAAATTCTGGTGATATGTGGTCCAGATGAACTTATTCACCTAGTCTTAATCAGAATGTCGCTGCCCCAAAGTTACTCATATGATCTCGCTATAGAACAATGTCTGTAAAAAATTCATCTTTTTTTCAAGAGTTGCTATAGACCTCGATAAGGTCAAGTCCCATTTGTGTACTGCCGCTGTTTCTATGCCCTAAAGAGACTTTCCTCTGACACCTCTGCCATAGGTGCTGCAGTGGAGCCTAGTGTGTGGAACCTGGGGAGGGGTGCACAGAAGGCGGCCATTTGTATCTCTGACTCACTGTAGGTTCTCAAGGCTAACAATGGACATTTGAGGGAAATATGAAGTGTGCCAGTGCACCTCATGTTTGGTCCCTTACTAGTTGAGCGATCTGTGTGCAACGAGTGTCACATAAACAATTGTGCTGCTCTAGTGTAGAAAACAATGAACATTCCTGGAACAAGAAGAGAGGCAGGAGTCGAGGGGGGCAGGACTGCCAATGTGCTGACAAGAAAGTTGTGAAGGAAATTGAAAACCAAATGAGCCATTTCCTTTCTTTTCCCTCACCCACTTTCTATGTTAATGCCCTTATTGTCATATCACTCACATTTCTCTGTAATACATTAAGAGAAATTTACTCAGAGGTATATTTTTCACGATGAGTCTGCCCTTTCACTTTTTATTAAATATGAGTATTATGCTATATCCTAGACAGGGAATTGTGTGCTTTATTAATATATGAATACATGCAATCTAGAATCTGTTCTGAATTGACCTGTGAATGACCCTTCCTCAGCCCCATTGATGTTATAATGGCAGGTTCCGTGGGATGCAACAGCTGATAGTGTCTGTAATGCATTTAAAAATGTAATTTCTTTGATTCCAATATGGAGTCTAGGTGACATGCATCCTGGGAACACACATGAACTTTGACTCCAAGCTGAAATAAAAGCCCATTTCTGAGCATAGTGTGCGTTTGCTCAAGCCGTGGGAAGACAGCTCAGTTTGTTGTGTGCAGAAAACGTTTGTTGTGCATTCCACCAGAGGCTGAAGGCAAGATTTGTCAGATCTCATGAGCAACCAGGAGTTGTTTACAAAGCACTGAGGTTCGATGGCTGCACTGGCCGAGCCACTGTGGAACTTTACTGACAGTGAACTTCTCTGGAAAAGTACTACGTTGATATTAGAGTGAAAGATATGAGACAGACAGAGTAAAATCAAGTCACTCTCACTCCTTTTGGACTTTGGGTGGGCTGACAGAAGCAGACATACTCATTCAGCCTGTTCCCATCGGTGAGTGGCTCTCTTCCAACCTGGGGTTTCCAGTGAAGTGCTTTGCAGAGATGAGGTGTTTCAAAATAACGCTAACAGTGATGTATTACAGTTCTGTTTTCAATGCTTCTGTTTTCCTTAAGTCTGTAATCTTTCATTTAGATAAGAAAGAGACTTGAGAAGTGTCTAATTCAATATCTAAATGGTGTGTGAATGAATTCTTATGTTCCAAAAAAGCACATTGCCTTCCAGTCTTATGTTTTTAGTGCAGTGGGGAAAGCATAAATAAAAAAATATATCTGAATTACTGAGATTTGGGAAGGCAAAACAATGTCCCAGTAACACGTAGAAAGCGTGAGTTGTTTCTTTTACCCAAAAGAAGAAAAGCTATAAACAACATGGCTGTCACGGAAAAAGAAAAGGGAGCTCACAGTGTCCCGTCTCTATTTCTTTGGCACAGCCCATGAAGGAAAGGAGATAGATGATGCTGGAGTGGGTGACGATATTGAAGTGGGGTGATGGGGGAGAGGGCTGCAGAGGGTAGGGTGCCAGAAGGGGCAAGCAGATGACAAAATGGTAAAGGGGTGGGAGAGGCCCGGCACACTATATAGACAAGCATTGGCAAAGCAGTGTGTGCTTTTGTGTAGGTATGGAATAGGCATTTGCTAGGCACGGATATAATGGTACTTTCTGGCCATAAGATCGAACGAGCAGCTACGTTAGGTGACTCCCTGGGCATACCATGGCAGTACCTGCTAAGTGGCTATATAATACCTCAAGACAAAACTGTTTGCTTTGTCTATGCTTGTTTTTAGCAGCACTTCAGTGCAAGGAATAGATATGTCAAGTGGCTGAAGGCGCTCTGAGTTGGGGCATTTTTTAGTTCACCAGTAGCCATGTACAGCTGCAATTAAGGCATTAACTCTCAGCATACTGCTTAGAAATGAGGCTGCCAGGCTAAAGTTTGATGTTTGTGCTTAAGACATCACGCCCAAAGAGATCGCAGGAGGATGTGTTTTGGGCGGGGAGAGGCAGGCAGTTTGTGGGACTGACCATAGGGATTAGCATGACCATGGGCAGTCAATGGGTGAGTCATTAACCAAACAGCAGCCAGAAGCTGTGTGCCCCTACTGACACGTCTCGGGGGGATAGCTCAGGGGCAACATGCTCGCCTTGGAAGCAAGACGACACAGAGCACCGCAGATTCGATCCCCGGTCTTCGCTTAGAAACCTCTGGGTATTAAGCGCGTTATAAATAACCTATCACATCATATCAGGTCATCTCCCTCCTACCTGTACTCTAATGCAATAGTTTGGGCTTATTGGTGGCACTTAAGCACCACTTAATAGTCCAAAGTAATAAAAATGGGCTAACGCGGCTAAGGCCCTGGTTCCTAGCCAGGTGATTGGCTGGCACATCTCCCGCAGGTAATGAGCTTTCTGGTCCCCCGTCTATTAGGAAATGCACTATTTCGTTTTTGGACCTTCTTTTCTAGATATGCACGTGCTTACTGCTCTTAAGGGTGTTGCTTTGCAGGCGATACACACACTTTTAAGATGACCAATTTCTACAGGACAGTTTACACTTATTACAGGCCCTTCCACTGTTTATGAGCAAGTATGTACACGGGGGTAAAGACATTGCTCCAAGTTTACGGTCTGTTTAAATCTGAAAACAAAGCCCCACAGTCAACTTTTTAAGCCCTAGACCGATTTTAACTGCCGCCCCAACTCCCGGCCCCGGGCTCGAGCATCCAGACTGACCCGTCACGGTGAGCTACATGTGTAGTCAATTCCCTGGTCCTCCGTCAACCCCGCCTCTCCCCACACAGGGCCCGCCCCGTTATTGATCGCGCGCGGTTTCATTTCCTGTTCTCCCAGCCTTCTGTCCCAGCAGCTGCTCAAACGCAGATTAAGAGGTATGAGAGGAGGCAATCGAGCAGTTCTGGGTGGAAAACCTGTCACACACAACGTGCCTCTCCAGGGTGTTTGGCGTGTACACTTAATTCAGAACAAAGGGTTGTGCGAGGCGCTCGCATGCGCTGCTGCCTTGATAAGAGCAACGTCACTGATTCATGGAATTCTTTGCACGGTTCAGAGTGAATTTGCACTGCTGAATAGGGACTTTGCACTGCGGACACTAACCCTGATTCTTGGAACTGTGCAAAGTGTATTTTTAGCAGTGCAAGTCAGTGCAGTCATGTTTGCAGTACAAAATGAACTTGCACTGCAACAATACACTCTGCACAGTTCCATGAATCAGGTTTTTCGTCAGCAGTGTAAAGTCACCTTTCAGCAGGGCAAAGTCACTTTGAATTGTGACCGTGTAAACAATTCCACGAATCGGCCCCTAGAGGTGGTCGAGGGGCTGCGAGAGATAGCTCCGAGGGTTTATGCTCCTGCTACAACTGCGATTTAATGCCTACCACAGGCCTTTCATCCTTCTTACGCCCAAGCTGCTCTGTGGAACACTTCAAACTCTTGTAGGTTTGCAGAACTATAAACAAAACTTGTAAAACTATCAGACTGCGTCTGCTGCCCAAATTTGATTGTTTACGCAATTATCTTTCTTTGTAGATTGCATATGCTGACACAATTTGCTCTAGATATATTGCCCCTGAAAGTATTCTAGATGAGCCAAACAGAGACTTTTTGTTTTGGTGGGTCACTTGCCATGGCGTTTTCTGGTCTCTCTCCCAAAGAAGAGCATGGACCATTTGTGGCTGAAAAGAAGACTGTGTGCGGGCCACTACGATTTTCTCCTATGCCATCCTGTGACTGACCACAAGGTGTCACTGCTGTATCATGGCGTGTCTACCACCACTATGGCACAGAGCGCCCCTTTGCAGCAGAAACCTCTAGGCGCTGGCCATTTGGGCGCCTCACTGTGGTCCTAGAGCCTCTTTTGGTGGGTCACAGTGGCACAATAGCCTACTCAGTGCCGCTCATTTGGCGCAAGGGGAATTTGGACTTGGACATTGCATCCTATTTCCAAATCACCCTCACACCTACTGTGTGCCAGTGATTTGGGCAAGTTTATCTCCTGCATTTGTGACACATTCACAGCTGCCTTGAAATCACCCTGTGACCGTGAAATATTTGCAACAGATGAAGAAAACGTCAGCTCACTTGGGTCCCCCGTGGGGTTAATTAATGGTACCAAAATGACAACCATACATATATTACCACCGGATTCAGTTATCTGGATCCCGGTAGTCATTTTGGTAACATTAATGCGTCATCACACTGGTCTATGCGTCATGGAACCATTAAGCATGTCAAAAGAATGATGCCATTGTGTAGACATCAGTGTGGTGAGATAGGTCCGCACTACGTGGTCCCTGTGAGGAATTTAACCATCTGCATGTTGGGTGTGCGCTTGCCTGGGCTTTTTTGAATTTTTACTTAAATGGAATGGTGGTAGACCGACCTGAGAGAAATGTGTGGGGCTAATCCACACACATTTTCCTATGCTCACAGCATGACAAAAGCATAGACCTGTGTACTCCGGCTGGACACCGCCTACAGGACTCATCCGCCCTTCTAATATTTTATTGGAATGTGACAGCTGAGGAGGGCACAATGTCATCCGAGGAAGGGAGTGGACCAACCTTCCCCCTGCCATGGTTAGCCTGATTATCTAAGAAAGGCTCCACGAATCCGCCCTGCTCCTTTGTCCGGCCCAGAAGCTGGTATGAGCGATTATCATACCAACAGGGGTACTTCAAACAGGCCCAGACTTGGCCTGGCTGCAGAGGATAACAAAGGAGGCAGGAAACCGAACAACCTTTCATACAGGGATGTCATTCAGGGGTCGCCAGAGGTCGCAACTACGACCTCTGAGGTCTCCCTTGCAACCTCTGTGGTCTCCCTTGCGACCTCTAAAAAATAAATGCAAGCTCCTGGGCTGTGGCCAGCACCATGTGGCTCTTAACTTCTGGAGTGACTTGCTTTCTTGTCCAGGCCCCTTAAAAAAAGAAGAAAAATAAGAACAGGAGTGCCACAAGTCTAACACTTTCAGCACTGACCCTAAATTAGAAAGAATAGGAATACCAAATAATGTGTCTTTGGAATTCTATACAATAATTGCTAGACTTATTAAAGGTCTATTTCATTATTTCAGAGGGAGAATCACTGATTTAGTCTGCTCTTAAACGCCTCAACTCAGCCTTTCATCCTTCTGAGGTCGATAAATGAGTACCAACACAGGTTGGGTGATATTGGGTGTATATTATTTTCTATATAAAGCACTTAAGCGCAAAGTGCTATACAATTAACACATAATTATCATTTGTTCATGGACGTCTGCTTGCATTCACAGTAATTTGCTAATATGGGCCTACACACACTGATCTTAACGATACATATGCCGATCCATTCTTGTACATCACATTATAGTGATATCGTAACCATATTTTTTGTAGTGTACAATGCTATGTGATGCCACTTCCTGTTTTGTCAACAGGTGAAAGGTCATGTTCCATCGGTTCCCGCGATATCACTTCGGGGTGGGGTCAAATGACATCACTTCCTGTGATGTCATCAGGGGTCAAGGGTCATGTGATGTCACTTCACTACCCCAGGCATTTTGGTGAAATGACGTCCCTGCTTTCATATGTACCTGTTTCATATGTACCTGTGTCAACCTGAAGCCAGCTCCCGCCTCTCAGTATAGATGGGAGTGAACTGTCAGGTCTGGGTCTTTTTCTAGCAGTAGGGCACTCCCCCCCCTAGGGGGGCCACATTCCTAAGGTACAAGAATGTGGTTTGCAGGAGCCAGAGAGTCTGGTCTCCCAGCGTCTTCAAGGAAGACCTGCTTCTTTAACAGGAACCACACAGGGAGGACCATTAACCAGAGAGACACTTTTAACACAACCAACAGGAAGATTGATGGGACACAGGGGAGGGAGCCCAGAGTTATTTCTGTTGAGAGAAGGGTTGCGCCATTGTGGTTATTTTTTTTTTATTAGTCATTTGTAAGGTGCTTTATAAAACAGAATTGTGTTTCAAAGCGCCATAAGGCAGATGGTAAGGGAACAGGGGAATAAATAACAGTGGCAGAAAAACAAAAAAGAAAACAGTAATGTATATATACATTCAAGTGCATTGAAGAGAAGTGCAGGGGAGAGGGATCAAAAGGGGGAGCAGAGGAGTGGGCAAGTGCTGGAGGAGGGCCCAAGAGAGAAGTGCTAAGGGGAGCCGGGAGGAGCACCTCAGGCTAAGTGCTGGGGCACACCTTGTTCCTGTTTTTACCCCATTCACCTTTGCTGCTGCAAGCACTCTGGTTATAACCTCATGCATAAAGGAGATTGTTGGTAGGGACCCCAGGATTGGTCCACCAAGGTAGGCTTAGCCTACACCATTCACTGTGGCCCACTTGGCTTTAAAAGAGGGTTGAGCGCCTCTTTTGGCAAATCATCTGAAGAATTCCCAAGAAGTAAGAAAGTAGAACTCAACCTTGGGCCCTGGCTGAAGGTACAGTCTGGCTTACATCTTCCACCAGTTAAGGAAGGCCAGGATATCCAAAGAGGGATGCAAGATCCCTCCTGTAAACTTCTCACAGGGAACAGAGGGAGATAAAGAACTCTTCAGAACCGCCACCCAGTAAGTACACAGCGTTCCCTGCTAGGCTCCTTAGCAAGCTTCCTACCAGAAGGTCTCTGAACCTACAATCAAGGACAAGGCAGCTGCCTGCAACACACTCCCCAGCTTTGGGCTGTCCACCTTAAAGGATGATACAGGCCCATTGAAACAGCTGGGAGAAGTGCCTTGACAAGCATCTACTGCCGTCTGCCTTAAAAAACTATTTTGAACCAGTTGAGTTCTTCAATTCGCAACAGACTGCAACGCTGACTGTTGTCAGGCCACAGTCGCTTAAAGAAGCCTGAGACATCTCGACCAGTGCTTCAAAACCGCTGACCAGCACTGGGACAACAATTTCTGACACTGATCTGCCATGTAGGCCAGCCTGCAACCGTTCGTCCAGCTTCACTCGCCAAACCATATTGCCGCTTGATACCCACAGCTGTCTCTCAGGTCGAACTCTACTGCAAAAGCCTGCAAAGTGCCCTGAAGCCAACTTGATCCTGTTGAGCACCAAGAACACCTACAGCACAAGGTATGTTGTGGTTCTGTCCCCCTGCTCCTTCCCAGAAGGCCTTAAGAGACATTTTAAGACCCTCTGCTCCCTTTTTGCCAAAACCAAGAAACCTTAACAAACTATTGTGGTTATTCCCCATACTGACTACCCTCCTGTCAGTGTCCAGAGTGCATCCCTTTTTCCTCTTTGAAACTGTCTGTCCTCTGCATTCCTTTACAGGGTTGGTTGTATTTTGTAGTGTTGTTAGACTGCTTGCTGTGATTAATAAAGTAGATATGTTTAATAAAAGCTTGACTGGACACTCCTTTTATCATTTGGAAATAAATGTAATTTCGCTGTACTGAAACTAACCAATGATCCACAACCTTTCAGAGATAAGTCTGTTGTTCTGTCCATGTTACCAAAATTGGACAAGGAGGTTTATAATTTGCTTGTTATTCCAATCTGTTTGGATCCCTTCTGGTGTGTTAGAGGTGTGGGGCCGATTGATGGTTTATAAACCAATATTCACCCCTGGACCATTGGTATCCCGGAAGTTGATGTGTCACAGTCCCTGCGCCCCAATGGCCATGGGCAACAGGGCATAACTACAGGGGACTTGCGGTGAAGGAGCCGTACCAAAATGTCCTGATCTGCTATGGTAGTCTGACATTACTGGCTGTGTCTTAGTACTGCCATCCTTTCCAAGGCAACAACCTGCTGGCAAATCTAATTTTCCAGTCCTGCACCTATGTTCTTTGGAGGCAGGAAAGGTATCCCTGTGGATGGTTTGCTGTACTTACTCAACCCATCTGAGCATCTACAAAAGGACAATTCTAGGAAGCCACCTAGGGTGCCGCCAGGGGTTGCCATGGTGCCACTGAAACAATCAAATCTAGACCATTCTTAAATGAGAGATTGGGCAAACATGACATTTCACCTGGGGAAGCATACATCCATGCACTGCATAAACACAACAAAGCACGTGAAGTGCTTTATCCAAGTGGATACGCTCCTTACCTTTGACAGCACAAAGCAATCACTGCTGAATCGCCACGCCACCATCCCATCATGTTTTCTACCTTACAACTGGAAATGCATCGCCACAGCGTGAGTGACATGTCTATCTATTTGGCCCTTAGAATTCCTTGTGTCTAAGGTCCCACATCCCATTGGTCAAACCACTGGGGCAGTCAGTCTTGGGGTTTTGATTCCTACCCCTGACTTTTCATTGTAACAGAAACAGCAACACTCCAACGAAATTGATATGTTTTGGACATTACAGAAGAAAACACTTTCTTTGCCGCTATTTGTTGTGTGCTTAGATGTTTGCAGGAGTATACATTACGGGAGTGCTTAATTTGTGGGTGTGCTTGCCAGGGCATAGGCCCAAAACCTTTTTCAGCACCCCAGCACTTATTGTCTCAGACTCAGTTTGATCATGATGTAGTCTTTAGCAACTTTATCATTTTAGATGCAGTCAGACATGGTTACGCAACAAGTAACTGTGTGTACTGGCCAGGGTATCTGTATTCTGGGCTGCTTCATTGTTATATATGAACCTGATGATACAGGGAAGAGCCAGTTATTTCTTTCACAAGTTGAACTGAAATTGCTCTATAGATAAATTGCAATGTTCTGTGTTTAAAGTTATGATACCAATTTATTATTATCAAATTTGTGCTGATGAAACTGAGTGAAATGAAATAAACATATATTTACAAAAGTGCTTTTTACACCTTTGATGAAGCTAGTTTATAAGGTATGGAGCTTAAGTTATACAAAACACTATGGGGATAATTCAGAATGAAGTTACTTTGAGTAACGCTCACTCCTGAAGTAAACGTGGAGAGGTACATTTGATTTACAAAGAAGTTACTGTGAGAAAAACCTATACTTGACTTAAACCTGGAGAGGGATGCTCAAGTTACAAAAAGCTGCTATGAGTAACTCTGATGTACCCTTGACTTAAATCTAGAAACTGATATTTGATTTACAAAGAAGTTACTATGAGAAACTCTTACACTTGACTTAAACCTGGAGAGCGTATTCACGTTACAAAGATGTTACTGTGAGAAACTCTTACACTTGTCTTAGACCTGTAGAGGGGTATTCAAGTTATAAAGAAGTTACAATGATTATATTTGACTTATTCTTGACATAAAGCTAGATGCGGATATTCAATTTATAAAAGCATTACTATGACTAACTCTCGCTTTCTCCTGACGTTATCCTGGAGAGGCATATTCAATTCATATTAATAAATAAGTTACTATGAACAACTCTCACAAAGGTATATTTATTCACACAGACATTACTATGAGTAACTAAAGAAGTTACCATGAGTAACTCTGAATTACCCTTGACTTACAACTAGAGAAAGATATTTGATTTACAAAGATGTTACTATGAGTAACTCTTACACTTGACTTATACATGGAGTGGGGTACATGAGCTACAATCAAGTTACACTGATTGACTCTGACCTTGTCCTCATTTAAACCTTGAGAGGAATATTTGATTTACAAATAAGTTACTTTGAGAAACTTCAACTTACTCCTGACTTATACTGAGTAAGCCAGTTACACATAGGAGCTTCTTTGTGAAGCAATGAATCACACTTTCAGACTTGAATGGAACATGATGCCAACGTGTGACTCAGCAACACTTGTCCGCACTCTTTACTACTGTAGGCAGAGGAGAGCAATGACGCTAAACAAGATCACACCCACATTGGGGACAAGACTGCTGTAAGATCAAATGACAAATATTATTCTTGGCTAAGCTATGCAAGGGGGAGTTTAGGCAAGAAAGATTGGCTAGACTCTAAATTCCATGTCTCATATTAGTATTACCCAAGTTAAAAAAGATTTTCAAAAAGCTGTTGAAGGAGAAAGTGGGTTTGGGAATTGAGAGAATAATTGATCTTATTTATTTTTTATCAGTCTATAGATATTAAAATAATCCCTCAATAGAAGAAAACCACCTGCAGCCTCTTGAAGCCCCTGGAGCCAGGACAATATATCCCCACAGCAGATTCACTGGACTTCACCCAAGAGAGAGATGAACAACATGGGTCAAGTCATTCAATCAATCAGCTTTTTGTACATGTGAAAGGGGTGGAGAGGTCATTCTTGAGCATGTCTTGCTGTTTTGTTCAAATCTCAGACTCAAATCCATGTGGGGTGCATTTAAAGGCCTTAAACAGAGGTCCCGTTCACATGAATAGCAAGATTTTAAACACTGAAACAAAAATGGCCAGGCCGTTGTTTTAGTTTTTCAAGTAAAATTAAAGAGCCATGTGGAAAGGGGCCTAACTGTCATTACCAATGGATAAGCAGTATTTTACAAAAGAAGGAGGAATCAAAGGTCTCTGTCAGATGGAAAACAGGATTTTGAAACATTGACAAAAAAAACGGCTTGCACAGGTGTGTGCAAATAAAAACAGTTTTAAAAGTGAAAAAGTATCACTGCTCACAGAAAAATGTCAGGAAAACAAAATATGATCTGTGGGTTGACAAAAAGCAATACATATTATGTTTCACATACAAAACTGGGGTAAAAATGGGGGGCAGCAACTTCAAAGAGCAAGCTTCCACCACAAATGAGACTGATTAAAAAACTCTGGGTATAGACGGATCCAGTGAAAACAAATGGCTGGAAGGCAGGAGGAGAGCCATTTGTCTAACATGAAGATTCACAATTAATTTAAAAGCACTATTATCACTTTGGCCTTTTCCTCAGCCATCATAAGGCGGATGGATTTCATCTATGTACCATGTTGTATGTAATTTCCAGGTAATTTTGGAGATATAAAATTAATCTACCGGTGACTAGGGAAACTGAAATGGCCAGTTAAACTAGGTTTCTGGTTGATCTGAACATGGTCCACATGTGAGAGTTGGTGAGCAGGTGGAAAATGACATTAGGGATATTCTTGATAACTTATCTATTCATAACTGTTGTGCTTTTTATGGAAACGGCAGAAATGTGCTACATGGCCGTGCTACATCATGGTATGGACTTGGTGGTTGGCCTGTTCAATTCCCCATGATTAGCAGAATCAGAAAATATGTATTTTATGGCATGCAATTGAATTATGAAGTTGTGATACATAGCTAGTTTTCGCCAAATAGTTGAGAGGAGAACAAATAGCGATTAAAAGTGGGAATTGCCATATGTTGCTTCAGACCCCTAAACCAATCCGGACTTGGAGCCTGGGTTTGGGAGGCGAGAGAAGGGTAACTGAAGGGTAACTGTCCAATCCTAAGGGACTGCACTAGGACAGGGGGACAGGCAGACAGACAGGAACAGACAGACAAGAGACAGACCATCAGGAAGGCTGCTGAAACCTACCATCTGGCAGCTGTAAGGAGACACCAGAGGAGATTGCTGAGAGTGCATCTGGGGGGAACTGTCTATTTCTAGGAAGGCCACAAAGCTGACCGGGTCCTATGGTGGAGAGCGGGAGGCCATCTTTCAGGATGAAGTGACCAGACCCCTGTCCTATCTTTCCAGAGTGTCCTGAGATGCAGCTGGATTTCCTGAACTGTAAACAGAGGCAGTCTATGCAAGTAGAACTGAGCCCTGGGATACCAAAGGTGGGGGAGTCTGCTTGCCTTGAATCCTTTCCCTTTATAGTGGGTCGCGGGGGGGGGGCAAAACCATGTAGATCCTTAGCCTATTTAACTAAATATATTAATTAATTAATTCCCCATTTGGCAGAACACTACGGGATGAATTTTGTTAAAATTCGAAATTAACAAAGCTCACTTCCCAGTGTGCGCTGAAACCTTTACCCTATAATTTAATAGGGTAATACTTTTTGTCCTGCTGACCCTGAATTCTTTAAGGAAGAGGGGTGTCTTTGCTCTTAAATCAGTCCAACCTTTTTATCCAGCTTCCCCAACACAGGCCTTTCAGTAAGGGGGGTCTGAAATCCAAAATTTCCCAAATCATTCAATTTTTTCTGTCTGACTTCCCGACATAGCCCAGGGCAAGGGGAGGGGGTCTGAAAAACAAACTGCAAAATCACCCTGTGTTTATGTTAAACCAAAAGTGTGGGCGAAATAATAATTGCCATATGTATTTGTACCAATCTTGAAATCCTACTGCTAGCCTGTTAAGCCTGCAGGAAAATCAAAATCGAACAACACCACATGATAATTTGTTTTGTTATTGATCAGTGTAATTAGTTTGCAAAGTGAAATTTGCAGCAAGTGAAGAATTGTGATTGTGTTCTTTTCAATTCACTTTTGCAATTTATTTATGCTGAAAGAAGTTGATTGTGTTGTTCCAAGGTTAAAGTGGTGTTTGACATTTTTGTGCTAATTTCTATTACTTTTAATTTAAATAAATACCAATATATTTCCCGTACAACGGCCTGGTTGCTGGCTCAATGTTTGCTCTGGGGGGAGGGGGTTACAAAGAGCATGATATATGTCTGAAGTAGGGCTAAAGAAAAGAATCTGTAAACAGTTTATTGCATCACACCTTAAGTGGGGAAGGAAGGAACTCCCCGTGTTGAGGGTGGCTTCTCAATAAACCGTTACATCCCTCAAACCGATCATCCCCTTTACTACACCTAAAAAAGGTCTTCTACACTTACCTCATCTACATTGACTTGGTCAGATATTTACTTCTTTATGCTTTTACTTCTTCTTACCTTTACATCGTCTGCATCTTCACATTGCCAAGGTGGCAATGGACATGGTGAAGTTAGCTGCAAAGTTACGGTTGTGGTCATGAAGGGGTTGGGGGAAGAATATGTGATAGAAGAGAAGGGTTAGTACAGCGGGTATCCACCTGTAATGATGCAGTGGATGTTAGAAGAAGTGAAAGACAGAAGTAGTAAAGGCATGAAGAGGTAAATGTGGCAAAGTGAACGCTACAGATGTAAAGACGTACATCCCATAAAACTAGCGGGTAAGGACAGGCTGCAACACTTAATTCTTTATTAAATGTCAATCTTGTAAATGATGTATACGCTATGTCCGACTTCATTGGGGCTGATATTAAGATGCGTGGCGACTGGGGAGCAATGTATTGCAACTTTGTGAAGTTTTAGTGACTAGAGAAGAATTTTAGTTCTGAGACCATGATGCAGGTGCACAATTGCATGTGCACCTGATCTGAATGTACTGTGCCTAGTAAGATTGCTTGTTTTGTCTTCCCTATGTCTCCCACTCTCCTGCATGGTTGCGCTTTTGTGTATGAGTGCATAATAAATAAACAATCATTCAATCAATTGTGTTGTGTATGCTTCATTTAGCTTATTTTCTAGAAGTGGAAAGTTTGTGGACTCCTGTCCCAAACCCCATGCTTGAATCTGCAGTGTTATCTGTGGCTTCTGCCGGTACAAAACTCCCAAAACAGCATTCAGCCCTTAGTGGTGGCGGTGGAGTGGGTGTAGGGTGACGTGGGGGTTGTATTAGAGTCAGTGGGGTATTCAGAATTCAACACAGAAGAAAAATGAAGAAAAAATAATAGCACTAGGAAGAGCTGCCAGAGGGGCTGCGGTCACTTTGATCTCGTGGGTGATGGATGGAGGGATGGATCGATAGATGGATGGATGGATGGATGGATAGATGGCAGGCTGCCATCACTGTGGATCATGAAAGATTCAAACTGGTTGTGCAAATGTGTCAAGCCATACTGTCCGACGATCAGCCACTATATGTGACAATATGGTACCTGGACATTTCCAAAGTGCTAAACTGTCATGGTTTTTGCGTCACTGCACCCTAAGCTGCCCGGAGTTGCTTTAGTGCGACCCTCCAGTTTATAGCGATTTTGCGATCCTGCATAATACCGCAGAAATGGCTGTTTTTGCTAAAAAGCGCAAAAACAGCAGTTTTTGCAAAAACACCGACACAAATGTCAGTTTTTGAAAAAAATATATATATATTTTTAAAACTCAAGGGGCCAAGGGGCTCAACTCTTATTTTTGGACTCAAGAAATGAAATGCGTAAGCACATTTCATCACTTGAGCCAAAAAAAAGAGCAGTCCGATCCACAAAGGACATCTGAATGGACGCTTCTTATATGCACCCATTCAGATGTCCTTTTTGACCCCTTTGCGCAAATCAGGGGGCGTTTCTGTGCATTTAAAAGCGCATCCCAAATTGACAAGCAAGATGCCCTTTTAAATTTGCAGAAATTGTAGGCCACTCCATGTGCCCACTTTAAATACGTGCACGAGGGGTGCCACTGCTTTACAGGGTCTTTACTGACCCTACTGACTCATGCAATACATTATAAAAACGTTTTTACGTGTGACAGCTGCTGTCTCACTTGCATTTCTGTTCCCCAAATGGGATAGAAATGTGTTTTTTTTTGGGTTGCATTTTACAGTGGCAGGACCCGTAAGGGCCAGTCACGGTGAAATGCACGGGGAGCCTATAGACCATTGTCAGGAGAGCGTTTCCAACACAAGCGTATTCAAGGTGGCTGGCCAGCGCATCATCTGCACTACAGCTCTGCCCCGTGGAAATGCGCAAGTCACCTTTGAGATTAAGGTGGCCTGCTCATTTCCAAAAATGGCTCATCTAAAAACAGCACATCTTCTGCTCTATTTTTAGATGCCCCATCTTTTGAGGACAAAATCTACAGTTTTCTTCAAAAACTGAAAAATGGTCACAATATGTGAGAGAAAGGAGTGAGAGGGAAGTGATGGGTGAGCTATGGCGTGGCAGGCAAGAAAGCGAAGGGAGATCAGAGGGAGAGCAGTTGGTCAGAGGGGGAAGCAGTGGGCAAGAGAGCAGAGCGGATGCGGTGGGCCAGAAATCAGAGAGAGCGGAGGTACAGAAAGTGGAAGGAACGTGGGCTCAGGGGTAGTACTGGGCTGCAGATTGGGAGAAAGGATGAGGGAAGAGTGTGATAGAATGGGAGAAAGGATGAAAGATGCAGAAGTAGCATGCAAGAATGAAGGACTGTATACTGCGGGAGAAATTGGGGAGCGTACGGTGTGAGTTGGGAGTATGATTTGGAGTTTGGCAGGGACTAGAGAGTGCAAATTGTGACTTGGCAGTGTGACAGAGCATGTGAGTATGTGTATGTCTGAGCGTGAGGTTCAAAAATACAAGTTGTGATGGGGAATTGGTGAGACGTGTGAGGTGTGTTGGGTGAGGGAGGTGTGTGGGTTTTGGCGGGATTGGGGAACATAGAAGGAGAATATTTTCAGAATTACAACTTATAATGATTAATAATGTTAATAATATTAAATAGGCATGCACATTAAACCAAAAAACGTAACCAAAACAAACACTGTCCTGCCAAGCCAGAGACATCTAGGACTCTTCCTATTTGATATAAAAGAGACATATGTTGACAACCTGGCTCTCGTGTAGCCTTGTACACGGCCTCATTCCTGCAATGTACCAATATTGCACCCTCCAGTCAATAAAAATTGTGCTGCAAAAATGCTGCCATAAATAAAGGTTTGTGCTGCAAAATTTGCCATTTCATGCCGCAATATTTGCCATTTCATGCCGCAAAATCCTGGCGGATTTGATTTAGTGAATAGTGCTTGGTTTTTCCCAAGCCATAGCCTGCATAGCATGCATTTTACCATTTGTTTATAACACTACCTAAGAACTATATTATCTTTACAGCTATGGTAGGTGATATGGTGGTGCTGCAGTGAATTGCATGAGTGGCTTACTGGTTTGATGCCATTTACTCATGCACTGTGCCGCATGCCACTTGCCCCCACCTCCACCCAGTTTACTGAACATGACACTGCGCTCCTTCCTCCTTTGCCATGCCTCTCATCGGAAAGCCTAGCATTCCTACATGGGGGGTCCGTTATGAATATAGGTCCTGCCACCCACTCCCCTACTTTCTATACCACCCAATTGTTCCCCCTTTCGGAACGGCGTTCCCAGGTACTGCACCAGAATGTGGCCTGCGCAGCCGCACACTGGCTGCGTTCTGCTCTCAAAGAACGCTGTGACTGTGAGGGGAAGGAAGAGGCGGCCTCCCACCTCACTCAGTAGGTGGTCCCGGATTTGTCAAATGGCATGAACCCAGTAAGCAATTGGATGATATTGCACTGAGGGAAAGAGTGTGAAAATGAAGGCTTATAAATAATAATTTTGTGATTTATCTCTAACTTAATAACACTCTAAAACTGCCTTGGAATCCCATTGTGAATATTAGCTTAATACGTACTCTTCTGTTTCACCTCTTTCTGGAAGATAATCGATCTATAATGAAGGAACACACATCCATACTAATACAAGGATTTAGCTCTGCCCTAGTCCCTTCCTGCGTCTGCAAATTCTCTTCCCACGTTCCCTCCCACTTCTTTCACCCTCGCTAATACTGTTCTTCCCAGCAATCTGAGGTCTGGCTTCCCAGGTGGGGCCACAATATGCCTCGGAGAAGGATTTGGCAGTTCTATGCTACTACTGCGTTGATTTGGTGCAGTAAAAAAAAAAAATCACAGTAACATAACATGCAGTGCTTCGTGCAGACACACTTCTTCTAGCCGCTGTAATAATCTGGTGATATTATAACCCACTCGAGGGTTTATTTGGGCCTGTTTGGCTTTCAAGTATTTGTTGCACGCCATCTTCCGGTTTGCGAGGCAGACATGTTGCAGTGGAGCCAGGACTTCAACTATATCCAATGAAATGGATTGGTCGCCCTCAGCGTCTAATATTTCCCAAACTGGTGTGCTGTTTAAATGCTGCCCTTTCCTGTCACCATTGCAAAGTCTGCTCTCGGATGCATGGAAGCTGTTCCTGGCCGCTGGAGACAGATTGGAAAGCCTTGCTGTTTGGATGCTGCTCTTAAGGCACGTATATATCTGGTAGGCAGTGTCTTTAATGAAAGCTAATATTACCTGCACGTTTTTTAACAGCTTAACCAGAAGTACATTTCTCCTTAAGGCGCTCATTGTGGTCGTGGCAACCAAAGTCATATTTAAATATTGTACGGTCTGAGTATTGGCTCAGTGTTAAGAATGTCGTAGTCTGGTATCTGTGTAGTAGGACACTTTCTTGCTGCATATTTGTACAGAAGGAAGCAAAGAATATGTGTGAAGAAGGTAATCAACATTCCTTGGGGTTGTGGGAGGGGGGCTGGGGGATGAGTGGGCGCATTTGCTCAAGTGGGAAGACTGGTAAGGAATTGTGGGAGCCGATTGTTTTATTTTTTATTTTCTTGCTCCATGTGAACAGTTGTGCCTTTATGGGAACGTATTGAGGGGAGCTGTAATAAGAGGTAAAAGGACTGAAAAACTTGGGGGGAATAAGAGTACAAACCCTTTTGTTGCACGCTTGTGTATTTGCACAATTATTTCTTGCATATTTGCACATGTGTGAGCTGGGAATATACATTTGGTAATGAATTTTGGAAATTGTGTGTTTTGCCCGCTACATGATAATAGGGAACGATGTGTACTTTAATATTGTTGTGGGACTAGGTTTTTTTTTATTGCTTGTTATATTGTTTTTTATTCCATTTGTCTATGTTCTTGACCTTTTAATATGACAGCTATGCATTTCAGGAGTTTTATCACTGTTTTCTTAAAAGATGTGTGTAAGGTTGACTGGTTTCAAGCAGACTCACAATAAATAAATACATTACTTTAAAGTTTGAAAAATCTCACATTCTTTAATTTCACAATGAAACAGAAGAAAACCAAAGAGGTTTATTATTACAGGCTAGTTCTGACAAAACAATTGACCTGTAAGAAAATGATACCGTCACTGCACTGTAATCAGTTCTTGCAGCTGTGTTCTGCTGGCAGCTGATTGAGCCAGTGCAGAGCAGGATTCCAGCTGCCGCTGCAGCACTTAATTAAGGCTATGACAAGCCTTCCAGGTTTCTTTCTTGTGAAATAGCTTTCTGTGACTCTCTACACCCAATAATCGATAAAGAACTGTTTATGGGTGCATGTTTATTTTGTGCACTGCTGGAGTTAAAGGCACGAGAGCAATCATCTATTTGCACATTTTATGTTAAAGCATTTTCTAAATTCATTTTATTAAACTGCTTCAACTATTTTTCAGTTTTTTCCGCAAGACATTAGAAGCTGCATATTATTCTGGTGTTTAATCCAAACTGATTCTGCGTTGATTGTATGTATTAACTGTTGGAAAATGTATGACTTTAGTTTAAGTAAGAGGCCTTGTATGAAAGGGATGACAGTGTGTGAGCATGCATTATAAGGAATAAAATACCCCCAACCTACACAAAAAGGATATTGCAAGTCACGCCAGAGTTCGGTGGCCTTTGGCCTCCACCTCTGTTTGGGCAGGGAACTCCTGAATGACTTGCAGGATTCTAAGATCATACGCAGGGGGCACTTTATCCCATATATATATGAACAGAAGACCCTGCAGCAAGTTGACGCCAAGCCTATTCTGACAGGAAGTGACCTCACATTAAATGGCTTAAAAAGCTGAAAATATACAAGCATATAAAATATACAAAGAATATGGCGCATTTCTTAAACCACGGTTTCCTAGATATGACCATGTTGTTACATTTCCATGCAATCACACAAGACAAGCTTATATATGGTTCTACAAGAGAAAGGATAGCTAATTGGTCCAGTTATGCAGGCTCAAAGACAATGAAGTGCAGATTTCCTTCTTGCAATGAATCAATTGAATCAATGAAACATCTTATTCTGGAATGTCCACACTTCAAAACGGTGAGGACTAAGCGACTCCACAAGTTTGTAAATGTGGACTTTGAAGACTGTTTGCAATTATTGTGGGCACGCATGATGCAGGCCATGTATAAACCTCTGATATATGAATTGGTAAGCTTTTGCAAACACATTGAAAAGGAGCTGTTACAGTTTAAGTAGAAATTACATGTACGCCTCAATAATTTGTAATCTCAACGTTTTATGTAGAAATTGTAAAGATTGTTGATGCCTCCCTCTTTTTATGATGTTTTGTAAAGGTTCTGCAAAGGTATTATATTTTTGTAAATGAACCAAATACCAATAAACATATAATAATAAATGGCTTAATTAAAAGGGAAGCAAATCTCACGTCATCTATTATACTTAGAGAAAGACCTCCGGCCAGCCCTTCAATAGGAAATACCTCATGTTGGTAAGCTCATTCTAGTATGAAGCTACCCTACACTAATCGGTCTAACTGAACGTACAGCGAACGTCATGTCAGGCCTTCTAGGTAATAAGGGACCTCATATTAGGCGTTCTACTTCACGCAAGACCTCATGGTATGCTGGACCCTTCTATAGGAAGTGCCCCAATTTCATGAAGTGTATTTTGACTTCAAGTGATCTCACATTAAACGGACTAAACAAACGAGTAGCACGCCTCATGGCAAGCGTTTTACTTGGGAAACGACTTTGCCAGGGAGTGCCCGTATAGGAAAGGACCTCATGTCGGGAAACCTATTTTGACATGAAGTTACCTCACACCACACTTTGTACTTGAACAGAAGTAAACTTCATGTTAGGCATTAGTCATAGAAAGGGAAAAACCACACTCCAGGGGTCGCCCTAGGACAGGAAATGAACACTCCCTAGACAGTTTATTTTGGCAAAAAGTGAACTCACAAAACCCTCCATGGTCATGGCACTGCGTCTGCGCATGTTTTAAAGAACAATTGACAGGTCAATGTACAGATATCCCCTATTCCGATTGGAAACATTTCTCTTTAATCACCTCCAGTACCTTGACCCATCATGTGCTATTAGCGGGCTGGCCAATCATTCCTTGACATTTGAAGGAAAGAAGCAGGTCAGCAACAATGGAATTTCTGGATTGCCCAATGCCCTTGTCGCCTGGCCCCACGGGGTTTGGTAGCACACCCCTCCCTCGCCTACTGCCCTGCTGCTGCTGTAATCACACTGTGTTCTTTTATAGCCAATGGGCCTCTGTGCGACTTTCTCAGAAGCGTCTTGCGAGCAGGGGCCAAGTCCTAAAAATTAAAGTGGGGGATTCATCAACAAGCGCAGTGGGGTGCAACGTCGCCAGAATTTAGCACATCAAGGTGAAATATGCACATTGCATTAAATTGGATTTGCATAACCACCCAAGTTGAACAGGACGAATGGCATTTACCTTTCATAAAATAAACACACACACAAAACGAAGAGAGGGTATTTTCTTCTAATAATGTTTTTGAAAACGTGCAAAGGTGTGCATGTGTTAAACTCCAAGAACCAATACATATGTTTTTCCTGGAGCTTGCAGGACCGAAATGGGACATTTCACCTTAAGGTGTTTGTTATTTTTCATGAGGTGATATACTGCAATGACGAAGTCTCCAGCCTGCAGACCTGACAACTGCAGTCGGCTTTAATTCTTAAATTAAAAGAGGATATTCAATGTTTCTCATTTAAGCTGGGGGGTGGGGGGAGACTGAGTCCACCCTCTGAAAACAGTGGATGGACTCCGTCCACCTGCTGTACCCTCGACTGAAAGGCCGAGCTTTAGATTTCAGCAGGAGAAACAGATGTATATTTAAGTTCTGTGACGCTCACTGATCCCATGTGGGCAAGGGGCTCGTGTACCATGTGCCTTTTTAAGGTCATGTGTAGCTTTGTTAATCACTGGTACGGACAATATCAGTATATTATCATTAATATCAAAAGGTGATTTTCCAACAGAAGTCACGCCCAAGAATTGGAAAGGCAGTGATCCAATGGTTTTGAAGATAAATGTTGTGCATATTTCAAAAAGCGTAATTAGCTGATGAAAACGACCTGGATCCCTTTCTAGAATTGGTCAAAAAATGATAATCAGGACAAATAAAACGAACAATAGGAAGCAGCGCCTAGATGCCTTTGGGCTAGGTCCGCTATACACATTTCAAAATAAATAAATAAGAGCACGAGTGAAGTGAGGGGAGGAGGCCTCAGTCATTTAATGAAGATGGCAATAATTGGATGGAGCTGGACCGACAGATGATGAGACCAAGTCATCAAAAGTTGGGCAGGAAGACTGTTCCATGCAGGTTACACGTCTATACACCTGATTTTTTACACCAAAAGTATTTTTCATAAAAATTCTTAAACCCAAAACTTATTTACCTAGTATAGATTCACATAACTAAAAGTGTTTATCTACCGAAAATGTTATACCGAAAAAATGTATACTGAATAGAAAAATGATTATTGGGGGGTCCCACCGAAACCCTGTTAACCTGTATAACCAAATTAGTTTTGTTTATTTATTCTTTATATAATATATATATATATATATATATTATTTATTCTATCTATATAATGGGGGCCCCCCAAACCCCTATTTTCCACCCTTAAAAACACCCCAAACTTTCCCAAACAAATAAACTTTGAACCCACCCAAAAATACATTATACCTTAAACATTTTGAATGTTACATTGTTATATTTAATAACGATGTTACATTAATAAAATAGTTATCATTCAATATTAAAAAAATCAGTAAAAGATTTTTTCGATGAAAAAGATCTTTCACTGAACATTTTTAGGTGAAAAATCTCTATGAAAATGATTTCGGTGAATAGTCGGTGTAGCTTCCATGCACTCGGTGACATGTCTGCAAAACGTTGCTTTATATTCCACTGAAGCAGCGTCCCGCAACCTCTGTTCCCTTATTGGGAACGTTAGTTCTACAAAGACTCACCCACTGTAAAGGCGTTGCCTCAGTGCGCTTTGCCTCTCCTCCAGGAACCTGAAGGCGTGCACCTTAACCCCAACTCGAGGGTTACACATGGGTATGGTCTCGTAGATGATGCCCAACTCTGGACTGCCTAGACCCCTCCTTCATCTTTGTGAAAGTCACCAGACGACAAAAGGACACGTTTCCATATGAGACATCACCCACAGTGTGTACAGTCTTATTTTAGTTTGGTAGGACAGTGTTAAGATGGTTCTAAAGATGCCTATTGCACCTCGATTGCGGTCTCTAGACTACTTCCCCTAAAACCTGCCACGTCACATTTTGCAATGCAGAGTACCTCTGTTTTTGGGCAAGTGGTCTGTAGAACAAACAGAAGAGGCAGCGGAGGAGGGTATACGTAAGGGGTGGGGCAGGAGAAGTATGGCAGTTCAGCTGCGCCGCAGGACGGAGGGAGCGAGGATCACATACTCCCCAAACTGGACAGCGGAGAGGGAATCACAAGACTGGCCTTGCAGCGGGAGGCCTTCTCGGGCTGCCTTCCACAATGTCGGTCTTTTGTTTTTTGTTTTCAGTCTTCTGATCACAAACGGCCTACCCTGTGCTGGAAATAACGGTTATTAACTGTGGGACCCCCCCTGCCACGGAGTGTGGGGTGGGGGTAGAGGTTAGTCAGGTGGGGTTTGTAAGTTAGGGGGAAGAGGGAACTCAAGAGATTTTTTTCAGGCCCCCGCCACCCAAGAAATAAAACATTTCATTTCAGGAGATGAATGAATACATTATTAAATAATGGGGAGTGTTTCCTATAATGTTTCAAGCAAATTAGAAAAGGTGTGCACGTTTTAAATATACACATCTATGCTCAAATATTTTCTGCAGGGTACAATCCTAACAGCAATGCTCAAGAACAGGGAATAACACTGTGGTGTGCGCTGGTCCCAATATTGGTAAGTTCAACGTCTACTTGCTGCAAATAACAGCATGTGTGGTCCCCCTAAGCCAACAGCCTTGAAATATAAAATGCAAGTGTGATGCTGTATTGCGCCAAGGCCCAGTCTTTATAAAAGACACTATAGATTTTCACAAGAATTGATTGCAAACAGAACAGATTGGGTGAGTGTATGGGCCATATTAATATTTATCACTTATGTGATCGACTGGGTTCAGGACAGTTCGATTTGAGGGTCTCTTAATATTATCTTTATTTCACCACAGCATGTGGGTGGAGGTTATGATGATTTGAGACCCTATTTCATTGTCATTCGACATTTATTTTTTGGTCACAGTTTGTGGTGTTACACTTGGAGTTGGCAATGCAGTTTTAATTCACGCACTTAAGATTCACTAAGAGTTGTGTTATTTCTATATTGAAATATGGTTTTACAATGAAACCTTATGATTGGTAATATGTTGTTTTATTTTACAAACCCCTCTGTTTTCTCTCAACATCACTGCCATGGACTTATGTAATGGGTATGTAACTCTTTTGTTATATATGGTGAATTGACCATTTGTCATTTGATTTTAATTATCACTTCATTACTACATGTTTGGTAACAATTCAACAGCCTTGAGAGCGACCGATAGGTTGAAACACGTGTCGGCTGCATCAATTAAACGGAAGCAGTGGATATGAGCACAATTTGTGGACACCAATTCTTGTGAAAATCTTGCATCTATAGTGTCTTTTGTAAAGACGGGGTCTCGGCGCAATATAGCATCACACTTGCATTTTACAATCCTAACAGGTGTAATGGAGAAGCATTTGGTTATATATGTGAACAATTGGGGGCCATGTTTCCTAGGCCCAAAATAAACATAAAGAAGGAACATATTTCAAAACCGCAGCCAATGACACAAGACAATAAAAGCTAAAAGCAGGACAGATTCACTAACGCAAATGTTGCAACCACAAAATGCACATCCACTAGACATGAAGCACATATGCACTCACCATGAAGAAAATGCACTAGGTCAAGTATGCACTTCTATGCGAAGAATAAGAACTGCATCCATTTATACATGAAGAACCTACCTAGTACTCATTGGACATAAAGAAACATTCATGATTAGGCAGCCATCTTTTTTTAAATGGATGCCACAGAATGGCTCAGAATTAGCAAAGGGCTTCCAAGCCTCAGAAAACTCAAGAAGACTGAATTCACAAAAACACAAGCAAATTAGGAGGACTCATCAAGCACAAAAGATAGTGTAATGCTAAACCTCAAGGTTGTAATGCAAGGAAAGCATATTTCTATCGGAGGAGGACTTTTTGGCCAGAAAGCCAGGTTCATAGACTCTGGCATTAAAATGTAATGGTAAAATAAGAATTAAATAGCAGAAAATACAAATGTCAGCAGTGCCTTGCAGAATTGTTTATAATTAGACTTGACACGAAATAAGGGAATGGATAGGAGGGACAAAAGAACCAACCAGAGTGCAATGGGTTGGGAAGATGATGTTCTAGTGTTTTCTGGCCTTGGGTGCCGGGCCGTGCCTTGCTTTATCTTCAAGCCAAACAGAATCCAGTTAAAACTTGTGTTTGCAGCTATTCTGCTGGTCAGCACATGGTGATGCCATTGGGGGAGGGATCGTTCAGGGTGTAATGTCAGAAGTGGGCCGTTTCGGTTTTGGTTTCAGGAAATGTGCATGCCCAGTAAGGAGGACAATGTATTTTATCCATAATGGCCGGAGAAAACTTCCCCAATCAGTTCTTTTGACCTACCCCAAAATGTAACTAGTGGAAATTATGTTAATATGTGTGTCATTGTATAAAAATTGAAGCCTATCATGGGCAGAGTTGAGAACTGTTTCAGTCAGTTCAAGCTTGCAGGGCTGTTTGAATTACTTCTCCCAGCTGCGGGGGTTCAATAAAGGCCTTTGTTTTCTTCCCGGTGCCTGCTTTTCCATGGAGTATTTTTTATGAGGTTATGTCTACAAATGGAGTCCTCCTTTACACAGGAATATTCAGAGGTGTCATAACAAGACTTTCCAGTATTCTAGTGGTTAGGTTATTCGAATTTGGTCCTGATGGATTTGGTTTGAATACTCGTGTGGGCATCAAACACAGATTAATTATACTAATGGGCACAGGCAGATTTCCTGGATCGGAGATCCATCGAGACATTTTTTGCCAGATCTCGGATCGGGGAAAATCCAGCCCAGTAACCAGTGCTGAACCTATCAAAATAATGCAAAGTTAGGCAAATGGCTTCATGGGTCTCGGTACATTTGGCTGCCAATATTGGAAAAGGTTGTAAACTTGATGACCTCACAATAGTAAGTGCTAAATGAAAGAAATTGGACATTAACAAAAACATCCTTATATTTGTAGCAGTGGGAACAACATATGGTAGGGAGATACAGAAACTGACCGCGTGCCATTATCAACATGGCATCGAAGTCACAAGTGGGATTACTGGTTGGAGACAGTTTACATTGCTGGGTTTCCTTGGAATGCGTGGAACGGTGCGGAGTGCGTGGAACGGTGCAGAGTGCGTGGAACGGTGCAGAGTGCGTGGAACGGTGCAGAGTGCATGGAACGGTGCAGAGTGTGTAGAACAGTGCAGAGTGCGTGGAACGGTGCAGAGTGCGTGGAACAGTGCAGAGTGCGTGGAATGTCTGGGAGTGCGTGGAACGGCGCAGAGTGCGTAGTACGGTGCAGAGTGCATGGTACGGTGTAGAGTGCGTGGAATGTTTGGGAATGCTGGGAATGTTTGGGAGTGCGTGGAATGTCTGGGGGTGCGTGGAATGTTTGGGAGTGCGTGGAATGTTTGGGAGTGCACGGAATGGACTACAGTGCACGGAATGGACTTGAGTGAGTGGAATGCACTAGATCACATAGAAGTGTGCGACATACATGAATGGTTTGGAATACATGTAACGTCTGAAAGAGCATGTAAACCATCTTATCACATCACCATGCTTACTCTCCTCTTTACACCACCACTCAACTAGAACACAGAGATACTATGACACGATTCGGTATAGCTGTTCTCATACCAACATCCGCCTCATACTCCACATCACTCTAACTAATCACTGCTGGTTTCACACCCCCCAGCCAGGCGTTCTCCTCAGGACCAACGCAGCCAGAACCGATCTGGATAAAACCTGCCAGAACGAACACATACCACTGATCCCTCAACCACCACACCTACCGTTATGAAGCAGCTATTACACGAATGCCACACCAGCTGCACACATATCCGGTGCTCACATGCACCTTTGACTCTCTCTACTCTCTCTACTGACTTGAACTTCGGTTCCCGAGGGCGTTCAACCTACCAGCACCTTCAGACCATACCAATGGTACATAAGGCGCTATATAAATGATATGATATGTAATGGCATTTATAACGCGCCTATACACAAGTGTTTCAAGGCGCAACGAGGCAAGGGGGGGAGCAAAGGGAGGACAGACAACGATCTTACTAGGCCAGGTGTCATTCAGATCGTGCAAGTACATGTGAAGGGGGGCAAGGAAGAGTGCAAAGTAACATAACATAACATTAAAATATGCTTTCTCCATTTGGTGTGCTTTGGACCCTGTTGCTGTGTGTTCTTCTCCCTGAGGATCGGAACCACCCAGTCAAGTGATCAGAGTCCCAGCTTGGTGAACGTGTTCGAGGGCATTTTACTTGTCCCGATTGAATTTCACATGGATTTCAAACCTGGCAGGTTCACTACCTATAACTCATTCTTAGATTTTTTTCTAAATTAGTCAGATGGAAAGAAGCTGTTATTTAAGGAGTGTGGACCACTTCACCAGGGCTAGCCTTAGGTCAGGGCTGCCCGGGTGACAGCCTGGAGCACCATTAGCCCACCACCACACCAGCTCAGGGGAGTCTTTAAAGGTCTACCTCAGTTGGCATGGTGGGAGAAGGTGCAGCAGTTGCCCTATTGAAATTAAATGCAACCCGCTCTTGTGCTGACCCTGGGATTTCCAGCAAGGGAGCGGGGGCATTCTATAACAATAGGGCGCTGATGCTTTTGCATCAGCGCCCGATTGAGGTGATTACCTCCCTACATTAGTGCAGTAGCAATGTGGTTTTCATTAGAATAGGGTGCCAATTCTTTTAGCATCTGCACCCTATCCCAGTGATTAACTCCGTGCTCCAGTGAGTTAATTAAAATGTGGCACCCTGGGGAGGGGGGGACACTTTTCTTTCACTGCCTGCGGGCGCTTCTGGTGCTAGTGCCGGCATTGCAGTGTAGTGCACCTTTTCAAAACAACAGATTATTCATTGGCTGCCGGAACTAAAAAAAAGAGGCAAGAGTTTCCTCCACCTACCATGTACTAATTACTACCTTATCTACTCTGCTTGAGAGACCCAAAAAAAAAAAAAACCTGACAGAATGCTCTTGAAATGTTCTAACAAGCCCGCTATGTTTACCATCTCCACTAGGGCAGAAATAATTACCCCCTTTTCCCCCAGGTGAGCAGTCTTGGGGGTGGGGATTTGGTGGGTGGAAAATGTGCATTGTTCTGCGCAACCCCAATTTGTATTTGTATTTATTTTATTTGTATAGCGCGCTAGGCCCGAGGGCAACCAGGCGCATATCTTAGAACATGAGGAACAGTTACAGAACATTCAGCAGTCATAATCACAGTTACATACATTGAGGTACAAAGGTGTAAAAGTGGCAGACTGAGGTGCAGGCAAAAGAATAGTGAGTTCATAGTCCAGGTACAAGTATTGCTATAGTAGTGGGGCAGCGTAGCTTATACTGGTGGTGAGTGAGGAGTAGAGGATAGCCATAGCTTGGCTTTGTTTTTGAAAAGAGTGGCGGACGGGAGCGTTCTGATGGCGAGTGGCACGGAGTTCCAGAGTTTGGAGGCAAGGACTGGGAAGCTGACGCCACCGGCAGATTTCAGGTTGTATTTCGGGATAGGGAGCGATTGGGCTTGGGCAGATCTTAGCGTCCGTGATGGGGTGTAGTATGAGAAGCGGGATGTTAAGTAGGTAGGGGCCTGGTTGTTGACACATTTGTGAGTGAGAGTCAGGGATTTGAGCAAAATTCTTTGTGCGACGGAGAGCCAATGTAAACTCTTCCTAGTGTCAGAGATGTGCCCCGACCTAGGGATGGCTAGGGCTGCTCTGATAGCATTATTTTGGACGGTTTGCAGTTTGTTGAGGTTCCGTTGGTTAGTGCCTTGATACAATGCATTGCAATAATCAAGTTTGGACATAACCAGCGTCCTAGCGAGAGTGATGCAGTTCTGGGTGGAGAGGAATGGGCGACAAGCAGTGATCAGCTTGCAGGTGTAGGCAGAGGCTGAGGCGACTGCGTTGGTTTGTCGGTTCAGTGACAGTGTGGCGTCGAGGTAGATCCCCAGTGTTTTGGTCTCTTTAGCCACTTCGATGGTATTGCCATCAATGTTGAAAGTGCTGAATGAAGGGTCAAGTTTGCTGAGTCTTTGTTGGGTACCAAGGATGAGGAGCTCTGTCTTGTCATCATTGAGACAGAGCTCGTGGTGTGCCATCCATGCTTGGACGACTTGGTATACGTCGTTCAAAGCTTTGGTGTCTGCAATGTAATCACCAGTGATGGGGATGAGTATCTGGGTGTCATCTGCATAATTAGTGTAGGTCACACCCAGATAGTCAAGCACATCGAACAGGGGTTTGGTGAAAACGTTGTAGAGCGTGGGAGATACGCACGACCCTTGTGGAACTCCGCATGGGACCGGAGATGGGTCGGCGGAGTCGGTGGGTGAGAATACTCTCATAAGTCTGTTGTCTAGGAAGGATCTGATCCAGTTAGTGGCAGTTTCAGAAAAATGTGCCGCTGATTTCAGGTGTTGGCAAAGGATATGATGATTAACCAGATCGAAAGCCGCAAAGAGGTCCAGAAGCAATAATAAGGCTAGTTTGCCTTTGTCTTTTACATCCTCTATTTGGGTTTTCAGGTCTAATAAGGCTGTTTCTGTTCCATGCCTAGGTCTGAAATCAGATTGTCTTGTGCCAAGTAAGTTATTAGTCTCCAAATGTTTCTGAATCTGGAGGTAGGCCGCTCTATCTAGTATTTTAAGAAGGAACGGGACCGTAGTGATAGGTCTGAAGATTGTTGGAATGGACGGGTCAAGTGTTGGTTTTTTCAGTAGTGGGATGACCCACGCGTCCTTGAGGTTGTTGGGCACGATTCCGGAGTGAAATGAGGAGTTAATTAAGGTGGTAATGAAAGGGGCAAGGTCATGGGCAGATTCCTTTATGATAGGGGCAGGGCAGGAGTCCCCTTGGCAATTGGAGGGTTTGAGGTTGCTAATAATTTTTTCAACCTCAGAAATCGAGAGCGGGGTGAAGCTGAATGGGGGTAGGGTGAAAGTGGTAGTTGTTTTGGGTGCTGGTGGTTTGGAGAAAAGGGAATTTTGTTTGGCATTGATTTTAGCTTGTAGGGTGGTTATTTTGGAGAGGAGAGCATTTTGTATACTGTTGCACCAGGAGCTGTCTTTATTGCACATGTCCGGTAAAGGCGACGGGGATTCTAATTCTTTGAGAATTTTAAAGAGCTCCTTCGTGTTGGATTCGGCTTGCGAGATACGCAGGTTATACGTATCGTTTTTTGCCTGTATAATCGCTTCCTTGTAGTTGAGGGATGCGATGAAGAGGTTGTCTTTATTAGATGCACAAGGGAGACTTTTCCAGAGAGATTCCGCCTTGCGTTTTTCTTTACGCAACGCTCTGAGGTGTTGCGTGAACCACGAGTTCAGATGAGCATTCAGAATGCATATCAAGCATATACGATCAGAACTGTTCCTCTTGTAGGGTGTTCAGATTTCGAAAATAAAAAAACTGGGACAGACAACTGACATAGAAGTAGGACTACAGCTTCAGCGGTGAAACTGTCGTACTACTTCTATGTGGGTGGCCTGTCCCGTGTCAGATTGCAGCGCCTCGGGACCCGAGGCTATTTTAAGTTTTAAAAAACCTGCCTGGGATTTGGGGATCGGGTGCATACCATCCTGGTTTTTGTCAAAAGTCCTGATATCTGCCAAAAACCGGGATGGCATCCACCCGATCCCCAAAACCCAGGACGGGGTTTTTAAACTTAAAAAGTCTCAGAACCCCGGGATGGAGGTGCAATTACCCGGACAGTCCCGGCAAAACCAGGAAGTCTGATCACCCTATCCTCTTGGCACTAAGGAAAACCATAGTATGGTGGTGAAATTCAGACCCGTGCATCTAGAGGTGAATGGCTTAACAAACACGATTGCCTTGTGTTGGAACTTCACGGTCCACCCAGCACAGTTCGTCAAAATGTGGTCTGCACGGCAAGCAATGCACATTATGTGGTTATGGGCACATGCTTTGCCAAAAACCACATCCACCATAAAGATCACCATACCAACCCAAAGTAAAAAAAATAACCACGCAGCATTTCACTGAACGCAGGTGGTGAGCAGTGCGCACCGTCTGCACAAGCACGGCAGCTGCTTCATCAAAAGTCAGGGGGAAGCCTCGTGTGCTTTAGGCTAAACTCGCAACAGCAAAAATCATCACCATCAAGCAGACGTCACATTAAATAGACAGGTCCCATCACAGCCAACAGAGCGGCTTCCACCATGTGTCGCGGGAGCAAGCTGCGATGGCAAGAGAGGCAGTCATGTCATGATCTATGATCTTGTTAGTAACCATTGTTTGCACATGGTTTTTCCTCAACCAGGGTGCCACACACTATGAAGGGGTCATGGCTGGTGGTAGAGATGTGGGCTGGTCTGGTGGTTTTGTGCTCAGTGGTAGCGCCAGAAGTCTTGGGCCCAGCTGGTTTGCATTGCTAACAGCAACAGAGAGAGAGAGATAGAGAGAGAGAGAGAGAGAGAGAGAGAGAGAGAGATAGAGAGAGAGAGAGAGAGAGAGAGAGAGAGAGAGAGAGAGTGTGTGTGTGTGTGTGTGTGTATATAGACATGCACTTCAGTAGCCAATTGGTTAAGCAGCCAACCTTTAGTTATACACTATTACACTTGCATTCATAATTATGGCACTCCTATTCATATTCCGATATACTCAGCTCTAGGTCCACGCCTAGAGAGATTTTCTTGTGTCTACGATGCATGAATGTGTTTGGCACGTGGTCTATGCCTAGAAAAGGCTGCTAGTTCATGCCAGGGCTCGAGTTATAACGGTGGCAGGAACTCTCTTCAAAGACAAAATGAACATGTTTTTTTCTCATTCGGAAAGCAATCAATTTGAGTGAAATATGGAACACAAGGATTTGCGGGTGACCCCTTCACTGGTGCTTGCCCTTGAAGTTAGCTTTCATGAAACTTTAAAAACACTCATCGGATTAGTAAGAGATACCAATGCATGAGGTCAACTATATAGCACTCGTGTGCTGCTGCCCAACTGCACAGCTCAGTGCACATGTTGGGGTATTAACATTCCAGAACCCTAGACATGTGAGACACACACAATATCTGAATGCACATGGCTCTGAAAATGAATGTTCTCAATGGTTTATGGTGCACATGGGATCTGAAAGCCTGGTGGAAAGCAAAGGGAATGGGCTGAGGCAGGTAAGTGAAAAAGAACAAAAACGGTGTGCCTCAATCTGCATGTACATGCATGTGTGAGTATGTTGTGGGATATATTGACCCACTCAGCTGTGCTTTACCACATCGCTATGCTGCATTTTGTACAAGAAACAGCAAAATGGCTGTGCTGACTCCTGTGCATGCCAGGATCTAAAAATTGCGTTTTTACAACCACCAAAATAATGGCTGCATCACCCTGCCACACACATTTCAGGTGGGGTGGAACAGAGTACACACTGCAGGAATGTGCCAGCGTGCTCTGCAACATTTAACGTGGAATTAAGTGAAATAGGCAGCATTACCTTGCTGAAAACCCCCAAAATTCCCTTTACAATTACACCTTTTTCAACCTTTAAAAGTGCTGCTTGATGCTAAACTCATCCTTTCCTTATGAAACCACTGTGATTTAAAAGGCCCTGCAATGCCCAGTATCATCCATTGTGTCTCAGCAAAACCGGGCCTAATTCCTGAATGACAGCATCTGTCAAAAGTAACTTTGAAAAATTAACCAGAGACTTTGCTTTCACTCGCACGGGAAAGTGCGCGTATGTCTCCACATTGTATCAAACATTAGCTGTCTTCAAAAGAACTTAAACTATCTGAACCTGGTCAGTTTCATGTTCAGATAAAACTCATGCTTCCAGGAAAATGACTTTGGCTGCAAGGCAGTATTGCAAAGGCAGATGGGGCTGCCAAATCGAAATGAATGAAAGAAGTGTTAGCAGTTTTGAACACATGTGATAAAATGGGTTTTGCTGACTGGAGAAAAAATTGCCTATTTAAAAGTAAATTGTTCATGAAAGCCTGCTTATTTAGCAATGTAAGGGGATTATGTTTGTGGCTGGTGATAACATACACACAGACTATGTTTATTCCACAGGTTTGTTACATCAAGACTCAGAAATTAGGAAATAAAGACTTTTAAATCAACTGGGTTGAGTTGGCAAGCTCTAAAAAAAACCTGTTCTGCCAGTTGCTAGCCCTGTAATTTCCTTTACAATTGCAGGCAGACCATAAGCTTCCAGCACAGGAAAGCGCTAATGGCCAGCTTGAAAAACTTCACATGCTCATCAGACATTTGTCTGTGCTCCAGGCAGGGACAATAGCAGGCTGGGACACTCACCTGTCAAGTGTGAAGGGGCACTAAAACCTTCAATTAAGATTGGGAATCGCAATTTGCCGTGGAGGAAGTGACAGTTGGTGTCAATTGGAGGAAAGAAAAAAAATGATCAAGTGATCAATGGACTTCCTTTTGGTTTCAAAAGCTATTTTATAAGTGGACTTTAAAGACTTTTAACTCTGCAGCAAGAATTAGTACAAATGTGAAAAGTTTGAAGTTTTAAATCTAATTCAATGTTCTTTCTGTTAAAACTTGGTAGAACTCAGTAGTGCATGGGGAACAGAAGTTATAAAATATGACAGATTACGAGGAAAGTATTAATGTTGCAAATATAAAATTTTGTGCATGCATCCCTGGGGACAATTCGCATCTGTGTCTAAAATTGGGGAATTTTAGGCCAAATCTTTCATGTTTAAAATTACCAAAATGTCAATTGTAACTTTTGGAAAAATTATTAAATAAAGTTGGAAAAAAATAATAATAATAAAATTACCAAAATGTATCAGAAAGGCAAAGCGAGGTCCCACTGACTTGAGTTTTGGATTGAAATATGACACACACAATATGAAACCTGTGTATCTGATTTACTGAGAGGTTGCAACTGCATAAATATGTGTTTGTGGCAAAATTAGATTTTGGTTCCAGCAGCTAGGGGAGGTTTCTAGAGACTGTAAAATCACCTCATAAACATGACATCCTTTTCCTGAAATCCAATCAGCGAAGAGCTAGGCAGAGACTTCTACCCTTGCCCAATCCTGTTATTATATATATATATATATATACTGTAATGATGTCATCTGGCATTATAAATAAGGGCCCCTGACTAGGCTCAACACTGATTCCTGACTCTCTTCAAGAATTTCTGCATGGCATCCGGTTCTTATTTCTTTCATCCTGTTTTGATCCTGATTCCAGATTTTCTTTGCAAAGCCAAGGCCTGTGCATTGCTGACCCCATTTCCAGCAAGGCCTCAATCTGAAACCTCCATTCTAAAATCCCATTACCCAAATTGTGGGAAGCTTCCTAAATCAGCTTGGCTTGCTTCCACTACATGCATGCCTGCTGCAAACCTGCCATCCCGCTGATCTGTAGTATCCAGTAACCAGAAGTGCCAGTCCAGTGCAGCCCGGTGACCAGAATTGCCCAGCTGATCTGTCCCGCTGAGTTTGCCCAGCTGTCCTTTGTTAGATCAGATCCGCGTGGTGACCAAAACCCTTGACGGTCCAATATCCTAAACTAAAGTGGACTGTAAGTATCAATAGGAACCATAGAAAACCATAGCATACCTTGCCTTGCCTTGTCATATCCCAATCTCTAAACCATCCTATCCATACCTTAATAACTTGTAACATTGTTAGAATCCTTATTGCAACCCTGTCATTGATTTTTAGTGCAAGCGCTATCTATTTAGTAATTCTTGTAATTTAAATCCTAAACTATCAATCCTATTTCGAGTGATCGGCCTGGTTCCGCCAGGGCGGATGCTGGGGAACTAGGGTTGAACTCATGAATCAACCCTGGAGCTTACTGTGTCCCTCTTTGGTATTCTAGCCTGAATGCTCTAGTAAAGAGTAAAACAGTTCTTGTCCAAACTGAGTTCTTTTCTGTTTTCACTACCCGATTTTTCTAAAAAACGCCTCTTATTCTACATTACATATCTCCCTCAGTTTTATAGCTAGAGACCTCATTTCACTTCCAGTCTTTTGGTTAATTTCAGGAGGGAATTGCAAAGTTTTCTAAATTTCCAACGTGTCTTTTTGATTGCAAACTGTTTTAAATCTGCCATTCAATTTCAAATTATATGCTTTTGCTCAATCTATTGCTTGCGATTGTTAGTAACTTTCCAGTGTGGATCCCGTAGAGATTTGTGCTGATTTAGGGATTTTTGCACACATTCATTGTTTTATTCAGCCATTTCCGAGTGTCATTTTAACATTGCAAGGGTTCAAATCTGTTTTTCTCTCTTGTTTGGGAAGGGAAGGTTGGATTCGAATTCTGTTTCTTATTCCTCATTCCTGATTACCTGCTGCTTCCTTATATCTATTTAGAATTGATTATTTGTGGGTTGAGGAATATTGCAGGGGGAAATTTTAACTTGAGTGCTATCTTTCCAAAAATTCAAAAGTATCTCTGTTCTCTGGTGTTTTCCATCTGTGTTGCCAAAGGATTAATTTAAGGGCATTATTCACATTCCTATTTGTTATTGTCATCCTATTTGTGATTGCTGCCCCATATATTAAAAAGTGTATGATTTTCTTGAATTTCTAAATAAATAAATATTGCCTTCACCAACCAGCCTGGTTCCTGGTCTATAGTGACTCGGGGTATTTGAATAAGGGGTGTGATATGAGTGGTGTATCTCTCAAATATTGAACCTCTTTATATAACCAAATAGGCATTTCAGTTGTGCGCTGAATACTAGGCTGAGACCAGGGTGTATCGCCTGATTGAAATACTTAACAATGTGTATGTGAGTGTGAGTGTGAGTGTGAGTGTGGGTGTGTGCATGTGCGTGTATACCTAAGAACAAAGCTGACTTTTTGTGGAACAGGCATCTCGAAGACGTGTTACATTGGCAATTCTAGCATATATTATACTGGCATGCATCATGAAAAGTAGTTTTCTAGGGCAATGCTGGTATACATTTTAGGGACGTGTATCAAGAAAACATATCTTACAGAGTACTGATGAAATGTTTTGTAGGAATATGCATCCTGAAAATGTTATTTACGGACAATGTTGTCATATATTGTGGGGATTTGTATCATGAAAATTTGTTTTACAGGGCAATCCTGGCATATTTTGTGCACATTGTTCTTGAAAATGTGGCTTACAAGATGATACTGGCATATTTTATGGCACAGAAATCATTAAAACATGTTTACAGAGCAATTCTACCCTGACATATATTGTTGGCACAAGCCCAATGAAAATGACTTGCAGTGGCATTGGTAGCATATATCACACTACCACTGCCACTGAAAGTGCTTTATAGAGGTAATTCTGGCATATATTGTGGACACGGGAATCATGAAGTATGTTTTCAATTAGCGATTATGTCATATATTGTGGGCGCAGGAATCTCGAAAGATTTTTCACAGTGGCAATGCTAGTATTTATTGTGAGCCCATGCACCATGAAAATGTGTTATAAGATGTTTCTGTATACTGTTGGTGACCTAACAGCTATTGGACCTTCCATGGAGGGTTTGGGCTCACTCCCTAGACTGACTCGCACATGCCAAACCAGAGAGCAGATATGCACCCTTTTACTTAAAAAAAATCACCAACCACCACTTCCTAATGGGTTGACTGGCACTGGGTTCCAACAAGGCTTTGAACTCAATCTGATAAAACACGGATGACCTCTAACCTCTGCACAATCCTGGACTGATTGTGAGACCAGTCAACTCTTCAATCTTGTAGTGTACATCCCTCCCCCGCTTAGAGGCAGCATGACTCTTTAGAATGTGAATCCTGTATCTGAAATGGGGGTGCTAGGAATTTTCTGGGGTTGCTTCAGACATTTGAAACTCCTTGAAACTCCTTGCTCCAATGATCTGCAACGCCTTCGGTGCGGATGTGCCCCACACCCCGCAACACTAATTTCTTCCATTATGCCATCTACAAAGGCCCATTAGCAGTTTAATTTTCCAATGAGCATCTGAAAGGTGACCTAGTACCCACATGAGCAAATTTAACATTTTCCACACGTTTTAAATAAAAAAGATGATGAGGATATAATGCACCCCAATGTGCTAATTTTAGTTACTTTTTAACAATATTCCATGAAAAAAACACGTTTCCACACAAACATTCTCAGGGGGCTGGAGGCGGCTCTCAAAAATACAATGCATCAGCAATGAAAATCCTAAAACCATTTGCATTAGAAGGCCAGACTGCAAAAGCTGAGCGGCCTCATCTTGTGATTCCAGTGGCAGAAATCAGCAGAAATGGGCTTATGTAAACCCAGGGATAAGCCGGCGGAAAGTCATTTTTTAATCCTTTTTTATCTTTTTGGTTTTGTTTTGCAAGCAAAGATCAGAAAAGCACATGGGGCAATAAGCAGAGCATTCGAGTGCTTCTAGGCACTTGCTCGAAAAGCTGCAACACACTTCCAGCTCCATGGAGCACCAATAGATCCAGGGGATCGATCAAAACCTGCCCCGCCTCTGACTCCCCAGCAGACTTGTCATCTTCCCCCATACTCCATCACACTGATAAAAGAACTTACAAATGCATTAACAAGAAATAGGTACGTATACAAGATTAAGACCTTTTCATTGAGAATTAAAGATTATTAGAGAGAATGTGGGTTGCTCGGAAGGAGCCATTGATTGGCTCTTGTCTTTCCTCTCGGATCGCCAAGCAAGAGTACATTGGGGCAGTAGTTTTTCCGATCCTTATGACATCTTATTCGGAGTCCCACAAGGGGCCAGTCTGTCCCCCATGTTGTTTAACATATACATGCGCACATTGTGCAGTCTACTGGTGAATGCGGGGGTGTCGTTTACTAATTACGCAGACGACACCCAACTCATTCTGGAACTGGGTGGCAGCCACTACGATTCAGACAGTGAAATAATATCCAGGGTTTATAAGATAATCGACGATTGGATGCAGACAAACTGGATGTGTCTGAAGGACTCTAAAACCGAGCTGATGCTGTTTGGATCAAGTCATCAGCTAGCGAACTTGGGGGCTGAGTATAAATCGTTTAAAATCAAGAATGCCACTATCCAGGTGGTCCAGAAAGTGAAGACCCTGGGAATAATGGTCAACTCACAGGTGGATTCTCATGCCCAGACTAGCTACCTACAAAAAAATACGGCATATTACTTAAGGCTCATGAAAGCCATTAGGCCGTTTCTTAATGAGGGTAATATGGCCACTGTAGCCAGGGCCATTATACTATCAAGGCTTGACTATGGCAATGCCCTGTTATTAGGGGCCTCCTCTAAGGATGTTTCTAGTTGTCAGGTGCTTCAGAACAACGCGGTTAGGCTGGTAAAAAATCTGAAGAAAAGAGATCATGTTACTGCAGAGAGAATAGCCTTGCATTGGCTCAGAGTGGAGGAGCGTATTAAATTCAAAGCTCTCTGCCTGGTGCATAAATGCCTGTACGGCTCTGCTCCTGAGTATCTGAAAAAGGGCTTAGTGCTTCATACCCCCAGTAGGAATCTTCGTTCAAAGGGTAAATGTCTGTTGATCGTCCCCAAGTTTAAATTGAAATCTGGGCTGGGCAGTTCCTTTTTGGTGCAGGCCCCCAGCTTGTGGAACAGTGTTCCAGAAACACTCAGAACCGTTACCAACCTTACTGTTTTTAGGAAAGGGTTGAAGACTCATCTTTTCAGATGATGAACTGGGATACGGGGGATTATGACCACCTCATGGCTTAGCGCAGACGTTCCTATTGTATTGTTTTGTTTTCCGTTGTTTGCCTAAGTGCCCTGATGCCCACGGGCTATCGGCGCTATACAAAAAATAAATACATACATACATACATATACATTAGGTAATAGAGGTTTGGGGAGGCGGGGGGAATTCATTAATAGAGCCATGTGGTTACCAGACATTTGGTCGAAAAAAATTGGTCGACCAGACAAATGGTCGAACCAATTTCGAAAACCAAATGGTCGAATTTTTTTATTTTTTATTTTCACCTTTTTTTTTTTTTTTTTGGGTGGGTCCCCCCCTAATCCCCCCCTAACCCGCCCTAACCCTCCTAACCCCCTTTTTTTTCTAAAAACCCACTTTTGTAAAAAACGAAAACCCGAAAAATAAATATATAATTACAAAAAAAATTCGACCATTTGGTTTTCGACCAAATTGCGTCGACCAAATGTCATTCGACCAGTTTTAGGTCGACCAAATGTCTGGACACCGAGCCATGTTACAGCCAAGCCATATGGCCTGGCTTGGCTCTAAGATCTGAATGTGAGCCAAGCCGGCAAAAGGCGCATGCCTTGCCGTCTGCCTCCCCACCCTCAAACACAAAACCCATATCTGTCATCCTGCCTCCTCAACACCTACAACAAATTCCTAATACCCAGTATCCTCCTCCCCCGCCCCCTTCAATGCAAACCCATACCTGATGTTATGTCCCTCCCACCTCCATAACAGGAAACCAATACCGTGCATCCCAATTTTGAAAGATACAGCAGAGTGAACATAAATGATTTGTCCAGGATCACACACTTTTCAGACACTTTCTGTAAGATTGTATTCTATCCCGATCTACACTTTAGACTCTTGACCACATATCTTCTCATCTATAGCTGATATAAATGTGTGTTTATGTATACTTTTAAGGAGCTTAAATAAGTGCTCTGTTTCATAAACATGACTTAAAAATAAACAAATCACAATATAAACCAACCATGACAAAATACAAAACCGCATGTTCGGCAAAGAAATGATTCTGGCTTTAGTTTCACCATCCTGAATGGAACTGGAACACTATATGCAAAATAATGCAATGTGATGTCTGCTTAAACAATCCCTTTATTTTGCAACTGTGCTTTCAAGACTTGGACACACACCGGCACAGAGAAAGCGTTCCTACCAGGGAAAATTTGAAATAGCATAAAGTACATATAATATACCTCTTAGAGGTTATTTATATGTAACCCGCTTGATCACTAAATCATCAATAAAACAATAACATTTCCGATAAATGTCATTTCATAAATGTTATGGAGTAATCAATAAACCAATACATTTTTATGACATGTTTGCTATTATTCCCCAAAAAGGTATAATGTATATTAAAAAAAGGGAAAACAGATGATATACAAACCACAAACATAAATAAAAAACACACATATAAAATCTGTGACATTTGATACCAAAAAATGTTGAGCCGGCAACATTGAAGTCAATTGCAATTGCAATCAAATAACTTTAGCCATGTTTGACCCCTCTAGTGGCCCCTATTGCCAAGAACGTAGGTCATCTAGTCATTTTGTAGAGGGGCCAATGTACACAAAATGCATGCCTTCTACGTATAGGCCATGGTACTGGCCGCAGGTAATGACAAACAAAGACCAACTACTACTAACCAAGAAAGGCCTATATATCCAGGGACGCACAACAACACAACTGCATGTAAAGGTCAGCTACTTGTAGATATTTCTTTACACAGACTTTGGGCTGGTTATAGTGCCCATCTTTTAGCAGGCTTCAACCCTAAGGGAGGTATTAGTCTTTCAAAAGGCACGAGTGAGAGTAACAGGCAGCACCCAAATGTCCCAGATGCTGGGGCTGTGTGACAGGTGGAAAGCCTCATGTCTAGTCAAGTACATGGAGATGCCATGGTCACTGCCCATAGCCAGGGGAAAGCAACATAAATTGTTTCACCAAGCCCTTTATACAGAAAATGAAACGCCCAAGGCAAACCCTCGTACCCACCAAAGAGTGCAGTGCATCGTCTACTTCATTTTTCTGTTAAAAGCTAAACAAGGCACCTAAGTGACAGGGCAATGAGCAAGTTAAGTTATATTTCAGCCTGTATTGTGCTCATTATAAACAATCAATATTGGTGTTATCTTTGAAACAGGCATTTTAGTTTGATACACTGCATGAATCCAGCCTTTGTGTAATGCACATTAAACAGAATCACATCTAAGTGATCAATTGGGGCCGCCGAAGGAAATATGACCCACTTAAGTAGAGTGATTTGTCCAGAATTGCATTTATTGGTCAAGTGTGGAAGCCAGGTTTTCTCATTGCACAGTTTGCAGTTTTTCAGGTTTCAGGAGACACACGTTCCCATTGCACATTTCGTTTTGCACCAACATGCAATTAATTCTTGGCAAGAGATAAACAAAGTACTCTGTACAAGTAGATGACTGCAATAAGTTCTTTTAACAGTCACTGGGTGTCAGTATCACTTTCATTTACCCTGTGAATGTAACAGAATAAGTTGATGCATGGCTCGGCTCCAGTTGGGCTCTTCTTTCACAAAGGCACTTGAGTCGAGCCAGGGTCAAGCATGTGGCTCTAACCAGGCTCAAGTCATCACTGACTCTCCAGAGTTAATGGGATTACACCTGTAAAATAGCCCAATGATATTATGTGTAACCTGCAGAGATATGCATGGACAATTAAGTTCATTGGGAGAAATATCGGTTGGGTGAGTCTGACATTCTCAACCACTAGCCTGCGTGCCTATGGCCATCTATGGGGAAATAGTGAGAGAGCAGAGGGATGGAGTTGCTTCCAAATAACTGAACAGGGAGTGCAGCTGCCAGACCTCCTCCACTACCCTTCCTGTGTCTCAAATTCTGAATAGACTCTCAGTTACAGTATTAACGCAACCCCAGTCTCACACCTGCCCTGGTTACTGCAAAATATAAACACAATGACCATGTGCAGGTGTACCACACCCTCCATGCACGACTGCAAAATTCTAGCTCCTGATAAACAAGGCCTGCTTCTGGGCCCTCCTTTTTAACTATGAACCCCCCAGGTTTTATTTTTGGCTTCCATTCCTGACAAAATTGTGTGATCCTGAGCAAAACACTTGATCTCCCTTTGTTGCTCATTGCCTTTATTTGCATATGTTGGGCGTGCTTAGAAGTATGTTCTTCTTGTACCCCCTTGAAAGCATTCTCATCCACCCATGCACAATAATTGCTTTTAACTGTTTTAAGGATAATAGTGGATCATGTTTTAACAAATCCCTATTTTTCTCTGACCCAAAGGGCATGAGCACTACTGAATGTGTCTTATACATATTAAGGGATTAGCACCTTACCATAAGAAGACATCACATAAACTCTATATTTATACCACTCAGTTTTCTCATCACTTTTCCCCAAAACCTGTGGATTTTAGGGTGCTTTAGTGATCAAGTCCCAGGTGCGTACAACATTTTGAAGAGCCTTGCAGGAGTATCGGGTGAGTTAAGGAGATTTAAATTTCTTTCATAACTGACAAGGAACCGTTTCTCCACCCCAAAGCTCTATGTCATGAAGTGTACTTGGCCTTCTCTTAGTCTAGAATGCCAATTGGACAGCAGATCCAATACTCCCCCGCTAAACCTGAAGCAAATTAATTGTGTGATTGACGGCCTGATGTCAGATAAGCAGGTTGTATTTTTCATTAGGTCATTAGGCTGTCTGTTGTTGCATGGCAATGCAATTCATAGGTCCGTTAGTAATGGGAATTTACTAGCTACTGCCTTGTTTGTCATTGCCTTGAAGTAAGTCTATCATAAATGCATGAATTCTGAATTTCATGGAGCAAAGCATCAACACCTTCCATATTTCTGAGTAATGCACTTTACTAAGCGCTTTCTCTAGATCCAAAAGCACGCATCGGTGTTGTCAATTGCATCACAGTTACTGCACTTGAAAACATGGTTATAACTTCCATCGTTTTTTATTGTCTTCTTAATTAATCAGTTATAGCATCATCGATCAATAGATGTTTTATCTTTCTCTAAAGAATGTATATTGTATATCATTGTGAACTTTAAAATCAATGACAAAATCATAACGGTTAACTATATGCCTTAAATTCAAACTCTGTATTCAGTCATTACGTACAGAATACCCACAACCAATTCAGCCTCCATTTGTGCAGTTACTGACGGTGTCAGACATTTCTCTAGAGTCTATATTGCCTCCAGCAACCCAGGCTAGTTGCAATAATTGTTTCATTGCTCAAATACAGATTGATGTACACACTGAACAGATGTGAGTCATTCATTCAGAAACACACACATTTCTAGATCAACATTCAGGCCATACAGTGCATAAGATGTGAATCGTAATACCCACTTGGACTCTAATTGACAGACTTTATGATTTTCCAATCCCAGCTTTTTCACTGAGCATTATTGTTGTAAACGCCTAGACTATGCAATGCTCTATGGTTCTTGCAATTCATGTCTGCAATATGAACAGCAGCAGGGCACAGCAGCTCTGTTTCATTTACACCTTGGACATGTTCCACAATAAGGACTTTCAGCACCCTCTGTGTAAATATGTGTGCATGGTCATTTTAATTATTAGTACCCGGTGAGGGACAATCAGAATGTCATAAACAATCTAATTGGCCCTTCCCAGGTCCTTTCCAGTCTGACAAGGCACTGGTTGCCGCCGAGTACCTCGACCGGCCACTCGCGTTGGAATAAAGCTTGTTCCCGTACGCCTCCTCGAGTGGCAGCCATGGAAAGGAAGAAGAGATTACCAAAATGGTTTGGATATTTTTTAATACAAAATAAGTACTGCTTTTATTATTACATTATAATTATTATTATTAGAAGTAGTAATAGCAGTAGTAGTAATAGTTTCAGTATTGGTATTATTCTAATTAAGAATAACAATAAGAATAATTGTTGCCGGACACCATATAAGTATTAATATTATTATTATTATTACAATTGTTAGGTTATTATTATATATAACAATGCATTACTATTATCACTACTACTACTATTTCTATTACTACCAATAATTATCATTATTAATAATGATATACATCATATTAATAACCGCCTGAAATAAAGGAACCCAACAGGATTGTAGTAAAGTTATCTTTAAGATAAAATTCCTTAAGCTTATAGGTATATCAACTTCTTAAACTGATCTCGTTGGCTATTTTGAAGAAGAAAAAAAATGTATGATTATTGAAAAGCCATTTTTTTCAGCACCAACGTAACATATCACGTGTCACGTGTCATGAATGCACTTCCCATGGTTCTCCCACGCTCCATATGGAGGTTGAGAGGGATGTCGATGCCATTTTGAGACTTTAGCATATTTTGGGCAGAACCTGATTGTGAGACCAGGACAGGCGTGTAGCGATCGGGGATTGCCAGCCCACCCAAAAGCTGAAGTATGCATGGTTGCCTGAGAACCCACCCATCCAAAAAGGGCTATCGCAGCACCACTGTTCGCCATTGAACAGTGAAGCAAAGCCATTGCAGAAATCCACTGGCAATCCCTTTTTTGGTCATTAACATGTTTATTAGAGATTATGTTAACAATATACAAAGAAACAAACAGCTCACTACCATATTCCTCTTCCCAACAACCATAATGAACAGAACAAAGATCGTCCTAGAGGGAAAGTTCCTTAGAGGGATTCCACCGAACGCTCTCAGGGACATTATGCAGAGTTCCTGAACCCATTCCATCTTAGTTGCAGAGTAAATAACGTTCCACCCCTTCAAGGAAAATGTTTGCTATTGTAGCTGCTCTGTACGCAAAACACTTAAGTGCAAAAGACAACTCTTCCAATTACGTATCACCGCCCAAAACGAGAGAGTTAAAAATGAAATCTAGAGCCATGCGCAGTAAGTACAGTATTAATGAGGCGATATGCCCCCAAGTGGCGGGAGGACACTTTAGGTAACGACCGGCTGCCCAAGTTTAGCGACCGTACGCAGCAAGGGTCCCTTAACGAGGGTTGAAGGTGCTGTTACCTACAGGTTCTGCCTGCCACTGAGGGGCATATTGCTATTAATAGCTGTGTAGTTTGCTACATGGGTGCTAATGTCTTTATTTTATTTAAAAAATAGAAACTTACCATTCCCTCGAGCCCGTCTGAGCAATGCTGTGTTGCTGAAAGCATCATTCTGCTTTTCATGTTGATGACTTTGACGTCATCAGCATGGAAAACGGACTGAGGTTCACAGCAGCACTGCCAGTGCCGGCCCGCGCTGGAAAGGGATGTTCCATTTTTTTTTGTTATCACCATTTGCACCTGTGTAGGAAACTACACAGATGCTATGGTGAAGGGGAATGGGGAGAGTGTAAGGGAAGGGATCACTGCCTGCTGAGGCAGCTCGGAATGCGGGAATACCATGCAGTAGAGCCTGCATTCCGACCCTCGTGATTGGCTGGCACCCCCCTTCAGGGTTCTAATGGAACTTGTTACATCTGGAAAAAAATTACTGATTTTGCAAAAGTCCCACAACATACGTTCTGTACTACATTTCCTGTGTCTGCATCGCCAGCATAATTCAAAGTCACAGAGACCTCTGTTAAACACAGTAGCTGGTGTCCAGAAAACTCTGTATAGAATCTTGATCTGACATGCCCCGACCCCCAATTTGAGGGAAGACAACTTCATACTATTCAACCCCATTAATATCAGATATTTCTTGACCTAACCACCATTTTGACAATAGCCCAGGATTGCATTGTCCTCTGTTTTTAGAATAAGGAATACACCACTGACGCTACATGACGTCTTCACCAATTCGTAACAAGACCTTCCCCACATCATCCATCAACATCTCCTCCTTACCAGTTCCATATGTCTTAGAAATAATATTCTATAAGAGTCTATATTTACCAAACGATCAACTTTCCAAACCTTTCCTCTCTTTTAGCATCCCAAACGTTAGCCACTTCACACTCACGAATACAGCTTCAATCTTGTCAACCACGGCCAAATGCCAGTAAGGCCAATACAATGTTTTCACCTTCACAGTTATTTCGGGGTTACACGGTAACAATGCCTTCCCAGATAGACAATATCTGAGCCCAATCCTTGAGAAATATTCTTCCAGCACTATCTTAAAAAGCAGAAAGATCACTGTTGTCATTACCCTTCGCTACGGCTATTAGCATAGCCCTGGGAACGAACAACACCATCTTACTCGCCGAAGCTATTGCCCACTCATCTGGGTTGTCCTCCAAAAATGGTAACACATGAACAATCGAGAAGGTAAGTGGTACAACTCAAAGTTAGGTACGCTGAAACCTCCTTTACCAAGCGGCTGTTGCACCTACAATAAACTCAGTCTGGGAGGTTATCCCATCCCAAGGAAATCCCTGCAGTGCTTTATTTCCTTAAAGAGGACTTTCCTAGAAGAGAGGACTCATTGCCAGTTAGTAAGTGATCCTAGGTGTGGCTGTCATCTTAATTGCATTACTTTTTCCCCACAGAGACAGTTCCAATGCAGACCATCTATCCAAATCGTCTTTTAATTCAGTAATCGCCAGTACCATATTCTCTTTCATCATGTTTTTATTTTAGCCAAACTACAAGGCACCTTAGCTTGTGGGGACACCAATAAAACTCAAAGCCCCCACATCCTCTCTGCAACTATTGTTATGTAACTTGAGTGGTCCCAGATTTTGGCCAGTTAATTTTATACCCTGAAAGTCAACCAAACTCCTCAATGTTCTCCATTAGCTTTGGCACAGAAACGTCCATATTTTGCAACACCAAAAGTAAGTCGTCTGCATAAAGCCATAGCTTTTGTTCTGCACCTCCAACATTCACTCCAGCATCTAGCTATCTCATCGGTGTCCGAACATTTCATCGACAACAATTGGTCGACAGGACATTTGGTCGACAGGACATTTGGTCGACGTAATTTCGTCGAAAACCAAATGGTCGATTTTTTTTAAATTTAAATATTTATTTTGAAGGTTGTAGTTTAGGGAAAAAAGGTTTTTTTTAGTAAAAAAAGAGGTTGGGGGGACCCCCCCCAAAAAAAAGGGTAAAAATAATTTTAAAAAAAATTCGACCATTTGGTTTTCGACGAAATTGATTCGACCATTTGTCCAGTCGACCAATTTTTTTCGATGAATTGTCTGGTAACCATCCCATCTGATCCACTCTGCCAAAGGTTCAAGAGTTATCACAAAGGACGACAGAGAGAGTGGAAATCCTTGAAGTGTTCCTCATTCTAAATTAAAAGAACCAGATTTAAGACCATTCGTGAAACACTGATGCTGTCGGATTTGTGTAAAACACTAATCCATTTCAGAATTCCCTGACCAAACACCAGCTCTTCCACAGTCTTTAAAAGAAATCTCCAGTCTATTCTGTCAAAAGCTTTCTCTGCAGCCAGTGATAGGACTGAAACTACTGTCTCCAATTTCTTACCTTCTGATATTGTAAGTAATAACATCTGTATATTGGTCGCTGAGTACCTGCCCTTTACAAATCCAGTTTGATTCACATTAAGTACCTTTGCTAGCAGCGTTTCTATTCTCTTAGCCACAAGTTTGGACAGAGGTTTACAGTGTGTATTTATCAGACTAATTGGTCTGTAACCACTCAGCAATAATCTGTCTTTCTCCTTTTTGGGAACCAGAGTTATATCTGCATGTCATAACATTGAAGGACATTCATTGTGCTTCATTGATGTTGCCAACGTGTCTTTAAATGCTTCAAACACTACCTCTGGCATAACCTTGTAAAACTCTGTTGGGAACTGACAAGCGCCTGGGGATTTCCATCTTTCAAGCTGTTAGTTGCCTTAAGCAACTCTTATATTTTCATCTCTCCCTTCAAGTTCTTCTTCTCTTCTTCTGTTAGTTTTTGGAAACTTCTTTTCTGGGGGAATGCATTAAGGGCATCATCATCAACCGGTCTTTCCTTTGTATATAACTTCTCTAAAAACAATTGAAATTCATTGTTTATGTTTCCTGGATTGTATGTGACGCCATCATTACCCATCTGGTTAACATTAATAGCTTTCTCACTGGGTATCACCTTTAGGCATGGAGCCAACCAGCGGCAGCGTTTTTCTCCATCCTTGTAGAATGAACATCTTGTTCTGAACAATAAGAATTCAGCATTCCTTGACAATATTTGTTTGCCTCCAAGATCCACCTGTTATTTGTATATTCTTTTTCCCAGATTGTAATGGCTTCCTCCAGTTTCACTGTCTCTTGCTATCTCTGCCTTTTGGTTTTACTGGAGAATCCAATCAGGAATGAGTGCATGCTATATTTAAAGGCCTCCCATATTATGTGATTATCCATAACACCATCCCTATTCTGCTCCATCAACAATCCCGCCTCCCCGACTAGCTTCTCCCTAATTACGTCATTATCCAGCAGCGAAGCATTTAGTTTCCAAGAGTTTGTTTTTTAAGCATGATCACCGGAAGACAACATCATATCCAATCTACAGTTCACATCATGGGCCCAGAGAAAAACGTATACTTCCTAGTTGTGGGGTTATCTAATTGCTGAGCACCAGATAGGTTAAACTCATGTATAAGGTCTTGTAACACTCTATTGTCCAGACTGACCATCAATTGCTTGGGGCACCTCCTACTCCTGTCCAAATGTGGCTCTCTCACCCCATTAAAATCCCCTCCAAGTCTCATATTGTCATTGTGCACGGTTCCTAAGTATTCAGACAAATCATTAAAACATATTTTCCCATAGACCGAGGAGGCACATACGTTGCGTATTATCAATTCTGATTCCTGCATTCTTAGATGTAGTGAGACCACTCAACTTCTTTAATATTTTTCTTTGAGAGTACAATGGCAGGTAACTTTTTCCACAGTAATATGGCAACACCCATTGAATGAGAAATAGATACAGTTTGAAATACTTGACCGACCCCAACCTCTGCAATATTTATCAGATTCATCCTGTGTCAAATGAGTGCCTTGAAGCACGGCCACATCTGCACCCAAACTGCCCAAAAAAACTGAAAACATGTTTGCTTTTGATCAGGTTAGGGGGGCCATTCACATTCCATGGAATACATTTCAGGTATTTCTTGACCCCTACCATTTTCACTCCGTGAGCAAAACTTGCACATGTATGCAAGAGCTTGTAGGAGAGGCCGTGTGAAGTCATTTCCCTAAACTATAGCAGCGGTAACAATCAGACATTGTTAATTATAAACACCCAAAAAAATATATATATATATATTGAAATACTTTAGTTAAAGTTGGGCAGATTTAGCGCAACAAAACCCTTGAAATTCAGCACATTTGGGAAGTCACGACTGGCTTAACTGGGCACATTCCCTTTGATGTCCTCCATAGTGCTATGTCCTCCATAATGCCATCTTGTATGTTATTTTGGCTCACTTCTCTTATAATATGTTTGTGCTCATGGGCTTTACAATGGGAACTCGCCGGTCGTGACTTCCCAAATGCACTGAATTGTAAGGGTTTTGTTTGCGATAAATCTGCTTAACGTAACTAAACTTAGCCAACGTTTTTTCAGTTAATTTCAAGGGTTTTGTTATACCATTGTTTCAGCCATTCGGCCATGGCCAGGGGCCACAGTCTTTGGCCGTGTCCACTATGCACAGGTATCGGGCCCACTAGCTAGGGGATTCGGCTGTGCCCACTTTATAGTTTAAAAAATACATTTGGGCATGGCCAGTGATTTTTTACCCCTTACCTCACTGTAGCTGTAACAATATACATATTTTATAACTTTTTCCCCCTACCCACGGGTATAACTATGTAGTACAGATAGTTGAAGTTGTCTGTAGTTATCTGAGAAAACCGACAAGCAAAGAAAAATGCTTCCCTGCCCTCCTTGGCACACACCAAGTGCCCCCCTCATCTGTGCCTGCTCCCCACAGCCCCTCAAGTCCTCCTCACCTCCCCACTCTTCTCCCATTCCCCCCCTGACAGTCATTGTTTCCGTGAAGCACTTTCATCCCGTCGAATAACTGCAGCTATCAAAAAAAACATATGTGCTTCGGTTTATAGTGACATTTTCGAACATCATATTTTCGAAATGGCATTTTGTCGACACAAAAATGCCGGAAAAAAAATTGAATGTTTTTTTTTATTTAATTTTTTTAATGGGGGGGGTCTCCCAACCCCCCATTTTTTTTATTGACACTTTTTTTTTACTAACGAAACAAAAAGAAAACAAAATAAAAAATAAAATAGAATTTTTTTTCCTGCATTTTTGTTTCAAGTAAATGGCATTTTAAAAATGTGTTTTCAAAAATGTAACTGGATACCATGTGCCTCGTGTTCTTAACTCCACCCCTAGTGTCCCTCCAACTCCCAAATTTCACATGGAGTTGCCTCACCCTCACCTCTAGCCTGATGGTAGTTCATTGTTTCTGACCTGCAAATAGCATTTTTCTTCCTTTTCATTTTCAGGTAGCGGTGGGTATACCCATGGTTATCTCTTGTATCAAACCCTAAAATATGGTGGAATTTCAGTCCTGAAAAGCCTGTCAGCTGCAATGCACCATGGGAGATATACTTATAATTTGGGATAAGGGGGCACACCCTCCTCTGTCAAATATTTCTAAATTACTTGATGCAATAACTCCAGAACCTGCCCCCATCCCCTGGAAATCGAGTCAACGCTTTGTGCCCAAGTTGTTTGGTACCTGGTCCAATTCCATCCAGCGCTTTTTGCTGGGCGGTCAAGCAGAAATTGACCTTGTTTTGTCTTTTGGAAAATGAATGAGGACTAGGCCGAAACTGTGTTTTTTTGTTTTCTTAATAACTTCTTTATTTTTTTTTATTTCCTTTGTATCTCCATGAGACAGGTGCTAATAGCATTAAACCCTGTGTTTTGGGCCAGGACTAAGCGTAATGGCTCTAACCCCTCCCGGGAGGCGCTCACTTCATGTAGCCTTAGCTCGGCTCGGCTAGCTCAAGCCCGCCACATGCTACAGTGTTAAAACTGACACATATCCTTGTACATATGGAATTTTCTCATATAAAAATGTTAGACATACTATTAATCGTAGTCACTGTCGTAATAGTACTAGCTGTAGGGATGTTAGTAGAAGCAGTATCATGAGTTCTACGTAAACCAAGTGGTTGAGCCAAGAATTCTAACTTCGACCTCTCGGTGTTGTGAAAGATCCTGCACCCCAGCAACAGAATGGCAGAATAATTTCATGAGTGCCCTGTTTGCAGACTGACCGGAAATGATCGATTAAAGACCGCCAAGAAGGTTCATTATATTTCTCATGCAATGGCGCTGGGAATGGACCGTATTTTCCCACTTTCTCGTGTACGCTTTGGCGCAGTGAAATGATGTGTACAAGCTCCAGAAAGCGTAAGAGGTAGAGTGGGGGGGTCAAGGAGGGTGAGCGAGGAGCCAGGGAGTTAAGGGGGCTCTTTCTAGACTTAGGAGCTGGAGCTTCAGGGCAGATTTAAAGGAGTGGCTGGTAGTGGTGCTTTTGAGGCAAGGGTTGTGGGTTCCAAGGTGAGAAGCAAGGATGGAGAAGGAAAGAACGCGAGAAGATGCGCAGGGGTGGGCACGGAACAGAGAGATTAAGGCGGGTGCTAGAGTGGAAGTTGCGCGGACGAGAGTAGTGAAAGGTAGTGCCAGTCAGATAGTGGCGGCGGGGGGCAAGCCTACGGATGGATTTTAAGACAGAAAGTAGGAAGTTGAAAATGTACCTCAGAGAGAGAGAGAGTGAGTGAGAGAGAGAGAGGGAAAGAGAGCACACGTATGGACACGTGACAGGAAGCAGGGGGAGGGAGGGGCTATGCAGAGACACTGCAGTACTTTGGATCAAAAAGAAACAATACTGAACCATGCAGATGGGAGCGTAGTAGCCCTCCAATGCCAGCTTCTTTTATTTGCTGTGAACCCCTAGTTTGAGTTTAGGTTAACGGTTGGGGTGCTTTGAATGAAGGTAAGCACTCAGGTTTGAGTGCACTCACAGTCCATGCTCACTGAAGACCCCTTCTAGCCCATCATCCGTTATAACCCCTGCCTCGCTTTTCTCTTGTTGGGACTGGTTAGGCACTACATCTTGCCTAACAACCCCCTCTTATTGGCCCTGTGCCAACTGCTCTAGTGTCAGGTATTGGAAAAGGTAAATGATGTAGCTCCTCCTGGTCGTGCCACAGAGGGAGGCACTACCTGAACCGAGTGGCCGTCCAGGTAAAATCTCCGGCAGAAAACGTTTCCAAAGTGGGGAAACTCAAGGTGGGACCCCCTAGAATGGGAACAAGAACTGCTTAAAGCCTCATTGTGTTCAGAAGCAGCACCATGTATTCGCTCTGGCTCCGGGTGTCATTCCATAAATCTTTTGTAAGAGAGCTAGGATACAGCACCTGCTCTCGCAGGAAGGTCTTCATCTCAAGGTCTTAATGTTCCTGCGTCCAGCTCCTGGAGAAGCACTCTCGTTGCACTATCATGAGGCCGAAGTGGCTCACCACTGAGGGGGTCTCTAGAGAGCTCCTATCCTCCAGTCCAGACTCCGAAAGAAGACACGCCTGGCTGAGTAGGATGGCCAACTTTTTTAGATCCTTTTGCGGGACACTTGCCCACAAGGCGATGAAGACATCACAGCGTCATTCACGTTTGGCCCGCCCCATTTGTAATTTAAACAATTTGTTAATGGCTTTTAACACCTGGCTTCATTGCAATGCAAATGGTTTGTCCTTGGGAGGTGATGGTCACGTATTTTAACTGGAAACATGACCATCACAACCCCAGGAACAGCGCATTAGCATTGGAATGAAGACATGTTCAGAGCGTTAGCAGCAAGACAAAAGGAGGCAGGCCGCGGAGCCACCCAGAGAAAGAAAACTGCAGGCAGCAGCAGGCGGCAGCAGGTGGCAGCAGCAGGCAGCAGCAGGCGGCAGCAGCAAGCGGCAGCAGCAGGCGGCAGCGCCTTGGTGTGTAGATGACCACTTCAGTTTGCAGAGTGGCTGTGCTGGATGCTGTCTCCCGAGAGTCACACTCCAGGGAACAAGGCAAGTCGGGACAACCTGCGTCCCGCACATCTACTCCGCAAAATACGGGATAGTTGGCCACCCTATGGCTGAGCCCTTTCTACAATCTACCTCTATGCACCCTCTCCCACCATCGGTCCCAGATCACCATGAGAAAAACACCTTGGACTTGCCCACCAATCAGCACAGCCGCACTTGCACTCTCAAGCAACCAAGTCACTCATTGGTGTACCTGGTGGGGAGTGGCCTTCTCGCTTCATTCTTGGCACAGTTACTGGGCGTTTGCAAATTGTCCCCTTTTCAGTGGCCTGCCCTGCCCTCAGCGTGGCACAGACCAGAGCGTGGCCTCGTTCTCTCCCAAATGCAGTACTCAAGAACATTTGAAATTGTATAATCGTGTACATGAATTCTACATTATATCGTCTTGCTAGTATGTATGTTTTATTAGAAATGAATGTAATTTAAGATGTTTTAGTGAGTGTGTAAAGTTTAACTATTAAACTATGTCACTCCTTATCAGTGTTATCCATTCTAATGATGCCGATGACGCTGTGTGAGTATTTGTGGTTGTAGCCGTCGCATTGGCAAGCTTTAAGAAGCAGCGGTTTTGGTGGCAGTAGTAACAGGATCAATAGTAGAAGTACTAAGTGTGGTAGTAGTAGGGATGGTATTTCTTCTTTTAGTCGGGACAGCATATCAGTGGTAGCAGTGTGGGAGTATTATTCTGGCCTGTATTTTGTTACTTGCTTGTAAAGCACTGTATACTGGGGAGTATTGCAAACAGTGGTTGATTTACAAATACAAGTATTAGTCAGGCTAGCTGCAGCATTCACAGGGTTAACACTTGAAGACGTTGCATAATTCAAAGTAGTGGAAATAGAAGTACCATCAAAAGTGTAAGTACTACGTGTTGTAGTGGATCGAAGTGGTAATACTATTAATACTATCAGTGATAATTCAAGTATTACTGTAGTGTTCCCCTTAGTAACCATAGCATAAATGCTGGTTGTTTATTTTATTTCCTTTATTTTCTTTTACATTTATATAGCGTACCAAGCCCTCAAGCATCAGGGCGCTGTTACATACATGTTACTCTTGCGGCATGAGAGTACAGTTGCATACATGTTACCAGTGGAGTAACTTTGCTGAAAATGTTGGGGGGGACATGACATCTGAAGAAAATGTGCCCCAGCCAAATGAATGGGAACAAAATGGTGTGCCATGAAAGTTGGGGGGACAAACACCCCTGTCCCCCCCAAAATGTACGCCCATGCCTGTTACTCTCGGTGCTTGGTTGCAGTTACATGCATGTTACTCGCATTACTAATGTTAGATTACAGATACATGTTATTCTCACTGCAAACGGTTACGGTTACTGATCATACAAGTTACTCTTGGGTTATGGTTGCATGCATGTTACTCTTGGGTTATGGTTGCATGCATGTTACTCTCTTCGTTCAAGTTTACATTAGAGTTACAGTTTGATATAATCGGGAGGTGGGCAGCTCAAGACTGCCAAGTCATACCCGGTAAATTACAGCGCAGTCATATTACATATAGCAATACTATGCAACATAATTAAAAGTGGTCGTAGTGTTACTATAAAGGTGATACTGAATGTATTCATAGGAATAGGTGTAGCAACGGCAGAATAAGTACTACTAGCATTAGTGCTAATATGACTGATTCTAGTGACACTACTAGTTATCAACGGGAGTATCAGCAGTAGTATTAGTAGCAGTAGAAGGCCTTATCTTAGCTATTTTTCTGCAGCGCACACTGTTATTCGGCACACCTCGAGGCACTTGGGAGAATTAAGGGCGTGGATTTAGTGCTACTGAAACGTGTGTCATTGGGAGAAGGGTGACCCAGAGTCCTGTGGCACGGGTGGGAGACAGCTGTAGACCCCCCTCATTCAGTCCTAGGCCCCTTTGGAGAAACGGCCAAACGTGGGTTCCGATACAATTGCACGGGTGCTTCTGGAAATGGTGACGTAGAAGTGTACACGAGGTCGGAAGTGCGGTCAGGCGGGCTGTAGGAAGTACTAAGAGAGGCACTGAATAGCAGAAACAGGGGAAAAGGAGGGTGAGCTGTACGCATAACAGATGAGTACAAATAAAGGAACATGTGGGTGATGAGAGGCGGAGACCCTGCGATAAAATGAGGGACAAAGCGAGGAGGTGACACAGAGAGAGTATGATGAATAGAGGGAAATAGTGAGCATGAGAAATAAAGGGCCTCAGGTGACTGGAGGGACATGGTGAGAAGGAGAAACAGAGACAGAATTATAAATAGGGGCTACAGTGATAATATGGGGTAAACAGAGAGAGTGTGATAAATAGAGGGACATAGTGGAAATGAGTGATAAAGAGAGCCTCTGGTGAATATGGGACATGGTGAGGAGGAGTAACAGGGATTGTGTGATAAATAGAGGGGCATAGAAGGAGAAACTTGGAAAGGGTTATGAATACATTGACATAGTGATAATAAGGAACAAAGAGAATCCGTTCAATGAAGGAACATAGTGAGAAGGAGAAACAGAGAGAGTGTGATAGGGGGACATAGTGTGAAGGAGAAACAGAAAGAGTGTTATAGAGTGACATAGTGAGAAGGATAAACAGAGAGAGTCTGATAGAGGGACATAGTGAGAAGGATAAACAGAGAGAGTGTGATAGAGGGACATAGTGAGAAGGAGAAACAGAGAGAGTGTGATAGAGGGACATAGTGTGAAGGAGAAACAGAAAGAGTGTTATAGAGTGACATAGTGAGAAGGATAAACAGAGAGAGTGTGATAGAGGGACATAGTGATAAGGAGAAACAGAGAGAGTGTGATAGAAGGACAGCGTGAGAAGGAGACACAGAAAGGGTGTGATAGGAGGACATAGTGAGAGGAGACACAGAGAGAGTGTGATAGGGGGACACAGTGAGAAGGAGAAACAGAGAGAGTCTGATGGAAGGACATTGTGAAAGGAGAAACATATAAAGTATGATAAATAGAGGGACAATGTGAGTGAGAATGAGAGATAACGAACCTCTGTTGGAGGGACATACTGAGGAGGAGAAACAGAGCGAGTGTGAAAAACAGAGGAACATTGTGAGTATTCCGGTGAATGGGGGACATATTGATGAGGAGAAACAGGCAAAGTGTGATAAATAAAGGGACAAAGTGAGGAGGACAAACAGGGAGCGTGATAAACAGAGGGACGTGGTGAGAATGAGCGATAAAGAGCATCTGGTGAATAGAGAAACAGGGAGAGTGTGACATATAGAGGGACAGAGTAAGGAGGAGAAACAGGGAGCATGTGATAGAGGGACCTGGTGAGGAGGAGAGACAGGGAGAATGTGATAGAGGGACAGAGTGAGGAGGAGAAACAGAGAGAGTGTGATAGAGGGACAGAGTGAGGAGAAGAAACAGGGAGCATGTGATAGAGGGACGTAGGGAGGGGGAGAAACAGGGAGAGTGTGATAGAGGGACAGAGTGAGGAGGAGAAACAGAGAGAGTGTGATAGAGGGACAGAGTGAGGAGGAGAAACAGGGAGCATGTGATAGAGGGACCTAGTGAGGAGGAGAAACAGGGAGACTGTTATAGAGGGACATAGTGAGGAGGAGAAACATGGAGAGTGTGATAGAGGGACAGAGTGAGGAGGAGAAACAGGGAGAGTGTGATAGAGGGACAGAGTGAGGAGGAGAAACAGGGAGCATGTGATTAGAGGGATATAGTGAGGAGGAGCAACAGGGAGAGTGTGATAGAGGGACATGGTGAGAATGGGTGAGGAAGGGCAGCTGGTGAATGGGGGGGCAGAGACCCTATGATGAGTGAATGGGTATGGCAGGAAAGCCTGCGGTGAATCACGCCTGTGTTTTCTTAAGTCCCCGCGTGTTTGTAAAGTGACTTGCTGGGCTGGAAGGAAGCGGGGGGAAGTTTGCATATGATTTTCATGGCGGGGGGACAGGTGCGCACAACGTGTCTGAAAAAAGGCGCACTCGGAGAAGACTGCAAACCTTCTCTGTGCAGGGGCACTGCATTTAAGCTGTGCCATGGTGAAGGGCAGGGCCAGATCACCCTCTGCGTTTCCATGAGTGAACTAGATTATTTCCCATGAAGTGTGTATGTAATTCCGTGTGTGTGGCTGTGTTTCCACGAGCACATATGTGGAAAGATATATGTATACGTGGTAATTATATACTTTGCCAATGTACATATCAGGACCCACAAAGCGAGCTGCCTCTTTACAGTTATTCAAATCGTTGCTAGGATCCAACTCGGTGAATGTGAACCTGCGGCCTGCGTGTAACTCAAAGCGCCTTGAAGCCGGCACGCATCCACTCGGAGAACTTCTGGCCTGATATCGAACTATAACACGGGGCCCAGGAATGCCTGCAATAGCACAAGCATCCTCCTGAAACAAATGGGCACACTACACGTGCCCCGTTCCATAGTTCTCAGGGAACCACCATCTGTTCATTCTACCGCGTGTGATCACAGCAAAGAGGCCAAGGATTAAAGGGGCCTCACAGTTTATGCTCTTGCCCACTTCAAAGGGTTAGACGTACAATAGCATAAAGCTTACTGGAGGTTCCTGGAGCACCGAATCTTCACACTCCATTCTCCCTAGCGCCTAGAGGCCAATGGGTTGCCAGTTGGAGTTATAGGAGCAAGCTCTCTCACAGGAGATCGCAATGATGTGAAATAAATGCCACGTACGCAACCCCCTTTCCTCTGCGCGCGGGAGGTTTGGAAGATACGAAGTGGCTTAGCCGAGCTCTGTCCGTGGTGCTGAAAATCCCTCGGCTCCACCTCTGCATAGACACATCTCGTCTCAAAAGCGGCCTCTCGCATGCACGCTCCGATGAGCTCTGCCGGGCGGGCCTTCAAGAAATGAGCCTTCATCGAACGCGAGGCCCCGGGTGAAGCCAGCCCCCAGACACGAACATGTAATCATCGCATGGGAACTTCGGGTGCTCACATGCTGCTTTGCAACGTACAGTAACGCATGTTACAAAATGACAAACGCGGCAACTTAAACATGCACAGTGGCATTTCATATGCAAGTAACAACAATCGTGTGCTATGACATTTTACATATGCATAGTAAAACAGTGCTGGGGGTGGGTGGGTGTTGCTGTCATACAAATCCACTAAGCGAGGGTCTGCAAGCAGGGGAGAGGAGGTAAGGGGTTAACCTTGCTCCAGCTTCCCGCCCTTCTGGCTATGTTGATCTGCCCCTTCATTGGTATGGGGACAGGCAGTCCAGCGCAGGGATTTCCTGACAGATGTACACATCATTTACCAGGCAAATCGCTGCCCAGGGCTCTGCTAGGGGCCTCGCTCGGAGCACCGTGGAGGTGTTGTTCTTGGTCTGAGACTGGCGTGGGGGGAGAGGTGGAGGGAGGATATCCTGAATTGGGGGGGGGGGGGGCTAGAACACAACACACAGCCTCCCAGTCCAGCGGCATGGGGGCAGCGTGCGCTTGGGAAAGGTGCCATGCGCAAGGGCAATCCGTATTTTACCCAAGTTCCCCTGTGCCTGGCAGTGTACAATGCACACGGCTGGCAGCAGGCACGCCGCTCTGTGCACAGCGTCCTCTCCTACCCTGCAGGATCAAAGGGGAGCTCAGGTTTGCAGAAGGAAACAGGGGGCACGCACGCTGTCGGTCGGGTGGCACGAGTGTCCAGGGGCGCACGCAGACACACACACACACTCTCGCTGCCCTGGAGATTAAAGACCTCTCTTTGTTCCCCGTCTCTTGTTGCGCGAGACAAAGAACTTGCTTCCCCGGCTCCAGGAGCTTCTCCTGGACCGGGATCAGACGGGCAGCGTCTCACGCTGGCACTGCTGGCGCAGGGACAATGGCAGGAGGGTGCGTCCCTGCCCTAAGGTTGGCCAAGCAGGCAGCGCGGGGGCTTCAGTACCGGGCGCCGTCATTACCCGTTTAAATGGCAATCGTGTAGTCGAACTGGGAAATGTGCGCAGCAGAGCAGGTGGGATCTGAAGCCCTGGACCACGTGATGCACACCTGCAGATGTCTATTTTAACACAGCATGCTATCCGGGTGGGACGGTCGGGGGGTAGGGATATGGGCTTTGTGCGTTGTGGTGACTCGAATAGCTTCCAATAGCAGAGTTGTAAAGTCCTGCTCTGATGCAAGCGTCAGGTCAGTGACTGCCAAAACAGACCCCCCAAGGGGGGTTCCCCGCCTAGATTTGGGGGGGGGCACATACTTACGGGTGCCGTCGAACCTGGTGGCGATGGTGTCCAGGAAGGTGTTCTGTGGGGCCAGTAGTCCTTTCATGACAGGCATCTTCCCCGGGGGTCCGCGTGGAGGGGCAGAAGAAAGGCTGGGCTGCGGCTCAGCCCCAGCGACCGGACCTCGCGTGCACGGGGGTCCCCAGGCAAGGCATGGCTCCAGGGGGGGGCGCGAGCAGAGGGGGCGGGCGCGCCCCGAGCAGCAGGTGCAGGTAGGCAGCGGCAGGAGCGGAAAGTTAGCGGTAAGTTGCTCCGGCCCTGCAGGCTGCTGGCTCCGGGCTGCGTTGCGGTTGGTCCGGGTGCCTGTGGCTGCCGCCGGTGGAAGCTGTTGTTATTTGCGCTGCTCACAGTCTTCCCGATGCTGGCGGCTGGCGCTGGAAATCCATCCTTCCCTTCCACTCCCTCTGCCTCTCCTCCCCTCTCTCCCAACTCCCGCCCCGCCGGCCTCCCTCCCGCGGCCCCTCCTCGCTCCCCTCTCTCCCTCCTCACTCCCGGCCCTTTGCCAGCTCTTTCTATCACGTCTCGCCTCGTTCAGCGCGTCGCTTTCTTATGTGTCGGCCCCTAATGTAAGGGTTTCCCACTTCCCCTCGGTTTCCTTCCTGGACATGTCTCCAACAAGTCCCTTCATCATCCGGGTGTCTCACGCGCTCTGAACATCACTCTACCTCTCCCTCGCCCGTTCTACCTATCACACTCTACCTTTATTCGCCTCTCTTCTGATAATGTACTTTGCAATCTCTCTTTCTCTCTCACTCGTGCCCCCTCTCTAGGTTTGGGCATTTATTTTCTCGTTCTCCCCGCTCCTTTTTTCTCACCTCTCGTTTTTCGTTGTCCCTCTTTCTTCTCGTTCCCCTTTCTCTGTCTCAGCTATCTATCCTTTCCCTCCTATTTCTTACTGTCTCTTATTTTGCACGTTCTCTCACGAAATGCCCTTCCTTCCTTCCTTCCTTCCTTCCTTCCTTCCTTCCTTCCTTCCTTCCTTCCTTCCTTCCTTCCTTCCTTCCTTCCTTCCTTCCTTCCTTCCTTCCTTCCTTCCTTCCTTCCTTCCTTCCTTCCTTCCTTCCTTCCTTCCTTCCTTCCTTCCTTCCTTCCTTCCTTCCTCCCTCCCTTCCTCCCTTCCTCCCTTCTTCCTCCCTCTCTTCCCCCTTCCTCCCTCCTCGTATTTCTCTCTCCTTGTCTCTCTTCCTGTATCTCTTTCTCCCTCTCTCAGTATTTTCGTCTCTCCCTTTGTCTTCCACTCTCATCTCTCTCTTTCTTTCTCGCTTCCTCTTGCTTTATCGCTCTCCTCCGTTGGCGCTCTCAATTCATCCACTAACCTCTACCTCTCCCCTCCAACCTCCCCTCTCACAAAATGCCCTTCCTTCCTTCCTTCCTTCCTTCCTTCCTTCCTTCCTTCCTTCCTTCCTTCCTTCCTTCCTTCCTTCCTTCCTTCCTTCCTTCCTTCCTTCCTTCCTTCCTTCCTTCCTTCCTTCCTTCCTTCCTTCCTTCCTTCCTTCCTCCCTCCCTCCCTTCTTCCTCCCTCACTTCCCCCTTCCTCCCTCCTCGTATTTCTCTCTCCTTGTCTCTCTTCCTGTATCTCTTTCTCCCTCTCTCAGTATTTTCGTCTCTCCCTTTGTCTTCCAATCTCATCTCTCTCTTTCTTTTTCGCTTCCTCTTGCTTTATCGCTCTCCTCCGTTGGCGCTCTCAATTCATCCACTAACCTCTACCTCTCCCCTCCAACCTCCCCTCTCACAAAATGCCCTTCCTTCCTTCCTTCCTTCCTTCCTTCCTTCCTTCCTTCCTTCCTTCCTTCCTTCCTTCCTTCCTTCCTTCCTTCCTTCCTTCCTTCCTTCCTTCCTTCCTTCCTTCCTTCCTTCCTTCCTTCCTTCCTTCCTTCCTTCCTTCCTTCCTTCCTTCCTTCCTTCCTTCCTTCCTTCCTTCCTTCCTTCCTTCCTTCCTTCCTTTCTCTCTCCTTTTCTCTCTTCCTGTATCTCTTTCTCCCTCTCTCAGTATTTTCGTCTCTCCCTTTGTCTTCCACTCTCATCTCTCTCTTCCCCTGCACGTTCCTTGCGGCTCTCTTTCTTTCTCGCTTTATCGCTCTCCTCCTTTGGCGCTCTCACTTCATCCACTTCCCTCTACCTCTCCCCTCCACCCTCCCTCTCCCCTCCACCCTCCCTCAATCCCTCGGGCTCATGCCAGGTCACGTGTTCACCCAGGGAGACCCAACCCGAGCCCTCAGACGCAGTTCCCAAGTAACAGAGCAGCGTCTAAGGGAAACCCAGACTTCCACGCATTGTGAAACCGACGAAGCACGAGGGGGATGAGACACAGGCAGCAGCCAGACGCAAACAGAAGAACAGATACAAACACACGCACATATATATATATATATGGACAAACATATACGCACGGGCGCCCACACACACACCAATACCTGCAGAGACACAAACACATGTATGGGCGGAAGCAAGCAGAAGAAATACGTGCCCAGACTCACATAGAGGTACACAAGCACGTGCAGAATACAAACACATAGAAAGCACAGAAGCAGGCGAATGCGCGCCCACATACGTGAGCATAGACATGCCCAAAGAAACCTAGGCACAGCGGCGCAGCGATCATTGGGCAGACTGGGCTTTAGCTCCCACCCCCGAAATGTCGGGGTCTGTTGACTTGTCCTGGCTGACCTGCAAACCCGTGGCAAGATAGATCAGGGCACAGAAGAGGAAGGCGCCTGCCCAGCAATCACCAATCTTACGCATTTCACTGCTCGCACCTGCATTCGTATGCCTACATTTTTCGGCAATTGAAATCCGTATGGGGTCTTAGCACTTGCATGCCAGGGGAGTGATTGGAAGGGTAGAGAGGGGGCAGGAGACAGCTCATTCTCAGAGCAGTCCCTAAGTGCGTGGGTTCAGCTGTGAAGGGGGAGTTAACTGCTTGTAACATTGAAGCTGAACCAGCATAGTCTCATTAGGATGTGTAAAGAAATTAGATTGCCCCATGCAAGTACGTTTGCCCCTGCCGCACTGTCCCTGAAGTTAACCCCAAAATTTGAAGGGTTATAACCGCCGAAATATTTTCGTAGTTGGATCGCTGCATAGACATACAACAATAGACTTAAACAAACAAGCCTAAATGCATTACAACATGTCTGTCTTTACCTACACACATACACACTCCAAGAATATGGAAGAGGCGAAGATGCAGACACAAACAGAATCGCAAACACATACAACCATTCCCAGAGAGACACACACACAACACACACCGAGTGAGGTTTCTGGTCAATGCTCAGTTAGTGTGGAGCGTAATATAGGCTTAGCTGAGCACCATAACCATTCTCTTGCAATATGCAGGCCGGCCCACACAAAGGCTCAATAGTTCCCGGAGAACCCTGGTTCTCTGGGTGGGAGCTGAGCACAGCACCTCCCCCCCCCCCCAGAGGCCATGGAGAAGTACCAGCCAAAAGGCCATGCCAAAAACCCGGCCCATCAAGTGGCAACCTATCAAAAGGAGAATTCAATACAGCCGCAAGTAGAAGGAACACAAAATAATGATGGTAGCTTGGTGTTAGCTTCTACTCGATTGGCTCAGGTGTTGTGAATATAAAGGGTTGTCCCCACTCAGCAGAGTAAGTAGGTAGACTCCACAAATTTCATTGTTAATCATTCATTTTTATTGTCTTTTGTCTTTTCCTTAATAAGTTGCTCAACTGTCCCCTGTACAGTTAAATGTCAAGGTGTGTTAACACTGTTTTACATGTGGTGCCGACACGTGTTTCGACACATGTTTCGACCATAAAGGTTTTTATCAAGGCTGGTTAGTATAAGTCCTTAATTGGGTTGGAGTTTGGAGCGAAGAGAGATCTCTTGGTGCCCAATGATGTCCGTGGGTGCTTGGGGAGTGGAGGGTTTAAGTCAGGGCTCCTTGTAGTTATCACAGATTGGTGCCTGTAGTCTGATGTACGCGGCATACACTTTCCTGGTGGATCGATCCACCAGTGGTGAGTTTATGACTCCAATGAAGTCATTAACTCTCAAAATACTGTTTTGAGACAACACTGTCAGGCACTTTGAGTGCAAAGTTTGATGGCAAGGCTTGATTAAAGCAAGCTCAGAGTTCCCATGAGGAGGTGTTTTGGCCGGGGAGGGCAGGAATGTGTGGGAATGGCCATAGGGATTAGCATGGCCATGGACAGTCAATGGGTGGGCACATATCCAGACAACACATACAGACTGTATCCCTCCTCATATGTCATTTCTCCCTATCTGTACTCTAATGCAATAGTTTTGGCTCATAGGCAACATAAGTGACACCTAATAGCCCAAACTAAAAAGGAAGCAGGAAAGTCACCTAATGGGAGGAGCGAGGGGGTGTAGCAATGAGCGAACCTGTCAAAAGACCCCAGCAAAATAATCAAGTCTATGTTAATCTTATACATAAGGAAAATTGTGCTTTACCGAAAAGTGAAGAAAGCTTCTCCATCATTTGTTCTTCTCCGATGTTGAAAATTCACCTCCGCATCCTTCTTCTCCTAGAAACCTCTCGCACGCTTGCCCACAACCTGAATTGCCGGGCGCCAGTTATGTGCTGGAGAGTAGGCTGTTCTTTGCAGTGCCTAGATTAGGAGGCCCACTTCCACCCACAGAACAGCAATGAGGGACCGCACTCCAGGGCACCTCTACTCTGGCAAGTCAGCAGCCCTTGCCCCCAATACTCTGGCCTAGACAAAGTAGTCAGGGGCCCTGCAGAAAAGGCCACATTCCTGCAGTTGGTGCTGTGTGGGTAGCCACAAGATTGCCCCTCGTAGTGCAAAGAAGCTGTGAATCCTTTGCAATATTTGCATTGTCTTCATTGCCAAAGGTTCTTCTACTATGTGCAGATTCTCCCACAAAAAGGGTAGCCTCTTGGATCTTCAGATATTCATGTGCCAGGATTTGCACACCTGTGGCCAAGATGGGACAGGTGCAAACACCCTTACGTATGATTATCCAGGACTGAAACCTGGGATTCAGAATTTGAGGGACACACTAGGGAATACTTGTGACAAAATTACTACTGCTCTGCAGGAGTACAGGGATGAGTAGTGCCTACAGTAGTGCTGACTTTGCCCCAGACAGGCTACTATTAAGCACAGTAACCCCAATCATACAGGTGAAGTAGACACAGACAATAAATAAATAAATACATACATTAATTAAAATAGACCAGTAAACCTCATTCTCCTTCTCTGGCAGCGCAGCTCGAGGACAGGCTATACACTTCAGGAGGAGTCTGAGCTGAAAACAGTAGCAACCCAACCAAGTAAAATAGTCCAACATAAAAGAACGTACACTTAAGGATCTATATAAATATAGACATTTTTTCAAACAATAAAATGCACAAAAAAACTAGCCAGAACCCACTAAGAAAACCACACATGTAAAAGAACAGAGAGAATGTAGACTTTTGGTGAAAGGGCACTACTGGTAGATGAGCAGGGGTGTTCAAGCGCAAGATATGCAAAATGTCACTGTTCAAAGGATATGTCTTTAAGAACAAGGTGGCTTAAAAGTCACTATAATTCCAAAAAGTGGACTGGCGAACAAGGCTTCTTCACAGTACCACAGTTCTTGTCTTTGGGCTCAATGATGCATCAAACCAGAAGTTTGGGCAACCTCGGTGCCAAGCGGTAGCAACAGGTCCCAGCAATGCGGTGCTGTTCAGCAGTGACAATTGCATGCATGTCGAAGACTACCTTGATTCTGAGGCTTCTGGGATTGACAATGCAGGGGTTCCAGGACAAGGTAGTCAGTGTGTTCTGTAATCCTACTCTAGCGAGTCTGGCTTGCACCTACAGGGGATATTTCACCGCCAGTTGCAGGGTCCCGATTCTAGTGTAGCCAGCAGTGAGCAGTCACCTCATTGTCCCATTGTTAGGGGACAAAGCTCTCCTCTCGATTGGATTCCTTCTGTCTTCACTGATATGGCAGAGGACTTTGAATTGGCCGATACTTCCAACTGCGGTCTAGTGAATTCCTCTTGTCTTTGTAGAAGCCCAAAGATGAAACAGAGAATGAAGAGGTGCCACTTTCCTCTAAAGGTAAAATGTCACAAGAGTTTGGTCCGAAGCAAATCTGCTGTAAGGGGACTATTCCTGATTGTTGTAACAAGTGTCCTTTGCCTTCTGATATCACACCCAGAATACCTCACCCGCAAGATATGGAGGAGACAGAAAAAAAGGAGAGCCCTAACAGAATTCAAGATGGTGGGAACATTCTCCAGGCCTACCTTCTGTTTCAGGGTAATTTAAGTGTCCCTTATATCATGTCTACTGACTTCAAAGGGACTCCAGTGGCAGCACCCTAGTGTGAGGGAGTATGTTGTTATGTCAGTGTCTGCCTTTGAAGCATGGTTCCCTGGGGTACCATATGGTGTTACCTCCTATGCCTTGAGTGGAGATGTTACCCTTCCTGCAGGAGAATCAAAGGGGCAGCATCCTGCCTATTGTTACACCTGGCTGTAGTGGAGACAATCAGATCAGACATAAATGCACGTCAGTCCTGTCATAGCTGGCCCTGTTTACCGAGCTGACACTAGTGTAATATCAAATTATTGTGGCTGTATAATTGTATGCTCTTATGGGTCACCATGCCACAACTGGGCATGGCTTACACTTAAATATGTAGGTGTCACCAGGGGGATACAATTATTACAATTTACATCAGATTTTTAGAAGATTAAAAAGCCAGCTCTGTCTGCAGGATCATTGTATCCCAACAGGTGCCATGGATGCATATATGACCTTTGAACCATTCCTGTGCCACTACAGAGCAAGGGGCTCAGGGCACATGTAACCTGCCCATAAAATACACATGTGTGCACTATAATTTAGGCATGCCCATTTATGAAAGAGGTCTGATTAGCAGACCTCATTTCAGCAACATAATTACTTGCACCATTCGGAATGAATAACAATCAAAAAACCTCAGTCTATCCCACCCTCACCAGATGGTCATTTTGTCACAATACCACACTCCTTGGGATTCACAACTTGACATAAAAGAGAAAGAGGGAATAACTCTTCCCAATCTTCCTACGTAACATTGGAACATGCTTTTCATGTGCAGATGTGTCTGTGCCCACGGCAGGATAACATATCTCACTTCTTCGTCTGTTGGCACCTACACAAGTAGAAGCAGGCACAGAAGTGGCTGCCAAGTCCTGGGATGCCAATTATTAACCCCACTACCCATTCTTCACAACAAGTAATTCCACGATTCCCAAATTGAGCAGGGTTTTGATAAACAGAACTCCAGACATTTTTTACTTCAATTTCATTTAAAAAAAAAAAAATTAAGTAAAGCATGTTACAGTCAATTAAAACTCTTCTCACTATGCATATTAAAATTTAAATTGATTAATAAACATACAGATTACAATATCACAAATTTACATTATTACAGAACATCAACTTATCAGTTCACATCCTACGTTATATTAATACATCAACTAAAACCAATACACAAATCATATATTCACCATTAAAAATTACATTATGCTATTTCCATCAATTTCTCCTCTGTAAACAGTCTCGGGTTGGCCACAGCCAATGTTAGGGATCTTTGATTGTTTGCAAGACAATGCGGGCAAAAGAAGACAGTCGATAACGTATGAGTTCTTAGATAAAGGAGCCCAGAACCTTAATGTGGGGTACATTTACCAGCCCAGCAGAACTCCCCTACATCACCAAACCGCATCTCAGCAGTCACCAGCAGAATGGCTGCGCTAGCTCTGTTGAGCTTTATTGCTTTGCATCAAAACTGTTTTGCAGTCACGAAAATAATGGCTGCGCTGTTTTTGCTAAGCACATATGGGGCGAGATGAAACACAGAATACCCCAAGAATTGCTGCCCGTTAATTTCTTCATTTCCACCAGAGAAAAGAAGTCAAAGGCAGCGCTGCTATGCTGCCAGCTCAGAATTTCCCATTGAAAAAGAAAGTGTTCTGCATTTAAAAATGACTGTGCACTGATGCCCTGTCCATCCTTTCAACTGTACACAATTTGCTTCCAGTAAGACCCAGCTATGTTCATCCATTTTCAGGTTGTGTTCCAGCAAATGGGGGCATTCCTCCTTGAATGACAGGCTGTGTCAGGCAAGATCTGTGAAATAGGAAAGAACTGCACTCCAATCCGTGTGGCAAGCGTTTTACTATTTTGCAACAAAATATAACAGGCAAACTCTTCCAAAAAGCCCTCTCTCTCTCTCTCCTAGCTCATGTCAGTTTCAAAGGACCTTTTATTTTAAATGCCTGTGCATTAGAAACATGACTCAGTCTTTGGAAAGGTTCAGAAAATGGATGTGAGGAAGGCAGCATTTGTAAAGTGACATTCAAGGAAAATTAACCACATGTCAAATGGTGTTTTTGACAAAAAAGAAAAATGTCTGTTTAAACCTGAAGTGTTGAATTAAGGCCCTGTCCTTGCATAAAAATGTGACGGGGGGTTGTTTTAAAATATATATAGGATATTTAATTCCAACAGACTTGCTTTCTGGTTCAGGAAAGAAAAATAAATAAATAAATAAATTTGCTGTGAGGACAGCAGAACCGTTTTGTTTTTGTTGCAGGCCCTGGCTTCAAAGGACCTTGCTTTCTGGGTACAGGATCTCCCTCCCCCCAAGTGGACCAGCCTACGGGGCATATGAATGGGCAAGGGTGGAGGATCTTGTACCCTCGTCAGCCAAAGCAGCAATGCTCCAGCCTGGGACAATGGATTTCCAGGACATATAGTTGTGACTTTCTGGTGGCACCTCCCTTCAACTCAAACTGAAGAACTTCAAAGGCAAATCCCTGGCAACACTGGACTAAGGGTGACTAGAGCCTGACATTTGGCTGTGGGTTGGAAAAAATGCCCTTATTTGGAAGACAAAACCAGCCCATCTGGGGCAAAAGACGTTTCTTATTTAATAACCTATAAAACTTTTATTTCTGCAACCGGAAAATGCAGTAATGTGAAATTTTAACAGTTTGAATGTGATTTTTGTGGCATTAAAACAAGACATTGTAGCTTTCCCTAGCATGTAGGGGATGCAAACGGCAGGACTATGTAATTCATGGGAAAAGTAAACATGGTACAACTTTGGACATTAATGCAAACATGCTCTATGATAATATGTACATATAAATACAATTGTAGAATTTTAGGTGAAACGGTTCCCAGTAGAAATTGTGAAAGATTATTAGAAGGACTAAACAACATCGTACAAACTTGGGAATTGGAATGACACGATCTGTGTAAAATATGGCCTCTGCCTATGTGATTTGTAAAAGCGCCACAACTGTAAAAATTTGCAATTTATGTCATAACTTATTTTGGCAAAAATAACTGTGGGAGGGCCATGCGCATTATAAGCACACACCATAAAACTGATGTCATGTCCCTGAAGACCAACCAGCTGACAAGAAGTCGGAGACAGCCACCCCTGACCAATCGAGTTGTTAGAGGCATGTCCAGCCAAAGTCTGCCCTTTAGTATAATCCTGTGATGTCATCCTCCTTATAAAAGGTGGAGGCTCAGAGAGACAAAGGACTGACTCTTCTGATTTCCAGCTTCAGCATATCCAGAGATCCAGACATTTCATACTCACCCTGCAGCTTCCACATTCCACTGCCAGGAAAGGGATAGCTGATCCATACACTCCTATCCAGGCAGAACCACCTTTCAGAATTAAACCCCACAACAATCCCACTAATTAAGGGAGAAAGGGGAAAGGTGGCTGAATCCTCATTGGGATTATCCAGCGCTACATGCTTGCCCTGCTACCTGCTGTATCCAGCTGATGTGCTTCTGTGCTGTGACCATACCCTTGCCCTGCTGTTCAGATACCTGGTTGGCGCTCTACAATTCCATATATAAGTGCTTATTGTAAGTATCACTCCATCCCATAGCAAAACGTAGGATATCCCATTCTGATACCTTGCCCCTTGTTCAAACCCTATGAGTAATCCTAAAAGTACACTAGTAACTGTTTAAAATGATCAGAACCCTCTGTGTATCCTGTTCCTTTATGGCCAAGTCTTAGCGTCATTTTTCCCACATCCTTATAGTCCATTGTATAAATCCATAGTAATATTTGGAATAAACTAATTAATTCCCCCATGAGGAGATGCGCAGCGTGAGGGGGTTAAGACTGCAGCTTGACCTTTCTCACGGGCAGTGTTTCTCTTCTTGATAATCTAGTTGCGAAATATCGTTGTAATAGCACTTGTCATTTCTTTTCCAAACCGATTTTCCCTGTCAACTGCTTTCACTTTCAAAAACCGAATTTCCTTTCCCGTTAAGAATCTCATCTTGTCATTCATTTAGAGTTGCCCTTTTACTTGCATTCCTGTGATGTGTATCTGTCCCTTAGCAGAAAAACCTCTTTCCGATTTTGTCTGTTGAGCCCGTTTTTCAAACTGTTTTGACATTTAAACCTGTGAGAATAAGAAAATGCTATTTTTCCACGTGTGATTTGGCTGCACTGGGCCTCATTACGACCCTGGCGGTAAGGGGTTTACGCCAGCGTTAGCTGCGCCGACCCCTTACCGCCAATTACGAGGTCCCTTAGCGCCATGGCGCTTTTAACACCTGCTTTTAGCAGGTGTTAAAATCCATGGCGCTAAGGGACCATGGAGTTAATTACGCCACCGTAATTTACGGTGGCGTAATTAACGCCTTCCCCACTCCCATTATGCCCTATGGGGCAAAAATGGGAATGGGGAAGGGTAAATGGGGATTGGGGACTTACCGCCCCGCCGACCTCGGAATGGGGCGGTAAGTCCGCCAACCACCATGGCGTAAACACAGTTTACGCCATGGTGGTAAAGTCACGGCCCAGGCGGTAACTTACCGCCTGGGTCGTAATGAGGCCCACTGTGTTTTTCCTTCCCAAGTCGATTTTCTGAACTGTATGCCTATTGTTAGGACGCAGTTTGCTGGTGTTCTTACATCTCTGATATTGTTATACTCATTTCTACCTCACCCATTCAACCGCGCATTTAAAATAACCATTTAGTAATTTGCTGGCTGTTTGGCTCCGTTTCAGGGGAGCTAAATCCGTTTTCTTGCCTCCTATTCAGTGGGGATAAGTCGGATTTTAATTCCGATTGTTGCATAGTGTACGTGACTCCTTAGTACACCTCCCCATCCACGCAAAGTTTCATTAATATGGGTTTGAGGGCATGTTGAAAGGGGAATGATTAACTGAGATACCATTTAAAAATCCACTCAAAACTTAATTTTGCTTTCTTCCAATTGTGTAGTGTTTATCTTACTAAGTGCATTCCATCAATTTACCATGTAATTATCACCCCACTGGTGATTGCTGACCAATACTAAATGTGTGTGATTTCATTTGGATTTTAAAATAAATAAATATTGTATTACCACCCACCGGCCTGGTTCATGGTCCATTGTGGCCCCGAATATTTGTAAAAGGGGGTGTGAGAGGGTTGGGTGCCATCTCAATCTGAATTCTTAGTAAATAAAGTAAATGTGTTTAAATGTGTGCTGCAGCCTAGCCTAGTATCAAGAGTCCCGGTCTGGTGTGTGACGCCCCATTAGAATCCTCAACATTAATCCATGCAGGAATACATTCTTTAAACATAGTTAAAAGGTGAAGCACCAGAATTGTTTTATATGTTAATGCACACAGTGGACAAATAGACATATTGTGGTTTTAAAATCCCCACATACAATTGTTGTCATTTGAGATGTAACTAAATTCCACCTAATTAATGTAAACATTGTTCAGTGTCTCACTGATGAGAACAGGTCAATTATATGTTTAGGGAATTAAATATCTAAAAGGACAAGACACAGCAACTGCTAATGATTCCAACCTTGTAACATATCCATGAATATTAGCCCAATCCCATAATCTTGATCATACGAATCAGCTCTTTCTTTAAAACACCAACGTCTATGCTGAAATCCCCCTATTATGCTGTGGAGTCATAGAATAATGACATCTATCTTCTAAAATGCATTAATCACAGAGGGTCTACCGTCCTCGATGGCTTCACGCACTATTGAGAAAAGTGGACGTTGCAAAGCTTTACAAACCTTTACGTACAGTATTCCGCATTTAATGTTAACACGCGTAACCATAGAAGTCAAATCTAATTCTTGCCTGGGTGCTTGTATAGGAGTACATTGGGGTAATGCCACTACTGATCACCAAATGTTCCCGTCTCACATATTCAGACGAGGAATATTCAATGTAATGTCAGTTTCTAAGCCATACAAAATCATTGCAACAATCTTTGTTTATCAATTACAATCAAACCCTGCAAACTAGGTATCCAGTGATTTTAACTAATTAAATTACAGAGAATGCTGTAATAATGAAAATATTATAATGAAAAAAAATGTTCTGTTTAAAATGTATATGGGTTGGGGTGAGGGGTTAAAACGGGAGGTGAGGGGTTTCAGGGGAGTTTAAAAGACTAGGGAAATGGGGGCGGGGGTGTCACGGTTTATTTCATGGTCACACCCAAGTCAGGCAGATCCTTTCCCCGCAATGAATGTGGCGCACAAGAAAACACACTTAGGTTTTTTTGCAAAGTTCAATGTGGTAAGGCCTCCAACCCATCTCTCACCCACTCTCAACAAGTACCCGGTGCCACAATGGACAAGGAACCAGGCCGTTGTGCCTGAATATATATATTTTTGTTAATTTAATTAAAACAAATTTCACAAATAGGTTAACATTCGCCACCAAGGCTGTGGCAACACAAGAACAAACTGACTTCCATAAAGGACTAACACAGAGATGGCACTAAAATAAGCAGTTACAATAGTTTCCTTTTAAATCACCCATCAATACAGAAAAGAACAATTCAAGACACACAGTGAGTGCAGATTTAAAACACAATGGGCCTCATCACGAGTTGGGCGCTAACCCTGGTGGTATTACTGCTAGGGTTATTAGCCCTACCCCAAACCCCCGGAGCTATTAGCGCCAGATCACAGGTTTGGCGGAACGGTAAGTCCCCATTCCCCATTGGGCCCAATGGGGAATGTATGGCGACATTACCGCCGGTAGCACTGAAAATTGGCAAAATCATGGAAGATTTGCCCCCAGCTCAGAGCCCAAAATGCAGTGGTAATAGCGTTACCGCCGCATTTCAGGGTTACCACCAAACTCGTGATGAGGCAGAATTTGATGATACTTTTCCTCCCAGCAACCCTCGCCCTCCAAACATCAATTAGGCTTGACTCCTTTGAATGGAAGGCAGTGGCACGGAGGTGGAACACAATGGGAAAATCGGATTATGAGTATTAATCACATTAACAATATGGGAGGCAGAAAAGCGATGGGAAAAATTTGTTTTTGCTACACCTAAGAATAATACACAGGGCTTTGGGGTTTTGGTCAGAACAGAATGCGAAAATCGGTTTTGGAGTGTTAAGCACAGCTGAAATGTGCATGAAAGAAAAACGCAGGGAAATTCATTTTGCAGAACACAGTGGGTACACAGGGGCAATTTTGTTTTGCACCTTGCATATGCACAGGCACTACTAGGCTTCCCCCTTTTAATTTAAAATTAATGGGATCAATGGGGAATTTTGTTTTTACACCCTGTGCACACACATGGAACAGGGCCCTGGGGTTAATTCCTTTGGCAAATCTTTAGGACTATACCGGCTCAAAAAACACTAGGCAAAGACTGTTGGTTTCGAATACCCACAATACAGATCCTGTGAATTAAGTAGGGGGATTAATTGATTTATTTTGACAAATATGCTAGGGATCCACACAGACAAACATGCTATTTTCAATGGGGAACTAACTAAAACAATGCTGGAGAAATATAGGGCCTACACAATCTATAGCTTTTGGGTAGTTCTACTTACAGGGGAGGCCTGGACCTGGGCATCAGGGAACATCAGGGCAGCACTGGGACAGCACAGACGGTCAGTCAAGATCTCCTCTGAGTCCTCCAAGCGGTCCCAACCAGCTTCTATGTCTCCTGGCTCCTGTTTCCAATGCACAATTAGGCCCCTCTGCTGGGATGTTTCTCGACAGATTTCGGCAGCAGGTTGGATCTCGGAATTAGTGGAAGAAGTCCAGCTCTGATGCAAAGTGGCAATGATATTCACTACCCACCTCCCACCTGTGTGCTGATAGGACAAGGGTGTGGGGGAGTGATTTGGAAGAGCTGTGGGAGGAGAGAGCTTCATCATACACTGACCTAGGTGGACCCAGTAAGTCCCCATTCCAAATGCCATTCCCCATTCACATTTGAGCCCCATAGGGCTCAATAGGAATGGGGAAGGCGCTAATAATGGGCCCGCAAATTGCAGGCCCGTTATTAGCTCCAAGGTCCCTTAATGGGTCCCATAAAGAACGGCTGGTCAGACCAGCCGTTCCTGGTGGGACCCGCTAAGGGACCTCGGAATAGGATAGGGTGGTAAGGGTTTAACGGCACCAGTGTCCTTCCCTGTGACTGTTAACCCTTACCGCCCAACCCGTAATGACCCCCATTGTCCTTATGTGTTATGAGAACACCATGCCCAAGCCTGACAGTCTAGTGGGCACTTTGCTTAGCATACTGTCACTTTGGAGCGAAAAATAAAAATGACATTTTTAAATTTAATTTACATGCAATTCTCTGTTTCACTTCAGCTGCTTGGAGTACAATTCTGCTATCCCATTGAAGATCCTGTGCACTGCGGTTTCTTGATGTGCAAGTGCTGCGCTCCTTGTATTGAATCAAAACATCATTGCCACTGTCTTTCTTTTCCTTCCCGAAAGGCATTGCTCACATCTTTGCACTTTTTAGAGTCAGGTCCACTTTCGTTCCTTAGATTTTAGGCCTGTTTTTGGTTTCATAGACCTCAGGTCTGGCATTATTTCTGTGCTGGCCTTATGTCTCGGTGAGCATGCGCACATGACTCTGACCTATTCATTTATGGCATCCAGGGGCTATATTTCACCCCACAGATTCACATGAGACAGAGAGAAGAGCAAGGAGAGAGCGGGGTGTCCATTTCCTTGTGGCATGGGTTTGTTCCAGGGATCTCAGTGGGCATACGTCCGCTCTTTTCCTTGTCCTGGGGAGTGGCACTCTAGTCTGCAATCTACTCTTTTCAGATTTTGGGTTTTGGTACTGGACACCTCCCTATCTGGCAGCTCCACTTCCTGTCTGTAGAGGCAAGGAGTTATTTAATCTGCCAAGAATAAAAGATAGGATAAGTACTATTTTCCCTGGTATTGATGTGCGAATTGACAACAACACAACAATATACACATCATGGCATCATAAAACATTTTTTTACATGCCAATTATTCGTAATAACTTCAAAATAAGTATAAATTGTTCTACTCCCTGTAAATGTGTGACCTTCTCCATCCGGGTTCCCATTCTTTACCTTTGCTCTTCAGATGGTTCTTGTGCTCTACCCTCACTGGGTTCTTCAATAAGTTGCAAGTTCTGTCTGGCATGACAGCTTTTCAACTGATTCATGTGAACCCATTTCTCTTCCGTCTGTTCTCCTTTAGGGATGTGGATCCCATAGGCGACAGGTGAGATTTTATCTACAATTTCAAAGGCACCGCACCAGGAGGGGAGGAACATCTGCTCTTTGGTCTGGTACCTTTAGAAATTGTACAGGTAGACCCTGTCTTCTACTTGGTACTCTTTTTTGGTGGTCTTTAAGTCGTGGTGGGTTGTCATCCCTTCTGCTGATTTTTCTAGATTTTGCTGAGCGTAAGCAATAGTGCGGTGAAGGTGTTTTCATAAATTCTCAATGTACTCATTGGTCGTGGACACGTTGATCAGGATCTGCTTTTGAGTTCTGGAGAGCATTTTTCGTCCAGTCATGACCTTGAATGTTGACATTTTTGTCACAGAAAATGGTGTAGACTTGATGGCCATCAGGACAAGTGTTAATTGGATGTACCAACTAGATCAAGAGTCTGCCACAAACTTATTCAAGATGCCCACAATTATTTTATTGTACCTCTCAACTCCCCCACTCGAGGCTGGCAGTAGGCAATGTGGAACTTTCACTTTACCCCGAGTATCTCCCACCTATTTGTTATCACCTCACTGGTAAAATGACTTCCTCGGTCCGAATCAATCCTTTGGGGAAGGCCAAAATGCAAGAAGATGGGATTGATCATTAGGTCAAAACTGTGTCTGCCTTGCAATTTGGGGCTCGAAGATATTCCACCCACTTGGTAAATAAGCATGTCATGGTCAGCATGTACATGTTTCTCGTAGAGGAGTGAATCACGGGCCTAATGAAATCGACTTGCAAGTCTGACCAAGGCAGTGTCATTCCACTTTTCTGTAGGTGAGCTCTGTGTGTGAGAAAACTTGGCTGAAACTGAGCACACACAAGATACCCTTTCAAGTATAGGTCGAGGTCCTGAACCATGTGTGGTTAGTATATGACATCTCGCAAGATTTCCAATGTTGTATGAAACCCACTATGACCGGCAGTGGCTGTGTCATGGGCGTGGCTTAACATCAGGCTTTAGAATGAGGTAGGTACCACCCACTGGTCACACCCAGAGATGGATCACTGTACCAACAAACCGTCTTGGATTCACAACATTTTGGAAAACTTCATCAACACCCAGAGATCCTCTTTCCCAATATAATCAGATTCAGTCAGAAGAAAATTCACGTGGTCTTCAATATGTTGATAACATGTCCCAATAATCGGGTCCCCTTTTTGTGCTGTAATCAAATCAGCAACTGGGGTTTCTTTATTCCACTCTGCAGTTGAGAGCTCATTTTGGGCATGTGTTTGAGACCTGGTCACAGCAGCGACCTGAATTTTACACAACAGGGATTTGATTTCTATGAGATCCCCGTGGATGGCTCCAGTTTTGTACAACTGGTCAGCGAAGTAATTTCCAGTTTTGTCTAGTCCCTCTATTTTGGAGTCACCTTTGATCTTTTTCCAATAGATGGTCACTTCATTAGAGGTGAACAGACCATCAATTGTTTGGAATCATTTCTCATGCTTCAGCGGTTTTTTACTTGCACACAGCATGCCTCAATTTTTCCAATGAATCAGGTGCTCCACGAACCCGTTCCTGATATAATCTGAATCAGTGAGTGTGACCAGTTCTTTGAGTTGGTGTTCCACGACAGTGAGGATGGCTTGATGTACCGCCATCAACTCTGCTACCTGACTACTTCAGGGACCTATCTTGTACCCAGCAAGGTGCTCTGGGGCATCGTTCACACAGGCATTCCCAACACCAGCCACTAGTTCTTTTTACCCGTGATTATCAACTTGGTAGAAGCATCCATCCACATAAACTGTGGGTATGCCCTGGCACGTGTCTTCCTCATTGACTTTGTGCAGGGAAGTAAGGTATGCCTCCATGTTGTCTTGGGTCTTTAGACTTTTGTCCTCGAGACAGTTTTCTTGAGCACAATCATGCAAGCCAGCCCAACCTTGCGTGAGGGGATTCTTCTTGTTTTGGCCATATCTGACCTCCATAAGAAAGCCTTGCATGAACAGAATCCAGGAAGTAATTCTGGAATTACCCATGTTCCCAAATTCGGATTCGGTCACTTTGGAGATATTGCAAGGGCTGGTGAAGAGTCTGGACAATGATGTGCTCCCTCTGGATGAACGGGTGGTAATTGTTAAATCGCCCACACTGTCGCCAGGAGTGCCTTTTCACATCTGTTGAATTTTTCCCCCACAGAGGACAAAGTCTGCCTCGCATATGTTGACCGTGTCATGCTTTTGATATAATACTGATGTTAAGCAGGCATTTGAGAACCCTGTCTCCAAGAATAACTCCTTGTTTTTTATGGGGTAAGCCAAACAAGGTGCTTGGGAAAGGCTTCTCTTTGGTTGTTCTGGACCCCACTCCATCTTGACCCCGGCCTTTAAAAATGGACCAAGGGTCGTGTGACCTCTGCCTAGTCTTCTATGACATTTCTACTATAATTTGTGAGTCCAAAAAGGCTCTGTAGTTCTCACAGAGTAGTAGGGTCTTTTAAATAAGGCTTCCACCTGTTTTGCCTGGGGACAGAGAACCTCAGGGGTGATTTCATGCCCTAAGAATTTCATGCAGGTTTTACACCACTGTGCCTTATGAAAGTACTTATGAAATGACAGTTTCTCTATGGATTTCTGCAACTGGGTCAGAACATAGCGTATTTCAGCTATGGGTTCCTCCACAGTTGAGCTCTTGATTAAAACATTGTCTACATAGGCTAGGCTTCCCCTTTCACCCAAGTCGGGCATGGCCTTATACAGGAAGATGTTCAATTTGTTGTCAGAGTTAATGTATCCAAAGGGGGTTCGGGTCCACATGTATTGCTGCCCCCCAAAGGTAAAGACCAGCTTGTACTGGTCTTCCCTACTCATGGGTACTGTCGGGAAACCGTTGGTCAGGTCAATGGCGGTATACACCTTTGACCCTTGGATCTGGGCCAGTCGCTGATCGATGTAGGGAAGGGGCCATCTTGACATATGAACCCATTTATTTAACTGTCTAAGGTTTGTGTAAAGTCTACATTAGGTTTCAGTATCTCCAGTACCAGGGTATTAAAGGTACTGTGGACTGGACGAACTAGCCCACAGGATTCTAAGTTTTTTATAATCTATGTGAGTGACTACATAGACGCGAGAGGCAATCAGTATTGCTTCAAGAATACGGGAGCCATCCCAGGGTCCGTTGATATGGAGGTTGAATGTATCTCTGTGCTCCCACAGTCATACGAGTCCACAGGAAAGATCTCCTGAAAATCCAAAAACACCTGTTTCAGCTTCTGCTTTTGCTCCTCTGTCTCACAGGCATCAGCGAAGTTGATTTGTTCCTCAACCATCTGCTTAAAGCCTGGAAATACCTTGGGTTTTGCATTTTCAGCGGTGTCCTCCAGTTCAGTGTAGAGATCTCTTGTTGGCCTGGACATGAGGCTTCAAGAAGGGGAGGTAGTCCTGTTGACTTGACATACCATCTCATCCTTCCTGATGTTACAGGTTACCTCTTCCCCACCATAAGGGCAGGAGGAATACACCAAGAAATTCCCCCCTTGCCAGGTGAAAATCTTTTCCGGAGGGACATTTGTTGTCACAAATGTAAGTTATTTGGAATTGGTCACATGATATAATTCCCTAAGTCAATAAAATAATGTTGGACATCAACCGCCATTCCAATAAAGGTGTCTGAGCCCAAAATAATACTTCTAGGGTCGCTGATATCCACCAATATTTGAATGGTGTCATGTTCTAGGTCAACTACGGGTGTTGGATGCAAATACAATGGTTGCTGTTGGAGGTGATAATTGCGATTTATATAGGAATCCTTGATTTTTGGGTTCTTTCCTTGCTTAATTTTTAGGGGAATTGTGAATTGTCATACCTGTCCTTGGATGGTGACCTCTTCTCCCATTTGAACTTCAACTGCTTACAACAGCAATTGAGCTGATCAAAATGCTTTCTCAGTGTTGTCAAAGCCCATGGGGTTACCCCCCAGTCAGGAGAAGGCTTTGTAATTAATTAGGTCCAAATTAATTGCAAATCGATTAAAAATGTCACTGCCTAAGTAAAATTTGTAGGGGACATCTTTCACGACCCAACAATTATGTTCTATGCTTTTGTCAGCAATGGACATTTTTACCATGCACCTGCTAGGCTGGAGATGTTTTGAATTTGGAGTTTCCAGGCCCATTTCCCACTTATAAATCAACTTAAACGTAGGAATGGTTTGATCTTTTGGGAGTTGCCTGAATAATGCTTCACTGATGAAGCTTCTTCTGTTATTCATGCGAGAACAGGCTCCCTCCCTCATTTACCTGAATGGGGAATGGGGAAAAACAGCTGTTCACCCTTTCTCTGGATGTCGGTCAAACTTTGAGCTAGTTTTCCATCATCTTTTATCATGGGATTTTGGTTTTCTTCAGATTGGGGATTGGTATAACATTTTGGAGTATTTCCTTCCAGTGTGGAATGTCACTTAAAACTTGGAGGAAGGTTAATTTTCAAAAATGGAGAAGGGTTCCCCATCACCAGTTTGTTCTCCTACGGAGATTAGAGTGATGTCTGGGATCTGATTGTTCTTAAAGTAAAATTCTATTTTGTCAGACCGTTATTCAATCATGTGGCATGTGCCATTTAAACTCACGTAATTGGTACTTTGTTTCAATTTAATTGGCCGGTTAGTCTGAGTCCAGAGGACCTTGTTCATGCAGTCAATCAGGGTAGATAACCTCTGGAGCAGATAATTTCCCAGTAGACAAGGTGTGCCCTCTGGAGTGACGACTATCTCTGGGTGTTTCACCCTATGTCGCCCAATTTTGATCTCCAGATCCACAGTGCCTTTGATGGAAATATCATTTCCATTGAAGTTTTGGAGTTGTCCAGGAAGAGATGTGAGGAGAATTTGGTGACTCTCCCCCCTTCCTGAATTCATTTGATCAAAGGCCTTTTTGGACAGAAGGGTGGCTTGTGATCCATTATCGACCAGCGCTGAAAATGCACATTGACCCTGTACCTTGACTGAGGCATACAATCTCCCCTCCCTCTCTTCAAGGGGACAAGCCAGTTTAGCGGCTAATCTTTTTATTTTAAACTCTGTCACTGTGAGATATTCAACAGTTTTCTGTGTCTGAGTCTGAGAATCTGCAAAGCAAATTTTTCACCCAGCAGCAAATGTGCTGGGGAAGTCCCCCTTTTCCCCTGATTCTTTGCTGTCCCCCTTTTCCTGGAGACAGTTGCCCGAACCTGTTTGGGGGGAGGATCCTTCATTGCTTTCAGAGTCATCTGGGTGGCATTATTGGGGCTTAAGACCTTGTTGCTCTGGGTCAGTCTCCATACTTACCCAGTCAACACCAAAGTCTTTTGGGACCCATTTTTCCTTGGGAGTGATTTTCTTCCCTGAATCCTCCAGGGATTCTTCCCCTTTAAATGCAATGATTCAGACTTCCTCCACAAAGTGGGTTTTCTTTTGATCTTGATTTCTTCTACTTACTCTCTGTTCCCTAGGTTCCCGTTTTTCGTTGGTAGGAGATCTGTGTTCAGGTTCAGAGGTTTCCACAGGTTTTGCTCTGGTGGGAAAGGAAGCTTCCTTTAGGGCTTTGCATCTTCCCTAACCCCATACCCCCTCCTGTGGAACCTGTTGGTTGTCAGGGGTTTCTTTCCATCATTGCTTCGGGATACCCGACCCAGGTGTTGAGCTGTTCTGGGCAGCCGTGTCCCTTTGAGGGCTCTGTTGAGCCCTCAACATGCGACCCAGGTCTTGTGTCAAACTTTGGACCTGGTGCTCCAGTTGAGAAATACTTTCTGGTTGGTATGGGGGTCTAGATTCATACCTTTGCTGCTCTCGGAAAGGGTAGCTGTCCCAGAGTAGCTTGGGTATTGAGGGTTCGTCTGATAACCATCCATCCTCGGTCTCCCTTCACCCTGATTTGGGGATCTATTGTCCTGAAATTCGGTAGAGAGAGAAGGATTGTTCAGAAAATTGGGGTTTTGTAGGGTATTTGGGAGGATGAAGTATTTCTTTCCTCCTGAGGGAAGCTTTGAGGGAAGTTTTGAGGGAGGTTTCCTGGGGCAGTACTTCCTTGATTGGACCCCCCTATGTGCCAGGGGAGTCCATTAATACCCCAAGATGGGTCTGTTAGCCTTGTATCTCCGGCTGATATAGGTTGCAGGGTCAGATGGAGCATTTGTTGGGTACCCTACCTGGCTACCAGTTGATTGGGATGGATCACAGGGCATCCGCAGCCTCTCATTCTGCTGATTAGGGCAAGGAGTATTTTTAGGCTCCCCCATTTCCAAGTCCAAAATGGGGGTATTTTTCACTTCTGCCACTTTTGCAGCAGCTGGGTTGTTTGACGGTTTGGGGTGTTTGGAGTTATTTTTGTTCTCAGATGGCTTTTGGACTCCATAAATCCGGGTGGCCTGTTCTATCACCCAATGTAGGGTCCTACACTCATGGAAGTCCATAACCAGTGGGGACAGTATGTATTTTGGGAGAGCATGGAAATAAGTATTAATGAACTACAGGCTATTTGAGCGCACCCGTCTAGAGGTCTGGGCAAATGCCCGCTTGCACAGTTCTTTCACAAAATCTCTAGGTGCCTGGTCTTCTCCGCACTGCAGGTTGTAGGCCACTTTGCAGACCTCCTGATGGTTCCTGTGAACAGAGAAATGCTTTAAGATGGCCGCCTCATAGATGGACTGTCTTTGGTGTTCTTCATCCTCCAGCCCTGCAAAGAAGATGGAGTATTCCATAGAATTGTGATAATTTCTAATGCCAAATTACATCATCATCTGGTCATACAATTATTAATGCTCCGATGTTTAGCATTTGGCATTTTTGTGATATGGTGTCATAATGCTTCTGGTGGCTTTTATGTGCTGAATTGGGTGTTTTACAAGACCTCTCTTCTGTTTGGCAGCCTTCTTTTTCCGCTGCACTGGAGTCCACTGAACCTCTGACTCAGAGCTGCTACTATTGGTGGTCCACCCCCTGTCCTCTAGGCGCTTCCTACCGCTGTGAGACTGGGAATCCCTACCAGGATGACAGAGTCTGGTTTCCTCTCCCCTGTGGTACTGTGGGCTCTCTGGATCACTTCCCTTGGGCTCCCCTTTTTGCACAGGGCAATACTCATCTTCTTCATCCCTTTTCTGGGTATGGTGGAGAATTCCTCCCACCTCCCTGAGTGTGTGAAGGTTTTCAAAATACTCTTTTGAGGCCTGGCCTCGGGTTCTTCTCTGTCTTCAAAGCGGACCAGGTGGTCCCTTTGTAACTTGTGTTTCTGCCAGTCTAACTCCCTGATCTTCTCATCATTCGAGCCATCCTGGCCAGAAATACCTGGTTGGGTATTTGTAAATCTGGGTAGAGATGAATACCCGTCAACGTCTGATAAGAACCAGCCTTCTGGCTCAGATAACTAGAACTGATTGAGTCCAGCTGCCTCATGTTTCCCTGTTCTTGCAAACTGGCAGGCATGGAGTTAGCAAAATTCTGTGCATTTAATGTGGTGAGCTGGCTTGAGATCCCTGGTAAGGGGGTCATCACTCTGTGATCGGAGGGTGCCTTTCCATACTCTAACTGGTCGGGTGCCTCAAAGCCTGCTTATATTTGGCCATATCCTTTTCCAATCTCTCAGATTTAGTTTTCTCAGCCCCTATTTCTTGGTGATATATAGAGGCCTTAGGTTTTAGCTCTGCCTGCAGGGCTTGAGTAGCTTCTATTACTTTGTTTTGTGCCACTACTTGGTCCCTCAGTCCATTGTTCTCGTAACAAAGGGACTCATTTTCCTTCTGTGAGGCTTGTATTGTCTGGGACTATTCAGACCTCTTCTTTTGCAGGAGACTAATCTCCTCCCTATGTGCACTTTTGTCCTGTTCTACCTGCTCTAGGTCAAACTCTACTTGCCTCAGATGTCCCATACATTTTTCATTTTCTATCCTCATGTTAGTCAGTTCCTGAGAACATAACTCGCTTTTCTCCATGTCTATCCTTAACTGGCACACTTCCTGACACAGAGCCTGGGAATTGACCTCCCTTATGATCAACTGGCTATTCTCATCTTTCAGTTGTTTAACCTGCACAAATGTCCTCTAAACAGGCTCTATTCTGCACCACTTGCTCACTTAATTTTTGTTGACTCTCTCTCAGATTTTCCACACCTTGATATTCCTCTCTCAGTGCAGAAAATGGGGGCTCTCACTCTAAACCTGTTTGCTGATGTGCCACTAACTCATCTGTTAGCGGCTGAATAATGTTTTCTAATTTTAACTCAGAATTTTTCCTCTATTTGCTTCAACTCTCTCTGTGCTTGAGCCAAAAGCTCAGATTGTTTTTTTTACAGAGGCTACACTAACCTGGTATCTTTGAGCTGTGCCATTTTAATTTGCTCATCTCTAGTGGTCTGTGTCATATACAAGTTTGCCAGGGCCCGATGTAACAGCCCATTATCCTGCCACATATCCACATTTACAGAGGTAACCTCCTGCATCATTCTAGATTGCCAAATGTCATGCTCCTGTTCTACCCATTCATCTATAATACACAATTTGGATAGAAGGTGCTTCCTGGCCAGATTGATTTCTACGGTGCTTATTATTAACAGGGTAATTCCTAGATTTCAGCGCAGAGGCAGCGCACACGAGCAGTGCAGAGAGATAGCGTGTGCCAGCGTGTGCCAGCCATGTGCGCTAAACAGCATTCTGACGCACTGCGTTTTCATGGAATATCCAAGCCATTTTGAGCTGACAGGTCTTGTGCGAGCGGGGTACGTGTATACCGAGGGGTGCGCGGGGAGAATCACACGCGATAGGCCTTGTGCAAGCGGTGGGAACGTGTATTTTGGGGGTGCGTGTGAAGTATCACACGCGATAGGGCTTGTGCTAGCAGGGTACGTGTATTCCGAGGGGTGCGCGGGGAGTATCACACGCGATAGGCCTTGGGCAAGCGGCGTACGTGTATTCTGAGGGGTGTACGTGAAGTATCACACGCGATAGGCCTTGTGCTAGCGGGGTACATGTATTCTGAGGCGTGCGTGGGGAGTATCACATGCGATAGGCCTTGTTTGAGCGGGGTACGTGTACTACCGGGGTGCCCGTGGAGAATCACATGTGATAGGCCTTGTGCGGGTGGGGTACGTGTATTTCGGGGGTGCGCATGAAGTATCACACGCGATAGGCCTTGGTCGAGCGGGGTATGTGTATTCAGAGGGGTGCGCGGGGAGTTTTACATGCATTTTCACTGCCACGGGAGGTGTACGTGTATTCCTGGTGAGCCCCAACGCAAATTGGCAGTGTGTGCCCTCCCAGGTGTGCCCTCTCCCCCCTCCCCAGGCCCTGCAGGAAGCTCACAACACAGGGGACTACCCTGCACCCCTGGCCATGCCCTGCAGGCAGCCAATCCACCCTGGCCATGCCCCCCAGCCAGCCCACATGTCACCATGCACAAGTGAGCACCGACACATGTCCCCCATCCACCCAGCAGTGACAGGCACCTGCCAGAGGCCCCGACTCATGTCCCCCCAACCACCCACCCACCCACCCAGCAGTGTCAGGCACCTGCCAGCAGGCCCCAACTCATGTCCCCCCGCCCACTCACCCACCCACCCACCCAGCAGTGACAGGCACCTGCCAGCAGGCCTGACTCATGTCCCCCCACCCACTCACCCACACAGCAGTGACAGGCACCTGCCAGCAGGCCCCGACTCATGTCCCACCACCCAGTCAAACACCCACCCACCCAGCAGTGACAGGCACCTGCCAGCAGGGCCCCGACTCATGTCCCCCACCCACTCACCCACCCAGCAGTGACAGGTACCTGCCAGCAGGCCCTGACTCATGTCCCCCCGACCCACTCAAAGCAGTGACAGGAACCTGCCAGCAGGCCCTGACTCATGTCCCCCCACCCACTCACCCACCCAGCAGTGACAGGCACCTGCCAGCAGGCCCAACTCATGTCCCCCCACCCACTCACCCACCCAGCAGTGACAGGCACCTGCCAGCAGGCCCCGACTAATGTCCCTCCACCCACTCACCCACAGAGCAGTGACAGGCACCTGCCAGCAGGCCCCGACTCATGTACCCCCCCAACACGTCATGACGATCCACAATCATGGCCCTTATGGCCACCCAAATCACACCCCATGCCACCCCAGTCCAAACACACAACCAGGTATTACATCCACCCCACAATGAAATCCCCATCACATGATACATCCCAAATGGCAAGTATGCCCATCAACACATTTCTGTCACACCCACACAATGGGTGCATGTGATTGAGAAAACACACATCGTGACATGCATGAAACCAAATGGAGAATACCACACATTGAAGTAGGAAATAAAAATGTATTAAACACAAAAGCAAGGGAATGAAATGAAACACACAAGAATGGAAATGATGATTAAAAAGCTGCATATCCAAAATCTAAAATAAAAATGTAGGAAAGCAGAATCCAAATCAATCCAAAAGCACATGTCCAAAGTGTCAGTCCGGCGAAACAAATCCAAAGTGAAAAAACAAGACAAAACCATTGACCCATGGAAAAATAAAAATTAGAAGTGAAATCCAGTGAAGAACTATTTACAAAGTACTAATCCAGGGTCCATGAGCCCAACCATTGAAATGAAACCTACAAAAAACCCTACCTAATGAAGAACTATATACAAAAAGGTGGGGCATTTTCCAAGTGCCCCAACAGAAATAAAAACAGAAATGAAACCTAACACTAACTAACTATATACAATGGCGGTGGGCAAGTCCTACGGCTCACTCTGTGATGTCCCGGGCCAGGGCATCATCGAACTCCATGTCGATGTCCCGGAGGCGGGCCTCTGCCCTGGCCCCGAGGTCTCGCAGGAAGGCAGTCATGGCCTGTTCCAACTCCCTGCGAGTTGCCTCGAGGCACTCAGCCCGCCTCAACGCCTTGCACATGGAGAACTCCGCCCTGACCATGGTGAGCCGTGCCTCTTCTGCCTGCCGCCGCTCCGCATCTATCCGCTGGCCCAACCGCTGCCACACGGAAGACACTCACATTCCAGGGTCCTCCTGCCCTCAAGCCGATGCCTGCCCCTCTGATGTTGATGGCCCGAGCCATCATCACTCCCACCTTGAGCCTGCTGCTGCTGTCCATGTGCCCTGCCGATTGATGCCGGCAAACCTCCATCTGCTGGTCTCGAGTTGGTGGGGTGTCCACCCCTGCTGGACCTCCGACTCCCGACTGTGGCAGGGATGTGATCTCCACCAAGCTTGCTGTGTTGGTCGGGCCAGGTCCACAGGGGGCCCTGGTGGAATCTGAGCCAGAATATGGCAGGGAGAACACTGGCGCATAGTCTCCACAGAGGAGGAGAGGGCCGCCAGAGTGCTCTACACATGTAGGAACCCTCCGACAAGGGCCCCTCCCAACTGTGCCACGTTGCCACGCAGCTCTTTGTGATGGCGTGCATGGTCTCCCCAGGAAGCACGCATGTCATCACGAATGACACGCGTGCACAATGCAACACCAATCAGGACGGATCCCATACGGTCATGGGTCTCTTCGTCCGCAGGTAGTGGAGTGCCAGATGACGTGGGCCTCCCCCATACCTGCGGATGGGCCTGGGACGGAGCCTCCCTGCTGGTGCATGGTGGTGCAGTCACAGGGTCAGGGACAGTGACATGCACAGGCCCCTCTGCGGCGACCTGTGCTGCCTCCTTCCCCTGGCCCTGGACTGCACCACTTGCACCAGTGGTACTACCCCCACCAGGCCCCATGTGCGGCTCAGTAGCAGCCTCCTCCTCCTCTGTGTAGACCATCAACCTGGATGGCTCCGCCGCACCGTCTTCCGCCATCGCAAGCCCCTGTGGGGCTCACTCAGCCCTTCCGCTGCAGCCGTAGTGGCAGACGCGGCACCAGTCCCCTCGCTCCCGGATGATGGCAATTCCTGGGAGGGTGGCTGGGCCTTGCGTCACCGCCAGGTGGAGGCATCCCCACCGCTTTGCTCCACAGTGCCGCCTCTGCCCTCTTCTTCATTCGACGCTGCGTAGAAGGAGACATAGAACACAAGCATCAGGGTACTGTACAATAGTCCCCTAGACAGAAAGCAATAACACATGAGTGGCACTGTCAAACGACACTTCCATCCTGTCCCTCCACAACACATGGGTCAATGCTGGCAACAGACATGCAGAAACAGGCACGGCGCATGCAGTCAACATCAGCATCCATGTACAAGGGCCTCTATTGACATAAATGTTGTCTTCAAACTCACATGCATCATGGCTCATACTGATCCCATGCACACACAACACCGGAGGGTCATGTATCAGGGCTCGTACACCACAGACACAGTGGATACAAGGATGACTAGACTGCATAAGTGAATCAACACATCGTCACGGACATGTGTCATGCATCCATGGCGTTTCAAAGTCACACACACGCTACTCAGACACACAGACATGTATACCATACATGTACATGACAGCAGCACCCATCTCTCACACCCCATCCATGTCCAAGAACAGAGACAGGCATGCATTCATGTGTGCATTCCGCATGCTGCTCCCCATGTTGCCTTGGAACACATGCACCATCCATGTGGTTCATGCATGACTGGTCACACATGCAGCACCATGATGTCCCTGCACACACACATCCATACATGGCCTATGTCACACATACAGGCAAGTAGCTGACTACCAGCACACTGCAACATGCCCTGTTTCACACAGCAATGCATGGCCACTTGCCGCTCAACTCCAGACGGGTCTGCCTCTGAAGGATCTGGACGTGGAGCGCTGGGCTTATGCGTTCCAGGACCCTCATCTGGATGTTGCTCAGGTTGACCCGGCACCCCTCTGCATCCTCTGCCTTCAAGAGGCGCCGGGCCTTGCTGAGGGTCCTGGACCTGAAGTCCTCCCAGCGCTTCCGGACGTGCTTGATGTCGCGGGTGGCCACCCCCTCCTCGTTGATGGCAACCACTACGTCCTCCCAGATCCTCTCCCGTCCTTCCTTGTTGGCGCGCAATGGTGTGAAGAGGGCATCATAATGCCCCAGAACTTGCTCCACCAGGATACCAACTTCCTTATCAGTGAAGCTGGTAGCCCTCTGCCTCTCTGGCTGGGGGTCGCCAGTGGTCTCGGATGGTGTTTGCCCCGACATGGCGACCCCCGAGGCAGGTGTGGGTGGGCAACTGGGTCCTGGGGCTGGGCTGTGGAGCGATGGTATCCCAGTCGGGAGTCTTCTGTTCCAGCAGGGGTAGACACAGCAACTAGACCCCTGCAGATGGCTGACGTGTAGGCACCAAAAAGCCGGGCACATGGGCAGCAGACAGGCAGCAGCAGATGGCAGGTGGGAGTGTGCGCGGGGCTCTGGGGGGCAGGAAAATGGCCTTTTGGGCAGGAGCATGGTCTTCCGTGTGTTGTCGCGTGGCCAACTTGATACGGAGTGATTTGGCACGTGAAAAAACTGCATGTCAGCGTGTAATTCGAGGATAGGCCCTAAGCGCATAAGCGCATCTGTGACGTAATGCGCATGGGCGTTTCCCTCGTGATGGGAGCATAGTGAATCAGCACGTGAAAAAACAACACGTCTGCATGTTAAAGCATGCAATCTGAGGAAAGGGCCTAAGCGCGTAAGCGCGTCTGTGAAGTGACGCGCCAGGGCATTTCCACGGGTGCAAGTTGATTGTACACGTGCAAAAACTGCACATCCGGGTGTCACTGTGTGCAATTGGAGGAATGGGCCTGCACGTGTGGGCTGGCTCAAAAGGTACGCGTAGGACGCCATTTTCTTGTACGTGCTTTTTGTGGAGAGCGAGTGGGTGATTCTTGTACTTCTTGTCGGTTCACACGCGATTACTTCACAACGGTTCCAGTTTGTACTCCCTGTTTACTCAGACAGCGTTCAATTCTTCTTTTGGCGGGGGTGTTGCCAACGTGCACATGTGCGTCTTTTTCACGTTCTTTTTCCAGGCAGACGGTGAGTTGTGCACGTATATTCCAACTGTGGGTGCCCCCATGTGTCGCGTACCCCTTCAGAGGTCATTGTAGGCTGCGTGTATCACGCGTACGCTTATTTTTGTGTTTCTGGGTGCCACAGCGTACTGCGGGGTCATTTTTCTACCAGGGGTTGCATGCACGCTAAGTATTGTTTTCGGGGTGCCTGTGCATTGCGTGACCCGTTATCTTCCCCCAGGGGTCACAGACAGCGTTGCTAGAGCACTAGGGTACGAATTCCATCTAGTACCCTACCCCGTTCACCCCAATTGCCCAGGATAATTGTTTACTGCAACTCCCATACGCACAACAACATCAGTGCCATGGTTGGGAGGCGACCAAGCAGTAAGGGAGGCAAAGGTGGCCGAGCTCCAAGAGGTGGGCGCGGTAGGGTACATGGCCAGGATGTGCAGGGTGGCCCAAGAGGCCAGTGTGTGGTGGACCAATCAGGGACACCTATGCCTCCCCCCCCAATGGTTCGGGGAAACAATGCTGACACCATCCCAGCTCAGCCCTTGTTAAAGCGGCCCATATTGTCAACAGTACTGGCACAGGATGACTCCCAGGCTGACTTCCGTGTCACCAAGTCTAAGCCATGTGTGGCGGTGAAAGTTGCTGTCAACAGGCCACGTGGATCTAGGGCAGCAATGTCATCTGCTGCCCCAAGTAGCCAGGGTGAGGAGGCTGCAGGGGAAGCTGCAGCTTAATCCACCCCAGCTCCGAGTCTCCCAGCCGGGACAGTGTCGGTCCAAGTCCATCACACCGAGGTGTCACAAGTCTCTCCCATTCTCACGTGTTTTTGTTGTTTGCTTGAGACCTTCTTTGGTGTCTTCTTTCACACGGTCCAGGATTTGCATAGTCCCGTGCACTGGTCTTCGGATTCCAGCGTGAGGATGACAATCCAACTCCAGGGTACTTTCAGATGTCCAGGACGGAGACCAGGAAGGAGCAATGTCCGAGCTCGGAGACACGGAACGCTGTGACCCGAGCGCAGGCGAAAATCCAGGGAGTTCAAAGATACGTTTTGAGGAAAGGAAGGAAGGAAAGGGGATTCAAGGAACCGGGAAACAGGATGCAGATGAAAGCCCCGAGCGAACTCCGGTAACACACGTCCAACTAAAGCAAGCGGTAGCGTTGAGACGCGCAGAGCCGTGGGGTCGTGTCTGTTTAGTAGAATGCAGAGCGTGGAGCGCAAGGACTGGCAAACAGCGTCCCGGGTCCGGCGGACATGTTGGAAGGATTACTGCATTCAATCCCCTATGTGTCAGGGACCACGAAGTCCAGAAAGGACATAGGTGCCGGTTCATGACAGTATGCCTCCACTGAAGTCCAGGTCCTCTTGGTTTGCCTGGATGGATAAGATGGTATCTTCGAATCAGCCTGGGGGCATTCATGTTTGACACGGGTTCCCAAGTGCGCTCACTGGGAGGATAACCTTTCCACTCAACCAAATATTGCAGTTGACCACGTCGGTATCTAGAGTCACAGATTCTGGAGACCTCATATTCGAGTTGGTCATTGACAATCACTGTGGTAGATCTTGGAGCAGTTCCAGAGGGCTGAACATATGGTTTTAACAGAGAGGTGTGGAAGACTGGATGGATCCTTTTCCATGATTCTGGTAGTCGAAGTCGAAAGACCACTGGGTTGACGATTTCATTTATAGAAAAGGGCCCGTAATACCTGGGAGCCAATTTATTTGGTCGTAGGTGACGGGGAAGGAGTTTTGAGGATAACCAGACTTTATCGCCTACTGAATAGGAAGGCCCAGGTCTTCTTTTGGAGTCAGCATAATGTTTAACGTCTCTTCGGGCCTTTCCAAGGTGTTCCTTTGCTTCTTTGTGCACATTAATTAGTGTTTCAATCCTTGAATCAACCGCAGGTACTGGGGTAGGGTGTGGAAGCATGGACGGTAGAACTGAAGGATGAAATCCTGACTGCAGAAGAAAGGACTGGTTTTGATAGCTGAATGATCCGAATTGTTGTATGCGAATTCGGCCACAGGTATTAAGAGTGACCAATCATCCTGGACCTTGGTGGCAAAGCAACGAAGATACTGTTCCAGGGTTTGGTTTACTCGTTCAGTGGCTCCATTTGTCTGTGGGTGATAACCCGATGACAAGGCACGTTGGATTCCCAGTATACGACATAACTGTTTCCAGACTGGGATATTTACTGGGGTCCCCGGTCAGAAATGATCTTGGATGGTAGCCCATGAAGCCGGAATATGTGTTCCAGGAAAATTCCAGTAAGTTCAGATGAGGATGGCAGTTTGTATAAAGGTGTAAAATGAGCCACATGAATGAACAAATCATTGGTAACTATTATAGTTGTGTAGCCCCTGGAAGAGGGTAGTTCCACGATAAAATCCGTGGCAATGATTTCCCAGGGTCTTATTGGTATTTTTGGTTGGAGCAGGAGACCTGCTGGTTTTTTGTTATCATGTTTGTTCTGATTGCAGACTGCACATGTTTGGATATGGATCTTGATATCATCCTTCATCTTTGGCCACCAAAACTGTCTTTGTACTAGATGGAGAGTGTTGGTGATGCCACAATGTCCTGAATGAAAAGTATCGTGGCATAGGCTTGTGATCTTTTGTCTCAGTCCAGGAGTGGGAATGACCAAGCGATTGTCCTTGAACAGGTATCCGTCCTTTGTTTTGAGATTCCACCAATTGTTTCTCTTAAACTCCTTCCAAGGTTCAGAGGACTGGGTTTGAATTTCGAATATCCTCCAGGGGGGTAATTGCTTGGGCAACAAATATTGTGTCGGGAAACATCTTAGGAAAGGTCCGATCTTCAAGGGGTTCATAATCAGGATGTCTGGATAAGGCATCGGCTTTAATGTTATGTGTTCCAGGAACATGATGGATTTGAAATTCGGTATTGGGCAAAAAAGAAGGCCCAACAGGCTTGGCGACTGTTTCTACATTCTAGGGATTGCAGGACTTGAAGATTCCGATGGTCTGTGCGGACTTGTTCCGGGTGTTTGGCTCTCAAAAGAAGATGACTCCAATCAGTGATGGCTAGCAATTCCTTTTCCAGGATGGAATAATGAGTTTCACTGGGGGTCAAGGTTTGAGAAAGATAGGCGATAGGGTGTTCTAACTTGTCGCCAAGTTCCTCTTTCAGGACTGCCCCAATGGCATAATTGGAGGCATCAGTTTCGACAAGAAAAGGTCGATCAATGTCAGGTTGAGCTAGGATAGGAGCTTGTGTGAACTCTGACTTCAACCGCTGGAACACCGAATCTTGGGCAGAGGTCCACCGAAAGGGGGTATCTTTCTTTAACAATGTAACAATGGGATGCACAATCTCAGAAAATGCTGGTATAAATTTCCGGTAGAAGTTAGCAAGCCCTAGGAAAGATTGAATTTGTTTTACAGTGGTTGGGACAGGCCAGGATAGAATGGAATCAACCTTTGAGGGGTCCATTCCAATTCCTTTTGGGCTAAGAACGAATCCGAGATAGTGAACAGTTGATACATGGAAGAGACACTTCTCGGGTTTAGCCAGGAGCTTATGTTCACGTAGATGTTGTAAGACTGTCTTTACGTGCTCTTCATGTTTCAGGTGGTCCTTGGAGTATATCAGTATGTCGTCCAGATATACAATAACGAAGAGGAACAGCATTTAAGAAAACACCTGATCCATAAAATGTTGGAAGATTGCTGGGGCATTAGCAAGTCCAAAGGGCATAACCAAGTATTCAAAGTGGCCAAAGGGTGTTCTAAAGGCTGTCTTGCATTCGTCGCCTTCCTTTATACGAATAAGATTGTAGGAACCCCTGTGATCTAATTTCGTGAAGACGACTGCACCTCTGACTGCTTCCAGGATGACCGAGATGAGAGGCAATGGCTAACGATCCTTGAGAGTACACTGGTTAAGGCCAAGGTAATCTAGGCATGGTCTAAGCTCCCTGGAATCCTTCTTGGAGACGAAAAATAGAGAAGCGCCCGCCAGGGACTTGGATGGTCGTATAGTTCCATTTTCCAAGTTGGTATCCAAGTATTCCCGGAGGGCCCTTTTTCCGGGTTCTGACAAAATAAACATTCTCCCGAAAGGGATTACTGCAGAAGGTTCATTATCAATGGCACAATCCTCAGGTCTGTGTGGTGGAAGAGCTTGAACAATGGCTGTCGAGAATACATCTGTGTAAGCCTGATAGGCCCTGGGAATCCGGATGATGTTAGAAACAGTGACTGGAATTTGCAGAGTTTCTTGAGAGTCTTCAGAGGACCTTGGTAAGGTGTATTGTTATAAGCAGTGGGACATACAATGTTCAGAACCAAGAAACAAGGAGCCTGCTGCCCAATTGATGTAGGGGTTATGCTTCTATAACCAGGGCATGCCTAGAACCATTGGATAGTGGGCCGACCTTATGATGTCAAATTTGAGCCTCTCTTGATGGTGGTTTATGGAAAGTAGGATCTCTTAAGTTTGAAGGGTTATGGGTCCCGAAGACAGGGGTCTCCCATCAATAGCTTCAACAGGTTGCATTGTCTCCCCAGTTTCATGTGGAATGTTGTCAGAAGTGATCCAATCATGATCTATGAATATGCCCATGGCTCCGCAATCCACTAATGCCAGGATGGGGTAAGATTCTTTCTTGGAAGGCGATAGGAATGCCTGTAGAATCACAAGATTATTTTGTCCAGGAGAGGTCAAGGAAGGAATTGATGTGGAACAGACATTTTTCTCCCGAAACTGTGACCCGTCTAGGATCGGGAGCTGGCGTTTCCTGAACGCCGTGGAGGAGCAATAGGGCACTCTCTCACGAGATGTTTATCAGAGGCGCAATACATGCATAGACCAGTGTGAATTCGGCGCAATCTTTCTTGTGGGGTAATGGGTCCATGGAAGGCCCCCAGTTGCATGGGTTCTGGATCCGAGGTAGGAGAAGCTGTGGGCTCTGTTCTGATTGAGTGGTCTGTGGCAGCCTTCTGGAAGGTTGATTTGGATTTCTTTTTCTCCGCCTTTCTTTCCTGGATTCAAAAGTCAATTTGCAAGGAAAGGTCCATAAGAGCCTGGAAGGAGTTTGGGCGAGCTACTCTGGCTAACTCGTCCTTTATTTCTTCATTCAGGCCTCTTCAGAAGAGGATGAAGCTGGCTTCTTCAGACCAATCAGCTTCCTTCACAAGTTGTTTAAAGCGGGTCACATAGGTAAGCATATCCTGGGATCCTTGTTGAAATTCAAGAAGAGAAATGCACACATCCATGTTACTGCGCCACAGTTTGATTTCAATAACAAGAGTTAGTTCATGTGTGAAAGTTATCAATTTATTGATAGCCCTTTGAGATAACACGTGTTTTGGCACAAACCATGTGCCTTCCTCAGATCAGGGCAATGTTTCTTTATCGAATTACACACAATGTGGCGATAGTGAAAATAAAATATATATAAAACATGAAAGCAAAATTAACATTGGAGTGTTAACCAAAAACATCAAAAACGAAATGGGAAAGAAGCCCCCAATTGGGCCACACAGATCATATTATTGCCATACGAGTTAGCCAAAGAAGAAAGTGAACATAAAGAATAAATAGAAAAAATAGAAAAACTATTTTTAGAAAAACGATTTTTAGACATAGAACCATTCAGTTTAGGTAGATCAGATAACATCCCAGTGCATTACATGATGGTAAAATACGACATAGCAAGAGTTAAATTTTTGAGGACGGGTTAAATCATACCATCCAGCCATCAGGTGTCGTAGAGATATAAATAAAGATTGAGGAAAAAATTCATGGAGAGGGCAAAAAAGAGAGGAGAGGGGAAAGACCATTAGATGATTATTCGGTGTTGCAATAGTTATATAAAAGGTAAAGCCCGTGTGGCCAATTCCAGCTTACCCATCAGTTGAATTTTCAGCTATGCATTAACGTAGTTGAGGAATGAGTCCCATCAGACTCGTCTGAGAATGGAAATGAAAATTCTAGGTTATTGTACCATTTATGTGACTGAGGTTAGCACCCCCTGAGTAATCCCTGTGTCCTAGTCACTAAGGGCCCAGGCGTATATCGATTCACAGACAGTATTCGTATCCTAAATGGATGTGAGCGCATTTTAAAATTGTGTATTCAGGTTTACATTGACGCCTCGGCATCCATTGCCGCTGGGTTAATGGTTACATTGAGTTAGCGATAAAAATAAATGTTTTATCTTACCTCGGGTGGTGTGCTGGGGTTCCAAATTGGCGTCATCATGTAGGTGCTCAGAGGGTAGGCACTGTCCCCTGGGGAGGTGATAATGGTTGTCATTAGTGGGGTTTTCCCATTTCTCAGTTTGTGACATGCATGCATGTGCAGAGGCATTTATACTCACCAATTAGCCATGTGTCGCCATGCCGGCCAGCTTCCAGGTCCCAGTTTAGGGGTGACATTCTGAATATGAAACTATCATGGCTGGACCCTGGAGAGTTGGCATATACTGAGGTGATGATTCGCTTGGCATCACATACAATCTGCACGTTGATGGAATGCCAGTGCTTGCGGTTCCGATAGATATGCTCAGTGGCCCTGGGTGGACGTAGAGCCACATGGGTGCAGTCAATGGCACCTAGGACTTTGGGGAAGTGTGCCACTCCGTAAAATTGCTGGACCACAGCCTGCCTTTCTGCAGGTGTTCTGGGCATGTATATGTGCCTGCGGACTGAGGGGCGTGCAGTCATCATGGCCAACACATGGTGTAGGCAGCGTGACTGCGTGGCCTGTGACACCCCCCCCCCCCCACTATGGCACTTGTCCGCTGAAATGAACCAGTAGCCAAGAAATGCAGTACATTGAGCACCTTTTCCAAGGGGCTCAGTGCTTGCGAGCACAGGGTGGGTGATGTGAGGTCATCCTCCCACTCCCTCACCAGGTCTAGGATTATGTGTGGTGGAAACCTGTACCTCCCATACACCTGGTCATCAGGCATCCCAAAAAGGCTGGTCCTGGGTAAAAAAATGCAGGGCCTGGCTATCCTCCTCCTCCTGCGGTGTCCCACGACCACTGCTGCAAGGAACAGTATATTTATTTATCGTAGCGTCTGAGCTTGTTTGTTGTTTGAGCGCACTTTTATGCTGCGTGGGGCCGCTTATGCCTGCTTCCTGCTGGCGTACGTGTTTCCGGATTAGCGTGTCTTTTTGGTGCACGCCTTTCCCCTGTTCGATTCCATGAATACGTGTTGTTAGTGCACGTGTGGGCGTTGCAAGCATTTACCTCCTGTACTTCCCCCGTAACACCCACATTTTCACAAGTTGTTCCCCATTCCGCGTGTTACACCCCGTGTTCCGCCCACTTTTCTTGTGTGCGCTACGTTATGTGCTCTTTCCCTGTGCGCGTAGCGCATGCCGTTTAGTGATGTGTGTGCCCGTGTGCACCACCCATGGATTTGGCGCACGTCCCAGCTTTTACTAGTGCAGCGCATTCCATGAATCGATCAACGGCTGCGTGCGCGGCTTTGGCACGCGTGCGCTATGATTTTCACGCTGCGCTCCCCTTTTCGGTGCACATTTATTCCATGAATTACCCTGTGTATGTGTTCTGCACCTAATATGCTCTCCATGCGAGGGAAAAATCTCAACCCTGTTCCTGCTTAGTTTATATTTGCAATGACAACTCAATGATTACTTTTATCTACACACACCACCCTGAAACCCAGGGTACAGGTTTGGATGGCTCCTTCACAATGCAATTCAATTTTCTATCATTAATGCAATAACACCTTCAATGAATAGTCTGCTGCTACTGCACTGTCACGAGTGAAAACTCTCTGCCAATCACGGCACAAGCCCTCATTTTTGTTGCGGTTTATTACACGGTCATACGGAAGTCAGGGAGATCCTTTACCCGATGAATGAATGTGGCGCACAATAAAACACTTTACGTTTTTTTTGTGATGCTCAATGTGGTAAGACCTCCAACCCATCTCGTACCCACCCTCAAAAAGTACCCGGTGCCACAATGGATTAGGAACCAGGCAGGTGTGTCTAAATATATATATATTTATTAATTTAATTAAATCAAATTTCACAATTAGATCAAGGGTGTGGCAACACAAGAAATGACTTTCGTAAAGTACCAACACAGAGATGACACTAAAATATGCAGCTACAATAGTTTGCTTTTAAATCACCCACCAATACAGAAAAGAACAATTCAAGACACACAGTCAGCCTCGTTACGAGCATGGCGGTAGCCGTGCCTGTATAGCAGGCACAGCTACCGCCATGCTCGCTACCGACACCGCCTCCCGCAATTGGGCAATAACTTGCCCATTACGAGAAGAGTGGGCCGGTAATTGCCAATTCGCGGGAGGTGGTAATGCCGGGATTCCGATCCCCATTCTGCCCCATAGGGAAAATGGATGCGCCGGGACCGTTAATAACGGTGCCCGTGGCATGACGAGTTATGCTCGCGGGTGCCGCACAGCCCGCCAGGTACGACCTGGCGGGCTGTCAGGAACACATGAGCAGAACTCGTTATGCGGCGGTCCGGTATGAACGGTGCCGGCGCCTTACCGGCACCGTTCATACCGCGGCCGCCAGCCTTATAACAAGGCCCAGTGAATGAAGATTTAAAACACAATGGGCCTCAAAATGACACGGCTGCCGCCAGAGTTGCTTTTTTACCGGTGACCAGGAATGGGCAATTACTGGGTCATTACGGCCCCGCCAGACCCAGTAATTGCCCATTCCCGGGCGTCGGTAAAAAATGCTCCCCATTCCCATTTGAGCCCATAGGGCTCAATGGGAATAGGGAGGCCGGATGCACTGGCGCCATTCCGAATGAGGCCGGGGCATCCAACATGATCTGCTCGTGGGTGCCAGTATGCCTGCCAGGTCAGACCTGGCGGGCAATAAGGCACCCGCGAGCAGAACTCATAGTTTGCTGGTACGGTAACAACGGTACCGGCAAGTTTACCGGTACCATTGTTACCATACCGGCAAACTTGTAATGATGCCCAATGTGACGATACCTTTCCTCCCAGCAACCCTCACCCTCCAAACATCAATTAGGCTTGTCTCCTTTGAATGGGAGACAGTGGCAGGGAATGGAAACACAATGGGAAAATCGGATTTTGAGTATTAATCACAGAAACAATATGGGAGACAGAAAATAATGGAAAAAAATGTATTTTGCTACACCTAACAATAACACACAGGGCATTGGGTTTTGATCAGAACAGAATGGGAAAATCGGTTTTGGAGTGTTTAACAGAGCTGCAATGTGCATGATAGAAAAACTAGGGGAAATACATGTTGCAGAGCACAATGGGTAGACAGGGGCAATTTTGTTTTGCAACTTGCATATGGACAGGCACTACTAGGCTTCGCCCTTGTAATTTAAATGAAGTGTATCAATGGGGAATTTCGTTTTTACACCCTGTGCACACACATGTAACAGGGCTTTGTGGTTAATTCTTTTGCCAAATCTTTAGGACTATACCGGCTCAAAACACACTGGGAAAAGATTGTTCGTTTTGAATGCCAACAATACTGATCCTGTGAATTCAACAGGGGAATTGATTGATTTATTTTGACAAATATGCTAGGGATCCACACAGACAAACAGGATATTTTCAATGGGGAAACAACTAAAACAATGCTGGAGAAATATAGGGCCTACACAATCTATAGCTTTGGGGGAATTCTACTTACAGGGGATGCCTGGAACTGGGAATCAGAGAGCATCATGGCACTGCTGGGACAGCAAAGGGGGTCAGTCAAAGATCTCCTCTGAGTCCTTCAATTGGCCCCAATTAGCTTCTATGCCTCCTTGCTTCTGTCTCCAATGCAAAATGAGGCTCCTCTGCTGGGATGTTTCTCGCCAGATTTCATCAGCACTTTGGATCTCGGAATTAGTGGAAGAAGTCCGGCTCTGATGCAAACTGGCTTATTGATAGGGAAAATGACATCACTAACTTGTCATGATTCCCGCAAAAGGGATTGGTTAATGTTCACTGCCCACCTCCCACCTGTTTGCTGATAAAACAAGGGGATGGGTGAGGGATGGGTGAGTGATTTGGAAGAGCTGTGGGAGGGGGAACTTCATCATCTCACTTTGACAGATGGGCTCAGTCTGCATTGACCTCACAAAATATCTCAACATGGCAAGTACCCTGAATTTTCAAATGAATACATTTGTGAGAACTATATTTTCAGGTGAATCAGATAGGACTAGTTTGGACTCTGCGCGTCCTTGCTGTGCAGAGATACAGTTTTTCTTAATTTACTCAGGAATCAGATCAGTAAAAAATATGCCATTTTACAGTCGCCATATTAATTATTACTGGCATCCCTTTACCAACTTTCGCGTCTCTTGGAATCACGGGAAGGCCCAAATCACATTTTCATTGATAACTTTACTTGTGTTTATCCCACCAAAATCGTTTTAGCATGGTTACAAAGAGGTGACTGTCATGTTTAATAAAAGTATGTAATAAACATTGTTACATGTACCCTGCTCATGTTATGCAATAAAGTATATTTCTCCCATTTTCATCGAGCTGCAGTTTTACAAGTCTCTCTCACTCCTGCCCCTACCTTTTTTAAGTTTAATTGCTCTTGGTAGACCTATGACCAGCAGAGGCGGGCCTTTGTTTTGGGCTGCCTCCCCCTTCAAAGTCGAAGAGCCACAAATGGATTTTCTATGGGACTTGTGCCCTGAAGGTCACAAATGCTGCAGAACAGACCTGTATCTGGTCTCCACATCATTTCTGATCTAAAAAATATTCTTGCTTGTTTTTTTAAGGAATGTCAATGATGGATGAAGAATCTCCAGGGCACCAGAGGAAGGTTCTGGAGGTTAGATTCAAGTTTGAAGAAATGCACGTCCATGTACCCTGCAGCAAACAGCCTATAAACGTGTACCTAAATGCTTTTTAAATGACATCTTACAAGAAACACAGTTTCAAGATACATGCATATTACTTCAAATTGTCCTTATGTGTTATGAGAAGACCATGTTCAAGCTTGACAGTCTAGTGGGCATTTCGTTTAGCATACTGTCACTTTGGAGGGAAAAATGAAAATGACATTCTTTTATTTCATTTACATGCAATGCTCGGTTTCACTTCAGCTGCTTGGAGCACAATTCTGCTATCCCATTGAAGGTACTGTGCACTGCGGTTTCTTGATGTGCAGCTGCAGCTCTGCATGGATTGAATCAAAACATCATTTCCACGTGTCTTTCTTTTCCTTCTCAAAAGGAATTGCACACATCTTTGCATGTATTAGATTCAGGCCCACTTTCTTTCCTTCGATTTTAGGCCTGTTTTTGGTTCCATAGGCCTTAGGAATGTGCTGGCATTGTGTATTGGTGAGCATACATAAATGACTCTGGCCTCTTTATTTCTGGCATCCAGGGGCTATATTTCACCCCACAGGGGGTTGAGGGGAACCCCACCTGATAAAATAAAAAATAAAAATCAACATTGTTTGTTATAACATTTTTGTTATTACAGCATGCTTTTTAATTTCATTTGATAAAATCACATGTACCCTGCAAACTATAGCATGAGCTTTTAGCTACACAATTCTTAATCACACTTAACATGGGAGCAATTTTTCATCACCTTTTGCTCCATTATGTTACTTTTAATACACATATTCATTATGTTAACACCTATATAATGGTACATAGGTACCTGCTCGATTACTGAGGGCCTCATCACGACTTTGGCGGTAACCCTTAAATCCGGCGGTAGCGCTATTACCGCCCAGATTCAAGGGTCCTCCAAATCAGGACTTCGGCGGATTTCGCCCCAGCTCTTAGCTGGGGGGAAATCCGCCGAAAATTTGCGCTCATACCGCCAGCGGGAAATCCGCCGGCGGTATTAGCGTGAAATGTCCCCATTGAGCCCAATGGGGAATGGGGCATTCCCGAATGGGCTCAATGGGGAATGGGGATTAACATTACCGCCGAACTCGTGATCCGGCGCTAGGGCAGATAGCTAACAGCGCCGGCATTACCGCCCAAGTCGTGATCAGGCCCTGAGCGTCGATTTTTTCACAATACATATTTTACTCTTTTATTGCCAAAACATAAGGTCTTAGTTTTGTCAATATTTACCCGCAGACAATTCTTTAAAGCATAATCACGGAGTGCAACAATACTATTGGCCATGCCAATGCAGATGTTCACATCATCCTTATATGCTAGACAGGGTATATGCATGCAACCCGATTTAGGAGGAAAGTTGTTAATACCCCATACAAAAGTTTTCTAAATCTGCCATATGCAAATCAAATAATAGGGGCACTAAAATGCAGCCCTGTTTCAGACCACGTTCTTTAGATATCTGACTAGTAACATCGCACCCACAATCCAGGTGTACGTGAACAGTGGTTTTAGTATATAGTTGACTTATAATATGCAATAAATATAACAGGATTCCCCAATTTAGTAATTTTGTCCGCAGAAAGTTTCTCACTATCGAACTGAACGCTGCAGTGAAATCAATGGACAGAGCATATACGGGTGGTTTGTCTTTCTTTTGAGACTCCCCTCATAACATATTTAATGTTAGTTTGCTATGGATATAGTTGAGCATCCCTTATAGCCTATTTGCATAGGGTTTAAGACATTCTTGCTATCTACCTAATGTTGTAAGGTTCGCAAAATAATAATTGCAAAAATCTTAGTGGGCACATCTGATGGGGCCAATAGCCTATAATTCTCCAGGTTCACATGCTCACCTTTCTGAAAAAAACGGGATCAGAAGAGCGTGTTTCCAGGATTGAGGGATTTTCCTTATACGTAATATCTTTTCAAACAATTGGAACAATTTAAACGACATTCCCAAACTTTAGGTTCCATTAGATTGGCCATGAAGCCCAGATGCATGGGATTTCTTTAGGCTAATAATATTATCTTCGATAAACTCTACAGAAATATTCAGATACCAAGAAGTGGAAACTGGAGGGATTTTATTTCTACTATTTATGTTTGTTCACTACCAAATGTTCCTCAATATAAGTACACTGCATCTCACATTAGCAAAGAGTATTTCAATCTTTTTTTGGACCAATGACGATAGTTTATTTTGGACTTTTTAATAATATACACATTTTCGAGCTCTCTAAGGGAGGTTCTATGCCAAATTTTCCCGTACATGTTGATGTAATGTGTGCTTTTCCCCAGCGATTTTGGCATCATACATTGGTCCCAGCTTTACAACATTATTCCCATCAATTTTTGTGTACATTTTCCATGGACCATACTCAAAGGTAATGCTCAAAATCCAATCTACAATTGCGTCTGGTGTATAGTCATTATACAGAACAAGCTCCTATTCTATATCATCTCCTATGCAATGACTAATCTCATCCAGATTGCGTTTAAAACAATACTTTCTATCACCCTTTTGATTTACCTGTGTCCCTCCTATATTAGTGGGATTAGTAAATAACTGGCCCAGGTTTAAGTGTGAGTTTTACTATCCTGTGATCTCTGAGTTTATTATCTATTATATTTAGGGTGTTTACTCTATTAAAATATTTGGCTTGGTTTATTACCCATGCACCTGGTGTAAATAGACAGGATATTATTTGAATCCTACCAATGATCATAATGAAATTCGCATCCACCATGTACTCCAACCACATTTTATCTTGCCTATTCCCTTTGGTTTGTCTCATGTTGGACGGTAGAATAGAACAATTTTACAGAGGACCAGTTATCTAATTTGGAAATAAAACGAGCATTCAAACCACCTACTATTATAATCATCTCATCCGCATTACCCATTGTGTAGACACTGCACATATTGCTGAATTTATAAAAGTACAATTCATCTCCATACTCCATTCGCCATTCCCAGCCAGAATATTCAGGTACACATCCGGTACACAGATCATGTCACATTTCTGTTTCATTCCCTCTGATCATATTCAGGTGTAAAAATGTGTTCTATGTTATTACAATGAAGTAAATTACTTTGTGGTAATTTACTTAGTTGCAAACACTTCAAATTATTATTATTTTTTTATTTTATTTGGAGGGTCCCCCCATACTCCCCCTTCCCCTTCACTACCACCCCTATTTCAAGCCACCAAACCACCTTTCCACCCCTTAACCCTTAAAAAGATGTACAAATAGCAAAATAATTCGAAGCGTGTACAACAAAATAAATTACCACAAAGTGATTTACTTAGTTGAAACAACGGGAAACCCTACAAATGCACCGCCTTCTCTCTGTGTTTATAACCTACATCTACATCTTGCTGAAGATACCAGAGCAACATGTTTTCTAGGATTCTGTTCACTTGGACCCCCAGGCCTGTGATAGTCCTCTTCATCCTTTCTAGTCTGCTCAGCTTCTGGGTTTCTCAGGTTCGATAGAATGAATCCTCAACTCAACCTTTCTGCATTGTCTCTCTTTGCAATTTCACAGAAATCCCTCTCAAGGCCACAACATTTCCAGTCAAATACATAATATAACCCGGCCCAAGAAATCCTAGAGCCAAGAATATTCGGCACGAGGGGGCGTGGCCAGCGAGTGTGCAATGGTGCAGTGGAGACGTGATTCTTCGGCGCTCCCGCGGCCGCCTGAAATATCCTGCAATATCCTGTGATATGGGAAACGAAAACGCTTAAAAACGACATCGCCGGGCAGTGGAACCTCAGGGCAACGCCTCGCGGTGAAAGGAGCAGAATCTGTGAAGGGGAACGCAAATTATCTGCATTGAAAAACTGGCAGAAACTTTGCCCAGGCCCAATCAAGATGGCCGCCATCGAGACGCACTGAACTGCGGTGGGGACGAGCGGAGGTGGATAGCAAACCTCGACCGCCAAATCTGCACCGGGAGCAGCGTGACGTCGCCTGCAGATAAGGGAGCAGCTCGGGACTAGGACAGAGAGCAGACTCCTCCTGTGGGTGACCCCTGGCACCATATCTCCACTCCTGACAACTGGTGGAAAATCACATATAGAAAGCTTAAATCTGTAAGGCCCAAAAATCCTTTTACAAGACCAGAATCTCCAGCACTCGCAACGGTCCAGCACTCGCAACAGTTTCATGTGTTAATATCCCGACAAAAATATCGCCATACAAGAATGAAGCCATATTTCTGTGGTGATATTAACCCATTAACCCTGTGCCCCCTTTTCCCCCACAACCCTCATATTATTTTAAAGGGAGCGGGGGACACCCCGACAGCTCCCACTCCCATTTACCCCAAAAACTATCCCCACCAATAATATTGCCATTGGCTGTTCCCGACGACCATATATATGGCAATATTGGTGGAGATAATATTACCTGATACCCTTGTAACACTAGCAAGGAACCTTACAAGATTATCATGGAATTCATAGGCCCCCCTGAACTTCTCACCCCCCACTCACCTCTCCCATTCTCTCTGTGTTGTCATCTCTGACCACTTCCACAACACAGCACAAAACATAGCATGCACCATCAATGCCAAAATGGCAGCACTCCCACTTCCCCCTTCTTTCCCTTTCCCCTAACAAACCTATCCACCAGCCCATCCCGCACCCTGTCTTCTCCTCTTTCACCACATCTCTAGACCAGAATTCATTAAACTACTGACTGTCAGCTGTCCATCTGCATCCCAGAATGACCCATGCCTCCCCTCCCTACTCAAATAAATCTTCATGTCAACCTGTGCAGGCAACATCGCTAGATGCATCCTTAATTTCACCCTCACCTCTAGCATCTTCCAGCAGTTCCCAAAACATCCCACGTCAAACCCCTCCTGAAAAAACTTCTCTTGACCCCCTGCAACCTGCAAACTAAAGAGCAATATCTAACACCTGTTTCCTAGCCAATATCACTGACCGTACAGCCTACTCCCAACTCAGTGCGCTCACAGAAGCCAACCACCTCTGCGAACCCACCCAGTCTGGTTTCAAACCTGCTCACAGAACTAAATCATCCCTAGTCTTCATATAGGATGACATCAAGAACAACGCAGACATGGAGGGCTGTGCCGCACACATGGTACTTGGCCTCTTAACAGCCTTCGATACCATCAACCACAGCATCCTCATTTAGATACTCCAATCCCTTGGCATTAGAGACACAGAGTGGATCTCCTCATTCCTTGCAAACAGACACCAAATCACCTTCCTCCCTCCTTTCAGTTCCTCCGCTCGACCAGTCAACAACAGAGTGCCCAAACATGCCTGTCTATCCTCTCTCTTTTTCAACCTCTACATGAGTCCTCTCCCCGCACTTATCTGCTCACAGAACCTCACCTACTACAACTACGCCGAGGACACATAAATCATCTTCAGAATCCCTAATTCTGTCTTCACCCCCACCCAGACCTCACATCCTGCCTCACAGACATTGAGCCTCATTAGGAGGCTTGCGCTCACGGAATGAAGGGGGACGGTACGGGCCCCCTTCATTCAGTCAGGGCTGATTACAGGGTTTCCATCGTGGGACCCGGATCGGACGCCTGGTAAAACCAGGCATGCTTTCCGGGTCCCAAGATGGGAAGAAGGAAGTAACAACGGGACATTTATAATGTGCCCGTTGTTACCTCCATCCCCATTCCCATTGAGCCCTATGGGGGTTTGAATGGTTCCTGCAAGGAGGACTTACCGGGTCCTCCTATGTCGGAATGACCTGGTAAGTCCCCATTGCAGGAACCCGGAAAAGGAGCCCGGTTTGGAGACAGCCATGGAGCTAATAGCTCCATGGCTGTCTGCAAACTCGTAATGTGGACCATTGATTGCTGGATGTCAGTCAAACCACCTCCTGTTCAATCCAGGGAAACAGAGATCGTGATCTGTGGAAAGACAGCCCTCTTCCTGCAACCCACCCCCTGGCCTCCCTCCCTAGGCCCCCGTCCGCTGCATCCATCACAGTTAAAAACCTGGGCTGCACAATGGAAACTGTCCTAACTTTATCACAACACATTAACACTGTGTCAGAATACTGCTACCTATACCTCTGCTTACTCAGACACATCTTCTCTTACCTCTCCTACCCCCAGAGAGTGATGGCAATCATGTCCATTGTCCTCTCCTGACAAAACTATGCTAACTCTCTCTTCTTGAGTGGCACTGTCTAACAACTCAAAAAGCACCAAAGAGTCCACAACTCTGCAGCCAGGCTGCTCCTCGCTCTCGCCCGCAGAGAGCACATCACTACCCTCCGTACCCTCCACTGGCTCCCTGTCAGATGACGGGTCACCTTCAAAGTCATATGTAGCACTCACTGAGCCCTACACAAGACAGTCTCTAAATACTTGCAACAGAAAATCACCCAATACCACCCCAATAGAAACCTGCAATCAGGTACTGCTCTCCTACTGGTGACCCCCCATTCAAATAACCAGAATTGGAGGCACCACTTTTTCTATCCAAGCCCCTACCATCTGGAACTCTGTGCCGCTTAACATCTGATGCATAGAGGACCATCTGTTCTTTCGGAGGGCCCTTAAGACATGGCTACAGAGACGTTTTTATGGGAGGGCAAAAGGGGCAGATGCCCAGGGCCCCCACCTTGGGCCCCACCTTGGAGGGGGGCCCCACAGGACTGCCTGATCTGAAGTAGTAGGATTCCATTGTTCACTAGTCTTAAATAACACACGTCAGTATATTTTATGGGGTTCTGCAGAGGCTCTAAACCCATTGCCTTTCTGTTTGACAAGTACATTCTGCCTTGATCAATACATCATGTATTGCTTTCTATGTTCACTGTGGTATACATAGTTTGTGTGTTCTTTACGGCACAACTCTGTAGCATTCTTTCAGTCCTGCTGGAATTAAGTTGATCATGTGCAATAGGCAACGGTGAAATGCATATTGATAAATTGAGTGCCACAATGATTCAGAAGTTAATTCAGTGTGTGAAGCACCCATTGCAGAGATGTGTTTGTATGCAAAATTAGAAAATGACATTCCAGCAGGGATGGCTGAGCCTTTCCTATGCCTGAAGTTTATAAACCTTCCTGTATATATACTTGGTTTTGCAGAGCAACATCGGCTGTTATCAGCAATGTACTTGCACCAGATAGGGGTTGCTGTGAAAACATATCATCCCTATGGTGAAGGTCTAGAAATTAGTTTGTTCAGATGAGGTGTTGTAAAACCTAGGCAATCGCCTCCAACGATGACATAAACTGTTAGTCCAAGAGGTGAATAAGTATACAAATTCAAGACTATGGAACGAAAGCATTCATGCTTGTATCCTGGATGTGCCAGAAGATGATACAGTGATCCTGGTCAAATCATCAAATATGTCTTACATTACTGTGCTGTCTTCTGTGAGGTTTGCCTTCTTGCATGCTGCTGGTATCGTTTAGCCCATTACTTGATCTTTCTTCTTATGCGGGCCATTTGGGTGGAAGGGTTTGTAGACAAAAGAGAGCAGACCATATGTTGCAGACCTCAGGCAAGTATATTTTAAGGTCAGCTTATTTGACACAAAAAACGGTTTGCTTTTTGGTAAAAGTCAAAGGTTTTTATGCACGTTTATAAATGAAAATGTCACAAGCCATTGTTTTGGAAGTTTATAAAGCTTTAAAATATAAAAGCCCAACCCATATTAAATTTGTTAAATCACATCATTTGGTATGCTGGTAATTGTATACTTCCCTTGATGATGGAGAGAATGAAGCTAGACTCATTTCCATTTTGCTTAACACCCTTCTTTAATATTTTGTTTAAAAATGGTCATGTTTGGTAATGTGACTTGTGCACTTTCCAAGTCTGTTTCTATAAAATGAGAATGTTTTAGTTCATGGTAAGAACTGGAAAAGAAAGTGTTCAAATGCAGAAATTGCAGAGTTGGCACAAATCTCAGCTTCACCACTTAACCAATGTGTGATCCTGGGCATCTCATTTAATCTTATATTGCCAACCTCTCAATTTTGCCAGTCCCAAAACCTTACAAAATGGCCAGCCCTTCAGAGTGATTTCCTTCTCATGGTATGATCTTCATAAAAGCCTATTCATGGTTTCACTGGCTATAGGTTTGCTTCCACTTTATTGAGCATATTTATTTCGCACACCAGAGGCATTTGTTCCTTTGATACCTAATGGCAACAGTATTTGAGAACTATGTCCCACTTCTATCTGTCTGGATAAAGACACCTTCCTAGTAGCTTCTAATCTGCCTCCACTATCCATGCAACGGTATGTGTAGCTTTCTCCTTCCTTCCAATTGGTGGTCTATATCCATGCTTGAGCACCTTTGCATTCTGTGAGGCAGCTAATGTGAGATCTCTATCTATTATGGGTTACATGTAACTTTTTATATATGGTCCTACATTAATACTACAGGCTGCATACCTTCCTGGATGCCATTGATAAAAAGTATCCTGTATGTACTAGAACAGTAACCTCTACGTTGACTGGTAATGTTGGTCTTCAAATGCTACTTGTTTATCATTCTGATTAGAGCAAGAATGAAGTGGGTAAGGGGACTTAAAGGGAGTAAACGTGCTTATTATACTGCGAGGCAGCATATCAACCTATAAGTTGTGACCGCAACCGGTGGGGGGCGCGCGGCGCGACCAGTATTCTTGATCCCTTAATTCTTATGGTTTGTTGGAGGGGGGGCGAAAGCTGTCCGTGCCCAGGGCCCCAAAAGTGCTTAAGATGGCCCTGCATGGCTATTCCCCTCTGCACCCTGAATAACCCTGCCTCCGCTTTGAGCTAGCCACATAATTCCTGGAGGACCATGGCCAGAACGAATAATGGTAAGAATCCTTGCAATTGCAATGGGATGACCTATGAGGGTAGCCAATGTATTGCATCTAGATACATTTGAAAGCATCCTATTTCTGGCATTTGGATGAATGTTGAGGGTAGTGAAGGTATTGCACTTGGAGGAGATTTTAGGGGGGCCAATGTGTGGCACTGACACAATTTATAGCGTGGCCACGGTATTTGCATCTGGATGAATCTCTGAGGGTAAGCAATATTGCACTATCCTAAAGGATTCTATATAACAACAGCCATAATTTAGCCATGCTCTAATTCCACTGCCTCCAGGATCCAGCTGCATCTACAAATCCAAAGAACCATCCAGGACACATGGATATATATCACACTCGCTGCTTATGGATACTAGCCAAAGGCATGACTATCCACCTATAACACGGACTACTCTACGATACTGCACAACAAATCTGCTATTAGAATGCAGCTATCTCTCATGATAAAAATGTGGTCTAGCTGCACACATAATGTTTTGAATAATCGTGCATACTCTGCTAACCACATCTCAGCACCCATCCACTAAATACACAGCACCTCTGCCATTAGAATGCAGCTATCCCCCATGATAAAAATTCAGTCTAGTGGCACACATAATGTTTCTCCTGCTCTTGCATACTCTCCAGACCATCTCTCAACACCCATCCACTACATGCACTACTCTAAGACACATTTCGCAACACCGCTATCTTTAGAATACAGCTATCCCCCTCAACAAACTTGGTTGTAGTTGCCCACATAATGTTTCTCCTGCTCTCACCTAGTCTCTTGACCACCTCTCAGCACCCTCCACTACATGCACTACTCTATAACACATTACAAAACACCTCTGACATTCGAAGAAAGCTATCCCCCACTATGCAATTCAGTGTAGCTGCGCACATAATGTTTCTCCTGCTCTCACATAGTCTCTAGACGACCTCCCAGCACCCTTCCACCACATACAATACTCTAGGACACACTGCACAATACCTCTGCCATTTTAATGCAGCAATCCTCAATATTAATTCAGTCTAACTCTAGAAATAATGTGCCTCATTGTCATGGTCATGAAGTCAGGGGCACAGGCATGCAGGGGTCGCATGCACAGGAGACCTGGGTGGACACTGTCCTGGCGCTTTTGTCACCAGGCTCATGAACAAATGTAAACAAGAACATCCATTTAACACCAAAAAGCGTTTATTATGGACATAGCACTGCAGATACATTAACCTTGAACATTCCATCCATTAAGCAGGATGCATTAACCTTGAACATTCCATCCATTAAGCAGCCCCAAGTGTATTCTTGGGTGTGGCTGCTAATGGATTGCCTTTGCACGTGCTCGATCTCTAGGAGCGGCAGGGTGTGGCTGGTAAGCCGGTCCCAATGGGAGTGCCCATGATCTCAGCTAAATAAGCTGCCCCGATCCTCAAGACAGACGCTTCGCGTTATTCTGCATTTGCAAGCAGCGTAATGCTCACCGTCACCTGAGGTCAGACTTACCTTTGAAGATCCTGCTTCCTGGACATCCTGCTTCCTGCCAGCATACTTACCAACTGGGGGCAGCTGTTCTTACCTGTACATCTCTTCGGCAAACCAAGTATTCATCTTTACACTTTCCGGAACGCCGAAATCTTCATCTTGGCACCGCAGCACGACACGCTACATCGTCGGCAGCAGTGCCTGCAAGGAAAAACAGAAGACAGGGTTAGACATCAAAAAAACAGTCAGTTTAAGGATGCACTTTGCCATACTTTGTGTTTTTCCTTAAACCATCACTTACCTGCTGTCGAACATTGCTATAGCATCCATCTTCAATCCGGCCACGTCTCGCGTCTCACAGCTGCATTGAGGCCGTATTTCCATCTAGGAGAAGAAAACGAAGAGAGACATTATTGCAGGCATAAATAGGAGCAAGATATAAAGACATTAAACAGAACGAACAGCATCACAAGAGCTCAAGAAAGACTTACCAATCATAAGGAGAAGCATAGTCGCAGCTGGACTGGACTAATCCTTATCAGGGATCAGTGAAGGAACTAGATCCCATTCGACACGCCCCAGCCAGAAGTAGCAGGACGGAGAACTTATCTTTCATAATTCACAGGTGGGCTTTATGGGCCGGTGTATGCTCACAGAGACCATATTTTGGGGTGAAGGGTTCGAGAGGTATAACAATCACAGATTGCGGCACTCACACACTCTTATCTCCACGCAGGAGCAGTATCACCTCATACCACCGCTCACAGCTTTTCTACTGAGGGAGAGGCCCGAAGGGGGTGATTCAAGTTCAGGGAGGGCTGCAACCGTGCCCCAACGCCTCCGCAGAGACCAGGTGAGTGTAACACTCATTACAAGTGTGGCGGCCACGGAATGAACGGTGCCGGTAACGGACCGGCACCGTTCATTCCGGGCCGCCACATTACGAGGTCTGCAGCGGGTCCCGCTCTGGATGCCCGGCCAGACCAAACATGCAGAGCGGGACCTGCTAGCAGACCAGGATGCTAACAATGGGCCCATCATTAACAGGCCCGTTGTTAGCATCCTCCCCATTCCCATTGAGCCCTATAGGGGCTCAATGGGAATGGGGATGTAGATGTACCGGGTCTGGGTTCTGTGAAAGGGAATTACCGGGCCCTCTAAGGTCAGAATGGCCTGGTAATTCCCTATTTTTGGGACCCGGACCCGGTGACTGGTTTGGGGTAGCCATGTCGCTAAAAACGGCATGGCTACCTCCAAAAACACGTAATGAGGCCAATGTCTTCTCGCATACTCTCTAGGCTACCTCTCTACAACCATCCACTTGCCTGCTCGACATGAGTAAGTAACAGAGACTTATCCACTCCTACTTACCTTTGTATTGGCTAGAATGCAGGCATACATTCTATATTTCTCTGGTGAATTTCCCACACCTGGACTTCTGTCCCCCAAGGGAGTTGAACCTACAGTGTGTTGAGAGCATGCCAGTTGTGAAAGGCACTATACAAATGACAATTACATCACAGTACACTGTCGCTCCTGCCACCTGTGCCCGCTCCCGTTCTTTTATCTCCTGCCTCCAAAACACTGAAATGCGCTCCCCCTTTCTCTTCACTATCTCCACTCTTTCCCCCTGTTTGAAAACAAACTTAATGAGCACTTTCTCTTTTTATGATTGATTCATTGATATTTTCATATTTCCATTTTATTATACCATATTTTAAAGCGCCTAGGCATTTGCTACATAAATAAAATAAAATTGCATATAATTACATATAATTGAATTAATGAATACTAATAAAGTACAAATTGTTACCAATGATGGCATACTTCTTTTACTGACAGAATGTTGTCATTGATAGTACAAGTGGATAATACCGGACCAAGTGTACCATTGGAAGAATTTGCATGTCAATATAAATCTCAGTAGTGGTGCAGGAAAGAAATATTTACATCCTTTTGGAAGGCCATTCTTCCTCAACAGGCTATTGAAACGTGTTTTGTAATCTAGTCAATCTTTCCAGTGCAGTTATCAGTAGAGAGTCCTTTGGACCAAACCCTTGTGAATGTCAGCAGACTTGAAGGAATCCCATACATCACTTGCAGGTCTATAGGGCAATCTGCCTTACAGTGCTTTATCTTAGACCCACACATGGCCACCTTGCCGGAAGAACACATATATCCAACAAACTCAATTTGTTCTCCATGAAATTAACATTTTTACAAGCTGTCGTACAAATCACGATCTCAAAGCGGTTTCACTATTTCCTGTTGCTGGTGTGCTGCTAGGTCACTTGAACCAAACTAGAACTGTTATAAAGTAACGACTTTTATATTTAAAATGCACCAATCTTGATTTTTAACACTGACTTTCTTTTTACTCCTGTCTTAATTCTGACCAAATGGTAAGCACAATAGAAAGTCTGGTACCTATTCTTGATCCAAACATTCTTCGATTAAGGGAAAGGAGTGACATTATTTGTCTGGGGTGCCCCTATAATGAATAGTGTCAAACGGTGCCCATCTACATTTTTACAAAACAGAGGGCGGGTGCAGCAGAAAAGTGTATTCAATATACTCTTTCAATATATCTTCTCTAGAAAGCGCGGTGCGGCCACATATGTCATGTGGCAATATACTCACACCTTCCCTAGGGCTGGGCAGAACAGCAATCGTGTAGGCTTCTGGAATCAACATGGCAGAAATCCCCATTCTCTTCACCTGTACAGATAATGGCCCTGAAACACAAGGCATTACTAATAAGGGTGCTTGTACAAGACATTCTGAAGACACTCCGCTGACTTCAGCTGCACTTGATGTTTTCTCCGATAACGACACAGCCCCTGCTCAAGAAGAGATGCCAACATGACTTTGAAGGCAGCATCAAATGCAGCTCCATCATTTCAAATGTGCTCTCGTCTCTGTAACTATTAATGCGCATTTCCAATTGTTGTGTATGTATTGATTTATTTATTTATTTATCATTAATAGTAAGGCATTTAGTTAGTTACGAACCTTAGCCATTCGGAATTTCAAAACAGAGAATCTTCATCAGATAAAACGTCCAAGTTACTTCATTTCAACCAGGTCTTTAAATTTGTTTAAAAACAGCATCTCCAAGAACTTCACCAAAGCATATGTCATCCCCACATGTTCTCCACCATACAAGGACTCTGGAGGTGCAGCATCTTGTAAGTTCTTAACTCAGGACAGAACAAGATAAGATGATTTAAGGCTTCTGTCTGGTATAGTCTGCACGCATCTGACTCTGTCATTCCATATCTAGACAGAGCCGACCTCTTATGTCGGATATTCAAGTGAAATAGATCTCTGTGTCGCGCACCTGGAGATTTTTTTAACTATATATGTGTCTCGTTGGGTAGTCCTGTTAACGTTTCAGAGTAACCAATCCAGAGTGGAACTCTGCCCATGCATTGCTCCCACCAGGTCTGAGGGGCCTTTTTATTTTGAGTTTGGTGGTATTTTCGGTGGTAAATCCACCAAAATAGAGACAGAATCGATTACCCTTCCTGCCACTTGGGCCCGTAGGTTTAACACAGGATTAACAGGCCGATTCATGGAATCAACGTGCGCTGAAAAAACGGCGCACGCGTGCGAAAACGTGCGATTCGCAGTGAAATAGCGAAAATCGCAGTGCAAGTGCGATTATCGCAGTGCAAGTGCGATTATCGCACAGAAAACATCGCACATCTATTCATGGAAGTCCGTGTACGCGCAAAATGTGGGATGTGCGCTGAAAAAGTGCGCGGCGCACGCTGGCGCACGCTGGCGCACAGGTCATCGAACGCCGTGCGATAAGGCCACAGCGAATTCGCACATAGCGCGGCGCACATAACAAAAGTAGGCATAACACGGGGCGTTACACGCAGAATGGGGAACAACTCGTGAAAATGTGGGCGTCACGGGGGAAGTACAGGAGGCAAGTGCGCAGAACGCCCACACGCCCGCCTACAACACGTATTCATGGAATCGAATAGGGAAAAACAGCGCACGGCCAAAGACGCGCACAGGCCCATACATGTCCGCCACACAAAAGCAGGCGGTAGCGTCCCTGCGCAGGAAAAAAATGTGCGCCAAAGTTCTACACGCGCGAGAAGTACCACACGCGAACGGGCCCGGGGGAACGTGTGTGTGTATTTCAGGGGTGCGCGAGAAGTTTCACATGCGATTGGCCTGGGTGCGTGTATTTCAGGGGCTCGCGGGTGTTTTCACACGCGATTGTCCTGGGCGCGTGTATTTCAGGGGTGCGCGAGAAGTTCCACACGCGAATGTCCTGTGCACGTGTATTTCAGGGGTGCGCAAGAAGTTCCACACGCGATCGGGCCTGGGGGAGTGTGTGCGTGTATTTCAGGGGTGCGCGAGAAGTCTCACACGCGATTGGCCTGGGTGCGTGTATTTCAGGGGCTCGCGGGTGTTTTCACACCGATTGTCCTGGGAGCGTGTATTTCAGGGGTGCGCGAGAAATTCCACACGCGATCAGGCCTGGGGGAGTGTGTGCGTGTATTTCAGGGGTGCGCGAGAAGTTTCACACGCGATTGGCCTGGGTGCGTGTATTTCAGGGGCTCGCAGGTGTTTTCACACGCGATTGTCCTGGGCGCGTGTATTTCAGGGGTGCGCAAGAAGTTCCACATGCTATCGGGCCTGGGGGAGCGTGTGCGTGTATTTCAGGGGTGCGCGAGAAGTTTCACACGCGAATGTCCTGTGACCTGTGAGCGTGTATTTCAGGGGTGCGTGAGAAGTTCCACACGTGATCGGGCCTGGGGGACCGTGTGCGTGTATTTCAGGGTTGCGCAAGAAGTCTCACACGCGATTGGCCTGGGTGCGTGTATTTCAGGGGCTCGCGGGTGTTTTCACACGCGATTGTCCTGGGCGCGTGTATTTCAGGGGTGCGCGAGAAGTTTCACACGCGATTGGCCTGGGTGCGTGTATTTCAGGGGTGCACGAGAAGTTTCACACGCGATTGGCCTGTGTACGCGATTCCATTGGACCAAAGGCCCTGACAGCGCAGGCACGTCTGTGACGTGACACGCGCGGGCGTGTCCCTGTACCCGGGGGAATGTTACAAGACCAAAAACTGCACGTCCGAGTGTCAGCCCGTGTAATTGGAGGATAGTGCCTCAGTGCGTATACGCGGAAGTGACGCTGGACGTGTGGTGCGGTTTAAAAGGTGTGTGTAGTACGTCATTTCCTTGTACGTGCTTCCCGTGGAGAGCGAGTGGGTGAAATCTGTACTTCTTGTCGGTTCATACGAGATTTACTTCACAGCGTTTCTAGTTCGTACTCCCTGTTACCTCTGTCAGTATTTTTCTGATTTTCTCTTCGACCTGTTTCCTCAAACAGCGTTGACTTCTCCTTTTGTCCTGTCTCCTCAGACAGTGTACAATTCTTCTTTTGGCGGGGGTGTTGCCAACGCGCACACACGCATATTTTTCACACTCTTTTCCCAGGCAGACGGTGAGTCGCGCACGTATTTACCAACTGTGCTAGCCCCGTGTGTAGCGTACCCCTTCAGAGATCATTGTAGGCTGCGTGTGACACGCATACGTTCATTTTTGTGTTTCTGGGTGCCACAGCGTAGTGCAGGTTCCTTTTCCCACGCACGTGGTCTGCGAGGGGTCACGTGCACGTCATTTTCTGTTTTAGGGGTGCCTGTGCTTTGCGTGACCCGTCATCTTTCCCCAGGGGTTACATACAGCCTTGCTAGAGCACTTGGGTACGAATTCCATCTAGTACCCTACCCCTTTGACCCCCAATTGTCCACTGCAACTCCCATACGCACAACTCCATCAGTGCCATGGCTAGGAGGCGAGCAAGTGGTAAGGGTGGCAAAGGTGGCCGAGCCTCAAGAGGTGGGTGTGGTGGGCGCGGTAGGGGAGGCGGCCAGGATTTGCAGACTCCCCCAAACCCCCTACGTGTGGAGGACCAGTCAGGGACACACGAATCCCCCCCCCCATGGTTGAGGGAAACGTGGCTGACACCATCCCTGCTCAGCCCTTGTTGGACCGGCCAGTTGTGGCACCTGACCTAGCACAGGGTGACTCCCAGGCTGACTTCCAGGTCGCCAAGTCTAGGCCACGGGTGGCGGCGCAAGCCAGTGTCACCAGGCCACGTGGAACAGGGGCAGCCATGTCATCTGCTGCCCCGAGTAGGCGGGGTGGGGAGGCTGCAGGGGCAGCTGCAGCTCCGCCCACCCCAGCTCTGACTCCCCCAGCAAGGACAGTGTTGGTCCCGGTACATCAGACTGAGGTTCCCCCTGCCATCATCACACTTCAGCTAATGCCTGCCGAAAGTCATGTGGTCAGTGTGCCATCGCACACTACTACTACACAGTCCACCGGTGCTCCTGCCTCTAGTGTCCAGAGCGACGTAGGGCACTCCGGATCCCCACCACCCACAAAAAGAAAGAGGAAGAGTGCTCGTCCAGTACAGGCTGATGGCCCCGACACGGCTACACGGTCCGGCACGCCAAGGAAGCCTAGCTTCAATGATGCCGAACTGGATGCACTTGTGCAGTATGTGTCCGAACATGACGCCGAAATGTTGGTCACTTCAGGGTGTAGGATTACACCTGCTCGACATCAGGCACACTGGCAGTCCATCACGGACAGCATAAGTGCCCTTGGGTTTATGAGGCGCACAGCTGTTGAGTGCTACAAGCGCTGGAACGACCTTAAGCGTAGGGCAAAGAAAAAGCTGGCCTCAAGTCATGCCGCAACTCTGGTGACTGGAGGTGGGTCTCCACAAGAGCACATAGAACTCACTCTACATGAGTATGTTGCTGGGACCTACGTCACAGAGGAGCAGATCCAAGGTGTGGGAGAACTGCCAGATTACGAGGCATTGTCCGGTGAGTGCACATGCATGTGTGTGTGATCCATGTGTATGTAGTTTGTGGGAGGGGTTCTGGTTGAGTGCCAGGTCAGGGTGTGTGTGCCTGAGTGTTTTGTCCCACCCATGTGCTTCATCCAATGCATACTGCGCCCCGGGATTTGGGTATTACAGTATCCCTTCTGGCCACAGTAGGCGTTTTGCACTACATTGCTCCAGTTGCCCTTGAAGTGGTATCTTGCTACCACATTGTTCCGTATTTAGCTGTGTTCATTCAGGCTGATTGTAGGAATTCACCTGGTTCTACTGCGCATCACTCTGCCCTATTGTCACATATATGACATGCCCATGGTACATGCCATCTGTGTGATGGCATGTGTCATGTATGTGTATTGGACATGCCACTCACAGGCCAATGTGTGATGGCACTGCTAGCCAGCATACAGCTGATGTGTTGCTCTCCCATCTTGGTGTCATCAGTGTCTGACATTTTCCTCCCCTTCCAACTCATGGACAGTGCATGCATGGGAGGGTTATAGTCATGTGGGACATGTATAAATCAAGTACTGGTACTGTAGCTTGTCTGGCCTAATAGCGTGCCATGGTGCTAATGCCTGTTTCCATTTTTTGTCTTTCTTGTTTTTGCAGAGGATGACGCACCTGATGCTGTTGAGGGAGAGGAGATGGTGCAGGCCCAGGAGGGATCTGAAGCACGACCAGGCACCAGTGGGGGATGTGGTTTGGTGGTGGGGGAGAACCCTCTCTTGCTGCAGGCCATACTGTCCCGGGGTGTCCCTGGCTGCACCTCCCCAGAACTCTTTTCAGGTGTTGATTCGGATGAGGCCTATGTGGATTCGCAGGTATGTGTTCATGGAAGGGATACTGTTCTGTCCGACCCACCTGCACCAGGGGTAGAGCCCACTATGGGGATGTCAGTGTTGGTAGGTGCGCCTGTGGTGGTTACGGATGCAGAGCCACACTCCGCAACATCTGATCCTGTTCCTGGGCCAGCAGTTCAGAGGGGAAATGCAGTCCTGCAGCCTCAGGCAGTGCCGACACAGCAGGGCGCAGTTCGCCTTGCCCCAGACAGGTATGGTGCCCGCCAACGCGGTGGTTGTCCGCCACCAGGCAATACCGCATGGGAGCAATCCATTTACGGTATGGCCAACCAACAGGCAGCATCATCCGAAATGATTGCTCAAGCCATGGAGAGGGTGGCCACTTCCATTGTCCCCCCAGAAAGGCAGATGGAGCTACTACAGCAGGCAACAGACTCCATTTGCCAATCAGTCAGGGAGGACATGTTGGCGTCCAACAGGGACAAAAAGGCGGCCCTGGACAATCTGAGGGAATCAATTTCTATAGATGCCCAGGGACAGAGGGAAGCCCTGAGGGGAGAGGTCTGGCACCTCAGGCAGACTCTTGTGGACCTTGAGGCTTCCACTGTCACAGGACGGAACAGCTGCTGGAGCGCGTCACCCGTACGCTCTCAGCAGAGATGCAGGCAACTCGGGCGGAGGTCTGGGCAACACGTCGGGTGTTGCATGGGGATCTCCGCACCATATCCCTCCAGAACGAGGCCTTCCAGGCCTGCATGCTTGCTGCCATGGAGGACCAAACTAGGGCATTGCGTGGGCTGCCTCCCATGGCACCACCACCTCCTGTGGCAGCAGCAGCAGAGGTTGAGGAGAGCGAATCCAGCAGTGAATCTCCCACTATTTAGTAGCCGTGCAGACCATGAGCCCATGGAGGTGTTTTTTTTTTCGCAACATTCACGCAGGTGACTGTTGGTGGGCACCCTGACCTCGTACCTCCTGGGTGGCCTCCCCCACCCCTCCTGGCCCACACATGGCCATTTTTTATTTTTGATTTTTGATTTTTTGTTGCAGTGTGTTGCCTTGTGTGGCTCCCGTGGGCATCCACTGTATTCCGGCTGGGCACATGCAGGCTTGTCCTGAGTTTGGGTTAGATGCTTGGGTCAGTGAGACACACACCCCTCTTGCTTCCCGTTTCCATGGGCTTGCAAAGGGTGTGCCCAAGTGACAGTGAATTACACAGTGACGTTGGACTCCCATGAGCTGTGTGGGCAGTCTGTAGTCAATACTGTGTATACATTCCTAGTGCATATTGTTGTTGTATTGTGCACTGCATGGTGTATTGATGTGTGCTTGTGCATCCATGTCTCCCTCGTGATTTGCAGGTTCATTCCTCATGTCTTCACAAGGCCGTCCACTTTGGAGATGGAGCTCATGTTGTGAGCAGTGGACTTCCAGATGTGCGTGGCAACAACACTGTACAGTTGGAGGTGGTGGATGTGCTGGCATTCTCATGTTGTAAGACTATGTATCCTTTGCCTTAGTACTGTCATGTTTATGCTATGTCGATTGTATTGTGGTAAGTATTTGGTCATGTGTGTTGTTGTTTCTACATTCATGTGGGCATATTGCGTGTGGCCAGTTTCCATTATTGACACTGTACTTTGTGACACGTGTCATGTTTGGGGGATGACTTTGTTTGCTCTCACATGGCATGTCATGCCATGATGTGTTGGGTGGCTGTGCTGGGGAGGGGTTGGGTGACATGGCACTGTTGTCATGTTGTGTCTTGCAAGGGGGTAATGATTTTAGCAGCATAGAAGTGTCTTTTGAACACAGCATTGGTGCTGTTTGTGTAGGTTGGGAAGCACACAATGGAACACTTCCAGATGCACAATCTCAGGCTGGTATGGTTGTGACAGTTGACTGTCCATTGACACATCATAATTGTCAGTAACAATCATCATTGATTGTCAGCTGGTATGTGCCAGGGCTGTGTGCACTCCACAGGGGTGTGATTTTATGTGAAGTAATTAGCCACGAGCTGCGTACGGGCTGCCTCACCCCTTGCCCTTTCCCCTCCCATGCGCAGTGGGCATGCATGTGGTTGGGGATGTGGGGGCACCACCATGTCCACGGCTAGGCCCCGGCATGTTGCAACGTTGTGCAGGACACATGCTGCCACTTTGATCCTGCACACTACTGGGGGAGCGTATAACAGCTGGCCGCCAGAACGGTCAAGGCAGCGGAAGCGTGACTTGAGCACTCCGAATGTGCGCTCCACGATGCCCCGGGTTGCAATGTGGGCTGTGTTGTATCTTACCTGGGGTGGCGTGGTGGGGTTCCGAATTGGCGTCATCATGTGGGTGCAGAGAGGGTAGGCACTGTCCCCTGGGGAGTTGGTGATGGGTATCATCAGTGTGGTTGTGACATTACTCAGTATCTGACATGCATGCATGCGCAGTGGCATTTATACTCACCGAGCAGCCATGTATCGCCATGCCGCCCAGCTTCTATGTCCCGGTTTAGGGTAGACATTCTGTAGATGAAACTGTCGTGGGTGGAGCCTGGATAGTTGGCGTATACTGAGGTGATGATTCCCTTGGCATCACATACTACCTGGGCGTTGATGGAATGCCAGTGCTTGCGGTTTCTATAGATGTGCTCAGTTGCCCTGGGGGGACGTAGAGCCACATGGGTGCAATCAATGGCACCTAGCACTTTGGGGAATTGTGCCACCCTGTAGAAGTCCTGGGCAACAGCCTGCCTTTCTGCAGGTGTTCTGGGCAGGTATATGTGCCTGCGGACTGATGGGCGTGCAGTGATGATGGCCAAGACCTGGTGTAGGCAGCGTGACTGCGTGGCCTGTGACACCCCCCCACTATGGCACTTGTCCGCTGAAATGATCCAGTGGCCAGGAAGTGCAGTACATTGAGGACCTTCTCCAGGAGGCTGAGTGCTTGGGAGCACAGGGTGGTTGATGTGAGGTCATCCTCCCACTCACTGACCAGGTCGAGTATTATGTGAGGTGGAAACCTGTACCTCCCATACACATGGTCATCAGGCATCCCAAAAAGGCTGGTTCTGGGTGTAAAAATTCTGGCCCGGACTATCCTTCTCCTCCTGCGGTATCCCACGGCCACTGCTGCTAGGAACGGTATGTTCATCCTGGCGTCTGAGCTTGTTTGTTGTTTGCGTGCACTTTTATGCTGTGCGGGTGGACGTACGCCTACTTCCTGCGGGCGTACGTGTTTCCGGATTGGCCACGTTCGTTTCCATGAATACGTGTTGTAGGCGAGCGTGTAAAACTTCCTGCGCAGCCCTGGAATACCCGCACCCAGCCCAATCGCGTGTGGTACTTCTCGCGCACCCCTGAAATACACGCACACGCTCCCCCAGGCACGATCGCGTGTGAAACCACCCGCGAGCCCCTGAAATACACGCGCCCAGGCCAATCGCGTGTGGAACTTCTCGCGCACCCCTGAAATACACGCACCCAGGCCATTTGCGTGTAATACTTCTCGCGCACCCCTGAAATACACGCACACGCTCCCCCAGGCCCGATTGCGTGTGAAACCACCCGCGAGCCCCTGAAATACACTCGCCCAGGCCAATCGCGTGTGGAACTTCTCGCGCACCCCTGAAATACACGCACCCAGGCCATTCGCGTGTAATACTTCTCGCGCACCCCTGAAATACACGCACACGCTCCCCCAGGCCAGGTCGCGTGTGAAACTTCTCGCGCACGCGTGTTCCCGACACCCGTAATACGCGTTCCCCGCTTTGAGTTTGCTGTTTGCCAGTCCGGTAAACGGTACAGGGTTGGCGCAGCCCTTTGCGATGGTTTTGCGATCTTGATGGCTTTTCCTTGCGCAAGGGGGTTCTTGGGGGCGTAACTGGCGCTGCTGCAAGGTCGCTACGGCACTCTGCGCCACGTCTGCTTTTGGAGGTGGGAATCCATGAATACGCTGTGCGCGGAAATTGATTTTATCGCACGCGGCTGGAGCAGACATTCGCACGGGCACGCTGTGCGCCAGCCGCGTGCGACACTTTTGAGAGGAATTACATGAATCGGCCTGTAAAAGTGGTGGTAGGGAGGTGTTAGTCCCCATTTATGGAGTACATAGGACTCCATTGGGGATTTTTGGTCGAACTACCAGTGGTGCAAATACGAATTGGAAAATTGTGCTGATTTCTGTTGGAAAGCTGGACAGTTTACCGCTCACATCAAGCTGGAGTGTCAATCCTCTACTTGTCCTCCAAAAACCAGCAGAATTACCACTCAGTAATTCCACCAGTGGTAATTTGGTGGAGCGAGAAAAGTGGTGGTAACGGAGTTACTATCACGTTTGGCCAGCACAGCCAAACTTGTAATGAGGCCCCAATTATCTACAAATGTGACAGCTGGTGTAGAAACCACAAGGCACAAAACATTGCAGAACGAATGGCAGATTTTATTATGAACCTCAATAAAGAGAAGTGTCAGGAGCTGGTAAATGGTTTCGCATATTAGAAGCATTGAAACTCCCGGATCAGTGCGTTGCTCATCCTCGTCTCCGAGTCCTGTTTCCCGCTCTCAATCTGGTGCATTTCTTAATCCAAAGACAACGATCCAAATGGCACGAAGAATCATGTATTTTACCCATTTGCTCAGGGAATTGCCTGGCATTGATTATGGTGTATTTAATAATATCCCCATCAGTCCACAGGGTAACACATGAAGAGGTTCTCCCTCTAACTAATTAGCATGTGCCACCAGTGTTTTAAAGTCAAACGTGTAGAGATCTGTGGGCAAACATCACTTTCAAACATTTTGAACATTGTTTATTCTGTTTCATTTTCCAAGTTGCAAGATGGACAAGGCCATGTCATAGAGCTGAAAACAGAAAAGATGAAGGAGCAGCATCACCCCCAAGACACTGCCTAGGGTGAGGTGCCATGGTTTTCAGGGCCCAGGACAATCTTTATGGCTTCTCCCATAAAGAGACAGACATGCAAATACTCCTGATCTCGGCATTCTAAGTACACATGTTTTAATGGGCCTCAACATTCTCGAGGGAAATATTATACATGCCTTGCCCCAGAACAGCTTGAACCTAGCAGTGCTTCAGTGGAGTTGGACTGGTTTGGTGCTTCCCAGTCACAGCCAAAACTGCAATAATGCCTGTAAGCTTCCCCTTAGAAGAAAAGGGAGGAAAACACCAAAGTAACTGCATAATTCCATCTTCACAGCCGTCAAATAATCTCAAATAATGGAGCAAGTTGTTTCTGGAAGCATACTACAGGGAAGGCCTGCCCAGCTGAATATAGTGGTTTTCACATTGCAAGGCAATGAGCCAGCGTATCATTACCTGTTGTATAAAGCTTCAATAGAAGGAGACTCATTCACCATTGCCTATCTGTAAGGCATGCACACCAATCCTTAACAAGTGTCACACATGTACAGAGGCTGTTCTATTGCACTTGCTTCTTAAGGGAGTCAATGCATGGCCTCTCCATAGTCCTCTCCGCTACCAGGTTCCTGGTGCCCCCAATGCCGTGAGGAGCCTTTCCAACTTGATCACATCAGACTGATGGACGTCATCTCTATCCATGCACCTTGGTGTTCACCACCCTCCACCATGCTGTGCTGCCACTTGTCAAGACCCCAGGCTACCATTTACCAGCAGCATGCATCTCCACAGATGACAAGAGACATAGGCCCTCATTACAAGTCAGGCGGTGGACCATGGTGCTATTAGCACCATGGTCCATGCCAGATTCCGCCATGGTGGATGGTGGAATTACCGCCCCATTCCAAGGTGAGTGGGGCGGAAATTCCCCATTCACCATTTGCCCTTCCCCATTCCCATTTTTGCCCCATAGGGCATAATGGGGATGGGGAAGGCGCTAATTACGGCACCGTAAATTACGGTGCTGTAATTAGCACCAAGGTTGCTTAGCGCCTTGGACTTTAACGCCTGCAAAAAGCAGGCGTTAAAGTGTGAATCAGGCGTTAAGGGTTAACGGCGCCGACGGCGCCTTTAAACCCTTAACGCCTGACTTGTAATGAGGGCCATGGTGTCTCCACGCACCCGCTAGACATCCCACTTTGTCTTTACACATGTGAAGAGAGGGGCCCAGTGTCCTCTCTGGGAATCTGGCACCCATGGATCAAGGGAGGCAGGCTGGAGACGACGCAGGAAGGCACTCTGACACTCAGGCTGAATTTCAAAGTCATCTTTATTCTTCACAGCAAACCAGGAGACAGCAGACAGCATACATCAGGAACACCAAAAACAATCAACCTAAGCTCTGACTTCAGCTCTTATACTGTTCCAAAACTGGTGTAATTTAATAATTAATACACAAAACATTTCTATTGGTCCTTATAATTAAAGACAACCCCTCATGTGCCTGTGATTTTCTGGCTTGACTGCCACTCACAGGCCCCTATGACATCAATTGGCATGCAGGCTAATTATATTTGTGTGAGATGCTCTCGACCTTTGATATGAATCCTTTGATGCGTTGAGAAAGACCAATCTTGGCAGACTTCTCACAGTCTTTCTTGGCAGGCAGCACCATGTCTTCCTGTCAACGGAGTCCAAGTATGGGCATCAGCTGTGTGCACTGCCCATGTACCCAACAACTGTTGCTAGCTGACCAGCTGTCTGTACTAATTGCTACCTTCTCTTGAACAATGCATGGCTGCACCCGGCTTGTCAATGTCAAAATTACTGCCAAGAAGTCCAGACAGTATGTTCTCTTCTACTGAACTTTCAATGAACTGTTCTTGAGGGAATTATTTCATTATTTCAGTATGACTCCCAGAATTCCACCATTTTGTATTTTCAGGATCCATCTTAGAGTATGCCTGAACTTGTCTCAACCAAAATGGCTGATCAAATTACAAAATGGCTGCCCGATCTATTTTTGATCAGAACTTAGTTCCTGTTCAGTTTTAAGCTTAGAATGTTGTACCTATAATGAATGTATGCTACCCAACATGCCCTTCGCTGCGTGAGGCATTCTGACCCAAGAAATATGCATCGCTCTTAAATGTGCTTGTTTTGGCCTATCAGGCACTACAATTCTGATTTTTGCACTACTGGAACTATTGATCAACCCGACACGTTATTTATATTCAGTTTGAAGGGGGTGGGGTCTAGCATCTTTACCACTACCTCTACACAACCATGTATTAAACACATCTAATACTACCCACTGAGCTCATATTTGTGTGAGATAACATTTTGCACTGGGTATGCTGCCATATTTCCTGCTCTCTTATGTGACTCATAAAGTGCCAGAAGCTGTATATGGAGCTCATTATGATTTTGGTGGTATCTCAGTGGCAATACCACCAAACAGTATTACCCTTAATGCCACTTGGCCCAGTGGTTTTACCTCCGGTGGTAATGTTGCTGGATTACAAATGGCAGTGTAAATCCCCATTGGGGATTTTTACTAGTATTTTATCTGGCGGAATTACTGGATAGCAACACCTCCAGTTTTTTTAGGTTACCTCCACTCCTCCACTTAACCTCCAAACAATCGGTGGTATTACCATCCAGTAATTCTGCCAGCGCTAATACTGGCACACTTGTAGTTTCGGTGGTGCAGGAAAAATGGAGGCAAATGGAATAACCTCCATGTTTTATCCGCACTGCCAAACTCATAATGCACCCCTATGTCTTGAATTCTTCTTGGATACCCCACTAATATGTGCAACCATCCAGAATAGCAACACAAATATGACATGGGATTGGTTATTGGGAAACATCTTTGGCCGATATCAAAATGTAATTGACACTGGGTCTGCAAAATAAGGAATTTGCTTGTGTATCCAATAACATAGTCTGGCAAAGGAATGGAAGGATGTCTTAATCCCACAGGTGTTTAGAAGCTTTACCTCCAGCGTGGGCTGTCATAGAGGGAACTCTGCAGATTTCCCAGTGAGCCTCTGCACCATGGGCCTCTAGTGTGGTTACCCTAGAATTCTGATTCGATTACCCTCTCTCTCAAGTCACCAGACAGCATTTCTTCCACCTCTCGTTCTCCCTCATATCCCTTTGAAGCAAATATAGAGTTATAAAGCCTCAAGTATGTTTTTCCTGTCTCTTAACAAATGTTTATGTCAGTACTTTAGTTGTGTTTAACTACCCTTTCATCCCTATTTAGGGACACATGTAGTTTAAAATTCACTATTTGGACCCATTTTCCCTTTTTTGTCTTGGCAAGAGCACCTCCCAAACTCTATTTGGGGTTGGGCTTGTTTGATACAGTCACTGGCACAGTGTAATATTTGGCTGCTTTGAAAAAAGATTCCAAGGCCACTTTAGGATCCCAGTCCACTTGCTTGCCCCCTGATGACCTTAATGCTATATTATATAACTTCAGCATTTAATGCATTCACTGCACTTTTTTTTACATCAGCCTATGTTTATTTTAAATCAGTACTTCAAGAATGGCATCATCTGGATTACAATCTGAGGTCCCATCATGTTGGAAATGCACTCCTCTCAAGGTCAGACACACAGAAGCATTTGCATCTCATGACACTAGAGGCAATACCTTTCATCAGAGTCCACCACTGGCTGCAGAAGCCCTGGCTGCAGAGGCACTGGCTGCAGAGGCCCTGGCTGCAGAGTCACTGGCTGCAGAGGCACCAGCTGCAGAGGCCCTTTGCTGCAGAGGCACTGGCTGCAGAGGCCCTGGCTGCAGAGTCACTGGCTGCAGAGGCACCGACTGCAGAGGCCCTTGCTGCAGAGGCACTTGCTGCAGAAGCCCTGGCTGCAGAGGCCCTGGCTGCAGAGGCCCTGGCTGCAGAAGCCCTAGCTGCAGTGGCACTGCCTGCAGAGTCCCTGGCTGAAGAGGCACTGGCCGCCGAGGTACTGGCTGCAGAGCCACTGGCTGCAGAGGGACTGGCTGCAGAGGCCCTGGCTGCAAAAGCATTGGCCGAGTGGCATGCCTTGTGCTGTAGTTGAGCAGAAGATCTCATCTACATTTACAGTAAAGTACAAGTACAATGCATTACTACCTGGCTCTAAAACTAATTAAAATATGCATAAATCATGATATATGACCAAAAAATAGACTTCTTTTGAGCCTGCCAGAAAGGTGATTGAAACCTAAAATAGTATCCCATTGAGTGGCGACCACCAATCAAAGAATCACTCAAGTTGACCCTAACTATAAAAGGGTACCTTTTTACAAGTCTCTTCATTCCATTATGTTATATCCAGATTTACATGTCAAGGAAGAAGTAGGGATTGGAAATCCATCAGGGCTCTGCCAGGGATAAGGACAATGCAACACAGGAGAAGGGACAATTCCACATGAAAGGCAACAAGTTCATTCTTTCCTTTCCCTTATATAGGAGCCATACGTGGCATACACTGTTTGGTGCCTCAGCAAAGGTTTCTGAAAATAGTGCAACATACTTGTAAATTTGCACTTGGTTGCAACACTGCACCCTTGCACAAACCAAGAACAGACATAAATAAATGTTCTCCTTTTAATGTACAGTTAACTTACGATCATCAACAATATTTTGCATACTGATCCATGGGCCATAGTACACATTGTCTACCAACACACCGGCCGTGTTACTGTCACAATTTGTCTTTTTGCTCTCATTCCTGACACTTGGGGGCATGATTTGGGAAATGTGTCATATTGGACACTCCTTCTGAACCCTTCATCACAGTACTGTGCTTATTTGAGAGCTCAAAGGCCCTATTTTCCATTTCACTTCCCTTCCGGATCCATTTCGTGTTGTTGGCAGCCAGCATTCTTTTTTATTCCGAAGATGACATTTCCCAGCATTCGTTGCTCACTGCTTCATCTCCACCCTTATAGGACCAGGTTGGGTGGAAGATAAGGAAAACTGGTGGCTGCAAGTGGTAGCACGCATCACAACTGAGGCGTGTGAACATGAGCATGCTTGAAAAGCTTCAGTTTGCTTCTGTCCTGTGCGGGCCACTGTTGCAGTGTTTCTGTTTGTGTCTGGTCCCTTGTTCCTGGTTCTTATGCATAGTGTCTGGTTCTTAGTTTCTTAATTCTTGTTTCTGGATTTCGAAAATAGTGTCCTTATTAGAATGCTCTGCTTTCTGCATTCCCTTTCTTTCTTCCTCTGTGTTGCAGTCAGCACCTTCCAGTGCTTTCCCTTTCCTGTGCATCCCAGTTTTTCTGTTTTCTTTATTTCTTTGACTTTGCTCTATTGTGCAGTGTAACCTTGATCCTTTAGACACCCCTCAATTATAGATGTACTATTTTGTACCATTTTCCTTTCCTGAGTCGGGAGGGGAGGTTTTGCACTTGTAATTTAGTGCAAAACTCTCTTGGAGTCTGTTCCACATTTCCTATGCAATTCTCTCTTTGTTACATATTGAGACATTATTTACAGTTCAGAATGATCAGCAAATTATACCATGAAAATGTGCTGATTATAATATGACCAGCCAGTTCTTACATTATCACCTTGTAGATGACAGCTGATGTTTCACTTCTTGAAAGAGCCCAAGACAGCATTCCGAAACATTCTTCTGAAGTCTCTTCCAGCTTCTCATTCAAGTAGCATGCTTCTCTCATGTGGCCCATCTACTCCCAAGGCCTTCTGCGCTACAATGCCAATACTACCTCAAGGCCCATCCCTGCTCCAAGACCATCTCTGCTCCTTGGCCCAGCCCCCTGAAAGGCCTAACCTGCTCAGAGGCCCATGCCCACACACCAATCCCTCTACCTCACTAAGGTCAAACCTAGACAACTACGTGAATAAATTACTCTTCTAAAACGTTCCCATTAAATTGATTTTAACTATATTGCTACTTGTGATGATCATAGCACAAAGTGTGTGATTGTTTTACTTGTGTTTGCATTATAAATGATACCATAACCTACAAATGAACATTTCAAGGCTATTAAAAGTCATATTGGAATTCTGTGACTTATAAAGCACTTAATGTGTGGCCTTGTACTTGATATGTCAAGTAACTAATCAGTGACTTTGACTACCCTTCTCATCTACAGTTGGGAGTGCATTATATATAACTATACTAATAATGCAAATATTCTAAATATGTATCTACATTAAATATGTAGCTATGCTTTCTATTTAACTAGAACATTTAAAATAACTGTGCAGACTTTATATATGGGATAATGTGTGCTCTACTGTAGGTTATATGAATATTACAAGTCTCAGTAGAGTTTTGTGACCAACCAGAATGGCAAAGTGGAAGGCTGAATACTTTTACAAGGTTCTAGAACTTATGTGGTGGGGGGACCTTCAATCACCTTAACCCAAACCAGGCCCACCACTTAAGAAGCGAGTACACGGTTGTACATGGACCAAGTTTATTGTGCTAAAGCTTTGGGGGTGGTATGATGGGGTTGCAGGACCAAACTAACCTGAGTCTCAATTATACAACATCAGTTGGCTGTTTATATACTTTTTTCAACAATTTAAAACACTCCCATATACATTTATTACTCACAACCCACCAAATATGATTGGACAAAATGTCTTCAAGAAATCCCATCTTTCCCCAATTCTTCCATTTTCATTGGTCAGGCTTATCTTTATTATTATCTTCAGATCATATTTTAAAACACACCTCTTCTTGGGATTGGTTATAATAGGTCCTGATGTTGGTATATGGTTTAAACATTAGTTTTGAAAACATAATTCATTGCTAGCAATAACTGGCCTACAACCTTTAACTTTAAGTATGATTGCACATGTTCTTGCTGACCTATTTTAGCAAATAGAGGAAGGTCTGCTTAACCATAATTTCCCTTGAACTATAGATAGCCATCTCCATTCCACAGACTTCTGGTGCCTTTAAAAGACATAAGTATGCAGCTACATAAAACCTCTGATTACCTGGAAAAATACTTAATCGAACAAATTACTAATCTCCTCTAAAGATTTTAATACAAAGGGTAAGATAACATCTGTTCACTTGCAACATTCCAAATCTACAAGGCTCCCACTTTATTGCACAATTGAAACTCCTAAACAGCTTTATGCATTTAGCTTATCCCGTGTTTTACCACTGACCAAATAAAACTAAAAATAATCTTTTGCTCATGCTCTCACACATCAGGAGATTATATCTACTATCTGCAAGACTTATCAGACTATAAACTCAAGGCTATTTCTGCAGATGCTATCTGCAGAAGTTTGAGTTTATTCATGTACCTGCCTTTTGTCATCTGAAAACTAGTTTAGAAGTCAAATTACATTTTGCAATTGAGCCCTAACCACTATGTTCTGATTCATTGTAAAAAGGGCATTTATATTTAGATTCACAAATTTCTCATGTATTTATATCATGGTACATATATGTTTTTACATTTGGTAGATTTGATACGTTATCTTTCAGCATGCGTGCAAGCTAATACTCTATCAGTTCTGAACAAAAAGTAAACCACACTCAGTTTACCGCAGCCCCAGTCATCGATATGGCGCTCGTAAAATGAATTGCTCATAATAGAAGGGACCCTCTTTTACTACCCCGACACTTTGAGGTGACCTGCAATTTTATTTTAGGGACAGTAGGGTGTATTATCCTGCTTATAGTGCATGGCAATGGATCATATCCTATAATATGGTGTCCCTTGCTCACTCTAATGCAAAAGGTCTTTATATTGTTCATATCATTTAGGCTGTGTTCGGATTAACAAAAACCACACTAATACGCAGCTTGTAATGTGCTGCCAACATACTAGAATCATTTTAGTACAATACAGTTGAAAGCCCTTTTGTTGTTTAAAATAAGTGATAACGTGCCGATAAATTTGTACTATCCAGTATATTCAAGCAGCAGGAATTGTGATGTCTCAATTGAACTGTAATAGGTTATCACAGTTGTTCTAGTAATGTGATGTTCTTATTACATGTGAGTAGTGATGCAACTACTATATTGTAATATGGACATTATTTTCAGGCTGTCATACATATATTTCAGGCTGCCATTTATTGGGACAATATTTTCTTTTTCATTTATTTAACACATTTTATTGATTTTTTAATGCAATATTACATAACACAGCTTTGGCCTCCTGGGGAGTCGAGCTACAACAACTCACAACCAAGGTTTGGATCCAAGATTACCTATCACAAATGACACAGAACATTGTCATCAACAGTAACACAACATTCTTATGGGCATGCATCAGTCCGTTAACAACATTTTATTGCACATCTTCCCATCTCTGCCAGATTTTTCAGGCTTTCCCCAGACATCATCTGGCGTTGTACACTCGCTGCTCCATTGCTATACACATATTTACATTTATGACCCATTGTTCATATTGCGGGGTCGCTCCGACTCCCCATAGTTGCGCTATATTTCTTTTAATCAGTGCAGTTGTGGTCGAGAAAAAGGCTTTTTCATATCTTGTCATTGCCTCTTCCTGTTCCACTCCCAATAGTAGTAGTTTAGGGTCTCTGGGGATCGTTGAGTGTGCCTTCTTCAGTGTGGCATCTCAGGCAGTTTGAGTCTGCAATTTGGCCCCATCGATTGAGCGTGCCTCTTGGATAGTACACCCTATGTAGTATCTTAAATTGGACAAGCCTGAGCCTAGATGATATTGCCGTTTCACGGGGGTACATCATAATAGTGACCCAGTCTTCCACTATAATGTCACCTACATCTCTTTCCCACTTAGAGTTCAGGCTTAGCAGCGCGGGCGTTGCAAAGGAGGTTAGTGCACTGTACATAGTAGAGGTGATTATAGTGTCAATACAATCCAAGACTATGTTCCTCTCTTTTGAAAGTACAGTCAGGCATGTCGGACAGAGCCGGGATATGGTTCTGTAGTGCATGTTGTAGTTGAGTATGTCAAAATCTCTCAGTAACGGAGAGATTGAAACAGGTGGCTAAATCCTCGAAGGGTATCAACTTGCCATTCAATATGACATCCCCAACTTTCCTTATCCCCGAGAGCTCTCAGCTGAACCATCTGGGGAGTTTACCTACTTCAGGGAGGTTCCTGTTTCCCCACAGGGGCTGTACCGGGGTGATTTTTTTATCCCAACTAATATATTTATGTGACTCTGCCCAGATGAGCGCTATGTTGTGTTGTGGTCCGGGGGAGAGGCGCCTATTGTTTGATATAGAGATTCTAGCAGGGAAGTTCTTGGAGTCCCAGTGGTCTCACCCATGATGTGTGGTAGTGTTGTGTCCCAATGCAGCATGTCGGTAACTATTGCCATTTGACTTGCCCAGTAATATGTTTGTAGATGGGGAGTCCGATTCTCCCCTCCCATATGGACCGTTGCAGCATGTGAAGCGCTACGTCCTCCTCTCCACAATAGTTTCCTGAGTATGCTATCAATTTTATAAAATTCACGTGTTGGAATATACAATGGAGCGTTCTGTAGAATATATAGGAACCGGGGCAAGGTCATCATTTTAAATAGTGCTGCTCTACCTAGCAGAGTCAGTGGCAAGGAGACCCAATGGCATACATCTTCCGTGAACCTTTCAATAATTGGATGTAAATTCCTGGTCACCTAGTCTTCCAGGTTTTGGGTTATCTGTATACCTAAATAGCGAGAGTGGCTTGTTTCTATCCGGTAGGGACAGTCTGCTGGGATACTGTCTCCCGCACCTCCGATTGGGAACAGTACTGATTTGGACCAGTTTAGCCGAAGGCCACTGAATGCACCATGTTGCTCTAGGAGACCCTTCACAATTGGACAGGAGTTAGCTGGGTCACTCAAGTAGATCAGCAGGTCATCTGCATACAGGGAGACTTTGTCCTCCCACTCAGCCGACCATCGGAAACCCTTCCAGGTTTGTTTATTTCTTAGCAGAGTGGCTAGAGGCTCTATTGCCAGGGCGAATAGCATTGCAGACAGTGGACATCCCTGCCTTGTCCCTTTCCCCAGTGTAAAGGGTCTCAATGGCCAACCATTCACTCTGGTTTTGGCTTCGGGAGAGGTGTAAAGGAGTCGTACCAAACTCATATGGTTTTCACCGAAACTCATGCGATGAATTATTTCCCAAAGAGACTCCCAGTGGACAGAGTCAAAGGCCTTCTGGAAGTCTATTGCCAGTAACACCAGGGAGTCCTGTAGGGTAGAAGTCCTTTCCATTGCTGCATAAAGTCTATGTATATTCATGCGCGTGGATCTCTGTGGCATTAAGTTGCATTGGTCCGCATGTATCAGTGACGCTATGACTAGTTGCATTCTATTAGCCAGTACCTTCGCTTAAAGTTTGGTTTTGCTCTTTATGAGGGAAATTGGCCTGTACGAGCCACACTTATCTGGGGGTTTGTCTGTTTTGGGTATTAAAATTATGGTAGCCTTCCTCAGATCTGCAAGAGATGGCCTTGTTCCCTCGAGTGTGTATACATGCGTAGGAAGTGTGAGGCCACCTCACTTGCTCCTATTCTCTTTCAGATCTCTATCGGGAAACCATTCGGACCCGGTGTTTTCCCCAATTGTAGTTGTGATATAGCCAATATTAGTTCCTCCTCTGTGATATCCTTTTCATGCAGGGTTTTGTGTTCGTCATTTAGGAAGGGGAGAGCGATTTCATCTAATATTGAGACATCAATGGGGGTATGTGGTGCTTTGTACAAGTCTGCATAGCAGACGGCAAAGCCCTCTGCTATATCTCTATCAGTAACCAGGGGATATGTGTTATCTGGTTTGATAACTCTGACCTGACTGTCCCCTCATCTCTGCGCTCTAGCCAGGCTAGCATTTTTCCCGCTTTATAGCCTGTTTCAAATATTCTGGCACGCATTGCTCTGTGTGCTTTTTGGGCACAGCCTAGGGCTATGTTTGGTAAGTGTTTTTGGGCTAACATTAATGATCGATGTGTGTCAGGTAGGTCGAGTGTGATGTGGGCCTCCTCCACTTCTTTTACTTTGACCTCCGCCTCTACCAATGATTTCTGGTGTTTCCTCTTATGGGCAGTGGTCCAGGAGAAAATCTCTCCCCGGAGTACCGCCTTGTACGCTTCCCACAGTACCCCAGGATCATTTACTGATCCAGTGTTCAATTCAAAATAACTTTTTGTGGCAGTTTGTACTTGCTCTATAAGGTCCGGGAAACCCAGGTAATAGCCATTGAGGCACCAAGCTGGAGGGGGAAGTGGTCTTGCCGTCATCAGGTCCATTACCAAAGGGGATTGATCTGAGATACTGCTTGGGAGTAGGGTTGCAGTGATTGCATTGTGTATGTATGTTGCCAGGAGGAAGAAGTAGTCCACTCTCGAGAGGGAGGCGTGGACACCAAAATTGGATGAATATTCCCTTATATCAGGGTGCAAGTCCCACCACACATCCCTCAATCGTAGTGCGGCTGTGAAGGCAGCCAATTAGGTACTAATTCTAGGGTTTCTGCCTCTTAAGTAAGTGCAGTCTAGCTCTACATCCATGACTTCATTGAAATCCCCTCCTAGGATTAAGATGTCGGATGTGCCATTGGTAAGAATAGGTGTGACATCCTTTATCAATGCCGACAATAATGCAGGTTGTGCATAGATTGCCAGCATGGCTATAGTTTGATTCCACAGTGTTCCTGTGTTTGTGTGATGTGCACAAATCTACCTCATGAGTCTTGGGTCATGTTTGAGAGAGAGTAAGGGGGAGCCTTTTATGTACTAAAATTAGCACTCCTCTTGATCCCATTGTAAAACCGGTGTGAATCACCATACGATAGTTGGTGGGTTTAAATAGGTTACAGGTAGTACCTGCCAGGTGAGTTTCAGTAAGGAATACTATGTCAGGTGAATGTTTATTCAGTAATTGTGTGACTAGCCTTCCCTTAATACCACTGCCCAGCCCATTAACATTCCACATCAGGAAGTTTAGGGTTCTGGTTCTATATTCGAATGAGACCATCTTTAAGTACAGTATGTACTCAGGAGCCTAGTTTTAGTTCTCTTGGGAGAACAGTGACTGAGCAGCTCCATATTGTGTTTTGATTTCACTAGAACAATAACTGACAGCCAAGCAAGAAAGAACAGCTAGCCTTCAAAAAAACAAAAATTACTCTGTAACAATTTCTATCCCCAACAAATTCCAAATTACACTCAAACTTTAAGGCCAGGCGTGGAAGTCACTCCTGGTGGAGGGGTGGTTCGTCACCACCGGCAGCCCTAAAGTTATCTATTCCTGGTCATCCTAATTCAATATCTTACGATTTCCTCTTTTGCCACCTCATTTCCAGTCTGAGGAGTTACTGGTGTGCACTTAACTGCCCATGTGGTTTTCACTCCTCATCCCCACGTGGAGATGGTTCCTGGTCATGCTGCAGTGGTTGTAATGGCAGTGGTTCTCGTTTTGGTCGGGCCCGGGGGTTTCTGCTCCTGTTGTTCCGTGCAGCACTCCAGTCCCCCTCGATTTGCTGTTCTGCCCACCTCCACGCTTCTTTAGGGTCAGTAAAGTGGACGGTCGTGCCCTTGTGGTATATTTGCAGTTGGGCCTGAATAACAGGCCATATCTCACCTTCAGGTTCTGCAGTTGTCTTTTAAGCTGATCAAATGATTGTCTGGTCTTCTGCACCTGTCTGGTATAGTCTGGAAAGAAGGCGATTTTGGATCAATTGTAAGTCAGCGTGCCATCAGCACATGTTTTTTGGAGCAGCGCATCTCGATCCCTGTAGTTCAGGAGTTTTACGATCACAGTGCGCGGCGGAGCACCAGGCACTGGTTGTCCAGATGGCATGCAGTGGGCTCTTTCTATTGAAAAGAACTTGGAGAACGAGTTTGGTTTAAGCATGTCGGTGATCCATTGTTCCAGGAACAACTCCATACTTGGTCCTTACGTGTTTTCTGGCAAGCCTAGGATTCAGACGTTGTTGTGTCTCGATCTACCTTCACCCTCATCCACTCTTTCTTCCATCGTTTTCAGCCGTGCTTGAACACCAGTTAGCTGTTGTCGTAATTCCTGCAACCCATCTTCAGCCCCAGATATGCGCTGTTCTGCCTCGCCAGTGCGTGACGTTAGTTTTTGCAAATTATGACGGAGGAGGGAAACGGCCATGCTAATGCCGTCCATTTTTTGTTCCATTGCGGCCCTTGAGTCTGCGATGGCGGCCATGACCTCCTTCAATTATACTGTGTCCTCTGATTCAGCCATAGTGCTTTCCTGTTCCTGTTCTTCCTGGGCTTGTGTGACTGGCGTGGTGTATTGATCGATTCTACTTTGGGTTGGTTGTTTCTTTGTCTTATCCTTGCCCATGTTGGGTGCAGCTACTTCCTATAGGCAAGGTATAAGTCTTTTAAGCAATGTAGTACAGAGCCACACTGCTTCGCTGGGGCAGTATCCCAAGCCTGCAACCAATCTGTATGATGCTTCGTCTCTGACCCAATTCCACAATATCCCTACTTTGGGCCCGTTGCAGTTTGACTGTCTATATGTGGCCACAAACTCCTGGGATCAAATTGCTGCCCACTGAAAGGGTGAGTGGGGGGGCTGCCCTATTAATCACTATGCCATAGAGCGATCACCGGTCAGACTATCACCACCAGGTGTCAAGGTATCTGTCTTGGCTTGACCACCTCATGCCCCGTTGAGAGGTTTACTTTGTTCAGCCCTTGTCGTTCACTCTTTTCACTCCTCCCATGTGCAGTGCATATCAAAGCATGGACCATCTACTACACTCAGCTTCCACAGTGTTATAAGCTAGCTGGTCTCCTGTTTGTGTTGCTGGGGGTGGAGGCTGCATGCTGCTTGTATGTTCACGGACATTCTGTTTGGGTTGTCCGCTCGTGGTATTTCGGCGTTCGTTATGTGGAGTCCGTTGCTCTACTCTCCCTTGTCTATCTGTGCCAGTATGACATCGCTACCAGGTACTGCCATTAGGAGCCAATAGGGAGGGGTATCAGCTATGCAGTCACCCTTGGCATTCCTGTGGGTAATTACGTTCCCGCTTCCCCTCTGATTTTTACCCTCCGTCGATGCCACTCTTAGCGATCCTGGGCCTTTATCTGATTTTGACCAACGCTGTATCACCAGAAGGCACCTCTTATGTGTTTTGCCCCTTCTATTTGGTCTGTTGTAATTCTGCTGGCGTGCAGTCAAAGGCACAGCCTTCGTACAGAGACTGTGAGCATGTGACAATGGGCCTCATTACGATCCTGGCACTCCCCTGATGAAGGGGGCCAGTACGGGACCAGCCCCCTTCATTACAGGAGCGCCGATTACAAGCTTCCCATCGTGGTACCCGGATCGGACGCCTGGTAAAACCAGGCGTGCTTTCCGGGTCCCACGAGGGGGAGAAGGAGGTAACAATGGGCCAGTTGTAATCTGCCTGTTTTTATCTCCATCCCCATTCCCATTGAGCCCTATGGGGGCTCAAATGGGAATGGGGAATGGTTCCTGCAAGGAGGAATTACCGGGTCCTCCAATGTTGGAATGACCCGGTTATTTCTCATTGCAGGAACCCGGTAAATGAGCCCGGTTTGGTGGCGGCCATGGAGCTAATAGTTCGATGGCTACCGCCAAACTCGTGATGAGGGCCATTTGTTAGGGTCTCTACTTACCAGTGGGTGTCATGCCCACGCCGCTGGCGCACGCATTGGCAACCATCATGGACTACTTGGTACTCATTTATCCTCCTAATACTCCTTTAACAACTCCTTTTCATGCCTTGGTCTTTTATTTCCATTTGCTCAACTTTGGTTCTTTCTTATTTTATTCAATTAACTACATTTACCATAATGCACCTGGCTGCAGTCCTCAATTCCTGGCTATTCTCATTCATCATTATCGGGACCACAATCCCCAGAAGCCCTAGCGGCCAGTGCTGCTTCCAACTGCTCAGGACCAGAGAGGGAGGAGGCAGATTGTCTTCAGGTGTGCTGCTCCAGGTGCTGTCAATTAGCCTGCCTCAGAACAGGGCAGGGCTGTATATAAGCAGCTGCCTGCAGGAGCACAGTGTCTTGCATCTTGAGATCTCCCCGCTCCTGTTTTCCTTGACCCGCTACATTGTACGATGTTCCTGTTGCTGCATTATACTGTTTTGATCCAGTGCCCTTTCCGGGCTCCCTGTGTTGCAGCCGGCCTCGCTCCGCTGCCTTCTACCTACAGCCCTTGTCCTCTGGGCTCCCTGCCCTGCAGCCTGCCTCACTCGGGCTGCCTACAGTCCTTGTCCTCTGGGCTCTCTGCCCTGCAGCCTGCCTCACTCCGGCTGCCTACGGTCCTTGTCCTCTGGGCTCCCTGCCCTGCAGCCTGCCTCACTCGGGCTGCCTGCGGTCCTTGTCCTCTGGGCTCCCTGCCCTGCAGCCTGCCTCACTCCGGCCGCCTACAGTCCTTGTCCTCTGGGCTCCCTGCCCTGCAGCCTGCCTCACTCCGGCTGCCTACAGTCCTTGTCCTCTGGGCTCCCGGCCTACAGCCTGCCTTACTCCGGCTGCCTACAGCCCTTGTCCTCTGGGCTCCCTACCTTGCAGCTTGCAACCCTCTGCTGTCTCCAAGCCCTTGTCCTCTGGGCTCCCTACCTTGCAGCCTGCACCTCTTCGCTGCCTACAGCCCTTGTCCTCTGGGCTCCTTTCTTGCAGCCTGCTCCCTCCGCTGCCTACAGCCCGTGTCCTCTGGCCTCCTTCCTTGCAGCCTGTCTCCCTCCGCTGCCTACAGCCCTTGTCCTCTGGGCTCCCTGCCTTGCGGCTTGCTACACTCCTCTGCCTTACAGCCTGTTTTACACTTAGCTACCTACGGCCCTGCTCCTCTGGGCTCCCTACCTCGTGGCCCTATTCTTTTGGGCTCTCTGTCTGTCGCCTACTACTAATCTCTTTCTGTCCTGTTCTTCTGGACTTGCAGCCTACTACAGTCCTCCGCAGTCCACGACAGTTTTCCTGCACCTAGTGCCACTCTTGACTGCAGACCTGCTTCCTACTTTGCAGCCCTTCTGTTTTCCTGACTGCTGCTCCCTTGTTCTCTTCCTTGAGTCCTCTGTACTCCACCTTAGGTTATCTACTTCAGTCTAACTGCCTTTCCCTCATTTCCTTCTGCTAGATTGCTCATTGACTTCCTTTTCACTGGATATATCTGTTCTTGTCTTCTCATGTGTCTTATGTAATCCCTTTGTACAGAGCGTGCCTGTTGGTTTCCGGCAGGCAACCTCTGCCCCTTCCCTTGTCCCGTTTTCAGTGTTACAGACACCCACTGCTGTTGTTCCCAGCCATGAGCATACAGCGTGGGCCTCTGTTATAGCAATCTGTGCAGAAGGCTGGAGTTTCCTTAGGTTCGTGGAACACTCTTTCCCATTTCAGCATACACCCCAAGAGGGAATCCAGTTTGTTTGTACCTTTGTATCTTTTGCCCCTTTTGGCTCACAGCTACAGTTTCCTACTCTTCTTTCTTGTTGAACTTCCTGCTGTGTGCTTATCTGCTACCTTACTTCAGCACAGCCACCTAAAACCTACCTGGGTACCCTGTGCCACTCTTGACAGAGTGCCATTCTTGACAGTGGGAGAGCTCAGGGTGGAAGGGCACAATCATCTCTCTCCCCCAACCTTGATGTCTGTCTCAGAGTCACCACAGCACTGGAGTTGCAAGCACACAAAGGTTCCACTTACCAGGTCTGCCCTCCATATGCACGTTTCTCCTCCGTTGAGCAGGCCGTGTCATTTGTATTCTGTTTGTCTGCCACCTTGGGTCCATGCCGGTGCTAGGATTCTCTGGAGTCGGCCGGATGCCGGACGTGGCATGCGCGTGAGCTCTCCCGTTCAGATGCAGAGCAACACCGGGAGGATACCACTGGGCGGGCCATCACGCACAGCCCCCGGTATGTAGGGAGCTGCAGTGTTTATTCACGAGGGCCACCCCTCTATTCGGCTCCCGCCACAGATTGACGTCTTCTCTGCCAGTGGAAGAAAGTTCCTCTGCGGATGCCCGGGGAGACTCACCCCACGTGCGCCCCCTTTATACCCTGCGGATCACAGGGCAGGGCTTTCCCTCGTGGCCACAGTTGCTTGGGAAGAAGACCGGGGTACTAACTACAATTGCGACACGCCGCAGGTCAGGACAAGGGGGGCTGCAGGGGCAACGTCACCTCCACATTCTTCCGTATTCGTTCGTCCATGCCGTGCTGGCAGGGCGCTCCGATTAGGCAGCCGCGCAGGGCAGATCACGGGGTCAGTCCTCGCAGAGAGCGTTCCGCGCTGCACACAGTGACGAAGCAGTCGCTAGCCCACTGTCCCCCTTCAAAGACAGTACGTACGTTATGTCTCGTTGCATATGCTTGTGGGCAAGATTCAGTGCAAACCTTTAGCCTCCAAGCAGCGCCACCGTGGTATGTGTGAATCTCGGGGGTCGAACTTCGGTCAGCGGCCATCTTGGAGTCTCTTCCCCGGATTAGCCATGATTTCTTCTGCAGCTCAGATCTCGTTAAATGGGATGATTTCCGAGTTTGTTCTTCGCCCAATCCGTCTTAAAATGTTTGTCTCTTGACAGGGATGGTTCTTTTTCGGGTTCATCAAGAACAGCAGGCTATTTTCCAGGATATTCACCAGCGGCTGTGAGAGCCTCGCTCTGTTGCTAGCCACACCCCCCCTCCATTAGGACAATATTAACTATGTACCCATACTAACCATAAAAGAATCCATCATTTTGGAGATTGTGATTTTTAGCACCTTTTTGGACTGTGGATACACTTGCGCATTATAGCTCTGTGTCCAAATGGGGACAGACCAGTTGAGGTTAATAAATGGATAAAGAGGTTTTGCACAATGTTTGCGTTTCTTTCCACAGTCTGTTCATCCCAAGCTGCAGACATGCCCCGTATGGCAAGAGATAAAGGTCGCCCATATTTGGAATATGCTCCACTGAACAGTCGCAATACTCTGATTGCCAAATAAAGGGCTTGTTGCATGATGGTAGAACTGTGTGTGTGTGTGTCTGTCCTCGCCTCTCTGTCTGTATTGTGGAGGTGGTTACAGTATTGCACTCCTGGGGGATGCTCCTTTGAACTCCAACTTTTGTTTTCTGTTTCTGCAGGTGGGGCAATCCCGGGTACCCTGTCCTTTCTGTGCCCTGCGAACCCTCATCTCTCCCATTGTTCTACTCCCCATGCTATATGGTGTGGCCATGATCCCATTAAGTTCGATCGGGGGGTGGCAACCTTAATGAGAAATGCTATCCACAGTAAGGTGACCCTTTCCCCCCTCTAAAGCAATGATAATTTAGAGGTCTTCTCTTGATCACAGTCATTCTCTAAAGCGGAACCGGAGACCAAGAAACCTGAAAGCAGTGTGGCTTTAGTGCTGGGTAATCCGATAGCAACCCAACTTGGCACCATAGCAAGGCATGGTGAGCTTGAAGTCCAGAGGCCAAGGCTGTATTCATGAAGTGAAAAGCAACAGAAAAGCCAGGAGTGCACGTATGCAGTGTCAGGCCATTTGTAGGACTTTGCAGGGGTACTACAACACCTTAGTCCAGGGGTCTCCAAGTCCAGCCCTCATGTGCAGAATCAAATCAACTTCATATTTTCGGGATACCTACCCAAATACATTGGAATATAGTGAATCTGAAAGGGATCTAGTGACACAGTGGTTATGCTGAAAACCTGCTGTAGTTGGAGTTCTGTAGAACCAGCCATCGACCACCCTGCCCTATTCAATGGGTCCAAAATGATGGGTACAATGAGAAGGGCATTCCATGCGATATCCACAAGGATAAGTAAGAGGGGTGTGTGAAAAGGCCACAATTCACTCAGCAGTGAAATTGGCAAATTCTGGAAAATGTACCCTCTTTGCCAATTTCACTGAAGGGGCAAAATTAGCCATTTTGGATGATTTCCCACCTGAAATGTTGTTTCTTGTCCAACATTTTGTAGATAATCCACATTTCTGGCAAAAATGAGATTTTGTGACGAGTCAAGAAATAATCCGCTGTGGCAGTGAAGTGAAATTGGAGACGAATTTCGCCTATTTCGTTTCACCAGTGGTAATTTCACCCTTTGCAAGCTATGAGGATCTCTTCAGGACATGAATGTTCTCAAGCGATAGAACCTTATGCATTAAGTTTCATGGCATGGTTTCCAGTTCCTCGATCTTGAGGAGACAGGGTTATTTCTAAGTCATGGGGAGCAGGCATTGCGTACATAGAAGGATGGGGTGCAGCAGACAGGGCCGTCACGAGGGGGGTGCAGGAGGGGCAAGCTGCCCCGGGCCTCGCGCCTAGGTGGGGCCTTGTGGCTACCAGAAACACAGAAACATCTTCAGCCTGATCAAGGTTGTTGTGTGAGGTTCTCGCGTTCCCAGCATTTCCAGCTGCATAGTTTGAGAACAGTGATTGTTGACCATAAATCCCCCTTCCGCCCAACCAGTCCGATTGTGTTTATTCTGATAAAAAATAAAAGTGAGTATCCACTGCAACCAGCAGCAAGGTTTGTTTTGATGAAATGAAAACAATGCAAGGGCACCATAGGGCTAGTAATTAAGCTCGCCTTGAACATGTCCTGTCGCAAAAGCCTATGCTCATGTGTGACATTTCCACGTAGCTGTACTTTTTAGCTAACACAGCTGCATACACCTGACTTAAAATACCCACATGAACAGTACAATTGTAAGTTCAGACTGCAAAGTGCTTTTGACTTTAAGGCCAAGACACTTGTTTTTTTCTTATAGAGCAGTGCTTTTTTTAACATAAGGAAGGCAATTCTCAAGAATGCAGACATGTACATCCACTATATTAATCACCCAAGTGATAGACTATGACATCCTTTTTAGTTTTAGCTATTAGGTGCGACACCTATAAGTCAAAACGAATGCATTGGAGTACATTGGCACAAAGCTTGTCAGTGTTGTCTGGATACCTCCCTCTACCCCCCATTGACTGCCTATGGCCATGCTAATACCTATGGCAATTCCCACCCAGTCCCTGACCCCCCCAAAAAAAACACAGCCTCATGGCAGCACGTTGAGCTACCTCTAATCAAGCCTTACTGTCAAACTTTACACTCAAAGTGCTGCCAGTGTTTTCTCAAGAGTCTTCTTAGAGTGAATGACTTAATGGGCACTGTAAACACACTATTGTTGTAATAAAAATGTCTTGAACAGGTCTGTCTTCAGCCCCTTTATTTAAAAGTACCATGCATGTCCTTTACTGAAGTCCTGTTAAAAACAAGCATTGGCAAAGCCAACAGTTTTGGCATGTGTGCGCAAGTATTAGGCATTTTCCAGGAAGTGCTATTAGTTGGGAAGGTTCTCGAACCATTTTGCACCTGCTGCCATTGATGGTCAGTTAATTCCAATACAGCAGTACCTTTCCCATGCCTACACAAAAGCCTGAACTGTTGCCATTGCAAATGCTTTTTTTTTGCTTTACCCCTGATGCACAGGACCATGCATCAAGGGTAGAGCACATTTAAATGTTAATACATGGCTAATCTGGACCACACTGAATGTAGGCCAGTCTAGCCAGTAATAACACTGATGTGCAGCCAGCCTAGATATACATTCTGGGAGTCCTTATAGGTAATACTGGCATATATTGGTGCAGCCTGCATGGACATGCATGGGAACAGCCAGCATTAACATATTGTTATACTGGCATATGTATTGGGCAAAGGCAGCATGAAATGCATTTTAAAATGTTCCTGTGCGTGGTTAGTGACTTGTACTATCGGTTTTCCCATGTGCTACCATACAACACCAATTGCCAACCCAATTTTTTAAAGAAAGTGCTGTAAAATGCACAATTTTAACCCAATGTTTCAAACATTTTCTCGGGAGTGAGAACCCCTCTCAAGCGCCCCTTGTTTGGTTTGGGCTCCCTCACCAGCCTCCACTGTACATGTCACTTTGTATGATGTGTGTTGTAATACGCATACAGGGGCTGGACCATCCTTAATGCTGGCGCCTTGCACCACATGTCGGCATGCCATCCTATACATATTTATGCACATGATATAAAGGTTAGTCTGACATAAACCTTTCTTCAGTAGAGAAACCTAACTTTGCTGTAGTTGATTTGCAGTTGTAGGAATAAACCATATTTCGGTTCCTCCAAACAAAAACTCAAGGGGATATTTCTCATGTCTCCTGTTTGCGGCGGTGCCGCTGCTGGTCCAGTGCAAACAATCATAAGGGGGCCTCACCAGAGTTTTTGCCCCGGGCCTCACCACACCTTGTGACAGCCCTGGCAGCAGACAGGCAATACATCTGTCTCAACAACAAAGAAAGGCAGTGAACAGACTAAGCCTGTCATTCAGATATCAGCCCCTTTCTTCCTGCATCCATAGGTATACTTGGAAGGCCTTAACAGCTCCCACCATTTTGCACATGTGTAATTTCAAAGTTATTCAAGGCTGACCTAGTGCAGCCCCAGAGGAAGATTTCCCTGCCAAGGCCGAGGGCTGGGTGGAGGATGAGGGGAGCACAGAAATAAGATGAGAGAGGGTCAGAGAGGTGAACAATTAAATATTAACTCAAATAAAGAAACATGTGAAGATAAGATATATAATCAGAAAGAGATGTAGATTAGAAACAAAAAGAGGGAAGGAGGAGAATTGCAACAAATTAAATGAAACAAGGATTGAGAGCGAGGGAGGTATAAAGGATAAATCAAAGAAAATGGGAAGCAAGAGATATCAAGAAAGACAAAAGAATGGGAATTAAAGGGAGCATAAAAGTAAATGAAAAATTGAATGAAAAGAATGAGTGAAAAGAGAGTGGTAAAAGGATGCGGAAAAAAGAAAGTGAGGAAAAAAAGAAAAGAAAGATGGAAGGAAAAGAAGCAAAAGAAAGGGACAGAAAAGAAGAAATAAATGTAAAAAGAGCGATTGAAAGAGGCAATGAAAGAGCAAATGGATACCAGAAAAAAGCAGACAGCAGAAAGAGAAAAATCTAATGTTGGTGGAGAGTGGAAGATAATATTAGACAGATCAAGAACAGTGGAGAGAGGTGGTGAGATCTGAAATGTAAACATAAGGTAAGGCAAGGGGCTAAGAAGGGCGGAGCAATGAAACACATGCAGATAAAGAGGCTGAGAAGTGTGGGAGTAAAATAGGAACTCACAGTAGAGAAAAGTAAAATGGATACTTAAAGATAAGGGCTGTTGGGAGATATGAGGGCATAATGGGGATTGGGACAGATGGATTTGAGACCAAAAAAATTGACCGGGAACGTGGGGGGTAAAGTGTATTTTTTCTGTATTTTGTTTTGAGTTTATAAAGTGCTTTGCAGAATCACTAATGATACAAAAATAGAAAACAATAACAGAAGGCAAGAAAACAAAAAGTAAGACTGGAAAGATAATTCTTAAGAGCCGAGCAGAAGATAGAATAAGTACCCATGCAGATAGAAAGGGGAAGGGTGTTCAAATGCAAAGGAACCAACAGAGATATGGAACGAAAACAAGGCAGAGCACAAGGAGGATGTGGGACAGAAAAGAGAAAAAGAGATTAGGAGCGCAAGGATCATGAGGTAAGATAAAAGGAGGCTAGAGATGAGAGATACAGAGGAGCAAGACCATAAAGGGATTTAAAAACCATGTTCACATGCTTTATAAATAAATTAAATAAATAAAAGACAGAGGAAAAGAGATACAAGCAGGAGTAGAGGGGGGAGGAATAGAAATAGCCAGAAAAAAGAGGACTTCTGTCTTCGCAGAATTCAAGACCAAAAAATGATCCGTCATCCAGTATGAGAGACAAGAAAACAGATTATCCTGGATAGAGGGTGTAAAATAGGAGAAAGAAAGCAAAAGCTGGGTATCATCAGCATAGAAGCGATGAGACATCCCAAATGAAGAAACAATAGGAGCAAGAGGGAGGTATAAAGAGAAAAAAGAAAAGGCCCTAAAACAGAACCTTGAGGAACACCATGTAAAAGAGGCAAAGGGCCTTATTCACAGAGTGTTTCCCTATGGGATTACACCATTATAAAATTCTTCTGTGAATCAGACCCAAAGTGTCAGAAAATCTGCCAGCACAAGAAACAGAATAAGTGTGGTTAGACAGATAAAAATGAAACTTTGAAAGAACAGATACAGAGAGAACAAAAGAAGAGAGAGAAGCCAGAAGTCCACAATATCAAAAGCAGCGGTTATCTCCAATAAGATCAAAAGAGATAGAACTAACGTGTCGATAACAACAAGTCACAGACTAAGAGCAGAGCAGTTTCAGTAGAATGTAGAGAGCGGAAACCAAATTGAAAACGAGGAAGAATAGAGTTATCAGACACAAAGGAAGAAATGTGAGTGTAAATGAGATGCTCTAGAAGCTTAGAAAGATAAGGAAGATGGGAGATAGGTCCGAAATTTGAAGGAAGAGCTGGATCCAGAGAAGGTTTTTCTGAATAGGAAGAATAGAGGCGTTTAAAGAAAGTAGGAAAAGTCAAGGAAAGATGATTGAGAATGAAGAGGATCAGGATACAAAAAGTGCTCATCAGAGAGAAGAGCCTAGTCATAGAGAGCATGATACGATGTAAAGGAGAAACAGTCCAAGTCAGAGTGAGATTTGCGCAAGCGATGTTCAAGGCAGCGAAGAGCACATCGCATGGAATGGAGAAACAGGGAAAGCCACGGCTTCTGAGGTTTCCAAGAAGGTGCAAAGGAAGAAACAGGGCACAGAGAGTTAAGCGATGAAGAGAAAGAAGAGGAAGAAGTAGAAGCCACATTTGTCAGCAGAGAGAACAGCAAACGATGGGTGAGATCTGTAAGTGATTTCAATCTGGCACTCCAACTAAGTCAATGCCTAGTATGGGATGCACAATGGATACCCTTATTTATATATTTTTATGTCAAAGTTCTTTTAATTCAGGATGATGTACCCTTATATAACGCACCTCTCTTTGAATTCCCCCGGTCTCACAGAACCAAGAAATAGGTTTGGTTTGCAAATTAAAAGATTTATTTGAAGAATTGAACAATATATATATCACACTTTTATAAATATGGATAATATCTGAATATCACACTTATGAATATGAACAATGATCGGCAATGGGTAATCTTACAATTTCAACAATCTCTTTAATCAATTAGGAGTAGGAATAGGAAGAATAATGTAGCAGAGAATAACTTTGTGTGGCTCAAGGAAAGGCAATGATAGAAAAGAATGCAACACAGAAATAAACTTGATATGAATTCAACCAAAGACAATATAATCACTCTTTCCCCCTGTTGTTAATCATTCTCCCCAATATGCAATATGAAGAGATGAATGAGGGAACACAATATCAGGAATAACAATCAACAATTGCAGTTTCAATCCCGATTCCCCCCCAGCAAGCTTAGAAAGAACAGTCATGATTTTAAAACAGGTCAATTGCTTTTAGATGTGGTTTGAATTGAATGGGAAAAATACTAAAAATGATTTTAATTCACTAAATGGGATTCAGAACTAGTGAGAGTTGCTTTGGATTGGTTCAGGTCAACACTAGCAATGATTGTTGGATGATTAGCAGATGGAAAACGAAATTCAGAAGTTGAAAGCAAGAAATAGCTGTTTTTTACATGGGATGAAATTGAGCCAAATGCGAAATCGCGGCAACTTTTCTGCGTGCGGGAAACGCGATTACGGAACAACTATAAGGTTACAGAGGTTTTTGTGAAGGTAGATTTTTCAGAAACAGAGTCAAGATTCAAAATGAAAGATGTGCTTTAAAGATTAGTAACCAAGATGCAATTATACTAAGGAGCTATGAAAGTACAAGATACCAACGGGACAACCACCAGAACAGGGCGCCTTGTGCTCTGATTTCTGTGCGCCAGGACACTTGACTTTCATCAAAACATCACAAAATATCAGGGCACAGATGATTATCGCTACAATTATCACAGACTATATAATGAGAAGAATTCAGGATGGGCACAAGATTCTATAATGCAGTTCTGGATAGGTTGGAATGGATTGAATAGGATTACTTTAAACTAAGAGATGACTATGGACAGTTTTATACTAAATACTCACTCCTATGGCTTTGGAATGGAATGGGTCCATCAAAAATCTGGTCAAGGGTTTGGCTGGGATTCTCTCGCCACCGGACAGATCTCAGACACTGGGTTCTGCTCTCAGCAAGGCCCTCTGGTCTGCGCTGCCTCTTGGACTGGATCTGACGGGTTGGTTCTGGGTACAGCTCTGCTCTATGGGTCTGGATCTTCCTGCAGAGTGCTTCGCCAGTGGATCAGTTGATTAGTGAGAAAGTGTGTGTGTGGGTCCTCAACAGTCCCTATTTATCCATTTTACAAAGTGGATAGGGAGGCTGATTGTCTATGACCAACCCTCTAAGGATCTGATAAGTCAGAGAATTCCCTGTCCCCTGATTTGAGAAAGGAACTGTGTGTCATCATGTGTCAGAGTGATGTTGCCATTTACAATCTAGGGAAGAACCTCCCCTTTGCTTTTACCCAGAAAATCTATTTTTCTCAAAAAACATATTTCCAATATGCACAACTTGTTAATATTACATATACACATCACAGATTAATTAAGGCACGTCTCTGTTAAAGTCCCATGTTCCTACGAGTTTCGGATCACAAATGACAGTTTTTTCGCGCTTTTGGTTGGTTATACATTTTCGGATCTGTACAATTTTTTTACATATACCTGCACATACCATCTGGTCATACTTCTGTAATTTTTCATGTTCCTAGCACAACCACAATAGCTACCATATTAAAAACTTTTGTGTTTCAGTCTCAGAACATTGCACAGATTCAAGATTAGTTTTAAACTGTGAGCGAATTTTTAATTTTAATAATCTCTAAATTTCATATTTTTGTCAGTACGGTACAATTTGTTATAAGTCTTTTCCTTAAACATATATTTAGTCCAGTTTTAATCCACATTTTCAGTCTGGCCCGCCTCCAAGGTCTTGGCTGAGTCAGAGAGTCACATGGCCTTCTTCCTGCCAGGGCAGTTTCTATTGACACCCCAAATTAGCATCTCTATTCAGCTCAAGGGAGCCCTTTGTCTGCACTAAGAGCAACAGGCCACGGTGCCCCTCCCAGTTGCTTGTCACACCAGCCTGCCAGCTTCTTAGCAGAGAACAGGAGAAACAATTCCTTTGTTTAGGGAGGAGGTGTGGAATGTGTTTGAAGCCCAGTGTGGGAAACTTTAACTTTCAAACACAATGTCTGAAATTGTCTTGTCTTAAAATATAACTGACATTTTTAACAAATACATCAACCAATTTCTTACTTCAAGCCTTTTTAGAAAATAGTTTTGAATTGTATCCACCTCTTAGGCTTCTGATAGCAAGTCTTTCTTTGGCATAGTTTTAGTTCAATGTACAACTTTACACATGGCAGGCTTTAAATTGCCAGCTTCTGACAGAGGTGAGTAACGGTATTACTCCCATTTTTGACAGATTTCTTCCAGCAACCATCCTCAAAAGTGGACTTTGTTCAGATAACATATACTTCTGTGGACATTATATTTATGTGGATTCTTGAAGTAGAATGATGTTCACCACCCAATAAGGAGGTTGGATCTTTTTGGGTGATTTGTGAGCCATGATTTTTGCAATTTTGACAGCCAGGGAAAAACAGATTTTTAAAACAGCTCTGTGTTTCTTTTGCAATGATTTTGCTTTGTGGGCAGCGAAATGATGGGTTTTGGCAGTGGTCTCCTGTGTTCCCACTAACATAGGCAAAAGTGGATGGCAGCCTATTTTCCAGATTTTTACTGCGCACTTTCGGGTGATTTTTAGCTAGCGGCATGCTTTCCGGTGACCATTCTGATGTTTCTGCTGCAAGCAATGCACAGTAATGTTGCAGGGCCTGGACTAGTGGGTTGAAACATCCCACAAGCCCCCCCTCTTGTGATTGGCGTTGATCGACCATCAATGGGAATTCGCAAGACTGGGATGTCGGTTTCATCTCTTCTGATTCCACAAATGGCAAAGTTCATCATCTTTTCCTCCATCAGAGGTGGATCGATTGGTTCTCCTCGCCAGTCCTGATGGGAGTATTGAGCAATACTACGGGCCCCTCGGATATTTGCTCCCGGTCCCCTGGTAGTCCTCCTTGGTTAGTCTCCATGGTCTCCAATCAACTATAGGTTATCTCTCGCCAGGATGACAAAGCAAAAACATATTTGCAGACATTTCCCCACCATTATTAATGTAGTGGGGCGGACACATACATTTTGATAATCAGGACACATTTTTATTATTATATTTTATAGACTATGGGCCTGATCACGACTTTGCCAGTAACGCCGGCGGTATTACCGGCAGCGGTAATAGCCCAACTGCCGAACTCCTCGGCTCTAATAGCGCCAGATCACGAGTTCGGCGGTAATGTAATTCCCCATTGAGCCCATTCGGGAATGCCCCATTCCCCATTGGGCTCAATGGGGAAAATTCACGCTCTTACCGCCGGCGGATTTCCTGCCGGCGGTAATAGCGCAAATTTTCTGTGGATTTCCCCCCAGCCAAAAGCTGGGGTGAAATCCGCCGAAGTCCTGATTTGGCAGACCCTTAAATCCGGTGGTAATAGCGCAACCGCTGGATTTAAGGGTTACCGCCAAAGTCGTGATGAGGCCCTAGTATGGAATATTTTAGAGTTGGAATTTTATGGAGCTGGAGTGGCCCCCTCTGGGGTTCCAGAAGACTCCTCCAGTTGCTGCAGAGTGTGCCTAGGATGGCAACACTTTAGCTGATTAATATGGACCCACTTATCTTCCCCCTCCGCCAAACTGCCTTTGGGGATGCAGATTTTGTAGGCGACTGATGAGATTTTGTCTACAATTTCAAAAGGACCCCTCCAGGTAGGCAGAAATGTTTGCTGTTTGGCCTGGTTCCTTTGGAAATTGTAGACCCGGTCTCCTATATTGTATTCTTTTCTAGTAGTCTTTAAGTCATAGCGGGTCTTCATGCTGTCTGCAGATCTCTCTAGGTTTCGCTGAGCATAGGTAAAAGCATGTTGAAGGTGTTTTCTTGAATTTTCAACATACTTATGAGTTGTGGAGGCATTGATCAATGTCTGCTCTTGGGTCCTGTAGAGCAGATGCTGGGGAAGTACCATCTGCGTCCAGTCATCAGCTCAAACAGTGACATTTTAGTTGCATATGAAGGGGTAGATCTGATGGCCATTAGGACAAGAGGTAATCGAATATCCCAACTTGGCCCAGAATCTGCCACAAACCTTTTTAATATGCTCACAATTGTTCTATTATATCTCTCTACTGCACCACTAGAGGCTGGCCGGTAAGCAATATGTAGCTTCTTTTTAACCCCAAGTATCTCCCACATCTTTGTCATTACTTCGCTGGTGAAATGGATACCTCTGTCTGACTCAATCCTTTGGGGTAGTCCAAAATGCGAAAAGGTGTGGTTGATTATCAGGGCAGCTGCTGTTTCTGCCTTGCAGTTGGGGCCAGGAGACATTCCACCTATTTAGTAAACAAGCATGTCATGGTCAGCATGTACTTTTTCCCCCTAGAGGAGCGAATCACGGGCCCGATGAAATCTACTTGCAAATCTGACCATGGCAGTGTTATCCCCCTCTTTTGGAGAGGCGCACGGTGTGTGAGGGATGTTAGCTGAAATTGTGCACACACAAGACACCCCTTCAAGTATTGCTCGAGGTCCTGCCACATTGTGGAATCGGAAAAAAATACAATATTACGGCTGTTACACCGAGCAAAGGAAAATACACCGACACAGGCTTATAAAGATTCCCAGAATCTTTATTACAAAACTGAACAGTATTCAACAAAGTACACAAATAGCTATTTGGACGTCAATACATCACAGAGACCACCAGCAGGGTTCAATATGAACAGTGAGGGAATTTCCTAGCTAGACATCGACGCATTTATACAATTTGTAAAATGATGTCCAGCCCCCTTACAGGTTAATCATGCACTGGGCTAGGGTCAGGCCAGGTTCACTTGCCTAATTTACATATCTCGTGCATGCGGTTTACTTTTCAATACATTTACTAACACACTCCATTATTCTTCATTTTAACATTTACACTCCTTATATATTGCTTTAATACAGACTAAACAATGTTTCGCATATTATATTCGGATAGCATTACTGTTCTTGTATACTTGTAGTTTAACTTTGCTAATTCAAGCAATTCCCTGCTCCCGAGGTCAACAAAGGACAAGGTCTACATGACCCTAACATGTAGCCTGAGGGCAGGTTGGACATTAACTCCCCTACAGAGGTTGGAGAGGTTAAGGCAAGAACAAGGACACACGAGACGGCCATTTTAGATAACAGGGTGACTTTGTATAAAACCCCAAAATGGCGGTTTCTAACCTAAAATGGAGGATTGATTCAAGATGGCGGCTTACATCAATTTCTAAGGTCAAGACCTTGCCGCAGAGAGTTATTCGCGTATAATTTTTAAGCAACTTGGCTTAGGCCAATATGCATACAAATCGTTTGTAATAAGAGGCATCATTTAATATCCGGTTTGACAAACCCTCCTTTTGGCCTATGCCAAGTGCTAATACTATTTCTGATTTGATTGCAAGTAACTCCATGCGTCATCGTCCAGACACCCCGAATCATTGTCGGACATATCTATTGCCATTAGGTCTGATACCAGAGTTTCCTTCAACACATACTCTTTGGAGAGCTCCTTTGGGGCGTATTTTTTATTCCCAAATACACTTGTTGCTTGCGCGCAACATCCCTAATTCTTAGCATATACCAGGGAGACACTGTATACAATAACAAAGAAACAGAATCACAGATACATTTTCAATAGGTAAAAAGTCCTCTAACGGATATGCTTCTTCCAGATATCATAACCCAAACCCAAAAGTCATTACAAATCCAGTAATTAGTACGAGAAGACAACAATACACTTTGGGGGTCCCCTTACATACTTGATCATTGTCTCTGCTAGTCACATTTTTATATAAAAGTTCAGTACGAGCGGTAGCGGGTGCAGGCATCGTAGTCTTCAATCGAAAAACACCAATTGTTTGTTTGCTGGCGACTCCAGTCGCGCATCTTCTTAATGTTTTTCCTACAACCCTTAGCCAACAGAATCTTTCTGTACAATCAGGCCAAAAAGACAAGCCCTCAAATGATTTTTTTCAGTCGCACAGTCAGACCATGCTGTACATTTATTTCCTTGGGCGCAAATTATATTTTGCAGTTTTGGTGAGAACAAAGTGTCATCACTTCCTGCTGGAAGTGGTGAACGGATGGAAATGGGATCAAGAAAGGATTGATCCGGACGTTCCACTGTTGGGGCGTGCGGAGACAAGATGGCCGTTTTGTCCGGCCCTGCGGATTCTGAAGCGGTCTCCGATTCTCTCTTGTTGGTTGTTGCTGTTTCAGGCATGCGAGTTACAGCAGTGGGAAGAGATTATGTGTCTTCTGTATCGTACGGCACGGGCTGTGGGATCCATTTGGTGTGCGTCGTATGGATCCAGTGTTTACGACCCGCTACCCGCACGGCAGTCTGGGTGACTAGCAGGACTTGGTAGGGACCCCTCCACCGAGGTGCAAGGCAAGACGACCTCTCAAAAACCTTTGTGAGGATCCCCCCGGTTGTAGACTGTGACCGGGGCCCTCGTAGTGTACAGGTAATGCCTCTCGCACCTGGTGATAAATTGAAAACAGATTTTTAGTCAACTGGTTACAGTAGTCTGAAAGAAGCACATTTTCTATATCCCGTAATGAACGACTTTTTGGCACACCCCAAATATTAGCAGGTCTCCCCATTACCACCTCAAAGGGAGAGAGCCCGTCTTAGTTTGAGGGGTCGTTCTCATCGATGGTAACACGATCGGTAAGGCGTCCGGCCATTTTAGCTTGGTGCCAGCACACGTCTTAGCGAGTTTTTCTTTATAATGCCGTTGTGCCTTTCCACTGGGCATGTCTAGCTGAATGCAACCGCTTGTCAATCTGTAGTCCTTTGCAAATTTGCAGGATTACAGTGGCAATAAAGTGTGGCCCATTATCAGACCAGATGACTCTCGGCAGCCCGAACCTAGGTAAAAACTCTTTCAACAGAGTTTTTGCCATGGTTATGGCCGTTGCATCTTTAACCGGGAAGGCCTCAACCCACTTACTAAAGGTGCAAATAACAACCAATACATATTTAAGATTGTTACACCGTTCCATTTTAATAAAATCAAAGTGAATAACCTCAAACGGGACAGAAGGTGGAGCAAAACTTCCTCTAGGAGTCGAGGTACCTTTCCCTACATTGTGCTGCAAGCAAACCATGCAATTCTGGACAAAACGCTCCGCAATTTTGAAAATCTTATCATTGGCCCATACACTGTGTAGCATTTTTGTTAGTTTCCGCGCACACACATGTGTCGGACCATGAGCCATAATAACCATCATTGTAATGTAGGCGTCAGGGAGTAACCATTTCCCTTCAACATTGTCTACCCAACACCCATCATCATCCAATCTTCCTGCACCCTCGATCCATCTCTTAGTTTCAGTTTCCTCTATGGTAGCATCTGCTTGAATATCTTTTACAACATCAATGCTTTCTCCCAAAGTGCAAACATTTACAACTTCTTTTACAGCGAACATTTCTGAACTGAAATCAGTGGCAGTCTGTTTAGCTATCTGATCGGTGAAGGCATTCCCTTTTCCTACATCATCTGTAACTTTTTGATGTGCTGAACATTTTATGATAGCTAACTGAACAGGGAGTGCAAGTGCTGAAAGCAATTGCACTATTAAAGTGCCGTGCTGGATTTTCGTTCCGGGCGAGGTCAAGAAACCTCATTCTTTCCAAAGTCTACCGAAATTGTGGGCCACCCCAAAGGCATACTGACGGTCAGTATATATATTCACTGTACGCCCTTCAGAAGGCTCACAAGCTCGAGTTAACGCTATAATTTCTGCGGCCTGCGCAGAGTTATGCATAATTCTTTTAGTTTCCACAACCGTGCTTAAAGTAGTGACATCATAAGCAGCCGTGGATGTACCATCTGGAAGTTTAAAACAAGAGCCATCACAAAATAGCTCTCCTTGAGGGCTATTCAAAGGCGTGTCTTTCAAATCGATTCTGCCTTTAGTCTCTTGTTCTGTCATATAAAGGCAATCGTGTGACGTATCGTCATCATCAACAATATTTTGTGAGACAGGTAAAAGTTCAGCAGGATTTAATACGCAACACCTCTGAATTTAAATGTGAGGAGCAAACAAGATCAGTTCATATCATGTCAATCGTGCAGAAGTGAGGTGTTGCGTTTGAGTTCTATTCAATAAAATATCTACAGAGTGAGGTACCATTAGGGTTAACGCATGACCCAGGACCATTCCCTCACTCTGCTTTACAGACGCAGCAGCAGCAGCAACAGCGCGCAAACATCTTGGCAAAGCGCATGCTACAGGATCAAGGGCGGAGGAATAGTAGCCGCACGGCCTATTCTTCCCTCCATGTTCCTGCGTTAACACAGCCAAAACACATCCATCACGTTCATGCACAAACAATACAAAGGCCTTATCATAATTCAGAGTTCCTAAAACCGGCGCCGAACACAGCGCGGATTTGAGCAAATCAAATGCTGTCTGGTGTTCCAAGGTCCATGGCAATGGCAAAGAAATGCCCTTTTTTGTCAAAGCCAACATTGGTTTAATCGTTAACGAAAATTTAGGGATCCACAATCTACAATAAGAAGCCATACCTATCAAGGCTCTAACTTCCTTTTGCGTTTTTGGGACACACATGCCAGAAATGTTTTTTATTCGTTCAGGTGTCAACCATCTTCCCTCCTTTGACAGGAGGTCGCCTAAATAGGCGACCTCCTGACAACAATATTGGACTTTTTTAAGTGAAGCTTTGTGGCCATGTTTTGCTAGATGACAAAGCAACAACATGGTGCCTTCTTTACAGGCGCTCTCAGAATCAGCAGCCAAGAGGAGGTCATCTACATACTGCAGTAATGTGCAAGTAGTAGGCAACTCGAGGGTATCAAGCTGCTCTTTCAATGCCCTACTATAAATACTTGGACTCTCAGTGTACCCTTGTGGTGCACGAGTGAATGTAAAAGAGCGTCCACTTAGGGTAAACGCAAACAAATACCTACTATCCTTGTGTATAGGAATACTGAAAAACGCGTTTTTAAGATCAACAACGCTAAAGTGAGTGGCAGAAGCCGGAATCATGGTTAATATTGTTGTAACATCAGGTACAATAGGAAATTGAGGAGCCACAATTTTGTTAATGGTGTGTAAATCAATTATAAAACAAAAGGGAATCGCATTATCACCTTTTTTGTATACTGGCAAAATGGGGCTGTTACATATACTACCCGTAATCTGCTCAATTACTCCACGATGTATGAAAACAGAAACTATACATTTCAAAGCCTGTTCGCCTTCAACTGAGATCTTATATTGCGGGATGCGAGGCAATTTTACTCCATGTTTCAAAATAATTTTAACAGGTTCAATTTGGAGAATGCCCACATCATTATCATCAATTGCCCATAAGCATTCTGGAACATTACTAAATTCTGGCGGTAAAGGTCGAGTCAAAAACTGAGAGGCAAGTGATTGCTGGGGTGAAATTGTTAGCTGAATTCCATCCGGAGAACAATGAATTACTGTGTGTAATGCCTTCAACAAATTTAGCCCAAGCAAGTTCTCCCCACAATTTGTGGTAAGTAAAAATTGACACTGTTCCGTCAAGGGATCCAGTGTTATCAGTACCGGCAAAGAGACCGGACAAACTACAGGTGTGCCTGAAAACCCTATGGAAACGTTGGATTGCCCTGACTGGGGAATATTTGGAACCCGTGAATGGTCAATGGAACATTCCCACCGCCATCTCAACGTAGGGGCCTTTCTGATGAATGGGAATAGGCGTAGGTTCCAAATCCTGCTTCGGGCAATCCTAGCAGAACAAAATATTATCAAAAGGAAGTTCTTCGGAGAGGTAAGCGGCAGAAGGGTGATCAAAAATGTTTCTATTATCCACATTCGAAACTTGCTTATCTTGTGAAGGAGATTGCTGTGATTCTGGTGCAAACTGACCTCTGCCAGGGCCCCCTGCACATGGGCGACCACTGGATCGTCTACCCATGTTCCCACATGACCTTTGCTGTAAGGTCGGACATTGTGTGCGCCAGTGGCCTTCCTACCGGCAATAGGCACACTGGTTAATGGTTACCGGAGCCAAGGGCGCACTTCCCTGTGGAATGTACTGACCCCTAAATTGATTACCCCCTCTAGGGTTTCTAACAATCTGCTGCAATAAAACTTCAGTTTTCAAGTCTCCCTTTTTTTTCTCAAGTTTCTCTTTTTCAGTGTTTACACGATTTTCATAATACTGAGGCATATGCAATACTTCTGATTGGGACTTCGCCTGCCAAGCGCTTTCAGAGGACATAATCTGTAACTGGATGTCAGGCAGCAATCCACGTACACATTTGTAGACAAACAACCTTTTCCCTGACTCTGTGCCCAAGTCTTGTCCACTGAAATCCGAGAATACCTGCTCGAACCGATTGAAAAAATCGGTAGCACCCTCAGACTTTCCTTGGACACAGGCCGTAAACTGTTCGGATTCTTTTTTCTGGAACCATAGTTTTCAATTTTACAATAGTTCTATCAGGCAAGGTTAATATAACTTGAGGTGGTTGTTCGCCAGCTGGTCTTTCTCTGTCTAGCCTAGTCATGTTATCCCATGTATTTCCCAACCCAGGTATGTCATCTATAATCCTAATCTGCTTCCACAACTCAACCGGCAGGAGTACGGGAAATAATAGGCCAATATCACTTAGAGTGAATACCGATGACTGTAAGACCGACTCTATTTCTTTATAGAATCCGGTCGGATTTTTTCGTATATCAGGAATAGATTGCTTTATGGTGTTCACTTCCTGTCTTGAAAACGGGACGTGAACAAACTGTGAAACGTAATGTGCAGGAATTTCTCCGGCTACTATACCTCGTGCCGCATCAGCCGCATTCTCAACTTTTGGGACAAATGTCGGAGGGACCTCTCTCATAGGCAAATGAGACGTAGGCAGCTCCGAACGCTTACTAAGCAACAGAGCCAAGTCAAGCGCTAAGGCAGTCGAAGAAGTATCATTCGAAAAAGCTCTCTTATAAACACTCAACAATTCTGCGGGACAACAAATCTTTCTTCTTACACACTCATTCTGCAGGTGCTCTACCATCACCTGTATCACTTTCTTTTGCATTTCTAACGTATATTGACTGTATGTGTCATAAACTTCATCTGGAGTTATCGACATATCCGAAATCCATCTTATCGCGTCCTTTATACAAATTCGTGCTTCCTCACCTTTTAATTCTCGACGAGGAGAAAAACGTTTCTGTAAGTACATAATACCTAAACTATCACCATCTACTTCCTCGTTCTGTAACTCTTCCAACTCCTTCCTATACTCAAAAATCCTCTCAACATGCTCATATACCTTCTCCGCAGTATCTCTGGACAACGCTAAGGCGTTCAAATCCTGTAACCCTTGTGGGAAATCTACATCATTTAGTCTATTCCTTATTATACTTAAATGAGTCCCTAATCCTTCGATAAAAACATTTTTCTCAGAAATATCTTTTACATTTTTGAGTGTGGAAAAAACGTCAGCTTGTTCAGCCTTCTCCATACAATGTTTAGCCCAAGCAGTCAATTCACTCCTCTTGTCTGGCGACACACGATTACGAGTCACAACCCTTGGTCTTGCTCCCTGGTCTACTACAAACGATGCAGGATCACTTGGAAGAGGACGAGTAGGCACATTCTGAATAACAACAGGTGAAGGCAAGGGGGCAGGCAAAGGGGCGACGGCTGGAAGAACAACAGGAAGAACAACAGGGAGGACCGGAGGAACTATGGGAGGGGGAACTACAACAGGAAGGGGCAAAGCGGCAGGAGGAGGGACATATGGAGGTAGCGTGGAGGCATCAGGCCTTCGTTCATGCAAACGTTTATTAATCAATTCGTCTGACGTATGAAAATCTTTTGAAGGGTAGATTTTCTGAATGCCTATTGAAATGCCCTGTCCGTGTTCCTAACTGACTCTAATTGTTTATTTTGATCATATAACCGTGCCTTTTCGACACTCGTCATATGTCGACGCATATGTTTCTCTCTACTCTTTTGTTGCTGCAAAGCTTCTATTTTCCAACTGTGCAACGCGTCAAATGCTGCAGGCCTAGCCTTCTTCTTTACTAATACAGACTCTAAATAGTCTATACGAGGGATTTCAAAACTACCATTGGTTGTCCACCGAAGATTAGAATTATGTCTCATTTGTCTGTGCCAAATGTCATTAAATGCTATACTACCAAAGCCTTTCTTACAGTACATAGTACATGCCGGCGACCCCTCCTGTGGTGCGGGACGGCTAGCTTCCAAAGATTGTCTGTCACTGCGGAAAAATGCCCTAAAGCAGGCAAACAATTTCCCAGGCATATCAAAGTTCTGGTGTTACCTTGTTAAATAATTGTGCTCGTGAGTACAATGCTCCAAATTCAAATTTTGTCAGGGTTAAATTAAGAATCGGGACACGATTCACCTGACCAAAGGACTGGGAGGCCCGATCGGGTTACTAAGGACAATGCAAAGAACCCACGTGTCTGGTGATTTTCGGCAAATTTACCCACCTCAAATATATGGACCCTCGTCAAGACGTTGTCTCGGGCTACAGCTCACCATCCAGGGATCTGATCGAGCAGTTTCGTCGAGGAATTCACTTCTCATCTTAGAGTGGCCGTTTCTGTTGACACCGTCCGATCCCGGTCCGATAGCCGGGCCAACCTTCAACGAGACAAAGTCAATCTTGAGGGTCCCTATTTGGGCGCCATGTGTGGAATCGGAAAAAAATACAATATTACGGCTGCTACACCGAGCAAAGGAAAATACACCGACACGGGCTTATAAACATTCCCAGAATCTTTATTACAAAACTGAACAGTATTCAACAAAGTACACAAATAGCTATTTGGCCGTCAATACATCACAGAGACCGCCAGCAGGGTTCAATATGAGCAGTGAGGGGATTTCCTAGCTGGACATCGACGCATTTATACAATTTGTAAAATGATGTCCAGCCCCCTTACAGGTTAATCATGCACTGGGCTAGGGTCACGCCAGGTTCACTTTCCTAATTTACATATCTCGTGCATGCGGTTTACTTTTCAATACATTTACTAACACACTCCATTTTTCTTCATTTTAACATTTACACTCTTTATATATTGCTTTAATACAGACCAAACAATGTTTTGCATATTATATTCGGATAGTATTACTGTTCTTGTATACTTGTAGTTTAACTTTGCTAATTCAAGCAATCCCCTGCTCCCGAGGTCAACAAAGGACAAGGTCTACATGACCCTAACATGTAGCCTGAGGGCAGGTTGGACATTAACTCCCCTACAGAGGTTGGAGAGGTTAAGGCAAGAACAAGGACACACGAGACGGCTATTTTAAATTACAGGGTGACTTTGTATAAAACCCCAAAATGGCGGTTTCTAACCTAAAATGGAGGCTTGATTCAAGATGGCGTCTTACATCAATTTCTAAGGTCAAGACCTTGCCGCAGAGAGTTATTTGCGTATAATTTTTAAGCAACTTGGCGTAGGCCAATATACATACGAATAGTTTGTAATAAGAGGCATAATTTAATATCCGGTTTGACGCCATGTGTGGCCAGTATGCAACCTCTCTTAAGATTTCAAGTGTTGTATGAAACCCCCTATGACTGGCTGTGGCTGCATCATGGGCATGACTTAACATCAGGCTTCGGAATGAGGTAGGGACCACCCACTGATGATGGCCAGCTAGGGATCTCCTTACCAACAAACCGTCTTGGATTCGGAACATTTTTGGACATTTCATCAACACTCTGAGGTCCTATTTCCCTATGTAATCAGTATCCGTCAGGGGAAAGTTCTCAGGGTCCTCAATGTGTTAATAAAACTTACCAATTATTGGATCCCCTTTTTGAGCCGTGATCAAATCAGCATCTGGGGTCTCCTTACTCCATTGTGCAGTTGAGAGGTCATTGTGAGCATTTGTTTGGGACCTAGTGATAGCAGTGACCGGGATTTCCCCCAACAGGGACTCAATCTCAATTAGATTCCCTTGGATGGCCCCGGTTTTGGCCAGCTGACCAGCTAAGTAATTTCCAGTTTTGTCGGGTCCCTCTACTTTGGAATGACCCTTGATCTTTTTCCAGTAGATGGTCATCCCATTCGAGGTGACCAGATCATCAATGTTTTGAATTAATTTCCCGTGTTTCAAGGGTTTGTTGTTAGCACATAACATGCCTCTGGTCTTCCAGTTAACCAGGTGCTCCTCAAACCCGTTCCATACATAATCCGAATCTGTGATTATGACCAGTTCGTGGAGTTGATGTCGGACAGGAGTGAGGATGGCTTGATGCACCGCCATCAACTCTGCCACTTGACTGCTTCAGGGACCAATCTTGTACCCAGCGGAGGGTTCTGGGATCTCATCCACCCATGCATTCCCTACGCCGGTCACAAATTCCCTTTCCCCGTTGTTGTCAACATGGTAAGAGCATCCATCCACATAGCAGTGAGCTGACCTAAATGCTTTCTCTGGATCATCAAACCCCATGGGATTATCCGCTAATCGGGACCAAGCTTTGAGTTTATTAGGTCCAAACTAATGGCAAAGTGATTGAGAATATCACTGCCTAAGTAAAAGGCAGCAGTGACGTCTCGCACAACCCAATAATTATGAACTATGCTCTGGTTGCCTATGGAGCTTTTGAGCATACACCTGCTTGGCAGGAGATGTTTGGAGTTCGGTGTTTCCAGATCTGTTTCCCATTTGTCTATCAGTCTAAATGTGGGAATGGCTGGATCTTTTGGGAGTTGGCATAACATGGCTTCGCTGATGAAGCTCTTACCGTTGTTCACACACACTCGGGCGAGAACAGAGTCCTTCCCTTCATTTAACTGAACAGGGATGAACAACTGCTCTCCAATTTTCTGAATATCAGCCAGGCTCTGAGCTGATTTCTCATCTTTATGGACTATAGGAGTGGGAACGTCTGATTGTGGATTGGTAAAGAATTTCAGAGTGTTTCCTTCCAGTTTGGAATGCCACCTTAGACAGGAAGGAAGGTTGATTTTCAGAAGTGAGAGGAATTTGATAATACTCCCCCCTTCCTGAATTCAGTTTATCAAAGGCCCTTTTGGACAGAAGGGTAGCTCTGATCCAGTGTCCACCAGTGCCAAAATTGTGCCCTGCCCCTGTATTTATACCGGGGCACAATATCTTCCCCACGTCTCCGCAAGGGGGCACAGATAATGCACATTTTTGGACAACTGATGGGTTAATTTTCTAGTTTTGGACATTGAGAGAGAAGAGATTTGGGCAGAATTATGTGGGGAGTCTAGGGAATCTGAAAAGAAAAGGTGGCTACTAGAGATGGAAGACGTTATGAGATCCCCTGGTTCTGGGCCGCTCCCACCCCCCCCCCCCCACTCCACTCTTTTTGGAGGCAGTCACCAGGATGGGTTTGAACCAGGGGATTTTCATTGCTGTTGGTTCTGGGGTTGGATGATGGGCGGAGTAAGCTCAGTCTCCACATCTACCCAGTCAGGATTTGAATCCTTTGGGACCCATGTTTCCTTGGGAGGAGTTCCCCCATCTCTGAAGGAGAAGATCCTTTTGCCAGGATCCTCTGAGGATCCCTCTCCTTCAAATTGGAAGATCTGTACCTCCTCCACAAAATGGGTCTGTTTGTGTCCTTTGTTTCTCCTACCCCCCCTCTGCTCCTTGGGTGGCAGGCTTTCAGGGGCAGGATATTTGTGTTCCAGTTCCTGGGTTTCCAGGGGCTTTTTACAAGTGGGGAAGGAAGCTTCCTCCAAGGCTTTACACCCCCCTTCCCCTTGTGTCTCCTCCCTGGGAAAAGGTGAGTTGTCCGTCATTGTTCTGGAGCACCAGGTCCGGAGTTTGAGGCATTCTGCGCTGGCACGCTCATCTGAGGGTTCTGCTAGCCCTCAGCATGCGATCCAGATCGTGTGCCATGTTTTGGACCTGGCGCTCTAACTGTGATACCCGCTCAGGCTGTTGTGGGGTTCTCATTTCTCCCCTGGGCTGATCCCGGGAAGGGTAGATGTCCCTTCTCTGGTAATACCCTGGGTTGGGATGATTTGGGTACCCCTCCACCCTTGGCCTCCTCCCTCTCGGATTAGGTTGTCTGGGCTCAGGAAAGTGGGGAAAGAAGGATGGATTATTCTGGGGTTGAAAATCTTGTGAATACCTGGGGAAAAAGTTCTGCCTAGGATTTGGAGAATTTCTGCCCTCATTGGGGAAGTGAAGAGGGAAGTTCCCTGGGTTAGGGGCTGCTGGGTTGGATCCCCCCCTTGCCCTGGAGGAGTCCACACATAACCCAGGATGGGTCTGTTCCCCTTGTAGCCGGGACTTACATAGTCAGGGGAGTGAGGGATCCCATTTGTCGGACTACCTCCTTGGCTCCCTGTCTGTGACTGGCCCGAGGGCCTTCTATGCTTGCAATTATTCTGCTGTGCAGGCTGGTTTTCGGAGCATTCTTGTTTTCTATGGGCTTTTGCACCTCATAGATCCGGGTGGCCTGTTCAATGACCCAGTCTAGTGATCTTTTCTCATGAAAATCTCTCACTAACTGGGTCATGATGTATTTTGGTAGAGCATGGAAAAAAGTATTAACAAATTCTTTGCTGTCCGTGCGCACCCTTCTTGTTGTCTGCGCAAAGGCACGCTTTAACTCCTGCACAAATTCTTGTGGGGCCTGATCCTCCCCACATTGCAAGTTGTAGGCTGCCTTGCGAGCCTCTTGGGGATTTCTGTGAACAGAAAAATGCTTCAAGATGGCCGACCTATACGTGGACCATCTTGAATGATTTTGGTCCTGCAGCCCCGAAAAAAAACTGGAGTATTCTGGTGAAAAGGGCCATTTCACATACTGAATGCAGCTACTACTGTCTTTCAAATGGAAAGTTTCCATCTGCTCAAAGAGCTACAAGTGCTCCCAAACAGAATACTTAGCGTTCTTATGATAAGGCGTGATGACGCTCCTTATCGCCTTGATCTGTTTTAAGGGGTCCTTAAGCAAGGCCCTTTTTTGCCTTATTGGCCTTCTTGGTTCGGGTAACCCTGGTCCATTCATCCTCTGACTCAGAGGCACTGCTCCCAGAGGTGCCTGTCTGGTCTTCTAGGTTCTCCCGGATTCTGCGAGCCTGGGAATGGCTGGCAGAATGTGGGGACCTAGTCTCCTGTGTACTGGGGCGCTCAGAGGAGTCTTCTGATTCCTCCTTGCTCCCAGGATTTGATGGGTACCCCCCCCACTGTCCTAGCTGGGCAGAGGTTTGTAGGATGCCCTTAGTGGGCCTACCCTCCTGGAGTTCCCCACTAAACTTCACAGTACTTGGGTACCCATACCGAAGTGCCTGCCCATCCATTCCTGGGAGGTACTGGCCTATGAGCCCCATACTTCTGACTGGATAGTAATCTGCCATCCCCATGGCCCTGGGCTCATGTGCGCCAGTGGACATGGGGGTGGTAGAGTCCAGGGACTGTGAGAGATGAAGGCCTCTGGTACTAGGGTTCCTGAGGTTATGCTCAGGTGTTTCCCTTTCCCAGCGACCCTCATCTATATCAGCCCCTGCTCCCTGTTGTCATGCAAGAACCTGAGCTCTCTGTTCCTCAATCAAGGCCTTACTAGTCTCTATCAGTCTCTCTTGCATGGCTACCTGCCTGTGGAGCTTGTCATTATTCTCACAGAGAGCCTCGTTTTCTCTCTTTGCTTCCTGGGTTGCTTTGAGTACTGGGTCAGTCTTTGCTGGAGGAGGGGTACCTCCTGAGTCCTGTCCATGCTGGCCTGTTCCTTCCTTGCCAGAGCATCTTCCACCCTACTGGTGTGCTTTAACAATTTGCATGCTCTTTTTTGAGGTCACCCAGTCCCTGGAGGGCCAGGTGATTTTCTTCCAGTTTCCCTTTTAAGTGACAGACTTCCTGGCCTAAGGTGTCCCTTTCATGCGCAAGAGCCTGCCTCTGTGCCGCCAGGTCGTCCCTCTGTCTTTGAAGGGCACCAGCTTTCTGGCGCTCTTCATCAAACTCTGCCTTGGTATCCAGGTCTTTCAAAATCAATGTATTGCTCTCTGCCTTCTCTCTATCTAGGTGGCTTTGCGGGGAGGCTACCTGCTTTGTGCATACCCTGTTGAAGTCCAGTTGTTGCTCCAGCTTTTTCTGGCTCTGCAGTAGAGAGTCCACACTTTCTTGGTACTCCTTCTGCAAGGCCAGAATTCTGGTATCCTGTTCTGCCTTTTCCTGCTGCAGGATACCCATATCCTCTTTTATTTTAGCTTTATAATGCCTACTTTCATGTTCTGACTCCTGGCTCTTCTGCAGCCTCTGCTCAGAAGAGTCCAGATCTGATTGGGCCCTTTCTAATGCCATCAGTTGCCTGATAAATATAGATATGCCGCTTTCTTGGCAATCTTATTTTGCTCATCCTTGGCCTTAGGGGCCATATATAGTTCACTCAGGGCCAAATGTAAGGGACCCTGATCCCTCCAGATATCTAACCCTGTTGCAGTGATCGGTTGTGTTATTGCCTGCAACCACACATTCTGGTCTTGCTCAGTCCACTCACCTCTCACAAATAACTTATGTAAAAGGTGTTCTCTAGCTATCTTGATGTCTACCAATGTCGCCATTTTGGAAATATTGATTTGCTTCCTGACTTACAGAAGTTTTTTATTTTATTTTGCAAAACAGACTGTTTCCTTAGAGCCTTCACCTTTGAGGGGTGCTTTTACAGTCTAACACAGCGTAGTAGCCCAACAGGATTTATGTATCCTGTCAGTTAGCACACTGTATTAAGCTGCACAAGTGGTAGACCTAATCCAGAAATTCCGGCCACGAGCCCCCAATCTGTAATAGATTTCAATCTGGCACTCCAACTAAGTCAATGCCTAGTATGGGATGCCCAATGGAAAACCTTATTTATATATTTTTATGTCAAAGTTCTTCTAATTCTGGATGATGTACCCTCATACAACGCCCCTCTCTTTGAATTCCCCCGGTCTCACTGAACCAAGAAATAGGTTTGTTTTGCAAATTAAAAGATTTATTTGAAGAATTTAACAATATATATATCACACTTTTATAAATATGGATAATATCTGGATATCACACTCATGAATATGAACAATGATCGGCAATGGGTAATCTTAAAATATCAACAATCTCTTTAATCAATTAGGAGTAGGAATAGGAAGAATAATGTAGCAGAGAATAACTGTGTGTGGTTCAAGGAAAGGCAATGTTAGAAAAGAATGCAACACAGAAATAAACTTGATATGAATTCAACCAAAGACAATATAATCACTCTTTCCCCCTGTTGTTACTCACTCCCCCCAATATGCAATATGAAGAGATGAATGAGGGCACACAGGTATCAGGAATAACAATCAACAATTGCAGTTTCAATCCCGATTCCCCCCCAGCAAGCTTAGAGAGAACAGTAATGATTTTAAAACAGGTCAATTGCTTTTAGATGTGGTTTGAATTGAATGGGAAAAATACTAAAAATTATTTTAATTCGCTAAATGGGATTCAGAACTAGTGGGAGTTGCTTTGGATTGGTTCAGGTCAACACTAGCAATGATTGTTGGATGATTAGCAGATAGAAAACGAAATTCAGAAGTTGAAAGCAAGAGATAGCTGTTTTTTACATGGGATGAAATTGAGCCAAATGCGAAATCGCTGCAACTTTTCCACATGCGGGAAACATGATTACGGAACAACTATAAGAAATTGGAATGTGGGTTCGTTTGAAAGCTGAGGATGTCAGCTGCAGAACGACATTGAAATTTTGTTTCTAGGACGTAAGGTTCAAAAGTTACAGAGGTTTTTGTGAAGGTAGATTTTTCAGAAACAGAGTCAAGATTCAAAATGAAAAATGCGCTTTAAAGATTAGGAACCAAGATGGACTTATAATAAGGAGCTATGAAAGTACAGGATACCCAACGGGACAACCACCAGAACAGGACACTTGACTTTCTTCAAAAAATATCAGCGCACAGATGATTATCGCTACAATTATCACAGACTATATAATGAGAAGAATTCAGGATGGACACAATATTCTATAATGCAGTTCTGGATAGGTTGGAATGGATTGAATAGGATTACTTTAAACTAAGAGATGAGTATGGACAGTTTTATACTAAATACTCACTCCTATGGCTTTGGAATGGAATAGGCCCGTCAAGGAGCTGGTCAAGGGTTTGGCTGGGAATCTCTCGCCACTGGACAGGTCTCAGGAACTGGGTTCTGCTCTCAGCAAGGCCCTCTGGCCTGCACGGCCTCTTGGACTGGATCTGCCGGGTTGGTTCTGGGTACAGCTCTGCTCTATGGGTCTGGATCTTCCTGCAGGGTGCTTCGCCAGTGGATCAGTTGATGAGTGAGAAAGTGTGTGTGTGAGTCCTCAACAGTCCCTTATCCATTTTACAAAGTGGGTGTGAAGGCTGATTGTCTATGCCCATACCTCTAAGGATCTGATAGGTCAGAGAATTCTCGGTCCCCTGATTTGAGAAAGGAACTGTGTGTCATCATGTGTCAGAGTGATGCTGCCATCTACAGTCTAGGGTTGAACCTCCCCTTTGCTTTTATCCAGAAAATCTATTTTTCCTAAAAAACATATTTCCAATATGCACAACTTGTTAATATTACATATACACATCACAGATTAAGGCACGTCTTTGTTCCCATGTTCCTACTAGTTTCGGTTCACAAATGACCGTTTTTTCGTGCTTTTGGTTGGTTATACATTTTCGGATCTGTACAATTTTTTACATATACCTACCTGCACATACCATCTGGTCATACTTCTGTAATTTTTCATGTTCCTAGCACAACCGCAATAGCTACCATATTAAAAACTTTGGTGGTTCAGTCTCGGAACATCGCACAGATTCCAGATTAGTTTTAAACTGTGAGCAAATGTTTCATTTTAATAATCTTTAAGTTTCATATTTTTGTCAGTACGGTACAATTTGTCATAAGTCTTTTCCTTAAACATATATTTAGTCCAGTTTTAATCCACATTTTCAGTCTGGCCCGCCTCAGAGGTCTTGGCTGAGTCAGAGAGTCACATGGCCTTCTTCCTGCCAGGGTAGTTTCTATTGACGTCCCAAATTACCATCTCCATTCAGCTCAAGGGAGCCCTTTGTCTGCACTCAGAGCAACAGGCCAGGGTGCCCCTCCCAGTTCTTTTTCACAACAGCCTGCCAGTTTCTTAGCAGAGCACAGGAGAAAAGATTCCTTTGTTTAGGGAGGAGGGGTGGAATGGGTTTGTAGCCCAGTGTGGCAAACTTTAACTTTTAAACACAATGGGCCTCATTACGAGTCTGGCGGTCACCGAGGCGGTAAAACCGCCTGGTTACCGCCGGACTCGTATTACCATTCCGCCTCCGTGACTACCGTAATACCAGGTCATTATGACCCTGGTGTCCCGGGAATTCCGGAGGCGGAATTCGGTAAATCCCCATTCCCATTGAGTCCAAGAGGACTCAATGGGAATGGGGAAGTGGAAACACTGGCACCATCTCGTGATGGTGCTGGTGTTTCCACGTCCGCCTGCAGGCGGGCAGTGTTAAACCCGCCAGGTCATATTTGGCGGGAACATCCCCTCCCGCCTGCAGGAGTCGGGATCGGGCAGTCCAGAATTAACACTGGCGGCGGGTTTACCGCCACTGTTTTTTCCGGACCACCCGACCTGTAATGAGGCCCAATCTCTGAAATTGTCTGTCTTAAAATATAACTGACATTTTTAACAAATACATCAACCAATTTCTTTCTTCAAGCCTTTTTAGAATATAGTTTTGAATTTTATCCACCTCTTAGGCTTCTGAAAGCAAGTCTTTCTTTGGCATAGTCTGAGTTCAATGTACAACTTTACACCTGACAGGTTTTAAATCGCCAGCTTCTGACAGAGGTGAGTAACGGTATTACACCCATTTTTGACAGATTTCCTCCAGCAACCATCCTCAAAAGTGGACTTTGTTCAGATAACAAATACTTCTGTGCACATTATATTTATGTGGATTCTTGAAGTAGAATGATGTTCACCACCCAACAAGGAGGTTGGATCTTTTTTGGTGGTTTGTGAGCCATGATTTTTGCAATTTTGACAGCCAGGGAAAAACAGATTTTTAAAACAGCTCTGTGTTTCTTTTGAATTTATTTTGCTCTATGGGCAGCTAAATGATGGGTTTGGCAGTGGTCTCCTGTGTTCCCACTGACATAGGCAAAAGTGGATGGCAGCCTATTTTTCAGATTTTTACTGTGCACTTTCTGGTGATTTTTAGCGAGCAGCATGCTTTCCGGCGGCCATCCTGATGTTTCTGCTGCAAGAAATGCACAGTAATGTTGCAGGGCCTGGACTAGTGTGTTGAAACATCCCACAGAGCGAAGACCAGAGAAACAAACAAGGGCGTATTAAATGTCACAAATATCACCTCGAGAAAATGTTGGAGCCGAAGAAGTACAAGGTACAGCAAGCAGAGAAGGAGGTGGAAGAATAGAAAAGAATAAAAGATGATGATCCAAGGAATAGACAGGGAAGGCAGAGCCAAAAGAAATAGCTAGCAATGAAGAAAAAATAAGGTCGAGGGAGGAACCAGAGACGTAAGAAGGAGGAGTATTAATAGGTAGGAAGATGATACGAATCAAGAATTGGAAGAAAGGGAATAGAGGGATGAATAGAAGACAGGTGAAGATTACAGTCAACCAGGAGATTGAAAGGAGCAGAGGACAGCAAGATAGCAGAGAGGAGAACATCACAGCCTTCACAGAATGTGCCAACAGGACCAGGGTAACGTTAAACAAGCAGAAACATTAAGGAACAGGGTTTTGTAAAAGTAGTAAGAGAATACTCAAAGAAGTAAATGAAGGGGAAGACAAAGAAACAGGAGCAAGTACAAACGTAGAATGATAAAGAATACCAATCGCACCCCTATGGCCGGAGGGATAGGGGTATGTACAAAATATGTAGCTGAGGTAGAAAAGGAATTGGGAGTGGCAGCATTAGAGGAAGAAAGCCAAATCTCAGTAATACACAAGAAATGAAGATTAAGATTAAGAAAAGGATCCAGGACAGAATGTGATATGTTGCAAGAAGAACACACAATCCAAATAGCAAGTTTAACTGGTGATGAATGAGAGATACAGAAGGGTACAAAAAATTAATTATGTGTAGAAAAATGAAGTGTAGTACCACAAGAGGAATAAAATGGAGCAATAGGGAATGTCAATCAATATACAGATGTGAGAGAATTTGTGAGGTGGAGGTGAGAGAAAAAAGGGACACGATAGGGGTCGGAGCAGGACGGGGTGAGGATGGGTCATAATGGAAACTATTTACATTAACAGTCGACCAGTGGAAGTGGAGTTGGGTTTGGAGGGAAGAGAAAGACTGTAAGAAACAGAGGTGAGATATGGAGAGAGTGGCAGATGAGAGGGAGGCTAGGAGGAAAGAGGCAGAGACAAAGGTTAAAGAATGGGAGCTTGCGGTGAGGGAAAAGCTGTGAGTTACGGGGATATTGAGAAGGGAGATAGTGATATCCGGCAAGTGGTGGCCATGAAAGATGGTGAGGTGCTTGTGAAAACAGAAGAGATGCTAGTGAAATGTTCTTGATAAGAAGACTGAGATCTTAATTATCAGCAGTTTAGCTAAATTTAAGTCACTGGGCCCTCAATGTGAGGCCTTTCTGATTGGAGGGGACATAATTCAGGTCTCCAGTCAGGTTAAAACCCTGTGAGTTGTCTTTGATTGGCATCCTGATTTTAAGAAACATGTTTCCTACGTAACCTCTAATTGTACTCACATGACACAGCTGTTGTGGCACATCCAGCCAAACTTGTTAGAAGGAAATAGGCCTCTCTTAGCCTCTGTGACCATTAACCCCAGGCTCAATTACTGTAATGGGCTCCTGGTTGGTACCACACAAGCAAATGTTTAAAAAAACTGCAAGTTATCCAGAATGGGGCTGTCAGAGCTGTATGTGGCATCAGACGCAGAGACCACGTCTCTGATGCCAAGAGGAAGCTACACTGGCTGCCGGGTCAGCAAAGGATCTGCTTTAAAGCTTCCTGCTTGGTGTATAAATGCCTTGCATGTAGCGCCTCCTGCTACCTTTAATCACGGATCAGAAGACTACCTTGAAGGTGGACCTTGCGGTCTAAAAACAAGAATCTACTCCTGCAACCACGCTTTAAACAAAAGAGGTTTGGAGACCTGAGCCTCAATGCTTGTGGTCCATGGGTTTGGAATGACCTACCCCCATGCATCAGGCAGCTTCCCTCGATTGCTCAGTTAAAAACAGCACTAAAGACTTATTTGTTTGATGGCAGAGGAATCTAAACCTGCCACTTTTTTCTTCCCCTGGTCACCGACACATATCCTATGGTTTCTCCACTGCTATCTCAATGTTCTATGTTTGTATTATCTGTCAGCGCCCTGAGGCCTGCGGGCGAGTCGGCGCTTAATACAAATTCTATGGAATAGAGCCTGTCTTCTACAAATCAACTATAGAAAAGACCAAGACCCACTTTACCCAAAGTTAGGATTGAAGAGAGAAATATTTACTGTAAAGTTAACAGTTGCTGGTTGAGGGTGTGCTGCTCTTGAGGATATGCAGCGGCTCTGCACATCAATTCATAGATTGCTGGAAGATAGCTCAGTGGGTTGAGTGCTTGCTGCTGGATTCTATGTGTGATCTGCAGGTCACAGGTTGAAATACTGTCAAGGTCAACTCAGCCTTTCATCCTTCCGAGTAGATGAATGAGTACCAACTTCGGTTGCGGTGGTGATGATGCATGTAAATATGTTCTATATACAGCGCATAGATGTAAGCACTATATAGATAACAGATAACAGACTCAAATTGCCGTTTCGGTCGCAATCTTTGTATGGGGTCTTATTGGATTGCGATGTGTGTTTGGTATCTCTATCTCTTGATATTCTGTTCAAAATTATCTGGAAGGTACATGAAATATAAAGTACTTTGTTTTTACCTTATGCTTCTTTTTATTCTGTGTATCTTTTGTACCCTTGGTATTTTATTCCCTTTTTTTTCCTTCTTTTTGTGTATGCTTTTGTATTACTGTGTATTTCTGTAAATATTTTTAAAGTTGTGTATCAACTAAATCAAATTAAAAAAATAAATAAATAACAGATAATTATCATTCGTCATTGGTTATGGTGCTGCAATAGATCCTCGAACTGGATGGTTAAAATGGTTTGTAGAAAAACACAATTGGGCTTGCACTTTTTAAATACGGGGCTGAGTATCCTATTAAGGACTTTTATGGTAGCTCTTGCTATATTATGTTCACTTAATTCTACCTTTTAGCAAAAAGTTGCCAATACTCTGAAAAAACTAGCCATCCTCACTGCACATCAATTCTCTAACTCCTTCCTCACGGGCAGGTTTGGCTGGGATGCTATTCGTCTGATACATCATTTAGTTCGGAGACCAGCTGCAGTCTCGCGAAGAGATCCCAAGAGACCGAAACCTGTTGCCAAAAGTGTTTGCTTTATAATCCCAGAGAACACACAGCAAGACACATTACAAAGGCATATGCAGGCTTCATTATCCTTATTGGTGAGTGACGCTCTCTCGCTTTTTGGCACGCTACTTGGAAACAAGATGTGTCATTCCCTGCAAGTTTTTGTTTTTGCCGTTTTTTATTTTTTATACAGCCCATGCAATTGTTTATGTTGTTTTTTCCCTCACGTTCCTGGCTCTCCCCGTGGATTGTGTCTGTGTTGGCTGCATTCCAGGTGTAATCCTATTGTGTGAAAATGGGCATTGGCGTGTTGTTCTTTTCTGCCAGTCTAGCTAGCTAGTGTGCATTGATCTCTCCCCACGGAATGCAGGTGTCATACTGTGCTTTGTAACTTTGATGCATTTATAAAATAATCTTGCATTCACAAAAGAACACTGCGCCGAAGCGCAGCGCTTTGGGTAACATTTTAAAGCAGCACATCTAGCTGAGAGGTCAGCATTCGAAATTGCCAATCCATTGGTTCCATTCATCTGTTTCTCAAGAGCATCCTATTTAGTTTGTCATTTCATGGTTTTCTATAGCGCATAACCTAGCATGGGAGTTATCGGGCACTGGTCAATAATTTCAGAAAATGTTCCGTACAGAAAGAAAACACATGGAGGGTTTCATATTTATAAAAGAGTGAGCAGGCCCGGGTTGGGGGTCCCGCTTGCTGAGAACGGAAATAAGTCTGAGGCACCCATGAGTTGCATGCATTATACAAGAGACAAAGAAATACAGCCAGAGGTTAAGAGCCGCCGATTATCACGAGATGGCCAAGGAGCAGGGAGCTGGAACAATAAATGGCCACTGAAAAACTATAAATCCCTGCCAGTGTCACTGTCCTCACTGGCAGGGAAGCCGTGGGGCCTTTCAATTCTTTTCAATTGAAAGGGTCCTCGACCTTGAGCCTCAGAGGGGCCCCCAGCAACTGCCCCATGTTGCCAGTCGGCAGTCTTATAACACAGCAATATATTGCGTTCTACATTACATTAATTCTGGGGCTTTAAATGTAAGCTTTGCAGTGCGTGCTCGCCTTACAAGCTGCGTTTGATGGAGCCCTCCTGGCCGTCACATCCATCAGGGTATACAGAAGAGTTATCACCTCATTGCCCTTTTAACAGTGCTTCCTCCAAATCAGCCACTTGCTGATAAATAATTGGGGATGGAGGTATGAGTGGTTGGGAGCAGGTTATGTCATGTTAGTAGCTCTTGTAACGCGCTCTTTCACCCGCAGGCATCTTGATGCAGGAAAGAAAGAAGTACAGGCCCCAGCAGTGACCCTGCAACAAGAAGGTTTTCAGTACTCTTCTAAATTAAAAATGATTTGCGAGGCCCGTAAGGCCAGAGGGCAGCCCATTCCACAATCTACTGACAGCATATGAGAATGCTCGTCCACCCACACGGGCCAGACGAACCTTCGGGACAACAACTAAATTAGCATCTCCGGAAAACAACAGCCGCCTGCCAGGAACGTGAGGGGGAAATGTGTCCTGCAAATATTCCGGTCCCTGCTTGAAAAAGCCACGGTGTACCAAACATAAGGCCTTGAATGTAATCCTCTGTGCCACTGGTAGCCAGCGGAGAGCCCGAATGAACAGCACTAATATGAGCTCCGTAGGGAGAAGCAGTGGCCACCCGAGCAGCCAAGCTCTGCAACAATTGCAAACGATGCATCGGGCCGAGCGGTGGAGCCAGATAGAGTGGCTTACAGTAGACGACACCACAGGTGGCTACAGACCTTCAGGCAAAGGAAGGCAGAGGTCTTAGTGCGGTGCTTGCAGTTAAAAGTGATTGTGTAAGAGCTGGGTGCAAGTGGGTGGTGTTTCCAAGGGGTCCCGTTTTGGGACGAGGAGCTTCCCAGATTGGATACGAGGGGTTTTGCTACAGAAGAACTGATTTAGGATGTTTTCCTTTCAGAACTGTGCCCACTTTCATTTTCCTCCAAGGTTGGCACCAGGATTGGAAATAAGCAAAACTATTTTAACAGCGCTTGGGGCCGGATTTACTAAAGCTTTTTTTTCAATGTGAAAATCCCATCTAAAAACGTGTTATAAAATCAGGTCCTTGAGCAGCTAATTAATGGAATTTTATTTTAAAATTCGGCATCGAGCATGAAACAAACAAACGATGCGGGTGAGCAGGAGCCAAGGAAACGGCGAGGATGGCACAAACGGAATATTAATTCAGAGATTAGATTAGCAGCGAGGACGGACGCCTCTGACAGCCGAGGGATGAGAAAGCAGGTGGGATAAACTGATAATGGACGGTTGAAGCCGCCAGCACGCATGCGTGAGTGATGGGCCATGGGGGGCGGGGTCAAGAAACAGAAACTTCCAAAAATGGAACGCGTTTATAGCAAAGCAGGCGGGGAACATTAGCAAATGAACAGGTGTTTTTGAGACAACTCTTAGGCCTAAACGGTGAGGCTGAGAGGTACCACAGAGAGAAGAAAGGAAGATAAGAGAAAAAAATAACGCACACATACCTTCACATTCTCCTGAAATTGTTCTACGTGCATAGCGACGATGTCAAGTACTGCGAATGCTACTTGCGTCACACGGCTGAACAAAAAAGGCAATTAGAAATGTAGAAACACTTTGAATGCGTTTATTTGGTTTACTTGATTAATTATTATAATGCAAAAGCCATTTTACCATAGCGCTATATATTTATTTTTTAATAAAACATTTTTTTGCAAAGAAAGAAGGAACGTTTTAGGGCAACAAGCAGAGAGACAACAGTTAGATCGAATTTCGTGCAACAACATGAGGCAATAGTTACAGTCAAAATATCTAGGAAAGATTCCGTGTTCCATAGAGCAAGGAAGGACGTGCCAATCTTTCTTTGTTTTCTTTGTTTTCTGTTCCAATGGTGACGAAGGCAGCTGTTGCCATCAAAGAAAGAAACACAAAATAACAAAAGAAGCCGCCCTCCGTAGGAGTGTCAAGGACAAGGAAGCAAGCAGGGCTAAGCTGTCTCCGGGGAGCCTAGGTATGCAGTCCCTCCAAGCAGGGACTTGATTTCACCAAAATGCCTGGGTTAGCGGAGGTGACATCACACGACCCTTGACCTCTGATGAAATCACAGGAAGTGATGTCATTTGACCCCACCCTGAAGTGACATCCAGGGAAGCAATGGAACCCAACCTTTCATCCCTTGACAAAAAAGCAAGTTGTATCAGATAGCATTGTTCCTAAGTACACTTCGATAAATATGGTTACGATATCACTGTAATGTGAAATACATTCCATACAAGAATGAATCACCATATGCATCGTTAATATTAGTGTCTATAGGCCCATATTGCCAAATTACTGTGTTTGCAAGTGTCCATTGCCAAATAATAATTATATGTTATTATAAAGCACGTAGGGTTAAGCAAATAACATACAATATCACCCAACCTGTGTTGGTACTCATGTACAGAGCTCAGAATGATGAAAGGCTGAGTTGGCTTTGCCGGCATTCAAACCGGCAACCTGCAGATCACACACACATTGCAGCAGCGAGCGCTCAACCCACTGACCTATCTTACTGGCTATAGTAAAATGAGCAATTACATGTCTGAATGTTCTCAAAGTCAGAAAGCAAATTACACTCTTTGGTGGATACCAATAAATTGGTAACTGAGATGTAACATCAGGCCAATTCATCTGCAGCTCTGGTGCAAAGATGGCCACATGTCAAACTTGCGTGGATCTATCCCATACTCTGGTCACTCGTTACCTCATACATGCCATCAAACATCCTGAACTGCATGCCACGGAGATAGAAAAGATAGACACATTACAACAAAGCATTAACTGTGGCACAATGAAATTAAGGGAAACTTGATGTGCTATGTTCAAACATTTGTACACTGTACACAAGCTTTTAGGCACAATGATTTTGTCAAGTGACCGAGTACACCAAGACGGAATGTCGCGTGATGATCGTAACCGAGACAACGGCAGAAAAAAACATGCTACAACTGCAACTTGTGAAAATCAAAATACATATAGTTTGTGTCTGCAACAGGAATTTGAGGTGTTTAAGAACAGACGAAATCAGACTAAATCTGTGGCTCACCCCCTGAAGTGTGCCTAAAATAAACCTTTAATGAGTTTAGCAATTATTGTGTAAAATTCCAGAAAGACTATTTGTTATTCCTATTCTTTCTGATTTAGGGTCACTGCTCAGTGTTACACTTGTGGAACCCTTGTTTTTTAAGAGGCCTGAACAAGAAAGCCAGCCACTCCAGAAACAAAGAACCACATGGCGCTGGCCACCACCCAGAATGTCCATAAACAAAACAAAAAATATATATATATATATATCTATTTTAGGGGTAGCAAGGGAGACCTCTGGGGTAGCAGTTGTGACCCTGGCTGCCCCCAAATGACGTCCCTGCCTCCATGCAGTAATACAAGCTACTTCTGAAGGCACTTTTGTTCCTGCTTCTGGTCCAGAGAGAGGCTTCATCTCTACAGCTCCACACTGCTCCCTCACGTGGAGATTTTATAGTGTGGTGAAATGTTCAGTTGGCAACCATTTTGCACCTAGTATTCTCTTTGGACATCCTCGAGTACTCCTTTTAAGTGTCAGACCCTCACCGTACCTATAGTTTTAGTCCCAAATTACCATTGTTCTATCTATGACTATCGAAAGTAGAGGTGGGGGGGGCAGAGATTTCATGGGTAGGGCTGAGCCTGGAAGTCAGGCCTGGCTCTCAGAGCCCACCAAGGGCGAGTCCGGGAAATGGCTGAACAAAACGATTTCTCCAAAGCGCTGTACATATTTGCATGTCGCTAAATATGTACCGAAGTTGGTACCCATTTATCTACCTCAGAAGGATGAAAGGCTGAGTTAGTTGTGCCGGGATGAGAACCTGCAACCTACATATCACACACAGATCGCAGCAGCGAGAGGTCAATCTGCTGAGCTATCTAACCAGATATGGTATAAAATTAGGACACTCCTTGTTATTCGTTAGTATGAAGTTAATTTAAAATGTGATGGTGACCGTAACTGTTTCCAAGTACGTTTGCAGGACATGTATGTTGTGCCCTCCACTGCATTTTCATGGACAGTGGTAATGAAGCTTTAGTGCTTGAAAAAGGTCACAGAGGGGACAGCAATTCACTGACATTCAAAGATGGAAGTGTATTATAAATAATTGGTACGCTGTACCACTAGCTCTTTGAATTTTTACCGAGCGTACCTTAAGTTCAATGGCTCAAGAAACGTGGCCTTGACCCTTATTCTTTCTCCCGAGCCTGCTATAGAATCGGCTCAATCCAGTCTTTCAAGTACTGCCGCTTTCCCAAGTCACTGCTATGCAGACACACACACACACAGTCAGTGGACCTGCAGGTGCTCAGGTTGCAAACACATTTCCTTTATCAGTGGCAGAGCCTTTCATATGCATGATGAAACATTTCTGACTCAAAGAGCTTGCAAAGCACCAGTTACCTTGCAAATCTGTGCTAGTTAAAATGAGCAACACAAAGCGCCCATTTTAAGATTTGTTTATATCAATGATGTCTACTATTCTGACATGCAAAACAATAAAGTTGCTTTAAGTCAATAATTAAAGGTTTTCAACATCATGAATAACCTAAGGAATATAGGACAGAATGTGGTCTGCGGCATCCCAGCAGCACAGTGCGGCCATGGTAAAATAGCTGCCAGAGAGATGCTGAGGCAGAAGAGGCGAACAAGTGTTGGATGCAGGAAGCCGGGAGAATGGTGGAGAAGGACATGCTCTCTCGGGCAGGGTAAGTTCAGGTCCGGCGGCCAAAGTAAAATCGGATGCAAGCGTGTTTTTTTGTTTTTAAATAGGAGCGTGCGAGCACCCGGTGAGGCTTGAGGCCGACCTCTCCTTTGGGCAGGCACTGGCGCGAGAGGGGGGTCAGACCAGAGCCCTAGATGGGGCTCGGACCAGGCCGAGGCCCGCCGGGCTCGCCCAGCTCTACTTGAAAATATGTACATACCCCCTATATTTCGTGGCAAAATATAAGTTGGACTAGCACCCATGGTTCTTATAGCATGGTGGGGTAACGCCGACAGACAGTATGCACATTCCATTAATGTGTAACAATATGTTGCAACCAAACTAAGTTAAAGGGCTTCCTGGAATATCTGCCAAATGGGAGGAAGTAGTAATCACTCCATGTCAGGGTGTAGGCAATTGTGTGTAAATGTGTGAGTCTGCACACCTGGTAAATGTTTCCTTAGACTTCGGGTTGTATCATGAAAGATTTGTTGAGGATTGTGGCAACTGGGACAGGGGATAGTACATTTCAGCTCTCTCTACTGTAATGCCATGGTTAAAATATTTCAGTACACTGTACTTAGAACGGGAGTCTACAAAATGCAGCTCTTCAGATGTTTGACTATGACTTCCATGATCTATCATCATTGACTATGCTGGCTGGGGCTGATGGACGTTGGAGTCCAAAACGTCTGGCAAGATAGAGTAGAGTTCTTTCCAATTGTTATGCAGGGAAACAAGTTCAGCCTACAAACTATGGATAATGAACAACTACATTTTAAAATAGATGAAACAGAAAGAATAAGAAACAACCAGGAATAAGGTGAAGGTCGGGGTGCAGGTGGCCTTCTAAGTGACCTTTTTATTCATGAGATATTGATGTGACCCCATATTTTCTGAAGCTATTTAATTCTGCCATTGTGTTGGGTAAAGTCCCAACCTATCGGCTGTCATCTGTTGTTGTCCTGATTTTTTAAAAAGGGGCCCAAAAACAACACCAAGAACTATTACCTGGTCAAGCTCTTTGACCTGAATGTTGACATTTTTGATAAGATGATCCTCCAACATCTTGAGGTTTGGATGGAGGAGAATCATATTCAATCCCACTTGCATGCAAGGGTCTAGAAAAAAGATAAGTGTGGTTGACCAATGCTTTAGAATAAACCAGCTTATCCAAAAACATGTGATTCTAAAAACTAGCGACTCTATAATCGGTAACCTCAAAACTGCATTTTAAGTTATCCCAAGATCACAACGTTGGGACACTTTGAAGGCTTTGAATGTTCCATGTGCCCTATTCAGTTGCATCCAAATGCTGATATAGAGGAACAGGTAAATGTTTTCTTGCCAGTTACCGCCCCCTTGCCACCATCATACTGGAATAGTCGAAGAAAAACCATTGCTGGGACCCTGTGTATCGTTCCTATACCGCATTGAGTGTATGAGTAATGTTATGCACTCAGACAGCCATACAGAACGTACCCTCGCACTGAAAGTATGGAAGGATATCGCAAGGAAGAAAGCTATATGGAAGGATGCCACCTGCAAAGATATCAGAATTCATCAGCAAATATTGTGGATGGACGTTTAATAAATTTTGACGAGGATAAAGTGATATCCTGAAGAAGATTCTTCTGTACATATTAAGAAACAATGTAACTGAAGCATTAAGAGTAACAGGAACCTAAAGCTAAAGTAATCATGGATCTAAAGAAGATGAAGTAAATTCCTGACCAATAACTGTAAGTACGCAGTAACGCAAGGTACAAAGACAACGTATATAAGCTGGCTATAAATGAATATATAAAGTGGCAAGGAACGGCCATATTAGGAAAATGGAGGACAGCTCACGTCGAATTTAACCAAGCTACCTCAGAGACCGGCCAAGGCTGTAGGAATCAGGAGACACGGAAAGACAGCCCTTTGAGCAGACGCAATGATAAGTCAATGTTGGCCCAGAGCAAATATGTTATTTAAAGGGAAAAGCGCATAGCACAGAGGGAGTAGATGGATAAGCTCGGAATGTGGAACATTCTTTATAGATGGAAGAAGACGAAAACGTCTGTGAGAGCCAAATTGCTGGTCAATTAAATGTATATAAAGTTCATTTGAGATAGAGTTAACAAGTCACTAGAGGCCAAAAGGAGCCACAGCTACTTGTATAATCAAATCAAATAGCAGTAAATAGAAGGTCAAAATGGACACATCTGTGGTCTTTTCACAAGTGACTCAGAAGTCAAAAACAAAGGCTATTCATTAGAGCTTTAAGCTAAAATAGTGGTGTGCTCATACTCCCTTGAATGTTCCAGAACACTGAGTAGCAACAGGGTAAATTACAAATGATAGACTTTGGGAAAATGGGGTGTAGTCTGACGGGATTCCAACACCGAGGTTTTGTTCTGCTTTCATGCTGCTAAGGAGCTAAAAGTCCAAGGTTGGGACAGAATGCCAACCAACAGTGGGGTTGAGGGACATCCTAACATACAAGTTGCAGGAACCAATCCACTGATGTTTTGTTTGCTATAATCAGTACTAAATGTGTTTAGAGGTAGTTCAAGGTGTGCCCTACAGACAAGGGGTAGCCAATGAAGTACTGATCCTTATGTATTCTCTAAGTATATATGTTCCCTTCACCAATCCCTTCCACGATAGGTTTTTTTTGCCACATACGATGATGTCATAGATGACCTCCATGTAAGCAAGTTACTTTGTGAGGATGCAAGCATCAGTCTGTTGTTTGTCCGGTCTCCCTGCTTTATTAAACTAAGAATAAAGTAGGACTTTGTCATACTCTTTGAGCCTGCTTGATAATTTGGTCTAAGATCTTGTTACACTCACCTGGTCTCTGCGGGGACGTTGGGGCACGGTTGGAGCCCTCACAGGAGTTGACTCCCTTGGATCGATTCTCTCCCACAACTGCAGTGGTATCGAGGACCTGGGGTGCTGGTACTGGTCTTGAGAGAAGATGAGAGGCAGTGAGAATAGCATGGTGGTGCTGTGATTCCCCTCGACCCTTTCGTGCCAAAATGTAGTGCGCAATAGTTTGCCCATTCAAACTCACCTGTTTTGATGTAATGATGGGCTCTCTGTCCCTCTTTCCTTCAGCAGGGGCACTGTGGATGGACCTAGTTGCGTCACTGGTCCTGGGTGTGGAGGTCCAGACCGACTGCAACCATTCCGTCTCGAAGGTAGGTTTATTACTATGATTATTGTCCGTATCCTTTGTGTTAATTTTCCCCAATGATTATTGTCCGTAACCATAAATTGTCCTTTCTCTCCCTAGGTGTGAAGATGGCCCACGAGCGCGAGGTGATAAAAAAACTCTATCCCTTGAGGACCTACTGGTGGTAAGTAGACTGTTCCAAAGACTGTGCCAAGTTCATGAGTTGTGCTGCTTAATGTGTTATAGTCTATGTGACTTGCTCACCTTGTGTTTTCTATTCCCTTTGCAGGTGCAGCTGGTCGGTATTAGCTGGTGAGCAGTTTCCGAACTCCTGCAAGCTGCCGGAGATGAAGATCCACGTGGATGCTGCATCGGAAGATGGCCCCGTGTTGATTGAAGTTGGGGACAGGTAAGCATGCTAGGCGGCACCCGCAGAGGACTCAAAAAGACTGGTAAGATGAGCGCGGCTGCTGCAGAGTCGGAAGCGGTAGAAGTGCTTCTTCAAGCGATGGCAAGGCTGTCTCAGGTAAGGTGCGTGCAGCGGCTGCAGATGGAAAGCAGATGACAGTGCTGCTTCAAGCGATGGCGAGGCTGACTCATGTAAGATGCGCACGGCGGCTGCAGATGGGAAGCAGATGGCAGTGCTTCTAGCGATGGTGTGGTTGATTCCAGGTAAGATGCTGGAGTGTTCCTGAGACTGAAGATTCACGTGCTGAACCAGGTAAGAGTCTTCTGAATGGCAGTAAGCGTTACGCTGCTCTAGTAGACTAACACGAAGCGCCAACATGCGGGTGGGGCCGGTTTATATAGCCTGGCCCCAGCCACTCCCTTTAGGCCCTGCCTTATGGCGCCACCTTGCCACTCCTCCTGTCTTCTGCATGTGCCTTCCCTGTATTGGTAGGGCCCAGTCCAGCCTAGAGGCACGTGCTTTCTGTATTCTGTGTGCAGAGGACACTTTGTAATGAGCTTGGTGCCATAGCCAACAAGACTGTGTCCATTGGGAACCTGCAGGTGGTGAAGTACTTGGCTCTTGACCAGTGGCCATGACAGATCTATTATTGTAATTCCATCTAGCACAAAAGATTCTTAAAGTGCTGGAGCACATTTGGTAGCAGTGCAGATGGTTACGGTCTAGTTGCCCTAGGCCAGAACCCCGGACGCTCAGCTTCTCCTGTCATTAGCCAGACGACCGCAGAGTTTCCTGTGGAGAGCGGCGCGCAGAGCCACGTGTGAAGGCGATTTGGTTGACAGGTCCCTTTTTGATGAAATTCCTGTCTGGTCCATGCAGGGGCTCCGTGGATAAAAGACCGGTTAATGGAGAGTCAAAGCCGGAGGACTCAAAGTGAGTCACGGATGTAAGTACAACAAAGAAAGTGGCAAAACAAGAGTCAGGGATTGTGTTGTAAATAAATATGTGTAAAAAGTCACAAGATTTTTTGGGGGAGATAATAAAGGGAAAAAGATACATTGATTCCAGATTTCAAGAGGGCAGACGGGTACGCACTAAGTTATTTAAAATTCCTGATGCATGGTCCGCAGAAGAGTGCGTATCAAACTCCGGAGTGAAGTGAAACGGAGAAGTGGTACATTTACTAAGATAGTAAAGGAAGGCGTACGCAGTAAACACCTTTATTAAAGTGCACATATGAGGGGCTGTAAAACTGTTAAAATAAATCTTTTGTTGTGTCTAGACTGATGAATATAAAATAATAGTAAAAAGTGTATGCGATTAGTGAAATATTTTGACCAAGAGATTGACGTCAATTAGGAAGGGAAAACGTAAAGGAAAGTAATATATAGGTAAAGAAGAGACTCTTAATATACTAATAATACAAGTGTGACATAAAGATTATTAGAAAGTGTAACTGAAGAAGGAAACAAAATATCAACACATAGATTTTTAAAATATAGTGAACAGTTAAAATATGTCCCGACTGGGATTACAAACAATGATTAAAGGTGGCTGCCCCACTTTATCGGCGTGGTATATTTAATAAAATAAAGAATCGTACAAAACAACAGGTAAGTATCAATGATTGAAACCAATCTGTCATCATGGAGTATACACCTCTTTTACATATATGTAGGACATTACCGAGATACACAGCAAAAATAGGGAAATATCATTCAGAATGGGTCAGAGGCACGACCAATAACACACCTATGCAGTGGCCTCAGGAGGGTTTGCTGTCAAAATTTGTATTGTGGCATATGATGACATATTTGCATGCTACATATAAGGGAAAACGTTGCAGAAAAGATTTGTCATTTTAGAGCTTTGGAAAATGTACCAGAGTGAGAAGGAAAATCCAGCCTATAAGGAGTGGATGCTCCATCAGCATAAAGGGGAGGATAAAACACCTTCTGCTCCCCTTTCCCCTCCTGAAGAGAAGAGTGCAGGTACAGAGGAGATGGGATTTTACCCTTTGAAGGAATTAAAAGCAGCGGTGGGGTATTTTAATGCAACGTGTGCACCAGCCTTTATAGCAGCAAGGATAATGCGGAAGAGAACAAGAGCAGAGAATGCAAAGATATATCCACATGCGATGAAAGTAAAAAGCGTGATGAGAGAAGGGACAGACAAGAGATATAGGAAACAGAAATAAACAAAAGATAACATTAAGGAAATAACAATAGTACATAATGAATAGATGGGAGGACAAATATTGCTTAAGCTAGACGATAAAGGCATTGATGTGGTTAGAGAAAGAGAGGTGAGAGAAGAATGGGAAAGGAAAGAGAAGGAAGAAGACAGAGCATACAAAGAAGAGAGAGATAAACAGTGCAAGTGATGGGAAGAATGAAGAAGACATGAGGCAAAAAAAAGAGACGGAGAGGCTAGAAGAGAAGAAACACGAAGTGAAAGAGGTCCAAAGAATGACAGTACAGAGGTTGCAATGAAGGCGAGAAGAAAATGAATTGAGGGAGATAAGGAGAAGAGAAGAAGTGAATAAGAGTAAGGGATTAAAAGATGATGAAATAGAATACCTATGCCATAGAAGCATAGTGCTGATTGATGCACAAGAATGATTGGAGTAGGAGAGAGGGTTACAACAGCCGCGTAGGGAGCTGAAAGGAATGCCACGATGAGCATGGGCTGATGGGCAAGATACAGAGGACATAGAACAAAGGCTAAGGAACCTATATTGGCAAATGAGGGACAGAGGAAAGTACGAAACCCATGGGAATATTTATTTATTTTATTTCTTATTACGTGCCGCATGCCCATGGGCCTCAGGGTGCACACATAACAGAAAACAAGACAAAAGGACAGACCAAGACCAAAGGACAAGAGACACCAGTAAGAAATCCTGTTACTGATTGAATAGATATGTTTTCACCACTCTCTTGAAGACAGAAAGGCCATTGGCTGCTCTTATTGCCAGTGAAAGCGCGTTCCATTCTTTGGGAGCCTGCACTGGACAGCTATTAGCACCAAACCTTGCCAGTTTAAACCGAGGCTGCTTGAGTGTATGGCCATCACTGGCCTGAAGAGAACGGGAGGTGAGATCAGTGATCAATTATTTTGTCAAGTACACAGGTACAGCTGATGTCCAACACTTATAAGTTAATGATATGATTTTATGTAAAATCCTGTGTTTAACGTGTAGCCAATGCAGGGCCCTTCTAGAGTCTGTAACATGCTCCTGTCTGCCCCTGCAATTTGCCTTATGTTTCTGACAGGTGGGCGGGGCGTGTGGGCGGAGCCATGTGCAAATGGGCGGAGTCTTGTGTGGCTGTGGGCGGGGCATACATCTCAGGGTTTTTGATTTTCAAATGTAGGCAGATATGCTTTGTACTGGTAAATGGTAGGTTCCTCTTCCATGACAGCAGTCCCCACCTATATGGAGGCCAAAACTGGGTTTTACGTGTGCGACCACAACCATTCAAGGGTTAACCCAAGTGACATGTTCGCAACTGATAATTCAGGCATCGTTTTAGTTCGAAATGCAAATGTAACGAATGCTCCCATCCATACGCAAGCTCATTGGATATCTCTGCCCGTGCACAGGCCGTGAGCGCCACTGTAGCTTTAAACATTGTCTCATCTGCACCGTGAAAATGGAAAACTGTTTACCGCGTCTGAGCACTGCGAGAACGGTCAATGCCAGGGGCCTTCTCCCCGCCGCCGCCCTCCCACCCCCCACACTTTCCCGTCTCAGGCCCTGCAGGGACCGCCTTTCTGCACGTCAGTTAGCATTGCCACAGTTACAGTTTACCCTGCCTCGGGTCCCTTGTGCGAGCAAGAGTACTTAATTCGCTCCCTGCCCATCTATTGTATTTTTTTAGATGTTGCTTCCTGGTGGCGTTCCATTCCCTGCCCCCCCCAAGCCAATTAACTAATAAGGTAAAATACATCAAATGACAGACTAATGGCCGAGGGAAGGGAGGCTAATGGCCTTCTAATGCTCTTTACATGCTGTGGGAAGCCTGACATAGGAAGCCATTTTCTCCTAAAAGCCTGGAAAGCTGCGCTGAAAGCAATCCTCCGAAGCCGTCTTCTCCATGTCATGAAGAGCGAGCACACCCGCCTGCGCATCGTGACCGTCTCGTGGCGGCTCTGCCAACAGGGCGGGAGCATCCGCGGCGAAGGAGGGGGGGCGCCAAGGCTTAGAACTAAACAAGCAGCCAAGGCTGCCAATAGGGGACACACACGCGTGGCCCTTTACCCCGACACCTGCACATAAGAAATGGACGCAACACTTGTTCTGGCTGTTTAACTGCCACATTTCTTTGAATTACATGCTTTTGTATTTCCCGGGTACCACCTTAGAGGTTTTACTCAAACATTGGCCATGACCTGGAAGAACTTGTCATGACCTGGAAGTACTTGGCATCAGAGCCGGCCTTAGGGGGCGGCGCGTCGGGCGACCGCCCGGGGCGTCATGCCCCCCAGGGTGCCTTTTGCCCCCGCCACGCCAGCTTGGGGGGAGTCTTTCAAGGGCTCCCTCGAGCTGGCGTTGTGGGAGAAGGCGCAGCAGGCAGCCTTTTACTGTAAAATGTGCCCGCGGCGGTGGTGCATTTAAATGCGCCCCTACGCCGTGGGCACTTTTCACAAGAAAAGGCGCCATTAGCCCCCCCACCACTCCAGCTACTGGAGTCTTTCAAGGGCTCCCCCGAGCTGGCGTGGTGGCACAAGGCGTGGCAGGCGCCTCATTGTCATTGAATGAACCCGCGGCGGCGGGCTCATTCAATGGCAATGGGGTGCTAACGCGCGATAAAAAAAAAAGTGGCCCATCCTGGCCCCACCCCCTGTTAACCAGGGGGGGCGCGGTGGGCAAGGGGGGGGGCTCCAATTTGCCCAGGGCGCTGCTGCCCTTAAGGCCGGCCCTCCTTGGCATGACCTGAACGTCCTTCACAATTCCAGGAAAACAAGGACAGATATTATATAGTTCGTATATGAGATCCAAAGAATTATGGGAAATATGAGGGTGGTTCCCAGTGCCCATGCACTTGCCCCCGGTCCCATGGGCAACCCAGGGTACCAGCCCACTGTCGCTGCCTGTTCACCTCCAAGGCAGGAAACCACACCCTCGCTCACAACCTGGGAAAAGATCCGGATAAAAAAATGCAACATTATGGCGTAATCCAAATTGTTTGGTTCCCTGTCACCAGCACCTCATCACATGCAACACAGGCCATACATTGGACAAATACAATACTTCCATTGGGTGAAAACACGGGTAAACAGTATCATCGTATTGATTGTATATATCAGATTGCAATATCATACTACCCATCACAATTTTGACCATCGTTCACTGGACGAATAAACTGGAAAAACTTTTAATCGTATTAATCATACTGCACATCAAATATTCGTTATACTAAAATAAATATTAAATAATGAAACAGATACTTCATCAATATTCATTACAACATAGCAACTGCTAAGTGATGGGTAGGTGGTCAACATTGGGTGCAGTGAGTCCTTGCAAGGCAGCAAGAGAGGTTGTTTCCCAGCCCTTAGAGCCATTATAAGGAAGTGCCCAACATCCTGTGCCCCTTGCATGTTATTTCCTGGGCTAAAGACAGCCACAATTCCCCACATGACCACCCAAAGGTGACTGCTAGGGAGAATGTGCAGTTTCTGTGCTAATTCCCTTTAACCCTAGAGACCCCCAGCCCTTTGTTGGAATCTGGGACCTTTTTTATTTTAACCCCCTGAGTGGGTGGGCCTTTTTGCCACCCACTCATGCCTTTTCCCTCTAAGATTTTGTGCTCCTTGTGTTTTAGTGGAGTCTGGTAAACACCATAGGCATCTGCTTTTTATATAGTAACTCACAGCACCCTTTGTGCAGGACTCCTCTAAATGTTTAAATACATTTTCTTGTGCGAACTACAACTCCCAAGAATAGTAGGGCAACTTTTGTCTTACTTACCTTTTTCCTTTGTGGGTCCAGCGCACACCACCTTATGTGGAGTGTGTGGGGGGGGAGGTTACACAGTAACTCCTTATCCCACTTCTGGTGTACATTTTGTGTTAAACTAACTAACTTGAATGACAGGTGGAAGTGGTTTCCTTGTACTACCTTTTTTTGCAATGTATATACAGGCTGATTTCTCAGCTGCAGTACAGCACCTAAAGGTGACCATTTTAACAAAATGGCCCCTGGCTTCTTTTTTTCACCATTTCTCATTTGATTGTTTCTTTGGGGCTTTTACTCTGGTGTTTAGATTAGGTTTGATTCCATTGGGTGTTTTTCCTTTAGCGGGTTTCAACCAGTGTGTCTGGGAAGGCAGGAAGTGAGGGAGGAGCCCGAAACTTCACTGGCCTTTGCAGGCATGCCTGGCTGAAACCAGTTCCAGCTGGTTGGGTGGCTATCCTTGAAGATGACCCCCCTCTGTGATCGACAGCTTAGTGCTGTGAATGAATGGGATTGCGCATATAAGGTGAGGGTTTTGGGACTTCAGGCAGAGTCGACCACTGGAACATCAAAACCGAAGAAAAGATGCAGAAAGATGCCAGCAGCACCTTCCAGGGCTGCAAAAGTACAGGTGAAGCCTTGTAGCTGTGCTGATCCCATTTCCCCATCACCCATCAACAGGCAAGCTCTGCCAAGGACAACTTCCTCTCTTAGGCTGGTGGGGCCAACTGGTCTCACAGCCTGCTTCGTTCTGGGACAACTCCTGAGTCACTGTGACTTCCCTGGGCTGCAATTTCACAATGCCCGGGGTATCTGGACCCCCGGCGAGTGCAACATCTTCACGAGAATGAATCTGGCCAAAACATCATGGGCTTCTTCAAGGACCTCCAGAAGGAGGAATTATTTGTCCAGAGTCCCCTCACCAGAGTCCAGGGCCGAGGGACCAAGAAAACTCCAACCAGAGCTGCTTGTTATTCTTTGGCGCTGAGAAAAAGGTGCCAACAAGACAAAGAGCCGCTGAAATAAGTGAAATCCATTGCTGCAAAGTTCCTCTCGAGAGTGTTGCAGCAGATGCCCATCAGACGTCCTTCCTTTCATCACCCCGAACAAGGTCCAGTAACAAGGGTCTGCATCGCTGCATCAAGAAGGAAGTGAGCTGGAACATTTGCTTCAATTCTAGGTTACTGTGGGGCTTTGGGATTAACCATCTTTAGCCAAATCTAGTGCTTCCTAGCTTGGGGAGTGTTCCTTTCTATCCCTTTGAATTACTGCAATTCACTTGTGCAGGACTAACAGCTTGTGCACCTCAGGAAGGCTCACTTGAGCTCCTGGATCTTTCTTCACTGAGCTACTGACAGTTCAACTAACTTTTTCTAAGAAGAATTCACCAGCACTATAACTGTCTTGTTGACCTTGGCTGTCCCTGGCTCCCTAAAGACATCCCTTCTGAACCTCACTGGCTTTGGCAGTGCTTGTTTCCTTATATGTTTTAATTGATTTACACTATTATTGCTGGGATAAAGACTGCCTACATCCCTCTGGGAGAATATACTATTGTTACAGTGCTACAGTCTTCTATTCTACTCTAACATTTTTTCCCTCCAAACTCAATATTATATGGTAATCCATAGGTGAAACTACTGACCTTAACTGATATCACTCTGTGTGCTGGAAATGTTATAGTACAAAAAATGTACTTACCTGCATTATTGCTGCTTGAATAACTTGATTCTGAAATGCTCTTGGTGTTACTATTAGTTGCTGCATAACCTTGTGTGGTTCATTTGCTTTGTGTATAGCAATAAGTAATTTTAATATAACATTTAACGTGTGTAAGTGTTTACTTGTCTACTAGTCTCTACTGATTTCAGTGTACTGCTCTACAGCTCACAGTCCCCCGTCTAAGATAAGCCAGGCTGCTCAGACACTCTACCGACTTGTGTCGTACAGGCCTATGTTAAAGGTTGGGTCACTACTACCAAGCGGATAAGTCTTGCAAAGTCCCACATCAGTTGGACTCTACAAAATCTTATCTAACAGTGACGCCGTAGGCACGCTTGGTGCACCCTAATGGACGCCAGCAGGTAGGCTGCAGTGTCACCTCAATCTGTCCCCCCAGCTTTTACCACCCCTTTTACTGCTACCTAAATCTTCTTACTCACTGTCTTCAAGTTGAAAAAATGCCTTGATTACTCCCCTGTAAGCTTCATAACTCCCCACCTTAGACCAATTCTCCGTTGTCCCAGTTCTTAGTCATGTTATTTTTCTCTCATTTAACCCGTACGCTGCTGCCTTTTGCATGATTTCCAGGTGCTATCAGAGATACTCATCTCCCCAATGTGATCCCTTTTAATGTGATTTTCTAAGCTTCATCTTTTTAAGACGTAGTAGACATAAGAACTGTCCTATCTCCAAAATCCGGTATTGATACAACACCTCATGTCCTGATGCATACTTGTCCCGAGGAGGGGGAGGAGGACACCTTGACTGGTACAAGAAAATTGAGGACTTGGAGAAATGAAAACCTGCTTTTGAGCTACAACATACACGCATCACACTTAACTGCACACCTGATGGTATTTATTGTGTAACTAGCATTGAAGAAAAACATATATATCCTTGGAGACAGACTGAAGAACACCAATTCTGAATATTGATGCCTCTGCTTCCCCTAACCTTAGAAGTTGGTGCTTAAAAGTGTGATATGTGGCCATGCCATGGGCCATTGTCAGACCTTCTGTGGATCTCACGGTATAGGGCAGAGAATCCAGCGAGTAGGCAGTAGCTGTAACCCATTAGATCCATCCTCTGATATTCAGGGATCTAGCTGCAAGCCTCATGCCTGCTACCCCAAAAGTAATTTGCCTGTTTGTGGACATTATCCCCAAGTCAGTCATGCTCCCCATCTTCACATCTACACAATGCTATGACCCCCCCTCAGGAAAGGAGATGACTAGGAAGAAAGTTGGCAGAATGATCTCTTGTCAGAGATGGAAATCTGACACCTACTTGGTGAGGAAAGCTGAACCACACATATGGGCCACTGCATCCTGGAGGAACATAATATCAGATTTCTTAGACATGCGGACTCCAAACGTCCACATTTGTTTTACTGAGGTAACAGGACCAGAAGCAGTGTCATCATGGTGAGGGATATTAGGTTGCAAGATTCAGTGGGTTTGAAGGGCTCCCCCAGCAAAGCTTTCAATACCTAAAACATGTCATAGGATGGAACAATTGACTTATGGGAGGAATTAACACAATTGCACTTTTTAGAATTGTGGCGACTAGAAGTTCCTCACCAGCCCCCACCTTTGGCAGGGATCCCTAAAGTCCTGGATCACTGTCCACTGAGCGATGAGGGTGTATACGGCCATGCACAGTGCAATCCCTTCCTGCTGGAAGCATAGGACCATTGGAACTGGGCTCCAAAACCACATTTCGTGTTGACCACCTATGAAAGGATCCCCAGTTCCTGCCATGAGCCTTGAAGGTATAAGGACTTGTAGATGGCTAGATAATAGAAACAAGAGCACTTGACATTCATTCCCTCATCAAACCAACCCTCCTGCTCAACCTCCTACCAACCATCTGATTATCTGTATCTGGAGGATTCAGCCTTTGTAGCACACGGGGCCTAGGGACAGAGTCAGACACTGCACTGGGAAAGGGGACTTATGTAAAAGGGACTGAAACCAGGACCTTGTGGGCCAATAGGGAACCGCTAAAACTACTTCTACCCATTCTTCACAAATCGTGACCACTACACGACAAATCAGGGAGAAGAGGTGGGAAAAGCAAAAGAAATCCTTGAGGCCCGTTTATGATCAGCGCATCCGAACCCCAAACCTAATGGCCAGTAAACCTCGCACAAAATCTCGGAATTATGCAAAAAATTCCAGGGTGGGCAACTCCGACCTCTTGCGTATCTGACAAAAAGTAATCTGGTTCAGAATTAGATCCCCAGATGGGGACAACATTCTGCTCATCTCGTCTGTGACACAGTTTTCAGGTCCCTTGATAGGGAGAGTCTCCGGAGTTAGGAGATGCTGTTGCATCCATCGTTGCGTAGTGAAGCCATTATCTGGCAGCTGTTTCGATTTAGACCGCCTTCTGATGATAAGGGCTTGTCCTGTTATTTTAATCCATCTTCACCAAGACACAGTTGCTCTTCATCTGATCCTTGAAACCTTGCAACACTAGGAACAGTGCCCATAACCCCCTCAAATCGGACAATCCTGTGGACTCTGCAGCAACCATCTGGGCTGCATTGCCTTGACTCCAGGATTGCTCCAGGAGGCTCCACTGGAGTAATTCAGCCCTCTTGGTTAGGGGAACCTATGCACTCTCCTGAATGGCCAGCGATTCTCTGTCCCAAGAGGCTTCTCTATTGTCACATTGTAACTTGTGGTCCGAAGAAGAGAGTGAGGTGGCAACAGTGAACAGGTGGAGGAATCCCTTCTCGGTGGTGCACTCTTTAATTTTGTTTGAGTTTTTAAGGCGTCCCTTGTAATCTGCCCGAATTCTGCCGCTGAAAGTGAATCTGCCTGTGCCTCGACCTTTTGTGGCTTCTCTGCCTGAGGGGGTAGAGGGGTATGAAGAGGAAGAAGAAGCAGGGGTGTGTGTGTGGTGTGTGTCTAGTGTGTGTGTGTGTGTGTGGTGTGGTGTGTGTGTGTGTGTGTGTGTGGTGTGTATAGTGTGTGTATCTGTGTGTTGTGTGTGTGTGGTGTGGTGTGTGTGTGTGTGTGGTGTGTGTGTGGTGTGTCTATCTGTGTGTGGTGTGGTGTGTGTGTGTGTGGTGTGTGTGTGGTGTGTGTATCTGTGTGTTGTGTGTGTGTGGTGTGTTATGTGTGTGTGTGTGTGTGGTGTGTGTATCTGTGTCTGGTGTGGTGTGTGTGTGTGGTAGTGTGTGTGTGTGTGTGTGTGTGTGGTGTGGTATGTGTGTGTGTATCTATGTGTTGTGTGTGTGGTGTGGTATGTGTGTGTGTGGTGTGTGTATCTGTGTGTTGTGTGTGTGTGGTGTGGTGTGGTGTGTGTGTGTGTGTGCTCTTACACTGCCTCCTGCCACTTATGCTGATGTCAGCCACAGGGATGAATCCTAGAGTGAGAGAGCCAACAAAGTAGCAACTGTGAATATTTGGGCTGTTGTGTTATACACCCTGCACATGCATCACTGGGTGTGAGGTGCAGACAGTTCTGGCAAATGCACAGGCACTTTTGTATGTTTGGGGGAGGGGCCTTGGTGCAGATCTGAGTGTCTCCAAGGAGATCGGGCGAGGGTCCTTGGTGCAGACCTGACTGTCTCCAAGCTTGCAGACCAGGTGAGGGGCCTATCCCCAAGCTTGCAGACCACGCAAGGGGCCTTGGTGCAGAACTGACGGTCTCCAAGCTTGCAGACCAGGTGAGGGGCCGTGGTGCAGACATGACTGTCTACAAGCTTGCAGACCAGGTGAGGGGCCTTCGTGTAGACCTAACTGTCTACAAGCTTGCAGACCAGGTGAAGGGCCTGTCTGCAAGCTTGCAGACCAGGCGAGGGGCCTTGGTGCAGATCTGACTGTCTCCAAGCAGACCAGGCGAGGGTCCTTGGTGCAGACCTGACTGTCTCCAAGCTTGCAGACCAGGTGAGGGGCCTGTCTCCAAGCTTGTAGAGCAGGCGAGGGGCCTTGATGCAGACCTGACGGTCTCCAAGCTTGCAGACCAGGCAAGGGGCCTTGGTGTGCAGACCTGACTCTCTCCAAGCTTGCAGACGAAGCGAGGGGCCTTGGTGCAGATCTGACTGTCTCCAAGCAGACCAGGCGAGGGTCTTGGTGCAAACCTGACTGTCTCCAAGCTTGTAGACCAGGTGAGGGGCCTGTCTCCAAGCTTGCAGACCAGGCGAGGGGCCTTGGTGCAGAACTGACGGTCTCCAAGCTTGCAGACCAGGTGAGGGGCCTTGGTGCAGACCTGACGGTCTCCAAGCTTGCAGACCAGGCGAGGGGCATTGGTGAAGACCCGACTGTCTCCAAGCTTGCAGACCAGGTGATGGGCCTTGGTGCAGACCTAACTGTCTACAAGTTTGCACACCAGGTGAGGGGCCTGTCTCCAAGCTTGCAGACCAGGTGAGGGGCCTTGGTGCAGACCTGACAGTCTCCAAGATTGCAGACCAGGCGAGGGGCTTTGGTGCAGATCTGACTGCCTCCAAGCTTGCAGACCATGCGAGGGGCATTGGTGCAGACCCGACTGTCTCCAAGCTTGCAGACCAGGTGAGGGGCCTGTCTCCGAGCGTGCAGACCAGGCGAGGGGCCGTGGTGCAGACCTGACTGTCTCTAAGCTTGCAACCAGGTGAGGGGCCTGTCCCCAAGCGTGCAGAGCAGGCGAGGGGCCTTGATGCAGACCTGACGGTCTCCAAGCTTGCAGACCAGGTGAGGGGCCTGTCTCCAAGCTTGCAGATCAGGCGAAGGGCCTTGGTGCAGACCTGACTGTCTCCAAGCTTGCATCGATTTCCTGCTCACTGCAGAGATATTGCCTCTTCTAGCATATATTGGTGACTCCTGGTTCTAAACTAGGACACATGTCTGAGGTAACATGCCTGTGTCTCTGACTGCCCAGATGCGATGCCCACTGTGTCCCCCTTCTCATTAAACCTTGCACATTCTCCCTCCGTGCCGCCCCCTCTCTCTCCTGCAATGGCCAACTGTGGGAAATGTTGACTCAAAGTCTGCACCACTTAGACCAATCACATTGATCATTGGGTTCAACATCACCTCATATATGTGTCTGTCATACCCAGGCGGGTCAACTCAGCTTTTCATCTTCTGAAATTGATAAAAATGAGTACCAGTGAATTGTGCAAAGAAAACACACACGGCCAGATTCTCAGAAATGAGCACAAAGGAAAAGGCACTCCTTTAATTTGCACTAATTTAATAAATGCGCAGGCCGCCATATTCTCACAGGTGACGAGAGCACATCAGGAGGGGTTGGACAATGGTGTAAAATGCGCTGTCCTGCCTCCTTGCATGCATTAATGTTTCCCCACAGTAATGTATGACAGGCTCCCAGCAAGCGAGTGGTTGCTGGGAGTGCATTTCACTGAGATGGGCTGATAAAAGGAGGTCTCCGTGAAATGCCAGAGAAAAAAAGTATTTCCATCCCTGCTTAGGGGATGGTGTAACCTGCGACTCTCACACATGAAAAAAATCATGACAGGGCCAGAAATTACCTTGTCATGATTTGCACCTGTTTCAAAAGGCTCATCTTAGTTGTGTATTCGGGAATGCACTTTTAAATGCCCTGAAACGCCCCCTTATTTCTGCAAATGCACAAAGGGGAGAGCAAGGGCATCCAAATGAGTGCATGTAAGATGCACTCTCATTCAGGTGCCTTTTGTGAAATTGCTCATCACTTGCGGTAAAAAACGTTTTGAGAACCTGGCCAACATTATTTAAGTGCCAAAATGCAAACCTGCACGTGAATTTGTGTTATTTTATAAATAGCTAAAGTTAAGGTCACCTTGTCTGCTGGCGTCTGCATTGTCTCTGGTCTAATCTCACGCTTCCGGAGAACAGTGTGCCCCCAGAGTTATATCAAGGGCTCCCCATGAGATCTCATCAGTAGAGTGCACGATGCTAATGCAATCACTTCTTTTTGTTTGAGATCCCCCAAGCATATTGTGATATTTGCCTGTTGGATGATACTGACCTCTCCAGTTTGTTGCCACTTTGGTAGCCAGACAACTCCGCAAGATATGTGCACATGGCCGAGTTCTGAGGATCACCTGCAGCTCACAGGTTCGAATTTCGGCAGCACGGACTCAGCCCTTCAACATTCCAAGGTCAATAGATTTAGTTCAATTAAATTGATTCGTAAAACCTGTTCATTACATAACTTAGAAATGCGAAACGGCGGTACCAAGTGCTCTATAAAAGAAAGTTGTTACCGTCAGAGGTCCGACTAGTCCAGTGGTGGAAGTGTACGAAAAGAAGAACCCCATGGTCATGCACCCTCCCACACACGCACCCCAAACCCCCAAACAAATGCACCTGATCTTCAAGGGAACGTTCAGTGGGGTGCACTGAAGCGCACGTTTCAACTTCTTCCTACACTTTTATTTTCAAACAAACCCATTCCAGAACAGTTTCTTTTTAAAATAAAAGTATAGGAACATTAAAAAGTAGAGGAGCACCACTCCCAACCACTCCCGCCCACTTCGACCAATGGACTAGTCCTTGACCCCTCCTAACTGACCCTTCTACGTGCAGCAGTTGTGGAGGGCGCGGCAGGGCAGAAATCCCCTGCTGGGTAACGTGAACTCCAGGAATGCCGACAGGATGCCTTTGAATGCTACGGCAGGACCATGGGGGCAACCAGCAACAACAACGAATAGAGCAGCTGAATTATAGATGAGGCGACTGTAACAAATGAGGCTGCGTTTCTCCTGAGGAGAGTTTGCGTGGCCTCCCGGACAATGGGAGCGAAGATCAAGTTGTTTTCCTGCCCGCGGAATGCCAAGATGGAATTACCATCCTGCCTGCCAAGGGGGCTTCCCATCTGCCATAGGGCACGGGTCAGGGCGCAACCGATCGTCTCTGTTCCACTCCTCTCTCTGTATCTCCTTGTTCAGTGGAGTAACTTTGCTGAAATAATTTCGGAGTGTGGGGGGTTTAGGGAGAAATGGCATCTAAATGAAGGGACCCCTGCGAAATGAGTGGGACAAAATGGTGGGCCATAAAAGTTGGGGAGGGACAACATTTCAACCATGTCCTTGTTCCACTCCCTTCGCCATACCGTAAACAACTGTGAAAGCCTGTAAGGCTCTTGAAAGCTGCACATTCATACATTGAAGCTAACATTTATTCAAGGTTTCCATGTACACGTGATGCGCTACAAATGCAACCACTCTACAAAGGCTGCTGTGCTGGGATTGGCTGCCCTAGGAAGCCATTAGCAACTATTTTCCCTTTCTGAATGCTGTATCCTCCTCCTGTGATGTCATAGAGGGGGGCGGGGAGGTTGCATTTTCTCTTCCATCTGTTACTCATCTTCCTTTTTGGGTTGCCACGGGGTGAGGGAGACGGATCTTGATATTTTTTGTTCTATTCATTTCATTCATGCCTCCCCCCTCTACACGCCCTGCAATGCTGGTCCAAGTGGACAGTGCAGTTGGTGGAACACGATGTAGAAAAGGGCAAACACAGCAAAGCATAGCTTTCAACTAGAGGCTGTATTCTGCCTCAGGGGTTTCAGCAACCTCATAGACTACTCTACCTTCACTCATTATCTTCCAGAGGTCACTCAGGGAAACATATCCCCAGAGTTGATAGCTACCCAGTGACAATCTGGCGATCAACATGGTAGTGGGGGCAGGTTATGCCACCTTGTAACCAATCAGCGCAAGGTAATTGCCACTACCAAGGCTTGATGTCTATTTACAGGCTACCTGCCAATCATCATTAGCACTACGAGCTACTAACTGGGGTGCTCTGAGCGCATATTATTAGGGGGAATAATGTGCAACTGGGAGCAAGCAACCCATTTTTCCAAAAAGAAGGACATTTAAAATAGCCATCATGGTGATGGAAGTGACGGCTTCAACCCCAGCCCCTCCTCCATGTCCATAGCACTGGTGTGCAGGAGCAGAGACATAGGTAAGTCATATCATTGTAGAAGACCTTCCTCTTCTCTTCCTCTTTCTCTCTCCCTCTCCCCTGCTAACCTCCTTTCTTATCTCTCCTGCTTCCCTCCTCCTTCTCTTCACTAACTCTACTCAGTTTTGCTGACTGGTCGCCTGGTGCACCTCCAGAGCCTCACAGGTCCCAGGCTCCCCTGCCAGTCTTTGCACTTGCCTCTGGGCCTCTGCACTTTGCTCAGCACTACTGCACTTCCAGTATACGTTCCATGAGAGGGGTAACCTCTCTGCACTTAACCCAGGGAACTACTGGTCTGGATGCACTTGTCCCCCCTTGCCCCTCACTTGCACTTCCGTCTGTGCACCTGTATGTATTAGGCCTATTAAGTATGTTGGTCCTGTCCTCCCTGCATGTTCTTCTCCCTCACCTCCGCTACATTTTTTTCTCTCCTCACTCTCTGTAAGCACTTGGAGTTTCTGAAATATCATTACGCCTAGTACGATCTGTTTATTGATTGTATGTTCTTTGCCCTCTGCCCCCCTGCCCCACACCTCTCTCCCTTCTCGGCATGCACTTTTACTAATAGAAATGCTGTAAGCCTAGTATGCTAGTTATTTTTTTGTGTTAGATCATTTAGAAACTTCAAGGCTTAAGAATGACTACTGTGTTCCCTTGTTCCCCTCCTGCCTTGAAGCGCTTTGAAGCACTTCACTTGTGTATAAGCGCTTTTCAAATAAACAAAACTATAGGTATTTTTTTAATTCAAACCCAGGTGGATACGGGAGGTTGAGGGCCAGGATGGTGGCTGGCAGACAGAGAGGGGCATGTGCGGACACATGAAAGCAATCTTAAGCGTGCTTTGAACGTGGACTTACACTGGCAATTATGGCCTGCTCTTGGCGCAACCTGATTGGATATGAACCCGTATCTCCCCAGGACTGAAATCTCTGCACTGGCTCCCAGTGGCTCCACGGATTAAGTTCAAAACCATATGCATTGTCCACAAGGCCTTCTGGGGCTTGGGGCCTCAATACCTTCAACTCACTCTTCCTAAATATGTTCCTTCTCAAGCTCTTCGCTCATCCGCCTCCAACTCCCTCAGGGACAGTCGCTTCTCCAAGCAACAAATTGGTGGTAGATGTCTTTCGTCAGCTGGGGCCTCCCTCTGGAACAGCCTCCCTGCCTCCCTCAAACTTGAGGAGAACCATCTCTGGTTCCGGAAGCACCTCAAAACCTTTCTCTTTTCTTCTGCTTTTTCTCCTCCTCTGCCCTGCTGACCGCCTAGCCGTTACCGGAAACTGCACTGGTTACCTGGACACCCTCTGATCTCGGGCCCAGGTCCTCCCCTGCCAGTCACACACACCTGCACTGCCTGCCTGGCAACCCCCGCTCTTGGGGACTGGCTCTGTATCGCTACAGTTCCCGTACCTGCACTTGACACCTGATGTCTGCACTTACCCTTGCACTTGACACTGGCTGGCCGTTACTTACTTATTGTTATTATCTATTCCCATGTACTGCACTTTACCCTCCCCCCACACTTCCCCCTTTCTCCCTTCCCATGCACTTGCGCGATCTGAATGACACCTGGCATAGTAGGATCGTAGTCTGTCCTCCCTTTGTTCCCTCTCCCCTCGTCGCACCTGGAAACACTTGTGTGTAGGCACGCTATAAGTGCCATATCATATCATATCACCCGCACCCGGGTTCCAATTCTATACATTCTGAATGACTGTCCCTGCCGTGCCTCCTCCCTTCTTTACTCCACCCCATGCCTGGTCTAGAGGTTCCAGGAATGATGCCCCAGGGTTATGGAGGCCTTGCTGTTGCCTCTGTTACTGCAAGCATCTTTAGCTGCTCTGCTGCCTTTGAGTTCCGGCGCGCGCTTCCCGCTTTCCGTGACAGTGTGAGCGCTGCACTCTGCTGCCCGGAATATGCTGAGGATGACCCTGGCATGAATGCAATACCGAGAGCAGCGGTTCTCCCGATTTCGATGCCACAAGGACCCCTTTCTACCGCCTGTGATACTGTGACTGCTCCTGTCTGATGACTGCAATAAAGCCAGCAACCCTGGCCCCTGCCTGTGATTCCACGAGCATCGCTGGTGATGCGCACATGATACATCATGTGATGCCTTGAGCACCCCTTCCTCATGCATGCGATACTGTGAGCACTTGTTTCTGCTCCATGTGGTACTGTGAGCATCCCTGCACCTTTCTCCTGCGTGTGTGATAGCATGGATGCCATCAGCACCCCTTTCCACTGTCTGTGAACCAGGAAGCCCTGCATCCTGCTTTCTGTGATACTGGGGGCACCCCCTTTCCCCTTCCTGCCTGTGTGTCAGGCTGGTTCTCAGGGCCCTGCACTACATGCTGTGTGAGGCGGAAAATAGGAGGGCTGTGTGAGGCGGAAAATACAGGGCAACACAATTAGCATCACGTAATGGCTAGCGCCTAGTTGCCTCCGGGTTAGGTGCGCTGTACACATTTAAAAATAAATAAATAAATAATACGTAACAATGTCCAGATAGAGACATATCGTTTTATATGAAAATAGCTCTTCAACGCCAAAATGAAAGCCTACCCCCTTAACCTACCTCTCATCTGTCTTTAAGGTAACATTTTCCCTCCCCTCTAACCTGCCTCTGTCCCTCACTTTCTCTGCCTCCACTCTAGCGCTTCGTCGATCATTGTCACACTCCGGACGCTGCTAGCCCTACAACCTACCTGCACTGAAAAATGATGTCTAATGTTGCTTGTCCTTAATTTTTGTAAGTCCACCCATCTGTTGACCCTGGTGACTGTTACATTTATTTCCCACCACATCCTGGTCAGAATGTCACTCGAATTCATCCAATTGTAAAAAGCTCACTGCTTCCTGTCAAATCTGATCTCTACCGTACGTTCTTTTGCAATCAAAAGAGCATTGTTTTTTCCCTGTGCATGTAAAGAATAGATACATAATTAAACATTATCATATCTAATGCCGCTAAAATGATTATGCACAGTGACATGATTGAGGCCCAAAGAAAACTGCAAGTACGTTGCACCCAAAAAATGCAAAAACAATGCCGGGACACATCAATGTTTGTTGATGTAAAACGTTTTGGGGCCTTCCGTGGCTCTGTAGACAGCTCTGGTGCTCTCTGCAGTGTTCAACGGTTCTTACTGTGGATGGACCGTTCAGCCATCCATGGCCCTGAGCTTTACTCTTCCGTGCATTTAGGTTGACCCCAAACTCTCAGGTTTGGGAAAAACAGCAAAGTGCACGAACAGAAGAGACACATTTTGAAGAGGAAGCTGGCCAGGGTTTCTGGGCTGATCTGGGTTCTGGGAAGACTGGGACCTTTGAGGTTAGATTTGTCAGTGTTGGGGGCCATTAGCAAGGGATCAGCTTCCTGCAGTCAGGGATTTTGGGACCTGGAGCTATCGGTGATAAGCGACGCTCTGGACATTGCACAGAGTTTGGAGGGTCACTTCAGAACAGGGGCTATTGTTGAGGGATGCAGGCCAGGGGTGCATGTAATTGGAGCCACATTGCAATGCCGGGGAGTGACAGGGCAAAGGCAAGTGTTTGGATCCACAGGGTCATGGCAATGGCTGTCGTACTGGATGCCTTCATTGGCTGAGAGATCAGTGCGAGAGTTAAGGGCAGATGATCACTTTCTTGGTGATGGGGCTTAGAGGACACAGCCCCCCGGATGCCCACCCAACTCTCAGGCTAAACATCTGGATGCTTGTGTTGCTGTTTGGCTCATTCCGGTGCAGGTACCTCTGTTCTTACAGGGCCCAATCTGCAATCACACCAAGCATCGGGCAGTCATGGGGTCCAATGGATGAGCTATTTCTGTCAAGGAGGAGACGAGCCCCACACCAGTGACCTGACCAGGGAAGCCGACCTGGAAAAGGGTCCCAATCTCCGCCAGCGCTTTGCCTTTCCCACTGCTCTATAGGTTCTTTTGTAACATGCTCTGCAGTGATTGACCTTGTCTTCAGTTCAATGCCAGGACCTCTTCCCAGGACTGAGGCAAATTCTCTAGTGCTTAGAAACCTCTGAGTATTAAGCGCGTTATGAATGCGCAACTAAGAGACATATTCCTGTAACAGCGCCTCAATGCCCCGGGCTGTGTGAGCGCTTTAAAAATGCAAAATAAATTACAAGAATTGGTGTTGAAATGAGGCACAACTAAGAGGCGCGCATTACCCCAAATGCCTAGAATGCGGCACACCATTGCATGAAGTCTATTGCTGCTTTCCTTCGTGGCTTCAGAAGTTATATTGATGTTTCTTTAAAGGCCAAACAGTGGCAACTACCCCAGATCTGGTCAGGGCCAGTTGGCAGGAAGCAGGCCAATGCACTGACCACATATGGCCACAACAGACAGTCCTTTGTAGGAAACAATGCCTGGCTGATGGGGCCACCGGGATAGTGGGCTGGTAGGCATCACCCTAGACTACAGTCACAACGGTATCATCAAAAGCTAGTCATCAACTGTCACCAAACACCTATTGTGAAACAGCCAATCAGGGCTATTTACCTGGGGAACACATGGCAAAAGGTATAACTCTCGCAGTCACTGGGGCTTCCAGGGGTGCACCTCCAGCTTCTTTCATATCAGATGTTGGCATTCAGTACCACCTTTGCCACCTTTGCCCTGATGGTTCACAAATGTATCTGCCCCTCCTCCCTTTCTATGACTCTATTCAGCAAGGCCTCTCCTTTTGTCCTTCTGTTGTCAAATGTCTGCTCACTTTCTTGGTCTTAAGAAAATTGCACTTTGTCCTGCTTCCTCTTGGATTTCTTCTCCCTCGTCTATTTCTTCCCCCACTTCTGCATCCCATCTCTCATCAATCACCTAATTTGGGTGTCAAATGTAACCCCTATTTCTCATTACAGACTAAAATTGCAACTCTAGTCGCAATCTTGCGTTACCATCTCTAACATCAAGAGCATTCCTCATGTGCTTACCTTCTCCTCCATTCAAACTCAGGTTCTATCTGGCCTTGACTATTGCCGTCCAATCTATCTAGGCCTCCCAAATGATGCTTTTCCTCCCCTATGTTAGAGTTTGCAATCTGCAGTTAGGGTTCTTTTTTTGTCTTCCTTTTTTCTCTCTCATATTTCCACCTATCTTGCTTGATTTAATTGGATTCCTTTTCAACAGCGTTGCTAATATTAGTTTCTCTCTCTAGTCTTTAAAAATGTTCACGCGTTTGCATCTGCCTATCTCTGCTCGCCCTCTATCACCCTCCTCGAAACCTTCGCTCTGCTTCACAGTTCCTCCCATCTGTACCTCATCCTCCATGTGCTGCTTCTCGTTTTTGATCTTTTCAACTTCTTGCTCCCACACTTTGGAATTCCGTACCCCTAGATATTCACTCCTGCCTTTCTCTCGCACAGTTCAAAAAACGGCTTAAAAATCATTTATGACAGATGGTTCTACCCCTGAATGGTCACGTGCACTAAGTCACTGGCTCGCGCTGCTTTCCTCTTCATCTGCTCCTTTCATTGTACCGTTATTGTTTTTCTTTTGTAAAGCGCTTTCAATAAAAGCACAATATAAGCACGGTCAAAATAAAATAAATAAATAAAATCATGAATTGCCAGCGTTTGGGGAGCGAGGAATCAGATTCCGAAGCATATATGTAATGATTTACATTAATGACTTTTCATTGTGCACCAGGTTTCATGTTGGGTATGTGTGATGTCATGAGGATTGGAACTTGGTGGTGTTGTGGACGGTTGGGAGATGGAGGTTCCATTGTGGACGGTTGAGAGTGGGGCTGACGATGGGGGTTGGTGGATGTCATTAAGCTCAGTCTGAAACATTAATATACCTATGCAATCTGCACTAAGATTTAATAAAGGTGCTTAAAATACAAGAGACTTCTGCCCATTACCTGTATGCTGCTAACTTCGTTATAGTAGGCAACTGGCTAAGTTGGAAAGTGGTAGCGAGCTTGTTTTCACTAGAGGGGTTCAAGGCAGTGTTTTTAAAGGAAATGGGGAAAAGAAGGTTGCAATCTGCACTGGCCAAGAAGGTTACAGTGCAGACAGAGAACTGGGTGGCAGAGCAGGGGATTAGCAGCAGTGGTGTCCCTAGGAATCAAATTTAGGGGGAAACAGAAGTGGTCACAGGCAAAACTAGGGGGGCCACCTAAAAATGGACGAGGATTTGAATGTTTTCCCCAAACTGACCTGTGCGAAGTAGCCCAAAGTGAACCTGGCGATGTAAATATGGTGCATTTCCACAGCACAATGTTTGGGGAAAGTTGGATCAAAAGACATTTACAGCCAATCTTATAGGAACAATTCAATATTCTAATTCTTCTGAAGCCAAGACGTCAACTGTAAGCACAATGGCAAATATTCATCATAGGTCATTATAACTGACACCAGATTTATATATTGTGCCAGGATATCATGCAGTGGACAACATCGTCTGGAAGTGCCAGAATATAACAACATTAGTTCTAAGGTGTTACCAACAAAATGCCAGGTTATTTCAAAGTACACCAGTGTTGCTGAAATGCTGCAGGTTGCTGGTAATACCAGTGTTCTTCTTTTCCCAGGAATTGCTAATAAAAGTGCCAACCTGGCCGGGGTATTGTTTAAATACACCATTATTCTCTTACAAAATTGCAATGTTCAATGCAATGTGCCAGCCTACCAGTTAAGCATTGCCTTGCCAGTTTCAAAGAGCTCTACTTAATTCCAGTCATATAAAATGTCAGTAGTAACAGGGCCATGCTACCCTTGCCCGATTCTGCCCCTGTAGGACATGCTCTGATTTAAATGCAGCCTCAAATCCTCCAATAATTCCATCATATGCCTGGTCCGTCACCACGTGATGTATAGCCTTGCAGGGACTGCAACAATATGCCAAGTGCAGATTCAGATTATGATTGGTTGAGTCACCGCATGTAGAGACCCACAAGTCCAAACTCAAATGACCCAACACCGCCAAGAACCAGAGCACAAGCCCCATACCTGACATCCTGCCCCCACCACCCCGAGCACAAACCCTATAAATGGCATCCTGCCCCCCACCACCAATCCTGCAAGACCATACCTGGCATTCTGTCCCTCCACCACCCAGAGCACAAGAGTCATAACTAGCATCCTGCCCTCCCCACTACCCAGTGCACAAGCACCATTCCTGGCAGTCTGCCCCCCACCGCCAAGACCACAAGCCCCATACCTGGCATCCCGGCTCCACTACCCAGAGCACAAGTCTCATGCCTGGCATCCTGGCCCCCCACCACTCAGAGCATAAGCGCCATAACTAGCATCCTGCTCCACCACAACCAAGAGCACAAGACAAATACCTGGCATCCTACCCACCACTTCACAAGACGCAAGCCCCATACCAGGCATCCTTCATCCCCGCCACCCAGAACACGTGCCCCATAGCTGGCATCCTGCCCCCTCACCACCTAGAGCACACACACCCTACCTGGCTTCCTGGATCCCCATCACCTAGAACACACACCTCATATCTGGCATCCTGCCCCCCCACCACTAAGGTTGCACTCTTCATACCTGGCACCCTGTCCCCTACCCAGAAGACAAACAGAATTCCTGGCATCATGCCCCCCACACCCAGTGCACAAGACCCATACCCAGCATCCTGACCCCACTACCCAGAGCACACGTCTCATGTCTGGCATCCTGGCCCCCCCACCACCCAGAGCATAATTCATATACCTGCCATCCTGCCCCCACCATCAAAAATGCAAGCCTCATACCTGGCATCCTACCCCCCACCACTAAGGTTGCAATCCTCATACCTGGCACCCTGTCCCCTACCCAGAAGACAAACAGAATTCCTGGCATCCTGCCCCCCTCCCACCCAGTGCACAAGACCCATACCCGGCATCCTGGCCCCCCACCACCCAAAGCATAAGCGCCATATCTAGCATCCTGCTTCACCACAACCAAGAGCACAAGATACATACCTGCCATCTTGCTCACCACTTCACAAGGCACAAGCCCCATACCCGGCATCCTTCATCCCCACCACCCAGAGCACAAGTCCTATATCTGGCATCCTGCCCCCTCACCACCTAGAGCACACACACCCTACCTGGCTTCCTGGACCCCCACCACCTAGAACACACAGCCCATACCAGGCATCCTGTCCCCCACCCAGAGGACAAACATAATACCTGGCATCCTGCCCCCCCCACTACCCAGTGCACAAGCACCATTCCTGGCATTCTGCCCCTCCCTCCTCATCAAGACCACAAACCCCATACCCAGCATCCTGCCCCCAAAACCCAGAGCACAAGTCTCATGCCTGGCATCCTGGCCCCCACCACCCTGAGCAAAATTCCAATACCTGCCATCCTGCCCCCACCATCAAAACTGCAAGCCCCATACCTGGCAACCTGTCCCCACCTCCCAGTGCACAAACCCAATAACTGGCATGCTGCCCCCCCCTAAGGGCTTGGGAAGTAAAGGGAGCAGCGAGACAGAGGAGCTAAGCACCTCAGTAGGAGACCCAATCCAGCAGAGACGCAGTGATGGTAAGGAAGAAGCATGGATATCGAAAATAAATCAGACCTCAGGAAAGAAGGGTGGAGTAATGGGAGGGAGAAAGCAGACCCTGCAGTGAAAGAGTAAATCAGGGGCCAGCAATGGGAAGAAAGTGAATTGGGCTGGGGAAGAAAGAGAAGAGGACTACCGTGAGATAGAAGTGGGAGCCAGTAAGGGGAAGGGGCTACCGATAAGACAAAAGTAGATATCCGAATTGGGGATAAAAGGAAAGTGGTACGAAGAGTAACACGTCATGGTTAATAAGTGTATGGAAGTGTGTGGGGCATCACCTTCGAGCCAATTGGCAGGTTAAAAGACATTTTTGGGAGAGAAATTGGAAGAAAGATTGGGAAAGAGGTGGAAGTTTGAGGACATTGATTGAGGGCTGTCTGGAGAGTGAGAGTGAAAAGAGGCAAGAGGGAGGGGGTCGCGCCCCCTCTATGTGTATATGCTTACCTCCTTCGGTTGGTTGGCAGTGGTTCCCCCATCCTGTGTTGCAGCTGTTGTCCGCATCTCCTTCCTTGTGGTGCAGGAGGTGGCCACTCCCCGGCCCTGTGTTGCACGCGGTTGCCACTTGAGCCCCCTTTGTTGCAGGTGCTGCTCACTCCCCACACAGTGCAACTGGCCATTTCCTACCCCCATCCCAGCGATGCCCACTCCTCCCCTTGGTTTCAAAGTGGTGACTGAACTCCGGCTTTGCCCGATTATGCCCTGGTGTAACTGGCAAGGCCATCTCCCAATATGAGCACCCACTGGCCACATACTGGGTTACTACCACTTATAGGCCAAGGGGGAGGCCTCCCTCATCCAGGATCTGACGGGGCAAACAATGCCAGCCACGTGGTGAGAGTGTTCAGGGACTGGGTGGACGGAAAGACATATTTGCACATGCTTCTAAATAGGGAAGGAGATGAGAAGATGAATTATCAGATGAATGAAACATGGGTCAACCCAGAAAAGAAGGCGCCTTGCCTTTTGCTGCCTTGCAATTCATGGGCACTATTCTGAATAATGGGTGGTGTGTTAATGCCCAGCGCGTCGGAAAGCATAAGGATGGGCACCCATATCATGTGCAGGATAAAATGCACAATGACTTGTGGTAGAAGGTGGTGGACAGGCCATACACTGAGTCCTTTCCATCAACCGCTCCCCCGCAGCAGGGGAGGAGGGCCTGGGAAAGGAGGAATAGTTTCAGAAAGATAGGGATCTGCTTGCATTTTGATTCTGGGGTGTGTTTTGAAGACAAGACATGCTGTAGGTTTACCCACACATGCTGTAACTGTAGAGGTTTGCACCCTGCAATGAGCTGCAGATTTCCCTGCAGAGACAGGAAACTGTGGGTGCGGAGGTCAGCCAGAGAGGGAGGTCTTAAAAAAAGACTCACACTTTCGCCGGAGGAACAGTGTCGGAGCAATGAGGGGGTGGCAAGGAATGCTCGTTCGACTCAGCAAGCATGGTCAGCTATTTACCCCAGCAATTAGGCCCAGATTACTTGAGGCGACGGAGAGAGTTGCCACGATCAATGAGCCGCAGTGCTTCTGCTGGAGGACTCTTTGGAGGGTTTTGGCATTCCATATAAGTGCCCATGGAGGAGATGAGGGGGAACGATCTCAAGTTAGCAAGGGAGCACTCTGCTGTACTGCAGCTGAAGGTGGACAAGAGAAAAGCAGCGGGGTAAGATTGCAGGTCCTTTTGCCGCAACCCATTGCCAATTTGCATGTGTCTCTGCTAGAGAAGGTTCCTACAAATAGTGTGTGGGAGTTCAGGTTGATTCATCACCTGTCTTCCCCACAGGGGAGGTCTGTGAATGATCATTTAGGCAAAGAAGATTGCTCAGTGATTTATATCTCCTTCAACCAGCCAGTGCAGAATGCCAGAGCCTTGAGAAAGGGGCAATGCTGGCAAAGGCAGATATCATGCGGGCTCTCCAGCTCCTGTCTATTCATCCAGACAGCTACCATTTGCTGTAGTCTTCCCTGGACTATCAACCATTCTGTGACAGATGTCTGCTCCTGGGCTGTGTCATTTCATGTCTGTCTTTCAGAAGGTCAGTTTCATCCTGGAAGGGCAATGCAAAAGAAAGGCAACTTTGGAAGGGTTCTGGCACTTCCTGGAAAAATGTTTTATTTGTGTGTTCTAAGGGTTCTGCTGAAAACCAGACACTTATAAAACGTTAAATACAGTTGTCAGACAGACAGGTGGTCTTACTTGTAAGGGAGAATGGCGAGAGTCCAACAATGTACCTGTCATTTCCAGAGATATATTTGGAAACAGTAATACAACAGTGTTATCCTCCAGAGAGTAATTTAAGGCCTTTCTGGCAGCATTGAGAACAATTCTGATTAGCAACAAGGTGGTATTCATTCAGCTGCATTTCTTGATTCGGGAGTTGTAGGGGCTAGGGTGATTCTAAAGGGTACCCCTTCCTGCGAAGGCTGGTAACAGCTCCTGCAGACCTGAAACAAAATGATCACTTTTCCATGATATTTGGGCATTCAACCAGGACCACAGAGCGTGGGGCACCTTTCTGCGGCCCTTCAGTAGGGTCTCTTGGTGGAGGGGTGAGAAAGTGAGCAGTACAGCTCTGGAACCTTTTACAGATGCATCAGGCAATTTGTTCTCATGTGCTAAGCAGTGGCCACTGGAATGACCTAGTAATGTGCTGGGTAATAACATAACCGGCTCGGGCTGCCCCCATCTTGGTTGCAGTAAACATCTGGGGAGAGGAGCAGGCAGCGGGACAGAATGTTTTCTGGTCTGATAGTTGGCCTATTGTCCAGGTACAGGGACAAGCAGATGTCAAGATGTCCCCACATTTCACAAACGTGTGAGACCATTGGTGTTATCCTGGCAGGAAATGAAAGTCTGTGTTGCTACTAAGTTTGTGGAGGAGTCCAAGAATGTCAATGTGGATGCTTTGTCTCATTTCAAGTTGGAAACCTCCGAAAGCTGGCACCAGAACAAAGAGATGTTGGCCCGCCGGCAAAACATCTGGAGCATTGTTGTTGGGGACTGATCACGCTGTTAATGCTGCCTCTGTCTGGGGAGAGTAAGGGGAATTGCAAAGCTGGCGTTCACGATTACTGGTGATGGTACAAAGATTTATTCAAAGGTGGGCCCCAGACTTTGACAGAAAAGACAGTGCAGACGTTTGGTTTGTGGATCCCGTAAGTGGGAGCATGCAAATCAATGGCTTTCGCAGAATGCCTGGGATAGAAAGAGGAAGAAGTTGCTGAAGTGGTTAAATGAAGGCACACAGGGTGGAATAGGTCAAGAGAGAGAAGGACAGAAAAAAGGACCTTTTCTGGGGAGACATGCCAGGACAAGGACTGCCTGGCAAGGGTATGTGCGGATGGTTTCGAAGACTTATCTTCCAGTGTGCATTCCTACCAGCTTTTCATGGCTCCACCAGGGTAAGTGAACTGGCAGCTAAGGGTGAAAAAGGGGGCATCAATAAGATGGTACAAGGTAAGACTGTTGAGTGGGACAGGACTGTCAGGGATGTAAGATCCTGACATCTAAGACTAACATGAGGGACATAGGCGAAACAATGGTGTCCAGTGTGAGCCGCCACTATCTACCTGAAGGCAAAGGGAGATGGTCCAGAAGGGTCTCCTTGTTCACAACGGAAGAAACCCGCTCACAGAATGCTAGTGCAGCAGCATCTTGAGGTGCTTTTTGACAGAGGATGGGCTTGATGCAAAAGAATGCACCACCAAATCTGTCAGCCCGTAGGGGCACTAGGGTGATGCCCTTTAATTTACAGGACCCTCCTTGATCCTACGGATCCGTCACTGAAACCCTGCCTAAAGTCTCCTCCCTGGGGGCCAGGGAAAGGCAGACATTTCCTGATCTTAACCTTGGGGGTGGTGCACTGTAGGAGGATCACCTGGGAAGAGACAGGGCCCAGGGTGGTGAGGAGATCCCGTGGGATGAGACACGGGATTTGTGCACGGAAAGGAAGTACCTTTCTGTACCTTTCTGAAGTGCAGAGGCTGGGAAGAGGAAGATGTGCAGGAGAATTGTTTTTCCCCATATGTGCCTGATTGCTGTGGTCGCCGTGCAGCGAATGTGCTGGAAACCGAGGTGAAGAGCAGTTGTCAACCTGTGGGTCCTGGGAGTGAGAGGGGCTCCATAAATGTGTGGCCGGCACAAGAGACACTTTCACAGAGGAGGGGTGTGGGTCCCTAAGAAGCCAGAAGCAGTTGAAAATGTGGCAGAAGTTGCGGTAGCAGCGTGACCCACAGAGCAACTGTTAAAGAAGCCGTTGAGTGAAGTACAGTGTTCTAATACCTTTCCCAAGCATTGCCAGTCACAGTTTCCAGTTGCCTAGCCTAGTTACTTGCGTATGGTTTTAAGTGAGTAGAAGATATTTGTTGAAGCTGAAATACCTGAACAATGGAATATAGCACTCGCGTATCAAATGAAAATCATTTCACTCGCGTAGAAAGCAAACTCTGCTTAATATATTGTTCATTCTTTAAAAGACTTTTACTGTCTGAAGGAGTAGTCGCTAATTAAGCAAGAAGAGTGAGCATTGAGAAGACCATTACAGAGTACCTAACCTTCATTAAACAATTGTTGAAACCTTTAACTTGTGAAAACTACATTAAGGAATTGTCATGTGTGCCTAAATGTGATTCCCATAGGAGAACTTAACGCTATCCTTCACTTTCACACGAGTACACAATTCAATACCAATCTTTAAACTTTAAAAACTACATTAGAAAGTGGTTGAACATGCCTAATTGTGATTCCTAAAGAAAGACTGAACTCTATTCATTACTCTTACATGGCATACCTTTCATATATAAGAAGGCAAAGTGTATATATTATTGAAAAAGAGAACAAGCATTGCCCAAGCCAAGAGTCTCCCCATGTTCACAGGGAAACCAGCCTTTCTCATAGTTAAAAAGCAATCTAACTGTTACTGTGAAGTTAATAACAGTTCAATTGGCCTGAGATACAAGTGTGCAAGCATTACCTGAAGCTAAGACAGTGGCACCAAGGCATTTGGGTAATTACTTGGGCTGATAACTAGCAAAAAGGTGCAGGTAAAGTTGGGGAAGGGAAAATGACTGCTTTTAAGGACTATTTTGAAGTTGACACAACCTGTAATTCCAGAGACTGTGGAAGACAAAGAGAAGTGAGTCTTAAAGGCAAAACCATGTTGTAATTGTGGTAGCCAGACAAGAGAGGCAAAGAGGCTGCCCATTTTGAAGAGAGTTATTCAGAGGAAGAATGCCACTTTAAAGTATATCTTGTCAAAGCCTGTCTAGAAGTACAAATTACTGAAGCGGTGGTAGTAGTCAAAAATACCGAAGCTATGGGGGTATATCTGGTTGTCAGTAAATGCAACATTGTAGTAGGTAGTCTAAACAAAGTGGAGTACTGTGAGACACATTTTACTGTTTTCATTGTGAATCAAGTAGAAGTGAAGTTGTTGAAGTAGTAGCAGCAGCACTGAAAAGTCATCCTGACAATTATACCATTGTGAAGTCTAAAATTGTAACTAAGAAAATGCCAACTGTAACCAGGAACTGTGTATCACTGACAGTTGTGAATACTTGTCAAATCCTAGACTCAATTCCTCCTCCTCACCGGAGTCTTCCACCGGTGATGGGGATTGGGAAGCCAGATGACGTGTCTTCTGAGTCTTCTTCTTCTTTTTAGTACAAGCACGTTTCTCTTTGTGGAGGAATGGCCTGTCGTGGAAGGAGGCCACTCTGTCTGCCCAGTAACTGACCAGCCAAAGGATCTCCTCTCGGAACAGCCAAGGATAGGGGAAAAAGCCTACAATGGGCAAAAATAACCTTGATGTTTAAGCGACAAGTTGTAGTCTGAGTGCTGGTATGGATAAGTACAATCCGGAGAATCAGAGGAGAGCAGTGGTAAAAATAAACCAGGGTACCAAAATAGTGCCTCGAGGAGCGGTAGAAGGGAAGAATTACCGTGGTTAGAAAGAGAAAGAAAGGTAGAAGGCAGGAGGAATAGGATGGAAACAAAGGTAAGAAAAGGCACCATGCGCCCGCAAAAGATACAGCAGGGTAAGAGGGAGGCACCCGGTAAGCACGAGGATAAGGCAAAGAAGGAAGAATGGAGAAGGCAGAGCAGTGTGCTCGCGAAAAAGAATAATGGTAGTGGATGACCCAAAGTGAAAGAAGAACAGGGTTGCAACACGGCGAGCACCGGTTGCAGACAAGAATACGTACAGCTGGAGGCAACCATGATGAAAGAGGCTAGACCACTGAAAACTAACAGAGATTAACGTGGCCGCACGTTAATGGCGGTGGAGCACCAACCTGCTCCATAAGCGCCAGGAAGGGCGAGCAGTGACAATATTGCATTTCCTTTGGACTGTGGCAAGTCTTCTTGAAGAGGTGACAAAGCATTGTGGCTGGGATTACCATTGGTGGTATTTGGTCAAAGTGGAAAGTGGATATTTCACCAAGGAGAAGAGATTTGCTATCATTGGTAATTTGGTTAACACACTTTTACTTTGACTTTGAAACATCAAGAACTGATTTCAGACATTTCTTCCTTTGGTTGAACATTGGTAGAATGAACCTTGCCTCCTGGGGAAGGGAAATTACCCAGCACATTAGAAGGTTATTCAGAAATTGTGAATGTTATTCATGTTATGTTGTATTGCCATATATATTCTTTGTGTATTTGTTACTCATTGTGAGGGCCAATTATCCTGTGTTAGAGTGTTTCCTCTTAGCTTTGGTTAGGCAGGGAAATCCTCACCAGAGTAGGGATAGTGAGGCATTTTTGATCATATTTCTGTTGAGAATAAAATGGCATGTTTTGAAAAATCATCAAACAGTTGTCCGGCCCGCATTACTGACCCCTGATGAAACCCACAAAAAGAATGTATTTGCATTATTTTATTTTATTTATACTTTAATGTGTTACAGTCAAAGACTTTACACATAAAGAAAAACAAAATCATGATCAAATAAAAAAGCTAATACAAACATTTAAATTTAAAATACCATGCATGCATGCAAGCAGTTCATCGTTCATAAATTCATGAAATGCATGATAAACAAAAGTAAAATTCATACAGAATTTCAAACAGTTTCCAAACAGAAATATCAAGAAAATATAAAATCACACAAGGACACAAGGAAAGATTTCCTCAGCAGGCCTTACTGGGGACAGTGACTCTGTACATAGCAAGGGCTCTACACATGGTACCAACAAACGTTCAAATGATAGCCAAACACGGTATAGGGTCAACTCCAGACTCTTATTTTCTGTATTCAAACAACAGAGCCAAAGGGCCTTGTCACCCATTGAGGACAGGTTATGAACGAAGTCTCCCAGATTTAGCTTGACCGCAGGAAGCATAATAGGGCACTCTGCTAAAATGTGCTTTCCAGATTCTCAGCAACTGTGATTTTTACATAACCTGCAGAATCTTTCAGCCCTCTTCAGTTGCTTAGCAGGCTCTGTGCTCGCCAGTACTGGAAATCTGTTTATTCAGAGAAGCAATAGGAACCTGTGCAGGTTTCCAGAGGGACATAGCATGAGATAACGCTGCGCTCTCCCTGAGGTATACAACATAAATGATGTGAACACATAGGATTTCAGGCTCTGAAGAAGGGAATGATCATTTAGCCTATCCCAGTCCAACAATGTTTTTCTCGGAGCTCCCTCTGAAGCTCCCAATAGCCAAGTCCCCAATCGGGTGACCAATCAATAGAACTGAAAAGGCTTAAGGTGGACTTGACAAACCCAGAATTCACTCTGTTTGCATGTCCATTCCCAATAGTCTTATTAGGTCGCACTCTGGGTAGGTAATGGCCTTCAGATGTAGAAGGCCATGTTTCAGCAGGAGCATTGAAGCCATTGAGCAGATGCCCAGTACCAGGTGGATGATTTCCATTGGGACACATGGAGGTAGTCTCAATATTCGATGCCAGAAATGTGCCTCTGCTCTGGCCACCCAGGACAGATCCACCAGGCTACGAGATTCAAGGCCATACAAGACAGCAGGGCAGAAACACTTTTTGTACAGTTTCAATAGGCCTTTAAGGCTTAACCCTGCAGAGTTCTTGCTGAAAGCTGCAGTCAGTGTGGTTAATTGCACGACCTTCCTTTCTCTGGTGGTTTGACATTAGGGATAATTCCTTCTGCTCTCCAGCTCCACCCCCAGGTACCTGAAGATATGTGCGTACTCAACCCTGGTCGCCTCGATCAACAAAACTGGATGGCCACTCTTTTTTGGTTAAATAGCATGACCTGGGTCTTTTGCCTGTTGATAACAAGCTTATTCTCTGTTGCATAACTCCACAACCCCTCTCATACCCGCAAATGTCACATCCATAAGGACCAAATCATCAGCATAGGCAAGGTATTTAACATGCGCTGAGCTGATACTATGTGGGCAGATATCCAGTTTCTCTAAATATTCTGGAAGATCTGCTAGGTACATGTTAAACAAGAATGGGGCCAGTCTGCATCCCTGTTTGACCCCTCTAGAGCTAACAATGGGCAATGACAGTGCCCCCTAGTTGTCCAGCCTGACCTGCACCATGTTATTAGAGTGGAGCAATTTTATGAAATTTAAGAGCACAGGTGGGCAGCCCCTGACTGCAGGTTTTGCCCATAGCCTCTCCATAGGGACCAACCAAAAGCAGATGTGAAGTCCACAAACAATGCATACAGGCCATATCCGCCCCTGGTTCTCTTGCCCTCAATTGGTGAGTCCATAGCCCTGAGATTGTGAGTGGTGGAGGAACTCAGGTAATAACCAGTCTGGAAACGGCCCAAGATCTTATTAGAATCCGAACATGACTGTGAGCGATCTAACAGGAAGGAGGCAAACAGCTTTCCAGGAACATCTAGCATGGCCAATAGGTGATAGTTAGTTGGAAGCATCCCATCTCCTTTCTTATTCATCAGAATAAGAATTGCTGACAGCCATGAAACCGGGATCCTACCTTCCTTCATCACCTTCTCAAATAATATTTCTAGGATTGTCGCCCAGTGCTTTGGGACTTTATTTTAGCACCACTGCAGCCAGCCCATCGGGGCCAGGAAGGAGCTCTAGATGATGTAAGTGTCACAATCCTCAGAGAGATTGCTTCCCGGGCGATCTTGAAACAACCCTCTTGCCAATTCCCTGTCTCAGCATGGTTCTGTACCAGGGGAGTCATCTCAACATGGGTGATACATTGAGCTTTGCTCACAGGATTGATAACTTTTTCGCCCAGGCTACCTTTTGCCGCCCTGCGTGCCTGCCATATCTTCCTCTTGTCCCCAGAGCATAGCACTGCAGCCATCTTTCGCAAGCCTTCTTGTTTTAAGGAATAACACCACCATTTGACCGAGCAGCGATAGCGATTTATGATTGCTTTGATTAGGTCAGGGAAAGTGGGGGAAGAGATTTTACTTTTTGCCTGACGAATTTCCATTCTCATTTCCCTTTTCTTGTCTCTGAGCCTCTTGCCATAATGACAGCATTTGTCTTACTGGAGTACTTACTGCACGTGGTGATCTCTCTTTTACAGCTGCTAATATGGTAGTTGAGAACCAGCCCTCAATTTCATCATCCATATTTGTATTATGGATCGAGCGGCTTTCACTAGCTCCATAATAATGCAAATGTAGTATTTGCATTTGCAAAACATCTAAAATCATTTAAATTATTTGTGAAACCAAAGACCTCTGGTGTCCCTTAAGGCCTAAACAGGGGTACAGGGGTAGTTGGGATGGGGTGGTGTTACAACTAGAAAAAAACAGGGGGAAAAACAATAAAATAAAATACCCCAAAAGTTTGTTAAAAACAGCTTGGTAAAACAGTTTTCAGTAAAACACATTTTGGAAACAGCACATGGAACCAAATGTATGTGTGTAATGGCTGGACCTTGGAGCGATCATTGTTGCAAGGCAATTCCAAGGTAAGAAAACATGTTCTTACTGGAAGCATGCATTGCATGCAACCTTCAACATGTTTTCATACTGTAGCATGGCATTTCTTTCTGGATATGTATGTTAAAGTAAGCATGGTAAGTGTTAAACATGGCTAATCTGGAATATTTGGCTGCAGCAAGTCTAGCTATAATTTGTATTGTGGAATGCCATTGTTTTCCGGGCATCTATGATAATGCAAACATAATATGTTCTATTGCATTGCTGAACTGGCATATTTCGGTGAAGCCAATCCAGCTATGATTTATTAACGTGGATTGGCATTTGTTAATAGGCATCAATGGCAAAGCAATCATCTTAAGTGTTACTAAATGCCTGGGCTGGTCTATATTGGTGAAGCCAGTTTGAATTTCTTTCTTTTGGCATTGGAATGTTTTAAATGTATTGATTGAGTGTCTATGTGTTACATGTATGAGTAAATTCAAGGAAAGAGACAGGGGTCACCTTTGCCCCCCGCCAGCACTAAGTAACCACCAGAACAGTATGCAAACACTTTATTAACGTAGGTGCGATCTCACAGCCCCACTACAGTAAAGTTCCTAGAAACATGTAGCCTTTTGCTGGATGCAATGGTCCATCCTCGTGATATGCCTCCAACAGCATAACCAGCAGCATTAGACATAGCAAAGGGGGAGCCTGGAGTAGCAGCTGGTTCCCATGGTGACTCCTCAATGACATACATGAATTCACGTCCTCAATGAAGAGTCGACAGAAGATATGTCTCTCAGCAAGGCAATATCAATTTCCAGGCATTTCTTCAATGTTATGGTGAGCTTATCAATAGGATTCCAAATGTGTATACGTCTACGCACCACAGACAAACTGTTCATGCGTAAAGGTTTGGGTTTTTTAATAACTGAGAAGATATTGCCGTGCACTGAACTAAACTTGTTTTCATCAGTGAGCATGTTTTTTTCTGTATTGCTCACTAACATGTCCAGCCCTTCCAGATGATGTCTAAACTGCTGTCTAATACTTTGCCACATTCACTCGCTGCCTTTTTGATTCCCCAGACGACTGCTTTATGTCTACTTGTGTCAAGATCATGGCTTCCTTCAATAATGACGTTGTGTTCATAATGTAGCACATCCTATACAGCAGCCATCACTCTCCTGGTTACGATCAACTTCCCAGTATTGTCTCGCACCTCCAAAACGAGGGCATCATTTGCGCCATCATGATTGTCCCCCCCCCAAGAATCATTTCGTGTGATGCTTACCAAGACATGACACTTCTCCACTTTCGAATATAGAAAGCGTCGTCAATGACCTGATCTTTGTTCACTATATTTGAAGCGATTTTATCTATGATAAGGAGAAGATGAAGAGGATCAATAAAAAATGTGCGAGTACTTTGCAAGTGCAGCAGAACATTCAATATACAAATTTACCAAGAAAGAATAAGAACATTATAAACGTTTTGAAAGAATATTTATATATTTTTTAAAACGTATAAAATGTTTGGATACAAAAAATAATTTAAGCGATATGTCATAACAATGAAGGTTCATAAAACAATGTACAAATTACCAAAGCATGCACACATGCACACTTCAGTCTCCAATAGAGAAACATAAAAGCAAAACAAGTGTAACTTTTTCTGAAATTGACCAACCATAACTGAGGGCTGTGTGTCCACCACTGCAGACGGAACAGGCCCGGTCCATTGTCTTCAACACCTTCACGTGTGATGTGTGTCCAAGATCACCTCCAATACCACTGGCTGGTTTCTGCAGCCATTTACTTTTCTCTAACATTTTAACAGAAATCATACAATTTCTGGACATGAGCCAAAGTGTGCCTTTAGAGTAGGAACAAGACATCTCTGAGCTGTCTCAAGACTGGACACAAGAGCAAGTGGTATTCACCCTCTCTTTTGCCCCCACAATCCCAGTAAAGAACACTTCGCTTTCCTATGTCAGCCCTAACGAATAGTCACAGTTGCAGAAAAAGGAGCCTAGACTGCTCTTTAGCAGAAGATTCTTGATGCGCTGAAGCCACACCCATGGTTTAACATGATTATTCTCAAGAAAGCCCAGCAAGCCCCCCTCTACACCATCAATGCTTTACTGGACCATAGCTTGGCACCCAGAAGTCAGATGGGCATAATAGTCTATTCCAGGCTGCCCGAGTTCAGAGTTAGTGGCTACACTTAGGGTTCACATGGGTATCCCTAATAGATTTTTCAAGAACTTTCCTTCACAAACCTTTGATTTTGGTATACCACGGTGCCCCCAAATGTCAGCTGCATACAAAATAGCTGATTGTGTTTGAGCCCTATAGACCCACAGGACTGAATCAATTATGAAGCCCCCACATTTTCGTGGAAAGTTCAAGAGTGCCCCGGTGCGTCTGCTCATTGTCAGTGTACAATTCTGGATATGGGAACGCAAGGCCTCCTTTATGTTGAACTGCACACCCAGGTAATCATAAAAACCAACATTTTATGTTTTTACTTCATTTAATTCAAGATCAATAGAGGGTACTATTTTGTTGTTCTTTCTGTGGCATACCATGATCCTTGTTGTTGTTGCATTCATTACTAAATGCACATGGCTACTTAAGGTTGTGAATTTGGCTAACGCTCTGCTTATGCCCTGAAAATTTGTGGATAGTAAAACGGCATCATCTGCAAACAATAATATACTCACGCGTTCCTTATTTATCAATGGCACATGAGTCTCTGTTTGCACGAGGGATTTGGCAAAGCCGTTGATAAATAGTGTCAATATGTAAAGGGCCATTACGCCTCCCTGTCTAACCCCCTCACTGACCGCACAGGGCTCTGTCGGTTCTCCCTCTTTGTCCCACCTGACAGAAGCAGTATTGCTTGTCTAAAGTGCCCTAATGAACTTAATCAACTGAAGCTTAAGTCCATGGTCAGACAAGGACGACCATCGCAACCTTCAGTCAACATTATCGAAGGCCGCTTTAACATCGATGAAAAGCAGGTACAGGGGCATGTCCTTCTGGACAATATATCTATGTATAATTATAGAGAGCCTTACGGCCTGCTCTATAGTGCCCATCCCTTCCGAAACCCCACCTGTACATGATGCAGAAGATGGAGTTCATCAATCTGATGAAGTAAATGATTGGCCAAAACCTTTGCAAACACCTTAGCACGGCTGTCTGGCATGGAAATAGTCTGTAATTTGATGGCCCATTACTGTTTCCTTTCTTACAAATGGGAACTATATGTAGGCAGTTCATAGTTCTCATTTATCAAATGAAAAAGCTTAACTGAAAGAGGTGTTCTCTCCTTCCTTGGCTGTTTAGAGCAATTGATATCTCATCGGCCGAAAATAAAAGAGGGCAATCCCTAAGAGTAGATATAACCCTTTAATCATTTAAGTACATCACCAGCTGCATTGGAAATGGCGCTCAGAAGAGTGAGTGGACATCTACAACTATAGATGGGTAGCTATCAACTAACAGAATATATTCCATCCAGGCGTTCTGAGTGACAGATGAACGAGAACTGGAGCCAAGCTTGGGTTGGCCATAACGTCCTAAGAACAGAGGAAAACCAGTAGAAGATTAGATTTAGCATTCACTATTCCCCAACTCTTTAGCCTCTTTATTGTTGAAAATATTCTGCTGCTGGACTGTTTCTCTAAAAGGACCCTGCTCCATATGTCATATTGAGCAATAAAAAATGAAAAATCAAGAGAACTTCAATATCAAAAAGTCCTTCTGTCAAAGAAGTTCATAGCCCAATGGCAGTAAATATTACATTTAATATGTGAAATATTGGCAAACAATCATTTACACTTATAATCACTTATTTACATTTTGAGGAGCATCTAAACCCCGTTCTTGCCGAAACTTGGTCTGTGTTTCGAGTGTAAACGCTTGATCAAGGCAATGGTGCATGTATCCTTATCTTGCTATGACATTGTGCTCCTTTTTGAGGTCTGTAGGAATGGCATGCACTGTTCTAATGAAAGTGATGCTGGATATGGTATAGCTGATGTATTTCATGGTCCATTGTGTTAGGATGCTTATTTATGTCCCATTGTTTTCATGTTACCTTGCCTACGTGGTCCCCTGGAACTCTGAGGTGGAATGCAACCTGGAAGTTCAAAGCTATCCTTTCATAAATGTATGTTGCGTATCAATATTGGGCCTCATTCCAAGTCTGGCGGTAACCTACCGGTGCTACGGGCGGGTTGCTGCTGGACTTTAACACTGTGTTCGCTGCCTGAGATCCCGGTGCCACCGGGAAGTCCTGCCGGCCTGGGATATCAGGCAGCGGAATGTGTAAGACCCCCATTCCCATGGAATCCCCTAGGACTCCATGGGAAAGGGGACTCGGAAGCGCCAGCACCATTAGTGCCAGTGCTTCCGTGCCAACTGTGCCTACCGGGGTCGATGTGCCCGGCAGGTCAGATATGCTGGGCACATCTGCTCCAGCAGGCAGAGTTGTAGTCTGCTGGTCCGGAAAGGGTTCGGTACGTTGCTACCGGCACCCTTGTTTCCGGACCGGCAGACTTGTAAAGGTCTCTGTATTCCGTTTCCAACCAGATGGTGTAGAGGGGAGAAATGTGGGGGCTACATACGCCATAGAAAATTCCAGGCACTCGCTTCCCTCACTTCTGAGGAACTCAAAAAGAAAAAAATATACCTGGCAGAAAAAATGCTGCATTCCCCACTATGATGTCATAGGACTATATTATGAATTCCATATTCCTCTGCCATGCCATCACAGCAGGAGGATACGGAATTCAGAAATTATATTATGTGATATGTTGTTCAGAAATGTGAAGTGTTTATGTTCATGCTAGATGGATGTGAAATATGACCAGATGAGCCAGACACGCGTGAGCGAATGAGTGCAAGAGTATGAGGAGTGCATTGCTGATGATGCTTTATAATGTAGGTTTGTATTTACTGATATGCTGTCTTTGTGAGTGATATGGTACATAATATCATTAGAAACAACTGCACAGACAAGAATACTACTGCAGGGCATAAGCGTTTTCCTTATGCTTCATAGCTGCGGGGACGATAGCAAGCACGTTAAGTGCTCACCTCTATTCGAATCCCTGGCAGGGACAACTGAGTCCTTCAGCCTTCTGGGGACGAAAAATTGGGCAACATTTAATCGAGTAATAACAACACCTATAGTTAAAGCGCATAGCAGAGGAAGGAATCTGGCACAAAGTGCTAAATAAAAAGCTCATATTATTATTCTTTAAAGTGTTTTTCATGTCTTTCTTTTCTTTTCAGGGTTGTCGGAATGTCCTGTTGGAGGGGAATGTAAAGCTGATTCCAGGGATGGAGCTTGGAGAGGGGAAGTTGTGAATGTGGAAACTTGCAACAGCAGAATTTCTTGACACAATGTACTCACACCATTTGCGTTTTTTTTTTATTTTTTTTATTTTTGCATCACAAGCCCTGTTATGGCCATCATTTGTCATGTAGTGCCATGAAATTCTCAATTGCCTGCGTTATTTCATAGGTACCGGCATCATTAAGCAGCCACTGCTATTATATGGTAAGGTGCTCGTATCATTGCCTTTAACATCAGAGGCCGAGTTACTCACACCATTAGCAACATCCTGCGATCTCTTGATAGGCATTGCCAGTGTTTGTCAGATGTAAGCATTGTATGCTCTGATAACCAAACCGATTACCAGCTATTACCATAAGAGGTCAAGGTGCACCATTTATCAAGTGCTGGCATCATATGCCCAGTTGTCACATTTTATCTTCATATGCCATTGTTCAGGTATTTGTGTTATTTTCCAAGGTGCCCATGCCACATGACAGGTCTGACCACCAATTGCTACTATTAGCTTGTACTCTGACCATGTGCATGGTATTTCTAAAATGTACTCAGGCACTTTTGACATTTGCCAGATATTGCCCGAAATGGTCAGACACTCATATCACTTTCCAGCATCCTCAGGGCCGGTCGATGAAGGGGGGAGAGCAGTGACAACGGGGTCCTTTCTTACTCCTGTCTGCCGAGCAGGTTTCGACGGAGGCATACACTCCGTCCAGGCCCCAATGAAAAAGTGGCCCACAATCACACATTACAATTCATTACTATCCAGAGCAGACCAAGTACTACTAAAGGGTTTGTTCTTGGTAAAATATGTTGCAAATAATGCGTCTGAACACATGTTTACTTAGTAACTTCAGTTAAAAGTAGTGTAGTAACTTCTGAAACTGGCCCACTCTGGACAAAGGAGTTGTCCATTCTGTCAACAAAACAAACGGTCGCATTCTAGAGTCCTGGGCTAGCATTTCAGGCATTGCCCTTTAGGCCAGTTCACGTCTGCGTGTGCTAACCTCTGAGCCACCAGCCTCCCTTCAGAAAGCATACCTTGTTGCATTATGGCACAGAGGTCAAAGGTATAATGGGAACTACCAATGCCCTTTGGGATAAACAAAGGTGCTGGTCTCTTTCTCTGAGTCATTTCCAATGGAAATAAAGTTAAAACAATATTTTTGCAACAGTAAAAAATGTTTAACAATTTTACATATTTGCTCAAAACACACAGGTCAAGCTACCAGTTTGTGTATTTTCATGTCAATAAAGTGACTTGAACCTGCAACAAGGACATTTTTAAAACCATGCTTTAACCACCGAGAACCTGGGTGAACTTTCAAAATTGTTAGCTTTTTGCGTTTTGACATGGCTGCAAATTGTGTAATATGTCAAGATGCATCTGGGAAACAGCAACGCCCATTGGGATAAACAAGGTCTCTCTCTCTCAGCCATTTTGTAATGGAAAAAAGAAAAAAAAAACAATATTTGTAGAACAATAAAAAAAAGTTAACCATTAAAATGTTACTTGTTTCCTCTCAATAAATAGCTCAACCTACCATTTTGAGGATTTTCTTACCAACAAGAGAACATTAGTTTGGAACCTTGCTGCTATTTGCAAATCCATGCTCAAACCTCTGAGCCACCAGGTAACCCATCAGAAACAAAGCTATTTGCATTATGTCGCGTCAGTCAAAGGTAAAACGGATGAAGATGTAGCTGGAAACTTGCAATTCTAGTTGGGATAAGCAAAGGCTCTTAGATACAGCCACATCATTAATTGTTACCATATTTTCATGCCAATGGGGTGACCTGAACCTGAATCCTTGATATTGGTAAACACATGCTTTATCTTGCAAGCATCTCGCTTCATTAATCATAGCCTTTTCGTTATGTCATGGGGATAATTGTGTACTGGATGAAGAAAAATCTGGGAACTAGCAATGCCTGTTGGGATAAACAAATGTGGTGACCTCTTTCTCAGAGTCATCTGCAATGGGATTAACATTAAAACAATATTGTTATAACAGTTTAGAATTGTTACCTATTTCCTGCTAACAAACTGGTCAAAAGACCAGTCTGTGTATTTTCATGCCAATGAGGGAAATTGAACCTGCTACTTGCCACTGGTAAACATGTGTGCTAACCTCTGAGCCACTCGATCTCTCTTTACAGAGCCAAGCTTTGTGAATTATGACAAAGTGATCAAAAGAGCAATCAATGATGATGCATAAGTGGCAGTGCTGGTTGAGATAAACAAAGGTACTTGTCTCTTTCTCTGAGTCATTTGTAATGGAATTAACATTAAAACAATATTGTTATAACAGTTTAGAATTGTTACCTGTTTCCTGCTAACAGTCTGTGTATTTGCATGCCAATGAGGGAAATTGAACCTGCTACCTTGCCACTGGTAAACATGTGTGCTAACCTCTGAGCCAGTGGATCTCTCTTTATAGAGACAAGCTTTGTGCATTATGACAAAGTGATCAAAAGAGCAATCAATAATGATGCATAAGTGGCAGTGCTGGTTGAGATAAACAAAGGTACTTGTCTCTTTCTCTGAGTCATTTGTAACGGAAATAGAGTTAAATTGATACAGTAGATAAATGTTCACCTCTTTCCTCCAAACACACAGGTCAACCTACCAGACTTTGTATTTTCTTGTCGATGAGGGCAAATGAACCTGCAGCCTTGCCATTAATGAACCCACACTCTAACTTCTGAGTCTATGTGTCTCTCTTCAGCAACCACAGCTATATGCCAAATGTCATGGGGGTCAAAGGTGTAATTGATGAAGATGCATCTGTGAACAAGAAATGTGAGTTGCGATTTAAAAAAAAAATATGCTGGTCTCTGAGCAATTTGCAATGAAAAAAAGACAAAACAATATTGGTATTACAGTTAAAAATAACCTGTTTATCTTTTTTTTCCTATGAGTACACAGATCACCATACCAGTTTGAGCATTGTCTTGCCACGAAAAGACTTGAACCATCAACCTTGCAATTGGTACTCCCTTCCTCGAACCTCCGAGCCACTCGTCTCCTTTCAGAAAGCATTGCTTTTTGCATAATGATATGAGGGTCAAAAGTATAATTGATGAATATGCATCTGGGAACAGAACTATTGATTGTGAAAAACAAATCTGCTGGTCTCCCTCTGAGCCATTTGTAATGAAAATAACGCTAACAAAGTATTAAAACAGTACAAAAATGTATACAAATGTGCCAATATTAATAAAACAATAAACAAATGTGTCCCCATTTCCTCTCAAAGGACAGCTCACCCTACCAATTTGAGTATTTTCATGCCACTGACTGGCTCTGAACATGTAATGTTGCCATAGGTAAAACACACTCTAACCACTGGGCCACTGGGCCACTGAGCCACCCTTGATACAGTCTTCCAGTTTGCATTTTGACATGGCGATCAAAAGTGTAATAATGAAGATGCATTTGGGATGAACACATTTGCTGATCTCTCTCTGAGCCTTTTGTAATGGAAATAAAGATAAAACAATACTTTTATAACAGTAAAAAAGTTAAAAATTAAATCATATTTATATTTCCTCTCAACACAAAGGTCAACCTACCAGTTTGAATATTTTCATTGCAAGGAGGGGGATTTGAATCTGCAACCCTGCTGTTGGTAAACCCGTGCTCTAACCACTGAGCCTCCCCTGCCCTCTTAAAAAGCCATTTCTATTCAAATTATCACGTGGTGGTCAACGTTTTAATGGATGAAAATGCGTCTGGGAAGTAGCAATGTCGGATGGGAATAAACACATTTACTGGTTTCGCTCTCTCTCTCTCTCTCTCTCTCTCTCTCTCTCTCTCTCTCTCTCTGAACCATTTTTTATGGCAATACAGATAAAACAATATTTTTATAACAGTAAAAAAAAGTTAAACATTACACAATTAGCACACAGGTCAAACTACCAGTTTAAGAATGTTCAAGGAAGTGAAGCGACTTAATCCTGTAACCTATCCATTGGTAAAGCTATGCTCCAACATCTGAGCCACAGTCTTCTTACATTATGACATGGTGGTCAAAAGTGCAATCGATGAAGATGCATCAATGCCAGTTTGGGCAAACAAAGTTGTTGCTCGATCTCTGTGACATTTGTAAATGAAATAAATATAAAACAATATTGTATTACAGTAAAACACATTAACCTGTTTACCTTTTCCTCTGAATACACATGTCAATCTACTAGTTTGATTATTTTCTTGCCAACAAAAGACTTGAACATTGAAACTTGCCATAGGTATACCTGCTCATGCCTCTGAGCCACACTGTTCTTTTTTCTCAGGAAGCATAGCTTTTTGCATTATGATATTTGGGTCAAAGGTGTAATGGATGAAGACGCATGCGGTAACTAGCAATGCCGGTACGGATAAAAGAAAAAGTGCTGGTCTCTCTTGCTGTGACCAAAGCAAAACCAAAAGTTAATGGCTGGAAGGTTTTGAATAAATCATAACAACTGGCAAAGCTTTGGGCAACCCTCCAGACCATTGTTTTTCAGTCTGCAAAGCCATTACAGAAGGGTTGAGACCCTATGCAAATCAGGGTTGGTCCCACCCCAAAATGGGCAGTCCAGCCCAAGCTACTAGATCACATCCCTTTGTCGGGGTAATCTCCCGGGGGCCGGCAGGGCTGTCCACGGACCTCTGGGTTTGGGGAGGCTCCAACTCCTCCCACGTCCCAAGAGAGTATGAGGCACACACAAGAGCAAGAAGTTACTGCTGTTTATTACATAAAAACATGCAGGAATGGGCTCACAGGTCATAGGCATCTGAGAGACCACTCGCTCTTGGTGGGCTCGCAGGCCCTTTTTCTAGCTGTATGAGGCGGTTACGAGCGTTACCTGGGAGAACTAATCCCCAAACCTAACGCCACCTCGGATTGGGTCCCCGAGTGGTGGGGTTAGTGTAGACACATATAGGAAAGATAGTTTGTGGTGGGGAAAGGGTCAGGTGGTACGCTTGGGCTGTCCCTAATAATCACTACAAGTGAATTGTTACAAGGGGATGATTAGTTATTGGCTAAACTATAATAGCGTCAGTGGTGTGCCCCTTGCATTCTGATTGGTTCACTCGAGTGCCCCCAAGCCTGGGACCATCATTGTTCCCAGCTCGCGGTGTACCTGGTGCTGGTAACAAAGTATGACTATGTGTCAGTGGCAGACAATGGACAGGACTGACTATTGGCTAGTGTGCATGTCTTTCCCATCGCGGTCGGTGTTCAATTTGTCACTTCATTGTTGCAGTCTGTGTCCCAGACATGAGACCCCAGCACTTCTCTGGTCCCTGGAGCTTGGCATTGTATCAGGTCGGTCTGGTCACGTGTTGCGGGACCGTGGCTGGAGAAGAATTATGAGCATTTGATTTGTATTTTGGCTCGGGAGCGTTTAGCAGTGGCAGGTGTAACCGGGGAGCACGGCATGTAGATTGCAACATTGCAGCCTTGGCTGTGGGCTCTTGTCGGGTCTTGTTCTGCGCGATCAGCACCTTGCAGCTTTGTCTGAACTGCTCCGGCCTGGATACTCTGGCGTTGCGGCCTACCTCGGCTTGGCTTATGGGTGGCTTTGGGTGTCTAGTCAAATGGTCGACAGAGAAATGGTCGACAGACAAATGGTTAACACAATTTGGTCGACAGGTCAAATGGTCGAATTTTTATTTTTATTATATATATATTTTGTAGGTTTTCGTTTAGGAAAAAAAAGGGGGTTTTAGCAATAAAAAAGGGGGTTGGAGGTGGTCTCCCCCCCCAAAAAAATATAAAAGTGAAAATAAAAATAAATAAAATTCGACCATTTGACCTGTCGACCTTTTGGTGTCGACCATTTGTCCTGTCGACCATTTATATTTGACCAAATGCCCTAGAACCGTGGCGGTACATAGTCCATAATATGGGGGTTGCGTGGGGCGACAGAGATTCATATGCCTTAGTCCATATACAGTGGTTACGTGTTCATGCTTTTAGTGGCGAGGAAGCGTCTGCAAGCATGTACACAAGTTCTTCTGGCGTCTTGCGTTTCTGCGGTGCTGTAGCTGGCCTATGTGAAAAATAACAACGATGCATGTGTGAGTGTAAGTGGTCCTCTACGTCCCAGCACTGAGTGTGTTCTTCGTGTGGATTGGTGTGTGTATGACCAATGTGCTTGGTGGCACGTGTGTTTTTGTCCGCTGGCTATGTCGTCATTGCATCTGTAACGAAGGCGGTATTGGTGGTTGCGGTCTAGTCGAGTTGATCCATACGGTCGATATCGCCTTCACATGAGGCTCTGGCATGTGGTTTGATTGATGGGCAACTTCCTTGGTTGTGTGGGGCGTGGCCACAATGGATCTTGACATCTGGGATGGCCGTGAGTGGGTTGAATTCCTCTAGCAGTGGGTGCTTTGGTCATGACGTCCTAGGCCATGGTCTGAATGAGAATCGGGTGAAGGGATCGTCCCATTTTCCCTCTTCACCTTCCGCGTGAGACCACCTTCCATCCATAACCTACTTTGTTTTGCTCTCTCTCTGTGAGCCATTTGAAATGGAAATACAGATAAAACAAAGCTTTTAAAAGAGTACACAAAATGTAACATTTCAACTTCCTCCCAGCACATAGCTCAACCTACCAGTGTAAGTATTTTCACACCAATGATAAAACTTGAACTGGGAACAGTGCCATTTGTAATCTCATGCACTAACATCTGAGCCACCAATCCCCCGTTAAAAAAAGCATAGCTATTTTTATTATGACATGGAGGTCAAAGGTGCAATGGATGAAGATGCCTCTAGGAACTAGTAATGCCAGTTGTGATAAATAATGGTACTGTCCTTCTCTCTGGGGCATTTTTAATGGAAATAAACATAAAATAATATGTTGATACAGTTAAAATAGATTTCATTTTTTTTACTCCATTCCCTCATATGCACCTCAAAATACCAATTTCAGCCTTTTCATGCCAACAAGGCACCTTGCACTTGAATCCTTGCAATTGGTTAGCCCATGCCTCTATTTAGAATTTATAGATGTTTGCCCTATGACATAGGGGTCAAAGGTGTAATGGATGATGAAGCAACTGGGAACCAGAAATGTTGGATTGTTAAATGTGCTGATCTCTCTCTCTCTCTCTCTCTCTCTCTCTCTCTCTCTCTCTCTCTCTCTCTCTCTCTCTCTCGCTCTCTCTTTCTCTCTCTCTCTATGGGCCATTTTTAAAGATAAAACAATATTTCTATTACAGTAATAAAACATTAAACAGTTTACCTTTTTACTCTAAATGCACAACTCACCCTCCCAGTTTGAGTATTTTCTTGCCAACAAAAAGATTTGAATCTCCAACACTGTTATCAGTGTACTCATGCTCTATCCTCTGAGCCACTCAGTCTCGATTAAGAATGCATAGCTTTTTGCATTATAATACTGGGGTCAAATGTGGAATGGGTGAAGATGTATCTGGGAACTAGAAATGTTGGTTGGGATAAGCAGATTTGCTGGTCTTTCCCTGAGCCATTTGTATTGGAAATAAAGATACACCTATATTTTTACAACACTCTTTTTCTTTACCTGCTTCCCCCCAACGTGCAGGTCAACCTACCCGTCTAAGTATGTGCACACCAATGAGGGAACTTGAAACAGAACAGTACTGTTGGTTAATCCATGCTGTATCCTCTGACACAGTGAGTCTCCATTCAGAAAGCATAGCTTTCTCCATGATGACATGGGGGTCAAAGGTGTAATGGATGAAGATGCCTCTAGGAACTAGCAGTGCAAGTTGGTATAAACATGGGTGCTGGTCCCTCTCTCTCTCTGTCTCTCTGTCTCTCTCTCTCTCTCTGGGCCATTTTGAATGGAAATAAAGATACAACCAATTTTCTTACAGTAATAAAACATTAAACAGGTAAACCTTTTCCTCTAAACACACAACCCAACCTTACAGTTTGAGCATTTGTTTACCAACAAAAGGATTTGAACCTTCAACCTTGATGTACCCATGCTCTAACCTCTGAACCACTTGGTCTCTGCTCAGATTTCATAGCTTTTTGCATTATTGTATTGGGGTCAAAGGTGTAAGGGATGAAGATGTATCTGGGAACAAGAAATGTTGGTTGGGATAAGAAAATGTGCTGGTCTTTCGCTGAGCCATTTGTTATGGAAATAAAGATAAAACAATATTTTTACAACACTCGTTTTTTAACCTATTTCCTTTCAACACACTTGTCAACCTATCAGTTTAAGTATTTGCACACCAATAAGGGAACTTGAAACAGGAACAGTACCATGCTGTATCCTCTGACGCACTAAGTCTCGATTCGATTCAGAAAGCATAGCTTTTTCCATGATGACAATCAAAGATGCAATGGATGAAGATGCCCCCAGGAACTAGGAATGCGTATTGGGATAAACAAAGTTGATGGTCTCGCTCTCTGCACCATTTGTAATGGAAATAAAGATAAAACATATTTTTATGACAGTAAAAAAAGATAAAAAAATGTCTCCACTACCTCAAATGGGCAGATCAAGTAACAATTTGAGTATTTTCTTGCCATTGAGGGGCATGGAACTTGTAACTTTGTCAGTGTTAAACCCATGCTCTAACCCGTGAGCAATTGGGTGTCTATTCTGACACCATAGTTGTTTGCATTATGACATGGTGGCCAAAAGTCTAAATGGATGAAGATGTAGGAAAGAGCAATGTTGGTTGGGATAAACACATTTGCTGGTCCTAGCTAATCCATTAGTAATGGAAAAAGGATACAACAATAAAAATGTTGATGTTAAACAAAATTAAGTTTCCTCTCATACAGGCCAACCTACCAGTTTAAGATGTTTTATTTGAATGGGGATGCTTCAAATGTCAACCTTGCCATTGGTAAACCCATGCTCTAACCTGTGAGCCACTGGGTCTCCCTTTAGAAAGTGCAACTTTTTGCATTATGACATTTTGGTCAAAGTAGTAATGGATGACAGTACATCTGGGAAGTTACAATAGAGTTTGGGATAAACTAAGGTGCTGGTCTCTCTCTCTGTCTGTCTCTCTCTGTCTCTCTCTGTGAGACATTTGTAATAGAAATAAAGATATACAATATTGTGCAACAGCAAATAAAGTTGCTAAAATGTTACCTCTTTCCTCTTAATGCACATCTCAATCTACCACTTTGAGCATTTTCATGGCAATGAGGAGCCTTGAACTGCCACTATGGCATCAGTAATATCTTGCTCTAACCTCTGAGCCATGATGTCTCCCTTCAGAAGGCACAGCTTTTTTTATTATGACAAGACAGTCGAAGGTGCAATGGAAAAAGATGCATCTGGGAACTAGCAATAATGGTTGGGATAAGCACATGTTCTGTCTCTCTCTAAGAAATTTGGAATGGAAATAAATATAAAACAATTTATAACATTGAAATATGTTTAAAAACTGTACCTATAGCCTCACAACATTACAGTTAATCCTATGCATTTAGTAGTTTCATGTGAATGAGGGGTCTTAAACCTGCAACCTTGCCACTGGTACACGCACACTCTAACTGCTGAGCTAATGGCTTTCCCTTCAGAAAAGTTAGCATGTTTGCACACAACATTTTGTATAGCAGTAAAATATGTTAATAATTCAACATTTCAACCACTTCCTCTCAACACCTAGGTCAGCCTATCTGTTTGGGTATTTCATGTGAATGAAATGACTTAAAACCTTGCCACTGGTTGGCAAACTGGTAGGGGAGGAAGGACAGATCAGGGACAACGCACGCAACACAGGAGCGAATCATGATCCCACACTTAGAAACCACTTGCTCGTATTAAGCGTGTTATAAATGAACGATAAATAAAATAATCTCACTCTCTGAGCTACAGACTCTCCATTCAGAAAACACCTCTTTTTTGCATTATAACTTAGATTTCAATAGTGTATTCTACAAAGATGCATCTGGGGACTAGCCAGGGCTGGACTGGGGCATGAAATCCATTCAGGCATCAATGGAAAAGTGCCACTCAATCACACTTTTCAATTAATTTCTATCCAGAACAGACTGTGGGCATCATCAAGAGTTTGGCAGTAGCCCTTAAATGTGGCAGTAACGCTGTTACAGCTGCGTTTAAGGGTCTGCCAAAACTTGAGTCTGGCTGCATTTACCCCCAGCTCCTGTCTGCTGTGTGTGTGTATACTGTGCTGGCCTCTGCCTGCTGCACGAGGCTCGGCCATTCCAAGAAGGCCCCTTCCTTTGTTCTGCACCAATGTACCTTCTTACTTCTGTTGTGGCCTAGGATTGACCCTGGCCCACTACATCTGGGCCAATGAGGAGGCCGGCAGGCTTGGCCGGCCCTCCACACAAGGCCCACTCCTAAGGCCCTGTCTACCCCTGTACACCACGGTACGCCTCTAGCCACCCCTTCTAGGTCCCTTGTAGTGTCCCCATGGTTCCCCTGCCCCCGCCAGTGTCCCCATGTCTCCCCTTTCCCCCGCCAGTTTCCCCATGTCTCTCCTGCCCCCCTCCAGTGTCCCCATGTCTCCTCTGCTGTTACGCTCACCTGGTTCCCACGGGGGCGTAGACCGGAACTGGGCCGCTGTTATTTCCACCAGCGTGACGTGTAGCGCCGAGATGACTGACTGGACTGGCCCGCTCAGCCTAGTTTGTCTGGCTCGCAAGAATATTCTTCTGCAAAGGAGAAGAGGAATTAACCACCCGTGGAATTGAGTGTCAACCCACCTTCCCCACTCCCGTTGTCTTCCCACAGATCACTCTTGATGTCCCCTCCTTAGTCTCACCTGATGGTTTGGAAGGATGAGCTCTCCATCCTGCGTCGACCGCAGGGGCGCGTTGATGACCAGTTACTTCACTGGCGTATTGGAATTGGTGAGTTCCAGTATTGACTCTAAAGTCCAATTGTTCATAAGAGTTCAAATGTCTGCTCTTCACTCTGTCTGATTCCTTGCAGGTTGCCGATTAATCCACTCGAAGATTTCCAAATGGCACTCGGTAAGATTCAGGTAAGTCTATTGTGGTTTTCCCCTTAGGGGCCGGGGTACGGCGATGAAGCAGAGTTGACTGTGCCGACCCGAGATGAGGTGAGACCCCCGTGGTAAATCAGGTAAGTTTTGTGGGGGGGTAACTGGTATTGTCTTTGCTTTCTCCCCTTAGGGGCCGGGGTACGGCGATGAAGCAGAGTTGACTGCGCCGACCCGAGATGAGGTGAGACCCCCGTGGTAAATCAGGTAAGTTTTGTGGGGGGGTAACTGGTATTGTCTTTGCTTTCTCCCCTTAGGGGCCGGGGTACGGCGATGAAGCAGAGTTGACTGCGCCGACCCGAGATGAGGTGAGTACCTCCCGTGGTAAATCAGGTAAGTCCTTGGGGGTAGCTTGTATAGCCTTAGAGAGTCCCCTTGCTCACCTTGCTGTCTTTGTCTCCTTAGGTGTCGGAGGGCGGCCGAGAGATGGAGAGAGCGTGATGGAATGCTGAAGTACCGCCAAGCAGGTGAGTTCAGCGCAGCGCCGTAGGAATGCGAAGCGATGCTTCAAAGACTTCTGTCTTTCAGTTCCGTGGCGAAATGGATCAGGATTCAGGTAAGGATTAAAGTTAAAACTCCTGTTCTAACCTTTATCCTTCTTTACTTCTTGTTTCAGGAGTCCCAGGACTGAAGCGGCCGTGGCTGAAGACTGGAGCTGCTGAAAACACGGTGAGCGTTACGCTGCAGCAAGCAGAATAACGCGAAGCACGTGTGGCTGTCCGGGTGTGGTTTAAATAGCCTTGGAAGAAGATCCAGGTAAGTATTCTTCCACAGCCCCACCCAAGTAACAAAATAGTCCCTTCAGTAAAATAGTCCCTCCTAAGCCTCATTTGGCTTGAGTCTTCATGCAGCATGGTCTGCCTCAGGTGAGTATGCAGCATGGTCTGATTCAGGTAAATTATCAATACTGAGCCTGGCACCCATGGCGCCAGGACTGACTTTATCTTTATGAGGCTGGCGCCATAGGCGCCAGGACTGTACCCAAACAGCCCCTAACTGGGGCTTTTGGGCATGCTCCAAGTGGCATGATGCCTGCTTCCGGGGCTGCTGGGCCTGGTCTGGTCTTCCGGGGGCAGGCATCATGACAGCACTCCCCCTCAAGGCCCCTCCTAAAGTCGTTCTCCCCCTTGGCCGTGGTTTGTCTGGAAATTCCCGATGGAACCTCTTCACTAAACGAGGTGCATGCACGTGGTCACTAGGTTCCCAAGACCTTTCCTGCGGACCATAACCTTTCCAGTCAATTAGGTAAAAGAGGTTTGATCTCACTATTTTTGAGTCCAAAATATTCTTCACTTCGAACTCGGGCTCCCCGTCTATGAGGATTGGTTCAGGTGGAGTGGTTAGCCTAGTTCCTGGTTGCACTGGCTTCAAAAGAGACATGTGGAAGACGGGATGGATTCGCATATGAGCAGGTAGGTCCAACTTGACGGCCACTGGGTTAATAATTGCCTTGACAGAAAAAGGTCCCAAATACCTGGGGTTAAAGGTCCGAGTCCCCTTGAGTGGTAAGTGCTTTGTGGCTAACCATACTTGGTCCCCTATTTGGTATTGAGGGGCTTCACTTCTGTGCTGATCCGCATCCTTTTTGTATTTTTCCTTAGCCTTTTGCAAATGGATGGTTGCTTCTTTAAAGGCTTGTGTAATAACAGCGTGGAGATGGTCCATTGCAGGAATCTCTAAATGCTGGGGTGAGTCCAAATCCGAGGTTCGAGGATGGTGCCCATAAATGGTAAAAAAAGGACTTTGTCCAGTTCCTGAGTGTACGGAATTATTGTACGCATACTCTGCGAACCACAGAATGTCTTTCCAATTCCCCTCAGACTGATGTAGCATACAACGGAGGTACTGTTCAAGAGTCTGGTTGGTCCTCTCCGTTTGACCGTCGGTCTGAGAGTGGTGACTGGTCGAAAGCCTAACATCAATTTGTGCCAGTTGGCAGCATTTCCTCCAAAAATGTGAAATGAATTGACTTCCCCGATCGGAAATTAACACTGAAGGAAAGCCATGCAGGCGGACAACATTTTCAAGGAATTCCTTGGCCAGGATTGAAGCTGAAGGTATCCCTTTTAAAGGAATGAAGTGGGCCATTTTAGAAAAAAGATCTACAATAACTAGAATGGTATTGTAACCTTGGTACGGGGGTAAATCCGTGATGAAGTCTAATGACAAGGTATGCCAAGGTGTAGGTGGTATGTCTAATGGTTGCAATAATCCAGCAGGTTTTTTCTATTGCCCTTTATTTTGTGCGCAAATGCCACAAGACATGACAAATGACTTGACATCTTTTTCGCTAGGTGGGCCACCAAAATTGCTTCCTAATTTTAGCTTCGGTTTTTGCAATACCTGGATGCCCTTCTATTAAGGTGTCATGGTAATGGGAAATGACAAGTTCCTGTAGTTCCTTTTGCGGTAAAAATAGCGGCCTTGGTAATAAGGTAAATCATCGATGACAGAGTACTCTGGACCTTTCTTTGCCCAGTCCTGTAGGGCAACGGAATCAAAGAGTTGGTGGATCTTGTTTTGAATGTCATCCAGTGTCTGTATGGATGTCAGGCCAAGGATTCTCTGTTCCGGAATTATGGGTACGGGTTCTAAAGTTATTTCTGCTTCTCCCATTCTAATCCGGGACAAGGCGTCTGCTTTACCATTCTTACAACCTGGTCGATAGGTTATTACAAAATCAAACTCAGCGAAGAACAATGCCCAACGGAGTTGGCGCGAAGATTGGGCTTTGGCTGTCTTTAGGTATTGTAAGTTGCGGTGATCGGTGATGACCGCGATGGTATGTCTGGCACCCAGTAGATAGTACCGCCAAGCCTTGAAGGCGGACTTGATGGCCAGCAGCTCCTTGTCGGTTATGGCATAGTTTAATTCGGGGGCTGAAAATTTTCTTGACCAAAACGCCACTGGGTGAAGCTGGTTAGTTTCAGGATCCTTTTGGGAAAGGACTGCTCCCATGGCTGAACTGGATGCATCTGTTTCCACTATGTAGGGAAGCTCGGGGCGCGGGTGTCTTAATATGGGAGCAGATGTGAATTTAGCTTTTAACTCTTGGAAGGCGTTCTCGGCTTCCTCTGTCCACACAAAGCGTTTGTTTTTTCGCAATAGCGTTGTAATGGGATGTACAATGTGCGAGAAGTCCTGGATAAACCTGCGGTAGAAATTGGCAAAGCCAAGCATGCTTTGAACTCCTTTGATTGAACTTGGCGAAGGCCAATTAAGAATGGCATCCACTTTTCGTGTATCCATCCAGATTCCTCTCGGGGTCAGAATAAATCCAAGGAATTCCACTTCCGTAGTGTGGAAGATGCATTTTTCCAGTTTAGCATATAATTTATGCTGGCGTAACTTCTCTAGGACTGCTCGGACGTGTTTTACATGCTCAGATTCTGATAAAGAGTATACTAAGATGTCGTCGATATAAACGACCACACAAACGTCGATAAGCTCTCGGAGGACATCGTTCATGAAGAACTGGAAGGCTGCTGGTGCATTGCATAGTCCGAAGGGCATCACCTGGTACTCAAATAGTCCGTACTTGGTGCAAAAAGCAGTCTTCCATTCATCACCCTCTTTGACACGTACCAGATGATATGCCCCCCGAAGGTCTAGTTATACAAGCGTCCTTCACCTGGTCTAGTAGTTCTGGGATCAAAGGCAGTGGGTATCGATTCATGATGGTTATCTGATTCAGTGCGCGGTAGTCTATACATGTTCTAAGGTCGCCTTCCTTTTTCGGTACGAAGAACAAAGCTGAAGATGCAGGGGATTTGGACGGGCGAATGAAGCCATTAGCAAGGTACTGGTCTAGGTACTGGCGCAAATGAAGATTTTCGGGTTCCGTAAGGGCATAGATTCTGCTGCAAGGTGGTTGTGCTCCAGGTACAAGATCTATTTGACAATCATACGATCTGTGAGGTGGTAAGGTGTTTGCCTGTTCCTTTTGGAAGACATTCTGAAAGTCTTGGTATTCAACATGTAATTGTATGGCTACTGGAATTACTGGGGCCAGGACTGAGTTTTGAGTTTTCCTTGGGTAGCAGGTGTGAGCACATTCTGGGAAGGTTAGTCTCTTCTCTCGCCAATCAATACAGGGATTATGTTTTTCCAACCAAGGTATCCCCAGTATCAGCTGAAACTGTGGGGCCTTGATTAAGTCAAACATCATAGCCTCTCGATGCCCATCTTGACTCAGCAATGTCATCTCTGCAGTGGAATGAGTTACGGGTCCAGAGGCAATTTCCGTTCCATCTACAGTGGTGACAACATCGGCCGTGGTCTTGCGGGTGAGAGATAGATTTATCCTGGTAGCCAATTCCCAGTCCAAGTAATTTCCTATGGCTCCACTGTCTACGTACGCCTTTACCGCGTGCATGCGTGATGGCTGCTCTGGATCTACAAGGACCATGGGTATGGTGAAATGCGAGGTCAGAGTGTCCTTCTTTAAGCTCGGCAAGCGGACCTCTACGCTTGCCGGGCGTGGTCGTTTCCCGAGTCAGATTTCACATGGTTTTCATCTGCTGCTCCTATAATTTTCTTGGGTGGTTTTACAGGGCAGTTCCGAAGAAAATGGCCAGTAGTTCCGCAATATAAACATAATTGCAGTTGCCGTCTTCTATCTCTCTCCTTTTGGGTTAAGGGTCCTTTAACACCCCCCGATTTGCATAGGTTCTAACTGGGGCTTTTGGACATGCTCCAAGTGGCATGATGCCTGCTTCCGGGGCTGCTGGGCCTGGTCTGGTCTTCCGGGGGCAGGCATCATGAAACCTGCCCCCTGCCAGAGTTCCCATGTCTCCCCTGCCCCCTCCAGTGTCCCCATATCTCCCCTGCCCCCACCAGTTTCCCCATGTCTCCCCTGACCCACGCCAATGTCCCCATGTCTCCCCTGCCCCCTGCCAGTGTCCCCATATCTCCCCTGCCCCCGACCAGTGTCCCCATATCTCCCCTGCCCCCTGCCAGTTTTCCCATGTCTCCCCTGCCCCCGCCAATGTCCCCATGTCTCCCCTGCCCCCGCCAGAGGCCCCATGTCTCCCCTGATCCCTGACAGTGTCCCCATGTCTCTCCTGCCCCCGCCAGTGTCCCCCTGTCTCCCTTAACCCCCCTCCATTGTCCCCTGTCTCCCTTGCATCCCCCTTTTACCTTCCCACCCCCCTCTTCTTCATCATCTTTATTCCCTTTGGCCCCAGCGGTTTTGCTTTCTTTTCCCCCCTAATGCTGTGCACAATTGCACTTGCAAGAGTGCAACGTTTTTGTAGTCTGGCCCCTGATGTGCTGCACTGGGGACTTTTTGCCTGTTTCTATCATTTGGTAATGGCACCATGCATTCCCAAATCTAACATTACCATAGCTAACACAGCTGGCATTAGCATCTCTTATTAGTGCTGGCCTGCAGCTAGTGAAAATCATGGTGTGGCAGTGTAGAAAGGGCGTTTGGCCTAGTGAATGTACAATTTGAGGCAACTTCTTTGATTCAACTTTGCCCTAGTGGCAATACAGAATGGGACTACCATGCACAATTGCGCTTGCCATGGTGCAAATGTTCTCTAATGTGGCCCCAATGTTTTTTGCACTAGGGCACACTTTTCAGTAGTGCTAATACCATGCATAATTGCACTTGCAAAGTTTCTGTACCCTGATCAGGGCAGTTTCTAGCCAGCTTGGTGCATAGGGCGAAACATCACAATGCCCCCCCCGACCCCCGGACTGGCACACGTCACTCCCAAACTTCACCTCTGTCGTGCAACAAAACCCCTTCTCAATATGAATAAATCATTGCTATATAAATGAAGCCGGTTTCATTACATTGTAATTCGAGTACTTTACAGAAGAATTTGAAAACAAGTACATGGTTTTTCTGTCACCTGCTCTTAGGGAAGGCTTTGTCTGAATACAGTTTCAAACTGTCCGTTATGGCACACTGTTGTGTGAACAGCCTACCGGGGTCCGAGGCCCATTGACCTGGCCCTGTGTTGCAGGTGTTCTGTTCGTACCACCTCACTTGTATTTCGCAAGGGGCAATACTAGACTAACAATATGAAATATTTTCTGATAGAAGGTTATCATTACAAGAGATGGACAGTCTGGTACACTCCTATTGTACTCTTTCAAAATACCTCTCTGAGAGTGGGAAAGGGGACAAATAGCACCAATGAGGATTCCTGTATGCTTTGCATTCAATCACAGAGCATTTCAGGAGCATAACTGTGACCACAGATCTCTATATTTGATAAACAAGTCTGATGAAAGGATTGTATGTGTGAATCTCTAAATGCATAAGGGATGCTTGGCTTGGTGCTCACATCACGGTACACAATACTCATCCTAACATTAGGTTTGGAACCATGAACCATACATGCTCATTTGGACAGCTTACGTTTTTGGATGTAAGTATAAAATGGCTGCAATGTCAGCCACTCAAATGGGGTACAAGTGCTCTTTTGCTTCTTGTTTCTGAAAATGTCTGGAGGAGGAAGAGCTGGGTCTCAGTGTGGGCATGCCAAACCCCAATACAGAAACATCTTTAGGGAATTATATCTACAGACAGGGTAGGATAATGCACAAGAGGGACCCAATAAACAATGCACAGAAAGGCTACACAGAAAGGATTGTACCCCTTTCAAACTTTAGCCTTACCAGTAATAAGCTGATGAAGCGTTTTAAACAAAACCGGTGTCTAATCCATGATAAAGGGTCCACAGTTCCTCACGCGCTACCTTCTCACTATTACGCAGGCATCAGGGGTTATTTTGGCAAAAAAGAGCAGGCCCATGCTTTATTTAACAGAGCTGGCATTAGCATCTCTTATTAGTGCTGGCCTGCAGCTGGTGAAAATCATGGTGTGGCAGTGTAGAAAGGGTGTTTGGCCTAGTGGATGTACAATTTGAGGCAAGTTCTTTAATCACTTTATGTGTTTAAGTGTGGGTACAGTATGGCATGTTTGTCGGAGTCACATACACAAAATATTCCAGTGTGCTCTTGTATGGACATTGGCACATGAGACAAAAACAAGGTATATATGCGGTTACATAGAGGAGCACCTTATAAGGAGACGTCATTAACCAACAGGGTGGTGACTTGTGCAGCGCACAACTCATTGCTGCACACATTTTGCTGCATTGATTTGCCATGGACTACTGTCTGCATGGTGACACACAATGAACTCTGCTTTACCAATCAAGGTGCCAAGTGACATTGAATTGCCATCTGGTGTGCACGCTAGGCAGTGACTGGCTTGTTCAGACAATTAAAAGACCTTTGATGCTGAGCAGATGCATTTAGTCAAAGTCTCAAAGCAGCCACTAGAATACTTCAGCCAGACAATTAGAATTAACCTTCCCAGGGATGCGCCATCACCAACTAAAAAGTAATATACAAAAAAAAAGTGTTGGGGTGTCAAATAAAGAGACATGAAAATAAAAAAAAATGTTTAAAACGTTTCTGTGCGGCACGTTAATTCGCTTTGAAGAATGCATAGATTTGGTCAGCTGATACTTGTGCTGGTCTGGTGAATAAAATTGCCCCATGTTCTTAACACTGAAATGTTAAGCACATACTGTGTTAAAAACAATGGCTTGTTAAGTGAGCCACACTTGTAAATTGCCCCACTTGAAAGGCTGTCAGCACAAAGAATAAGGGGCACGGGGTGTGTGATTCCAAAGTATCTCACATGCTGTGTTTGGAATATGCATTCCTTTGTTTGCATATTCCAAACGCATTGCAGTCATTCACAAGTAGGCAGAGAGCAGCCATTCGCACGTGGCAGAGGAGCGCTCACCGGCACAGCAGGCTACTCAATCTGTTGTCCGGCAAGCTCAGAAACAGCTTCCTGAGAGAGCCCCTTACTGAGCCCAACTCCTGAGCTATTTACCTCTGCGCCCGGGTCAAGACACAGGGCTTACTCTGGTCCGAGGTTGGTGCACGCCATTCATTGGTCACTTCCAGGGTGACTTTGAGAAGAGGCCAGGAAGATTCCCGTGTCCATCTTTGAGGTCGACCACAGGCGACTCGTGCAGTGAGACCCTTCAGTGCTACACCCATCCTTGTGCAGGGTTCCAGGCTCCAATCAAAGGCCAGGTGCCTGCCACAGGTTGATGCTCACTCCAATGCACCGACACGTGCACTGTCTGTGAATACACCCTCATTGCATTTTGCATTTTCCTTGCTAGTGGAGAGCAGTCGTTGTGTGCAGAAGGCATGTCTTGTTTGCATGTACGCACATATACACACAAGACTGCTACTCAGGCACCAGGTTGTGCATGCAAGCATCCTATAACAAACATAGCGTATGTCATCAGACACTACGCCCCACTTGGCCTCAAAGTGTGCTAGTCAGCAAATCACTTTACTTCCTTGTGCACCTGTTCCCTTATTACCTTCCATCATTGTGAGCACTTTGACGTACGTGGAATGCCACTAAGGATGCAATTTAAAAGGTTGACTTCTTTAGTGGTTACATCTGACATCAAGAAAGGAGCTACTTTTATGATATGATTTGATAGGTTGCGCGGACCCGGGGATCGACTCTGTGGTGCGCCATGTCATCTTGCTTCCAAGGCGAGCACGTTGCCCCTGAGCTATCCTCCCAAGTCAAAGAAAGTAAGGTAAGATGCCTAGTTTGGGTAGACATGTGCCCGTGTAATAAAATCAGCTGTCTTCTTGGTGCCTTTTCACAGTCTCGTGGGAAGTGTCAATATTCCGCATTTAATTAACTATTTTCCGAACACTTTGAGGGCGTCTGGAAGGGGTCACATTGCACCTAACACACTCATTTGGAAATGGGGAAGTTCATGGGAGAGTTTCCTCAATGTCCTGCTCCACTGTATGTTCCTTCACAAGTCGACCCAAGCGATTGACTGTATAGAAATAGAATGATTAAGCAATCAAGTACTTGCACCTGGAGCAAATTGGCGAGGCTGGTGAAGAGGAAGCTTTGGCTATCTATGTTATGTTATATGTATTTATACAGCGTGCATACGCCAGAGGGCATCTTGGCGTTAAACAGTCGAGATGAGGAGGTAAATGCAAAAAAAAGGCAGGCTAGAAAAGGAAGGTCTTCAGAGAGCGCCGAAATGCCAGATGGTTGGAAGTAGCTCGGAGAACCCAGGGCAGCTGATTCCACGCCCTAGCGGCTACTACAGAGAAGGCACGGCCACCAAATCGTGACCGTCAAACAGACGGTACTGATAGATAACAAGAGAGCAGCCTGAGAACGGAGAGGGCGAGAGGGAACATAATGAACACATCTCTCCTGTAGGTACTCCGCTCCTAACTTATAGAAGGCTCGATGCACCAAGCACTCTATGTATGCAATCCACTATGCAGGATGCATAGCAGAAAAGTCCTATTGAAAAGGGACGGGATATTGAGCTAGTCAAATAGGAACCCTTGATATTCTTGCCTGGCAGGGCAATTGACAATCGAGGAGGGGGGCTAGCCATAAAATGGGCAGCCGAGATGTGTCAAAGGGGTGCGATCTTAACAAGCAATTGTTGGAATTTCCTCTATCCTTCCAGATTGCTGTATGTGTGGTTTGCATTATGAAGATGATATGAACAGCGCTTAGCACGCCCTGATGCATACTAATTACCATGGGAAGGCACTGAAGTCCCTGCAGTCAAAGGTTTAAGGGTAATTATATGTTGAAGTAATTGCTTGTTATCATATGTTTTGACACACATACATATGATTTTCCTGAAGGCAACGTAGGAGAAACTGCCCACGGAAACGTATACTCATTTAAAATGAAATTCTGATGAATAGAAGAAGAGTTGTTTTAGGTTAGAACGGAGCAGTTTCACGTATCCCATTAAACTCTATGTTTAGGGCATGGTGTTGTGGCCCATTAACTTATGGCCAGTTTAGGCCATTATATTATGTTACATATAATGGCAGTTTCATGCATTCCATTATGCTGTACATTTGGTACATGATTATGGACCATTAATTGTTACATACATGACTATGTCCTATGAATCTGAAGCTTCTGAAGTGACCCATTGAAAATGGTGGATTCCGACACATTATGCAGTTTCATGTCATTCTTGACAGCTATGCTTCAATTATTTGTATTTCTTTTCCCTCAGTGCAATTCGTTGGTGATTTGTCTTTTTTGTATTTATATTTATTTGATTTTTATTTAGCGCTTTACACCAAAGCTCTGCACATGAGAACAACACAGTATGATAAAATGCCGATAAAATAAGAAACACAGAGAAAATCTGTATTTACAGTACCCTTGTTAACTAGAGGAAAGAAGATAAGATCTCAATGAGACGCGGAAAGTAGAATAGAGAGAAACAGAATGAAGAGAAAGAGGGAGAGCATTCCAGTGTAGAGGGTCAAGAAGGGAATGGGAACAGGAGCGTAGGAATGAGAAGGAATATACCGTGAATCAAGAGAAGACAGGTATGCAGGTGTGAGGCCATGGAGAGATTTAAAAACGAATCACATACAATTTCATTTTAGACAATGATGAAAAGAAAGCTATCCCAGATCAGCCAGGGCGGAAGAAATAGAATCACGAGGAGCTAGGAGAAATAGGACACACATAGAGGCATTGAATTCAGAAGCTGAAAATGAGAACCCATTAGGCTTCTCGAGGGAAGGAGACAGAACATGTTGTGTGCAACTGATCCTGAGTGAGGGTTTGGAGTAACCAATGATCACAGTATGACGTTTGTATTTTAAAGGAAGGGTCTACATTAAGTTGTCCTTGTGTTGATGGCAGCATAATCACAGCATTGAGTCCAGCATTAAGTCCCACCAAGCCTTCCGCAAAGCCATTAAAACCAAGCTCTTTGTATGAAATGTACCTGACTTGTAAACTGTATAATGCATATCATGCATCACAGGTGTCCGAGCGCATGCACAGAAACAAAACAAGTCACACAAGTCAAAGAGAAACTCAGGTGGTGAAAACAAAGCAATGTAGGCCAGGCATCAAAACATCAATCAAACCTAGAGCTGAAAAGGCTATATCAAGTGGTCTCTCAAGAGACGTGTTTTCTGCAGTTTTTTGAAGAAGCAAGTTAAGGGTGTGCCTCCTAATCTGGACCTGAACATGGAAATGAACCCTCTCCATTGATTATTTTTTAGTCGAGAATGTGGACCCCAACAATTTAGACCACAGGACGACCGGACTATTTCGGGTACGCCCACTTCCCCCTTGCATGTTTGAGGCTCCCAAACTTGTAGAAGTGTGCACAAACACTAGAAAAGCATAAGAGCACGAACACAGCACCTGGGCCCTGCCTAAGATAAATCATACATTTTTAAGATGAACCTATAGTAGGCTACCGACACCAAGCTCTGGGCACCACATCCCCAGGTAAGAGGGTTCCACACACCTGCACCTCTATCTCCTCCATGCTCTCATCTTCATGTCTGCCTCATTCTTTCTCATCCTGTGGTCCTATCACATGCAGTTTGTTTCTCACATCTGCCTCTGCCACAGACCTCACCCAGCCTTCCTATAACACCCAGCCCTCCCCACAATCTCTTCTACTGCACCCTACATTGATCTTTCTCAGAGAGCACCCTCACCTCTACCTCATTCACTCACCTTTGTCCTCGCTCTCACATTCTTCTCACCTTTGTTCATAAACCTGTCCTGCTCTCACCTGTATCTCAGTCATTATCCCCCTCATCGTTTCCTCTCAATTTTTCACCCATATGATGGCACCAGCCTCCTCTCTCCTCTATCTTTGTCCATCTGCCCTCAGGTCTACTTCTACACATTTCCTCCTATCGGCTCAATTTTCCCACCACCACTAAACTCTACAGACTTTTCTGCCATCTTGCCTTCACCTCTGCAATGCCCTCTCTCAAACTCTGCCCTTTTACCATTCATTGACAACTTCAGGGCTCTTCACGAGTTTGGTGGTATTCTAGTTGTAAATCCACTGGAATACCACCGAATGAAATGACTGTTACTGCCACTTGATGGTGGTGTTAGTCCCCATTAACTTGGAGGCCCCCATTGGGGATTTTGGTGGAATTACCCCAGGAGGAATTACCACAGCGGTAATTCTGCTGATTTTGTCGATTTTTCAGGGGAAAGTAGGAGAATTTACCCACGAACATGATGCTAAAGGTAAATCATCCACTCCAGCACCAAACCTGAAGCATGGTGGAACGGGAAAGATGGTGGGAAATTTGTTACTGCCACTTTTTCCCTGCACTGCCATACTCGTAATGATGCCCAATGTCTTATTATTTCAACTTTGCCTCACTCATTCACACTCTGCCCTCCGCCTCTCATCTGTATGCAGCCCCTCCTCATTCCACCTTCCCACTACCTCTCATTCTCTCGCTTCTATTTATTTTTCCCAGTAGAAAGCCACCACTGCGTCCATTGATCCACCCCATGGCCCCAGTTTCCCTTTCACCATTATCTCTCTCATTCTCTCACTTGTCCCTCTGCCAGGCTTGCTTTTACCTCTATCTCTCTATTTCTCTCACCTCCAGCCTGAGTTCTCTAAACGCCTTGTCTCCCAACTTCTGTTTTTTCAGCTGCTTCCTGTCCTAAGTGTTTGTATACATTTCTATTATGTTTATTTTGTTATCAATATTAGGGTAATTATTGAGCGTAGACCTAGCTTTGGGAAGTGACAAAGCGCTTTAGAAGTGAAAGGGGGTGTACACGGCGAGGGAAACAGGTCTCAAGGGATCAGTACAAGGGAGCGGGGCGCAAACAACAGGGGAGGGAAGGGATGGGGAGCCAATCACCCAATCTAGCATTAGATGGGGGAGTGGAGGGATGTGGACCCAGGTGTTAAGGAGGAGCCATTCCTTGAACATGTTATTTGGAGGTTTTGCACAGAGCTAAAGCACATCACTGATTGGTTGCTTCAGAGATACACGAAATGCATAAATCAAAAAACGTAAATAGTCAAAAGAGCAGCGAATTAGAGGCCAACTAAATAATAGGGAAGGATTCCCTAATCATCAGGTAGAGTTTATCACTGGCTTCCTCGAGTCCCATTCTCGTGCCAATGTCATCTTAAAGAGTTCTGTGTTGGACAGGAGGAGACCCGAGGAGCATTCCAAAGTCTGCCTGCTCCCCGCGTCTCGCCTGCTCACCAGCTCGTTCCCTTCCAAACCCTCGTGAGTGCATTCTCTCTTTCCAGCTCTAATTTCTCACCTCCCTCTTGATGCCTTTCTCTCTTAGTTCTCCTGCCTCACCCTTGTGCCTGCTATTGCAACATTGCCTGGATAGCCCTTGCCCCCATTACTGTCTGCGCCCACTCCCGGTCTCCCTCTTGAGGACGGCCCCCTACTGCTGCTGCTGTGCCCATTCATGGGCCTTTCCCTTACCTCGCTCTGCTGCCTTACATTCCGCCTACCACCTTTTCTTGCTTTATCACACTTCCACTCTCCTTCAAATATTGTTTTATGTCTGTTTCTACTGGCTTATGTGTGTCACTTTCTCACTCTGCCTTCAGCCTCCTCTCTCCTTCAATGTATCATTATTCCTATAGTTTTATGTTTATAGTTTATAGAAACCTCTGGGTATTAAGCGCGTTATAAACAACCAATCACATCATCTCATTCTCTTGGATATATTGTTGATTACTTTATTTACTTTCTTTCAAATCTCTTTTTTTAGTTATTTTTGATTCTGTTTTCAGTGTTCTCCTTTTTACTTTCTTCTTCCCCTTTCCTTTTTTCTCTCCCTTTGTCTTCCTCCTTTCATACTTTCTTTTATTTACTTTCATTCCCACTACATTTTTCCGTTTTATCTTTTTGTTTTTCTCCCCTGGGTTCCTTTTTTTGAAGTTGCTTTGCTTTCTGTGTTTTCCTCTAGTTTGCTTCCTTTCTTCCTTTCATCTTCATATGTCACTTTATTCAGAGGTTAGACCACCAAAGTACGCACAATACACATACAAACATATAAACATCCCGGTCGATGCAGATTAAACATACAGCAATTCACCACTATCATCAGAAAAAGACACACACCTTTAATATAGCCTAGCATTATAGCATCGCCAAGCATAGTAGATCACGGCTACATTTCAGCATTCATGAAGTTTGAATCTTAAAACCATGCAAACTCCTTTCAATGTAAAATGCTGAGGAAAGAAATGTAGCCAAGGACGGTGTGATTTCTGTGGAATTGCCGAGTTGAGTGACCTCATTGCCTCCTCTAGAGCTATAACCCCTAGTTTTTCGAGCTGCGGTCTAAGCGATTTTTTATCTGTCAGTGGGCAGAAAAACAACAATTGGGGGACGGTTTCGGGGCGCTTGAAACAGTGTGGCCAAGGATTGCTTCTAACATACCCCGCCTTGAGGCAAAGGTGGTGGGAGCAAGACTATGCAAAAGGGACACAGTTCATATGGTTGTACACGCTGGATTATCGAACCAAGTGAAATCTAGCTCTGTAGTCCAATGTATTTTACTTCTCAGATAGGATCTTGTGTTTGTTTCCATTGAGCCTCCTTTCTTTTTTCCCGCATCCCTTCCCTCTGTAGATCTTTTTCGCGTGTTCTTTTCTGTCTCTCTCTTTGCCTATCTTATCATATTCATCTTCCACCTCTTTGTTCTTTTTTCCTTCCTTTGCCCTTCTCGCTCTCTCCATTTCATTCTTTTCTTAATTTCCCGTTCTTTCTGATTTTTGATCTCGCTCGCTCAGACAATCATAGTGTGTCTGACACGCAGGGGAGTTGCTAGGTCTGGAAAAGATCTGGGGCTAAGCTAATGTCCAGGCTGTCAGGACTCGGGGCTAGCTAGTCTTGTGGCTGTAGCTCCTGAGCTTCTATCCGGGGCTACAGCCAAAAGATCCGGGGCTATAGCCCCCTCAGCCCCCCCCTAGCAACCCCCCTGCACACGTACACTCTGCATACGTTATGAAGCCTCTGCGGCTCAATGCGTGTGTGCGGAAGTTAAATCATAACTTTTTAATGGCTGAAGCCTTAGGTGTAGGCGCTCAAATCAGTATAATGCTCCAGCACCTGGTCGGCACTCAATAAAACCATGAAATCAATAAAGCGCACAGACACCCACACATACGCATTGAACGTATTGGCATCCATATGACTTGGGACACTCAAAAGCCCAGGGATAGTCACGATGACCTTTGAATGTTGATCTGCGCCCTATAAATACCTAATGCTTAATGATCAGGAGGAGGGCTCCGATAATTGCTTTTGTACACATAAGGTTGATCAGGTGGGAAGCTCACAAAGATCCCACAGGCCAAAAAGACATAATGTTGCCTCTAAATGTAAAGTTGCGTGCCAAAGCTTACAAATATATGCTTGGTATTGCATGGCACATTTGTAAGGTAAACAACTAGGATGTTTTCACCCAAATATATGCAAAATCTTATGTGTGCCTGATTGTTGTTAGTGACATCAGTGCACCCTATGGCGATGTCTGCAAAAACTTGATCAGTTTCCTGTCAAAGCAGCACACTTCTGAACCTGCATGGAGTACAGCTGGCTCCCATTTTCCATGAAGAGTTGTATCTGTACAGACATAGAGCACGGTTCTGCCAGTAACTCATAAGAAGATCTGTAAATCATTTCAACGTGTTGCACCTCTTGCATAAAACTTCTTCAGGGGAATTACATTTTGATAGATTGTTTGTGTGTGTTTTCTGCAGTTTGCGCAGATCTGTCTAGTTCTTATGTGGGGCTTTCAGGGTCGATTTTGGTAAAGATTCAACCTGATCCAGTTTTTTACAAGGTGCCCGCTATCAGGTTTTAATTCCTCCTGAAGGGGCGTCCCCCTGGTTGAAATACCTGCCCTATAGGCTCTCTTTCCTTTTTTGAGTGTTTACAGAGATGTGGGGTAGTCATATGTTTTACATTAACACAAAGCTGAACACGCTGGCCCATGGAAATGTAATACTTATACAATATTGCAAACACAAACAGGAAGATTTAATGGATTCTTATTAAGGTATTTCGGTTGGCATCATCCTAATTGCCCGAATTGGCTTCAAGATCATCTTCAAGCCTGAACCTCACTGCACTGGCGGGGGGCGGGGGGAGTTGCCTTAATCTTCCCTGAGTGGGTTCCTGCTTCCATCTTACCTACCCAGACTTATTACTTTTTTAAAAGCCTGGTTTGCAAGATGGTCACCTCTACCCTGACTATTGCTATTATCTACCGGCCTCCAGGCGCCACCTCCCTTTTCCTCTCTGAATGGGCTGACTTCTTCTCTTCTTTACTTTCCTCCACCTCTAACCTTCTCCTCCTGGATGACTTCAACATTCAACTGCACTCCCCTGGCTCGGCATCCACTTTATTCACTGACCTCTGCTTCTCGCTCTCCCTCACCATGCTCACTTTGGGGCCAACCCACACAGCTGGAAACACTCTGGATGCCCTCTGATACACTCTAACCTCTCTCTCTCCCCTCTACTAGTTACCCCTCTCTCCTGACCAGACTGCTCTCTCCTCTTCTCCCATCTGGGTCCCATTGGCCCCCTGACCACCCCCACAAATGTCACACCAGCCTTGTTCATTATCGCCCAATGAAATGAGTGACTGCGGGTGCCTGCGGGTGCGGGTGCCTTCGCCTCCACCTTCACCTCCACCTTCTCCCCCCTTAACCCCTCACTTCTGACTCTACCTCTACCTCTGACTCTACCCTCAGCAACGTCCATCTTTCCATCATCAACACTATTAACTTTCTTGCCCCAGTCATGAGGATCCGTCCGAAACCTACCTCAAAGCTTAACACGTGGCATGACACCGTACTTACAGCCCTGAAACGAAAGTGCAGGGCAGCAGAACAGAAGTGGCAATCATCAGGCTCACCCTCTTACAAACTGGCCTGCCTCCTGCTCCAAAGGCAATACAGACTTGCTATCTGTACAAAGAAAAGAGCCCACATTCAGGCACGGGTCTCCGGCACTTCCAATAACATGGCTGAACTTTTCCAAATCTGCAGGGAACTAGCCAACTCCTCCGCAGTCCCCTCCTCCCCTTGTCCTTCCCAGGCCCTCTGCAATGCCCTGGCCTCACACTTTGCCACCAACACTCAGGACATTCTGACAACCCTTTTTACTCTCCCTCACAACCCATCCCATTCCCCCACCACACTCCACCACACTCCCCCCTCCTTCCACCTTTTGCTCCTTCTCTCCTCTCACACCTGAATAAGTTACCAAAGTTGTCCGCTCCATGAAGGTTTCTTCTAAACAGGTCTCCCCTTGCTCATCCAGGACCATCAAGGATAACATTGGCTCCCTTGCCCCTGCTCTCGCTGATTTCTGCAATCACTCCTTTATCACTGGATCTTTCCCCTCTTCCCTTAAGCACTACCTTGTGTGCCCACTCATGAAAAAAAAAATCTTCTGACCCTAACTGCCCTGCCAGCTATTGCTCTATCTCCATCACCCCCTGCCTGGGGAAGCTACTTCAGAGGCTGGCTTTGCCCCAACTTAACTCTCACACTGAACTTGTTGGAGGCCTCCACGACCATCAATCTGGATTCCAGGCACCCAGAGGCACAGAAACTGCTCTTCTGAACACCTATGAAGAACTGCTTGCATCGCTTGACTCCATTTCCCCAGTTGACCATTTCTTTCTCGATCGCTCCTCTGCATTTGACACTGTTAACCATTGCAACCTCATACAAAGGCTCCACGATACACATGGGAGCTCAGAATGGGCACTGGATTGGCTCTCCTCTTTCCTCACTAACCTCTCTTCCCAAGTCATCCTGAGCCCCTTCTCCTCACCTACTTCCATCTCCACTGGTGGTGTCGCTCAGGGCTGTATACTCTCCCTCTGGCTCTTTAACATCTTGCTTGCTCTCCTTGCACGCCTCATCTCCTTTTTCTCCTCCAACTTCCAGTGATACACAATGACACACAGCTCTTCTTCAGACTACCTGCTGGCCCTCTTGCACCCGCCATCATCCCTGACTCCCTAACTTCCATCCGGTCCTAGTGCGCCTCCATTGATCTCTACCTCAACGGCTGTAAAACTGACATCCTTCCCATTGGGATCTCTGCTCCCTCCTTCTTCCCTTCACTTTGGCCTTCCCCTTTGGGCTCTTCCCCTGCACCTTCAACTGAAGCCAGAAACCTTGGAGCCATCTTCGACTCCTCCCTTTCCTTCCTCCCTCACACTCAGGACAATGCCAAGAAGTCCAACTATCAGCTCTTCCTTCCCAAAGGAATTCTACCTTTCCTCATTTTCCCTCAGAGGCTCAATGTGACTCAGGCCCTTGTTCTCTCTAGACTTGACTTGACTTGGATTTGTTATTTTGACCAACATGGAGGTAGTTTCGATGTTTTAAAGATTTTCTGATATAGTATGCAAATAGGTGAAGGTGATCGTTTACCCATATGAGAAACCAGCATAGGTATGCACATTATACATAGGGTCCATAGTTTAACAATGGTATTCTTTATTTTACACCACCATGCCTGAGGTATAGCGCAATGATCTTCCTCCAGGGCATTGCATAACGATCGCTCATCCTCTATTAAACTATTTTGCAAAGGTCCTATCAAGCATGCCACATTAGTAAGTATTTCCACACTATACAACATTCTGCTAGGAAGATATTGCCCTGTATTAGCACTATGCTCTTTATTTCCAGGCAACATTTTGGTTTATAATATCGTATGTTTGTTGCATTATGCACTTTACACTTTATGAATCTTCAATTCTGTTGTCTTCTAATGAGATGTACTGACCAACTGTTGTCACAGTATATATATTTAGTACCTTACCGATACATAATATATGAATATCCTGCACCTTATGGACATGATGCACTTTACTTTTGGCAATCTTCGGCTGTCATAGAATGTATAGTCGCTGTGCTATGTATGCATGGTGCACTTTATCTATTGTTGACTCTGGTTTTGTACTGAAAAGTAGCTGCTATTATGTTTGTACTGTATGCATCCAGCATGTAGGGATACAGGATGTATTGTAGATCATGCATCTCCAGGCAACATTTTGCTTTAGAATATTATATGGCTGCTGCATTATGAACTATTCACTTTTTGTATTTTTTACTCTGTCTTCCAAGGGTATGCACTTACCAACTGCTGTTATGGTATACACTGATAGATGGGGATGCAGAATTTTATTCAAAAACCAATAATCAAAACAACTGAGGTAGTTGGCAAAAGGATACTGTTTTAATATCAATTATCTAAAACAGGGAGTACAACTGACATCAACAGACGTCCCTCATCACAATCTCTCTCGAGACTTCTCAAAGCATTTCACAAAAAATGTGATTTTTATAATACATATTCATCATTGATTACGTTAACCTGCGTATCACTAACGTCATCCTACATGGCAAACCTTCAAAACCTATGGGTGAATGTGATAGGGTCTAAACAGATCATCTAGGTACATGATCCATGCTGGTTTGGGCAGTGAAAAAACTGATTTGCTTCTTAACATCAGGTGGGGCAACTAAGCCGACCTAAAAATGTGTCACTATGAACGTCACTAAATATACAATGTCTAATTGGCTACACAACTATAGGACCCTTGATCATGCGGTCCTCTATCATTGGTTACTTTCTAACCTCCGTCAGTCTCTTCCCAACCTACGTTAGCAGCACACAGGCTGAGGGGTCCAGGTGCAGATAAGCCAGTCTTAACCATAGCTTCCCACCAATTAGCATATCCATCCATCATCACCTCAGTGGTCTGCCATCAATTAGAGCTTTGAACTTGTCCTTTGAAATGTTCCTTGCTACTGAAGAATTCATGCTTGTTCAGCTTCTTCTCCCCACGTGACTAAAGACCACGAAATTGAGCTTTCAGTGTATTAAAATGCTACTCTTTAATAGATCTCTGACGGCTTCTTGTTTCTGTCCATTCCTTCTGAACAGTAGCGGTATCAGGTAATAAAATTGTGGCAAAAATGTCGCTGGTATAGAAAATCGCGGCAAAAATGCCTTGGTTTGACCACCCGGTAAAGGTGTACACCATTATATCATTTAAGGGGAGATGGGGTTGTCCCCCGCTCCCCTTAAATGGTATAATGGGTCGGGGGTTGCAGGGGTGTCCCCCGCATCCTTTATATAATTTGGTGGCAAATCCACTTCTGATGTAGAGGTCACATTTCCACTTGGCGTTGTTGATGCACTAGTGGATGGAGGAGTTTTTTGTTGCTTTCCATGACATTGATTTCTTAGTAATGCAATGTGCTGTTTAATCAGGTAAATGCTTCAGCCATTTTGGAATGGTGCAGTTTTGCCTAGCATTGCCTACGTTTTTTTTAGAATTCATCCATTGGTAACCTGCATAGTGTTCATAACTGTCAACTGAATGTTTACCTCTCATTAGTATAGACTGGATAATGCTGTGCATAACATGAAGAATTCCTGATCAATATCTTTTCGTAAGTTTCAAAATTACTTGTTGAAAATACAACATACTTTTAGAGTGACAAGATATACACCACTGACAAAACGGCTTGACTGAAGCACTTAACATGAAACCATTTTACTTCCATAAGAGGGGGACTTTCCACACATGAAAATGCTGCATAGTAACTGCAACCTGACGATTCCAACTGGACTCCTCTGTTACCGACACCCAACCTTTCCATGATGCAAATCATGTGTAAAGGATGCTGTGAATGGGTAGTCAAGGGAGATGCCACAATTTAGCAATGGCTGAAATTAATTGCTGAACATCAGATTACCTGTCATGAATAGTATTTTTTAAGCTGCAATCCCCCCCCTTTTTCTAAAAAAAATACGCACACAAAATATTTACAAAAATATATGTTGGATTTTATTTTAATTCCCCTTGTTATATGTTACATCCTTATGTATTTTCCTCCCCTCTTTTTATCTCCCAAAATGGCCCTTTTAAGGGCCACTTTTACGTTAAAAAAATTGATAAAATTGAGCACAGACTGCAAAAATATATTACAATGTCTATTGTAATATATATTATGCAGTTTCCGTACTCAAAATTCCCAATTGTTGCCTGTAGCCGCGGTTAGCAGAGGCGTTTAGCTGCGAATAAAAACACTCCAGTCGTTGCTCATTTAGCTGCGCAAAAAAATCCCGCTATTCATTGGCTAATACCATTACCGCGGCTCGAAATAATATTATTTAAAAAAATAAACATATATTTATCAAAAGTCTTACCAAATACCTTTATACGTGCGTGCCTCTTCCTTCCATATTTGAACTGTGAAAAAAAAATGTACTTAATATTAATGGTAGGCCATTTATATCCCACACTATCACCACTGAAGTGAACCTATGAAGGTCATCATAACAAAATCAATACAGAATTATTTCTGTTTTTTTTCTTCTAATGGTACTAAAAGAATACTGATTGTATTTCAAGTACACAACCATTATCAAGTTGTGTTAATTAATCATGCGATAGAGGAAAAAATCCTCTGTTCTGTTATTTTAAATATTTAACATTTTATTGCAAACTAGTTTTTGCATCAGCAAATTCAAAAAGAATTGCCTACAACATCCATAGTTTGTACACCAATAAATGCATTTCACTACAATGCAGAGATGTTACAATATTATACAAACATTACTTTATGCTACATGATGAATAATTTACAGATTACTTTTTGCAACCTTCACCAGAAAACCAAGATATATAACATAACTATGTCTTCAGTTTTACAAAGAAATAAATGAAGACATGACAACACTATAACATTATTTTGAGTATTGATCACTGTTACGTTATTTTGAGGATTGATCTTTTAAACTATACTCATACCTATATTATAGATAATAGGTAGATAATAAAAACTGTTGTGAATACATATACTAACACTTAGCAAAAAGTACACTAATAACGTAACAAATGTAATTTCCATACTTCTTATAAAATCTCTGTGCGTCCTCTGTTTGGCCACCTACACACATGAGAAGTTCATAATGACATTCTATATTATACACATCATATTTTTTTAAACATAAAACTACAAACTATTATATAAACTTATGCTAGCACTGATACTGCTACACAGTGTGGAATACCTTTTTTACTATATCAAAATGTATTCTAAATTATAATAATTATATCTATATTGCCATTTCATAACTTCTTTCATAATTTGGTTTGTGTCCTTTTTTCTGGCCACCTGCACAGCTTAGAAGCTAATCACAATTATCTTAAACATACCATACAAAATGAAAGAACATGCACAGTTTAATTACTGAATAAATTGTCCGACTTTTCTAAAAACTCCACACTGCAGATAAAACATATTTTTACATTTAACAAACTAACCATCTACACTGTATCTTTGAAACACAATCAATACATATTTATTAAAAACTATATTTTGCAGTGTTGGTTGTAAATTACAACCACACTCACTGCATTGCATGTCATGGAATACTTTAGTTACAAGATCTGAAAATGTTACACTTTTCTGATCAGCCACATGCAGATACATAAATCTTTCACAGAGATCTGTAGTAGAATAACCTTTGTTACATTTTGGACACATATGATTCCACTCATAAATAATTCCTACATACCCATCTACATTAACAGTTTCCTTCACCAATAACTCAAAGACAGTCATTACACATTCTTGAGTATCTTCCTGTGTATCTAGTAAAAATTGTTGATTTCCACTTACAACATTTCTGATTGACATTGCCGAATATAAATTGTGTGGATTTTCAACTACGGATATTTTAAGAAATTAAAGTTAAACACATAGCTGCTTCTCTGCTGTATAAGCAATTTCTTGCATCAATGGAGTCATTAGAAACAACATACACAAAACTGCATTACAATAGCATTCAACTCCTGTTTCATTACTAAAGCTGCAATGAGATTATGTTATAGTTGAACAACTCTCCAACTCCGTTAAATTCCGTGTTTTTTAGTCTTACAAAGACTGATTTCATTTGAATGTGCTTTCACTGACTCCTTAGGTTTCTTGGATGAGTGCTTCGCAGGTACAGGTATAATGTTCAGGTGAGCAGCATACAGTACACGCAACCTATCATATTCTTCAAAGCAAAAAATGTCAGCTGTCACTTTCCTTCGATATTTTTTCAGATGTGACAAAGCTACATATGACAGTCCTTCTTTAAACACTGTATGACCAATGCCAACACATGCTGCTTCTAAAGTCAACCCTTGTGATTTATGAATAGTTATTGCATAAGCAGAGCAGAATGGAAACTGTGCTCTTTTAACAAAGGTATCCTTTAGAAGCATGAAACGTACATAGCTGTGAGAAATCAAGTAAGTGCCTTCTACACGATCAAACTTAACTGCAACATGTTCAATATTTGTACTGTGAGGACAAGTGTGAAATGCAATCACTCTTCCCATTGCTCCATTGACTATACCAATGTCTACATTCAAGTTCAATCAATCAATCAAGTTCCTCTTTAACATTACTCATGCATTGATGCACAGTTTTAAAACTCCTTCAGACCTGCTGTTTTAGAAATTGAATTCATTAGTTGACCTAATTGAGCTTTTGCTCTCTTATCCAACTCTAAACACATAACATGACCAACTAAAACACCACACGATTTTATCTCTACAACATTTTGCTTCTCTGACAGTAGCATTGTAGAGTTAAACGTGTTACACTCTGCAAGTGTGCACAGCAAAGTACCACAAGAAATGTCCATTTCCTTAAGAGTAAACATGACATCAGACGGACTGAAATCTGCATGAAACATGTTAGAAATCAGTCTTCCCTTTAAGAATCCTTTCACATTTTCCTCAAGAACACCTATACAAATCTTATTAAGCATTTCTGCATACTCTAAGTCTCCAGATTGCCTCATATTAATTGTAAGTTCCTGAAATTCAAAACAATTCCAAAGGTTAAAATGACCAACACTTCCTATACTTTTTTAAGCATCATTAGATTGCAGCTTTCTGAAAACTGGTTGACCTTTCACAGGAGTTAATTGTAACAAGTCACCAAAAACAAGTACATATTTACCTGCAGACAAAATGTTGTAGAAAGTCTTCAAAACCTCTTCCATTTATAGGAAAGGTCCTTAAAAAATGAAATACCTTTATTGTAGATGGTACGTATGGTGTCTAACTTGATGCTAGCTTTCATTCATTTGCATTTCCAAACCACCAAACTCCAAAAACGCCCCGCCCTCCACTCCTCATAGTCCTCCTCCACTCCCCTAGTCTCTTACAATCCCCCAAAACACTCAATGCATATAAAATGCCACCCCACCCAAAATGTCAGATAGTCACGGCTACCACATGTCAACAAACACGCGATTTGTCACTTGCTCGAATATAGCCGCAGCTGCAACAGGCAGTGGTGTGGCGTGAGGATCTTCCTGCGAATAGCAATGCTGCATGCTGGGTGTTTTTTGGATAGCCGCAAATACTAGCAATAGCACCATCGACCAATTAGAAAGTACAACACACACACATCATATATACCTTGCTCATACAAACTACTAGAAATTCAAACTAGGAATCATTTTCCTGGAAACAGAGAAATACTGCAGATATCATGGCTGGTTTGAAAACTGTGTGGCTGATTGGAGAGAGCTGGCTGTTTTGGATGCTGGCTTTTTGTGAGAAACTAAATATTAACATGGACCTAGGTTTGAGAGATTTTCCAACTAAATGGTTTGGATTGCGAGGAATGTGTTGGTTCACGGTTTTTCCAAAATTGTTAAGTCTAAGAAGTACAGGGCACCCAGACGTCATACTAATTCATTGTGGAGGCAATGAATTGGGGAATGTAAGAGGGGTGTCCCTTATTTTAATGATTCAGCAAGACATGGCCAAACTTTACCTTTTCCAATCTCACTCAAAGGCAAAAATGGAGATGGACTTCCAGATTTAATGGTAAAATTGAGAAATCCCGGCGAAATGTTAATAAAGCAGTTTCAGCATTCATGACAGACCACAACCAATGATGGATTGCGAGCAACACCATACAGTTCTACATGGCCAATTTCTATAGACATAACGGAGTACACCTAACCGATGAAGGAAATGCAATGCTCCTTCATAACATCAAAACAGTACTCCGAATGTGCTAAAGTTCTAAACTCAATGTACCCCAAAACCGTCCTTTTAATGACTACTTATATAAAAATACAAAAATACAATAAATAATAACAAAAAACATGTTTCATTATAAGCGCAGCTACAGTTCATTGACTTTTATCATAACCAAGGTTGCAAAAAGTCAGTTGACAAGGGAATGACTTCAAGTTTTATACTTCAATTAAACTTAAATGATCAACACAGAACAGCACTACTCATGTACTTATGTAAAGTAACTGAAAATGAATGAAGCATAGAAAAATACATTACAGTAAACTAGATAGGCCAACATTACACACTGCTAGTCTCCGGGGAACTGTCATCCAGATGGCCAGGACACAACCATCGCTATTGAATCCAGTTCCCGGGGGTGGACCAGTGAGGGAAGATCATCTGGATGGGGGTCTTCGGAGAGTGGAAGTGGAACACTGAAGGGTGAGAGGCGTTATCCGCTTCCTTTTGACACATTTTCCCGATCCTGCCAAATAGGATGTGTAGAGACTCCACCCCCTCTCCTTTCCTACACACACACTTTCTCACACTGTGAGAGACAACGGACTAAGACCAAAGCTGTTTACCTGACATGCCCCATCAAAAGGGTCAAATGGAGGAGAAAGTGCTGAGACCTGAAAGGACGTGAAGGAGGGAGTTGCCCTTGCCCTTTTCAACCCAGGCCTGCAAAGCCTCAGACGAAGAAATCATAAGACCGGGCATCGCAGCTGGCGAATGGTGTGACGGTACAAGGAAACCCTGCTGCACTGATAGCCAGTGTGGGAGACGTGGTTGCCATCGTGGCACCAACCTTGACTCCATGGGCAGAAGAAACGCCAGTGAGTTCAGTACAGCCGGTGAGTTGGAGGAACCTGATAGGGGACCAGACTGTGTTGGGCTCAAGGTTGCATTGGGAACATTAGGAAGATAAATGGACAAATGTCTTTTTTGTGGACAAACTTGGTACAAGAGATAGAGTGGTCCGGCGTCACGTGGGTGCTCATTTGAAGGTCTCTAGCTGGTACCCCTCTCCTGAACCAAGAGAATGTGAAAACTACAAAAGTATCGGAAATACGAATACCAAGAGGCTAAACAGAAGGCCGGCATGAAGTGTCAAGGTGGTCATACAAGGGTCAAGCTAAAATCCCTTGTACAATCAAAAGTCCTTGATATGGGGGCGTGGCCAACATGCAAGCGCAGAGGACGTGAGCTCCGTGAGCTCCTCTTGCCGCCGACAACATCCTGAGGAAATTATCCTGTTTGGTGGGGCGATACGATTTGCAACTTCAGGATTAGCTGCATGAATGCCAGAAGAAGCGCCGTGTGCATTCTCACCCTAAGAACCCTGCTCTGGGCGAAGGAGAACGGCAGAGAAGATTCGGCGCGCAGGGCGCGAATAGCTGACTTCAAAATGGCCGCCGCGGCCCGATCCCGGTGTTAGACCGAACTCCTGAAGGGGGAGGAACCCTCGGCTGCCTAGCCCGGAGCGGTGTGCCATGCTGTGTCCCGACACCCGGTCGCTGGGAAAAGGAGAGTTGTGAGACTGTCGGAGCTGCCCCCGAGAGCGAGGGGACCCGGTGGCGCCTTGTGAGCGGGAAGGACGCTCGACTGACGGAGGTCGGGCTGTCCGCACGCACCGGCGAGGAAGACCCACGGGGCTAGATCACACGAGAAGCTAGAACAGACACCTTCTGGCTGGTCTCCTGCACACAGGCACCCCAGCAACCGGTGCTTACGTAACTTGGAGGGCTAATCACTGCGGACAATTGGCGGCCCTGGTCCAGGATGGCCTGCGGTGCCCGGTGACGCCGTACGTAGGGGACCCCGCGTGAGGAGTGTGCCTGCATCGGAAAGCGCCCTCAAGCAAGTAAGTGGGACTTTCCCACCCCAACCACCCCATCTATCCCGGGGAGCGCCTGGGGTCTCGCAAGCCAACAAAGGGGAAGGGACTACACCGAGTACTCTCCGCCGGACCCCCGGGGCACTGGCCCTTCCTGCGGAGCCACGGAACAGAGCATAACTGGGGTAAGAATCACCGAGGTGAAGCACACCGCCGGCGCCCTGCCCCGCCAGGTTTTCGCCGTTGGGCCTAGTGGGAGACGCGGTCTTCGACGCACGGCACGATGGGGAAGGACAGGCAGAGAAAAGCATCTACTCAAAGCAGTATGGATCAGTTTGCGATAGCCACGGCCCCGGCTCCCGCGGCGTCAACAACACGAGCGCTCCCTCAACCAGAGGATGAACCTCTCTCACTGCGGGACATTATGGCGGCTATTGCTAGCTCGCGCTCCTCCATGGAGATTAAGATGGATAGTATAGCAGCAGATGTCTCCTTCCTGCGGCACGACCTACAAAAGTTAACTTCCAGAACGAGTGAGGCCGAGCACCGTATCTCAACAGTAGAAGATAACGTCACTGGGATCAACAGGCAGATGTCCCAGGCACTGGCCCGCCTGAAGTCCCTAGAGGCCAAGGTCGATGAGGGGGAGGGAAGGTCTCGTCGCAATAATGTTCGCATCCTCGGCCTCCCCGAGGGGGAAGAGGGGCAGTGCATGGAACTGTTTCTAGAACAATGGCTCACTGACATTTTCGAACCCTACTCTTTCTCAAAGTTTTTCTCGGTAGAGAGGGCACACAGAATGCCCTCGGGCAGACCGATACCGGGCGCTCCGCCCCGAACAATAATTGCCAGGCTGCTGAACTATCGTGACAGAGATGCACTCCTGCAATTGTCCCGCTCCCAAGGGTCGATTACACATAATGGGTCGCGAATAGCCTTTTTCCCAGACTACACCCGAGAGGTGCAACGCGCAAGGCAATCCTTCGAGCCTCTCAAAAGACAGTTGGCGCAGTTGAAGGTGAAATACGGCCTTCTCTTTCCGGCCCAACTAAAGATTCACCATAAGGGGACGACAGTGCATTTTACAGACCCACAGGAAGCCTGGAAATGGGCCGAGGCACACATTGAAGGGGATTGGTCCACGAGACCACGACGACAGAGGGGCAGGGTCCGACCCGGGTCACGGCAAATCTCCCCGAGGAGAGCTCCGGAACGAGGGGAGCAGGAAGCTCCGGAGCAACAAGCAGAGCAGGACGCACACTGAAAACGCTCAAAGCCGGCAGCGAAGAGAAAGAGCGTTCAAACGCAGCATACGACTGAGCCACGGGAGACACCCCACCATACAAAACACCAACATACGGCACAAGAAGGAGAGCCCCCCTGGGTAGGTCCCTTCTTGGAGTTTCTCTTAAACTTAAAGTCAAGCCACACCCGCGTTACAGGTAGACACCTGTACCGTTAAGGTAGTTTGTTTCATGTGAGTTGTCCAGTTGACAACTTGGTTTCTCATGTTCGGGCGACAGATGCTTCTAGTTGGGAGGAGTATAGGGTGGGTAGTTATGGGTTTGTTATGTTTAGTTATGAATGGGGCCAGACAAGCAGGGGAGATACGAAAGTTCAAGATAGGGGCAGCACTAAACAAACACACGGAATCCCGGCGCCAGGCGTCGCCACCAGTGGCATATACCTTCTCGTCTACAAATAGTCATGGCCTCCAATAGCTTTGGGACCAGCAAGACCAAGTCACTTAACCTCATGACCTGGAACGTCAACGGACTCGGCAATGTAATCAAACGCCGACTGGTAGGGCAATACTTGAAAAGGCACACGCCAGATATAGTTTTTCTGGTAGAAACACACCTCGCAGGCACAGAATGCTCTTTTTTCAAACGCACTAACTACAGACTTGCACTCCATGCGGGCTTCACAATGGGTTCACGAGGTGTCCTGATCCTGATACATAAAAACCTCCCCTTCCATCTGAATACGGTGACTCAAGACACCGGAGGCAGGTACATACACACGACAGGCACGCTCTGGGGAAACTCCATCACATTGCTCGCTGCCTACGCACCACCAACTTTGCTAACACCACTACTCACCGACATTTCCCCCATGATTACGGAGGATAACTCCGACATCACGATACTTGGAGGTGACTTTAATGAAGTCATGAACCCAACCCTAGACCGCTCACACTTACGCAATAGAAACCCTGAGACACGTACCAAACTCGCCACGTTCACGAACGCCCTAGGCTTGTGTGACGTGTGGAGAGAGCTCCACCCCGACTCCAGGGAATATTCCTTCCACTCTGGGGCGCATGCCTCGCTCTCCAGACTGGATTATTTCTTCATTCCTTCAACAGACCTTCATAGAGCACAAGAAGCTTACCTATTACCCAGGGGAATCTCTGACCACTCCCCAGTGGTGCTGAAAATTATGACCTCTAGACCGACACCCCCGCCAAGTTGGCGCCTGAATAATTATTATTTGGGAAACCCAGACCTGGTAGAAAAACTCCAAGGGGCGACCGAAACGTATTTTGAGCTAAACACGGAGTCTGCAGCAGATCCAGGGTTACTGTGGGAGGCATATAAAGTAGTTCTAAGGGGGGAACTCATTTCATGGACTTCCGCACATAAGAAGAAACACCTCCTCAAAGTACACGAGGCAGAACAACAAGTTAAATTGGCAGAGGAAGCCCACATTGCCCAGGACACGCCCGAGACGAACCGAGCCCTACTCCGAGCACAGAAGCTGCTCCAGAACACAGCACTTGACAACGCCAAACAAGCACACACAGCAATGAGGGCACGTGTTTATGAAACAGGCGATAAAGCTGGCAAATTGCTAGCGTGGCTGGAGCGAAAGGAGCAGGGGAGCAGGCACGTGCATCAGTTACAGGGGGGGAGTGCAGGGCCACTATTATCGGATCAAGCCATTTCACAAGGGTTCGCTGACTACTACGCTGATCTCTACAAAGAGCCCACAACCTGCATGAACACGTCAATAATAGATGAAATTAACCTTCCCACTTTGGACGAGACCCAACAAGAACTATTGGACAGGGATATAACGGAAGAGGAAGTGGCTTGTGCGATGTCCGCCCTCCAATCTGGCAAATCCCCAGGCCCAAATGGCTTTCCGATCGAACTATGGCGGAAGGTGGGGACCAACGTAATTGCCCCACATCTCCTGAGAATGTACCAGCATGCAAAAGAACGGGGTACCCTATCCCCAGACCTGAGAGAAGCCACGATAATAGTATTGCCCAAACCGGACAAGCCCCCGGACAGCTGCAATTCGTACCGGCCAATTTCACTCATAAACAGCGAAGCGAAAATTCTAGCTAAGCTGCTAGCGGACCGTTTACAGCAGGTGATAACAGCGCTGATCCATCCGGACCAGTGTGGGTTCATGCCCCAGAGATCGACGCGCATGAACCTCCACAGACTGCATGCGGCACTGGAAAAAACTGACAGCATTCAAGGGCCGCTGGCCTTACTATCAATCGACTTTGAGAAGGCCTTCGATTCAGTGAGATGGGAGGCCATCTGGGACATAATGAGACGCATGGGGTTTGGAGAAAACTTCATGAGCTGGGTGCAGTTGCTGTACAGCGGGCCGGTGGCCAGGACTAAGGTTAACGGTTGGCAATCTGATCCGTTTAGTCTGGGCAGAGGCACAAGACAGGGCTGCCCCCTGTCAGCAATGATCTTCGCAATAGCCATAGAACCCTTGGCTATCCTCCTACGTGAAACGCTGCTCTGGGAAGGGTTCCGCTGGTCGGAGACATGGGAAGACAGAGTATCTCTCTATGCGGATGACCTGCTGATATATTTGAAAGACCCGTGCAACTCCTGCCACCGCGTCACACAGATGTTGAAGGAATACGGAGACTTCAGTGGCTTGCGGGTAAACTGGTCAAAATCCACCCTTTTTCCCATCAGCAACGTGGCAGCTGCTAGCCCCGCGGATTGCCCTTACCAGGTCGTGACAGATCAGATTAAATACCTGGGGGTAATCATCACGAAGAACCTGATGGACTACACATCGCTGAACCTACACCCGGTTGTGACAAGGTTTGCGGAGGACACTCGCCACTGGTCTTCCCTGCCACTAACGCTGATGGGCAGAGCAGCCCTATTCAAGATGATTGCACTCCCAAAGTTTCTGTACATCTTGCAAAACGCTCCACTACACATCCCACACCAGGAATTCCTGAAGATAGACCGCATCCTCAGAAAGCTGTTGTGGAGCGGGGGTCATCCGCGGATTGCCCTCTCTACCCTGCAAAGGTCCATCTGGGAAGGGGGGATTGGGCTGCCCAGACTGCAAACTTATTACTGGGCCAGCCAGATGGCGGTGGTGAACGACGTGCTCCATGGGGACAGGAATTTGCCGCACATCAAAAGGATCAACTCCCAGAGTGGAGCTGCCCCCTTGGAACTTCTGTATCGCGGCCGGGGCCGCAGACCAGCTCTAGATATGGACACTAGCATCACAAGCATCTGGTCGGAAGCGCATCGCCACATAGGATGGGACGCGAAACTGACTCTAGCCCAACCTCTGTGGCACAACAAATTCCTCCCCGAAATGTTAAAACTCCCCAAATGGCACGCATGGGCCAGTAGAGGTATCACCAAAATTGGAGACGTAATAAGGGAGGAGACACTGGTCACATTTGAAACACTATGTTCTGAATTCGCCCTCCCTCCTTCTGAGGAATACCACTATACCCAACTGAAACACGCACTGCACGTCCACCGTCACACCATCAGCGATATCCCGGAATGCACCCCGATAGAACGAAACATTGTCCAAGACCGTATACAGCGCAAAGTCACCTCAACTATGTACAACGTGATCACATCCTTTGCTACGCCTGAATTGCTCAGCCTGAAAGCCAGATGGGAGCGCGACGTGGGCTCGCTCCAACCTGAGGACTGGACAGAAGCACTGATGTATCCCCGGGAAGTGGCCATCTCATCGAGACTCCGGCTGGTGCAACTTAAAATCCTACACCGCATCTACTATCCCAGAGTGGCACTTTTCCGCTGGGGCAGAATCCCGGACGCGCGTTGCCTACGCTGTAAACGGGAAGAGGGCACCTTCTTCCACATTATATGGGAATGTGACAAAATACAGCAATTTTGGAGGAAATGCTGTGACAAGCTATCCAGAGCCATGGGCAAACCAGTGCAAAGGGGACCAAAACAACTCCTGTTAGGGATCTCCGACGAAAGTGATCTGACCCGCTACGAGAAATTGCTCTGGTCGACCGCAACAGCAGTCCTCAGAAGGAACATTGCGCAGCTATGGGGATCCGAGAGAACACCCTGTTATGACCAGTGGGTCACAGATGTGGACATTTGCGTGATAATGGAACGCAGGGTGTATGCTGCAAGGGGGTGCCCGCAGAAAGCAGACAAGATATGGCAGAGATGGGAAGAGGATGACTGAGTCCCAGACGAGATGTAACGAGTGTAACGAGTGTAACGAGACATATCGGCGGGCGACGCCGGGCTAGCGAACCTGGAACGCACAAACTGCCTCACGAGCCTCCTCACCGCAGAATTGATGACCCCGAGAATTAAAGCCCCATTCTTTGTTTTCTTTGCTTTCTTTTCCTTTTCCCTTTCCCTGGAGCTATTTAGCCCCTCTCCTCCCCCCCCCTCCCCCTTCTTTGTTATGATGGGATACTTGTAATGTTATATGCATGTTTTCAAAACCAAATAAAGTTTTTGATTAAAAAAAAAAAAGTCCTTGATATGTTACAGAAGTTTTGACGATTGTAAAGACTGTGAGCCGATTGACAGAAATTGTGAAACAGGCGTTTGTTCCCGGCTGGTGGGAACGCTGTGCGACCAATAAGTTTGCGAAACCAACAATTCCCACAAGCTAACAGAGTGACTCGATGAGATGTGATGGCCCTTCAGAAGTCTTGGTTTACAATTGGCAAGTGTGTTAAAGTCTGAACCCAATTGAGGGAGGCTGACGACTGAGAAAAGGATTGGAGCATGGCTGTGAGGCATCCAAGGGTGAAGGTAATCACCCAGCGTGAAGATTAATAGAAAGAACCTTTGTTTGTTGTTTTGGTATATCAGGCCCTCTGAAGCAAGAGACTGTATTAAAAGAGACGTGGATACAGAAGGCCCTGATATAGAGAATAGGAACTTTAAGCTCGTGACAGAGAAGCGCAGGAGTGTGCTGTACTCAAGAGTCGCCCATTCTCCTGTGCTAAAAACATGGGCAAGAAGACCCCAGCCATAACATCCTGATTTTTATTTTGTGAACACTTCTTTCTTTTCTTGTGAATGTATCCCACACTCTTTTGTAGCATAGCGGTAAGGACTGGCAATAGGTTTTCTTATTATAGGCCCTTTTATTTGACTAGACTTGACTTGGACTGTATTATTATGATTTGATGGTCGTAGCTTGCTCCCATCTTAGATTTAGGTTTAGATTAGGCGTTTATCTCACCCACTTTACAGTTTAATAAACACCCTTGAACTGTGATCACTTGTGTCTTTCTTACTTTGAATGAATGCCTTCCTTACAACACCCACACAACATAATACCATAAGTGAGAATACACAACATAAAATACATTGTATGGCGCATCTAAAACTAGACTACAATTGCTCCATTTTATATTAATGTTGTTATACTATTTTCTTCTGTCTTTCTCCAAAGTCTCACATGCTCAAAAGTCTGAAAACACACATCCAAAAATAAAAAAGACTCTCTAATACCTACAAGGTCGCTGACCATGGCATGGCCAGTGATTTTAGACCCCCAAAGTCACTGTACCTAAACAAAGTACTTTAAAACATATATAAAATACTGACACCCCAAACTATATAGCCGCGGTTACCGAACTACACATACCCTCGGCTATCTGTGGTCCTTTGTAGGCTCGCAAATAGCCACAAACATCGGCAAAACGTCCAGAAAAAAAATGCTTTCCTGCTCCACCGCACCTCACTAAGTGCCCCCCTCATGTGTGCTAGCTCCCTCCACTCCCCAGATGGCCCCCTCACCTCCCCTGCCATCTCCCTTCCCCCCCACAACACACGCTGCTTCTATGACGCAGTTTGCTATAAGATGTCGGCTATTCACAGCTCCAGCCGAGGCTACAGAAAGCTTTGTGTTGCAAACTCTGTCCCTGTATCCCCTATAACTCCCAAATTTCACTCGGTGCCCTCTAGCCATCCCCCACCCCTACTGTGAGGGCATTTGTATGTTTTTTGACCTGCAACTAGCTTTAATTTTCCCATAACCTCGGCTAAAGATGCGAATATCTCTCACCTCGAGAGAAAAACAAGATGGCGGTCATTTCATTTCTGAAAACCATGATCCTGTGATGCACCATGGGAGATAAAACTATAATTTTTGGAGAAGGGGCACCCCCTTCTCTGCCAAATTTTAAAATAACTATGGCACAGAATAACCCCAAACCATGCATGGATCGGAAGACAATACTTCATGCCCACGTTGTTTGGGCCCTGGTACAAATCTTCCCAGGGGTTTGGGATGCACACTTTGGCAAAAATGTACCTTTTTTGTCTATGGGAAAATGAATGGAAAGTAGGCTGCATTTTTGGAAAAAACACTTTTTTTTAACGCTTAATACATTTTTTTTATGGAAGTTTGCAATCTGGGGGGTACAGACTTTTAATCACTTTCATAACTTTGGCCAAATCCGTCACTCAAATCAAATGTTATTAACAATAGAATTTTGAGTGGTTCCTCTGTGTCTCCGACTCACCTTAACTATAGGGAGGTGACCGCCGCCCTATATATATATATATATATATATATATATATATATATATATATATATATTTATATATATATATATATATATATATATATATATATATAAACTTTAATTAAACACACCAATATGCAATAAGAACTCTACTAGAAAACGCTAACAAAAATCGTCCCCTGTAAAGGAAGACAGAGAAATGCAGGATGGCTGGCATGATGTAAGCATTCTGGGTGCTTAGCATGGAGGAAAAGTCAATAAATCACTTCAATGTTGTTGAAAAAGGATATGTCTTTGGAAAAATGGCACAAATGGTGGCATTACCAGTCTCTAGGGTCCCAACAAATGGAACCTTCTTAGTTCTTGGCAGTTCAGCAGTGTCGAATCAAGCTTCTTTTCATTGTACATGTGGGAAGAACCAGGCTCTGATGCAGCAATTCGCGTTGATCCAGACAGGGAGCAGGCTTCGAGTCAGGTTTGAACTGAAACTTGATGCAGTTTAATTCAGTGTTGAAGGGTGCGCGAAGAGGACACCAGGGTCTGTTCAGCATTCAGAACGGCGACGAAAATGCTGGTTCAAGGTGCTGTTAGAAACATATTGGTTTGAAGAATTCCGCCGTGGTGAGTTTCTTGTACTAGATGGGGCAATCGGTACGCTAAGATGGCGCTGTGCGGTGGTGAACTGGTGTGGGGAGCAGCAACAGCAGTCCAAAGAAGTTTAAAGGAGTCCCAAAGGCAGTAACTCATGCCCTGTTGGTTCAAATGTGTTTGAACGCAGTTGACATTGGTTTAATATGGTTCGATGTGATAGAAATGCAGGAGACCAGCTGCTTTGCTTGTTCAGTTGCTGTGAGTCCCACTCCACTGGCTGAGAGACAAGATGAGTCCTTGTTCTTGTTGCCCCAACACAGGGGTGGCTGGCTAACACCGACAGGGGTGCTTTACCTCCACTGCCGTCCTGGTCACCAGTGTAGCTGGCAGAGAGTCAGACCTTGCGTCAGCAGCAGCTCCCCCTATTATACCCTGGGAATGGGGAGAGAGTGGAACTTGCCTCTGCCGTGAAGCTCTACTTCTTCACCTCAATGACTGAGGACTTTGGAAAGATCAGCACTCCCAAAGATGTCCAAATGAATTCTTCTTGCAATCCAGGAGTGAATCAAAGATGGAGGGGGATACCCCTTCCTTATAAAGGCTAGAATACATAGATGATTGGGTAAATCTAAGTGTGCGTTAAGGGGCCCAATCCCTGTTAAGGTAACAAGTGGTTTTTGCCTTAATGCATCATATCCTAAGTGTTTTGCGCAGCAAGAAATTGAGGAGGCAGGAAGAAAAGAGAAGTTTAGAGAAAAGCAATATGGCGGAATCCTTCACCAACTAGGCTAAGCTTACTCTCACCATACTGACTCCAGCCTCTTCACAGGCACGCAGCATTAAAGGTCCTTTGGTATGCAAAATCCTGGTGTAAGGCTGGTATTTTTGTTTAGGATGCACCCTCTGGAGCTTCCTTCTCAGGCTACTCCCCCTCAGAGCTTACTGTGGCGGAGAGAGGTTTTACCTGCCCTCACAAAGGATCAAATAGAGGCAGCTTCCACTGGCTATTGTCAAGCAAGTTGTTAAAGAGAATACACACAGCCTGTCCATGGCTGGCCTGAGCTTACAGTGTTGACATGTGTATGATACAGATCAGATGTGGGTTTAGTAATTATGGGAACTACCAGCCACAATACCAAAATGTTGGGTGTGGATCATGTTTAAAGATTAAACTGGCACGAGGCAGATTAATTATCATAATTATGTGATTATGGAACAGAGGTGCAGATTTGATTTTAAATGCATCCTTGCTGGCACAGCAGCTACGAGACAGGGCACCTGTGGCTACTGAATGTGCTCAGTGCCATTGGAGAGCAGGTGCTGTAGAGCAGGATACTGATGCAGCAGTGCACAGGTACACACTATGCTTTGAGCATGGAGCTTGATGAAAGGGGGTACTGATTAGCAGACAATATTTTTTTAGATGGATCACCCACATGTATGTATTATTAATACAAATCAAAAAAGCTAGAGCGTCCCTACTCTTGCAATCCTTCACATCCATACATAAGTCCCCAATGGCATGGTATGACGCCAGAGTGGCATGACGGCATGACACAGGCAAGCGGAGAATGTCCTCCTTTTGGGAATAAATGGGCACATTTGCATAATAGTTTGCAACCATGGTGTCCTCGAACTGCATGGACACAAGATGGGGGCTTCTAAAGTTGACATGCAACAGTATTCACCTACGATGGGTCAATCACTTTAAGGAACATCACAGACACATGGGAATGTGCTCAGGAATAGTTTGAATCTGGGGGCATAAATCAACTCAAGTCCCACCTCTTCAAGGAATCTCTCCGCCTCAACACCTAGGCCAACACATCGCCCATCGCACAACCTGACTCGCTAGACGCCGCCCGCCACTCTCCTCCCCAACGCCCAGTACTGCTGTACCCCTCCTCCCTTCCCCTCTGTATCCCACCTTCTGTTGTATATCTGCTCTTTTGTTACCTCTGTAAAGCGCTCCATTGCTCAAAGCTAGGTCTGCGCTCAATAAATACCATAATAATAATAATAATAATAATAGGTTGGGCGTTGCAAATCTTCACATAACCACAAACAGTTATGGTGATGTTAAGTGTCAAGAGAACATAGTATTGCCGGGGAACCAGACAGATGTGAACACCACCATGAGTTTAAGAATGCTGACACTCTTTAAATGAATCGGGTACATGAATGTACATTAGACTGTATCTTCTAGGTACTGACGCTGCACTTGCCAATGCCTTATGTACAGTGCCCCTGGAGATGCCCTTATTGTGCAATGCAGTAATGCAGTACACATGGTGATAGCACAGATCATGTCTTGTGCACAGCATCCAGAGAGGTATTAGCCTGTTTGACCTACAACTGGTGACCTTTTGACCAAATTGACCTTTTCTGAGTGGTCCAAATTGACCTTTTTTTGCATCCGGTCTAAATTGACCTTTTTGTTTTAGGTCAAATAGGTTAATACCTACTTACCTGAACATGATATGTGGGGGTTGTGGGGGTGTCCCCCGCTACTCATGTTCATGTAAGTAGGTTAAAAGGAGGGTTTTGCGGGGGTGTCCCCTACATTCTTAACAAAGGAGGTCAATTTGGTGAAAAGGTTAAATGTTTTTAGGTCAAATTGCCGAGGGAAATTTGCACAAGGTCAAACATACCCAACCCTCCAGACATATGGCATAAAACAATGGCCTGTTCTTACTGTTAGCAGGGGATTTATCTCAGAAAACTGTAGGCAGAGACGTCATTTGCTACCCCTGAGGTACCCCTTGCTATGCCTGGCATTGTGGGAGGGAAACTATGGGTTCAGTGATCTTTCTCTAAAATGGAAAAACAGTTACCCTGTTTTACCTTTGAAAAATATTGTTCTGACCTTGCCCAGACTAAGCTCTGGTTACGTCACCAGTACATACAGGTACCCTGGTAGGACCACTATGGCTGTTGCATGGCCAATCCCCATGCCAGATAAAGTGCCCTTAGGGCATGGCCATAGTCCATACTTTTGAGCACTGCATGAGGGTCTTCGCCTAAAGCCAAACTATGAGCACTGTCCCTGAGAGCTTCGCTGCAGGCTATGACCAGCAAGCAACTGACCCAGATTACTGTGCTGGGGGTATATCCAAGTGCCATGACAGGGGGCATTTACTGGGTCCTGTGTACGTGGCATGGCAACCAGCAGTACCCGATGGTCACTACAGGCAAGATCACTGTGCCCACTGCTGAACTCTTGGCCATACCCGGGCACAGTGCTCAAAGAGCTTGTTGCGATCCAGCCGGCATTGCGTTTGGGGTCACCCCTCCTAGAAATATATGCAAAGACATCACAGTAGGGCTACTGGGCTCCGTGGGCACTACAGGAAGTGTCACTGTGCCCTAGGATTTGGTGATGCCACAAATGCACTCTCGGTGTAGCCACTATGAAAGGGAGATGGCTGGTGGCCATGCCTAGCGTGCACTATTAGTAGGGTCAATTCACCTGAGACATGGCCATAGAACTGGATACAAAAATCATACAACTGCCAGAAAATATTTATAGTTACAACATGAAATCCCCAAAAAACAGAAATACCAAGTATGGTAACCAAGGCAACCATAACATCAACAGTGAAAGGGAAAGCAGCGTCATGTGCGACAATACAAACCAGTTCATATCCTGTGGGAAACGAGGAGAACAGGTTGGTGTTTAGGTTGTGCAGTGCATAGGGGCCATGACGTCAGGCCATGATCAGTGGGCATAACGAATATGAGCAATGAAGGTGGAGCATGCAAGTAGGCCATGACACATATGCAGTACCCCAAGGCATGACCGCAGGTCCTGCTGTGGAATTTTGTGCGCAGGGGTTATGCTGCAAGTCATGACCCGCATAAGGTACTCCGGTGAATGGCTTTAGGATACTTTAGGTGTCCGCAATTATTCTGATTCAGGGACTCAGACCATGCCCCACATCCAATGTTCAGAGGGAATAGCCACGAGCCACGCCCTGCAGCTACTGTGGGATTGTGTGCATGCCCTAGGGAAATGGCCACAGCCTTCGGGCCATGCCCACAGTACAAGGTATCCAGAGGGTGCCCTTTGGGCACTTCAAAGATGGATATTCTTGTATTAGGACTGGCTGCACGCATGATCCGTGATTAGTACCGATAAGGCTTGTATGGTTGACAAGCGTAATGAATAGTGGATATGGCCCTAAGCCAGTGGTCTTCAAACTGTGGAGCTGACCCTACTAGGTGCGCTCGAAGGATGTGGGGGGTGGGGAGGAGGTTGTGGGGGGTGTGAGGCTCTTCAAAAAGGCAGCACGTTAACTGCTTTTAATAGAAAATATAAGCAGAGATGGCTTCTGGGGGGGGCAGCAATAATATTTGAATCAGTGGAGGGGGCGGGGAGGGGCTAGCGGAAACAATACTTTTACTCAGGGTGGGCGGAGGGTGCAGCATTAAAATGTTTGAATACCACTACCCTAAGCTATACCCTGTACACAGTAATCTGGGTACGCGTAGTGGGCATGCAGCACATTTGTGGGAAAAGACTTTGGCATGCTACCAGGGCTTTAAGTAGGCCGGGGCCAGCTGGGGCTGCGCCCCTGCAGTCTCCAGAAAGGGCTACCGAGCTGGGGCCCTGCTGGTGCCCACCTCCGACTAGCCCCAGCCAGCCGATACCTCAGGCAGCCTGTGTAGAGGCTGCACGATTACACACACTGCCTGCAGGTGTCAGCACTTCGGTTTAGAAAAAAGAAAAGACATTGGCCCTCATTACGACCCTGGCGGAAATCGAAAAACGATGGCGGAAATGGAATACCGCCATCGAATAGCGCTCGGTGCGATTATGACCCGTCACCGTAAAGTACGATGCCATTAGCGACACCGTAGTGAACGCCAACGCTAACTGCACCAAGTACGCGCACGCGCGCCATGCCAAACCGTAATTACCACCATGGCGCAATGGTACGCGAATTCTGACCCTAGCGGACATGTACCTAACGCCATCAAGCATGGCGGAAAGTACCATTCCGCCATGGTGAGAAGTACGGCATCGCGAATCAACCGTAAACGGCCCTACTGAGTGCCTGTACACCACTCCCTGGCCACATTGCACAACTCCTCGTAGGTGCAATGAAGTCACACAATGCAACCAGTCAAATGTACAAGTCACCCATGCATGCCAACGAACAAATTAATCTAGGGGCTCCAAGTGCCTTGTGAGTGGCCATCCATATTTGCCATGGCACCATTGCCGCACTGATGCAGCACAGGCATGCGAAGGTTCAAGTACAGCAACATGAGCAGAAAAATGAGACAAACAAAAACAGGCCCCCCCCATCGACTGACACCAGTGTAAGGCAACATTCAAAGCAGTATCCTGAGTGAGACTGCACCAGCCCTGTACTCCTGCCAGTAAACAAACCAACCATCAGCATAAGCATGTACCACACAAGTTGGCAGAGTGACTGAGCAGCCAGGCACATCTCAAGAGGGGCCAATGGGAGCTGCAGGGCACAGATGGCACGAATACAGAAGCTATTCCAATGGACATGACCTCAGTCTCCCTCCAAGAAACGCACGCAAACACAGGCACCTGTGACCAGCCATATACTGATAATCACATCATTCCACCAATCCACCTGGCTGACCGGCATCTGTTACACAAAAGCTAATCCCCCGCCCCTGAGCATGACATCATCAAAACAGTCATAATGGTAGCCCCTATCCCTGACCACACTGGGCTTCGTAGGCAAACGCGGCCAGTACAGTACCACGCAACTATACTCAGAAGCCGGAACCCAATGCAGATCTACTCACAATACATCGCTCCACAAATAGGAATATGCTACATTACTTGCAAAGAATAACGCTACACGGTTAATATCAGAATAGAAATTTAATGCACCACAAAATCACCAAGCCCATACAGCCATTAGGTCATGAACCCCAAAATATATTTCATCATTGTGGGCTGCATCCGCAATAAATGACCAGCTTCTTCTTGTGTGATGCCCTCTTCCTTCATGGTACACAGGGGCTACATTCACGTTCAAAAAGGCAACATGGAAGCGCCTAGAACCGCAGGCCCGTCCCATTAGGTAGGCACTAGTCCAGCTGAAAGGTCGAAATGTTGCTCCTAGCCACTAGTACCGCGTAAGGGCATGTGGCCCATTGGCGATCGTCCCATAAGATCGTAATGGTGCTCCACTGATTAACTCGAAGCAGCAGGTGTCGGGAGTAAAAGCCATCTGCAGGAGTGGCATACAGATGGCAGCGGCAAAAGGGGAGGAGATACCTGTCACCCAAATGAAATAAAAAAGAATAGTATGGCCATCAGAACTTGATTTGTATTACTCACTTCAATGATCACACTAAATCTACAGCCATATGCATGCTAGCCCACTCCAAAGGATTATTCCCACCCAAATATCACTTGCGAATCATAACTATAAATATCGAGGTGAAAACACTATTACAAACGAGTGTTTGTGTGCATGCGTCTGTCAAAACAGAATCCATTCGATGGGATTAGTAACGTGCATAGACACAAGTGTTTGAAGGCGCGTCGAGACAGGGAGGGTTCAACAAGGCCAGATAGACGATGGTCCCACTATGGCAGCTCTGCATCACATAGCGCAGGGGAGGTGGATAGATTCCAAAAAGCCCTGTACATGGCAAACTCTCCATCAAATCATCTGTCCATGCATCCATACATCATTCCCTCATCCCGGTATGAAAACGCCTGATTATGTACTCACATAACATGTGAAATTTCCATTGAGTCTGTGCGTAATGCAGTCTGCAGGATCCACTGTGCTCCAGGCCGGAATTCCAGTGTTGTGAAGTAACATGTATTTGGGAACGTCCTGACTTATCGTCCACCACGCTATTGCGCATCCCATACTATTCATATCAATCATTGCATTCTCGCCATGGCCCCTGTCCCAAGGACATTAAACAATAGAACGTTATATTTGCAGTCAGACCTGTGGGCATCTCCTCGCCGCTAGCTGAAGACCGAAAGCGCCGTCCTTCGAATTCCTCATTTGCAACATCACGTCGAAAAGGCATCTGTGACCGCTTGAAATAACAAATCCATCCATGTAGTGCGGCAATGTGTGAAAATGCAAAGTGGCTTCACTCACAAATGGGACGCCCCGCCCGTCGGTGAACCGCGGTACAGTGCTGCATGAGGGTCCACCGTTAATCGAGTACTACATTCCACTGACCCTTCACAAGTTTGTTCGCGACTGCAAAGATAGTATGGGAAACAATGGGACCATAGCAGAATGAACATATGAACCAATATTTCACTGCCATCGGGATCAAATACATGATTGTAATAGCAAGATGCCATGCGTCGAATTGCAGCGTTGCGTGCGGGACGTGCTCGCCCAAAGGGGATTGCAGCTTGCACAGGTGGAATGAATCACCACAGGTGGAGGCAATACAGCTTGAAAACACATAAATTGCACACCCAACCCCCTCACACAACCACACCCACTCCAAAATGCTACCGGCAGGACTAGCGATGTTGGCCCTGGGGGACCTGATAGCACTGCAAGTACTCCAACTTCAAGAAGAAGACGAACACCAACTACTACAACAACCGGCCGCACAGAGGAGACGCAGGAGGAGGAGGAGGGCAAGGCAGGCCCAGCAAGGCCCGCCAGCACAGCCACTACCACCACGCAGGCAGCCCGCAATCCCACGCCTCCGAGCACATCCGTTCAACCTCACGGATGAGCAGATCCACACCCTCTACCGTTTGGACCGGGACACCATAACCGCCATTGTGGACATGACACAGGCTGACCTTGTCAGCATGATAGATAGCCCAACCGCCATCCCACCCCTACTGAAGGTGGTGTCTGTACTCCACTTCCTGGCCACAGGCACCTACCAGCACACAGTCGGACAGTTGCATGGCATTTCACAGCCACTGTTCTCACGGACACTATTGCAAGTGCTCGATGCCCTCCTGAAGCACGCAGACGACTACATCTCTCTACCACGCTCGGAGCAGGAAATTACGAACACAAAAGTGGGATTCCATGCACTTGGCGGCATACCGGGTTGCATTGGTGCCATCGACTGCACCCATGTTGAATTGGTCGTCCCACATGCCATGGAGGCTCAGTACCGCAACCGAAAACAATTTCATTCTCTTAATGTACAAATGGTGTGTGACTCCAACAGGATCATTACACATTGTTGTGCACGCTTTCCTGGATCAACCCATGATTCTATGGTCTTGAGGAACTCTAGAATACCACGCTACATGGAGCGACACGCAGGGAACAGATCCTGGCTACTCGGTGAGTCTCATTTCATGCATGATAATGTGGGGTATGTGATGCGGCAATGACCTGGCAGGAGGGGGGAGGGGGGGGCGTACGTAGCAATGTCATTCCACAAACATCCTTTATTGTCCACATACAGGTGATGCCGGGTATCCACTGAAGAGATGGCTCCTTACACCACTCCGGAACCCACAGAACCAGCCTGAGGAGGACTACAACCATGCCCACTCACGTACCCGTGTAGTCATAGAACAGGCATTCGGCCTACTGAAGACTGGTTTCCGCTGCCTCAGCAGGTCTGGCGGGGCACTCCTGTACCGCCATGTGAAGGTTGCAAAGATGGTCATGGCATGTGTCATGCTACACAACATGTGCGTACGTAGAAATGTGCCCATGCCCCCTGACGCAGAACTGCAAGCACCTGAAGATGGTCATGATGAGGGTGGGGATGTGGCAGCACCTCAAGGAGTCCGCGAGGCACAGGAGGGCCGTGAGATTCGTCAGAATATCATAGATGCATGCTTCTAGCACTCACGCCTGGTGGCTGTTACATGGACACGGGACTTGTGGCACTGTGTGTGTCTGGAACATGCACAATGTGGACTGTACGCCTATAAAGGCCTCGTACACAAAGATCAATGTCCACACATCTCATTGGATGATTATGAAATGTTTATAGCATATGTGAAATTATGTTACACACCCCATCGACCCGCCACCCAAGTGAGCCCAACACACCCCCTCCACCCTCCTACCTCCCCCCCGAACACCAGTGTCCGAAGATGCTCATTGTCAGTGGGCAGACGCTATTGCAAGCCCCCTCTCCGGGTATCAGGGGGACCCCTGCCTGTGGAGCGCAGGTTCCTCCCAGATCTACGTTGGGGGCTGCCCTGGACGGAACTTGCAACGGATGATGTCTCTGCCTGCTCACGTCCATGCATGTCCCTAAGGGTTTGTGAGAGCTCAGTGAGTACACGGCGCACAGCGGCAAGTTCAGCACATACGTCTTTGGACATCGCATGCAGTTGCCCCCTCAGGCTCTCGGTGCTTCTCTCCATTTGTGCCCTTAGTGTCTCTGTACTTCTCTCCATTTCTGCCCTAAGTGTCTCAGTTGCTGTTTCTATGGCTGCCTTAGTACCCCCACATTCATCAGCATGGTCCTTGAGGAGCGTGGCCAGTTGCTGCTGTTGCACGATCACCTGGTCGAGGGACTGTTGCCTCTGCTGTGCCATGGCCATTTGCGGTGGTGTCACAGAGGGGCTGGTCACCTCATATTGCCTTGCCACAGGGCTTGTGGGGGATGGCCAGTCGTCGTCTTGTGGGTGCCCCTGCGTGGTATCCTCATGGTGTACGGGATGGAACAAACAGGGGGATTGAGACAGGTCATGGATGGATCTTACTTAGACATCCCCGTTTTCTGTGTCGGAGCATGCTGCCATTAATGCAGTGTCACCTATGGTGCTGCTGCCACCAGAAGCAGTGCCTTCTGTGGCATCCATTGGGGGGACCTGTGGTGGTGCTGTTGTGGGCATGCTGGCTGCTGGGGTGCCTGTTGAAGTTCCCTCCTGTGTGCTGCCACTTGATTTGTGCTGCTGCCGTGTCTTGATGCGTGCAGCTGAGGTGGAGGGTCTTTGGCCGTTGGTCTTGGCCGTCTTTGCAGGTGTGCTGGTAGGGGTGTCCTGGAGCTCGTCGTTTGAATCGGACCCTGTGGTGGAGTAAAGGAGGGCGAGCGTTATTAATGGGTCTGTGGAAATTGGAATGGCAATGTATCACATGCATTGGGGTGGTACCTGAGGGTGATTTGGGTCGGGGCCTTGGAGGTGGTTTCATTTTTGTGTGGATTGAGGATGCAGTTGTTTTGCAGCCTGCAGTTAGGGTGTGCCTGCTGCACGTGTAGAGGGTGTTTTTAGGATTTTTAATGATTTCTATATTTAATGTGAGTTTTAAAGTGTGCTATCAGGCCAATGTATGTGGACGTTCTCCTGGACATGTGTTACTGTTGCACTATGTGGACACATGGTACTTCACATGATTGGACATTGTGGATTTAGCATTGTTTTATTTGGCCCACCTACCTGATTCTTCGGATGTCTGCACTCCTTTCTCCATCCCTCCGACTCCCTCTATACTCTCCATTCCAATGGTGGAGGTACAGATTTCTTCCCAGGGGGTCAACTTGATGGGTGATTCCGATCCTCCCCCGGTAGCTGTGGCAATGTTACGGTTGGCGGATAGTATGCTCCGTACGCGTATCCGCAGGTCGTCCCATCGCTTTCTGCATTGCTGTGGGTTGCGGGGTGCGGTCCCCACCGCACTTACCCGCTGTGCCACCAGGGCCCATATGGCCTTCTTGTTCGCAAGTGCCGTCCTGGTCATTTGCGTCGAGAAGACGACGGTAGCATTCTCCTGGAGGGTCTCTGTGAGCACGGTGAGTTCCTCACGGGAGAAGTGGACCTGCCGCTTGCGGTCGCACGCTTTTTCGCTACTTTTCCCATTTTTATTGCTTTCACTGGGGTGGATGACGGGTTGGGATGTGTCTCAGGGTAGTATTTTTTATGGTTGTGTGGGAATTCAGATTTTATAGGTGTACGCCGTGCTGTTTCCCGTTCCGGGACCATTTTTTAACTTCCGTTTCCGTATATTTACGGTCACCGTACTTTCCGATTGCCGCTCATTACGGTGACCGCTCAGATGGGTGGCGGAATTGCCCCTAGGGCGCCGTACGACGGCGGTGAGGGGCGTTTTGGGGACATTTCCGCCATCGCGGACTTTGCACTTCCGCCATGGCGTAGTGCTCGTGCACGATGGGTCGGAATTAGCCGCACTTTGCTACGTCGTGCAATGGCGGAAACGCTATTTACGCTATGGCGGTCAGGTCAGTCACTTTCCGCCAGGGTCGTAATGAGGGCCATTGCCTTTTCTTTTTTCTAAACCAAAGTACTGACAGCTGCAAGCAGCAGGCGTAGCCGTGCAGGCTGCCTGATGTCTATGTACTCGAAACAGGAGGAGGGCTGGACTGCTCAGCTCTCCTTTTCTTTCCAGTAACTAACTAGTCATCACCCAGCATGATTCTGGGTGATGACTAGTTACTCGAAAACAAAAGGAGAGACTGGGCCCTCCAGCCCTCCTGTTTCAAGCCCGAGGCTCCTTGAATGAATGGCCAACCCTTCTTTTGTTTAAAAGGAGGGGCTGGGCGCATCAAAGGTAATAATGCCAGTGTGCCCCAGTTCCAAATTTTACCAGCCGCCCCCCGCCCTTAATCAAGGGTGGGCTCTCGTTAGGGGGCTTGTCCTTAGGCTACACCCCCTAACTAGGGCCCCCCTTGGTTTCGAATCCCACTTAAAGCACTGCCATGGAGCAGCAACGTGCTGGTCTCTGTGATGATATTGGGCCTCAATACAAGTTTGCCGGTCCGGAAACAACAGTGCCGGTAAGGTTACAGGCACCGTTCTTTCTGGACCGGCAAACTACGAGTCTGTGGGCGGGTGCCATACCACCCATCAGGGTCAGACCTGTCGGGCGGAACAGCACCCGCCCGCAGACTTTCACGGAAGCACCAGCACCGTTAGTAATGGTGCCGGTGCTCCCGTGGTACCCACTCCCATGGAGTCCTATCGGATCCCGTGGGAATGGGGATCAACAATTTCCCAGCGCCTGACTTAGCGGACCACCGTGGTTGTAATACCTGCACGAGGTTTTACCTGCACGGTTTCCACCGGACCCGTAATTTGTCTGTGATATTGTGATATATGATGCCATCAGTGCTGCCACCACAGATGCTACTTGTGATAGCATCTGAAATGTCATTTGACGAACAGTTTGCGGTGGGGGTGACTCGTTTGCGTTGGTAGCACTATGACTTCGTTATAGAGTATTTTGTGATGTAGGTGTCCATCTGTACGTGTACTTATACTGTAACATGATGCACTGCATGGGTGTATCTGTTATATTAACCGCAATGTGTCTGTACGTGTGTGTGTGATATTTGTGTAAATACATCTAACATCGTGTGAAGTGGACTTGTGCAACCGTGCATCGGCATTGCATCTGACTGTTGCTTTTTTTATTAGCTCTCTGTGTTTGTGTATTGGCGCACAGTATTGTTTGTTGGTCTCAACGTGCATGGAATGTAATGTGCATAACATGCAGTCGCTTAGAATTCAAGCAGCAGCTGCTGGGGCAGAGGCTACAACCACCTTTCCCAATAAATTATACAACTAGAACAAAACGTGCGCTCGAACAAGTGAGGAGGGCGGGCAAGGGAAAGTCCAACTATACAACTCACGGGGGTATCTCCCGGGTGGAGCTCGATGTTCCCGAGCGCTCATTCTGCGATTCGACCCAAAGCCTCCCTGCTTTTCTGTTAGAAGTGTCCATAACCAATCACAGGGCAGGGCATGGGTCAGTAGTCCCAGGAGGAAGTGCGCAGGCGCAGTGTGAAGTAGAATGGCACGGAAGAGCAGCAGTTGACGGTCCCATGTTTATTTCCATGCAGCTATGGTCCCTATCGATCTTTCTCGTGCTCTGCTGAACTAATACAGTCTAGGCCGGTGGAGGACCCGACGCAACCTTCAAAGCAACCCCAGCGATCCATATGATTTATACATGTAGGATGAGTATCAAGGTTTGCGAACCAAAGAAAGGTCTTTGTGAGACAGCAGAAGCACGTGACAAACCAAGGAGCATTACATGGCCACAGTAGTGGCCATGTAGTTATGGTTAAGTTGTTGTTTCCATAGGAAGAGCACTTTTTGGGCGGCTTATAACTTCGCTCTCCCTGGATGGATCCTCACCAAACTTTGCAAAAAAAGTAGTTGGGTCACTCTGAATTTTTTTGCAAAGTTTGGTGAGGATTCGTCCAGGGGGCGAAAAGTTATAGGGGGGGGTCCCAAAACTTTTTTTTTCCCATAGACTGAATGGGAAAAAACTTTGCGCACGGCTACAGCCCGAACCGCTGGACGGATTTACACCAAATTTGCGGCAGGAACGGCGGCCTGGTCCCAAAAGCGTGCTTTTGTAAATTTGGTGTAAATCTGTCCAGTAGTTTTTTTAAAAATGACCAAAATGTAAGGCAAAAAAATTAGTGATAGCTGCGTTCGCTTCGCGGACGGACTTCCCTGTTCGCTCCGCGGACAGCACCCCGATTGGCCCATGGGCTTGCGTCATGTCTGCAGACATGCGACGTGTTTGCTGATTGGACGGCGAGGGGCGTGGAGCGCGTCAGATTTTCTGTGGCGCCCGCCATCTTGTATTCGCAGTCGACCGCGTACAGCGCAGTGAAACGTGGATAAAAAATTGTATTTAGTGCCGTGTGTTGGTGTGTAAGAGTGTTTGGGGAGGGTTGGGGAGTATGAGATAGGTTCAATGCTCTGTTTTTTTATGTGTTAGACCTTTTTGTTGCGTTCGATTTGTCCGCGGAGAACACGGCTGTTCTGACATTTTGTAAATAAACTAAATGGTGGGGTGTTTAACGGAGTATGTGTCATTTTTGTTCGCAAGGAAGGTAAAAATGAGCTATGAACACTCGCGGTGTACTTAATTGTTCGTAAATACACAAACTGGGGGTGTCCTCAGGACGCTGTCCGTATTGTAATCTGTCTAGTTGAATGTGTTCTAAGAACACTCGCAGTGTCCCGAAATGGTTGCAATTACACAAAATGGGGGTGTTCTGAGAACGTTGTTTGTATTGTTCGTGGTCAGGGTGAAAGCGTTTTAAGAGCACTCCTTTTGTTCGCTAATAGTACAATTTCCTAGGGGCGTCAACCGACTTTTTGTCCACTAAAGAAACGATAAATCCGGCTGGTGTGCGTCGACATTATGTGATAATCCTATGACTGGCGCTATTGACCTGGCTGACTGGCTTTTGCGACACTAAATCATATCTCCCGCCCCTAAGCCTGATATTATCAAAGCATTCATATTCCCTGCCTTTCTCCGTGACGTTACAGGGTGCGTAATGAAACGCGCCCAGTCGTCTCCAGTACTACGCGACTTTACACAGAACCCGGAAGACAACACACATTATGTCACAACACAGCGCGCCAAAATTCAGAATATGAAACTGTGATTTAAAAGCAAAGAGCAAGATTGTAAATGTTGTAAAGTACATTTATTTGACATCAAATGTTTAGAGAATATTCAGCAATTTGCATTTGTCTTTGTTGTCGATCCGCAAAAGTTCATGTTGAGACACGCGATGTTCCTTTGCGGTACAGAGAGTGTTAGATCAGCTTACAACTCAGTGCGCCACAATTCTGAATATGAAACTGTGGTTTAAAAGTAAACAGCAGGATTGTACATTTGGTAAAGTACATTTATTTCACATGAAATGTTTAGTGAATATTCAGCGATTTGCTATTGTCTCTGCTGTCGATCAGCAAAAGTTTATTTGGAGCCACGCGTTGTTCCTTTGCGGTAGATAGGCTGTTGGTTTATGATAAAAGCAGTAAATGGTCTCTCTGATAATCGGAAGGTTGCTCCAACAACGAGCCATTAGACCACCGTATTGGTTGGTATGTTGTTTGTAGCCGCTAGTACTGCATAAGGGCATATTGGTCCTTGGCGATTGTCCCATAAAATGGTGAGGGTCATGAAGTTGCATATTTGGACTTGCACCTGGCAGTTGAAGACCCCATCCGCTGGAGTCTGTAAATCGTGACATAGACAAAATGGGGCCACGTACCTGTTTTAAAAAACATAAATTAGTCTCACCAGCCGATCTTCATTAAAAATCATCATTTTATTTATTAGGACGTGAAACTATTTGCTATCGAAGATAGTGCAACAGAGTATGTTAATAATAAAATAATAATATTTTCCCATTCATATAGCGCTAAGAACTGTGAGGTATGTAAGCGGTGCTTATTATTAACCACAGTGTGTGGTGCTCATTTATCGACCACGGAAGGATGAAAGGCTGAGTTTCACCTTGCCGGGGTTCGAACTTGCGTTAGCAAGCTGTGCACGGATGTCGAAGCGAGCGCTGTACTCGCTGTGCCACTTAACAGGCTACAGTGAAGTGGCACAGCGAGTAGAGCGCTTGACCGCCTATAGACCGGTTAAATTATTTATATTAACCCACTCTGTGTCGTCTGCCTTTTTCAGAGCCCTCTAAACGTCAGGGGATCAATTCGGCGGTGATAGTGCGCGGTAGAAAACATTATGCCACTTTCAACGAACAAGTTCAACTTCAGTGGTCTTTAATGCTACGCTATTGTAATTATATTTGGTATAAAGTAATCTAAAGGGTTACTTACAGTACAATTGCAATTTCCATTGTCTACGAGTGGTGCAGTCCCAAAATACGACTCCGCGTGTGCCAACGATCTTTCGCAGTGATATAATATGTAAAAGTGGTTTCGTTTCAGAAATTTCATCTTTATCTTCTCTTACGTTTTAGCAACACTCCTTCAAGAGAAGTCTTTCATCACAATCTCTGTCTGTCAAGCTCAAAACACAATACAACCTTATAGTCTGCTTCGTGAGCCTCTCCGGGGCCCGAGACAAAAATGGAAGGAGCTGACCTTCACTGTGAACGAGCATAAATTCTTACTTTGCAACATTCTGTGTGAAGCCATCTGTAGAAGTTGGTTTTTGCACGCCATGTTTGTATATTGTTTGCGTGATATTAAAAAAAGTTTGTTTAAAGGACGTTATCGTTCTAAGTACAGCCGAAAGACCCCTGAAAAAAGCAAGTTATGGTAAGCTATGAAAAATAACTTGCGCCAACACCATGCACTGCTAAGACTAACACCCAGGACATCAAAGATGACATCGCAAATGTCATTGATGAAATCACTGATGACATCACATGTGTATGTACTTTTCATGGAATTTGTGTACTAGGGATTTTTATTATAATGTTCCGAAAAAAGTGTCAAGGATATTGCAATAAATATCATACCGTTATTAGTGCTTTGAACGATGCATTTATATCAATAAATAGCATTGTATTATGGGATTCTATGTAGTATACTGAGCTACTAATGGAGAAAGATAGCATTGTGTGCAGAGTACAAGATAAAAGTATAATATTTGTAATGTTAATATGTAGAATAATGAAATGATAATTGTCCTGAAATGTTCGAAAATTCACAAAATGAGGGTGTTCTGAGGACGTTATTCATATTGTGTGATTGCTTAGCTGTATGCAATGAGGGAATGGTACAGAGAGTAAAGTGGACGCCGTCCGCGGACACCGCGGCTGTTCTTGGACAGGGCGTGGTAAATCCGGGTTTTTCCAGGAAATCCAACATGGAAAGAAGACTGTACGGATCAGCCAATCAGATGTCGAGGTTGTGGATTTGTGTTGAAAGAGACTGTGTGTGGTGAAGATGGCAGAAATGGAGAAAGTCAGGGTGTTGGTGCTCGGAGATATGTTTGTGCATGGTTTACAGCAGTACGCTGAATGCAGGCATGTTGCAAAGAACTTTGATGTGAAAGGAGTGGAGGTGGTGTGGAGCATTGTGCCTGATTGCAATGTACAGGGAATTGTACAAGTTTGTGCGGTATGGCCACGATGAACAGTCTGCATGTGGTAGTTTTGCACTATGGTGCTTTCCATTTGGGCAACGTCAGTGCCCCTACTTTGTTGGCTGATTTGGAACGCTTGGTTCAAGCCGTAATGAAGATCCTTCCAAATGCGAAAGTAATTTTTTCTGGATTACTACCTAGGGCAATATGGGACAATAGTTCAGTTTTTTGTCCTCAGCAAAACATTGCTAGGTGTGTCATCAACCGAGGCATGTGTGCCTTCATGCTTAGAGCTTGTATGTTCTTCTGTAACAATGAGAATATTGATGCCAGTAATGCTGTTAATTTTAAAGAAGATGGCATTTCTTTATCTTTTACCGGAAATGCCTTTCTATTTTGGAATGTAAGGGTTGCTTTGGAGAAGGTTATGTGAAGATTTTAGGAGTAAAGTAAGAAAAAAAAACAAGAAAAAAAATATAAAATAACAGGTGTCTGTCAAGCATCTGTAAAAAAAAAAAAACGGCTCTTTTCAGAGCCAACTTCAAAGGGGAAATGGGGCACACTATTTAAATTTACATTCACCACGCTCAGATTTTCGATGTGTCCGCGGACATGGCGGTAGTCCACGGACATGAAAATCACTACGAGGGGGTTAGTATGTTTTATGTTACATGTCAGGGATATTATGGTTAAGTTGTGCTACTAAAAACCTATGAAATTCAGTGAAAAAACTTTGTTAAAGGGACGTTATGGTTCCAAGTAAAACCGAAAAACCCTTGAAATTCGCCAGTTATGGTAACATAAGCAACCATAACTCGCGCCACCGTGCACTGCTAACACTAACACCCAGGACATCAAAGATGACATCACAAATGTCATTGATGACATAACTGATGACATCACATGGCTGGCTCTCCCTTTTTATCCTTTACTGACATATCGAAGCCACATAGTTTTCTACAGTAACAGTCAGGAAGTAAAAATTGAAAAGGTACTATATTTGTAGACTTGGGGTCCTGTCACATCATATGAAACATGTACATAGCGGAAGATACAGGCTTGAAAGAGAGCAATCCTTTCTGTGCATGAAGATAATCATTATGGTTATCAGCACTTTGTCATAGTTTTATTTTTATTACTCTACCTTCCCTCTATATGCTCATATTTGTATACATTATACTCACTCTCCATAGAGTGAATGGGAAAACATTTTTGCTCACGTCTACAGCCCAAACCGCTGGACGGATTTCCACCAAATTTGGATCAGGAGCAGCGGCTTGGTCCCGAAAGCGTGCTTTTGCAAATTTGGTGAAAATTTGTCCAGTAGTTTTTTTTTAAAATGACCAAAAAGTAGGTAAAAAAAATTAGTGATATCTGTGTTCGGTTTGCGGATACACTTCCCTGTTCGCTCTGCAGAAAGTGTCCTGATTGGCCAATCGTCTTGCGTGATGTTCGCGGACATGCAAAGTGTTCGCTGATTGGACGGCGTGGAGCGCGTCAGATTTTTCGGTAGCGCCCGCCATATTGGATTCGCGGACGTTCCCGGACAGCGCGGTGAAACTTTGTTCAAAATGTGTATTTTGTAGAGTGTGTTGGTGTGTAGGAGTGTTTGGGGAGGGTGGGAGTGTGTGAGATAGGATGAAAGTTGTGTTTTTTATGTGTTAGACGTTCTTTTTGTGTTCGATTTGTTTGCGGACATCACGGGTGTTGTGAAATTTTCTAAATAAACTGACTAGGGGGTGTTCTAAGGAGTCACTATGTGTCCGTTTTGTTTGCAAGCAAAGTGAAACTGTTCTAAGAACACTCGCGGTGTCCGGGGAGTGTTCGTAGGAGGTGTCCTGAGGACGCTGTCCGTATTGTTCTCTGTCAAGTTGAATGTGTTCTAAGAACACGCGCAGTGTCCTGAAATGTTCGCAAATAAACAAAATGGGGGTGTTCTGAAGACGCTTCTAAGAACACTCGTGGTGTCCGGGGAGTGTTCGTAGGGGGTGTCCTGAGGATGCTGTCCGTATTGTTCTCTGTCAAGTTGAGTCTGTCCTAAGAACACTCGCGGTGTCCTGAAATGTTCGCAAATAAACAAAATGGGGGTGTTCTGAAGACGCTTCTAAGAACACTCGCGGTGTCCTGGGAGTGTTCGTAGGGGGTGTCCTGAGGACACTGTCCGTATTGTTCTTTGTCAAGTTGAATGTGTCCTAAGAACACTCGCGGTGTCCTGAAATGTTCGCAAATGAACAAGATGGTGGTGTTCTGAAGATGCTTCTAAGAACACTCCCGGTGTCCTGGAATGTTCGTAGGGGGTGTCCTTAGGACGCTGTCCGTATTGTTAGTTGTTAAGTTGAAAGTGTTGTAAGAACTATCACGTTGTTCTGAAATGTTCGTAGGGGGTGTCCTGAAAACGGTGTCCATATTGTTCGCTGGCAAGTTCAAAGTGTTCTAAGAACACTCACATTGTTCGCGGACATTAAAAGTTTCCCATAGATCATAGTTGAAATGTTTGACTCTATGGATGTGATATGCTGCGGTGGTTGTTGCCAGGGCATAGAGTCTTGGGTGCATGGCCATTTGGCCATGCACCCAAGACTCTATGCCCTGGCAACAACCACCGCAGCATATCACATTCATATTTGCTAATATCTTTGGGTGAAAAACAAATGTATAAGGAACAAAGGTATTAGATACTATGGATGTGATATGCTGCTATGGTTGTCCTTATTATTGTATACTTACTGTTTGGTCTAGTAATGGGAGTCCATGTTTTTCTTCTTCATTTCTGTGATAAAAGAAAATAGCATGTTAGTATTAGTAGTTTGTAATTACTTATTACATTGTATAAGCAATATACTTTTATTTTTTTTCGACCCTCATATTTAGTAGAGTACAAATCAGAGTACTGTGCAATTTGCTCAGTTTCTGTATTTGTTGCTAAAATCATTGGGTCTGTGGGAGAAAAAAAATCCATGTTGGATTAAAAAAAACCTTTTTCTGTTATGCTACAGTTTATTTGTTTGTTTGTTTTCAGTGTTCACTTGTTGTTTCTGGCTAATGCTTTATACTTTGCTTTGTTGTATTTTTTTTGGAGCAGTAACAGATTCTTCATTTGTTTTGATATTATAAAATTTTGGAGCAGTTAGATACCAATTGGCATATTCTAACTGTCTATTTATGTAATATATTTTAGTGGTTTTGATTTACCTATTTGGATATTGTTAAATTTTGGGACAGTTAGATACCAATTGGCGTATTCTAACTGTGTATTTTTTGGCCTAATTTAGTGGTATTCATTTATCTGATTAGTTGTTGTAGAATCTTTGAGCTGTTAGATAGCTTTTGGAGTATTCTAACAGTTTATATTATTTTAACACACATTTATAATTTTGGGACAGTTAGATACCAATTGGCGTATTCTAACTGTGTATTTTTGGTCTAATTTGGTGGTATTCATTTATCTGATTAGTTGTTGTAGAATCTTTGAGCAGTTAGATAGCTTTTGGAGTATTCTAACAGTTTATATTTTTGTAACACAAATTTACTTAAAGGTTTAAATACAGTTTATTTATCAAATTTTGGTTTTAAGAACATCAAATAAGCGTTTGTAAGATTTGCTGGTAATCTCTGCTTTAGAGTAATGGTACTATCATTAAATTCAAACCATCCACATTTCTTTTTTATGTATGCAGTGTAGTGCCCTGAATTGGTTGTGGCTCCTGCGTGGTAGATTATACCTATTGTTGTGAAGGTTTTCTTACCAAGTGATATTTGACCATGTGTGAATCCAGTCAGCTTGCAGTTGTTTTTGGTACCATCTGCATTGTAACGTAGAAGCATTAGTATTACGTATTTACTATGTGTTTGTATTACTAACATGGAGCGATTATCTGAATTGCAGGTAGAGCATAATCTACCATGGTTTGCATTTTGTACAAGTTGCTGAAATGGAATGGATTCACAATTTGGTATTGATATATATATGAAGCGTTCATTGGGGATTTCCTCTTGTGTCACATTATTGCAGAGAGTGCATGTATGTTTCCACATGTATGAAATCTGAAAGATTTCATTTATAGGTATGTTTTTGTTTTCCAGTACTTGTAGTAAGTACATTAGAAATTCTTGTGGATCTTCCTGTGAGTTTATAGTGAATTTCACCATTCCAGCACAGTAGTCCAATTGTCGTCTTATTCCAAAAACACTATATGTGTTGTCAGGATTGTTTGCTGCATTTCTGTGAAGTACTAACATTTGCAAACACAATGGGTCTGTACTGTGTGAGTAAATGTTGTCAGCAATTGGTGGTAATTGAAATAGAATATTCATTGCTACATTTGCATAGCAACTTACACCAACTATATTTGAGAATTTAAATGGTCCAGGTAGTTCTGTATCTAACTGCTTTTTTGGAGTTTGTCTTCCTTCTTTAAAGAAGTACCTGGTTTACTTTCTCTAATTGATTCTTTTTTGTTTGTGGTACTTGATGAAGTATTAGTTTCTTTTACTCTCTTTGGAGGATTTGCAGTGACGTCCTGTTGCATTTCTGTTTGATTTAGTTTTCTTTTACAACGTTTTAGTTTTTGTGGAACAGAATATGTGTTTAGATGGGAAGTGTATAGTGAGCAAAGTCTATTATATTCTAAAATGCAAGGAATATCAGCGTTTACTTTACTTGCATCAAAGTTGATTAGAAATAGACCGTCAAGTGTACGTAAGCGTGATAGTGCTACGTAGCTCATGCCTTCTTTAAAGACTGTGTTACCAATATCGATCATTGCTTTGTCTAGGGTAAGACCTTGTGATTTATGAATTGTGACTGCATATGCAAGAGTTAGAGAAAATTGTTCTCTGCGTACATATCTTTGAAGAGAAGGAATCTAGCTGTTGAGCGTCCTATCCGTTTTACTTCTGAAAGTTTGTCAAAGAGTATATTGACAAACTGAATTTTGTTGTCACGTGGGTATGTTTGAAAGCCAACAACTGTGCCCAGTGCTCCATTAACTAGTCCTTGGTCCACGTCAAGGTTACGTTTAAGCATTACTCTGCAATTTAAGGATAATTTTAACATCTTTTCTAAGCCTGCTGTGTTTGAGATTGATTTTTCTAAATTATTTTGTCTTGTTGTGGCTTGGTCACACATGGGTAGTGTCATACCATGTACATCTAGTTTGTCTGTGGCGCTAATTCCCATTATTGGTTGCATTTCTTTACTTAGCATGATTTCATTGAATTTGAAACAGCTTGCAAGAGTTGGCATTAAGGCCATACAATTGACATTTTTGTGGGCTAATTGTTCCATAACATCTGTAGCACATGCATTATCGCCATAAAGTGCATTAATGTGCCGGGTTTTCAATGTTGCTTCTGCTTCTTTAGAAAGTATACCAACTCTCAAACTTTTTAAAATATTGGCATAAGTTAGATCTGCAGATTGGCGCATGTTTTCTGTTAATTCTCTGTATTGGAAATGTTGCCAAAGGTTAACATTTCCAATGCTGCCAACAGTTTTACGGCAGAGTTTTTGCCCTAATGTTTTAAAAATAGGTTCACCTTTTACTGGTGTTAATTGAAGCAGATCTCCAAAAACAATAATGTGTTTTCCTGCAAAGAGCTCTTCATAGTCTGTTTTGAGTACTTCTTGTAATCTGAGGTGAATCAAAGCTAACATCAGGTTGGAGACCATGCTCACTTCATCTATTAGTAGCATTTTCATTTGTTTCAATACTCTGCGGAATTCCATTGCAGCTTCTGCAGAAAGTTTGTAATAGTCTAATTTGTTCTGGTGTTCTACTGGTAATAGTAGTAATCGGTGTAATGTAACACCACCTATGTTGTAGGCAGCTAAACCTGTGGGGGCAGTGACAACAGCTGACAGTTTGTTGTTTGTCAATTGTTGAAGGAACTTACTAATGATTTTGATTAGGAATGTTTTGCCAGAATCAGCTTCACCACTGACGTACAGTAGTATAGGTTTATAATTATGGCATGAACATTCTTTATTTTCATGTTTTACCCCATGTGCAATTTGTTTTGTTACTTCTTGAAAAATGCTACTTTGCTCATTGTTTAATTTTGCTTGTAGTATAGTTAAGTCTTCCTTATCTTCATACTGACACATGGTGTTTTCTACTTCTATCATAGCTAATTCTGCCTCATTTGTTATTAGTGGTTCTCCCAGTGGTTCTTGGCTTCCTGTTACAGAAGGTTGACTACTGTCAGGAGTATCCTTATCTAGTTGAGCTTGGAGTTCTTCTTCATGTTGCTGTTCATTGTGCAACATTGTTTTGTACTGTGTAAAGTTTACATCAGTTATAGTGCTTTCATTTGCTTTGAAAGCATCCTCATATGAGTCATAGTTATCTAGTAATTGTTTTTCTTTTCTCCATGGTTTGAAGAGTTGTAGCAGTGACATGTAATATACTTCTTTATGTTGAGGAGTCTTCAATAACAATTTGATATGATTAATTAAATTTGGTTTAGTGAGTTTAACTAAGCTGCCTTCACAGTCTGTCACTCTATATTTACCTTTTTTTTCATCGGGTTTCATATTATTTTTGTATGTGTAGTTTTGGGCTATTTGGTATAGACACATGTTTTCCAAAGTATTACTTCTGTTTGGGTAGTATGTGTCCAATAAATTGTTTTTTAAAATGTCTTGGCTGTTGGGATCATGTTTGGCTATTGTTTCTATATCTTCATATGATTTCAGAACTCTTTTTCTAGATTTAGCTGGACCAAGACTTAGCCATACTATATTTTCAGATTTACCATACAATGAAGTACCAGTTAAACGATCAGCTGCTTCATAAGATCCACATTCTTTATGGGTGAGCATTTTTATGCCCAAGCTGTATAATTTCTGAGATACTGTTTTATCTGATGACAGGTCATTCCAGAGGTCTTGGAGCTCTGTCTTTTCTGCTTTAGTTAAGTATGCTGTGACATATCGTGCAACTGCAGTAGAATTGTCTGCAATGTACTGCAAATCTATGTTTGCATTCCATAAGTGGGCAATGATTGCATTATAATCATTGATATATTTTTTTCTTCTTTTCTCTTTATGTAATATGTATTTTTAGGTGACTTTCCTTTAACAGTATGTCTAACTGAAGACATGAGGTTGTTTATTTGACCTGTATTTCTAACTGGTCTAGGGAAACCAAATCGGCATTTGGTGTAGTATTTGCCTTTGTTTTTGTATTTGCGACGACAATATTTTCCACATTTGTGTCTTTGAAATTGTAAAATTTGTGCACAAAGATCACTATTTGTGGCTTCTGATGAAATTTCACAAGTGACATATTTTTCAATAAACTGTAAAACAGTGGCATCACTGTCTTGACCAAATTTAGGAGCATCTTTAATCCATAAAAGCATGTGGATATGTGGTGCTCCTCTGGCTTGGTATTCTTTTCTCCAAAAGAAGTGTTGCACTTCTCCAAGGGGAGGAACAGTTTTATTACAAATAAAATGTAGCATAGCAATGAAGTGATGGTGAAAATATCTTGAAACATTAACAGGATCCAAAGAACAAAGTTCTCCAGGTGTTAGAATATCTATGTTTGTTTTGTTTTTATTTGATATGAGTAGGAAATCATGTAACTCTTCCCATGCATATTCTGCACAACTTAATGTAACAAACCAAGTGGGTGGGCCAAGGTTTCTGATCATACAACGTACATCTCCATGACGTTGAAACCAGTACTCTTTAGTACCACGCATATTTGCTAATAGATTTGTAATATTTGATTGTAAAACCTCATCCTTTTGTAGCACTTTCTCTAATAATTGTGTAGCTGTCATATTTTGAAAGTGTGATCCTGATTTTAATATGTGTGCAACTCCGTAACATAAAGTTGCTAGTTCACTTTCAAAGAGTAGGTGGAATATGTATTCCACATTTTGTCTAAATCTGGGATCTTCAGAATACATCCGTAATGAGCGGTATTCTGAAGCTGATATTTGAATAGGTCTATCATCATACCTTCCTCCTTTGCCAGTTGGAAAGAGTAGAGGAAAAGCATGTGCTTCTATACTTTTTTCCCATATACTGATTGGCGATCCTTTTGTTTGACGCATTTGGTAAGTTTCCAGTACATCTTGTACGGTGTCATTACAGTGCAAAGGATGAATTGTATACTGGTCTAAAGTATTTGATATTGTAGCAGGATCTAGTAGCTCAAATTGACTAGCTTCTTGTGTTTCTTGAATTATTTCAGTTGTATCTTTCAAGTTTTCTTCAATATTAATTTCTTTGTAATATTCATTATTCTCTTTAAGATATTGGAAGGCTTGTCTAACTTTATATAAATCTACCAGCTGTTGCCATATTTTTTTGTCTTTTGTAGGTACTCCATTTACTAATATAATTAAAGATTGCTGCATTGGACATTGCACTCCTAGAGTATGCACATTTTCTTTTAAATTTAATGGTAAATAAACTACTTCTCCACGAATGCCTTTTACCAATTCAGAGGGAGGTAATTTTGCTGTTTTTGGTTGAAGGCGTATTATTGCTTGAAATGGGTGTACTGTTTGAATTATGATGCTCTCATATAAATTAAGTTGTTGTAGAGGTTTTAGTACTGGGTATAATTCCAAATTATTTGTGATAGAACGTGAAGGAGTTTGGTTGTTGTCAAGTTTTGTAGTGCAATAACTGCAAAGTATTAAGGGCTCAGTTATTTCATATTTGTTTTCTGCTAGATGGTAGAGAGAGAGCTAATTCAAACCATTTAGAATCTTCATTGTCTTCTATTTTGTATGATAGGTCCACAGTTTTTGTGTTACTTTTATAAAAAATTCTACGGCAACATACACATACATGGTTTGGTACTTCAGCTGATGTACTTTTAAATTTTAGTATTTCTTTTTTGTATGTGTTTAGCAAAAGGTTGCCATGTGTAGAATTGTTGCTTAATTGGTTTAAAGCTATTTCATTCTGTAAATGGCTTTCACTTCAAAAATATTTTTTCTGGATATAGTGAATTTCTTCAAGTAGGCCTTTTGCTGTACCATGTAGAAGGATGTTATTTAACTTTGCTAGTGCTAAAGCAGGACTTTTAGCATAGTACAGTTTATAGACTAGATTTCTTATAGTTGAATGATGTGTTGATATCCTTTTGATATCATGGAAAGTGGTTTTACAAGTAGGTCCTGTAATGCAGGCCAATGAATGTCCTTGTAGTCCTGTGTACTTGCGCACTGGACAGGTATCTATATTTTGCAGTAATTTAATTTTGATTTTGTCTTTGCTTTTTACATATTTATTGAGGAATTGGTGTAAAGATTTGAAACATTGTTTGGGAATGTTACACATTGACGTGCATGGCCATTTGTACACTAGACTTTCTGATTCGGTTGAATGGAGGGGTAATTCTAAGTTTTCAGGGCATATTTTTGTAAGGAGTACTTCTTGTTCCATTATGGTATTATTCACTTTTTCATAACCTCGACCACTGCTATTTATGGCAATTGTATTTGTTTGTTTTTGTTTGTACGCTTCTTCATTAAAGTATGGTTCTGTACTCGTAGTGTGATTCCATTCACCTCCGCTGATACTTAAGAAGTTCTTTCTGTTGACATTTCGCTTATTGAGAAGTCTTTTTTGTAATTTAGTTATTAGTTTTGTTAGTGGTTTCATTTTGTTTAACAGTAAAATAAATAAATTTCTTTTGAGAAGAATTGCACTGTCCATCAATGCTTCTAAGATTAATTTCCTACGATAGGTTTTAAGCTTTGAACCTGATTTCTCTCCTGTTTTTATAAGATTTTGAAGGATTTTGTGACGGTATATTTTGGCTAAAATACTTTTCTTGGTATGCTTACTTTGCACTATATTAAAATTTGAAGAAGTAGTTTTATCTGTACTGATAGCTGATTTTCTGTTTATTGTTTTTTGGTTTGTTTTACATTTTGATAGAGGAAGCGAAGTTGTTGTACTTGAAACTTCTTGTGTTTCACTAAATGATTGTATTAGCTGTTTTGTTTCAACCTTTTTTACAAATTCTGCTAGAGATGGATGCTAATGTTGGACACCTTTATTTTCATTTGCTCTAATTTTGCGTTGCTTTCTACGGAGTTGTCTTTTGGTAGGCATTCTTTAGGGTCTGTTGAAAAAAATAAAGAAGATATGGGTTGGGGTGTTCTGGAATGTATGTGTGCTGTGTGCATGAGTGTTTGAGTAAGATGATAAAGATGTATGTAATGGTGTGTGATTGTGCATTGGGAACTAAAACTAGTAGGGATAGGTATTCTTGAATTTATGTGTCACTAAACTGGGGTTCAGATGACAAAAAAAAAGTAAGCTAGTGGTGTGGAAAAGTACAAATAGTAAATGTAATGTATACAATTAAAACAGTTGTTTGTTCTATAATATGAAAATTGTAGTGGTTCAGTTGGCTAATTTGTGTGTCCAAAAATAGAAATTTGTGGGCCATTCTGGTTGTAAATCGCTGTTTACGACATGGAAATTTCTGGACAAAATGGTACAAAATCTCTATTTTAAGAAACCAAAATAGCTGGTATTAATGTTATAGTATATTTGATTAATAATATAAATAATATGGTGATATTTTACTTACTTTTTTTTTTAAATTAACAGGTAACTTCTTAGTTTTTCTTTCTTCTTCGAATTCGGCTGCTTCTTTTCAGGAAACTGGTCTTCACTGCAACGGTAAAAGCTTCAAATTAGTAACTTTGTTTGTATATAGCACTGTTTTTAATTTAGATATTGATTTTTTTAATTGAAATCCTCAGTGCCTTCTGTAAAACCATTAAACTAATTTATTTACATAAGATACATTGCATCAGTTCAGTACATATGATATGTTCTTAATGAACAAATTGTATTGAATGACTAACTGTAGCAAAAATAAAATATCTTTACTATGTCTTGTGAAATTTATAATATATTAGTGAATACCACTATTTCTGTAAGTAAACTGTTCTAGGTAATAGCGCCTCAATGTCATGTCTAATTTAAAGTAATTAAGTAAATAAATAAATAAAAACAAAAAATATGAAATTGTATAAGTATTTTTATAAAGGTTTAAACATAGATTGTGTTTACATGCAATTTTGTTTGAATATATGTAGTCTATATATTTCATTTAAAAAATGTTAGTTTAACATGATTTGAGTGTGTGTGTATAAAGAAAGTAAAAAGTATAAAGGTGTATAAGTGGTAGTTGATTTTAGGAAATTGAAAAAAGTACAGTAAATTCATTTTACAGATTTTACAAGGTAAAAGTCTGTTTGAAAATGTGTTCATCTACCATAGCTCTCAACTCACACGCTTTTGGCGGGTGTCACACGCCTTGTAAAGGGCAGACTCACCCGCCAAGCCTCCTGCACACCCATTCATTCCAATGGGCGTCTCACCCGCTAAAAACAAAATCGGGTGATTTCACCCGCCTGTAAAACAAAAATGGTTGAGAGCTATGTCATCTACTATACAGAAAATATGCATACCTGAAGTTTGTGTTCATGCATATGGATATGCATGGAGCTGCAAGTAGAAATCTTGAAGACTTGTACAGTATTTGTGGTAGATGCTGCTTGCCAATGATATGATACTTGTACTCAGAGAGATTCAGAGTACATTTGCAGTGCTGATCTATGATGATGCAGTTAGATGTAGAGGTCTTGAATGTGATTGGTGCATGGTCATGTGATTTTTGAGGTACATCGAATGTGGGAATGGCAGAGAGAGTGTAGTGGAAATGGTAAAAGGGCTGTTCATGTTACGACATGTCCGCGGACATGGCGGTAGTTCCCGGACATCGGGAGTTACATCCGGGGATTTTTGGGTTCAGAAGTCATGCAAATGAGAATAAGCACTGAAAGGGATTGGTCAGGAAAGTTTGGTGGGTGTGTTGTGCCAGGAGAGATTTTCTGAGATACTCTTTTTGCTGAGAGAACAAAAGATAGCTATTGCTGTGTGTTTCAGAAAACAGATTGTTTGGATTTTAGGAGATTCGTGGATACATTGGTTGAAGGTGCATGCAGAAAGCTGTGGAGTAGCTGTAGATCTTGGATTCCCACATGTGGAAGTACACTGGCATGGAGTACGTGGAATGAAGTGGTTGGATTTGCTACCTCTCTGTGCTACTTTGGAGACAGAGCAACATCCAGACATAATTGTAATTCATTGTGGAGGGAACAGTTTAGGGCATGTGACTGGATTTTTTTTGCAATTTGCTATGAAAGAAGGACTGAGGAAGGTTATGGACATGTTTCCTAATTCTCAAGTGATATTTTCACGGATTGCGCAGAGACAAATGTGGCTTCGTTCTTCTTCTTCATTTGGTCCACAAATGGAAAAAGCAAGGCGCAATGTTAATAAGGCTGTTTGTGGCTTTCTAAGAGATTTTGGCATGTCTTCTTTTCACAATGAAAATATTATGTTTTGTAGTACATACATTTTTCGCAGAGATGGAGTCCATCTTACTTATGCTGGCAATCAGATTTTTCTGAGAAATGTACAAAATGCATTGCGACCTTTTTTGGAATTACAACAACGATTTTGAAGTAGATGTTAAGCATTTACAATTTTTGACTTACAAACACCAACCAAAGGCTCTTTTCAGAGCCACCACTTCTTTCCAGAGAAAATTACAATGTTTGTGATGGAGTAGTAACCCAATTTTTTTAATGTTCGCGAACTGTTCGCGGACTTCTAAAAAATACAAAGAGCCCTGCTTCATTTATTTTCACTTCTATTTTTTAACTGGGAAAGGCGGCTCTGAAAAGAGCCTTATTTATTTGGGATTTTTGTAATTTTGTATTTTTTTTGGTTTTTCAGACACGACACACTAGGAGTGGAGGGTAAAGGAGGGTAAAGTGGGGGACACCAACCACAGGGATAAGAAAGGGCGAGCTGAGAGAGGAAGATGTAGAGTGAGTTTTATTTGGGTAGTGAGCAGGTCTTCTCGTGCTCTGAGACGATAGTCTCAAAAGCACTCCGAAGTCGCTCCCCCTTGCAGAGTACTGTGTCACAGTACATACATACAACTGTGGCCCTCGAAAGGTAAGGGTCATCAGCATTCTGTATGGCCTGTGAGGCAGCTTGAGAAAGACGCTGTCCCACAGAGGTGGTCCTTGTGGTGACAGGATCAGAAACAGAGGATGAAGTAGAGGAAATCAACCTGCTATGTTCTTCGTAAGGTACAACCCTGCGAATAGCCCCAGAGTGAAATTACCTCAGGTGTCGCTTTATAGTAGTGGTCCCAAAGCTGTAGTTACTGTGCTTCCCGCGACTGAGTATCATTTTGCACTCATTGCAGGTAACATGGTTCGCACGAGCCTTAGGACCATTCCCATGAATGGTAAATAACCGCCACACCCAAGACTCACGCCTAGTGCGGGTAGTAGGGATTTCCTCTACCTCATTCTCATCATCCTCTTCTTCCTCCTCCGCATCCTCAGTCCTGTTCCCCTCTTCAGGCCCTTGGGGAGGTGGTGGTGGTGGAGGGGGTGGTGGCGGTGCTGAAGCAGGTGCAGCACCAAGTGGCAATTCAGCAGCCAAGGATGCCATGTCGATGATGGTGTAGTCTGCAGGTGGCAGCAAAAATCACTGTGTTATGAAGAATAGCCAGAAACACAATGGAAATAAGCTCTTGGGCGTGGTTTTTTATAGGGGTGCTTGTGCGCGGTCCGCGGACATGCGCACTGTGCGCGGACAGATCGAACACAAAAAAAGGATCGGAAAGTTTCAAAAGGTATATAGAAACTCAAGATTGCTATGTGGGACTTGTGGCATGGTGAGATTTTATTGAAAAATATTATGGATTAACTGAAAATGTACTTTTAAATTGTTCGGGGACAAGAACAGTGTCCGCATTTCAGGACACACGATGAGCGTGGGCGCGGTCCTATGATCTGTTTGCGAACTAGTCTGCGAAGGAAGCGCCTGTCCACAGGACACCAAGTGCACAGAGATTGGTTAGCGCATGCGCATTGATGTCCTACGGACACTGTTCGGGTTCTGAAGTAATTAAAAGTGCGTCGCACGTGAAACGAACAATTCAGGACACTGCGTGTGTTCTTAGAATAGTTTAAACTTGGTAGCGAACAGTAAGGACATATATAGTGTTCTTCAGGACACGTGTAATTTAGTTTATGTACGAACATTTCAGGACACCAATTGTGTTCTTAGAACACTTTCAATTGGGTAGCGAACACTACGAACAGTTGTACTGTTGTTCAGGACACATCATTTTTGTTTATTTACGAACATTTCAGGACACCAATTGTGTTCTTAGGACAGTTTTAAGTTGATAGCGAACATTACGGACAGATATAGTGTTCTTTAGAACACTTTAATTTTTGTTTCTTTACAAACATTTCAGGACAGCACGTGTGTTCTTAGAACAGTTTCAACTTGCTAGCGAACAGTACGAACAGGTGTGGTGTTCTTCAGGACACCTCCATTTTCATTTATGTACGAACATTTCAGAACACTCGCACTGTCCGCGGACACTTTTATAGTTTTTTTTTAAAAAAAACGGAAACTATTCACAATACAATATAAAAATCAAACTTTATTTAACATATATTAATAATTTATGACAGAGAAGGTGAGGCAGAAACAGAAACAAAAACAGGAGAATTTGGGGTTTCAACATGATTGGTATTAGGTGAGGAAGGGATGGAAATCTCATCAAAACGTTTTGGATTATGGAGAGGGTTTGGGGATAATTGACTGGGATATGGTGAGGAGGGACAAGTACATGTGGGGCAATGGTATGACGTTTTTGTTTTAAAATGATCTTCAACAAAAGTTTTCAAATTATTAAAATTGGTCAACAGTAAATCAATTTTTTCTTTTATGTTGTCAAGCGTGTTTTCCATAACAGCTTCTTCAGAGGTAGTTTCTATTTTGTTATGCTCTGTATAAAAAATATATATATATGTTAAATGTATACAAAATAATAATATTTAAATGGTTTATATTATAAAGTGTTTACCATTAGTTTCACTATCTTGTGACATTTCTTCTTGTGGGAAATTGTCCTCTAGCCATTCCAGAGTACTAGACATTTCTGTGAGAAAAAAAAGAAAAGAAAATATATTTTTTAATCTAAATCAGAAAGTTTATAAATATATGAATAAAATGAAGTACACTTACAATTTCTGGTAAAATAAGTCCTATGTATTCAGTGGGTCTGGTCTTGTTCTCAGTTCTGTTGTGTCTGTGAGGTAATTATGTTGGAAGCCAATTTATGTTCTTGTGGTATATTCCATTTCAGAACATATTGTATTTAAATGAATGGTTAGTGTGTTACATATATGGGTTACATTTCTTATGTATTACTATATATAATGTGTTTGTGTGCTGCTTTTTGAATTTGTTAATTGTTCTTATATTATGATATAACAATCAAACATACCCCCCCAAACCCCCCCCACAGTTTTTAGGTAGTGGTACTGTTCTCCGAACATGTCCGCGAACATTAAATAAGTTCGCGGACATCAAGTTCATAAGAAGAGATCTAGTCAGTTCCATATGACATGTATATAAAGTCAAAGTCATTATTGTTAAGTTTTGCTACTAAAAACCTATGAAATTCAGTGAAAAAAACTTTGTTAAAGGGACGTTATGGTTAAGTTGCGCTACTAAAAACCTATGAAATTCAGTGAAAAAACTTTGTTAAAGGGACGTTATGGTTCCAAGTAAAACTGAAAAACCCTTGAAATTCGGCAGTTATGGTAAGCTAAGCAACCATAACTCGCGCCGCCACCGTGCACTGCTAAGACTAACAGCCAGGACATCAAAGATGACATCACATGTGTATGTACTTTTCATGAAATATGTGTACAAGGGATTCTTATTATAATGTTGCGAAACAAGTGTCAAGGATCATTGCAATAAATATCATACCCTAATTAGTGCATTGAACAATGCATTGATATAAATAGCATTCTATTATGGGGTTCTATCTAGTATACCAAGCTACTCATACAGAAACATAACATTGTGTGCAGGGTACAAGATTAAGGTATAATATTCGTAATGTTAATATGTTGAATAATGAAATGATAATTGTTTTCTTAATAGATTTTTGTGTACTGTGAAATATGTAATAAGTAGCTAATAAAACACATGTATTACATAATTGCATTACTATAGACAAAACACAAAGACACAAGAACACATACCAATATGGGTATATACAGGGAAAGTAAGGTTACCAAAAAAGCACAAGTAGTAGCAGAAACAATTCATAACTTAACTGATTATGTTCATGCAAATAAATGATTGCTCTGTTTCAAAGCTGCTATTTACCCTATGTATATGCATCACTTGATGTGATTGGACCCTAAGGAAAGTAGTGTGAGTCCAATGTATACAAATATGACCATATAGAGGGAAAGTACAGCCATAAAAAAAACAACAGAACTATCAGAAAGTGCTCATAAGTCTAGTGATTATCTTTATGCACAAAAAGGATTGCTGTCTTTCAAGCTTGTGTTTTCGCATATGTATATGTTTCATATGATGTGACTGTACTCTAAGGGAATTAGTGTAAGAAACTAATAGAAGGATATGACTACAAATAAAATAAAATTCTTAGTTTCTGACTGTTACTGAAGAAAACCATGTGGCCTAGATATGTCAGCAAAAGATAAAATAGTGAGCCAGACATGTGATGTCATCAGTGATGTCATCAATGACATTTGTGATGTCATCTTTGATGTCCTGGGTGTTAGTCTTAGCAGTGCACGGTGGCGGCGCGAGTTATGGTTGCTTAGCTTACCATAACTGCCGAATTTCAAGGTTTTTTCGGTTTTACTTGGAACCATAACGTCCCTTTAACAAAGTTTTTTCACTGAATATATATATATATATAACCCCACGGGTGAGTAGAATTGTGTCATCAGGGGTCAAGTCCTAAACATTCAAGTGGAGGGACTCATCAACAAACGCAATGGGTTAGGATGTTGTCAGAAATTAGCATATAAAAGCAAAATATGCAAATTTCATTACATTGGCTTTGCATAACTACTCAAATTGCGCAGGACGAATGGCATTTGCCTTTCATAAAATCAACACACACACAAAACCAAGAGAGGATATTTTCTTCTAATAGTGTTTTTGAAAACGTTAAAAGGTGTACATGTTTTAAACTCCAAGAACCAATACAAATGTTTTCCCTGGAACTTGCAGGACCAAAATTCAAAGAGCTCATTCAATGTTTCTCATTTTAGCTGTCGGGGGACTGAGTCCACCCTCTAAAGAAAGTGGGTGCAAACCATCCACCCGCATGTACCCTCGACTTGAGCCCTGAAATGCTAAGGCCTCAGTGTTGTGGCGGGAGGGGTTTCTGTTCCACTATTGATGAACTTTCTGGGTGCAACGATGACTCCACTTTATTTTAAACCTTACCAACCCGCGTTACATTCGCTATACAACACATCGTCTTATGCCTTCCCCTGATTGCTGCCATCTTCTTCATCTCTGGTTTCCTGGGACATCATGCTCTCCTGTTCACCGTCGTCTAGAGGTGCTTGTTTTCTGAACAAGCTGGAATTTCTGGTTACTACTGCTTTTTCACATTTTACAGTATTCATGTAACCTTTTCTGCTCACCACTGTCCATGGTTCCATTTCATGAGGGAGGCACAGTTTGTGTAGGGGTGGTCGATTTCATAGTAGCGCTTGATCCCCCACCTGAACTTGGGAAGGGATTAGTCCTCTTCTAACCGGTTCTTTGTCATGGTCACTTGCTTTTGTGATGTCGGTTGTGTGTTGTGTTTAGGTTCCATTCGGACCCATGAATGCTGCAGTGGGTGATACATCTGTAGATGCATGTGGAGATGTGCAATAAGCCATCAAGAACATCTTCGGAGCTTCTTCCATTGGATTGCCTTTATCGAAAGCAATACAATTTGCCTTGTCCAGGGAGCACATGAAACTGTATGCGTTTGTGTTGGCCCTTGGCCGTCAAGGTGTTCTACAGTGATGGTGTACACCATAAAAGTTGATGAATTCTGCAAATTCAGGGTCCTGGAACGGAGGAACATTGTCCAATCGGATTGACTATGGGATGCCATGAGCGCAAAGAGTTCCTCCAAGAACGGAATTACTGTATTTGCTGCTGTCAATGGTATTAATCGCACTTCTGGGTGCCAAGAGAACTCATCCAACACCACCATGAAATGTCTGTTTTGTTGTATCATTATCGTTGCCTGACACCATCAGCAGCTTGCCATGACTGAGTCCATTGTTCTTTCCAGCTCCGGAAACCACACCTTTTCCCTCAAGTGGGCCTATGTCTTACTGGCTGACTCGTGCCTCATGTGGGCAATGTGAACAACTTTCTGTATTAATGATGGCAGTATGACCAGTCTTGTCCCTCAAAGCAACACACCTTCTGTATCAACTGACGTCTCAATTCTCACTCTCCATAATCTTTGGCGGAATATCTGAGCATCATTGGTGACTGCTCTTGATCTGCCAGAAATGATCACCATTGCCCCCTTGCAATTTTTCCATGACCTTCATCATGCTGCTGTGGTTCTTGGCAGTTTCTGCAACGTCTTTGAGAGACGGAATTATGGACGGCCATCCGAGTGACCATATTCTCGATATGCTCTGAGTCAAAGTGACCCCATAGTGATGCAATTGCAGCAACCATCTTTCCAATCAAACTGGTGGTCTCAAGGCTGATCCTTCACTATAGAAAGGAGTTTATGGTCCATCACAACTGTGATCGGGTGACCGAAGAAGTACATGTGAAAGTGCTTGTATCCCCAAAGTATGGCTAGAGCCTTCCTGAGAGGGCCTCTTCTCCCTAGGGGTGAGCACCTGCATGCAAAAGCGATGGGATAACAGACTCCTTGATGGTTAGTTCATATCAAGAAATCCCTACAGAACTGGCGCCAAATAGTATTTCTGAATGTCTTGTAAGGTCAAAGAAGGCTATGGTTGTTTCTTCCACAAGGGCCTTATTCGCGTTCTCAAGTCAGGTGCTCACGCAACCCCGACGACAAAGCCTGGTACGTCTTTGTGAGGAGGCACAAAGGTTCGTCAAGGATAGCCAGATTTGGGATGGACCTTTAGCAGAAATTCACCATGCCCAGGAAGCTTGGTATTTCTGAAGGCATTGTCGGAAGAGCAAATGCTTTGATGTCCATTACCTTGCTATGGTCGGGAGAGATCCTGGAACTCTGAAAGACGAACCTGAAGAAGTTGGCCTTCCTATAAAGGAACCTAAATGTTTGTTTGTTGAGTGTGAGGCCAAGCTGGCACAATCACTGCAATACATTCCTGACCTGAAGTAGGTGATCCTTTTCCTTCCTGGAGTAGATAAGAATGTCATCACTGACATATATCACCCCGTTCAGTCCTACCAGCACACCTCGAACGGTGTGCTGCAATATCTCTGCAGACAACAAGATGCCAAAGCTTAGTGTTTTGTAGCGGGCGAGGCCCACGTGTGATGAAAATGTAGTAATGGGCCTTGTGCCTTCATGAAGGGGCAGTTGGTGGTATACAGACCTCAGATCAATAGTGCAGAAAATGAATGCACCGTGGAGGTCCGCAAACATGTTGTCTAGCAGGGGCATGGACATCGGATGTCTCCCTCTCTCTCCGTGTGGCACAATTCAGAAGGTGCATGTCCACAAATACGCAGACTACTTCTGGCTGTATGAGGTTTGGGACAATTACATCATGTGATACTCAGAGAGTAGGGCCACTAACCTTCTCAATGATGTCAGCTGCTTTGAGCTTCTTCAGTTATTCTTCAACCTTTTTGTGGAGGTGGAATGGGATTTGTATGTGTCTTAGTGCCACAGGTTGGATCATAGCATCCACTTGCAGCCGCACCTCTTGGATGTTCAGGCAGCCCAACCCTTGAAAAAGCTATTTCAGGCATTTATCAGAAATGCTACTAGTGTGCACTTTTACAATTTCATCACACAACAATGCCTAACGGATCAGTGTTGTTTGACCGTGGCAGAATTGTTCGTGGTGGAATTGACTGTAGTCAATTTCGCTGCGCATACAATTTTACCGTGGCCAAACTCACCAAATCTATGTCCCCCCAATACATCCCTCCATCCCCCCACTTACCTTTATTCGGTCTGCTGCCTCTCCTGACCATGCAGCGTCAGTTGCGTCCCTCTAACGCAGGTCGGATCCAACGCTGTAGGGTCCTCGTTTCTTTTTATTTAATTTTTTTGGTGTGCCCCACCTCCAATGTTGAGGAAGATTCCGAACATGGGGAGCAGGGGACACCCCCGCAGCCCCTGCTCTTCATGTTAAGTATTTTCGGCTTCAAATTGAACGCATGCTTTCGAACTCCGAATTCGGTCAAATCTACCGTTGTTTCAAATTTGTGCGATCAATTTGGGTAACACCTGCCTAGCACAGGCTTCTGTAATAGGTTTATCTGTATTTTATAAACCACGAGGTACAGGAAACAATCAAAACATTGATGAATTTGAGCTACACCCTAGCCAGGAGTAACGAAGAATAATCCCTCCTCAATCGGTACCAGTTTGCAACACACATAAGGTAGGCTTTCAGTACCAGTGCCACCACGAGTTGCATTACAGTAAGTTTACAGTGTAAGAATATGGCCACCTAGCCTTATGACAGGTTATGGTCCAGTAATATTGGTCCCAGCTCTATTTTCCCGCACAGGGTAGCATTAAGTTTGCCCACCGCCGTGTAGTGACACAGCTGAGCGCCATTGAGGCAAAAGAGAAAAAAAGGGGAGACATTCCTGCACATCGAATCTACAACTTCACTGCGCAACAGAGAGGTAACAAGTTTGCACGTTTTTTCAAAATCGTATAATGCAATTAGGTTGCGAAATATTAAGGCTTGTCACTCTAAGTGTTTTAGATCCATTTATGGTTACGGATTCCACTGGTAATCCAAATCAGCAGAGAACACACAATATTTTCTACTGCTGAAGGCAAGCGTCCCCACACAGCACGATCCTCCCCGCAATGAGAGACAATGAAGGACTCTCCCAATATGGGAATAAGGCCAAGACAGAGTGCGGGTGAGCGTAAATGGGAGTTTATCAATCAGAATAGGGCATGCAAAGAACTCTGCAAACTCCGAGAGCGCTCTGCCTGACAATAGCAAAGACAGGCGTATATATTTACAACAAACGTCATAAGAACCTACACACTATAGGGGGCACAAGTTCATGGGGATTGGGTGGCGATGACTAACTATAGGTGCTGCTGTGATGTGGTTGGCTTTGGCTGGAAGACGTCACTGGGCAGCCTCGTGGGTTGGGCTGGGCCTGGCAGGGTGGCAGAGTTCATCCAGGCGGTGTTGTGGGGCCATCGCGGCCAGTGGCAGAGATGAATGTCTTTTCCTGACTTGTTAGCCCTAAGCCGTGCACACCGCAGTCATTCAAACATTCTGGTATTATCTTCTTTAGTAAATCTTTCAATAGGTTATACAACAGGTTAATGCAACACAGGAGGAATGTACCTTGTGAGGGGTCTGGAGGTAATACGTCAGGACCTGGTTACCAGTGTCCTGTTGACCGGGGCCATAGGTCGAGGGGCTAAGCTTCGGGGCCTGGGACGGGCGGTACATGTCTTTCTGCCTTGTTAGAAGTTGTTATGGATGTTCCGCTGTGTGTTGTCAAAGTGTTGGGTGTCCTGATTGCACAGGGCCATAAGTCTGAGATGGTCCGGTGGGTTGTGAGGTTTACAAGGGGGCGCGTGTGTTCAGGCAGAGGTTTACTGCTGTGCTGTAAATAATGCAGGTGGCGGGTGGTGGCCTTGGGTGCTACAGAGGGGGTTACAAGTCTTTCAAGCGGCTCCAGTCTAGTTGGGGGAGGTAACGCAGCGCGGCGCGGTCTCTGCTCTCATGCCTTGGCAGCCCTCACAGGGTGGGAGGGGGAATGGCCTTGCACGTATTTCACAAAGGTATCTCCCTCGTGTGTTGCCGATTTAGGTAAAGACATCACAAACATTTGAACACTCTATAATACTTATTTAAAACATTACAAAACATGCATTTAAACTTTGCTGGATGTGTCTTGATTATACCCAGTCTGAGTACCTTATTCATACATTTATGTTTTAACACGTGCAGTATTTAGTTATATGCATATATATTTGCAGTAAGTGAGGTAGAGTTAGGGTTGGTGGAGAACATAGAAAGTAACCCGCCACTTGTTCGTGACGGTGGTGGCGCATGTGGGGCCTAGACATGCACCTTCTCATGCATTCTTCACATGGGCCCTTTGTATGGTTTACATTCGTTTTCTTGTGTCCTCTAGCAGCATTAGTTCAGTTATGGCACGAGCCCATGGGGTGTACGTTTTCCAGTCATACACGTAACAAACAGATTCCTGGTGCGTGCCGTTATTATTAATACCCAACTGCAATGGTATATGCTCACCATCGCTTATATCATGGGGGCATGATCTCTTGTAATTATACATCTTACAGGCTTTTGTAATATAAGGGATTTTATGAGAGAAAAGCATTCTTTGCAAGTAGTCTCAGCATTAATATACAAAGATTGTCTGGCATATAACGACCATTTTACTGTTCTTTTCATTTGCCTAGGCCTGCTGGCCGGGTCATGCTGGGAGCGATGATACACTGCGGGAGGTGAACTGTTACAATGTTAATGTATTATACTAGCTCATGTCCGTCTTGTTCGTGGGAACGTGCTCGCAGCGGATCTGCCAGGGTGCTGCGGCAACAAGGATGACTGAAACCCTCCAAGGGTGGGGGCCGCGCTACAGTGCGCTGAGCTCACACCATCTTTACCAGACAAAATGGTTTCTAGGCCTAGCTAAATTTTAATACGTGTGGGCAATTGATACGTGCGGGCAATGTCTCCAGTGGGTGAACCCTCCACCACCTGGGCCCGGGTGGCATGAGGGGACGCCCAAAGGAGCCATAGTCCTCACCTGGGGAGAAAGCGTAGGCGAGGGGGGGGTCTCTTGGACCAGTCCTCCCCTACATTTCCCCCCTTTCGTTACTAAAGTAACGAATTCTTTAAATCTTCTATCCTCCTACATTCTGCCTCGTCCATCACCGCCTCATCCCATGCAGGAGTTCCTTTGATGGGCATCCATGCTCTGCACACCCCCCTTAAACTCTCACCTCTCCGGGCATATTCATCTGGGGTACACATTAGATATATGCACCCACCATCTCCTTCCAAATCTACCCAAACTTCCTCATACCATTCTAGTATACGGGGCTCTTTGATGGTGGTGTGCCACAACTTATCTACAATATCTTTATCGTGGTATATAGGCACCAGTTGGTACCTGGGCGAGTTATCTATCCCTGTTTGTACTTGTGCTTCTTGCATCGTTTTTATTGTACCGTGTGAGTTGCCCATTGTCACCATCATCATTGCACCATTTGGTACTGCGTTAGCACAAACTCGAAGACCCACCTGGCACAGGCAAAAAAGTAGAAGGAGGAACACAGCAGCTGGTATTAAAAATTTCACAGTCGTTCCAAGCCATGAGGGAACCCAGGAGAAGATGTTGTCGAACCATGTACTCGCTTCTGCTCCACCTTCCATTTTCATTTTTTCTCCTAGGTTGTGGACTGCTTCGATCACATGGGATAGGGAGCCATTCTCTGCGTCTTCAGAAGGTACGAAAGTGCAGCAGGCACTTCCTATTTTTTGGCAAACACCACCGTCCATCGCCGTCAACAGGTCCAAGACATACCTGTTTTGCATGGTCATTAGTTGTAAAGCTCTTAGTTCCACTTTAATTATGTTGAATCCTTCTTCAGTGTCGTTTGCCAGCTGAATCAATTCCCAGCGTGTTATCTGGAGCCATTTTGCGTTTGCCCTTGCTTGGACACTTGAGACGAGTGAGGCAAAAAATGTTTCTGCTGAGCTGAATAATCGATACTTGTCTGGGATCTGAGCCAATAGTTCTGATGATGCCTTTGATATGTAATTTGATGCTCGTTTGTTGCGGGTCAGCACTTCTCCCTTGCTTCCAGAAGACAGGACATACATTTGTGTCTCTGCAGTTGGTTGAGCCACACTGTGCATGCGTTCCTGTGTCCCATCAATGTGGCTTTCTGGTATCACCATTAGGGCTGAGTGCAGAGTGGCCATTGAGCAGCTGCCACTCCATGACTGGGGGAGGTGTAGGTATGCCTGGTTGCCGCACACCCAGTACGTGTCCATCAGGGCCGCTGTCCCTTTCCTTAGGTCTGGGATGGTGAGGGTCTTGTTGCAGTTCTTGTTTGTTCCCATGGGGGTTCTCCCTTCTCCTTTAAAGCACAGTTTGTAGTCCATTTCGCTTTGCAGTTTGAACGGTTTTTCAATGGCAGTTACCCAAGTTAGTTTTGAAATGTGTTCTCTCCATACTGGTGTACAGGTTTCCTCTATCCACTGCAATTTATCCGGTGCCACACCTCTTAGTGCTTCTGCTTTGCACAGTACTTCTTCATCCTTCCGCTTGTTGTCGGAAAAAAGTGTCCCTTCTATTACAAAAAATGGTTCTTTCAAACATACCACTCCTGCCGTTTTTGGGTAACACGTTTTCTCGTTCTGCAGCATTTGAAGAGTCACATCGTGTGCCTGGAAGGTGTTCTTAATCCTGCACAGCGTGAGATGAAGGAGACATTGGGCATCCACAATAGGCAACTCTTTGGGCAACAACACTTTGGGTGTACCTGATGCATGGGGGATGAGGGAACAGACATAACAGCTCTCGTTTGTAGTCTGTTTAGCGGTGGCACTCATGTCAGCATACCACTTATTTGTTTGATGGGGGTGTCGTGGGTCTTCCATCTTATCTAGACCTAGCCCATAGTATTCATCATACTTCCTCCTCCCTGCTTCTCTCTTTCGTCTGTTGTTCTTGTTACTAATGTAGTACTTCCCAACCCCCTGGTCAGTGGACCAACTAGACCCCCCTTTCTCATTTTCCGCCCCCCTTGGCCCATTCATCATATAATATTTCGTGCATTGCTAGTAGCTCATCGTCTTCTTTCCTGACGTTATCTGGCAGATTGTTTTGTGGGATGGGGGCAAGCTGGCTGGTGGGGGTGTTATACAACCATGATATGGCAGACGGGTTTCGGTCATTAAGACTGTGGGCATTGTAATTGGATACCCCTGGTGGAGACACTGTGTTGCTCTGCATTCCACCTTGTGGCTTTTCTCTTTGTGAGGTCACAACACTGGATGGTGTGGTATGATACCCCCACACAAGTTTAGTTCCGTCCCATATCAAAAAGTCACCTTCCTTGGTATTGACCCCTGCAGTTGCATTGGGCCCGGTGGTACTGTTAATTGGTCCAGTAGTGTTGTTACTCCCTCCCCCCTCGTACATCTCGATAGAGATGAACGCTATAAACCAATATGTAACCAAGCCAAACATTATCATAAAAAACAATGTAATGCATAATGATAATCCACACTCATACGAATATCTACATCTCTCATATACTAATTCTCTCATTCTACTAATTCTATCCGTTGCAGGCTGCCCGTTAGATGCCATGGACGCTCCTGTTTGAGATATAAAAGTGCATTAAGTGCATGCATGTAAACGTTTTGCTGGCACCATCTGTGCCAATACATTTGACGGGGAATGGAAGCGAGTGGGGATGCGGGGGAGGGGTATTCACAGACAAGGGTATATACACGCTATAATATTATTATTTCATTAATTACATATCACTCAACACCATACAAAAAAAAGAAAAATTTCTTTTTTTTTTTTTTTTTTTTCCAATATCCTTGTCAGTCATTATTCCATTCAAGTCCAGTGCTGACACACACACACACGCGCAAGTCGTTATTTAGCCATCCTACTCATTTGCATCGTTTGCTGTTGTCTGTGCCTCCTCATCTATCTCCTCTTGTACATTGCTGTATGCTTTTCGTACGTCGGTCAAATGCACCCAGTACCTCAATCCTTTCACCTTCACTGCCTTGGGTGTGCAAAATATTACTTCGTAGGGGCCATGGAATCGTGGTGCATTCCACCGACGCACAAAGCTTCTAACATAAATTGAGTCACCTGGCATCAGCTGTAGCTGTTGCTCTGGCTCCGTGACAGATTCTGTTACGTTTCCCTCTTCTCTAGTGAATGGTGGGGACAGTTGTTTTGATATGGCGCGCGCTGCTCTTGTCAATTTTCGTAAATAGTCTGTAAATTCCTCTCCCAATATTGTGGCACTTCGGTGAGCATCTGAGTGTTCGCGCAGTGGAGAGTGTGCTATGTTCATTCTCCTCCCAGTCACGATTTCGTGCGGGGACAAATGGTGGTCTTTGCTTGGCTGATTTCTTAGTTCAAATAGCGCCAGGGGTAGACAGTAAATCCAATTTTTCTTCAATGAGAAGCATAGTTTTGATAACCTGCCTTTTAACAGGCCGTTCATCTTTTCCACTACGCCATTACTTTGGGGATGATAAATCGAACATAATTTATGTTTTATACCCAGTAATGTGGTCACTTCCTTGAAGAGTTCATTCACAAAGTGAGAGCCGTTGTCTGAGCGAATCACGTCACAAATTCCCCAGCGCGGGAACACCTCCCTTACTAGGAACTTGGCGGCGCTTTTGGCATCAGGTCGCGCGCAAGGTCCCGCTTCCACCCACCTTGAAAATGGGCACACCACCACGATCATGTACCGCGAGCCATTACACCTTTCCCCCATGTCTGCATAATCTATATGTAGTTCTCTGAAGGGGCCGATTGGTTTTGGAATTGTTCCCCGGAGTGTGCGTAATGTCATTCCTGAGTTGTATATTTGGCATGTTGTACATTCCAGTGCTAATCGAGACACATGCTCCTGGAGACAGGGCACAAACCATTCTTCCTGTATTTCTGCTGCGATGTGTTGTTTGGTATTATGTGCAGGGAAGTGTAGCTGTTGGAATGCTACTTCTAGTAACTGTAGTGGCATTACCACTTTTCCTGAGTTATTTTGCCGCCATAATAGGTCTGTTCCTGATTGGCTGCATCCCCGTTTTGTCCACGTCAATTTTTCTTCTGCACTAGCTCCTTCCTGCAATTCTAGTATTTGTGATAAGGACATCATGTTGTACCCTTCTGACTGTTCTTCGGTTGTTGTGTTCTTGATCATGAACTCACCTGTGTCGTATTTCTGAAAATAGGAAGCCTCCTTGGTGGCAGCGTCCGCTGCCGCGTTCCCTAAAGACACAACGTCTGTGTTGGAGGTATGGGCCTGGCACTTCACTATTGCTACAGCAGTAGGGTTTTGTAGGGCCTCAATTACTTCTTTTAACAATTCTGCATGCTACACTGGTGTTCCATCTGCCCTTCTGAATCCCCTACGGCCCCATCTTGCTAGACCTCCATGTACTGTTGTCGTCATGTAAGCTGAGTCTGTGTATATTGTTACTGCACAGCCTTTTGCTGCATGTAGTGCTTCTATGAGCGCAATTAGTTCTGCTGCCTGTGCAGAGTAATGCGACGGGAGGCGGTACTGTACTAATGTTTCAAACTCACCTTCCTCTAATCTCACTACCGCCATGCCAACGTGTTTTTCTCCCGTGTCCATATCAATTGATGCGGACCCATCCACAAAGTACACTTCCCCCTCGCTGAGAGCGTTTTCACAAACCACTGTGTCCTCCCCTCCTTCTCCTGTGTGGGTTGCGCAGTCGTGATTTTGCATATCCTCTAATGTGCACGCTTCTGTAATGAATGTGGCTGGGTTCACTGTTTTACATCTCACTATGTGGATGTTGGCGCTGGACAATATGATCTCGTATGCTGTTGCCCGCTGTGTGGTCAGTGTGCTTTTTGATCTTTCAAGTATTGCAAATAATGAGTGTTCCACAAACAATGTCACAGGGCATCCCATTACTATTGTGGCACTTTTCTCAATCGAGAATGCGGCTGCTGCGAGCGATTGTTCGCACGCGAAATGACCCTGCATCACGGCATCCAAAGTACCACTATAGTACGCCAGGGGCTTGTGTCCTAAGGACGTTTTTTGTGTCAGTACTGCTGTCATAAGTGTTCCTTTGCAATGGGAAAATAGGTAAAATTCGTGTCCATAATCAGGGTTTGCTAGTACTGGAGTGCTTGAAATTAGCTCTTTCAGTGATTGAAACGATATGCTCATTTCTTCTGACCATTTTATTTTTCCAGTCTCCTGTTGTGCTTCTTTCAGTGCTTGTAGGAGGGGCCTGGTGTATGCTGCATAGTCTAGTATCCATGGTCGGCAATAATTGCACATCCCCAAAAATTTCTGCATGTCTTTCACTGTCGTGGGCTCTCCTACTGACCTTATTGCCGCCACCCTATCAGGAATTATTCTCTTTCCATCTTTTGATATGAGCTGTCCCAGGTATAGGACCTCAGTCAGGCAATACTGTAGCTTCTCCTTGTCTACCTTGTATCCTTTGTTGGCTAGTAAAGTCAGGAGCATTGTTGAATCTTTTCTACATGTTGCTTCGTCTTGTGCACACACTAATAAATCATCCACGTACTGAATAATCGTACTCTCTACTGACAGGTTTCCCAAGTCTTCATGCAATATGCGGTTGAATATGCTCGGGCTCTCACAGTATCCCTGTGGCAGTCTGAAGTGTTCATATCTTTTTCCCCCCAGTGTGAACGCTGTTAGATATCTACTCTCTTCAGCCAGGGGTATTGAGAAAATGCGTTTTTCAAGTCCACTACTGTAAAATGTGATGCTGCTTTTGGGATACTGCATAGTATTGATGCAGGGTTCGGGACTAGAGGGAACTCTTTCTGTATTACATCATTGAGGGGGCGTAAGTCCTGTATCATCCTCCAAGACCCCCCTTTCGCTTTTTTGATTGGATAAATACATGTGTTACATGGTGAATTTGACGGCACAATTATCCCTTGTACTAGTAGTGCATTTATCGTTTCTTTTATCCCTTCTTCAGCCTCACGGGACAATGGATACTGTTTGACTCGGGGTAAGATAGCTCCTTGTTTTAGTTTTATTATCACAGGTTGTACTCCATGCAACAGCCCTACATCATGGGGGCCTGTTGTCCATAATTTGTTTGGTACTAGCCTCATGTCGTCATCAAAAAATGACGGTGGTGTTCCTACCACTGCCATCAATTGGACGGGGATCTCTCTGGCTTGTATCAAAATGTCACAGGGCATCGCTATTTCCATTACGATCTCACCATCTGCTTCTGTGTCTGAAAAGAGATCCTCATCTGTTACCTCGTGTAGGGCGAGGTTGGCGTTTGTACACAGCACGGTGCGCCACTCACATCCTTCTCTGTCCATTCCAATAACAGCGATCCGTTTCGTTGATACCTGCACAGCGTGCAAATCCAACGATACCACTGATCCTGGTGCTGCATTTGGACACACTATGGGGCGGAAGAGGAATTCTGCTGGAATCCTCCAATCCATGCTTTTTAGCTCTGGAACTATAAGGGCCAAAGTCTTTAGCCCTTCAATAAACATCTCTTCATTTTGTGGCAGCCCTCGTATTTCCTGTGTGGTTGTGTAGGCTTGCACTACCAACATTGCACGCAAGGGGCATATCCCGGGTGTAGAACACACTATTCCTCCTTCGGTAAATGATATGGTCATGTTAAGTTTACTCATAAGGTCCCTCCCCAGCAAATTTATCGGGGATTGTTCATAATACAGTAAGGGTGCCTTTACAGTCTTGCCCCCTACGGTTACATCCAAAACTTCTGTGTAAGGAACTTCAATTACAGCCCCAGAGAACCCCTGCGTCTCTAACTTCCTGTTAGATAACGGGAACCGGCCCTCCCTGACACATGATTTCTCCGCTCCCGAATCAACCATGAATACAAATTGCCTGTCTCCTATCTGCGCCCCTACCAATGGTTCCTCTGCTGCACTGTGGGTGGTAGATAGAACTGGACACGCAAGTGTTCTCTGTGGGCTGTCCTATGCGGGGTGTCTCATCGCCGCCCCTTCATTGAATACGCTACCTGAGACCACTGCCATGCCGTTGTAAGGTGCTGGTGCGGGGGCCCCGTTTGCTGCTGTCGCGAAAGGGTTGCCTGGTGTATATTGCATGCTGTCGTTGTTAGGCATGATTTGTGGGTGGTTCGGTGTTCTATACTGGGGTCCCTGTTGCTGGCCGGCATTACCTTGGCTTGGGTTTCTTAATTGTTGTTGCCCCATTGGGAGGCCATGTGGGCTTCCCGGGTGGGGATGGCCATATTGTTCTACCTCTTGGAACCCGTTATTGGGTCTGCTTCTGCACTCTCTAGAATAGTGCCCCCACCGCCCGCAGTTCCAGCAACTTCCTTGTGCACCTCTAGGGCCCTGCCATCCATTTCCTCCCATTCCCCCATACCCCGTTCCCCCTCCTCTTCGGCCCCTGTACCCACCTCTTCCCCCTCGAGGGGTCCACTCTTGCCACTGCGGACCTCCACCTTGCTCTTGCTCATTCCACTGCCGCTGTCCTGTTCCCGCCCAATTAGTTGCCATCCTTCCTTGTATTGCTATCAGCCCCTCCTCTTCTTCCTCTCCCTCCCTGCTGTGTGGGAGTGCAGCTACTGCTGCTGCCACCTTCACCAATTTTGTCCATACTAACTTTGCTTCGTCTGCCAACCTTTTCTGTGCCACCTCCTTCTCCCTCTCCTTTATTCTTTTACAATGGTGTACTATTATGCTCTGAATTTCTGGCCATCCCTTTGCTTCAATACCTGCTATCTTGTCGAGCGCTTTCTGCACTTCCTTTGGGAGCCCTCTTTTTATAATGAAGTAAAATAAAGAGGTCGATTGATACCAAGGCGTGCCCGTCTCCGCTCTCCACATCTCTTGGACCCGAAAAATGTAATCCATAGCCTCCTCCCCCTCATTCATGGTACATTGCATCACCGACTGCAAGTCTGGTGTGTCTGGGAATGTTTCGCGCAAGGCGTCCCACACCCTAGCCCGCACTGTGTTGAAGGAGGCCCCATCATGGCGGTCACAATCTAACGTAACTCCTGGGAAACCGGCTTTAACCCATACTCTTTCAGCCTGATCGCCCACCGCTGATACAAGCAGACTTTTCACATCTCCTACAGCTAGGGGTACCCCAGCAGTATGTTTTTCAAAGGCGTATATCCACTTACTTGCCCCTCCTGATAACGGGGGCAATAGCTTTAATAAGTTGGCTTTGTCCATTTGTGCCCATGGGATATAGTTAGGTCTCCCTCCTCCTCTGTGTATCAACGGAAGCTGTAGCTTTCCTTTCTGTATAGCACTCGGACCCGATTTGGATGCTGATGTTTCTAGTGATGCCATTTTTCCCACTCTGTTCCTTAGTCGTCCCGACCACTCGTCGTCCAGTGTTCTCACTGAACATGTGCCATCCCCTCCTTCGCTTCCCCCTCCCATAGCCATGCTCACTCTGTCACTTTCTTCTAACTCGTCCCTTATGTCGCATAGTAATTCCTCTCTATCCCCCATAGGCCTTTCATCATTGTCAGGATCTCCCTCATGTGCCTCTATTTCAATTATTCGGGTTGGTTCTTCCTCAATTCTGAACAGTATCTCGCCTTTCTTCCACCCCTCTTCGGGTCCTCTTGTCCCGCCTGGCGCTCTAGACGTGCGCCCTGACCTAGTTGCATTAAGTGCCGTTTGTCCGCACATATCTTTTATCCGTGAGAGCTCATCTTTTGCTATTGAGAGTCTTGACTGTAAATCATCTGTAAGTTTCTCTATGTCCACCCTTTGTGTACTCGCCTGGCCTCGCTCCCTTGTACTTTCATATGGTGGGGGTGCAGTGGGCCTGTGGGGTGTAGTAGTTGTCGGGGGAGGTACATACGTTGGATCACTGTATCCTTCTGCGGGTACAGGTTTTTTCAGTATCGGGTACAAACTTATTACCTCTATTGGTGGCGCTACACTTGGCAATTCTTTGATATCTTTCTGTATCATCAGTGGATTGTCTGTAGTGGATGGGAGGTCAGCATTTAATGCTGGTGCTTTAGGCGGTGGTACCTCTTCAAATAACCTCCAGAGATCTATTATTTCCCTCCTATTTTGCAACTGTTTTCCTTTATATTTCAAGAAAACGCATGTGACCACCATATCCAGAACGCTTTTATCAAATGACCCTCCCTCTGGCCATATCTGGGGTAGCCCCTCTCCCTTCAACTCAGTTACCCATTGGTTGTGATATTTCTTAATTCGCTCCGCGTACCCTGGAAGACTTTTACAAATATGTGATACGGGTGTTTCAGCCCCCATTTCAGCGCTCTCCTCGTGCTTATGTGTCTCTGTGTGTCTGCAACTACAATATGAATGTAGTATCAATATTATTTTTCGTATCTTACTTCACATTCACTGTTATGCTCGGTTGGGCTCTCCCTCTCTCGACTATTCAATACGAAACTGACTGTACACAGTTTCTACTTTGTTCTCTTTGGAGGACACATACAAGAGCAACCCATCATTTATTTTGACAATAGCAACCCGGAAATCAAAAGGCACCCACTCACGTCACTGTATCACCGTTGCCTTCAAAAAAGTTTCATCCGGTCACACTTACCATGACCATTTGACAATTATATATTTATAGCCGTTGTACACATTCGCAACCTCAAATTATCCCCTGACACATACGAGGTGCACACACCTCTTGGTAACACTCAGTACACCATTCACGCTGCCCTCCCTTTCCTCCCTAGCCGGCTGTCCCTGTCTGTCTTACTTAGATAGATGAATGCGCATACATATATTTATATGTTTTAACCTGCTCTCCCCCTCCTAGTAGGCCCCCTTTTCTCTTACTTTCTTCCCAAGTTCGTGCTAATCTTGGTTTTTATTCGCCCCCTACCCTTAAAGAAAAAGAAAAGAAAGAAGTAATAGCGATCACTAATATATTCTCAGTGCCCCCTTTTGCTGAACACTTTTATCTTATATTTCACTTCGTCATATATTCCCAGCACTAGTCAATATAGCACTATGCGGCGCCGCCTTCCACCCCCTTTCGGAGCTAGGTTCCCGTCACTTCTATCTCTTATTCACCTCGTAATCCTAATGGCCATATGCAAAGAAAAAGAAAGGAAATTTTAGAATAATCTTTAGTATCTCTTCGTACCCCCTTTTCGTTCCCTGTCCTACCCTTCTCTCCCCGCTCCCTTTACAATCGCTCACACTCAGTACTCACGTGCCCGTCTTGAACCGATAGTCTCCGAAACTGGGTCCGTCCAGGCAGTGTCGCCGTCAGCTCAACAGTCAGCCCCGACTCCGGCGAGCGGTACTCAAAGGGGATTTTTCAACCGGGATCCCGTACCCTTTCTCTATTGAGTGCGCACTTCTTAGTGTACCGGTCGCCGTTGGCGGGCAGCCTCCCGGAGCCGGCTCACCGTGCGTATCCCTTTTCGACCGGAGATTCTCGTGCCAAAAGGGGACGGTTATAACGAGTTTTTAGGAAGAAATAATATCACGCTATCGGGGTCACCACTGAAGGCAAGCGTCCCCACACAGCACGATCCTCCCCACAATGAGAGACAATGAAGGACTCTCCCAATATGGGAATAAGGCCAAGACAGAGTGCGGGTGAGCGTAAATGGGAGTTTATCAATCAGAATAGGGCATGCAAAGAACTCTGCAAACTCTGAGAGCGCTCTGCCTGACAATAGCAAAGACAGGCGTATATATTTACAACAAACGTCATAAGAACCTACACACTATAGGGGGCACAAGTTCATGGGGATTGGGTGGCGATGACTAACTATAGGTGCTGCTGTGATGTGGTTGGCTTTGGCTGGAAGACGTCACTGGGCAGCCTCGTGGGTTGGGCTGGGCCTGGCAGGGTGGCAGAGTTCATCCAGGCGGTGTTGTGGGGCCATCGCGGCCAGTGGCAGAGATGAATGTCTTTTCCTGACTTGTTAGCCCTAAGCCGTGCACACCGCAGTCATTCAAACATTCTGGTATTATCTTCTTTAGTAAATCTTTCAATAGGTTATACAACAGGTTAATGCAACACAGGAGGAATGTACCTTGTGAGGGGTCTGGAGGTAATACGTCAGGACCTGGTTACCAGTGTCCTGTTGACCGGGCCATAGGTCGAGGGGCTAAGCTTCGGGGCCTGGGACGGGCGGTACATGTCTTTCTGCCTTGTTAGAAGTTGTTATGGATGTTCCGCTGTGTGTTGTCAAAGTGTTGGGTGTCCTGATTGCACAGGGCCATAAGTCTGAGATGGTCTGGTGGGTTGTGAGGTTTACGAGGGGGCGCGTGTGTTCAGGCAGAGGTTTACTGCTGTGCTGTAAATAATGCAGGTGGCGGGTGGTGGCCTTGGGTGCTACAGAGGGGGTTACAAGTCTTTCAAGCGGCTCCAGCCTAGTTGGGGGAGGTAACGCAGCGCGGCGCGGTCTCTGCTCTCATGCCTTGGCAGCCCTCGCAGGGTGGGAGGGGGAATGGCCTTGCACGTATTTCACAAAGGTATCTCCCTCGTGTGTTGCCGATTTAGGTAAAGACATCACAAACATTTGAACACTCTATAATACTTATTTAAAACATTACAAAACATGCATTTAAACTTTGCTGGATGTGTCTTGATTATACCCAGTCTGAGTACCTTATTCATACATTTATGTTTTAACACGTGCAGTATTTAGTTATATGCATATATATTTGCAGTAAGTGAGGTAGAGTTAGGGTTGGTGGAGAACATAGAAAGTAACCCGCCACTTGTTCGTGACGGTGGTGGCGCATGTGGGGCCTAGACATGCACCTTCTCATGCATTCTTCACATGGGCCCTTTGTATGGTTTACATTCGTTTTCTTGTGTCCTCTAGCAGCATTAGTTCAGTTATGGCACGAGCCCATGGGGTGTACGTTTTCCAGTCATACACGTAACAAACAGATTCCTGGTGCATGCCGTTATTATTAATACCCAACTGCAATGGTATATGCTCACCATCGCTTATATCATGGGGGCATGATCTCTTGTAATTATACATCTTACAGGCTTTTGTAATATAAGGGATTTTATGAGAGAAAAGCATCCTTTGCAAGTAGTCTCAGCATTAATATACAAAGATTGTCTGGCATATAACGACCATTTTACTGTTCTTTTCATTTGCCTAGGCCTGCTGGCCGGGTCATGCTGGGAGCGATGATACACTGCGGGAGGTGAACTGTTACAATGTTAATGTATTATACTAGCTCATGTCCGTCTTGTTCGTGGGAACGTGCTCGCAGCGGATCTGCCAGGGTGCTGCGGCAACAAGGATGACTGAAACCCTCCAAGGGTGGGGGCCGCGCTACAGTGCGCTGAGCTCACACCATCTTTACCAGACAAAATGGTTTCTAGGCCTAGCTAAATTTTAATACGTGTGGGCAATTGATACGTGCGGGCAATGTCTCCAGTGGGTGAACCCTCCACCACCTGGGCCCGGGTGGCATGAGGGGACGCCCAAAGGAGCCATAGTCCTCACCTGGGGAGAAAGCGTAGGCGAGGGGGGGGTCTCTTGGACCAGTCCTCCCCTACACTGCACATGAGTAGAGCATGGGATAATGGGAGTTCAGCAGCAGCGACCCCATTAAATGAGGTCAGTTAACCACCATCTATTTAGCATTGTCCCACCAATTAATGTAGCTAAGGGTTAAAGCATCGACAACCATACAATTAATTTATATTGTGTTCACTATGTAGGGTCCGAATTGTCATGTGGTCCTGAAGAAGGCAGTAATGGATCATCTAATGCCATGGCGAAACGTCTCGTAAAAGGAAACTTAGGCTATATGGAAATGTTTTCCTAATCTATTTAGAGACATTAATTTAATTGGAGACATTAACCCCAGCATTGAGAATGTATTCTTTGTATTGCGTTCCATCAAGAATGCATGTCTTGTATTGTTAGGATTGTATTAAGTTTATTAATTTAGTCTTGATTGTAGTAAGTTTATTCATTGCACGTTTTGCACATATTCACCATTTGGTTTGTTTATTTACTATTTTCGATTAGAGAGAACTCTAATATTAACATGCAAAAAAGTATTAGGAATAAAAAACAAAAACTAAGAAAATAAAAACCAAATTTATTTTTAATAAATGATGTGGTCACACAATTGATTGATGGTGCTGGTTTTCATTTTCTGAATGTGATCTTTAGTTAATTGATTGAAAAGTCAGGACACACTACACACAGGTGTTAACAGGGAACATTTTGCTAGTGGTTAATTTGTACCATTGGGAACCCACACATGTATTTTGCAACCCTTGAACCAGGTCTTGATAGTTCCGTTTTAGTAGGTGAGACTCAGCGTGGTATACGTTCAATGCAAAATGCAGGAGACCTGTGTCTTCTGTGGTATTGCAGCTAAGCAAAGTGTCTTTTGCCTCTTTTATCACGTAAAATGTGGCTGCTGTTGATGTTTGATCATGGCCGACTCTTGTATGAAAAGCCCCTTCAAGTGATAGGGGTTGGGTAGCCCATATGTAAATATTCAAATTTCTTAGCTGCCAACCGGGGTGTCATTCACAGCTTGTGGAACTGCGTTGAAGGCATCACGTTGACAGAGGCAGCGGTGTCGATCAATACAGGTACTTGCTTGGAGATGATGGTAACAGCACAGTGTGGTTGGTGTTTTTGCACCTTGTACCTGGGCAGATCAGCAATACGAAAAAGACATCCTCAATATCTTCCAAGTATACCGGTTCACTTCGTTCTTCTAGCTAGTCTGCTTGATGACTGCCACTTGGGCCTGACGATTTCTCACAGAGTCTTGGTTCTGCACAGGAGGTTGGAGTGGCCATGTTACTCTACAGACTTTGGCAAAATGGTTCATCCGGTCACACTTACCAGATTGTTTACCTTCCATGGGCACCCTTATATGCCATGTTAGCTGGCTCCCAAGATGGAATCCTCGCCAACATAGCTGCTGGGTTGTAGATCTTCCCCTTTAGCTATCAAGGGCCAGCCTGAGGTATGGGCAGTCTGTGATGTTGCCCAGGGCCCAGCTGTCATGTGAGGCTCCACGGGCACCAGCTGCCTGCCTCGAGTGTAACAAGTAATATTGTTTTCAATAGTTGCTGTGCTGCTTCCTTGTGCAACACTCTTTTTTCTGTTTGTCGTAGTGAGGAATGGTGTCACCTGCCAAACTGCTAAGACCTACTGAGACAAATACCCACCTCCCAGCAGCCATCAGATAATTACTGCTTATCACTTTCTTTCGTCTAGAAGAGCATTGAAAGTGGGAGTGATTTATAAGTAATGGCTCTTTTTAGATGCTATTGTTTTGGACCAGAGGTTCTTAACATTTCCATGTTAAGAACTGCAACAGGGCATTTTCATTCTGAAAGTGCACACAAAGCACTAGTTAGCTGCCTATTTCCACACCCTCTTCTAGGACAATTAAAACATATCACAAAACAGTTTCAAACTATCTGCCTTATTTTTGCATGTTCATATTTAGCACACAAAAAAAGTGTTTTGTTTTTAATAGAATGTATAATTTTCCTAACATATATAAGAAGCATGCCTTTGTTAAACTTTGAACCACAAACAGGTAATCTTTTTACCTACTGCCCTTTATTATGAGTCTGTAAGTCTTGAAAGGCCATTTTTGCCATTCAAGATGGGGTAAAAATGACACAATTGTACACTTTTTGCCTAACATACTTTTGCAATTATATATATATATGTTTGTGAGTACTTTACTATGGGTTGTGTACTTTGTAAAACAGAGTACTGTTGGCGGCGTGGCCAACCTACGGTGCATGCAATTGCTCTTTCTGTTGGGCTCCGAGGGAGAAAGCCCTGTGGACCAATTTCTTCCCGCTTTATGTAAGTATTTTCTAACCCCGTAGCAGCGACTTACCTACTATGTGAGCCAGCACTCATGGAATGATGATACAGCCGGTAATGCCATGTTTAAGCTGGGGCCAGGCAGGACCGACTGAATCCATGGCTGTGATCTCCAAGATGGCGCCTAGATTCTGTGTCCTGTTGCAATAGCGCAGGATATCTGAAGCCCTCCTATGTGCAACGGACAGTGCCTTTTTCTGCACCTGATTGAGATTATCGAACCTCACTGAGGACGCCAGTGTGATCCTGGAGCTGTGGCTGAGCACGCCTGAGTGCGCCGATAAATGGGGGACCCGACGATAGGCTGAAAGATGCGACCCGCCTCCTTCCCACTTTGCTGTGAATGAGAGCGGCCTCCAGGCACAGTTGGAAGAGCACCAGGGGCGGGTAACACTGCGCCCCATTGCCCCTGACTGGAATGCTCTCAGATCCAGGTTGGAGACAGCCCGGCTGTCGCCGGGGAGATACCTTGAAGCTGCACTCTCACTCCTGATTAGAGTTGATGTGCAGAGGGCACAGAGAACTCGTATGAGCAGGCTTGGGAAAACAATCAGCTAGAGGAAACACAGCTCCCCCTCTGTTACTTTCAAAGCCCAGATGAGACCCTAAGCCTAATTGGTTGGATTGGGGGTCAGAGGGATTCTACCACTTCATCACAACAATATAGACGCACATTGAAATAGGGCACTTATACTGTCACCCTGTGACCCTCTGTACACCATACCATTACACGACGGTGGTGATTGGGACATAACACAGATACAGCAGGGACCAGTGACTCTGGTTGTTTTGGACTGTATATTGCCAGATGATGTCTAAAACTGCTGCTAAAATGAAGTCTGGAGACATGAAAACCATGTTGGAAGTACAGGACGGGAAGTTGAAACAGCCCCAGACAGTGGCAGCACAGATCCATTCTCCTTGAACGGAAGATGAGGCTAAAGATGGCCCTGCAACTTAATGAGATCTACTCGGCCTATTGGCTGAAATCAAACAAGAGATTAAGGCTTCTGGTGATAGATTGGCCAAATCCATTGCAGACCTCAACAACCATATGCTTGCAATGGAATCACGGCTGAACGACATGGAGACCACTGTTTGCGAACAGGTACATAACCAAGCAGAGCTCCTGAATTGGGTGATTGGGCTCCAAGAACAGCTAGAATTGGTATGGATGAAGCATGAAGATCTGGAGAACCGTTCTCAGAGGAATAACTTTTGAGTGAGATTGCTCCTATGAGTGAGCTCCCAGATCAATCAAAGCTTGTTTTGGGCCAAACACATAGAGTTCATTCCTCCTTTTGACTCAAGTGCAACCTGTTGCCAGACTTCTTTTTAGGTAGGGTGCATTTTTTCAACAGAAAGAGAAGAATATGTAAGCAGCCAGGAACAAAGGATCTATCAAATTTCCGGTCCAGAAGTCACCTTGTTTCAAGAACTGTCCCCACTCACACGGCGAAGAGGCGGCAGCTAAACGTAGTGACGAACTGGTTGATAGACTGTAAGGTGTGGTATAGTTGGGTATTCCTGTGCAAACTTATATTCAAATTCCAGGGCCAACACCATGCGAAAGGACAGATAATCTGAATCATGGTTGCCATCTAAGGAGAAATCTTTAGACATCCCCAGAGACAGACGCTGAGGTGGCCTGTCACTCTCAATCTGCGTTTTAGACCTGTTCCCTTGTTAGTTTGGGTGCCTTGTTTAGGTCACTTCACTGGGGGATCTAGACCTTCCTTTCGGGTGTGCCCCATCTAGATCTGGAACATGGTCAGTTCACTTGGCTACACATGCAAATTGAAACACATTCTTGGGGGGATTGTGAGTTACAACAATTTGCGGGTGGAGGGAACCAACTGGGGAAATCCCAGGAGGTTGACGTCATTCAATGTTGGAACCAATGCCTGGAGGAAGAGGAAATGTGGAATGTATCGTTTGACTTTAGTTATGTTGAGGGTATTATTAATAATATGTTTCTTCTTTATTCCATGGGATTGTTTTATTGATTTTGCACTCGAGTCATACCACTGCAATGAGTAGCCCTAGATATGTGCCTTGCAGGGTAGAGAATGGGGAATGGAATGTAATTGTGGTTGATCACTGCCGGATGATGAATGGTGACTCCTGATTTAGCAATAACTACCCTGAACATGTTCAGGGACTTAATTCCCCAATCAAAAGGAAGTCAGTGTTACACAGGTTAGCGTCTCATGATGGCAGAATACTTTTCCATCAAGAAATTTCCAAATGACGAGGCTAGACTCTGTACCAAGGAATATCCCACGGCGTATTGCACAAGCAGTGGCCTTAAGAAACGTGGAGTCGCTATTTTAATCCGCAAGGGGATCCCCATAAAGGTTACAAATGTACAAAGGGATGTAGAGGGGCGATTTGGGCTGCTCACTGCAACACTGAGGAATTGTAAATTTACATTGGCCTCGTTCTATGCTCCGAATAAGGGCCACGTGGCCTTCCTAGAGTCTTTCTTGAGGGTATTGATGGAATTCGCAGTTGGGGAAGCTATCATGGAGGGGATTTTAATAAATTAACCCCACAATGGATAAATAATTGCCATCCACAGGCCATGATAGATGGTGTTTCCAGGCAATAATAAAATTACTTCAATCGAAGCCTGGAGATTATTCCACCACAGAGAGAGAGAGGGTACACTTTTGTCTCAGCTGTTCATGGGGGCTTTTAGAGGCTCGACATGCTACTGCTATCCAGGACTCTGATCCCGGAAACAAGGGGGATTGTGATCTTTCCAAGTGACCTTTCTGATCATGCCCCAGTGAAGATAGCACTATATCTGTTAACAATAATTCAGCCTACTCGACCAATGTGGAGATTAAATTACTTCATCCTGCGAGACACAGCAACTATAGCTCAAATTGTTGATTGCCTTCATAATTATTTTATAGAAAACATCACTAAAGATGTAGATCTCTGGACTGTGTGGGATGCTGGTAAAGCTGTCCTTAGAGGGATCATTATTGGCCTACGGTAGCCTATAACAAGGTGAATATTGTTAATCAGGCCTTACTGGAGGAGGAAGTTCAGGCCAGGGAATAAGTACATAAACAGAGAAACTCTCGAAGATCCGTGCAAGATTTGTGCTTAGCACAGAAGATATTAGAAGCCCATCTCACAGAGAAAATGGCTCAGCTGATCAGCTAAGCCACATTTTTACACCAAGTGCATAAAGCTAATAAACATCTGGCTTCAAAACTGTGCAAATAATCAGTACGCAATTACGTACCAGCCCAGAGAGATCAGGATGGTCTGAGGACTACTGCTGAACTTGGGAAGATTCAAATAATGTAAGATTACTTTTGGGGGGCATCGGCGGCATTGGGGGGGACACAATTCACAGGGATAGATTTCTTACTTTAGCTAACCTCTCGGATGTCGAGAGAGAGCAAGAGGACTATTAATCCCTGGAATCCTGTCGAGAGAGAGCAAGAGGACTATTAATCCCTGGAATCCTTAATAACAGAACAGGACGTGGCACAAGCCATCCACTCCCTTCCAAATGGTAAAGCCCCTGGTCCCAATGGATTCGCAATACATTTCACAAGACCTTAGCCCACATACTAATTCCCCACCTTACTAAATTATATAATTCTGTTTTGAAAACAGGGAAGGTGTCAGACTCCATGGCAGAATCTGCAACAACCTTACTACTGAAGTCAGGGAAAGATCCTGAAAATTGCAATGCTTACCGCCCAATTTGCTTGTCAGGGCTGACCTTGAATCTCTGTACTCTAAAATAGACCACCTCTTAAGAAGTGAATGCACTTTGTAATTAAACCTAGTTTATTTCACCACAGCCATTGGGAAAGAGGCTAGAACAGTCCTTGGAGATTTAACTAATCAGACCCTCTCCCTTAACCACAGAACAGATACAGTATATATACATTTTCCGAACTCTTGACACACTCCCACATTTCCCTCATGTTCCCTTACAAGTAATTAACACAAATACAAATGGGTTAGCCCTATACAAGGAAATCTGATCCCCACAATCTCATTGGCAGCCTTTACTGTGGCACCATCCTTTTGGATATACAATGTTCAGGAAATTGCAAGTACAAGCCCAACCCTCTTCTGTGCTCTCTTCCTGTAAGACACACACACCTAACATGGTGTACAATACATTTGTAGTACACCTTTCCACTTGGTCACAGACCTGCAACACTAAATCTGACACACATAGTTTCTGTATGGACACTTTATGAGGTCATAGAGAGCTAACAAAAAGGCTCCTTTGATTGGGCATTTACTCGTTTCTCCAAGCACTACAACATTCTGGATATTTATTCTTGGCGTCCTCTCACCTTTTCATTGTATGCAACCACTAGTTCAATCCATTTGGCCTCTGTTCCCATTATAGTCTTTTTCCTGCTAATTTATTTAACATTCTCATAGGCCCGTGGTCATCTCTGCTCCCACTTACTCTGTTATAGTTTTAGCTTCTAACCCTAGTTTGACAGTGCCAGGTGGCCGATGTTTCCTGGGTCATTTGCTTAACAATTTTCAAGCTGAAAACCCTGGGCCATTTAATTCCAGCTCCAAATAGCCGTTCTCATGTGATTGCAGCTGTGGTTGCAGCTTTCACTCTGCCAACCCCCCCTTGACCAACCAGTTTTCCCGAACATGAATGTGTGCATGTTTATTTTTATGCACGTGTGTTCAAAACTACTGCATCAGCTCATAATGGATTTTTGATTCAAGAGCCTTTTTCTACTTTTTATGGCGCTTCTGTGCTCCCATATTCTATTTAAACAGTTTATATTGCTGCATGTATCCAAATCTAAAATGTATCACACTAGACACAAAATAACACTAAAAGTAACCTTTAACAAACCTCAATAAACTTATCCTGGATACATGCAAAACTGCAACATCGTAACAATATTGCATCCATTTTCAACATTAATATGGTGCGTGCAACATGAATTTTTCTTTTCTATTGGAATAAAATCTATCGACCCCCACCCGCTTCTAAATGTGGATGCAACATTCTTTAGTAAGATAATTGCATCCAGGTTGGGGGAAGTTCTCCCGTCTTTGTTGGATAGGGACCAAACAGGCTTCATTATTGATTGAGGGACATATGATAATATTAGAAGGGTGCTGGATCTTATAGCAATGGCTCCCCAAAGAACTGAGAAGCTAGTAATAATATTGTAAGATTCCCAAAGAGCTTTTCATGGTATGAGTTGGGAATAGCTGGAAGCCGTACTGAAGGAGTTCGGTATTGGCCCTGAACTCTCTAGATATATTATGTCTAACTTCAGAATCCCTAATATGAAGGTGAGGGTGAACGGTCAATGGACACCAAACATTCCCCTGGAGTGGGGAACTAGGCTGGGGTGCCCCTTGTCCCCCTAATTGTTTCCCTCGCAATGGAACCACTAGTTCAACAGATCCTCTTAAATCCGAGAATTCAGGGAATTGCACAGGGTATTCTTGCCCACAAAATAGCATTATACGCTGATGATATATTGAGGTTTTTTTATGTGACCCACTTTTATCCTTGCCTGAATTACTAACTATACTGGGGGCTTTTACCGATTATCAGGATTCCAGATTAATAACGAGAAGTCTATAGGGCTTAATATTACGCAATCCCCAGAAACAATGCTATGAAGCAGGGTTTTGCGTTTGCATGGGCGGATCAAGAGATACAATATTTGGGAATAAAGATCACCTCAAAATATGATACCCTTTTCTAAGCTAACATTCCGGCACTATGGAAACATGCTAAAGATCAATTGACCCATTGGGACCTGCAGGAGATCTCTTGGCAGGGTGGCGTGCAAGCAGTAAAAATGACTTTAGTTTCCAAAACTGCTTTTTGTTTTTCAGGCATTCCCACTCTAGATTTTAGATAAGGACCTCTCTAAACTTCAAAGAGCAATAGAGAAATTTACATTGGCGCACACACCCCCTAAAATCCCCTGAAAGGTACTTATCAGATCAAAGGGTGAAGGACGGCTGAATGTCCCCTTGGTTCAGAGGTATTTCTTGGCAGCTCAACTAACCCCAATGTTAGACTGGCCACAAATGGGGAGAGACCCAAAATGGAAAGACATTGAACAGCCCTTTTCTAACTATCCTTTGGCCCTACTCCTGTTCCTCTTGAAGGAGACAATATGGGCCAGTAGAGGACTCCTGGCGTCCACTAGCTGGACTCTACATCATTGGGATTGATTAGGCTATCATTAGGGATTTAAGAGGGGGCTCGACCTCCTATCACCAGTTATCCAGAATCTGGAATATACCTCTGGAATGAAAAAATTGGAAAAGACAGAGGACACTGCAACTCAGGGATTTATATAACGATGATCAGCCTCTTACATTCGATGAATATATGGAGAAATGTTCTTTGCCTGAGATAGAGCTTTTCAGATACGTACAACTTAGGCATTGGATTACTAACGCAAAAGTAAAACAAGCGGGAACCAGGACCCCAACCATGTTAAAACCTTTGATACAAGAGGGACTCAGGGTTACTCTTGTTACAGACATTTAGAAAACCCATCAGAAGGAGAAAAACCTGCCTAGATGCTTAAATGGGAACAAGAACTTGAGATGGACATCCCATGGGAATCCTGGTAACATAATAATAATAATAATTTCGCATTTATATAGCGCTACGAACCCTCAGGTATCTGAGCGCTGCTTATTATTACCCACGGTGTGTGGTGCTCATTTATCGACCTCGGAAGGATGAAAGGCTGAGACTGGCCCTGCCGGGATAGCGCTCTACTCGCTGTGCCACTTGACCGGCTTATATTTATGCAAGCGCGCTGCTTATTATTACCCACGGTGTGTGGTGCTCATTTATCGACCTCGGAAGGATGAAAGGCTGAGACTGGCCCTGCCCGGATAGCGCTCTACTCGCTGTGCCACTTGGCCGGCTTATATTAATGCAAGCGCACAAGAGCTCTAAGTGAACACAGATACAAGAAGGTGCTTTCAAATTATACTATCGTTGGTACATGACTCCTCAAAGAATACATAATATTCATCCTGAAAGTTTAGATCGCTGTTGGCACAACTGTGGTCAAAAGGGGACATGGCACACATGTGGTGGAGTTGCCCAACAATACAATTTTTCTGGAAGGAGATCTTGGCGAAAATAAGGGAGATCTCAAGCCTGCTGGTCCCTGTGAACCAGTTAGTCATTCTATTAGGGGATGTACCCGATGGTGATATTTACCCTATGTCAGAGCCTAGGGCAGTATTGGTCTCTCATTTATGAATGATGACGAAAATAACTAGAACTAGATTCTGGAAATCCAGACAAGGACCTATAATTTCTTATTGGTGGTTTAAAGTTTGAGAGATCATGTTGAAGGAAAGAATTTCATCTCTAATATCAGACACCATGCCTAAATACATCTCCACATGGGCACCCTTCTTAGATTATGTGCGGGATAGGGAACCTATGCCTTATATACCACAATTACTTAAAGGTCGGGCCATGGAGTAGAGTACAACACAGAGATGGGAGGAAACATGGGGACCCGCTGGAAAACGGTGACTGTACAATATAATGTAATCTGGTTCTCTGCCTGGGAATAGAGGTTCATTACTCTTTTACTTTTTTTGGGGAGGGAGACATTATTGCTGTTGTTAGAAAAGGAAATTTGACGATAATTGTCATCTGCATGTGTCAGCTTTCTGTACGTTGAATTATTGTCAAATTTTCAATAAAGTACCAGTTTGAAAAAAAAAGTATTGTTGAAATCCAAACTTGAAGGGGATATGATCAGAGGACAAATGAGTCATGAATATTTGCCCGAGATGTGGCAAGAAAGGTGCCTTCCTGAAGACCAGATAGGTTATTTTCCCTAATTGTGGCCATGTGCTGCTTTCCATGGAACAAGTAGAGGATACCTGTGGGTGGACAGCGTGTGCCCAATTTTTTCAGAGGGCACACCCAACTTCCCTTGGGTGTTTTTGAAGCCAGCAAGCTTGCTCAAGTGTTTGGCTACCAGGATTTCACCCGGGTTGTCATGTTCCCAGTCAGACAATTACCCACAAGACCAAAGACAAGTTTCATCAAAGCACGTCTCATATTCTGATTTTATTTTGCAGGATATATTTAATTATCAATTTTTGGGTTTAAAAAGTGAGTATCTGTTATACTTTGCCAGCGTAGTTATTGGAAAATCTCCTCTCTTGTGTTATTTTTCTAGTTTTTATAATTTTATTTGAATGGCCAATGCTCATGTGTCTTTCTTCTAACGGGAAAGGTCAATTGAACTAAATTTCTATACAGCACTTTAAGATATGTTCACTAATTGTGCGTATATTCATGGGAGTCAGCTTTTGGTTTTCACTGCAGAGGCATAGATTCCCACACAGAGTAAATCTAGGGAGTAGTACCCATCCTCAGGTCGAAACAAAATAAAAACTATTCTCTTTTTTCCCTACAGATTCTTTAATGCTGATATTGTGCTGATTCTTTTGCTGCACAATACAGAGGCGAAGATCCCTGCACCCGCTACTGCCCAACCCGCCACCCTCTTCCCCCACCCACAACTCTATATTGCCTTACTCAAACACCCCCTGCATTTTGCTGCAAAAAAAGAAAATGATGAAAAATGGTGGTAAGAAATACTGCAGTGAAACAAATATGCTGTTAGAAGACTAAGGCCCTCATTATGTGGTTGCCGGTAGGCCGCCACTAGTACCGGCGAACTACCGGCAACCTCGGTTTACCGTTTCCGTCACCCGATATCCTGGAAATACTGGAATATTACGGGCGACAGATGTACCGTAAGTTCCCATTCCTGTGGAGTCCAATGCGATTTGTGTTATTTGCTTATTGATTAGTGTTTACAGAAAAATCACCTGAGCCAAACAGTGATCCGAGCACTGCGACCAAAAGGAAGGGGGTCATGTATTTCTCAGTGAAAGGAGCATCTTCTGTATTCACACCAAACTCCCACCCATTCACCCTTTCACTGGAAGTCTTCACCAAACCAGACGAAGTATTGGGCACTTTTCGCACATTTTCACTCAGAACGCCCACTTTGTTGCCTTACTGGTACACGGCACAACATCAGAGTCATTTCATAATCTAGAGATTGAGAGGTTTTTGGCAAAGTTACGAAATGTTTCCACAGAATGGTTTTGTGCCTCTGAAACGTTAGAAGAAATGGGCAAGAGTAAGTCTCATTTCCATTTCTTTTACCTGACATGCACTCACGAAATGTAACACAGCAAAGGGAAGTGAAAGGGTGTTAATTTCCAGGTCGATGTCTCTTATAATGTAATTTGTTAATGTTAAAGGTATTTATATAGCACGCCGTCACCAACGGAGTTGGTCTCCAGGTGCTCAGGCGGATCTGTAAACAAAGAGGTGGGTTAGTGGGTGAAGAGGGCGTAGGAAAGTGAGAAGGTGGTGTACTGTTGGCAGCTTCAGTTCGGTTTTCACTGTGTGCTGAGCTTGGATATGCATATAGGATTGAAGCGAGTCCTCGCGTGCTGTTGTGATGTAAGTGTTGAGTGTTTGTTGTTGTGGTGAAGTCCGTGCGGTTTGCTGTGAGAGAGGTGGTTGTGTGGATTTTTGTGTGAATTAAGTATGCAGAAATGTGAGGTTTTGGTTAGTGGGTTATATGTCTCTTAATCCTTGTAAATTTGTTTTATGTATCAGGTTGTCATACTGGGTAGGTATATTCTTTCTCTTGCTTTACTGACTGTCTAGTTTCTGGGACGATACCGTGGCTGGTTTCTATCAAATTATTTGGGCTAGTACCCCCCGGTACTTAACGGGCTTAATAACTGTTTTAGGAAATATGAAGCAACAGCAGAAAACACATTGGTCTCCCTAGGAGTGTGGCGTATTTACGCTGGGTAAATCCATCTACTGTCACCCAGGTTGGTAGTCAATCTGCCAAATTACAAGTGGTGAATTGGCACTTACCACAACCGGTAATACCAACTGTGACAAAGCCTCCGTTTTTGGGAAGGAAAGTGAAAGAAAAACCACGAGCCAAGTGCTGGGGGTTTTCTTCCACTTTACCTCCAAACTTGTATCTGGGTGGTGCAGTAAAGTGGAAGTAAATTTGTTACCACCACTTTACTGCCACTTTCAACTGAACTAAAGAAGAGTGATGGCTGGAGGGTTCTGAATGTACCAAAAACCACTGAAAGAGCCCTGGGATACTCTCCAGACCATTGTTTTTCTGCCTGCCATGCCAGTATTACAGAGGAAAGACGACGCCCAAAGTGATTCTGCACAACACCAGAAACAACCCCAGACATGTTTTGGCCTCATTGGGCCTCGTCGGTCACATACAGCTTGGTTCTCTATGCATGGCAATTCGGGACGCATGCCTGGGCATACCTGTCCCACTCAGGATGACAAATGTAACAAAGAAGAATGATGGCTGGGTGGTTCTGATTAGCGTTTGTGTTTGATTTCTCCCATTAGTGGCAGGACCAAGACTGATTTGCATAGGGCTGGTCACCCTCTGCAGTGACACAAATGGGCTAATAAAATCAATGGCGTTCTTTACCCAAAGCAATGCCAGTGTTTAAGATTCATATCCTCTCACACATCACATTTCTTGTTTATACTTTTATTACAATGGCATACTTGTAATGAGAGTCACAGTGTTCTGTCAAGAACAACTGTAGATATATTGCAATCCCACCACAGCACCTATTAACATGTATTTTAAATTACAAAAATATGAGTGCAGTAAACAAAATAAGTGTAAGTGTTACTGCATTCTAGGTTATCTCTGTAATGACCAATGTGATGTTTTGGATTGTATTGCACTGTTATTCAGGAGTAACCCTGTCGGGGTGATTTCCCGGAGGGTCGTCAGGGCCGTCCGCGAACCCCAGGCTTAGGGAGGCCCCAACTCCTCCCGCAGTCCCCAATGAGTATGAGACACACGCAAGAGCAAGGCGTTACTGCTGTTTATTAGATGAAACGGCAGGGATAGGCTAGGGGATCACAAATCACCCGGGAACACTTCTCACAAGAGTGGGCTCGCAGGCCCTTTTTCAGCATGTGTGACGCCTCATCGTGCATCACCTGGGAAAACTTCCCCCAAAACCTAACAACACTTCGGGTTGGCTCCCCTAGTAATAGGGTTAGTATAGGAACATATAGATGAGTTAGTGGTTGGTGAAGAAGAGGTCAGGTGGTATGCTTGGGTCGTCCCTAGAAATTGTTCACTAAAAATTCTAAATGAGAGAGGTTAGTGATTGGCTGGGTTGTGATGCCGTCAGTAGTTAGCCCCCCATGCCCTGATTGGTTCATCCGTGAGCCCCCAAGCCTGGGACCATCGTCGTTCCCAGCTCATGGTGTACCTGGTGCTAGAAACAATGTATGACTATGTGTCAGTGATGGACAATGGACAGGTCTGCCATTCGCCGTTGAAGCGCTGCTTTATCACCGCTGTCAGTGTCCAATGTGTCACTTCATTGTGGCAGTCTGCGTCTCAAACGTGAGACCCTAGAGTTTCACTGGTCTGTGACTTGGCATCGCATCAGGGCGGCCTGGTCACGTGTGGTGAGACCGTAGCCGAAGCTGAATTATGAGCATTTGATTTGTATTTCGGCTTTGAGGGGTGGTTGGCCGCAGCAGGTGTAACCTTGGCTCGGGTGTGTGCTGTATAAGTTGCAACTTCGTGGCCTTGGCTGTGAGGTCCTTGTCGGGATTCTGTTCTGCACGATCAGCACTTTACAGCCCCATCCTGAGCAGCCCTGGGCCTGTGGTTTCTGAGTTTTGCGTCCTACTCTGGCCTGGTTCACGGGTGGTGGCATATGTTTCACAACACAGGGGTCACGTGGCGATATGGGTCCTTATCTGTTCTGATCCTGGTGATCCGCCTTGATGGTCGTGCAGCTATAAACTACCTCCGTCCCCAAGTACCGCTCGAGCAGGTAAAGAATACTGCCCTAGCAATCTTTGAGGCCACAGGTGATGAGTGGCGTCGTCAATCGGATACCCGGAACACCGGAAGGACCCCTGAGTGCTGTAAGGCAAAGGTTAGGTTCAGGTATACTATGAACAATAATGGCAGTGCAAGCAAACAAGGAACAAAAAATGGCACAGCTTACCCTGGGGATGATAGGACAGGTAGTAAGCCTGAACAGACAACGAGGGAAGACCGACAGCAGGCTGGGATGTACAGTACTTCCTCCAACTCACACCGATAGCCAGAGCGTGACCAGATAGCAAGTCCATCCAAGGTCCAGGTGGTGAACCCCAAATGACTCAGGAGACAAAACGTGATCGCCAGGAGCGTGGGTAGAAGTTCGCCAAAACAGAAGGGTAATCCAGAGCAATTCCAGGGCCAGAAAAAGGGTGGTCAAGAGTTCCAAGGGTCCAGAAGATGCGTCGAAACAAGAAGGGCAATCCAAGACAAGTCCAAGTAGCGGTCCGTGGTCGAGTTCCAAAGAGTTACAAGAAGAACGAGGGTAATGCCGAACAGGTCTCTGGTGGAAACAGCTGTGAAGCACTGAGTGTTTCCTCTCAGCTCTATTTGAATGAAAGGTAGATCACGTGACAGGGCACGTGACCGCACAGAGGCGTCACGTGATGGACGGACGCCATCAGTGATTGGTGTTCGTCCGATGTGGACGCCAGCATCGGCTACAGGCGATCCCGTGACCAGTCACGTGATCGTCTGAGCGAGACACGATCAGGTTCCCCCGTGCGTGGAAACTGGAGCCGCCGACGCCGGAGCCGTCGGGCATGTACGAGACGCCATGGCAAGCGCCAGCACGGAAATGGGCGGAAAGAGGAGGATCTGCCCCCTCGGACATCCCGCCTGCCGTGTCTTCCCCGTTGGTGTGGGTGGTGGGTATGGGAACGAAAGGTGCCTGGTGAGTGACGGGAGGAGGGCAGGACCGGGGACGTGACATTATACATGAGTGTCTTATGTTGCCATGGTTATAATAGCGATGAAGCATTTGCGAGCATGTACACAAGCTCTTCTTGCGTCTTGCGTTAAGCGGTGCTGTAGTTTAGCCTATGTGAAAAATAACAACGATGCATCAGTGTGTGTGTGCAATCCGTTACGTCATGGTGTTGAGTATGTTCTTCGTGTGAGATTGGTGTGGGTCTGACCAGTTGTGCATGGTGGCAAGTGTGTTACCGTCCATCAGCTATGTCGTCATGGCATCTCTAACGATGGTGACTTTCATTGCTACCGTGTTAGTCGAGCTGATCCATATGGTCTATGTCAGCTTCGCCGGAGGTTCCAGCATGTAGCTTGATTGACGGGCAGTTTCCCTGACCATGTGGGGAATGGCCACGGTAGATGTTGATGTCTGGAGCATCTGTGAGTGGGTCGAATTCCTCTCGGGGTGGGTGTTTAGGCTGTGACGATCTAGGCCATGGACTGCCTGAGAATCGGGGGAAGGGAGTGTCCCATTTTCCCTCTTCAGTCCTCCCTCTGGTCGACTTGTTGACCACAAAATTATTCACTCTCTTATCTCCTCTTACTCGCCATACCTTTGTTATCCCGCCAAGTGTCCGCACCTGTCCACATGATCTTCAAAAGACCAATACATATAAACACATCCACCACCGGGTTTGCAGTAAACATATTTCCCAACGTAGGTCTTCGGGTTCCTTGGATTTTCAACTTTAATTGATGGGGGGTACAAGTCTGCTTCCACTATTTGTTGGCACAGCAGCCCACGATCTTTTATAATAATGTCGTTCTTTTATAATGATGTCTGCATTCTTGTCATCTTCAGCAGGCATTAGGACGTGCATCCCTATCATTTGTTCAGCAGTGTGTTTAGATCTTGTCTTCCATGCCTTCATTCCCATAATAGCAGCCAATCCTAAAATCACACATCCTGCTATTACTTTGAAGCCGTCTGATAGCCAAGATGGCATCCACAACCAGATGTAGGAGAACCAGCTGCCGTCCTTCACTTCTTTTGCTTCATCTTTCATCTTGGCATGCATCTGGTCAAGCTGTGATACTGCTTCTGATAGTGTACCGTTGTCTTCATTGTTGGCAGAGTTAAATGACCAGCATGAATTTCCAATTTTTGCGCAAACACCTCCTTCCATTGCTGTCAAGAGGTCCAGCACATATCTGTTTTGTAGGGCCACCATCCGTATTGCTCTTAATTCTTTTTAATTCTTCTTTTATTGTGTTGAGCTCCCACCTGGTGATCTGCAGCCATATTGAATTGGCATATGCTTGCACACCTGGGTGTATTATGGAGAAGAACATCGCTGCTCTGCTGAATAACCTGTGTGCTGGAGGGATGTCACTCAGGGCCGTCTCTGACTTCCCCCCAGAGGTAGTTCCCTGTCACTCTTGATAGGTAAGTGGTGTTGGTTCCTTTCTTTCTTCCTGTTATCTTCAGTGATCTTTTCTTCGTCTCGTTTCCTTCATCCATTTTTGGGAAATTTTCCACGTTTACGTGCTTCTGTGGTACTACTAGTGATGGTACGTTGCTATGTACCAAGGAACATACTCCATCCCACATTGGTGGCAAACTGTGGTATGCCCTTGCTCCACAGGCCCAGTAGTGGTCCATAAGTACAGCTGTTCCTGCACCCCCCTCAGGAAGCTTCACTGTTCTCTTGCATCCGTTGTTTACTCCAACGTCTATTTCTCCGTTATGTTGATAACAAAGTGTCGGTGCTGTCAGTGGTAGTATTGTTATGGGTTCCTCTTCGTTGTCTAACCACGTCACCAATGCTGCACTTTTCGTCCATTCTTTATAGCACCGTTTGTTTTCTTCTTGTACCTTCACCACTGGTGACTTTGCCAATGTCAGCATCCTACTCCCCACAACTCCGTCCTCCCATCCATCTTTCGTGAACACCTTTCCATATATCAGTGTTAGTGGTCTTTCCCAGCATCCTGGTTCACCTGCAACCTCTTTCGCATACCACTTGCATGGTATGTAATCCAGTGTGACCTCTTGTGTTTCTCCTTTCTCTGGTCCTTCTGCTATATACTTAAGTCCTTTTGTCTGCTGCCATGAATCATCATACATGGGAAGTGTTTTGATGAAGTTATTTTCATAGGGGTACGTTGATCTTGATTTCCACCGAAGCGTTGCCCTTCTCCCCTGGAACCTTCCTCTTGTTTGGAATACTGCTAGATATAGCAAGCATTCAGCAGTCGTTACAGGTCCTTCAGTTCCAACAAATGTTCTTGAGGCGCTCATGGCGTATGGGATCAGTGAACATACATAGCAGTTGTCCTTTGCCGCATCCTTACCAATTTTCGACATGTGTTTATACCACATGTTGTTAGAGACGTGTGCAGATTCTGTGAGATATGTGTCCACCCCATTTACTTCATTTATTACACCACGTTTGTTCCTCTTAATGTTTTGCCCCGTACTAATTGTACCACCTGGCGCAGTGCTCCTTGCAGGCATGGCGGGGATAAGTTAGTAGTGGAAACTGCAGCCACATAAAAAGCATAGTATGCCTGCCAGACAGCGGCAGTAATCAGACCAGTGGTAAAAAATACTCCTAACATTTTTATTATTGTCGCTAGTACCACTGGCATTTTCACTCTTACTTGTGCTGCGGTCCTGCAGCTGTTTTACTTTAGATGATATAGGTGCCCGCCTGAAAATCTCTAAAATTATGCGTTATTGGTGTTAGTTGTTTTATTCAAGCCCTGCGTATTAGGTAATCGTTCAGTGCCCAGGCAAAAAGCTCTTCCCACACTTTCCTTACCGTCCTATCTCGTAGGGCTGGTAGTGCTTCATGGAGGTGTGGAAATGATCGCATAATTATCATAAGGAACGTGTTATAATATACATGTATTCTTCTTCTTTTTAAGTATTTTGGCTTTTTTATAACATAGACAAATTGGTGTGACAAGGCCTCTGGAGTGTTATCATCTGCGGGCAGCATTTACCCCTGGGCAGTGACGTTTGTTATAACTCTGCATGTACTTTGTTCTTTACAGTAAATATGATAACAATCCACTAATCCGCAATACCTGCATGTGCGAGACAAAAAGAAGAGAGCATGCACGTGTTTACACAGTGTGGTGTATATTTACAGATAGTTTTGCCAATGTCCTTTATTAGCTAGTGTCTGGGGAGCTAGGATCAGTATGTTTTTGCTGGCACCTTGTAATCATGGGGTGGCCTACGGGGCGTTGATTAGTTGTGTCTTTTGGGACGTTATTGTCTTGCGCTGTGTCTATTTCCTGTGTTGCTGCCGACGCGTTGGCTCCTTCGCCGAGAAGAGGGTGGGTCTGTGCTTTTTAGGGCTTGATGTCATGCAGGTGTGTCCAAACTTCCCTGCCCCTGAGCTTCACTGCCCTCTGGGCTACTTTTTTGACCAGACGGGGTCCTGTAAACCGCGGATGGCTCCAAGTCTGCCAGAAGTTCTTCAGGAGCACTTCATCTCCCTCTTTTACTGTCCACTTTGGAGTCTATTCCTGTTCCTCTTTCGTTACTTCTTCTTGTTGATTGTTCGTCGACCCCCCTTGCGCCCGTTTGATCTGTTGAGAGATAAAAGCGGCACTAGTAACCAAGGAAGAGACATATTCGTGCATTTCATCACCAAAAATGGTTTGTTGACAGTCAGTTGTGGCCCTTGATGGCGGTGTGAGTGGGAGGTGCATTTGGCGACCAGTCACCACCTCGTGGAGTTTGAGGTGGTGGACTGACCCTGGCCAGTTTCTTAATTCGAACAACACCAAAGGAAGGCAGTACAGCCAACTCTTCTTTGTTGTTTGCTTGATTTTTGCTATTTCTTCTTTTAGGAGACCGTTGAGGCATTCGCAGACGCCATTTGCCTGAGGGTGGTATGCACATGCAAATCTGTGCCCTAAGAGGGTAGTTATGTGTTGGAACAGTTTGTTAGCGAAGTGGGGGCCATTGTCTGACCGCAGTACCTTGCATACCCCCCACCTCGGGAAAACCTCCCTCACTAGGAACTTTGCTGCCCTAAATGTATCAGCATGGGCCTGCCTCGGTCCAGCGTAAGAATGAGCACGCTACTACAATCATTTATCTGTACCCTTGACATACATTGATCATGTCAACGTAGTCAATGCGGAGGTGCAGGAAGGGTCCTTCAGGCCGGGGTATGGTACCTTTGATCACTTGCAGCATGGGACCGGCAGTAAATTGATGGCATGTAAGGCAGTTACTAATGAAATTAGTGACATGTGAGTTTAACTCGGGACAGAACCAGTTTTCTTTTATTTGTGCTGCAATTACCTCTTTCCCTGTATGCGTGGAGTGGTGCAATTGGGTCAGAGCTATTTCTAGTAGCGGAAGGGGCATCACCACTTTCCCTGTATTGTTCTGGCACTATAATGCATCTGTGGGGGACATAGTACACCCTCTTTTCACCCACAGCTCCTTTTCTGCCATTGGTGCTGCTGCCTGCAGCTCCATGACCTGTGTCTTTGGGATGTATGTGTACCCATCCTTCATCAGCATTTGTCTTACCCCCATTTTGTTTTTGTTTTTCTGGAAGTGTCCATATTTCACCAAAGTATGTAGCATGCTTTGCATGTGCATCAGCTTCTTCGTTACCTCTTGATATTGGGTCGTCACTATTGGTGTGATCCTGACACTTCACAAGTGCTACCTCTTCTGGGTAATTAACCACTTCAATTACGTTGGCCAATAGGAGAGCATGTTGTACTGGGTTACCATCAGCCCTCTGAAATCCTCTCCTCTCCCGTTTTATTAAACCTGAGTGTACTGTTGATGTTACATATGCACTATCCGAGTATATTGTTATTCTTTTGTCATTTCCTTCTTCTAGGGCCAAGATAAGGGCTACCAGCTCTGCTGCTTGTGCTGCGTAATGTTGGGGAAGTTTTACACATTTTACTGGAACGAAGGTCCAGTCTTCTCTGAGCCTCACTACAGCTGCTCCCGTTCTTCGTATTCCATGACTTTGGTCAATAGTCGATGACCCATCTATGTACATAACCTCATCCCCCTCTAATACATTCTCCTCCACTTTCCTTGTTCCTGAGTAATTTTCAATAGCTTCTGGGCAGTCATGTGAGTATTCTCCATTTACTCCTTCTTCTGCTATAAATCGTGCCGGATTCACATTAGTGCATCTCACTGTTTTCAGCTCTGGTCTAGATAAGATTATCTCATAACCTGTTGCTCTCTGAGTAGTCAGTGTGGACTTTGTGTTAATTCTGTTAGGGAACTCGTGTAAATATGAGTAAGCTGTAGAACTAAATAAAGTGAAAGCTTTACAACAGCTCACCTTGGCAATTGATGACTCCAACTGGAAAGACAAAGCAGCTGTGAAAATTTCCCAGAGACCGCCCTGGCCACTCAACCCAGGGTAAAGTAACCCAGGAGAGCGGACAGGACTCCCAGGGAAACCCTCAATGGGAAGAAAACCCTGGACGAATCCCAGCTCGTGCAGATCAGGATACGATGTAAGATGGACGTCTACGGCAGGAACCCCCGGGAATCACACCAGACACTTTGTCTGCAGGAATGAGAGGTGAAGAGATAGGAATCAGGTTAGAGGAGGGTCTGTAGAATGGAAAAGAAAAGAGCTTCAAAGAGATATCTCTCACCCGAATAGGACTAATGGAAAGTTCGGGTCTGGAATCTGACTGCAAAGGACAGCTTCGGGGAAGCCTGGAAGGGTAATAGGAAATGAGAGCCTGGCCAGTCTCAAAGGGAATCCTAGAGAAAGGGTACTTACTCGGATGTGGGTCTGGCCAGAATAGAAGACAAACAAGAAGAGTTGGCGAAGCCGGTTGAAAAAGGAACCAGCGAATGCAGAGCAGAGGATCTGATGAGAGAAAGCAACAGGGTAAGTAGGAACCGCTAAAGATAGAGAGAAATGTGTGCATGCAGAGGAAGGATACAGCAACGAACTCACGGAGCGTCAAAGACAGAAGCGACGCGAAGCACTGGTCGCTTCGGTTCCGGATAAAGGATCACGTGACCGGTCGGCCGCACGTCAAGAGAGCGTGCAACTACTAGACCGCTGCCAGCGGGTCGGAAAGATGTGCTAGCTTCCATCTTGGAGATGCTTGGAATCAGGGCGCCGCACAAGCGGGTCCGTGCCCATAACGACCACTTGCCGCGATGTGTAACAGTATGCCCTCTCCTCCGGGAGGGCGCCCCTGGTTTGCCCGGATGAAGCAGGAAATAACGTCGCACAAGTCGTTGTGCATGAACCCCAGAAGCTGGCTCCCACGTTCTTTCTGCCGGAGAATAACCTTTCCAGTCAATTAGAAACTGCAATCGACCACGATGATATCGTGAGTCACAAATTGCAGCCACTTCAAATTCAGGACCACTGTCAGTGAGAATCGGAGGAGGTAGGGAATCATGATTGCGATGAAAACGATCCCGCACCACTGGCTTAATCTGAGACAGATGGAAAACCGGGTGAATCCGAGACCAGGAAGCAGGTAAGGCAAGTCGGACAGCAGTTGCTCCAATTTTGGAGAGAACCAGAAAAGGACCGAAATATCTGGGAGATAGCTTAGATGGGACCAAATGACGAGGAAGAAATCTGGAAGCAAGCCAGACCGAATCCCCGATGGTCAGTTCCTTAACTTCTCTACGATGACGATCAGCATACTTCTTTGCTCGATCCTGAGCTTTCTGTAACGATTGCTTGGCCAGTCTCTGCCCCTCATGGATATCTGCAATCAGAGAATCCACCCCCGGACAGTTGGAATTGGAGGGAGAAACACTCGGAGCAAAGGAAGGGTGATAACCATAAGTACAGAAGAAAGGAGTGGATTGGAGAGCAGAATGCAAAGAATTGTTGTATGCAAATTCTGCTAAAGGAAGCAGTTCCACCCAATTATCTTGAGCTGCAGAAATAAAGCACCGTAGGTATCCCTCGAGGGTTTGGTTCAAACGCTCAGTTTGCCCGTTCGTCTGCGGATGATATCCAGAAGAGAGGGCACGTTTGATCCCCAGAATGCGACAGATCTGCTGCCAAAAGAGGGAGGTGTACTGAGGACCTCTGTCCGACACTATGGTATCCGGTAGACCATGGCGAGAAAATACTTCAGAGAGAAAAATGTTGGCCATGGAAGGAGCATTTGGTAATCTTCGCAGAGGGGTAAAGTGTTCTAATTTGGTGAAATAATCGATAGTTACCATGATAGTAGTCATATTCGATGATGGTGGTAAGTCAGAAATGAAATCAGTGGAAATGATTTGCCAAGGTCGGTCTGGTATGGGCATTCTAGCTAATAACCCTAATGGTGGTGAACGAGGGGTCTTAGCAAGAGCACAGATGTTACAGGCGACTACATAATCCCGGACATCCGATCTCATGGAAGGCCACCAGAAATGCCGTTGGATGAGTTCCAATGTGGGAAGTACGCCCCTATGTCCTGCAGCTCGTGAGTCATGGCAAATTTTTAACACCTCCAGTTGTAAAGAAGGAACGGGAATCAACACTTGAGTACCATGAAAGTAGTATTCCTTTTCCTTGGCGAGAAGATAAGTAGATGCCAGGTCTTCACAAAGAGTTTTATTAAGAGTGGTGGCTGTTTGTACCTCTTGCAGGAAGTCAGTGAGTACAGCAATAAATCGAGCATTGGGAAACATCTTTTCTGGGCTAAACGATGAAGTTGGAGAATCTTTACGGGATAAAGCATCTGCTCTTAGATTCTGTCTGCCAGGCCAGTAAACAAATTCTATTCGAAAGGGTAAGAAGAAATAAGCCCAACGTGCTTGTCTGCTATTAGTGGTATAAGCATTTTGGAGAACCTTGAGATTTTGGTGATCAGTACGCACCAAGACAGGAAAGGGAGAACCCAACAGCAAAATGCCTCCATTCCTCAAAGGCGCGTTTGATAGCCATCAGTTCCTTCTCGAGTACTGAATAATTTATCTCAGCAGGATTAAATGTCTTGGATAAGTATGCCACCGGTCTTTCTTCACCATGTTCTGATGCCTGTAACAACACAGCTCCCAACGCGTTCTGAGAAGCGTCTGTCTCAACAATGAATTGTTTGGATTGGTCAGGGTTGATCAAAACTGTGGAGGAGGTAAACATTTTCTTCAAACTGTCAAAGGCCTCTTGAGCTGAATCATTCCAGACAAATGACACCCCTTTCTTGAGAAGTCGAGTCAAGGGGAGCATGATTTCTGAGAAGGAAGGAATAAATTTACGATAGAAATTGGCGAACCCCAAAAACCTCTGTATGTCCTTTATTCCCGTAGGAACAGGCCAATCCACAACTGCGGAAATCTTTTTGGGGTCCATGGAGATGCCCAGGGAAGAAAGGACAAATCCTAGGTAGGTAACTTGTTTCTGATGGAATTCACACTTGGAAGCTTTGCAATAGAGATGGTTGGACTGCAGGCGTTCTAATACAATGTTAACATTATGGATATGTTCCTCTTGGTTGTTGGAGTAAACCAGGATATCGTCGAGATAGATGATGGCAAATCGGAACAATATGTCGGCAAATAGATGATCCATGAACCTCTGAAATATCGCAGCCGCATTAACTAAGCCAAATGGCATCACATGATATTCATAATGTCCAAAAGGAGTCCGAAAAGCGGTCTTCCATTCGTCTCCTGGAGCAATACGAATGAGATGGTAAGCACCACGAAGGTCCAACTTGGTATACCAAGAAGCCCCTCGAACAGCTTCCACAATATCCGTGATGAGAGGCATGGGATATTTGTCAGATGTGGTTATCTTGTTGAGTCCTCGATAATCTATACAGGGACGGAGCTCATCAGAGTCTTTTTTGGGAATAAAGAATAATGAAGCTCCTGCAGGTGACACTGACTCAGAAATTAGACCATTCCGTAAATGAGTTTGAAGGTATTCCTTTAATGCCGCCTTTTCCTTTTGCGACAGGACGTACATGCGGCCAAAGGGAATGGGCTGGTCGGGAAGCAGGTTTATGTGACAGTCATCTCTTCGATGAGGAGGGAGATTAGGAAATTCGGGGTTTTCAAACACTGATCGGTAATGCTTATGACAGTCAGGAATCTCCAGTTGGCTGATGGAAGATACCGTCGGTTTGAGAGTTTCCTCTGCAGGTATGCGAATCCCCACAGATTCTTGAGAAAGACAATGACGGACGCAATATTCTGACCCTAGAAAAAGAGTTCCCGCGGTCCAGTTTATGAAGGGATTATGCAATCTCAGCCAAGGGAGCCCCAGGATAATTGGATAATGGGCAGTTCTGATTACGTCAAAAACCAGGGTTTCTTTATGGCTAGATATTTTACAAGTGAGCGGAATGGTTTGGTCCTTAATGGGGCCTGAACTCAGAGGGGTACCGTCTACTCCTTGAATAGGAGTAACTAACGTCTTTGGTACCTGAGAGATACCGTGTGAACATGCCCACTCCACATCCACAAAATTCCCAGCTGCACCGCAGTCTATCAAGGCCGGAATACCAGGGATGACATTTTCTGGTAGCAGGATGGAAAGAGAAACTACCACCATGGCCGGGTTGTTTAGAGAGTTGTCAAGAGACATACTGGTCTGATACGGGGAAGAATGATACTGGGCACTTACCGGTCTTCCCTCAACGGTAAGGCTTTGAAGTTTCCCGTTTTGGGACTAAGAGAGCGACGAGGAGGAACTAAGTGACAGTCTTTCAAAACATGATTGGAGGATCCACAGTACATACATAATTTCAGAGATCTTCTCCTATCTCTTTCAGTGGCTGAGATTGGTCCTCGAATGGTCCCAACTTGCATGGGTTCTTCAGTAGAAGACGGAGATTTCTGAGGGGTTGTGGAAAAATCCCACTGTGGACGTGTACCCTTTCCTTTTTTCCTTTCGCATGTCCTTTCATGCATTCGGTAATCAATCTGCATGGTTAATGTGATCATATCTGCTAGGTTAGCGGGACGAGGGACTTTTGAGACCTCGTCCTTTAATTCATCTGTGAGACCTCTCCGAAAAAGAGTAAGAAGACCTTCATCTGGCCAGCCTAGTTCGGAGGACAGTTGTTTAAATTGAGTGATATACCAAAGTAATTCCTTGCTTCCTTGCTTTAAATCGAGAAGCCTCTCTTGAGTAGCAACCGAAATCTCCTTTCTTCCAAACATGGATTTGAGACTATTAGTGAAAGCGGAGTAAGAATCGAGTATAACATTGTTGGAGGTCACTAAAGGAGTCGCCCAGGCTAACGCAGGACCAGAGAGGTGGGAAATGACATAGCCGACCTTATCTTTATCTGTAGGGAAGAAGCAAGGTTTAAATGTGAATTGAACGGTACAACTGTCAAGGAATTCTTTTAGTCTATAGGGATCACCGTCATACCTAATGGAATGTAAGGACGACGGGGGAGTGTCTGAAAAAGCTCTGGCCACGTGATGTCGTAACTGAGCATTGTCCTGTTTCAAGGATTGTACCTCTAATGACATGGCCTGCATGGCCGTCATTAGCTGCTGCATTTGTTGTTCCATTTGAAATCCCGATTGCCAATAATCCTTTTTCGGGCGTCGCTTACTGTTAATTCTGTTAGGGAACTCGTGTAAATATGAGTAAGCTGTAGAACTAAATAAAGTGAAAGCTTTACAACAGCTCACCTTGGCAATTGATGACTCCAACTGGAAAGACAAAGCAGCTGTGAAAATTTCCCAGAGACCGCCCTGGCCACTCAACCCAGGGTAAAGTAACCCAGGAGAGCGGACAGGACTCCCAGGGAAACCCTCAATGGGAAGAAAACCCTGGACGAATCCCAGCTCGTGCAGATCAGGATACGATGTAAGATGGACGTCTACGGCAGGAACCCCCGGGAATCACACCAGACACTTTGTCTGCAGGAATGAGAGGTGAAGAGATAGGAATCAGGTTAGAGGAGGGTCTGTAGAATGGAAAAGAAAAGAGCTTCAAAGAGATATCTCTCACCCGAATAGGACTAATGGAAAGTTCGGGTCTGGAATCTGACTGCAAAGGACAGCTTCGGGGAAGCCTGGAAGGGTAATAGGAAATGAGAGCCTGGCTAGTCTCAAAGGGAATCCTAGAGAAAGGGTACTTACTCGGATGTGGGTCTGGCCAGAATAGAAGACAAACAAGAAGAGTTGGCGAAGCCGGTTGAAAAAGGAACCAGCGAATGCAGAGCAGAGGATCTGATGAGAGAAAGCAACAGGGTAAGTAGGAACCGCTAAAGATAGAGAGAAATGTGTGCATGCAGAGGAAGGATACAGCAACGAACTCATGGAGCGTCAAAGACAGAAGCGACGCGAAGCACTGGTCGCTTCGGTTCCGGATAAAGGATCACGTGACCGGTCGGCCGCACGTCAAGAGAGCGTGCAACTACTAGACCGCTGCCAGCGGGTCGGAAAGATGTGCTAGCTTCCATCTTGGAGATGCTTGGAATCAGGGCGCCGCACAAGCGGGTCTGTGCCCATAACGACCACTTGCCGCGATGTGTAACACTTTGGCTTGTTTAATATTGCAAACAGTGCGTGCTCAACATATAGTGTAGTGGAGCACCTCATGGTGATGGAAGACGCCCTTTCCACTGCGAAAGCGGCAGCTACGAGGCTTTGTTCGCACAGGAAGTGTCCCATCATTACTGGGTCAAGGTGGCCACTGTAAAATGCCACTGGCTTTTGTCCCATACTTGTCTTTTGTGTCAGTACTGCTTTCATCACTGCTGTGTCACAGTGTGAGAAAATATAGATTTCTTTTTCATAATTGGGAGTGGCTAGTACTGGTGCAGTTGAAATTGCATTTTTTAATTCATTGAATGCATCTGTCATTTCCCGTGTCCATTCCAATTTCCTCTGTCCCCTCTGTGCCTCTCTGAGTGCCTCGAGCAATGGTCCTATGTATGAACTGTAATCAAAGACCCATGCTCTGCAGTAATTGCACAATCCCAGCAACTGCTGCAATTCTCTCACTGTTTGTGGCTGTGGTGTGTTTTGTATTGCTAGTGCCCTTTGTGGTGCAATGTTTCTTCCATCCCGTGAAATGATTGGTCCAATGTAGAGTACTTGCTTTTGGCAGTATTGCAGTTTCTCCTTGTCCACTTTGTATCCCTTCTCAGCTAGTACTGTGAGCATTTTTAATGAGTCTCTCCTGCACCTTTCTCAGTGGTGCTGCAGATTATTATATCATCTACATACTTCTGCACCGTGCTTCCTACCTCTATGTTCCCCAGATCCATTTGTATCACCCTGTTAAAGATGGACAGTGACTCACAATATCCTTGGAGCAGCCTGGTGTGTTTCCATTTTGTGTTGCGGTATGTGAAACTTGTGAATCAGGGTGCAGTGGAATAGAGAAGAAATCATTTTTGAGGTCGATCACAGTGAACCGTGATGCCTCCACTGGAATCCAGCACAGAATTGTTGCTGGGTTGGCGGCGACAGGGTACTCTGCTTCCACAATGTGATTGAGAGGCCTTAAATCCTGGATGAAATGCCATGACCCTCCCTTTGCCTTACGCACGGGGTACACCGCCGTGTTGCATGGTGACTCTGATGGTACTAGTATTCCCCTGTCCACTAGGGCAGATATTGTCTCATATATCCCCTCATCAGCTTCCTTTGATAGTGGATACTGCTTAACTCTGGGTAACATTGCCCCTTTCTTTAGCTTTATTTTCACTCCTCCAATGCTTTTGATGCAACCCACATCATAGGGACTGGTAGTAAATAGGGAGGCAGGTACAGCTGCTAAGTCTTCCTCATAGAATGGTACTTTTGTGGGGCAAGGTGCTACTAGCGCCATTGCCATTTTCTGTGCTACGTCCTTGAGTGTAACTTTCAGCCAAATGTAAACGCTCATGTCGAACACCATCTCTCCGTCTCCTTTCCCATCAGAAAATAATTCCTCATCTGATACCAGTGTTAGCCTGCACCCTTCTGCCAGTGCTATCACTGCTCTCCAAGCCTTCCCTTCCCCATCCTGGGCATGGACTGCAATGTAATCTTGTGTTGCCACAATACTTTCTACGTCCACTGATATTATTGCCCCTTCCCTCTCATCAGTGGGTGACTCTGGCCCAAACAGATACGCCGCCGGTCTCCTCCACACCTTGCCCTCTATTCCTGGTAATCACACAATTGCCATGTCTGTCCCATATTAGAAAATGTCCCCGTCCACTGGCTCCGCCCTTACCACTTTCTTTCCACAGTAAGCGTGTAGTATGTGTCGGGCTGTAAGCATGTTTATGCCTGGTGTGGAGCACACTATTCCCTTGTCAGTAAAAGAGATAGTCATGTTGAATCTGCTCATGATATCTCTTCCAAGAATATTTACTGGTGATTGTTTTGAATATAGCAAGGGTAGAGATATGTCATGTTCTCCAACAGATAAGGAGATGCTATCAGTGAAAGGAACCAGCCCTTTAGCCCCAGAGAATCCTTGAGTGTGCATGGCATCACCTGACAATTTAAACTTCCCTTCCCTGATGCAAGACCTAGTCGCACTAGTGTCTACTAGGAAGGAAAATGTTTTGTCACCTATCGCCACCTGCATGCGTGGTTCCTCCGCAGGGTTAGGTGCTACCGACAGGATGGAACACAAGGACGTCTGTGAGCTGTCCTATTGAGGGTATAGTGACTGTCCGTTCCCTGTGTATGGGTTGTGACCCAGTATTATCACTTTCCCCAAATGTGTCTGTTGTATGGGTGGCTCAGCGGGTGATGGAGTACTGTCCTGCACCTGTGTTAGCTGTTGTACTGTCTGGATGTGTTGTTGTTGTGCTACTGTCATTTGTTATTGTGCTTGTTGTTGTGCGGATTGGTGTTGCACATGTTGTATGGGGGACGGTGTGTATTCAAGCTGTGGTGGCATAGGTTGTTGTTGTGTCTGTGCCTGTAGTTGTGGTAACTGTTGGTAATACTGTTGTCCCCATTGTAGCTTTGTTGTCCCTGCTCCCACCATCCTGCTTGTGCCGGTCTTACCCTGCAAGTGCGTGACACATGCCCTATCAATCCACAGGTCCAACACGTTGGCGGTTCTCATGCTTTCCATGGGTATCCTCCAGTGTTGTCTAAGTACCCTTGATGTCCATATGTGTTGTATCCTCGGAACCCTCCCCCTTGCTGCGGTGCTGCTGGTCCATATCCCCGCCCTCTTGCTACTCCTCCCCTCCCTCTAAAGTTGTTCACTTGTCCATTTCCCATCTGTGTATATCCACCCCCCACCTGAGGAGCATAGGAGTGTTGTGCTTTGTATGGTTGCGGCAGTGGCATTAATTGTGTTGTTGCTTGTGTTGGTTGGATTTGCGCTACCGTGTGCTGTTCTGTAGTGTCTAGTTGTTGTGTTACTTGTGTGTTGCTTGTTGTGGGGCCTGTTATGAGTGCACCTTCCATTGCATATTTTGACAGTTTCTTCTGCACCAATTTTGCTTCCTCTGCCTTCCTATCCTCCTCCTTTTGTTTCATCTTCTCCTGCCATAGCCTACAATGGTGGACTATCGTCAACTGTATTTCTGGCCACCCCTTGGCTTCCATTCCTACTAGTTTCTTTAGAGGTCTTTGTACAGGTTCTGGGAGGCCCTGTATCAGTATATCGTAATTGCTAGTGTTCTATCACAAGGTTCCCTTGTTTCCAAGCGCCACTTCTCTTGAATCTCCTGGATGTAATTAACAGGATCTTCATTCTCGCGCATCTTGTGTGATGTTATTGCTCCTATGTCTGACATGTCAGGGTATTGTACTAGCAATGCCTGCCATAATGCGTGTCTGCAGTTTGCAAATGGGACCCCATCATGTGATGTATAGTTAATGGTCACCCCTGGGAATCCCGCCCTTTTCCATATGTCGTCCACTGCATCACCCAGTATAGAAATTAACAACCCCTTTACATCGCCCACTGCTAATTTTAGTCCAGCAGTTTGTTTCTCCATTTCGTATATCCATTTCCCAGCCCCTCCACTCACTGATGGCAGTCTACATTTAATGTTCTCCTTATCCGCATGCTTCCAAGGTACATATTGTGGTCTAGCCCCCCCTCTTTCTAATAGTGGCATCTGTGTATACTCCCTCACCTCCCCCGGTGTGCGTTTGTGTGGTTTTATGTGGCCGTATTCAGTATCCTCTTCCATGTCAGATAGTTATTCAATAAAATCAGTGAGGTGTTGTGTATGTCTGCCCTTTTCTCTGGCCGCATGTCCCCTTCGCTTACCTACCTGGTCCTTGTTATGTGGTGTTATCGGGTCCTCCACTCTACGCCCTGGGAGGTCCCTCAGTCTGTTAACATATGGCGTGTGTTGCGCTGGGGGTGTTAGTGGTCGCTGTGCCCTTTCTCCCTGTCTGCTCTTACTTACCCTTCCTACCTCCCCCTCTTCCTGTGTCTTGCATGTCCATGGCGACCCACAGTCTGTGCGTGTTATGTATAGTTTACTCAGCCCCTTCCCGCTTCCATCGCTTTGCCCTGCATACGATCCTTCCTCTTCCTCACTGCAAAATCCATCCAAAAATGCTAATCTTGTGGTTATGTTTTTTCCCCTTACTGTTACTGTATCCAAGTCTATATCAGCGTACTCACCTGTCATTCCCGTGTCTCCCCGTGCTGGTGCTGTCAGCACTTCTTCTGTGTTATTCGCATGTGTTCTACTGCCGTCTGCTTTGCCTGATCCTTTTATTTCTGTATTCCCCTGCTTATTTCCCTCAATCTTTACCTCCGCTCTTGCCCTGCAAAGTTTGTTTATTATCGCGTCACTTACCTCTTTAAGCGCCCTAACATCTCTATCCTTTTCGTACCATGCTCCGCACCTTTTTTCCAATAAGCTCTCTAGTATCCTCCCTTCCTCATACTTACGTGCACTTTCTGCTATGATTTTCCTTTTCAATAATGTCATCTCCCTGTCGTTTTCTTCTCGGTCCTCTTCTTTCCTCCTAGGTTCTCGCTGCTCCATACGTGCTACCCTGTCTGTAATCCTCTTTAGGTGGTCTTCCTCCTTCTTCCTTTTCTCTATCTCTTGTTGTGTTACCCTCGCTTTATCCCCCTTTCTTCCCGTCCTTCTCCCCCGTTTCTCACACTCCTCCTGCTCCAGTTGCCTGATCAACACACTCCCTCCCTTAGTTCTGCCAGCTTTTCCTCTAACACCGCTTCCTCTGTCCTTGTCATCCTTCCATCTTCAGGTGTACCTACCTTGCTTCTTCTGTGCGCTTCTCCCTCCCCCTGATTTCCCATCTTTATAACCATCTCCTCCTCTTCTTCAGTTAGTTTTCCCTGAAGTTTCAGTAACACTTGCGCAGCTATCCATTCATCTGGTCCTATGTTTGCGAAAGCCCCGTGTGCCACTTGTGCACTCCCCGTATTCACTTGTGCTTGTTGTGCGTCTGCTGCGCTCCCCGCACCCCGCCCCCTTTGGTAACTATCTGCTGGTGCATACGTTGGCGGGCTGGGGTTTGAATACCCTTCTGCAGCCGTCAACTGTGACCGCAACGCCTCCCTGAGTTCTGTTACTGGGTACAGCCCTTCTGTTTCCTTCTTTACCTCCTTAGTTATGGGCGCCTCACCCTCTCCTTCCTTTTTAACCTCTGCTACCGGGTATGACCCTTCCAATTCTTCCTCACTGTCCTCCGTGCTGGGAGGTGCCGGAGGTGCGCTACACCCGCCCTCTTGTTTCACCTTCTCCTCCTTCACCCCCTGCATTGTCAACATCCCCGTTACCCCAGGTATGCATCCCTGAAACAATTTCCAGAGATCGAGAACTTCTAGGTGGTTGGTTAGCTTCTTTCCTTTATATGTGTTATGTAGATATGCTAGGAGAGAGTGTTGTGTGTACATATCAAAGCTGCCGTTGGGCGGCCATGTTATCCGTATCTTATTATCTGTTCCTTGTGTCCATTCGATACTGTATTTTACTATTTTATCCCTATGCGGAGCTAGCAAAGCGCATATGTGTTGGAGTGGTGTTGTTAGCGGGTACCTCTACCCTGACCCCATTCCATAGTACACAGACATTCTTAAAATCTTTACTTTCTCAGTACCACCAATACCTGGCCCCGTAAGCTGGGGTCTTCCGAATTTCCGCTGAAAAGAAAGCAGTTGTGTTACAATACTGTTATGCTGGGCTGCACCTCCTTTTTCCTCCTCTTTTTGCCGTCCCCTTCCTTATGCTTCTCCTTCCAATACTAGGGCCCCCTACGGCCCATGGCCCGCGAAGCCCCCTACAACCTCGCGTCCCGAGCGGCGTTCTTCATGCGCTGCCGCTATTCGGCATGCCTTCAATCGTAATTTCAGCTCCTCCCCCTTTCCCTTCTTGTTCCACCGTCAACAGTGTCCCTGTTCGCCCGTTCTCCCTCCCGCCGTTTTTTCCTCCACCATCCGTAGCCACCCCTTGATCTAGGCGGGCCGGCGTTCTCTGTGCACGGCCGCCTCTCCTTTCACCCCTCCCTTCACCGCATGCCCCCGCTCCGCTCACGATTAAAAAAACACAGCGCAGTCCTATGCAACTCTATGGGTGACATCACCAGTTCTGGAGTGGAGTATTCATTAATCACTTCGTTATTATAGTAGACTGCACACGCTGCGTCGCCTCGCTTGTGATACACCCCGTCTCTAGGGGAGCTTAACCAGCCAATTATCTTCCGCACTGAGAAACAATCTAGCTACCTCCACCGGGAATAGGTCATCTATTCACAGAGTTAAAACACTCAATCAATAGGAATCTCCATCTATTCACTGATCTACAATGCCAACTCAAAGGAATGCCACACCCCCTTATACAGGTGTCTGCGATCTCGACCAATCAGCGCGATCCGCCAGTCACACGTGGGTGCTTGAAGCCCCACCCCACCTGCTCTGTAACACTAGAGGAGACAGCCCTCATGCCAGTCCCCGCTACACCTTGCACACCGATCGCCACTCGATGGCCAAAATCTTTTCTTAACACCCTGTAAGAGCCACCCGCCACCCTGTTTACAGTTCCTCCCACCTCGCGTGCGATACGCTCCCACACTGGGGAACTTAACCAGCCCACTATCTTCCGCACCGAGAAACAATCAAGTCACCTCAGCCAGAGATACGTCATCTATTCACCGAGCTATAACACTCAACCAATAGGAATCCTCATCTACTTGCTGATCAAAAACGACAACTTGTAGGAATGCCACACCCCCTTTTTTACACAGGTGCCCACAATCAAAACCAATCAGCGTGATTTACCAGTCGCATGTGGTTGCCTCAAGCCCCACCCTACTCACTTTACAATACTATACAGGGCGGCCCTCGTGCTTGACCCCGCAATGCTTTACACATCAACCATCGATCAATTGCCATAATCTATGCACATACTATAAATCCACCAGCCTCCGTCGTTACAGTTCCACCCACACAACTTTGCATTGCTGGTTGCGTGTGTCATACTCAGATCGGCTTTCACCTGCTGGTGCCGCTCGGCTAAGTGTGTCCCCTCCCAAATCTGCTCGCCGCCTCCCCTCGTCTGGACCATGTCTGGACACTCGCCAACCGCAGGCGGGATACTTCTCAAGTCGGCTCCCGACGGCCACTCTCTGGATTGCACAGTCCAATCATCTCGCAGTTCCGCGATGGTCCTCTAGTCCTCCAAAGGGGGCAACGGCAGAGGAGGCCGCTGTGCCGGGCCACCTTGGCTCAGGCCGCGCTTCCCTCTTGCCTCTCCCTCAATCTCAGCAGTGCCTCCAACTTGTCAGGGTGATTTCCCAGCGGGTCGGCAGGGCTGTCCGCGGACCCCCAGGGTTAGGGAGGCCCCAACTCCTCCCGCAGTCCCCAATGTGTATGAGACACACGCAAGAGCCCGTCGTTAGTGCTGTTCATTAGATGAAACGGCAGGGATAGGCTCTGGGATCACAAGACACCCGGGAACACTTCTCACAAGAGTGGGCTCGCAGGCCCTTTTTCAGCATGTGTGATGCCGCATCGTGCGTCACCTGGGAAAACTTCCCCCAAAACCTAACGCCACTTCGGGTTGGCTCCCCGAGTAATAGTGTTAGTATAGGAACATATAGATGAGTTAGTGGTTGGTGGAGAAGAGGTCAGGTGGTACGCTTGGTCGTCCATAGAAATTGTTACACTAAAAATGCTACAGGAGAGAGGTTAGTGATTGGCTAGGTTGTGATGCCGTCAGTAGTTAGCCCCCCTGCCATGATTGGTTCATCCGCGAGCCTCCAAGCCTGGGACCATCATCGTTCCCAGCTCAGGGTGTACCTGGTGCTAGAAACAATGTATGACTATGTGTCAGTGATGTACAATGGACAGGTCTGCCATTTGCCGTTGAAGCGCTGCTTTCTCACCGCTGTCAGTGTCCAATGTTGCAGTCTGCGTCCCAAAGGTGAGACCCCAGAGTTTCACTGGTCTTTGAGACTTGGCATTGCATCAGGTCGGCCTGGTCACGTGTGGTGAGACCGTAGCCGAAGCAGAATCATGAGCATTTGATTTGTATTTCGGCTCTGAGGGGTGGTTGGCCGCAGCAGGTGTAACTTTGGCTCGGGGCGTGCGGCGTGTAATTCGTGGCCTTGGCTGTGAGGCCCTTGTCGGGATTCTGTTCTGCACAATCAGCACTTTGCAGCCCCGTCCTGAGCAGCCCTGGGCCTGTGGTTTCTGAGTTTTGCGGCCTACTCTGGCCTGGTTCATGGGTGGCGGCAAATGGTTCCCAACACAGGGGTCGCGTGGCGACATGGGTCCTTATACATGAGTGCCTTATGTTGCCGTGGTTATAATAGCGATGAAGCATTTGCAAGCATGTACACGAGCTCTTCTTGCGTCTTGCGTTTCAGCGGTGCTGTAGCTTAGCCTATGTGAAAAATAACAACAATGCATCAGTGTGTGTGTGCAGTCCGTTACATCATGGTGTTGAGTATGTTCTTCGTGTGAGATTGGTGTGGGTCTGACCAGTTGTTTATGGTGGCACGTGTGTTACCATCCATCGGCTATGTCGTCATGTCATCTCTAACGATGGTGACTTTCATTGCTACTGTGTTAGTCGAGCTGATCCATATGGCCTATGTCAGCTTCGCCAGAGGTTCCAGCATGTAGCTTGATTGACGGGCAGTTCCCTGACCATGTGGGGCGTGGCCACGGTAGATGTTGATGTCTGGAGCATCTGTGAGTGGGTCGAAGTCCTCTTGTGGTGGGTGCTTAGGCCGTGACGATCTAGGCCATGGTCTGGCTGAGAATCGGGGGAACGAAGCGTCCCATTTTCGCTCTTCACCCCTTTACTAGTTTTAAAGTCAGTATTCATTCATACGTGCTTATTTTCTCCGGTGAAAAACGACAGGGCTCCTACACAGTTATTCATTGTCCTGCCTTCCTGCTGCCCTCGGATCCCCATCCCGAGGAAGAGAATGTAGGGTTTTGAGTGGGAACATAAATGGAAAATAACGGTTGAGAAGGTGCGCGAGTCTAGCAGCTCTCGTCCTGTCTTCTTGCTCAGCATGTAGATGATAGGCCCTCCAGCGGCATTCTGGCTGAGCTCTCTCCTTGTTTGACCTGTGTTTTTGGGGAACTCTGCAGCTCTCTGTCTTGCGCTGTGGGTTCTTGGAGAAGAGGACCATTAGTGCTGACGTTTCAGCAGCTCTGCTCAGTCATCCTGATTGTGCACCTGTCCATCAAGGCAACTATGGCGCAGGTTCATGCATTCACTCTCAGGGTCTCTTGCGCATACGCCTGAATGCCCAGTGTGAAAACTTTGACAGACTTCTTTACTGACCCACCTTCTTGCCCTGCCCCAGTTGTGTAAAGAGACAGATGCATTTTGAGTGGGCAGTAATGCAGAAAGTAAACCTTCCAACAAAGTAGGACATCAATGGTTAATCCCCCTCACTAACGTGGCAGGGGGTTTAGATTCTATTAAAGACAGGAGGCGAGTATTAAGCATTACAATCTTTACTTCTGAACTGCAGCAGCAAAGAAAAAAACGTTTACGAACAAAAAAGTTTAAATAACAGAACTATATATAGTTCACAGTCAATGTAAGGGGGGCTCCCCAATCCAACACGGAGGACAGGCCATGCCCTGCAGATGACCAATGAGCAGGGACCCTCCTCTATATATGTCCTTTACTCTAATCCCAACTCCTCTTCCTGCAGCTGTCTTGCACCAGACGTCCACTGCAACGATCCAACTGCATAGCGCGGAGAAAAGGATCCTGCGAAACTGGAGGGATCTCAACCTCTCCGCAACCTGAAACTACGACGAAACTCTTCTGGATAGGACCTCTCACCTGAAAGCTGAAACAATATGAAACAGAACATGGTGGGTGGGTGTCTTAAGAAACAGAAAAAAGGGTGGGTGGATGGGTGACATTATACTCACCTCCTGTCTTTAATAGAATCTAAACCCCCTGTCATGTTAGTGAGGGGGATTGACCATTCTATGGCATGACAGGAGGCTTCATATTATGCAAGTTTAAAGCCCTTGCATCACATTAACCCTTATATGATCAATACACTTGTGATAAAATAAAATGTTTTGAATGATAGTTCCCTTGACCAATCAGCTGCTTTGATAATCCCCTCCCCCCAGGAGAACGTCCAAAACACCTTAGCACCTTTAACTGAAGAACCAAAGGAGTAATAAACTCCCTCTTTCTGCATAACTTACTTAATCTTTCTGGTCAAAGGGGAGCCATGGACCCCCAATAGGGTTCCCATAGGAATAGCAGCTGAGAGATATTAGGAGGCAAAGAGCTGAAGGGTACCCTGACTTAACAGAGGCTGCGCTGAAGCCCTTCACGACACAAATAAAGTCCTGTGAAAGCCCTCGAATCACCAGGAAGAGATAAAAAGTTCTAATAAATAAGGGAGAGGAGTCCCTGAAGGGCCAGCTTGAAAGAGAAACCTGTCGAGACGAAGAGAGGCCACAGGTGGAGAGGGACAAGACTAGTAATATCCACCGTCAATTCCAGAAGGCTGGGAAAACACCCCGGGAAAGGCCAACACTAGCGTTGTCGCCTGCCTCTGCACCTGAACCAATCCTGGAGGAAAGTGTCTGAAGGCAGTGCACTGGGATCCGTACTCTAACTGTAGAGCCGGGGAACTTAGCATATAAGTCACGAGGCAAAAATAACCACTTAATCTGAACCCAAAGATACAAGATCTTGGCAAAGAGAGAGTCCTCACTAACATCCAGTTGCTCCTGTCCTGGAGATGTCTGGAAAAACCCCAGACCGTAACAGAGTTGTTAACTCCCGGAGAATACTCTGCTTTCAACACAATGTCCCAATCCAAACAGAAAAAAACAATTTGGCTTGTTAAATCTGCTAATCTCTTGGAACTGGTCCCCCGCAGATGATTGATGTATCGCACAGCCGAAACATTGCCCATCCGGAAAAAGACACAAAAATGTCATTGATCCTAGAGAAGGCTCATGACTGCAAGAGAGCACGCTAACAGCTCCAGACGGCTGACATGCAGTTGTTTCACTGAAGTGGACCACTCTTGCCTGTGGAAACTTGTCCTTATCCCAACCCATGGTGGCATCTAACTACTGAAAGACATCCGGAGAGGGAACTGAAAAAGTGCCCTGCCATTCTAGGCATGCACGATCCTGAGCCACTAAAGGAGCTCCAACCTAACCTCGGGGAACATAAACCTAACTGCGGGGAAAACAGACTCATGCGAAGATGTCTGGTCTTGAGGCGTTATAACGCCCTGTAATGGGGAGGGGAAAGATAACTTGATGGAACTGACCATAACGCTTAAATCCCTTGTATTTAGAACAAAAACAAAACTCAAGGCTGTAGAAGGGACATCGCTAACTCCACCTTATTCTAAAGGGACTGAGAACAGCAAACTAAAACAAGTATAGATTCCAAGAAGAATGATCCGAATCCCTTGGACCTGAGGTGAAACATCACCAGAGTCATTACCCTGGTGAAGCACAAGGGCTGATGAAAAAGGGACAAACTGAAGGGAAAGACATTGGCAAGTGCGAGCCCCACAGTGGAACTGAAGAAAAAACTCTTGATGAGGAGGAAAAACCCCAGGAAGCCCCCGGTACACATCCTTGAGGCCTAACTAGATCATACAATCCGCTGGGAGAAAGGAGTCAATGAGTAGAACAAACCCTTCCATTTTGAAGTGATGATAGACTACCAATATATGCTAGAACTTGTAAGGTAATGATTGGGTGAAAATGGGACCAGAGCTATCGTGCTCAGAAAATGAGAAGGTGAGCAGGACGCTGGTACCACCAGCACTTCAACAAAACAAAATGAGGTCACTGACCTCCACCACTTATCAAATCCTGCTTACCCTTATTGGACACTAGGGGAAGAGGCAAGGACAATGGACAAAGAGAAAAACTTCTAGCACATGAGACATTACTGAAGGTACCCTAGGTCTAGCAGGACCCCTGCCGGCACGACCTCTCCAATGGAGCCGAAAAACTCCTTCTAGGGTAAAACTGGGTTTGTGCTCCTCGAGCAGAGGAGTAATTGTGCTCACCTCTTGATGCGCCTTGCCGGAGATGGGAAGAGCCCTTGGAGAACCAGCCAGAGGAACAGGGTCTATTCCCCTAAGGGGTAAAGATCTTAACAATCATAACCTTGCCTAGTGACAATTTGGGATGAAGTCACATGAAAAAGGACTTACGCCATTCTGTAGAAATGTAGGCGCTAGCAATGCCGAGCAGGCCAACCGTCCACAAAATCCAGTCCCACAGGACTTGCACATCAACAGGCAATCAGCCAGTTCCCAAAGTCTGGGTGACCGGACCTCACACCTCCAATAACCTGCCTTGACAACTCCTCAAGGACTTATCCACCCCCTTTTTTTGGGGTGTATCCCTTTGTTTGGGACCAAAAGGATACCATGAAGTGGTCAATCCCTGGAAAGAGGGCCCCCTTATTAAGAAGGATGAACAATGTAACCCCCCCTAGCAACGAGAATTGACCATTTTGTGGAGGAAAAATGGGAGATCTAAGTTTCTCTTGTGCCTCCCTGGAGGCAAATCCCAGTCTTCTGAGCTATCAGTAGAAGAAATAGAGACAGCGGATAGCAGCTATTATCCAAGGAGGAACAGACCAGGATTGTCGAAACTTGTCCAACTCACTTTTCTGACCCCTTACCCTGGGAAGGGGTGGGGGAATGGGGAGGGGGAAGGTATTACTAGGGGAAGTGGACGGACTGAGTTGTCCTGTACATGATTGAATATACGAATACAGCTACAGGGAGCTTGATCCGGAAAGAAGAAAACACTTAACTGGAAGGATGAGAGTCAGAGATCTCTTTAATAGGCCTGTTAAGTGCTCAGGCTGGAGAAGAAATAAGGTTTTGACCAAGCAGTGTCCAATGAGGACTGTCTGCGGTACTAATGGCTGGATAGGCAGGAAGGGCTCCCCTATGGGTCTATAACAACCTTCCCCCAACCCCTCACTTTTATTAGAAGGAAATAAAATTCTATTATTTGTATTTAATATAACCGCAAACCCAGCAGGTAAGGGTTAATGCTCTTTACACACGGCTCATATTCTCGCCGTAACATAGGAAAACCTAATGCGCAAGCGCAAATCCAAGCTGCTCACCCTAGCAGGGTGTAGCACCCAGCAGCACACGAGGGGGTAACCTCGCACTATCATTCAGGCGAAGCCTGAAGCCGAGCAGGCCATGGCGGACTAGCAGTGTCAACATTTCTAAAATATAAGTCAATGTAATTTTTTGACAATGATATGAAATGTTATATATAACGTGCTTAATACCCAGAGGTTTTTAAGCGTGGACCCGGGGATTGAACCTGTGTTGTTCACTGGTCTCACTTGAAGCCGGAGAGATCCGTGAAACATATTATAATATGTACATCAAAATATATATACCCAAGGTATATTAAAATATATTTAAATATAATATATAATAAAATAATATATAATAAAATAATATGTTATAAAATAAAATCCCCACGCGCGTCAGGTCTGAAGTAAAAGCTTCTAACAGGCCCGCACGCGTTGGGAAAAGAGTGGGCGGGGCCAACCGGCACCACGAAATCAAAATGGAATACGCAAAAAAAGAGTCGCACACGCGGCATGGAGCGGGCGGGCCAACCAGCGCCGCCCACTCCAGACGCGATGCGAATTACTCACAAACAGGCCCACACGCGCGCGTCTGAAGCAAAAGCTTCGGACAGACCTGCATGCGCGGAGGGCATGGAGTTGGCTTTCCGCCCAGTGCTGCCCTCCAAAGGCTGCATTAATAACAAAAACCAACCGGCCCACACGCGTCGGGTCTGAAGTGAAAGCTTCTGCCAGACCCGCGCGTGTAGGGCCTGGTGTCACAACCAGCGCTGCTTAAGCGCACAAAACCCACGCACGTCATGTCTGAAGCCAAAGCTTCCGACATGCCCTTGTGCGTTGGGTTAACAGAACAAGGGAAAAAAACAGTAATAATAAAGCGGCGGCAGCACACGACCTCACGCAATATAAAAATAAACCTTAACAGGAACCCAAGGAAAAACATTTTTGAAAGTGAAAGCAGTAAGCATTTACTGTTAAACAAAACACTACCTCTACACAATATAATATCATTTATAATAAGTGCCAACTACTGACTAGCATGCAAGGCACAACTAGAAGGAGTGACTTAGCTGTGGTGTCAGCAGCAAAGAAAGAGGAGTTGGGATTAGAGTAAAGGACACATATAGAGGAGGGTCCCTGCTCATTGGTCATCTGCAGGGCATGACCTGTCCTCCATGTTGGATTGGGGAGCCCCCCTTACATTGACTGTGAACTTTATTTAGTTCTGTTATTTAAACTTTTTTGTTTGTAAACGTGTTTTTCTTTGCTCCTGAGGTTTAGAAGTAAAGATTGCAATGCATAATATGAAGCCTCCTGTCATGCCATAGAATGGTAAACCAGAAAACATCTCCTGTGGGCCCCATTGCTATTTTTAAGGGAAGACTGCAGCTGTCTTTCATCCAACAGAGATTCAGAGGCTATAACTCATGAACTGTAATCTAGTCTCATCATATAATTCAGCATATGGCTCTCGTGTAGAGATTGAAAGTTAGGGAGGATTGTGGGTTTGTATTATCATAGAATACCTCTGGCACATGGGAATGTTTTAAATGTAAGGATTCGGTCTGGATCTATGTGATATTGTGGAAAATAAAATACTGAATGCCAAACTGCTGATGTTTTGTTTCGTATCCCCCCCCATTTCACTGCATATATATGAAGGGGAGATGCCCCGCATCCCACATTTTGTATTAACTTTATCCCCCTGCCCCCCACATATATATGCAGTGAAATGGGGGTCCTGAAATTGAATATTTTGGTATTCAGCATTTTTTGCCGCCAAAATATGGGGTGATACCTTCGGTCCCTCTTCATACCAGTTCTTATGATCTGTTAATTTACACACCTTATTTACCACTGGAAATACACTCTGTTGGGAAAACTATTGGCAGCGGTCTGTTGATTCATTATGGTTTTTTCATTATCCCACTGGAGCCAGATAGTATTTCACGGTAATAGTTTTAAGCGTTATTTTTTCAGAATGGGGATTCTAGGTTTGCCCTTGAACTGCAGGTTGACCCACTTTGCTGTTGTTACAGGTATTATTTTTCATGCATAATGTGAAATAGCATTTTTACACTAATTTCAGGTGGACCATATACTCCGGGGGAGGGGTGATACTTAGTGGTCCCAGTAGACGAACTCCTGTCACCTAAAGGTTGCAATAGTCCTCCTCTGCATCCCTATTATTCCAGTATCCACACCACATGAAGCGGTGCCATATAAGCCCTTTAGCGATATCGTGTTGGTACCATTTGCCAAAGGCAAGTGCAACATAACAATAGTTCAAAAACAAATCGAATAAGTAGTCACCAGTTTCTTGCCCATTTCTGTTCCCTTGTTCGGTGAAACGCTAGTTTCTATACATACCTTGATTTCACCGGAGCATTATCAATCGCATGAATTGCAAATTTCAACCAGTGCGAGTACACACTTCTTTACATGACAAATAAATGACCATACTGGAAAATATAATGGTATAATGATATGATCTCTGGTTTCTGGTGACATCTACAAACCTTTTACAAACCTTTCGGCTTTGGGTCATATGGTCTGTTAACAGATGACCAGACAACACAATGCGTTTATTTGGCGATTGTATACGGTTACATTTAACTTTTTTTAAGTGCTTTTCCTCTGAGACTTTTCTTTTGGAAGTCACGGAGCCTGGTCAGGTTCATGAATACAACCAGAACTTTAAACTATGTAAAAGGGGAGAAGACAAACCCCACATGGTAAGTCTGAAAGGATACAGTGGGCCAGTAAAGAAATAGACTCAGAAAGATGACTGTATGACTCACAAAGTGGAACAAGAGTTGTGGGACAAGTAAAGCTGGCAACTGAACGAGGATCTCTAGCTGCAAAAACAGCTTCAGAAATTGACAGACTCCATCTAAAGTCATTGCGTGGTCTGCCAGTGCTCTCAGTGGTCTTTTGAGTGGTCCGTCAGTAGTTGAGTGGTCCATTGCTGCTGTCAGTCCTGCCACCCCTTCTGTAGGGATTCATGTATGTATGTATACAATTTTGGACTCATTTCCCCCACAATATAGTCCTATGTCAAGGACAGAGTGACTACATGGAAGCTTTACTTTTGGGGGGTTTTGATTGATTCTACTCCAGGGAGCAATGAGAAAAGGAGCATCATGTGATGCCCAAAGAGGAGGGGGAGTACGAGAAAGTGAAAGGCCCACCATGACAAGTGACGGATCAGACACTGAAGAGCTCACTACTATTGAAAACAGCAGAGGAAGAGAAACAACAAGCGACGTTAAATCTGTCGACATAACGTCAACATCAGTAAATAGCCGCAAGTTGGACTTAATCTGTTCTTGAACTAAATAATTTGAGTTCACTGAGAAGTGTCTAGATGCGCCAACTTTTGAGAGAAAACAGTAATTACTCCAGTAACTCTGAGCAAAAAGTTGCTCGTTCATATAAGAAAAGAAAATGAGTAAATAAGGACCTCTGGGTGTATAATGATGTGGGATTTGGACAAATGAGAATCATTGTGCCATCTTTAGGCTGAACATATAGGGACGCCAATGCTACAACATATCTAATTGCTTCCGTTCTGAATAAATACTTTGGCCGGACAGTGCTATTAAAGGACACATATCAATCCGCTCGAGCTTCTAATCAAGGAAAATGTATAGGTATTCATTTAAAGAATGGTTTTTCACGAACTCCAAAAATTACAATGGGAACTCCAGGGGCACTTGAGAAAATATCTGCAAAGCGATTGAAGTGTGCTATGCAAACAAAATGATAATATGTCATACCGAAGAACCTGTCCAAGAAAGATGGCACAATTGTAATAAGGGATTATATATAGATACGAGTCAAGAGGCAAATAACAGGTATATAATGTATGAGAATCCTTAAACCAATAAATAAAGATCATGGGATGAGACATTGTATGAAATAGGTTTATTACGCCAAGGGGAATTGGACCTTCATATGGTGAAATGTGTACACTGTCAATGGCCTTTGTCTCCAAAAATCATAACCCTCTCAGCCATAAACTGGGAAGGAGGTAGCAACAGTTTGTTTTTTTGGAACGTGAACCAAGACAGTATTACCATACATTGATAAATGACTGAGTTGAATGAGCACAGGACATAGGCACCACAATGTTACTATGTCCTATTTGTATGCAATACCATGCAACGTCGCCTTTTCAATGTGTAATTATGGGTGTCACCTACCGATTGGGTGGTGAACAAGGATACTTCTACTATAATAACCTAAATGCAATGCAAGTTACTTGAGTTATCCTAAACATATGAAAATGCTTGAAGAAACTTAACGGATGTCCTTTTGGGTGCTATTAAATTCCAACTTAGAGAACAAAGGTGCAAGCGGCTACATGGTAATAGGTGAAAGCGTTGGGTACAAAACATGCCCAGCTTCACGAATATTACAATGAAATGTAAGACTTAACTAATAGCTTGGCCTCAGTGAATGGCGTGGGTTGGAAATTCATAAACCAGTTCATAAGGACAAAAGATTCTAAGACATGTTGGCACTGCTTGAGAGACCATGGATTGAGAATGCAGGAAATCAGAAACGCAGTGGGGTCTATTTATAGAAGGAGTATTTTACAAGGAGGGTGATCCTAATTTGACTTTAGAAATAAGGTCTATGAGTAACACGCTGGTCAATGAGCACATTGAAGAGGCGGACCTTGTGCCCAGTATAATTAAAGCTAAGGTCACCGGCCCTAACAGCCACTGTAACCTTGTGTTAAAAGGGCCCCACAATTGTGGGCTCCAATTCTCTAGCATTTATATCATCAGATTTGTGACTACGGGCGTATTCCTGGTTTGTGGAAGGCTTCAGTTCTTATTACTGTTTCTGAGAAGGGAATGTGCCTTCCAATTACAGATTACTAGCAATGCTGGATTGCAGCTCCAAGATATTCACAAACCTACCGTTGGAGCTGCTAAACGCCTGGGTTGCAGATAAAGGTCTGTTAAATCACCAGCAAACGGGATTCAGGAAGGGCTGTGCAACTATCCATTCAATCTGGACTCTCCTGACCCTGATTTCAGACACTCAGAGCTAGCCAGGAATTACTCTGTACCTCTGCGTTATTGACTACTCAGCAGCTTTCGACAGTGTGATTAAATCAAAGCTGTGGGAAATGCTGACCCGCTGGGGTATATATTATTCACTCCTGTATTTTATTAGGGCTTTATATAGTGAGTCCCTAGTCAGAGTCAGGCTATCCCTAGAGGGGGATTTGTCCAGGTTCTTCCCTACTCATCAGGGATTGAAGCAGGGTTGCTCGTTAGCACCCTTGCTGTATAATCTCTACACATCAGAATTGCCCTGAATCTGTCAGGAATTACCCACCGCAGTATGGCAGGGAAGGCCTCCCACATCTGTTTACGCTGATGATGCAGAGATTCTGGATCTCACCCCGAATCGATTGGACTCCAGCGCTCCTTACAGGCCCTTCATTGCTATGCTTGTGATCTTGGCCTTATCCCAAATGCAACAAAGACGGAAATCATGGCATGTGGGAAGGGGCATATGGTACTCCATCGTTTGATTGGTGGTTGGGAGGGATCAGATTGGAACAGACTTGGGAATACAAATACTTGGGCATCTGTATAAGATCGACTGTGCCTTCTCTATACCTGATGGAAGGAATCTTACATAAGGCAAGGTTTAAGTTGCTTACACTTAGAAGAATCATCGATGTGCATGGTGACAGATCAACAGAAGCAAAAGTATAGCTTACAAGTTCTCAATCACATGATATTATATGCCCTGGAAGTGTTCCCAGTCAAGGCGGTGGCTTGGCTAACAAAGCTGGAGGGGAAAATCTTGCGTTCACCTTTGAATATTCCTACCTGTGTCTCAGTGGAGGCAATAAGGCTCGAGATGGGCTTCCCTACATTAGTGACATTAAGGTATATGGCGGCTTGCAGGTTTTGGGCTAAAGTCCACTATGGACTCGGGGGAGAGGATTCTTTGCTGGGCCTGCCTACAATTAATTCTATAAGAATCTCAATGGTATCAGGACCAAGAGACAACTGTGAAGTCCTACTTGATTGAGATAGGGGTGTCCAACCTCCCTGCATCTTAGCTGCATTTTAATCTAGCCAAAATACAAGAATAATCTAGACTCTATGACGTGGGGCAAGCCCTGGCCCATTTTTCCGGTCTTCATAAGTTTGAGCTGTATTCACATCAAGCATTTTTGACAGGTCACCCCAGGGCTTATTTGTTAAAATTACCTCACCCATCCTTGGGCAGATGTATTCTTCTGCTCCGATTACAGATGCTCCCAGTTTTAGAAAACACCAGGGCCTGGGACGGTTTTTCCCTTTGAAGATAGAATATGCAGATTTTGTGCCAAACAAGTTGAATATGCCCGACATATTTTGACCCTGTGTGAGGTATTGAGTAGGGTGTACACCAAACCGTACAACAAATTTGCGCATGCCACTTCCGACCAATTTTGGAGCACTATTTTTGGAGCGGAGTCATTAGTAATTATGGCAGCGGCCTTCCATATTTGGCAACTCGTGGCAAGTAGATTACACTTCCAACATCCAATTCATATGTTTTTAATGTCTAGTTTAATGGGCCGGGATAATGTTAAATCGAAGTGGTACGATTTTAAATGACATTATGGTTTTTAAAGGGACTGTTTATATGAATTATGTGATGTATTTATATATGAATTGTGTGATGTATTTTTAGTCTAATGTGTTGTAATAGTGTAAAAGCTTATTATGTTAACCAAAAGCACTTAATACATTTTGATTTTTAAATAGCTTGGCCAGGTTCAAACGAAAAATACATACAACAGATGCTTGTGTGGGCCTGAGCTATAGAATATATTTAACTATTGTAAATGTTGCCTGTGTGATGACTGTGGACACAAGACAAGATAAGATAAGTTAGACTGTAGAACAGTGATTATTTATTGACAAAAGGCGGATGTAATTCAGAGAGGCGAGGAGGGCACAAATAACTACAATGGCTACATGTAGTAAGGGATAACTAACCAAAGGCTTACATTGTGCGGGGTAAATGTTCTCTCAGGTGTTTGGCTCTTCCCACCCAAGCAGGGAAAATAAACTAAACATGAGGTGGGAAGTTCACAAAGGTGACAAAGAAAAGTCTCTCACAACAGTTCCGAAAACACGTTGCTTCTAATGGCCATGAAGTGAAGGTTGGGTGAAGCAATCCAAAAGGTGTGATGGCAAACTTAATAAAGGGCAAATCAAAGGATCATGATGAAACAAAGAAGCATCTTACAAAGTCCTTGACTTGAGCGACTCCTGGCCCCAGTACAATCTCCAGTGATATACCCTGTCTTTGGATTTTGTGTTTTTGGTGTTTCTGGAAGCTCGTCCACTGAGTCTGTAGTAGGGGCCCTTAGAGGCTAACAGTTCACCAGCCGCACAACGTCTCAGGTTTTCCTTTACTGGTTGGAGATGCACTTGAACATTTTCCCAGCACAGGTCCATTCTCCTGGGGTCTTTGGTCCATGAATGGGGCTCACGATCACCTGACCACCATCGCGTTCTATGGCTGTTGCCCTTGAGTTATTCCCCTCCTTTCTGCATCTGGCTTAGCCTCCCCATCCCTTGGAGAGGTTGCAGAATCTTGTGCCTCCTTCCCACCTACAGTAGCGGCCCTGGGCTGACCTGTCCTGCTGGATACTCCATAATCTTTCTGACTAGGAGGGTTGACAGTCCTCTTCCTTCCTTCTCAAATCTTGCAATTTTATCTGAACCTCAAGCTTTCTCAGCCCGATGGTGATGGTTTTCTCCTGCCAACTATGTCTCTGTATACATCTCTATGTATCTCAGACCACTCTCTCATCCAAGCTCATCAATGCAATTCTCTCCATATGATGTAACTCTCCTATCAAATGTCCTCAATGTAACTCACTCCTCCAACCTCCTCAATATAATTATTTACTGATGCCACTTCTCTCCCAACATCCTCCTCCACGTTCACCTCCTCCCTTCAACCTCCAACAGCCTCCTCTCACCCCGCCTTTCAATAGACCTTTTGTTCACTAATCACCTTCCAAACGCCTTCCTCCAACTATCACACATCCACACCTTCTGACTGAGAATTCTGGTTTATATAGCTTGCTATTTCCTTCCCTTGTGTTCTGGTTAAAGACATGGGTTGCACCTGTGTTGCACATGTGTAGTGTAGGTAGGTTGGTTCTGTGATTTGGCCATGTGTCTGTGGACATATGGCCTGAAAGGGGTCGGAGATAAGCTTATAATAAGATCTGCCACCCTCTTGGATTCTGCAACTCAGAGACATGTGTCGGGTTTCTTTCCCCCTTTGGAGACCTGCTGCCTTGGCCCGTCTTGACGTAGGTCTCTGTTTTCCCAGCACGGGAACCTTTTTATTTTACATGTGAAGCTTTCATCACATGGAAATTGCAACTTTGTAAGCCTGGTGACATAGTGGTAAAGCTGTGATTTATTTGTTTTGTTCCTCACTTTATGCTGCACATTAGCACTGGGGCGGGGGCACAGCCAATCAGATTGCGCAGAAGGTGTGGTTGAAATCTCTGAGAACAGTCCACGTTCTATGCAACCCACAGGCTGCCTCCCCGCCACAGGCCTTTTTAAAATTGTATTAATTTAAATATAACCCAAACCCTGCCTCTCTCCAATTACCCTTTGACAGCAGCGGCACTGGCCGCTACCCGTAGCTGCTCCATGCCGTCCTGAGCGCTCCAGTTGTCCACCATGGAAAGGGAAAAGAGGCTCCCCGCAGAGCTCCACTTCCCTTTCCATGGTGGCCATCTTGGGAAAGGATCTTCCTTCCTTCAACAGGACGTGCGCAGTGTCCTGTTCAAAGAAGGAAAATTATTATTTCTTTTTTGCTCCCCAGTTTTCCACTTTGGTAACCAGGGGTGCTAATGGCTTTGACACCCGATTCGCCATCCGATCAACCGATCCAACAGCAGGTGGCTCATAAGTGCAGAGAGAAGGGACTGTAGGGTTGCATCATAGCTGTCTAGACGTCCAATAAGGTTAGTGAAGAACTCTGCAAAGGAAATGTGGTTAATCCCCTTACCATGGGTGGGGTTAGGGTGTGTATGATTTCTGCTGTGACTGCCCTGTGCCTTAGTGCGGGGACTGAGTGGGGAGGTCTGGGGATCCCAGTACACCTTCTTAGAGTCCAGCATCCACTACCTTGGGGTCCTCTTGCCCCTTTGATCACCACGCTGTTGGTCTCCGCTGTCAGGCAGGGGACTTAGTCACTGGCTTTGATTTACATTCTGAAAAAAAGTAAACTTACACTCAGCCCTACAGATAAGGGGTGTATCGGCCACTTTTACTCCCTAATAGGCAAATACTCACCAAAAATAAAGATAGGGAGTAAAACTATTCCCTACAAAAAAAATAGGAAACACACACGTAAGACCTTGTGCTCCTGCTTTCACCCACACAGCTCCATGGATATGTTTGGACCAGTATTGCACATAGTACCACAGAAAGAAACTACTATTGTTACTGCCTGGTTGGAAGAAGTAGACATGTATCTTTTAATGTGTATGAATAACTAGGTGCAAAGAAATATTTATTACAAACAAATGTCCGTTTTCTAGTTAAAACCTTTTTACTCACATATGAAATGCTCCCATTGGGAATTTGACTTACATTTATACTCCCTTTAAAAATCATTTTAATCCCAACTTTAAAAAATAGGGAGTAAAATACTCCCACTTCAAAATCTTATCTGGAACACTGCTTACACTTACAGGGTATGACTTCATCATATCAGTTCTAGATAATGATATGTGTAAGCACTATATGAGCTTACTAAATATGAAGGAGAATTTGCATGTTGCCACATTTATTTTATCTGCTTCTTTACGTTAAGATTGGGTGTCTACAGACATGTTTTTAAAATACTTAAAATCAACCAATTAAAAACAGCCTGAAGACAGTACCCAACCTATGTCCTGTCATTTTTTATTTTGGAAGGGCAAGAAATAGGATGTGGATCAAAATCAGACAAAGATGTTAAACCATGTAGGTAAGTAAATAACCGCAGAAGCAGCCATGGATTTAAAAATTGAAAATCTGACAGATGTAAACAAAGTCAAACAGGAAATATCACTATATACAGTAAGTAGAACATACAAATCCATTTGATTTAGAATAAATACAAAGCTGTCCTGTAGATATACCCTATTATAGCTGAGCATATTATTGGTCGATACCAAATAATATTCAGGCCACGAGGTGCAGTTCTGAGACTTGAATTTGGCCCTGTGTCTCTGGTAGGCCCCCACAGGCATGTAGCACATATTTCTTCTTTCTTCTCAAGCCTTTTATCCAGACTCATGAGATTCCTTGATTGGATGAAAGAGAGTCTTCACTGGGGTATCAATTAGCCCTTTCCATCGCTCCATAAATATCCTGGATTTCTGGAAAGAATCTCTTTCTGCTTATAGATAGAACAATGCCAGAATTCCTTTTCAGGACTTCAAAGGGTGCATCACCCCTTATCATAGAAATCCTGCCTCGAGGATTAGCTCTTGATTTAGATCCCAGGGCATCCAATGTAGCCATGCCACCCTTGATGTGTGAAACCTATGAACCACTTGAGTCCTGAAATTGATCAGTTTTCAATAAGAAAAAACGTTACTTGCATGCCCCCTTTGATGCATAATCCACTTGGCTTACGATTAAACCTTGCACTAAACAAGTTACAAACAAGTTCCAGCTGCAACATAATCTAGATCCCAAAAAAGGTGTTCTTTGGAGCAGAAAGCAATGCCAGCTATCGTATGGAGACAACCAAGGCAATCGAAAAGTGGGGAACTCTTATAGTGTAGGGTTAGGAACATTTTATATTCTATATATTATTTTCAGGCTGCAGAAGACACATTTTTCAGTTCAATAAATGAGTATCTAAGAACGAAACAGTTTGATGTACTAAATGTACTAGTTTTACAACAGAAACTCACTGGGGTATTCCTTAGCCTACAATTGATTCCCTAATCTCTATCTCTATTTGATGAGTGTTCACAAACAAAAGACACCTTGACTAGAGAGTTCCGTGGCCATGTGTTTTGATTTCAATTTGTTTAATTCTAACTACAGTTAATGTTTTAATATTGGGAATCATTTTATATAAATAGAATGGGAAAAGAGAGTATCATGAACCTACATTGATCCTAAGGTTTTGAAACAAATACACATACATTATTAAGTCTAAACACACGTAAAAAAATATGGGAAGAAACAAAAAGTTAAGATAATACATGTTTTGATACTGTTTTTTTTGTCCATTGAAGCAATAGTAATATACTATGGAAAACTGAATTTATGTAAAAATGAATATGCTGATATGGAAAATATAAATATAAAATAATCAATATTATATATTTAGTCTTCCAATTGCAGTGACTTTTACTTAAACATGTATTCATTTTGCTTTTACGGGATAATTGTTTGTTTTATAGTCTTCATTTTCTTGATGCAAAGTTAGTAAAAGGAGTGTTTACTGCATCTAGCATGTATAATCTACTGTATTGCAGTGTATGCTCTAATACATAGATGTTGTTTTTTGTTTTAGAAAAAGTGGAATAAGGATTACGTATATTTCAAAAAACCAAATAATACACAGGCTACTTTCAGGTGCCTCCATTGGGGTCCACCCAAGACAACTTCCTAGCAATTAAAGGTTCCTTCCAGGGAATGCCTAGTCTGGTAGGATTTCTATTTCGGCAATGGATACCCTTACCCATTAGCTGGATGGTGTCTCCTCTCTGATGGGGTTGTACAGGAGGCATGTTGGCGATTTCAAGTGTACTGTACAATTCTTCCAAACAACAGAACACTTATGCAAAGCCAATCAAGAAATGCAAACCATTATTTTGAAAGCTGGTGCACATATCATATCACACAGCAAACTTCATATGTGTGTCAAAATTCAAGACACATCGAAGCAAACCTGTTATTGAACTGCCCGGAAAGCCCCTGGTAACAGAGAGCAGGCTCTTCTTGGCAGGAATTGCACTTGAGGGATGGAACGCAGATGCTTCAATGGGACTTCCATGAAAATAGAAACAATATGTTACTAACGGGGTCTAATCTATAACACATGCATCTTACATAATAGCCCATGCAAGTAAATGATGTGATATCGGTCTCTTTCCTTGAACCAAGGATGCCTTTATTGACACTGATCTTGTTTACTGGAAGCCAAAGGTTAACGCCAAACCTGCGCTGTCCCTAGTAATCATAAAGGTCTCTTCAGAATTCAAGCTCTCCTCCAAAACAAGGCCATGCTCCAGCATCATCATTGTAGAGCAGGAAAGGGCCCGGTCCGTCAATGATCAAGGCAGGCTGAGCAGTAGCATCCTGCCGAGGAACAAAGGAGATCTGTTGCTTTTTTCTTAAGGGTCTGTAGTGTGTGCAGCTGGTGGGAGTGCATGTTTGTTATTGTGATTATGTACAGTATTACCTTTTTCCAGACTGGGTACAAGGGCATGTGTCATTAGCTGTAGATTGTGGTTATTGCAATGCATACCTTTTTGCAGACAGTCTACTCTTTGGCTTATGACATGTGATTCCTTTGGAAAGCGCTGCAGCCTTAATGCATGTAATGTAAAGTGACCATCAGTGGCATAGATAAGTTGTGGCCTGGCATAGCTTCTCCATAAAGGGCATACAGATACTGACCCTCCATGACTCTCGCCCATTATGCACAAGTATTCCACATCTGCTTGTTGCAGCTAAAAGAGCAGTCTGGGGCTATCTTGAACTCTAGACAGTTTGAACCCAAGCCGCAATGGGTCATGCAAGGCAGGGGCCGTTTTGCTTCCAGAGCCATGCACAGCACATTTGAATGTGCAATGGGGCGCTTTGCATCTGCACCTCCCTGCACATACAAACGGAACGGGACGCTGCGTCATCAGCACACATGGTGTTTACGAGCTCCGGCTCCTGCACACATGCGCAAGAACCAGGAAGCATGCTTCTGGTTCCTTTTCTTGGTGTGCTGGAGCTGGAGGTGGCAGCAGAGTCTGTGAGGATTGGGGCTGCATGCTGGTAAAATGGTATGTTATTATGTATTATGTATTATGCAAATGACAAATGAGTGTGTGTGTTTGTGCTGGCGAGGGGGTGTGTGGGGCGCATTAACAACCCAAGTTGTTGTATAATGCTTACAATGAAGACAGGAGTCGCAGGGCTTGTCTCACTGTGTTTTATTCTCCCACAGGCTTCATGCAACACTGCACGCCAAGTGCGTGCCTCAATAACAAAGGCCAACGGGCCTAACGTGGCTGGGAGGCTGCAGCCGAAATGTCTGTGTCCTAAGGTGTGGGCCGCGGGCCCCGTTCTAGGAGGAGCCGGCAGGACGCCGCTTATCGCGTCCTCGGGTCTTCCCGTAATGCGCGCGGAGTGCACGGGGGCGGAGCTAACTTTCGCGGCGAGATCTCGCGAGAGTGGGCGCTCTCGCGATATCTCTACACATCTCCCTTTTTCAATGGACAGCACATCACTGTAAAACATAGTCATTGTATCTCACCGGTCTTCTGTGTTCTCTTCTGGGCCGATCATCAGTTCCGGCGCAATCTTCCTGTTGCTCCTGTTCGGGATCTGCCCTCAGTGCTTCCGGCTCGACCTCGGTTTCCACCCTCTCTCTGTCGTCTCCTTCTGGTTCTCGTTCCTCGCCTGTTCCGTAGTCTCTTCCGGTTTCCGTTCGTGATCTCTCCGGAGTCCTCGCTCTTCCTCGAGTCTTCTGGTATAGTGCCACTCTTTCGAGGTTCCACGCTCGCCCGTCTTCCGTGCGAACATGATTTGCTCCTTTGTGACTCACTTTGATAGGTCGGCTAAACCGAGACCCCGTGACCTGATCTTTCTTCGGTAGTCTGATTTTAACCAAGTCTCCTTTTCCTATGTCGGACGCTTGCTTGGTTCTTCTTCTCCGATCACTCCATGATTTCATGCGTGTCTTGCTGCTTTCGATTCTCCAGACTACTTCTGCCATGTCCACCGCTTCGTCTTCTCGTATTTTCGACAACCATGGTGGAATCAGCGTGGAAGCCGCACTCCTCCCTCTCAACATTTTGAACGGGGATATTTGCGTGATTCCATTTGGAGTGAGTCTGTGGGCCGCTATGGCCTCCTTGGTGGTTTTGTGTGGGTCCATATCCAAAGCCGTTGCCAATTGGATGGTGCCCTTTATGAACCTGTTTCCCCTCTCTACCAGCCCATTTGCCTGGGGGTGATATAGGGCCGCTTTCTTTTGTTTAATGTGATTTCTTTTTAAGAATTCTTCCATGTCCTTAGAGACCAGTTGCACCCCGTTGTCTGTAACCACTTCCTTGGGGAGGCCTTCCCTCTGAAAAATTTCTGTAAGTACTTCTATAACTGTTGCTGTAGTTATGTTTGGGACAAACTCCGCCTCCACCCACTTGGATAGGTAGTCAACCAGTACTATTCCGTACCGATGTTCAGATTCCATTGCTTCCAAAGGCCCTATGAAGTCGATGCCAACCTTTGACCACACGGCTTCTGGTATTTCCGTGCGTATTAGGGGTGCTTGGCGGACCTTCAGTCTCTTGTTGTTATTGAGGCATTCATGGCAACGTTCTATCATGGATCAAATTTCCTGGTCCATGGATGGCCTCCAGTAGGCCTCTCTCACTCTGCGACGGGTCATCGTGTTTCCCAAGTGGCCCGCGTGGGCTCTACATAGAATGGTATTTCTCATTCCTGTGGGGGGGGATAATCTGGTCGGTTTTCATAATTATCCCCTCCGTTTCAGATAGCTCGTCTGACACCTTCCAATAGGGTCTCATGCCCTCGGGCAGCGTTTTTTCACTTGGCCAACCTTCCTTGATCCATTTGCGAATCATGGCCATGGTGGGGTCTTTCCCATCTTCCTCTTCCCAGTGTCTCTCACTGAGTTCTAGGTAATCTGGTGCTCTCAAGTCCGTGATGGATGCAACTATGCATTCTCCATGAAGGAACGTGGTGGCTTTATCCCTTCCCTCCGGCAGTCTCGACATGCAGTCAGCTTGCACATTTTTCCAGCCTGAGATGTGCTGGACTTCAAACGTGTACTCTTGCAGTTTGGCTGCAATGCGTGCTAATCTGGGTGTGGATACTTTAGTGCCTCCCGGGCTGAGCATATGAATGAGGGGCTTATGATCAGTCACTAACCTGAATTTTGTGCCCCATACGTATGTCCTGAAATGTTCCACTGCCCATGCGCAGGCCAACATTTCTTTTTCTATGGTGGAATAGTTCTGTTCCGCCTCCGATAATGCCTTCGACGCAAAGGCCACAACATGTTCCGTGTCACCTTTCTTTTGTGTTAGCACTGCTCCTAGTCCATATGCACTGGCGTCAGTAGTGACGACTGTTTCCCACACCGGATTAAATGGTCGAAGGCATGGTGCATCTATGATATGTTGCTTTACTTTCTCCGTTGCTGTCTTTTGGGGTTCTTGCCATATGAATTCTGAGCCCTTTTTGAGTACGTCGCGGAGGGGTGCCGTGGTCTCGGAAAACTTCGGTATGAACTTCGCATAGTACTCAGCCAGTCCAAGAAATGACCTCACTTCCTCTTTGCTGGTGGGTTCCGGTGCTTTGATGATTGCTTGCATGAGATTCTGTTTGGGACTGATTCCTTTTTCTGATATCTTATACCCTAAGTATTCAACTTCATTCACCCTGAACAAACATTTTTCATGACGTAATCGCACACCTGCTTCTTGTAGCTTGCTTAGGACAGTTCTCAACGTGGCATCATGCGTTTGCTCATCCTCCGCATACACGAGGATGTCATCCTGGAAGTACACCACATTTTTAACTTTCCGCAGCAAGACATCCATCATACGTTGGAAAGCCGATGCTGCTGATGACAACCCGAATGGCATTTTGGTGAATTGGTATGTGCCAAATGGAGTGATGAATGCCGTGAGGCGTTTCGACTCTTCATGTAGCTGTATTTGGTGGTATGCATTCCTCATGTCAAGTTTCGAAAATATTTTGGCTTCTTTCATTAACAGAATGAGTTCATTTATGCTTGGAAGGGGGTAATTATCTGTGATGACTTCCAAGTTTAAACTGCGCAGGTCTATGCACACTCTGAGTTCCTGTGATTGGGGTTTCTTTATAAGCACAACAGGGCTCAGCCATTCAGATGCTTCGATTTCTTCAATCACCCCCTCCGTTTTCATCTTTTCCAACTGACTTCTAAGTATGCCCCTTGCCGTGGCCGGTACTGGCCTCACGCGGTGCTTTACGGGGACTGCATTTCTTTTGAGCACTATTTTGTGCAGAAAACCCTTAATGTGCCCCGGCTCCTCCGAGAAAAGTGTTGGGTAGTCGCTTTTGACGACGGGTCCGCTCGTCACCCTAACCGACAGGACCTGCTCTTCGGTGCTGGGATCTAGTCTGATTTTCAGCTTGTCTTGGTCATCCCAACCTAGCACTGCGGGACCTTCGTGACTGAAGTAGATTCTGGTTGTGGTTTCCCTTCCTTTGAATTCTACTTTGCCCTTGATGTATCCTAACAGTTCGACTGACGCCCCTCCAAACACCGTGGGTTTATGCCTCGTCATTAACACTTGCACCTTTTCTTTTCCCACCATGTCTTTATACGTCCGAAGGGGAATGATCGTTAGATCCGAACCTGAGTCTGCCATGACCCTTGTTTCCATGCCATCAATTTTGATCGTGCAGTGAGGCTTCTCTCTCCTTGCTCTTGTGCTGTTCACCATAATGACTGTGGGTCTTCCTTCATCTTCTGAGGAAGATTCTTTCTCCGTATTGCGATCTGCATTGAGACTGGAGACCTTCTTGTTTCTCCACCGGCACACGATAGAGAAGTGGCCAATACGTTTACATATGGAGCACTCCTTGTCTCGGGCTGGGCACTCCCTGTCGAACGCTGGGTGTTTCGTGCTGGTGCACCTGTGACACTTGAGGGGTTCTTTCCTGCTCCTTCTCCCTTCTCTCGTGTCGGTTGCCGGCCTTTCTTTTTTTGCATGGAAGCCCACTGATTGTATTTCAGCGGAACTCTGGGCCCCTGTAAGCTCCTTTCGTCTTCCCGCCGTTTCTTCGACTGCTCTGGCGATCTCAATTGCTTTCTCCAACTGCAGTTCCTTTTCAACAATGAACTTATCTTGGACTTTCCGACTGTTGGTGTGAACGACCAACATATCACATATGAGGCTCTCTGCATTGTTGCCAAAACTACACAGCGCCGCTAGTTCCCTTAGTTTGGTGACGTAATCGTCAACTGGTTCAGACATGTCTTGCCTTCGAGTATAAAACCGTATTCTGTGGAGGACTGTGTTCTCTTTACTGGCAAATCTTTTTATGATTCTCCTGACCGCCTCCTTGAAAACATCGTCATTGTCGTCCGCCACCGGTATCGGGGTGAGACTCTCGAATACTCTTTGTCCTTCCACTCCCAAGGCATTTAGTAGCATGGCCCGGCGCCTTGCCGCTGAGAACCCTGCTCCTCCTAGAGCCTCCACATATGTTGTGAATATGGGTTGCCATTGTGGCCATGGGATGACAGGCCTACCTGGAGTTTGTAGAAAGGGTGGCGGTGGCGTTGCCCCTTGCATGATCCTCCGTGAGTTCTGGTGTTGATCCTCGTCGCCAATTTATGTTGTATAATGCTTACAATGAAGACAGGAGTCGCAGGGCTTGTCTCACTGTGTTTTATTCTCCCACAGGTTTCATGCAACACTGCACGCCAAGTGCGTGCCTCAATAACAAAGTCCAACGGGCCTAACGTGGCTGGGAGGCTGCAGCCGAAATGTCCGTGTCCTAAGGTGTGGGCCGCGGGCCCTGTTCTTGGAGGAGCCGGCAGGACGCCGCTTATCGCGTCCTCGGCTCTTCCCGTAATGCGCGCGGAGCGCGCGGGGGCGGAGCTAACTTTCGCGGCGAGATCTCGCGAGAGTGGGCGCTCTCGCGATATCTCTACACAAGTGTTACCCATTATTTACTGGACATCTATCTTAGATGCACTGTAAAAAATAATCATCCTTTCTTTTATGAGCCGGCAGTTGATAAAAGAAAGGATGTTGTGTCATGAAATGGCTAGAATGGCATTTTGGGGCAGGTAGTCTAGTCATTTCTTATTGTGGCATTACAGTGTTTGTACTGGGCATCTGATTGTTATTACTTGACTAGGCCGGCATTTTCGTGGGCGATCAGATTCCATTTATTACTGTGGCATGACCTTTTTTGTACTGGATATCTGTGATAATGCAAGAATGTTAAGTGTTATTACCTTGTTAGACTGGCATTTTGAAGCAGACAGTTTAGCCCTTTCTTACAGTGACATGACTATTTTTACTGAGCATCTATGATAAACCAATCATGGTATGTGTTATAACATGGCTAGACTGGCATTTCAGGGCAGCCAGTCTAGACCTGTCTTACTGTGGCATGACATGTTTTACTGGGCATCTATGATAAACCAAGCATGGTATGTGGTATTACATGGCTAGACTGACAATGTAGTGCTGCCAATCTAGCTTATGGTGGCATGGCATTTTATTCTGGGCCTCTATGATAAAGCAAGCATGTTAAGTGTTATTGTCTGGCTAGACTGGCATGTTGGTGCAGCCAGTCTAGCTCTTTCCTAATGTGGCATGACATGTTTTACTGTGCGTCAAGAATAAAGCAAACATGATAGGTGTTAGTATGTCTCTAGACAAATACATTGTGCAGCCAGTTTGGACATATTTTCCTATTGTCACATGGCCTTTTTTAAAGGCAAAGCCAATATATGAGTGTTCTTTTGTTGGGATACTATTATACAGTGGCAGAGGCAGCGTTGACATGTTTTCTTGTAGTATAATAGATGGCATAATGTGCACTTATGGGTGCATCCAGCATGGAAATGTATTGGCACAGCCAGTGTGAAAATGTTTTTATATGGGCATATATCATGGGCATTGTGAAATGCTCCTGTGCATTTTTGGTGGCTTGCATCTATTGCAATTTTGGATTGGAGATGCCCAACAAAACCAATTGCAAACGGTTTGACTTTTTGCCCAGTTTTTTCACAGAAAGTTTGCTGTATAACGCAACATTTTCACCCAATATTGCACCCCCTCCCCAAACCCCCTTGGTTGGTACAGGCTCACTCGCTATTTCTACGGCTAAAGACTTTGCCAGTAACAGTCACTTTAAATCACATACATGAAGCTGCTGTCACACATATCTATGCCAGAAGTGGTCATTTTAAATCACATTGATGTAGAGCTTCATGCATGTGATTTAAAGTGTCTCTGACAGGCATAGATAGCTTGTGGTAGCAGCATCATGCATGTTTATTTAAAGTGACCATTACTAGCATAGATAGGTCGTGGCTAGAACCTTCATCAAAATAATCGAAAGGGCTCTCAAATAGTGTACTGTTGTTGAATTGGCTTTTCCTGGATTTGTTTATATTAACCATCTGTACATTGTATGGCTTTTTACCTCGTTTGCCAAAAATTGTGCTGCAAAATACATTTTTTCAGCATATTATTTTTAAACACTTTCCCCCTTAATTGTTCTGTGCTCTCTCACTATGATTGGTCGCTAACACTTATTTTAGAAAATATTTAGTGCCCTTCACTGAAAATATTCACCAGACATGACTACCCACGAATCACAAAGTTTACTGGATATTTCTTTGTCTGTAAATAAACAATTATAAAGTGCATGACTTTTCATCCCATTTTAATATATATATATCTGTGCTGCAAGATGCATTATTTCTGCACATTATTTTAAATATTTTCTCTGGAGGAACTCCCCCTTGCTCCCCAGAAGGTGCTAATTTAAGGACACCTTTGGGACGCTTCACTGAAAACATTCCCCCTCGCCCCCATGAGGGCTCACCCATGAATCGTTTAGAATCTCAGTGCCTCTTCATGAGGAGCGATTCGCCACCCCAGGCACCACATGCTGCCACTGCATGTGACATGTGGTCATTCAGGGGTTAATGTCTTGGGCACTAGAGGCCTCAGTGTAAAGGTTTTGTGTCAGATCCTCCCATAACTGACAGCATTGTGTCAATGACTTCAATGGATCTCATTTCTGACCAGTCCATCTAGTAGCCTAATTAGAATTTACGAAGAGAACTGTTTAGCATATTGACAAGTCTGCTCCAGATGAGACTAAATGTCAACTTATCTAACTCTGGAGCTTGCAAATTCTGGATCACCTGGGAGGCAGGAGATATGGCTGGGAGGCCGAATTGATTACATGGATCACGTGGGAGGCGAGAGATAGGGCTGGGAGCCGAATGGATCACATGGATCACGTTGGAGGCGAGAAATAGGGCTGGGAGCCGAATGGATGACATGGATCAGGTGGGAGGCGAGAGATAGGACTGGGAGCCGAATGGATGACATGGAGCAGGTGGGAGGCGAGAGATAGGGCTGGGAGCCGAATGGATGACATGGATCACGTGGGAGGCGAGTAATAGGAATGGGAGCTGAATGGAAGACATGTTGGAGAGCTTGAGAGCTGGGCTAGTGTGCTTGGAATGCTGAGGAATGCTGATTCTGAAGACAACAGATCAAGCAAGATGTGGGATACCAAATAACCCAATACTAGGTATCCTTGGGATTTGCTGGTCTGGGATGGGCGGGCTGGCCAGTAGCATCGAAGGCTTCAGGCCTGGTCTCTTGTTGGTTTAGGGCGACCTCCTGCATGTGACCACTAACCTTCCCTCTCAAGCCAACGGCTGCCTCTTCGGAGACAAAACTATTTAAATCACACATTAACACAACTAACATACCTGTGCGACTATCTGCAGCGCCTTCCCCTGAAGGTCAGCAGGTGGGCTCGTCACTAGTCATCCACAACTACACAGGGCATACTCACCTGCAGGGCAGCTAGCTGACAGCGCCAGGTCCTGAACGGACCAAATACGTGTTAGTTCTGGTGTTGATAACATATTTACCATTAGAATGGCTAATATTAACACCATTGCTATGAAGCAGTGTAAGAAGCGTTATATACAACTATTATCAGTTGTGTTTATTTTGACCAAGCCCTGCGTACAAACTCTTTGTACAGTGTCTCATTCACAGCAAAAGTTTTGAGCAAGAACAAAAACCAACGTCCTGGTGACACAGTCATTTTAAATGTAGGCGTAGAAGTATGTTTCCAGTTGTTGTGCTTCTAAGCGTAGCAGTGCTCACTGTGGTGTGTATGGAGGGGTACATTTAAAATATTTTTGACGGGATCCTCACACTAGCTGCGGCTACTGGTGGCTTCCCAATCTGCACACATACGTAACAATATTTCAATCCATTTTATTCGGACGCCAGTCCAGTCCGGCTTTTACCTTTCCATTCAGGAAATTGTAGTCCTGGATTTATAATAGCTAACTCCAGGATTAGAAGTCCCAGAACGCAAAGTTAAAACCAGGACTGGACTAGCATCTCCCGAATTAAATGGAAAATGTGTTATCATGAAGGCCCCCATGTCTGGACACTCACCATAGGAATGCAGGTCCCAAACATACTTTCGAACCATCAACAGGCTGTGTCATTCAGTCAGTTCATTCTTCCTGCAGGTCTCTTGGTCTACCTCCACTCCACTGCTGACCTCACCCACATAACCCCTCTCATTGCTGTTTCCCCCTTATATCTTCCTACCTGTACTGGGACTGGCTGGCTCGCCCTAGCCGATCTAATTCTGCTTTCTTTACTCAAGCTTGTGTAGGGGGAAGGAAAGGTTCAAATGGCGGCCTAAGTACAGCCCCCTTTGTCCGCTCAGGCTTGCCGTGAATCTGCCACGGAGGCTCCGGCCATTAATGGACCCAATTTGTTTCCGGGACCACGGTTCGGACTGCCTGCTGGAATGTTTTTATGTCTTTTGGGGTCTCAGCCCCCATAGCAAATCCCTGCTGGTCGAGTGATTCCCTCGTGTAACGCAGTCCCCTGCCGGTGGGATCCTACGCGGGCCAAACTGTGGTTTGATAATGGTGCTCCGCTGCAAACTGCATCGCTCTCTTTTCTCTGATGGTGCCTCGGCTTCCATGCATCAATTTCCTTGCTGATTGGTGCTCCCCTTGTTGTTTGAGTTCTCGCCTTCCCTACCTCCATCCGTCTGCCACTGATGTTCCTCTGCCGGCTCCCCTTGTTGTTTCAGTGGCCTCCTGCCGAGACCGAAGCTAGGGATACATCTCAGTGTTCAGAGTTAAGGCTCGAGACAAGAGGGTACCGCTCACAAGCACGCTGGCACCTTAGAGAAAAACAGGTTTTTGGTCCTTCATGTATTGAGCCTGGCTTCAGGGATAGGGCTATCTTGGGATTTCAACCCCACCCCCCTGACAAGGGCAGGGTACTGGTGTTGTCACAGTATCTTTGACATGAGTGACAAATGTGCATGTAATTTGCTTGTTATAGTGGTATATCGATGTGTTCTGCACACAAAATATAGCATGGTCCTCAACTGTAGACAGTTGCCCTTGGGGTCGACAGAATGATTTATATTATACCCCAAAACACTTTTAGCGCTGCAACCCATAGAATAGGCATGTGCCACATGAACCATTTAGTCCAGCTGCCACATAGTCACTGACAAAGCAATCCACACAATGGCTGATCACTCTGCTAGTGTAATGTTGCTACATTAGTCATCTCTCCTAATAATTGAAGAGTCACTTGAAATTATGAATATGTTTTGCATGCAATGTAATGCTCTTTTATTTCATGGCTGTTCAGAGTACGATCTGCCAAAGGGGCATTTACCCTGCAGTGCTTCAAATCCATAACAATAGCAGTCAGGCAATCTACGCATTACATGGAACACAACATACCATTTAATGCAGTGTTTAAACAGTGAAGATCCAACACAAATGCACTTTTCTGTATGATTTCTGTGCCGTGGGAACTGTGCATCTGCACAACCATCCTTACCCTGAGACCCTGCTGAAAATCTTTTCAGGGATAGAAAACCTGATCCCCAACAGTCCTTGTAGGCAAAAGGGGCGTCTGATGTTGCAGTCATGTTACCCTCACATCCAAACTTTCAGACCATCCAAATCAGTGCATGTGCTTTAATGTTATAAACATGTTAAGGTAAGGGTGAGTGCTGTGAAAAATAAAATCAGCACCAAGCGCTTTGTGCATTATCCAATTAGTGATTCAAACATACAGATCTTTCATCACAGGCATATCTGTCAAATATAAAGACCTGCGATCGCTCGTACGCTCCAAAAAAGCTCTTTAATGCAAAGCAGCCAGTAACCATCGTTGGTGCAATCTATTCCCCTCCCCTTTCTCAGAGGGGCATTTTGAAAGAGTATAATATGAGTGCACCAGAAAGCCTATTTTGGAATGATAACCTTATATCCGAAAAAAATGTATTTAGTTATACGTTTTGATAATGTGCTTTGCTCAGTAAGATCAGGTTAACATTCTTGTTATGACTACAATATATATGGGCAGTGATTATGAGAAATAAACATAGAAACATTTTAAAAAGTGCCAGTTTACAATGCTATTTCTCTGGTCATGCAGCGTTCAGCAATAGCTAGAGTGGCCCTATCAAAAGCACACCTGGCAACAGAACTTGTACCCACCAAGAAAGAGACAACAGATAGAGTGTGAGAGAGAGCGAAAGCACCCTAGATTGGGGTGTGATATGATTGGTACAACTGCTATATATAGAAATGTCACAAACAATAATGGCCAGATTACATAGTGCAGCCGTCATTACTCCTAGTCCTCCCCCACTCGTCACAGTCCATACTGATCACAGATGAGTCACCTTTCAGACAGATACTTGGAATTTTCTTGAAATCGAGAGGTTTAACCATACTTGTCTCTAGTTTTTGCAGACCACTGGGTGCTGGGATGGTATGATGGCCGCCCACTGGCAATGTCGCTTTGCGATTGAGATATGATTTTAAAAACACCACTTAGAATTTCCAGCACCTTCGAGACATTCGCAAATTCCAGCGGACAATTCTTCGACATGCACTGCAAAGAATGCCCAATGATGCCTGTAAGAACTCAGAGCAGACTGTTGTCTCATACCTTGATCGCCAAGGTTACCTCTGTAGAGGAGGTCCCAAATAAAGCCTGCACTCCAAACATCCATTTTGAAGTTCCAGGAACATTCACACTGAGATATGTGACGTATGATGAGCAAATAAACCAGCAAATAAAGCAGCAGAGAGCCGCAGTACGGCTCTGCCCAGTACCTAAGAGCAGCACCTATTGACGTACCAATACCAAGGAAACCATGGACAGTAAGGTACCCATTGAGAAAACCTTAACAAATGAAACAAAATGAAGATTGTCTGTGTACAGTCCCTGACGAAACCAAAAAAGGCCTTAATAGAAGACGAATGGTGACCTCACGAGGGCCCGGATTGACTTGCAGATAGAAGAAATGACAACCAGAGAATGATGCAAAGAGACCAAACGCCATGAATAAGGATATTGTGAACTTAAAGTAAAAGAACAATGTCAAAGTGGAAGAAGTTTAAGCTGTAAGCAAGATGAAGATATTTGACCAGTTTACACCTGTAAATATGCTTGGAACCGCAAGAAAGCTAAGAAAACAGTGTGGCTTGCTATGCTTAGTAGAAGAATAGTGTGGCATGCGCCATTATACATAATCTACCTCAAACGAAGCACCTTATTATAAGTATATTTCCCTTTGCACAAGAAGCAGAATCAACCCAGGTTACTAAAGGCCATACGAGAAAAGCTTCACATTTAAGCAAAAACGAGAAGAGATGGCTGAAACGAAACCCAGCCGAGGCAACTCGTGCCAAGAGAGCCAATGTCATACCAATAGAAGAAACAAACAGTAGCTACATCTAATTGAAAATAAGAACAGAATATCCTGCCTCTGAAAGGTCAAGATAAGAAGGCGAAGGCAGGTGGCGGGTGAAAGGAAAATTAAAAAATTGATGGAAAAAAAGCAAATTAACTGTGTCTGAATCATGTGACCAGCCGAGAGAGAAGAGACGCGAGTTCACACCTACGCATGGCACCAGGCCAGATGAAGATATCAGAACCTTTTCCAGACAGAAGATGTAGTCTCGAGGCCAACCGCAGAGAAATAATTGACAGGTGGCTACTAAAGTTATGATTGATTGTAGCAAGGACTGGAGGATGGCCAGGTAACTAAGGGGCACCTCGCACCTGGCCGACCATTCTGCGTGCTGCTAAGCAAAGTAGAAAAGTATGCATGGGGTAGGTGTCAACCCAATCACAATGGACCAAATGATCTAGGGTTCTATAGTTAGTAGAAGCAATAGGACGTCATATTTTTAGTGACGTCAGAAGTAGTCATTTTGGAGGAAGGGCTTAGATGCCCAATCCCCTCACTTCGTTACCATATACAGATATAGTACATATAGTAAAGTTACCTTTTCCTAACCAATAGAATTGCATATCAACTTTTGAGTGTTACACATCAATGATGACGAGTTTTGAGCATAAATGTTACAACTTGTATGAAGTTCGTTGGAGTTGAAGCGAGAAGGAAGATCGCATCATTGCTGATATTCATAACTCCCAGTTTTCTGTACACAGACTCCCTTTGCCAAACTGTTTGAGTTGTCCTTATTGATTGGTGTTGGAGTAATAAATATGCACCCCCATCCATCTCACAAGTGCTGCTTTCTTGTCTTAAAGTGCTTCTGAGCAAACTCTGACTCTATGGGCCGGTCGGGGGTCTCAGACACTTCCCTGAAAACACCTAGTTCCATAAGACTCCCTAATACATTTTCTATGCTATTAGGTTGTCGTTTGAACCCATAGACCTAGTGCCCTTTAAGACGAGGTAGCAATACTTTGAGATGAATGGGGATGCAGAAGTTACTCAAACATCAATAATCAAACCGACTCAGGAAGTTGGCAAAACTCGATGCAGTTTTATTTGCGATTGTCTAAAACAGGGAGTTACAACAAACATCAATGGACGTTTGCTTGATTTCTCTGAGCGCATCTCATATAAAACACAACTTTTATAGTCAGAACTTGTCATAAATGATGTCACACTACATGGAAAACTACAAAAACCTACTTGGGGATGTGATAGGATTTCAGGAAACATCTAAGTATACGTTCCATACTGACGGGAGAAGTGATTGGGTTTCTACTGTCAGGTGGGCAACTTAGCCCATCCCTAGTGCAAATCATCTTTCGTGTCACTCTAATACTCAACACTTCATTGGTTATACAAACTATAGGGCTCTTTGATACCTGTCCCCCTACCATTATTTTGGCGCCTTTGCACCCTTCTGAAATATTCCACATGCTAGCAGCACGCAGTCTACCATACCAGGTGCATGGAAGGTCGGCGTGATCATGCCTCCCCTTTCAATTAGCCCCACATCTATCATCACTCTTGCAGTCTGCCAGTCAATTAGGCTTGGAACTTGGCCTTATAGAATCTCTCTGATCCTGGGAAATAAAGGGAGTATCTTCTTGGTTTCGGTGTATCTCGACCCAATGTCTATTTTGATCAGACCATGTGACTGGGAGACTGCATTTTGAATCCTTTTGCAGCCTTTAATTCTATTAAATGGTGAACTCTTCCCACCTTCAGTGTTTTTCCATTTGAAATGCAAGTTTGTTTTTTCTCACGTTCATGTAACTACTGGATGGCCACCCAGGCTCATGGTGGCCTCGTCTTCTTGGTGCTGGGACAGCCAAGCCTTTCTTGTATTTCCCCATCGCCTTTAGTTATTTTCCAACTGTGCCACACTGAAAACTCTTTCCAATCACAGGGTTTCAAGCCTTGCTTAAAATGCACTGCGGAATATCCATGTTCTATACATTCTTATGTATTATACATTGGCGCATCGCCGCCAAACTATTCACTACGCAGCCAGCCTTAAGATTACTTTGCCTACTGGAGTTACTATGTCTGTACAAGTGTAAACTGATTTACATATTCTTCAGTGTTTCTGTAGCATGAGCATCTTCATCTCGAGCCCCAAATGTTGCTCATCTTTACCACCTCCTCTTCAGAGCTTATAGAACGTCTATGTTCATCTGACTCGTGCATCTTTTCCAGGTGCGTCATCATCTGCTCCGCATGGCGTTACCCGTCACCTCTTTCACTCATTTTCACACTTCTTCTGGGACTTTGTCCAAAAGGCCATTATTTCTTTGTGAATGCATATAAGGTTTTCTTAATGGATACCTTGTTTTCATGATTTTCTGCTGTACAGGCATCCTTACTGGTACTGCACGTGTTGCAATTTCCGGCTCCCAACATATAGGCAGCATGGGGGCAGAGCCTTTGGAGGGGGTACTTGACTCCACCTCTACAGTTTGCAGATTGGAGAGGGGCCTGTTTGTAGGTGAAACAGAGCATCCAAAGCAAGGGCCTTGAGAAGAGGCAACAATTACATTTGTCGCCAGTGCGAAGCCAACGGTATTATGCTGCAACCTCACCAACGGATCTTGTGCAAAAGAAGAAAAAGAGGGAAAGCATGACGAAGAACCACTGGCCACTGGGCTCACAGGGAAATGATTATCCAGGCAGAGGAACCCAAGTGAAGACCCACAACCCAGTTAGGCAAAGAGTTTTATTTCTTGGCAAATGGGTCAATGGGTCAAACCATGAGAAAACCCATTGGCCAATTAGTGTTGAAAAGAATAGTGATCCAGGCAGTTTTCGACGGATGAAGGATCGCTCCTGCTCACGAAGCCTGCGGACACATTTACTCTCCCAGTAAGGTAGGCTGCCCGGAAATTCTGAAACTGTTTTTCCACCTATCCAAAAACCTGATAGGCTGTTCGGGTCAGGTGAGGAGAATTAGTGCCCCCATCTGTTGACATATGTCTTGGCTACCTGGTTGTGCATCCTGACTATAACCCTCTATACAGCAATCTCTTTATGGAATTCTTAGAGAAGTCCAGTTCCCTCCATTTGGATGACACTCAGGTTTCTGTTTCGAGCCAAGGGCTTAGGATGGCTACAGCTCCCATTATTGGTCCCCAACCCTTCTGGATGTCATCTCTTGTTATGACAATTGTAGGCAGGATCGTCACATTCCTCCACCATGAGCAGGAGCTCCATATATCCTCAGAGACAGAAATTATCTAGTCATAATTAGTGTGTGCCAGGAACCAAGGGACGTGGAGGACTAGCAGCTCTATATGGATTCAAGCCCAGGGTACCAAGGCTGTATATGTCAACATGACCCCCAAAAGTCTTCACCAAACCTTTGCGTTCACCTATGAGAGAGCATGTAACTTCCTGATTGCCGCTCTTTTTCCCTACATAAGGAGCCCTCCAGCCTCTTTTCTTTTGCAGATGGGGAGCAGGTGCAAGTGGATCTAGGTCACCTGGCCTAAGCCCCGCCCACCTGGTGCCTTCCTGGTTGCCGCTCTTTTTCCCCACTTAAGGATGCCTAAGCCCCGCCCACCTGTTGCCTTCCTGGTTGCCGCTCTTTTTCCCTACTTAAGGAGCCCTCCAGCCTCTTTTCCTTTGCAGATGGGGAGCAGGTGCAAGTGGATCTAGGTCACCTGGCCTAAGCTCTGCCCACCTTCTTAGCCCTTCCTCTTCCTTTCTGCTCTTAACTCTAAGATCAAGGGCGTCTCTCGCCCAGGCGTCCAAAGCGAAGGGCAGAAGAAGAAAAGGCCAATTCCTGTTTGGACCTGCTCGGGCCAGGAGGTCGCAGGGCCCGAACCCCTGCTCAGACAGCCAGTAAGTATGCACCAACATGTGTTTACTCCCTCTGTCCCCACAAGTCAATCCCACCATCATCAGGCAACGGCAACATCAACTTCTCTGGTGCTGGGGTGAGGACAGGTGCTCCGTGGCTCACCCACTTCCCGGTCCCCTGTGATGTTGTTGATACCCCCCACCCCCTTCCTGGTTCCCTGTGATGTCCTTATGCTCCGCTTTAACCCCCCGCCACTTTCTTACCCCCCCACATCCCTGCCCCTTTCTTACCCTCCCTCCAAACCTCCTGCCCCTTTCTTGCACCTCATTATGTCCCCACCGCTTGCCAGCTCTCTACTTCCCTCTTCCCTTCTTCCTTATCCTTTCTGCCACCCACCCGCTTCACATCTTTCACAACAGGAGTTGTCTCGATTCACTAGTGTCTCACCATCACTGACCTGTTGCCAATGCTTGGATTTGACCTTATGGACACATTAACTTGGTGTTCACCTTCTCAACTCTCATGCCGGACCTCCCCGGGACCTATCACTCAGAGTGGCCCTGATTCATGCTGTGCCCTTCTTGATTCCTTATCTACATTCTCTGTTCCCTGCAACATTATGTGTTTTACTGACCTCTGCAACTGTATTCACTCTGCCCTCTGCTTCTCTGCTCTTTTTCACTGTTTATTCTCTGTTCTCTCCCCGTCTCCCTTCTCCCTCCCTCCTTCCTTTCTTTTCAAGGCACTTATTCTATCAGAATGTCCCTTGACCTAGTATAATAGCAACAACGTTTGTTCTTTACCACTCCCATACTTGTTCCCCACCCTTCCAGCACTATCTGAAATGTTGTCAGGCCTACTACAATAGTCACTTATTTTGTTCCTCTCTCTCCTTCTCATCCCTTCTCCCTCTCCTCTTGTAAAATTCCGGCTCTACCAGAAATCTTGTCAGGCCTAGTACGGTAGTCACCTGTCTGTTTCCCATTCCTTCCTATCTGTGTCTTTGCACTTGCTCTATCTGAAATGTCGCCAGGTTGAGTACGATAGTTAATTGCACATTCTTGTTGTTCATGGCCTGTAAGAATGTCATTGTATTTTTCCCTTGTTCCCTCCCTTGCCGTGAAGCGCTTTGAAACACATTGTGTACAGGCACTATGTAAATAAACTATCATATCACATCATATGAAGAAGGTGTTCAGGGGGTTATCGAAGCTGTATTGCTCTGGAGAGGGGAATCGGTTCTCTCTGCAGGTCTGTTCAGAAGTGGACACCATTGCATTGTAGATCCTGTGTAGGGACAAGTGAGGAGTTTGTGTAGATGATTCTGAAGCTGTGAGATTGCAGGACTATGCATACTTTTGATGGGTGTTGCAAGCACAAATCCCTCGATAGGGCCTGCACCAACCAATTGCCAATGGATGTAGGGCTATACCCTCCTCATGTAGAAGCCCCACAATTGTGGCCAGCAGCGTGGTAAATACACGAAGGGCAGATGGCAGGCCAAAGGGCAAGATCTGGAATGGTTAGACTTTCTAATCAACTGCAACGGTTAATAATTGTTGCTGAGTCTCCCTGAAAGGAAAGTGCAGATATGCATCTTCCAGATCGATGGCTGAGATCCATTCTCCGGTATGGAGTCTAGATATGACCAATTGGGGAGTCTCCATTCAGAACAGCCTGCATGTAATCAAGTTAATTCCTTTCTGGGGGTCCAGAATAGGTTGGTACTCTCCAGATTGTTTCTTCCTCTGAAATAGATTAGAGAAGAATTGAGTTGGTTCTGTTAATTGGCAAATGCAGATTGCATTCTTAGAAAGGAGGGTTTTTATACCCGTTAATAGTGTCACTCATTTCGCCTTCAACTTCGGGGGAATTGGAATCCACCAGGTCTTGGAATTAATCTTAATCTGTTTTAATTCCAGTCCCAATTCCCCATCTCTTGTGCCCAGACACTCTAGACATCCTCCATGCACTTGTGAAAAGAAGAAGTCAGCAACCAACTGGAAGGTGGGAGGCATAGCCATGCCTGGAGGGAACTGCAGCAGCTGGAATAGTTGTGCCGGCAGGTGCTTCTCTATTAGAAGAACGTCTGACTCTTCCTCTGAATGGCCATCATGAGGTCGGGGCAGATGGTCAAGAGAAGCTCCAAAAGGAAGGTTTGGGCATAAATGATTGGAAGCAGCATGCTTATGGTCATTAACCACTTTTTCTCAAAATGAATCCATTTGAGGATCCAATAAGAAAATGGGAATGATATTTTAGAAGGATCCTTGAACTGTTTTACCAGCTTTTCTGCCCAGCGATTTGAGTGTTTAGTGGAAACTCCAGGTTCATCCTCATGTGCTCCAGGATCACTTTGGATTCCTCTCTCTTGATGTATTTCCCTGCACAAAACGTCACCTTCCTCATTCAACGTAGGGTTTGTATAAATAGTGTCTGGCAGTGCATCCTCTCCACTTGGTGGATCCGCTGATGCAGGCTCTGATGTGACCTGAACAGTAGCCATTGAAGGCGAAGGTAGAATTGTTTGGTCCCTTATAGCCCCAGCCACACACTCCTTAACAATCTTGACCATTCGGGCCTCCATCGTGTGTTCAGGAGACCTAGAGTGTCTCTTGTGCATGGGGTGAGGGTGAGCTTTCCTGGGTGATGACGAGCTGGTCGGAGAATGTGATCTGTCTTTTCTTTTTTTAGTGTGGTTTTTCCCTGACAAGGTTGCTCCTGGCTCTGAAGGTTCTGTGAAAGGCTCCAACGTTTTCCGAGGCAGCCATTGTGTTCCTTAAATACCCAGTGGTCAGCCAACTACCAGCAGACACTTCAAGAAAGCTCATATCAGTGGGAGGGGAGCTGGCCACCATCTTGGATTCCATGCATCCCTGAAACCTGCACAATCCACTAGCGCATTACTAGGTACATTTGAACCTGCATCCTGCTCCATAACTTTGTAAATTAAAACATGCCAGCAATATTCCGACCAACCTCAGGAGGGGGGCGCATAATATTATATCATATCGTCTGCTGGAAGCCAGCCCATGCAGTATGCTGTGTGCCGGGTTATCCATTCTACTTACGCTGCCAATCCCTCTGACAGGCCTCAGAGCCTCTTACCTGATGTCCATTGTTGCGGTGCTTGCTCCTCAGCCTCTGAGTCACTTCCAATGCTTCTCAGTCAATGGTACTCATCCAGGCCTTCTGAGTATGGGTCAAGGAGTCCTTCAATGGAGCATGCAACTGCACGGCCCTCCAAGGTGGGGGTGGTTTGGTGCCAGACACAGATAATAGCAGACTCTCCCTGGAAGGGATCTTCAACAATACCCTCATTAGTAAAAGGGGAGGGGAGGGGAGGTTTGAATCCGGGAACAAAATGGCCCAGGGACCTGATTACTGTTCCTCAGACTATTTGTAGCTAACACTGGCAACAGCCGTGCCCCAGTAGGTAAGTAATAGTTGTTGTCAGGCACAACACACAGGTACAAATGGGCAGATCTATGTGAAAATACTAAATCCTTTTGTCAGAATCCTGAAAATTCAGACTTTTGTTTTAGTTTTTTGCCCTTTTTTGCACAAATAAATGAGGGGGCGACGCCCGCAGCTGCCCACCCCCCCACATCTCCCATTCCCAATGAATACCCCTACCGCACTTACCATCTATATTTGTGCAAAAAGGTGCAAATGTTCGACAAAAGAAAGCCTCCATTTTCGGGTTTGCAGTAAAGGGGTTTGACAATTTCGTCCTATCCTCAAATGGGCAAGGGAAGGTGATAAATAGCCACTAGTCTTGAATGTAAGAATATTCTAGATCTGTCTAGAAGGCGAAGTGATGTGGTGTACGCGGTGTTGTCTGAGAAATGCACAATTAAATTATCCCTGTACTAGTCATGGAAGTTTTCATTACAAAGACACTCTTGTTCAGTGTCATGAAGGGACAAATTCCATGTAGGCGCCTGATATTTAAATAGAATTCCTTGCGAATATAACGGTCAAACGGATTTCAGTTTAGCTGCAACTGCTATAAGTTGGCAAAATGAAGATTTCTGCTTTAACTTCGAAATTAACAGTTCCAGAATGGTGAAAATGGGTGTAAGAAATAGTAGAACTGTTCACTGTAAGAAATTAAAGTAGTGGAACTGAGTTCCTGACAGCTCCTGATCACTTGGACCTCTGCTTTTTTAATGTCATGATAAATACATGCAGAGAGTTGCTGGATAGAGAGCATGTGTGTAGGCCAAATTGAATGATCAGATTACTTAACGGTAATCCTGATTAATCCTAGTCCTACTCTTCTTCGTCACAGTACGGTATGATAAGTCATTTATAACGCACATGTACACAAGTGTTTCTATGCACGACAAGAACAAGGGTGCGAACAGAGGGAGGACAAGACAAACAATCTTACTAGGCCTTGTGTCATTCAGATCGTGCAAGTGTGACAGCGTAAAGTGCAAGAAGCGGGGAACAGGAAGTGCAAGGAGAGGACAGGGGAAGTGCAATCTGGACAGCATTGCTCCGACTAAGTGCAGCCAGGGCAGCGCAGCTCTGGGTAACTGCATGGAGGCAGTGGGCTGCAGAGGTTAACAGTTACAGCCCCTAGTGTGTGATGTGACAGGCCAGGAGGTAGTGCTGGGGAGACTGATCATGGAGGAGCATGGTACCCAGTGAGACTCTGACGGTAGCCAAGCAGTCAATGCAGCAGACCGGTAGGTCAGCAGGGGAGGGAGATAGAGAAAGCAGAGGCGAAAAGGAAGGTCTTGAGCTGCTTTTGGAACTTCAGGTGGTCCGGCTCAAATTTGAGAGAGGCAGGGAGGTCGTTCCAGAGTGAGGCACCTGCCGAGGAGAGAGATCTACCCTCCACTCTCTTCCTGGAGAAGTTAGAGGTAGCTAAGTGAAGGGCTAGAGAAGAAGGTATTATGGAAGAGAGTGTTAGATGTAGTGCATGCCCTGGCTCCAAAAAGCCTTGTGGACAAAGCAGAGGGTCTTGGACTTGATCCTTGCAGCCACCGGGAGTCAGTGGTGAGATTTTAGGGCTGGAGAGATATGGTCCCTGGGCTTGAGGCGCAGGATGAGTCTTGCAGTCCTGTTCTGGATTAGTTGCAGAGGGTGGAGAGTAGCGCAAAGCAGATTGAGAAAGAGGCTGTTCTGGTAGTCCAGCCTAGAAAGAACCAGGGCTCTGGAGACAGCAACATTCTGAGGGAAAGTGAGAAAAGGAACAGTGCCTTAGAGGAGGTGCAGTTGGTAGTGGGCCTTCTTGGCAAGGTCCGTGATGTGAGGAGAGGAGGAGAAAGTGGAGTTGAAGATGACACCAAGGTTTTTTGCCTCACCCCATGGCGAAGGAAGAGGGCCCAAGGAGGGCACCGGAGTGAGAGGTTAAGCGGGAGTAGAGGTCCCAATGAGAAGGATCTCCATCATACTGGCATTAAGCCAGAGATTGTTGGAGGTGCACCAATCCTGAATTGCGGATTGACAATTAGGAATGAGCGAGAGAGGAGAGAAAGATGTGGGGAGCCTGAAAGAGAGCTGAGTGTCATCTGCATAACACCGAAATCTAGAGCACAAAGTCGAGATCAGGTGGGCCAAAGAGGCCATTGAAGAGCCAGGGTGAGAGGTTAGAGTCCTGGGGAACACAGCATGTGGAAATAGAGGTGATGGAGAGAAAGGACCCAAGTTGGACCTGGGAGGGTCGGTCCCAAAGGAAGGAGGTCAGCCACTCCAGGGCCTGCTCTGTGATGCCCATGTTCTCACAGAATTGATTGATCAGAATGGTGTGATTAATCGTGTCAAAAGCAGAGGAAAGATCAAAGAATATGAGGACAGTAGGAATGCTGGAGTTCAGGTTGGAGAGCAGGTCTTCACAGGTGTTCAGGAGAGCAGTTTCCGTGCCTCTGGCTGCTCTGAAGCCAGACTGATGGTCATGGCGATAACCAACCATTTCAGTGTGGAGAGTAAGCTGGTAGGTGGCCAGCTTTTCCAGGATTTTGGCCAGGAAAGGAGTAATACAGATCGGGCGATAGTTTGCCGGACAGGTAGGATTGGCAGAAGGCTTTTTGAGGAGGGGGTGCACAAGTGAGTGCTAGAGGAGAGAGGGGAAAGTTCCTGTGGTGAAAGAGTGATTGCAGAAATCGTCCAAGGCTGGAGCGAGGGTGTCAATGTGGTCCTTGAGGATTCTGGAGGAGCATGTGAGCACCTGTTTAGACGACACATCATAGATTGGACTTGTTGTCAGAGAGAAAGAGGAAAAAGGAGGAGGAGAAAGAGGTGGCCTCCTAGTTACATGAGAAGTACTAATCTCCATAATAGTCAACCATTTTTTACTTTTTTATTAACTCAACCCTGTCCCCTTGGGAGCACAATACTCCCCTGGACTCACAGTGCAGCAGTTACATTTACCAAACTTTACAAACCGATTCACTCCATTTGCGGGAGGGTGAAGTGGGGCATAAGTAGAGGACTAGCACTAAAGAAGAGGATGGATAATAAATCCCATATTGCCTCCACACCCCTCTATCTTGTGCCAGTACTTATGTGTGAGGAACAGTCCATCATGTCCGGATAATATTTTAACCTCCCCACGACACTCAGCGTGAGCATGGTAAGCCCCTGACGTGCAACAGCTGAGGCTATGATCTACAAGCTACACGCATTTCTTTTGCATAAATGCAAGTCTTCACCCCCCATTCATAAGCCCAGCCACTGTAAGATACAGAATTTCCTGTTCCTCATAAGCCTGCTGCATTTCACTCGCTTTGCCAAACCTAATCACAAAGTTTGAACATTCTAAGATGGCTGCCGCCTCTTACATTCACACCTCTTCCTACCAGAGTGTGCCATCCGCCCATGATTGGCCATCCGATTCCCCTTAGCCAATCCGGCATCACCGGCAGGCGTGAGCCGGCATCCGTGGAAGGTGGACGTAGAAGGCTCCTGACTGAGCTGACCGAGCGTGCCGTGCTGCAGGCTGCTCTAGGTCTAAGCTCTGCCTCTGTGGACCACCTTAGCCTCTCCTTCTAGCCTGCAAGCCCGGACCCCTGCTTACATGGTGAGAAATTGACAACAAACTATGCCTACAAAGTACCACTGTGTCACTTGTATAACTGTGTGACTTGAGACTCTATCATGTTACTTTCCATGAGCACCTGCTTTACTGACACTATTGCATTCGCCACTTATCACTGTTAACTTGTCTCGGCTGCCACCTTACATATGCCATCCCTTTACATGCCTGTTTGTGACCAAGCCACTTATGTTGTGGTCTCTTGATCCTCCTAATTATATTGGCTGTTTGCCCTCCCGTCCGTAGATATATACATACTAACAAATAGCCATATGCCCGCATGCACCTCTTGCCCACTACCCTGCTCGAAATAGTAGCGTACTTGCTCATTGCTCCTCTGCCTTGAACTGCATTTCGCTTGATAACTGTGCCTTAGCCTACAACTTGCATTTTGCCTGTCCATTGCTCCTCTGCCTTGAACTGCATTTCGCTTGATAACTGTGCCTTAGCCTACAACTTGCATTTTGCCTGTCCATTGCTCCTCTGCCTTGAACTGCATCTCGTTTGATAACTGTGCCTTAGCCTACAACTTGCATCTTGCCAGTCCATTGCTCCTCTGCCTTGAACTGCATCTCGTTTGATAACTGTCCCTTAGCCTACAACTTGCATCTTGCCTGTACATTGCCCCACTGCCTTGAACTGCATCTCGTTTGATAACTGTGCCTTAGCCTACAACTTGCATCTTGCCTGTCCATTGCCCCTCTGCCTTGAACTGCATCTCGTTTGATAACTGTCCCTTAGCCTACAACTTGCATTTTGCCTGTCCATTGCCCCTCTGCTTTGAACTGCATTTCGTTTGCTAACTGTGCCCCAGCCCAAATTGATACCTAGCATTAAAGTCAAGCTAAGGGACTCCAACTACTGTGCCCGCTGCAGTTCCACCGGCATTCTATCCATAACTTTGTCACTGTGACTCTGCATTATTCCCACATCTCATCCCTTTGCTACCATTGCCATCATGTGTCTCCCCTTGCCATATTGTGATTCTGCTTGACTACCATTATTATTGATCTAATTCGCACACAGCAACTTACAGAGCCCACTCTGCATACCACCTAAACTTACTGCCACTATCTTACTCAAACCAGTCCTCTTAAAGTGACTTGTTCACCTAGCATCAGTATGCTCACTAAAACCACCAGACAAGTTATTTGCCTTTCATTACTTATTCTGAGAATCACACTCTGCCTTGTTAGACACCACACACAGGCCCTTGGGGACCTACCCGCAACAACACCTGACCCACCTAACAATATGACAACCAAACAGCCTCTAGCTATGGACGACCCTACATACCAAATCCAGAGCAACCCCTGCTTAACGGAATCAAGGAATACTCACCTTAGAGCCAGACTAGCCAAAATATATGAGCCACCCAGAAGTTCGCTACCCATCTCTATAGGAAAAAGGATACCTAAAACTTTGCCAGTAATTACTGTACCAGCAAACAACCACCCTCCTAAGCCAAAAAGATGCACACACCAGCGTTTGAAACCTATAGACCAACTAACTTCTTACCCAGCAAATACAGCTTCCACCAGCCTGCCTATCAAAGGAGCTCTAATAAATTGTAGATCTCTAGTAGCTCATGCCACGGAGATTGCCGACTTGATTCTGAGAGATAACTTAGACTTCCTCGCCATCACCGAGACATGGTTACATGTCGCAGCAGGCCCTATGCTTATGCTAGCTGTCCCATGTGATTACACTATTGTGAGACAAGACAGACAAGGAACTAGAGGAGGAGGCATTGCCATTATTTGCAAATGTAGTCTCGCTATGAGACTACCCCCCTTACGATATCCAATCGTGTGAAGCACTATCAGTCAAAGTACCGCTGAATAATTCTCAAACCCTTAATATACACCTGATATACCGGCCCCCGGGCCCAATTGGGACTTTTGAGGATGACATTAACACAATCCTAGCTAATAACCTCAAAAGCTCAACACAAGTATTACTATTAGGTGACTTTAATCTGGGCTTCAATGACCCTTCGGACTTGCCTGCCCTGGCAACAGCTAATACACTAGTAGAACTAGGCTTTACCCAAAGAAGCACTTCCCCCACCCACAAAAAAGGTAGAATTCTAGACTGGGTGGCAGACCACAACTGCCAGGCCAACATCCTCTCCATCTCACCGCTAGCCTGGAACAACCACTACCTACTCTCATTTACACTATCCATCAATAGACCTCGGCCCACTCCTCCCACCATGGTCCCACTCACACTCGCCAGAAACAAAAAGAACATCACAGCGGATAGGCTTATCCCTGCCTTACTCCCCACCCTTAATGCTCTTCCTGACAATACTGACCCAGAGAGCTTGGTTGAGGAGTTCAACAAAATGATAGACTCTTCCTTGGACCAGCTCGCCCCCCTCAAACTCAGACCAAGCAAACCGAAAAACCATCTCAACAAATGGTTCACACCCTTCCTAAAAAACCTAAGGCAACAAAAAAGAAATTGTGAGGCTGCCTGGAAATGATTACCCTCGGAAACCAACAAACTAAAGTTTACTAAACTCTCATCCCTCTACAAAAAAGAAATGTGCTTAGCTAAGCGGGCATCCTACGACACTCAGAACTCCCAAGCTAACACCAATATGAAAGAATTATTTACTTGCTATACCAGACACTTGCAACAAAGATAAAAAATGGTGCTCAGACATCCAACATGCACTGGCTAATAAAGTATCTACTCTACAAAATAAAATATCCCATAAAAAGGACTCCTAAAGAACCCATCATCTCCCAAAATAACTGGAAATATAGCCGAAGCCCAACCCACCCGATTCAACTTCTCCAAAGCAACCATCCTCGAGGTGGAAAGAACCATTCTATCCCTCAAACCATCCAACTGTCAGGGCGATCTGTGCCCGGCACAGCTCATCAAGGAGGCAGCTCGAGACCTATCACCCTTCATATCTAAGCTTATTAACGCCTCATTTTCTACTGGCACTATACCTACAAACCTCAAACAATCATGGGTACTTCCACTCTTAAAAAAAACAACGCTACATCCTTTAATACCCACCAACTACAGGCCAATCACAACAGTCCCTTTTCTTCTAAAAATATTAGATAAGGTAACCTACACGCAAATACAAAAATACTTAGAATTACACCACCTACTAGGAGCCAGACAATCTGGATTCCCCCCTCAACATGGAAGGGAGACTGCCCTCATTGACCTCAAGACCCAAGTCGATGAGCTCAGAGACAATGGCAAATCAGTCTTGCTCCTCCTCTTAGACTTCTCAGCTGCGTTCGATCTGGTGGATCATACAATATTATGCAACCATCTCGAAACAGCAGCACATTTCTCTAAGGACGCTATAACTTGGATCAGATCTTTCTTAAGTGGCAGAACCATGAGGGTCTTTTCGCCCTCTGCAGCTGCAGACCCCATACCCATCTCCTGCGGTGTTCCACAGGGTCTATGCCTGAATGATTATAAAACAGAACTCATCATCTTGGGTACCTGTACTAAATTTAAAAAACTAGGACCGGACTACTCTTCATTCATAATCGACGGCAACTGCATTAAGGTAGCACAGGAGGTAAAAACACTAGGTTTTTATCTGGATTCTACGCTTTCATTCGCCAAACAGGTTAACACACTAGCATCCTCTACGGCCTATATGTGCAAACTTGTAAGAACAGGTAAGCCATTTCTCTCCAACAATAGCTGTACCATTCTGGCCAGAGCACTCATCTTGTCCCGCCTGGACTATTGCAACGCCCTGTACATAGGTTCCAACAAAGCCATCATTAGAAAAATTCAAACCCTACAAAACGATGCCCTTAGAGCGGCACTAGGCTTTTCCAAAAGAAACCACATCTCTGAGACTAGACGACAGAATAATTGGCTCCGAACCAATGACAAAATCCTTCTAAAAACTTTGTCGCTCACCCATAAATCTCTCAATAATGCCGCCCCTATCTACCTATCTGAGAGATTCCACAAACAGACATCTATAAGACCCACCAGATCAGTAAACAGGGATCGCTTAGCCATCCCTAAATTCAAACTAACCACTATCGGAGGTAATAGCTTCCCTGTTAAAGCGGCTAAACTTTGGAAATCCCTGCCTCCAACACTGAGAATAGACCAGTCCTATCTCAACTTCAGAACCAACACCATTATGTGGCTGAAAGCTAATGACTATTAACTCACATGATGACAACTGTATTGTAATTAACAATCATCCCTAATTGCAACCCCAATGTGCTGCTCCTAGCTCACAAAATTTGTAAATATTTGTAAAATCTGCCTTTGTAAGATTTGTATTTCATACTCATGACTTAACATATGATCCCCTGGGGATAACTATAACACTGTACATAATGACTGTAATATTGTAAGGTTGCCAGTCAAAGGATCGAATCTAAAGGGTCGACAGGTCAAAGGATCGACACCAAAGGGTCGACAGGTCAAAGGATCGAATTATTATTTTTATTTTTTTCACATTTGTTTTTATTTTTTTGGGGGTTCCCCCTCTAACCTCCTTTTTTTTTTGCTAAAAACCACTTTTTTTCCCTAAACGAAAACCTAAAAAAATATATATAATTTTTTAAAAAATTCGATCCTTTGACCTGTCGACCCTTTGGTGTCGATCCTTTGACTAGACACCATATTGTAAATAAGCATTTTATCCTGCTCTGTAATTTATGCCTCACACTTTTGACTCCCTGTAACTAAGCTTTGCATTATCTTGTAACTTCTGCGCCCTGATACCTCTGGGTCCGATGCGCATTATAAATAATAAACAAACAAACAAACCTTTATTCTTTACCATGACTAATGCCACTCAATGCACTTGTCCTAAAGGATGTGGAATAAGTTCGGGTAGTTGTGTCAGATAAAGGTATTTGTGTTATCTCATGTGGCTACCCTACAAATGTCCTGAATAGGAGCTCACCGGGCCTCTGCCCTGGATATGGAAATTTCCCTCATTTACCTCTCCCGGATCTGCTGCTGCAATGCTGCTGCAATTCTTGACATATTCCATCTGCTCATTGAGGGGGACCAACCTTTTTTTTTACCAGGGTCAGATGCACTAAAGCAAATTAAAAGGAACCTCTGCTGGGATGGCTGGGCACAACAAAGAAAAACTCTCCAGAGATTTTGCTGCCGAACCTCACCAGCCCGTCCCAAGCTCCAAGGTTCTCTAAAGGCTCTAACAGCTGTCTATTGGGCCATCAAGGAGGATATTGCCAGTCCCAATTCAAAAGCTTTGTGAAGAAACTGCAAGATACAAGGAATTGGAAATCCCAGCACATGCACAGAGTGTGTTAGACATCACGCTAACGTGTGTTAGACATCACGCTAACACATTCTTCCAGTGTCTCTCTGATGTTTTCTGTATTGAGCGATGCCAGACATTCTGAACTTCTTCAGCCAGTGGTGGAGTCAGACCCTAGTTTTGCCAACCCTGTTTTTCGGTTTCTAAGCCCCTGAATATGAAACAATGCTGCTCCTGTTCTCTTAGAAACCAGAGAATGGGATCATTGCTATGAGGTCAACTCTGGCAGAAACCAGCACCTTATTGGCCAAGCCTGGTCCACCAGAATCACCTCTAATACCACTTCCCTGATCCCTATTAATACCTTACATAGCAAGGGGAGCATAGTGAATGCATTCAGAATCTCCCTGCGCCACAGGACTGAGATTTCATCAAAGACCAATGTTCATTAGGATGTGAATTTTGGAAAAGAATCTGGGAACTTTGGAATGGAGAGGGGAAGCATACAAGTCCTTCGTAGGAGTCCCGAGCCTCCTGCTAATTGGCTGCATTGCCTCTGTGTGGAGTGCCCACAATGAGGAGGGCGGGACTCTGCTCAGGCGATATGCCTCTAAATTGTCTAATCACTGGATGTAATTTGTGCAAGAGAGGCCATATGAGTTACAGTGGATCTGCTGTATGGCATGGGATTCTTGATGAAGGTCACGTCCACCTTCAAGGCGTTTCTGTAATAAAGTACCTTGGTGTGCTGTTCCAAAGCCAGGTCGGCCTTTTAAAATCCATGGTGGAGGCCCTACTGGAGTTGGGCAGATCACTTGGCACTGGAAGACCACATATCGGTCAGGTTGAAAAAGAGAATGCTGGGCTTGATATCGTCTTGTATAAATTTAACATGGTTTTGCCAGCAAAACGGCTGCTCTATATTTATTTATTTATTTTAGTTTTTAGGTAAGGCGCTACATGCCCGAAGTCCTCAGAGCGCAGCAAGCCAGAGGAGAGCAAAGCAACGAGAATAGGGGGTCAATCAACAAGAAGGCATTAGTCAGCCAGATTAAAAAGAAGGGTTTTTATGCTCTTCTTAAAAATGGCTGTCGAGTGCGAAGCTTTATGTGAAGCTATAATTTCGATGTTGGCTCTTCAGTGGTGCCAGCTGAATAGCATGATGCAGTGGCAGGCCTGCTGGACCCACATGCCCAAATTTGATCAGGGAATTATTTGAGCAGAGTGCTCACCGGAGGACATTGATGTCCGCTGCATTCCTGTCAATTTGGGGAGCCCATCTCCACCAGTTCCAAGGCCAGTGTTCTTGGTAGAAAGCAAAGCGATATATCAGCGTGCTAGTTTTGAGGGAGATCTGGTTGTCACTTGGAGCCCTTTCTTCCTCTGATGGCCATTTAGAGTCAGAGACACATGACAGTGATGTACTTTCTGCAAGCAAGGCAGAAACAGATCCCTACAGCTGTGCCAGGAAAGACAGGTGCTGTGGTGTTGGTACAACAAGCATCAGATCTTGCTGTTGCCATTTGATCTGGCCGGAAGAAAGAATATCGCTGGATACTTTAGTTGGCAAGGGCAACCAGAGGTAGATCTGTTTGCCACTGCAGAAGGTCCCAATTCACCACTGGGTTCCTTCATCTGGAGACCTAAGGGGCAAGAATTATTTATGGGTTTTTCACATTTGTGTATGGTTTCCTCGCCACCCCTATCCTGTTATTCCTGAGAGTGGTTAACCAGCTTTGAATGACTACGTGCAGGATTATTCCGATTGCCCTGATGTGGGACAAGCAACTTTGGTGTGCAGATGTTACAGCTGTCTCAGGGCAGCACCCCTAAATCCTAGACTGAGATTGGCTCTGTTGGAACCAGGCTGCTAGGCTGAGAAATGCAGCACTTTGCCCAGCTGCCTGAAATCTAATGTTTTGTCACTGGAATATGGTCCGCATTGCATGGCGATTCTGGCAGAGGCATGAGCAAGGACTGCCAGGTACGTTCAAGCAAAGAATTAGAAGAGGGTCAGTAGCTTCTGTTAACATTCAGACCTGAATCTGATTGCCGGACACCTGAGAACCTGCCCTACTTGCTAAGCCTAAGCCTAGTATGCAGGTTTCGGGATGTTTAAGTAATGTGGCTCCACCTAACAGAAAACAGGATTGGTCGGAGCTCCAGAAAGTGATACACACTTTACATGGCCATCTTCCCCACCATCATTATAAAAGCATGTAGGTAACTAACTATCTCATAACAAGCGGCATTAAACCAGTTAGAACACCATTCTGAATTCTAGTGAACATTAATAATATGGAGGCATAAATATTAGTTCTTATAAGCTCAAACATGGACCCATAAATAACACCTAAAAAAACTCATATTACGCTTTCCCACCATAGACCTCTTATGAAACCCCTCCAATGTTTTGCTGTTTTGACCCGGTCTTGACTTTTGAAGGGAAGTAAAGCATTTTTGCTTAACTTACCTTGCTTAGCTAATTTGCTTTGGGGGCACAAATCAGTCCCTGGGGCTAATAGTGGAAGGGGACTCTGTCCCCCATTATGAAATGCCTTGTTTGTTTTACACTACAAATATCAGCCTAGCGAAGTGTGCTAGGGGTACTTTGTATGCCTTTCTCTTTTGTTTTTGTAACACATGCCCTGAATTCCTCCAAGATATACTCACACGCTACCGACCCTCCAGGACACTCAGATCTGGCACAGCTTTACTCCTAGTTATCCCCCAATATAACCGAACCAAACTGGGTGCATCATCCTTCTCCGTCCATGTTCCCACCATCTGGAACTTTCTGCCTCTCCACATCCGCAGCATTGACAATCACCTCACATTCGGAAAGGCCCTCAAAACCTGTCTTTTTCCTTCCCCCTGTTGAAGTCCCTCTCCCACTGTATGCTTTCATTGCTCCTTGCACACAAGTATTGGCCCAGACCCAAAAAAACACCTACACGTTCCTACCACTGTGGATGCTGGCAGCGTTCGCAGTGGCACACCGTGACAGACACGTCCTTCTCCTTCCCTGCAGGCGATCTTACATTCAGCCTCGCCCCCTTCCCCCACAACGCCCGTCTGGACCACCAACTGTATAAATGGCGCAAACTGGTCTCCAAACAACACCAGTAAATCTGATTGCACCTTGGACGGGACCACTTAAAGGTGTTCAGACGAACCGCCAGATGTAGCAAGGGTAGCAAAACCACTTTGAATTTGGGACAGTTATGTTCACACACTCAGTTGGAAGGCCCTACCTAATTATCGAGGGGCTTACCTAAGCACTCAGAATGCTCAATCCATAGGTTTCACTGGGATAGAAAGGAAATGCGCCAGTTCAACTTCAGCTATAGTGCATGAAACGCACTTTAATGGCTTGGGGATAGGAATGAAGATGCAGTAAGGCGCACTTGGCTGGGGATGGCAATCTATACCATTGGTCTTAGGCCATAGGTGGTAGGGCCTATTTAATGTATTTACCTATTGCATTCATAAATGCCACCAGTCAGGTCCTACCCCACCAGAAGACGCACTTGAATGACTAGTCTGTCGCCATGAGAGACCTAAGAAAACGACACCAAAGAAAAATCAGTCTAAGGTTTGTATAAATCACACCACATCTGTGGACATATGCCGCAGGCACGGCTCCCCATCCATGCACTCTAGAATGCAATTATGGCTATATCAAATAAGGTCTAGCAGCTAGCCGTCCACACTGAAACCCCTGACGTGCTTCAACACCCCTGCCATTACTACAACCTGTGTAGAAATGTGGTCTAGCTGGGCACACACTGAGTCTCCTGCACTAGCAGTCTTTCCTTAACCACCGCCAGCATCCGCCCACACGCCTGACCTCTCGGTTCATTACAAGGTCCCAGCCAGCCCCCTAAAATCCTACCCAGCAGAATGCACACACGCATCTTAAAGTAAATTCTTAGAATGTTCCCATACAGGGACTTCGGTCCCCGAGGGCATTGCAACCACAAAGCGCATTGAGGCCATACAAACGGGGAAATGGTGCTATATAAATGACGACTACAATGCAATACAACTGGTTCACTGAGAAATGCCCTTCTTGGGGTCATTTGATGGTAGTACAGCCACCTGTTGGAAACTCATGTTTTCCGAGAGCTGTGAGATGACCCTACCCTGGGCTTCCTTGTCCAAATGCTTCCGCCCTTTCATCCTTGCCCTTTTCCTGAGCCAGGTCTGTGTCTGAGGAGAATAGAAGGGATGATGTGTAGCTGGAAGAGGAATTAGAACAAGATAGTCTTTTATCCCTATTTTTCTTTTTCCTAAATTCCCTTGAAGAGCCCACTTGAAAAGGTGCATTAATTCTATGTATGGTTTGCCAGAGGCGGGTGTTTCCTTTTTCTTCTGCACTTTCCTTCTTTTTCTGCTGGCGAGGTCTTGGCCTTCCACGCGATTTCCTTTCTCTGCATGCTTTCAGGGTCCCATGGCTTGCGCAGCCCCTTTTGCTTCCTTTCTAGGGATGCAGCAGAGTATCTGCATTCCTTATGTAAATTCATAAAGGCCATTGGTGGCTCGGAGACCGAGTAAAGTGCTTGTATCGCCCCAAACATGATCACCTGAGAGGCAATACCAGTCCCACTATGCACTCGATAAACCCCTCTACGCCACTGCCCTGATACCATTACACCATAAACAAAAGGTACATGTGTAGAACATGTCCTGGGCTGTCGATATAGAAGAGGTGCAGTTTAAAAAAAAAGGGCTCCTGTCATAGGCTGGTGCCTCACACATAAGTACTGGAACGAGGGGCAAGGTGATAACTTGTTAAATGAATCGATGAATACAATAGGATCCATACAATTCTACAAAGACAAGTTCTGTACTACACACAAGGGTTCAAGATTTCTGCATACATGTCAAAATACGTCCCTCCATTTGAGAGGTGGCAATCCAGTCCTGGTTTTTGCCTTTACATTTCAGACTTGTCCTGGATGTTTAATGCAAAAATACAGGACTACGTGTTACCAGAATGCAAAAACAGGACTAGATTTCCTTGTTTCGAATGGAATGGAGGATGTTGGCATTCATGACCTCCCATCACAGGGTTTGTAAAATAAAAAATAAATGAAGTTAGGGCAGGGCCCTGAACAAATCGTGGAGCCCACCATCCTTGGCCAATATTACTGTGTTGCTCTACAAATATTCAAGTGTGTCGTTTTCAAAAATATTTCCCTGAGCCTACTCATTCCCAGGACACAAGGTTTTCTCGTGGAGCTGTAGAGGCAGGCAGTGAGCCCAAGGGTGACAGCAAAGGCCTGCTCATAACATAGAGGACCTTATTACAGGTTTGGTGGTAGTGGTAAAGCAGGCAATATTCTATAATACTGGATGTTTTGCCACTCAGCCAAACTACATGTTTCTGTCCTGAAGCTCGTAGTTTCTGTCAGCTTTTGTGTGGAGGTAATTGCCACCACAAAAAAGCATTACACACATCCTACAGAGCCCTACAGGACTCCAAAATGGGGAATAACTGAAGGGTCGGCACGACTCAGAATCATGAGGTCCCTTCAAGTGCTACTGAGGCGTTATTGAATGACGGTGCGGGCACGGCCTGCGGCACATATTAGGGGTTACCGCCACGGTCGGCCTGCTGCCTTGTTTAATATCGCCATTAGCACCCATGTAGCTCCCAATCTAGTTCCTTTCCTATTTTATGCCGCAGATTGCATAATTGTGCCCCGGGAAAGACAGATTGTGATAGGTTAAGCAGTCTGTCCCGGGTGCGAATGTAACTTGTTTATTTTTAAAACTAGTACTAAAGAAAAAAACGTTATAAAACGTTTTTTATATATATATATAACAGTACCAATCTGTTTTGTAAACAGTTCATGAGACATGAAGAGTAATCCCAAAGTGAGATGGCGCCATTAAACAAAACCCAGCTTAACCAATAACATTTCATTTCAGTTCATAAACGGAATCTATGTCATGGTTTCTTCCTCTTCTTTGCTGCTAAAGGTAAGAACCGCTCGTTCATCATTCCTTCTTTGGAATTGCACTGTGTATATGCATATGTTTGTTTTTATATTCATACATATTTTATGTTGCTCAACATGTTAAATTTAAAGTTATAATAATGTTGGCAGTGTATGTTTCTGTTAACTGTTTATTTCAATGTTGTATCGCTACCATAACACATTAGCGCTAAATTGTATTTACAGCTTCCCCATGGCGTGAACCACCAGTGTCTCAGTGTGGCACATAGGCGCGAGGAACTTCTTTGGCTTGTAATGCAACATGCCCACTACACACCCAGGCCCCGCTCAGGCAGGGGGGCCAGGTGGCCCAGCCCAGACAGGATTTGTTTGCTTGCCTTGGACAATGATTTATGTACAACAGCCATGAAAGCAGAAATGGTCAGGGAGATGAAGGGCCCTTTGTACCCCGAAGTAAGGTAGCACACTTGCTCAAGCAGGCAGCTGACAACTATCTAGCAAGGTCCTGTGTTGCTGTTTTAACTGCACTGTTGATCTTACACTTCAAACCTCTTCTTTACAAGTTATCTATTTGCTCAAACCTATCACTTTGATTTTTCTAATTTAAAGTATTTGTTTTAGTGTGGGAATATAACTGGTGTTCCCATCATGCTTAATATGATGGTTAACTGTATCAAACAGTACAATGCAGGTAAATGGCTTGGACACAGATGTCTGCAGTAGTTGCATACACGTCTGAGGACCCTGACAGATAACATTTGCTGGCACACAAGTCACCACAGCCATTTTTAGGCCATCACTTTGGGAACGGCTACTCACATTAGTGTCAGGAGGCCATGGCTGATTTGCAAAGAACGGTATGGAAGCCTGACCAAAGCAATGGCAGTGGTTATCATTGAGACTTACGTACATCAGACTGATGGCCCTTACAAATTACATTCAAAGTACATATTCTGCTGCATAAGCTACTTGAATATAAGTGAAACAATACATTTGGCAGTAAGAACATTTAATGAAGGGCGAGTGTAGTAAAAGCCTTTCTTGGTCTAAGGCTTTGAATTAAGCTATTAGGTGAAAGCCAGAATGATAACATTGGACCACAGATAGGATGGAGAAAGGATGTTAGAAGGGAGACACATTCTATGGACGTCTTTGTTTGTTTACCCATCCATTGCCATGTTTATCACTATGGCATTCCTACCAACTACATGCCCCCTCCCTGCTGAAACATACCCTCTTGGGTACTCTTTGAGCTATCTCTGTCACAAACATCAAACATTGTGCTGTATGGGGTCAGCTTGTGTTATATCTATGCATTCTTTTGAGTGTTTAATGACTGTATTGCCTCTCTAAATGAGCTCCTGATGTAATAAAAATATCTTAACAATGTGTGTTTTAGTCAATAGATTTAAAAGCAATCAGGGTGTCCTCACATCTGTTCCTTGCACTGAAATCCTATAAGAAGCAATCGCAAAGCCAATCGTTTTGACTTGTGTATCTGTACTACACAGGAATTTGTCAGACAGTGCCATCATATACCTAGGTACTCGCACCAGTTTCCAGATGTTCCCACCTTATTGTCAGGTGGCAGCCCTATGCCAGTGTCTGGCAAATGCCTATCCCATGTGTACTCAAAAGCCCACATTGTTTGCTTTTCCAATTCGTGTTTGTTTCAGTTTGTCCTCCTAAGTGAAAGTATATATGCCCAGATGTGGATGCCTTGCTTGCTACACCTAGGGAATCAAACTGAACCTCACTGAGTTGGTCCAACAAGAACCTACATGAACCTACATGAATATATCAACACTAGGATGGCAAGTATGGACCAGCTTCAGATCTTTTTCTCATGCATACTTACCAGTGGGGTTCTGACCTAAATAGTATGTATCTTTGTCTGTGTGGAAGCCTAGCCAGCCCGGCCAGAACTTTTCATGAAATGAACAGATGAGTACTGACTTCATAACATCATACCGTTGGAGTAAATATTAGCAGTGTTTGTATGCAAACATAATACATCCTATGTATTTTGGGTCTTGTTTGAAAAGTATAATATAACTGATCAGTGTTTAGGCAGTGCCAGAAATTGAAATTATTTACTGTGGGATCCCCCCCAGTGACAGAGGGGGGAGTGGGACTGTAGGATTGTTCCCACTACACCGCCACCCCAATAAACATTTGCCTCTCACAAGATTGATCATGAAACCTTGAAAATGACACAACGAAAGATCATTTCCTATTATGTTGCTAGCAAAGTATAAATGGTGTTTGTTAAACCTAAAAAAGGGGTATCGAAATATTTTCTGCAGAGTGCAGTCAGAGGTGGGTTTATCAGTCGGACAATGGTCAAATGCCCATGGGGCACCCTTGCCCCGCCTGTCTCCTCTCAAAGTCAGCCAGGGCTCCGGACAGGCCCTCCCAGTAAGGCCTTATCTATTTAACATGTCTCAGAAGCAGATTATTTAAAACAGGAAATGATTAGTGATAGGAAAAGGTAACTGGCACTTGTTTTCTTAAAATTATATAAGCTTTTAATACGCAACTTAAATGTGATTGTTGGGTGATTAGAAATTATGAGGGTAC